>NC_069388.1:109730477-110952977 GCF_027475565.1 Acinonyx jubatus | reverse complement strand
CAAAGGAGCTTTGTGACTTTGGAGTCTCCTTTACTGAGAAACTGCAGCCAGTAGAAGGAATAAATTCTATGTTAGTGGACCTTGCCTGGTGTCTCTTGTTGGTCAATTCCATGCTACCTCATGGCATTGTAAGGAAGAGGGTGCTAGTGTTCCACGTGGCACATTGGTATAGGGAATGAAAATGCAGTCAACACAATAAAAGCTTTGTTTCTTGCTTGTGATTTTCCTACTTTTTGATGGTTAGTATATAGTTACTAACACCTAACAAAATTCTTTCCTGCTTGACAAATTTTTTTTCTACTCGATGGCTTATTAGATTGGTTTGGTCTCTACTGAGGACTGGATGTACAGTATGTACATATATACATACATACATTTAACCTGAAAGATAAAATATAGGGAAAGTATTTTCAAGTTAATTGTGTGCCTGTGGGCCTGGAAAAGACGAAAGATGAGTTGACTAAACCCTAATGAAGTGGAAAAATGTTTGTATTTTGTTTCAATAACTATGAGCCTGGGAGCCCATGGGGACCCGTGGTTTTTATTCTTTGCTACAGCACGTTCTCAACAATGGCTTTGGAATAGTCTCTTTGTTCTGTGGCCAATGAGGTTTTGCCACTGGTGGCAGCTGGCAATTTATTTTTGAATTGGACTGGACAGGGATACTTTTTTTTTTTTTTTTCTTGGCTATGGTGATGATTTCAGGAAGACGGGCCTCAGTAGAATGTTAATTCTGGCAGGTTAGATTTTTCATGTAATCCTAATTGGAAGAATCAGGAAAAATGACTATAAGTTGGCCAATAAATACTTCCCACAGGGGAAAGATCTACTTGGAATTGTTGCTAATGATGTCAAGCCTCTTCTGTAGCTGATGACTATTATAAATTCAGACTTCTCTCTTGTGCCTTATCCTGGTAGATATGCTTTGAAGACCCTTCTCCCTGTGCTACTAGAAGGCCCCTAAACATTCTTGCATAGCTGCTATTTCATATTTATGTTTCCTTGATGACTCTCCTGAGCCAATAACAGCATCTGCTCCCACAGTTTGCTGGGCATTAAAGCAAGAGTCCTCTTGGTACTCTATGATCTATGACGGACGCTTCTTATCAACTGCATTTTAATCAGGTTCCCTCTTCCCTACCTTTAAGTAGAGGTGTTTCATGCATCATGACATTGACAGATAGATGCCCTCCTCAGCTTTGTTCATAAATTCACAAGAAAATTAGTTTACTGTTATGAAATAATGCACTACGTTTTCCTTGTTCAGATTTGTTTCTATCAAAAGAGGAAGATTTGTCATTTGCCTGAGAAGGACTGAATTGGTTCTGGTCTTTGTTAGAACACTGAATGACACTTTGGCAGTGCCTCTGTGTGTGTGCTTATTCAATTTCAGATAAGAAGACACTTATCTGTTATGTAGCTTAGGCCACATAAAAAAGTTTTAGATAAAACAATTCTGTAGATCCAGGCTGTGCTTTGAAACAATCATTCATTTTATAGGGATTTTATTTCTGAGGTGACATTCATAACCTCGTATTAAATGACTTCTTATAAAGTTATTTCACAGCACTGAAGAAAGAAATCAGAGAAAGACATGATTTAAATATATGCATTTACCCAAATCTTTTGCTAATCCAAGGGCCATGGTATGGGTATTGCTGTGGAGTCTTATATATAATGAAGGAATCTTAACATATTCAACTTAGAAATTATTTTGGGGTAGTGTTGTAGATTGAATATTTGTATCTCCCCTCCCCCCATTCATATGTTAAAATATTAACCTCCAATGTGATGGTTTGAAGAGGTAGGGCTTTTGGGAAGTAATTAGGTCAGAAGGGTAGAGCCCTCAGAATGGCATTAGTGTCCTCTAAAAGGGATTTCAGAGTGGCTTCTTTCGCCCTCTAGCTGCTATGGGAGGGTATAACAAGACAGGAGCCCCAACCCGGAAGAGGTCTCTCTCCAGAACCCGACCATGCTGGCACCCTGATCTCAGACTTCTAGCCTTCAGAACTGAAAAATAAATTTCTGTTGGCTATAAGCTACCCAGTCTATGGTTCTTTGGTAAGCAGCCTGAACCGACTAGGGCAAGTGGTGTCTCTGGTTTCTGCAGAACAGTAGTTTAGAGAATGGTCAGTAGGTTTAAAGAAAAAACATGGTAAAGAGAAAACATGGTCCAAGAGATTTATGAAGCAGGTTAAAAAAATGTAAAATTTTCTTTATTATAATATTTCATATCTTCTTTAAAATGTTAATGTTGGTTAGATTATCTCCAAGAGATAATTATGTTATATTGTGCTTCCTAAGGTTATTTGACCACAAATTTAGTTTTTCTCCAATGTGTTATTCTGTGGGGCTCATGTTTAATCAAACACACATGGGAAAGTGCTAGTAGAGTGTGGCTCCTTAGTAATTTAGTGGAAGAAAATGGGATCCAGAAGAGAGAACTGGCATTCCTAAGATTACCCAGATGGTGAAGTGCTGTCTCAAAGCTAGAACCAAGCTCCCCATGTCTTTGTTCTTTCCATGATTCCACACTGCCTCCACCTGGTTATGTTTTCCTATGTGACTAATACTAGTAGAGTAGGTCCTATATCCTCCTTTTTTCATGGCATGCTTTTTGCAATATACATTTAAAAAATAAACTATTTTTTAGAGCAGTTTTAGGTTCATAGCAAAATTGAGCAGATGGTATGGAGATTTCCCTTAAGTCCCCTTGCCCGAAACATGCATAACCTCCCCCGTTATCAGTATCCACCACCCGAGTGGTACATTTGTTACAATGGATGAACCTATGTTAACGCATCATCATTACCCAAGGTGCAGTGTTCACATTGGGATTCACTCTTGGTGTTTGTTGTACATCCCATGAGTTTTGATAAATGTATAAGGACATGTATCCATCATTACAGTATCACACAGTGCAGTTTCCCTGCCCCCAAAATCCTCTGTGCTCCTCTCATTCATCCTTTCTTCCCCCCAGCCTTGACAGTCACTGGTCTTTTACTGTCTCCATAGTTATGCCATTTCCCAGATTGTCACATAGTTGGAATCATATGGTATGTAGTTGTAGGGGAGGAAGAACTTAGTTTTTTCCCCTCTGCCCTCCTAGGTTCTCTAGCTGGGTCGTATAAATGAGACTGACAAAAGGTAAATTAGCAAGAAAGAAACAAGAAAAAAGTATATGTAAAAGTATATGTATTAATACACGTATCGTGCATTCACATGGGAATACTCAAGAGGTGAGTAATTCAAAGGGATGATTAGAACTTGGCTTATACAGCATCTTAACAAAAGAACAATACATTTTTAGAGAAGTGACCAGACTAAGGAAGAAGACTTTGAGTTTTTAGTTCTAGGGTGGCAAACTGTGGGAGGGTAAATGTATGGGGAAATCAACGGAAGATAAAGGCTAGTTTCAGCAAGGTTTGTTGTATGGATTCCTCTGGTGCCATCTACAGTTGTCTCTGGTGATTAACTTCTGTCCTTCCCCGTAGGGAGGAGTGAGGGCATCTTTACAAATTTAAGTCCTATTTTAAGCACATAAGGAAAGGGCAGAGAGCTTTTCTTGAATCTCCTTCCACTTAATTTCTTTTAGCTCAAAATAATCCTCAGGCCAAAGTGGCATGTTACGGGATGGCATATTCTGGTACCCTTCATAGTCTTTTCAGACTGGCTTCTTTCACTTAGTAATATGCTTTTAATACTCTTCCACGTCTTTTCATGGCTTGATAGCTCATCTCTTTTTGGCTCTGAATAATATTTAATTATCTGTGCTCGCTTCGGCAGCACATATACTAAAATTGAATAATATTTAATTATCTGGATGTACCACAGTTTTTTAAATCTATTTTCACCTGCTGAAGGACATCTTGGTTGCTTCCAGTATTTGTGCAATTATTGGCACACATTTGTGTGCAGGTTTTTGTGTGGAGGTAAGTTTTCAGCCCATTTGAGTAAATGCCAAGGAATACAATTGCTGGGTTATATGGGAAGAGTATGTTTAGTTTTGTGAGAAGCTGTCAACTGTCTTCCAAAGCGGCTGTACCACTTTGCATTTCCACCAGTAAAGAATGAGGGTCCTTCTTGTTCCACATCCTCATTAGCATTTGGTGTTGTCAGTGTTCCGGATTTATCTAATAGGTGTGTAATCCCTATATATTTATTAAGGTTTATTTTTTCTAATATGGTTTTAACATTTAAATAAAATAGAAGGCTGTTAAGGAAAAAAATCAACCTATTGTAGTCACTTCTTCCCAATCCCCAGGCTTGTTTCCCAGAGGTAAACTTCTAACTCTTGCCTTTATCTTTTGGTATCTGCCTCCATATTTTAAAATAACATTGTATTGTCTTAATTTGTTAATTCTATACGTTATCTCTTCATTTTCTATTATGAGGGATGAGGATTTGACACTTTGCTACTATGCTTTTCCTCAGCCTAATTTTATTGCTCACTTTCCTGACTTGTGTTTATTTTTCATACACTGTTTTTTGTTTATCCTGAAGCTAACAATTGCATGGCTTTTTCATTTGCTTTGTTTTATATGTACGAATATATTAAAATATTTATATGAATATATTTATATACATATGAATAAGATATATACACAAACATACATATGAATAAGCAGAAAGAGAAAAGGAGAGAGAAGGGAGAGAGAGAGAGAACTTGTCAGTATTATTTTGCACACACAACCTAATCAGAACCTCTTTTTCTTTGGAGACCTTCCTTGGGCCCACAGATTTCCGGTCTCTATCTCTAGACTCCTTGCAGTCATCTTCTGGGAATATTCTTTGTGACCCTTTTAGATTCATTTCATGGATACTTTGTTTCTTGGCTTACTTATTACTTTGGTGAAGAACGTTCTCCAGCATGTCAAATATCTTAAATTTACTCTTGTGTTTGATTAATATTTTGGCTAAGTATAGAAATCTAGGTTGAAGGTAATTTTCCCGCAGAATTTTAAAAACATTGCTTCCAAATTACACTGTTTTTGAGAAGGCTAATTTACTCATTTTAAGAGTGACCTTTCATATGTTTTGTTCTTTCCGAAGACTTTTATAATCTTCTCTTTAACCTTGGTGTTCTGCAATTTCACAATAGTATGCTTTGATTATGAATCTTTTCTCATTTTCTAATCTGGCTCTTGGTAGCCTTTTCCGATCCCTGGATTCATGTTCTTCATGATTGACAATGTTCTCTCATCTTTCTTTGTGTATTTGTTTAATGGTGGTAAAAGACACATAAAATTTACCATCTTAACCATTTAAAAAATTTTTTTTAATGTTTGTTCATTTTTGAGAGACAGAGAAAGAGTGTGAGTAGGGAAGGGGCAGAGAGAAAGGGAGACCCAGAATCTGAAGCAGCCTCCAGGCTCTCAGCTGTCAGCCTAGAGCCTGATGCGGGGCTCGGACTCATGACCTGTGAGATCATGATCTGAGCTGAAGTCAGATGCTTAACTGACTGAGCCTCCCCATACCATCTTAACCATTTTTAAGTGTACTGTTCAGGACTTCAACTGATTAGATGGGGCCCACCTACATTATGGAGGGTAATCTGCTTTATTCAAAGTCTACTGATTTAATTGTTAATCTTGTCAAAAAAATGCCTTCACAGCAACATCTAAACTGATGTTTGACCAGATATCTGGGTACCCTGCCTAGCTAAGTGGACATATGAAATTAATTAATCATTACTGTCATATAAGTAGAATCATGCAGTATTTGTCCTTTTTTGACTGGCTTATTTTACTTAGCATAATGTTATCAAGGTTCTTCCATGTTGTAGCTTGTGTCAGAATCTCCTTCCTTCCTAAGGCTCAATTATATATTCCCTTGTATGTACATGCCACTTTTTGTTTATCTGTTCATCTTTCTATGGACATTTGGGCTGCTTCCGCTTGTTGGCTATTGAAAGTAATGCTGCCATGGACCTGGATGTACAAATATCTTTTCAAGTCCATGCTGTCAATGCTTTGGGAGGATTTACCCAGAAGTGGGATTTCTGAATCACATGGATGTTACTTATTTTTCATTAAAAAAACTTTTTTTTTACATTTATTTATTTTTGAGAGACAGAGACAGAGCATGAGTGGGGGACGGATAGAGAAAGAGAGAGACACAGAATCTGAAGCATGCTCTAGGCTCTGAGCTGTCAGCACAGAGCCTGATGTGGGGTTCGAACCCACGATCTGTGAGATCATGAGTTGAATTGGACACCCAACTGACTGAGCCACCCAGGCACCCCTGTTTTTCATTTTGAAATCCTATTAGTTGGATCTTAAAATTCTTAGATTGATTCTCTAATTTCCTTACCTTTTTTCTTCTCCCATTTGACTTTCCTTTTTATTCTACTTTTTGGAAGTTTTCCTTTACAAGTTTTTAACTCGTTTCCCATTCTTTTTCTTTCCTTCCTCCCTTTCTTCCTTTCCTCTCTCCCTCCCTCCCTCTTTCTCTTACCACGCTCCCTGTCTTTCCTTCTTGAACCTCAGCTGTTATGTTGAACAAGCACTGCTTTGGAGTCAAATCATGGAGCAATTTATTTTTGTCCACTACTCTTCTTTTGTTGTTTTGTGGTGCTGGCTGGTTCTTTGTTTGCCCTTGAATGACATTTAATGCCATAACTTCCCTCACATTTTCAGATACCAAAGATGCTTTCAAGTTGCATGTTATTGTGGTAGAGGTGGATAGAGTCCCTCCCTGAAGGAAGTGGTGGAAGCCTTCTGAGAACAAATGAAGGCAACGTGGCCCAATCAACTCCTATACACGTATGCATAGCTCTGACACGACTCTGTAACTTGGACTGTATCCAGTCAGACTCTATGTGTCACTGTATATGGGAAACAAAGAAGTAGAAATTGCATAACAGGCTATACACTGCTGTGCTCGGGGCTCAGCCTTTTGGGTCTTAGCCTGATGAGCCTGTGCTGGCACAAATAAAGCTGCTTCTTGGAAAGAAAGGCCTCGGTGTCTTGTTGCTCTGTGCGAGAATCCTGCTATAGTATGGTTAAATGCTTAATCTTTTTTTTTTTTTTAATGTTTATTTATTTTTGAGAGAGAGGGGGCACAGGGGAGAGGCAGAGAGATAGAGACGAGGATCTGAAGCAGGCTCTGTGCTGACAGGAGGGAATGTGACACAGGGTTCAAACCAACGAACCATGCAATCATGAAGTTGGACCCCTAACCAACTGAGCCACTCCGGTGCCCTGATGCTTAATCTTGACTTAAAGTTAAATCTTACTTTCTCCAGCTGAAGATGCAGAGTGTGGAGTCAGAAAAGGGAGAGTACTGCAGACTTCTTTTCTCTTTATACCTGGCACTTTTATTGCTTCTGTGCCGTCATTCTAATTACACATCCTGATCTCTGTCCCCTCCAGTGTAGGAATCCTGCGAATAGAAGGCATAGGAAACAGAGACGTATGTCTAGTGACAATAGGGTCAAGGTATGTGGTTTCTTATAGGTAATATTTTCCTATATGATTTGATACATAGTCATTATTTTCTTAACTATATTTTTTTACAACCTCATTAACAGATACAAAATGTTAGTATTTGATGCAGGGATAATAAATCATTCAGTTATGTTGAAACACCTTCTGAGAGTCCTTCCAAGGTACCCACCTGTCTCTAGCAGAGTTGACCTAATCTGCATCCTACACCACTGCTTGTGCCTGTTTCTGTTTTGCTCCTAACAGACTATATTAGAATCATCCGTTTGCCTGTCTGTTTCCCTCCAAGACAATAAACTCCTTGAGGGGCCTCATTATTTCTCAAGTGCCTGGAGTATAGTGTTATTCAATACATTTCTATCAAATTGAACAGACAAAATTCAAATAGTAAAAGATCAAAGATTCAGCAAAAGAATTCCCCAAAGTGAGAGCTGATTCCAGAAGAGAGGCTATTTGTCTATTTGGGAGGAAACATCTCCCATCCCCTATTATAACCTCTGGTCTGATCCTTTCCTCCTGCTTTAGTGACTAAGAGGGGGCTAACATTTTTGTTTGGAACATTTTTCTCCTAATAAGGAAACTTTGGTTACCATGATCATGTTCAGATACCTAAAGGATTTCTGGAAACTAACCTCTGGATACCCAGGAAATTAACATATTCTGAAAAAAAAATTAGTCTGAAAAAAAAATAATGAGATAGGCTTGTTTGTAAATATTTGGTTCACCTTTCTGAGAGACATATCTTTAAGCTATAAAAGTATACAGTATGTTTTATGGGTTTTATCTTCCTTTCTAGCTCTATAAAATCAGAGTTTTATTGGTGTGAGCCCTCTGTGTGAAATAAATGATAGATAAGCAGATGATCATTTTATTTCATGGTTGAGACAAAATGTGCTCAGCTTTACTGCACCTAATCCCCCACTGAAAGAAGTTTTAAAGTGCATAGTAGTTAATTCTGTTTGGCAGATATGAGCTGTAAACATGTTTTCATCTGCTTTCTCCCCTTATTAAATTAGAAATTTTCAGTGATTATAGGTTTTTACTTCTCTTTTGGGGCATTTGGAAATAACTTTTTATATCTGTTTTTCAGATGCATTGGTGATGTCCCAGAGTGACCTGGGGTACAATATTAATTAGTTTCAGCATATTAGTACCATTGGCATAAATGGCATTTTTGGTTTAGAATCCAAAGATAAGCCATCTTCATCATTGTCAAAGCCGTGTTGCCTGATCACCCCAACTAGAAAATAGCTCTTTCAACTTGGTACTAATCTATGACTCTTTGTCTACACTTAGTACATAAAATACCTTTTGCCTTTTACGTGGCTGATTCCCACCCTCTTTATCTTTTCTACCCCTGAAGGTGGCACTGCCTAATCTTGACCAGAATGGGGCAGAAGAATGATCTTATTTTTCATACCAAGTCTGATAGGTTATTTTTGGTTTTGTGGCGCATTGAGCCTAGAAGGTGATGAGGTCACATCCAGACTCAATATGATACGGTGCTACCATGTGATAGAGATAGAGATGCCTGCCCAGGTTCAGTTGTGGAGGCGCAGTTACAGCTCACGTTATTAGATTGCATTAAGTGTGGGAGGGAGGGAGTTGGAGACCACCCCTGAATTCATGAGTTGTGGGACAGATGACATCTCACAGGAGCACCATGAGTCCAAAGGGTACCCATTAGGAACGTATCCTTTATCTCTCCCTTCTGAATTCTCTAAGCCACTTCCCCAGTCAAAGCATTCACTCAGAGTGAAAAAACATACAGTCATGCCAGAAAACCGTAAGTCAAAAATGCTCTAGAGGAAAAGAGGCTCCCATTCAATAGGATATCTTATGGCAAGAGCCTCCACTCCATCCCAGACCACTTCATGAAGTGGACAGTCCAGTGGATACAGGCTACCAAAACGCCTAGCCCTGGCTTGCAGGTGTTTGTGCCTGAAAGAGTGAGAGGGAGAGGAGACAGGGAGACAGAGACAGCGAGGTAGAGATGCTTTGCAGAAGCAGGAGGATTCATTTAAAGTGACAATCTCAACTTGTGAGTTTTTTCTTTGTTTCACTTTTCATTTTGATGTCTTAGGGAAGCGTTGGTCATTTATTGAACAGCTGTCTGAGGGAGAAATGCAACTCAGGTTTGACCTGTCTCTTCTAGTTTTACAAACTTTTGCCCACAGGCAGACAAACCTAGTGTACATGCTGGCTCATGACCCCATCTTTCATCATTTTATACTTCAGTGAATAGCTTGTGGTTTTCCATTCTTTTCTTGGTCGTTGGGCTTTTGCCCATTCTGCCCCCTTTTTCTAGAATGCCCTCTCTCCTGCCTGTTCGAGCCACTCCTTCCTGGGTCCGCCCAGTCTGCTACATCTCTGCTAGCATGTGAAAACTTAGCTCAGGCATTGCCACACCCAGGATGTCTTCCTTGGTTCACACTGTGGCACATGTTGGTTTGATTCCACACACCCTCCCTTCTTTCCATTGAGCAACACCCTGATTACTTTTAGCATCAGGGGTGGCTGGGCTTCTTCTTGGAGCCAGGGGTTGAATCTTTACTGGTAAGCTAATAGTAATAATTCTGTTTCTCTTACCAGTAACTGTCTTAGGAACAATCAGATGGTGCAATTCTGAGTACCAACACATAAAGGGAAAGTCTGGAGCTCTGGGAAAATGTATCCTGCTCTTAAAAAGCAAGATAAAGGGACATTCTCTCTTCTAGTATGTTGCTCGTGAGGAAGTGACATGCGGAGCTGTGGCAGCCATCTTGTGATCATGAGGGGACAAACCTGAGGGCAGAGGCCAATACTTTGAGAATGGGAGAACAGAAAGATGGAAACAATTAGAATCTTGAAAATGCCCCTGAGATGCCGACTCAACCACCCTGGTACTGTCCTCCTGCCAGACTCTTTGACACAGAAAATAATACATCCTCTTATTGTTTAACCCAGTTTAAATATTTTTTTAATGTTTATTTTTTATTTTCTTAAAAATTTTTTTTTAATGTTTATTTTTGAGATGGGGAGGGGGAGAGAGAAAGAGAGTGCAAGTGGGGGAGGGGCAGAGAGACAGGGAGACACAGAATCCAAAGAAGACTTCAGGCTCTGAGCTGTCAGCACAGAGCCCAGTGTGGGGCTGGAACCCACAAACCGCAAGACCATGACCTGAGCTGAAGTCAGACGCTCAATAGACTGAGCCACCCAGGCACCCCAATGTTTATTTTTTTTTTTTTGTGAGAGAGAGGGGGAGAAAGCATGAGTGAGGGAGGGGCAGAGAGAGAGGGAGACACAGAATCCAAAACAGATTCCAGGCTTTGAGCTGTCAGCACAGAGCCTGACTTGGGGCTTGAGCCTGACTTGGGGCTTAAACTTGTCAACTGTGAGATCATGACCTGAGCCGATGTTGCATGCTTAACTGACTGAGCCACCCAGGTGCCCCATTGTTTAACCCAGTTTAAATTGAGTTTTCTATTACTCATACCTAACATCTTCTTTACTGATACCCACCTTACCCCTTATCTATATTTCCTTTAGAATCTTGTGCATTTTTCTATCATGCTTTCACTTCTAAAAATAGCTTTATTGAGGTATGATTTACATATCATAAAGGTCAGCCGCTTAAAGTATGCAATTCAATGGTTTTTTAATATATTTGCTGTGTTTCATAAATATCACCACTGTCTAATTTTAGAACATTTTATCACCTCTGAAAAGGAACTCTATGTCCCATTAGAAGTCTTACCCCTCACCCCACCAGCTCTAGGCAACCATTACTCTACTTTCTGTCTCCTATGGATTTGCCTATGCTGGACATTTCATATAACTGCAATCAAATTATATATCTTTTGTGACTGTCTTCTTTTGCTTAGCATAATCTTTTCAAGTTTCATACATCTTATAGCATGCATTTATTCATTTACTGCATTTTGTTTATCCATTCACCAGTTGATGGACATGAGAGTTATTTCACAACTTTTTCGTTGTTGGGGCAATAGCCTGATCTTAGTTGGCTTCTCCCGACATGGAGCTGCAGCCCTTTGAGTGGGTGAAGGCAATGGGGCCCCAGTATTCTTAGCCTACTGTGCTTGGGTAGAGCCTTCCCCGTGTGAGTGTGGGTGGAGGAAGGTAGTCCTCAACCTCTCAGCTGCACTTACCTAGAATTGAGCCTCTGCTGCAGGGAGCTGGGGTTGGGGATAAGCAGTGCTGGCAGCAGGGTCTTCCTGAAGAGGTACCCTATCCTGATTAGGAACTGGGGAGACAGGGAGCCCTATATTCACCAAGCCATATTCACCCGGAGTGGAATTTTCTCATGCTGAGTTGGGGGATCAAGGAGGGAGTGTAACCGGGGCCCAAGGATGTAAGAGCACCTGCCTCCCGGGGTCCCCAAAAGACCAGGTTCAGCCACTTGCCACTAATGAAATCCACAGGCAGAGAGAGGAGCAGTGATGAAACAAGAAAGGCATTTATTTCAGTGAGGCCAACACCGGGAAGACAGCTGTCTCCAAATTGCTGAAAATACTTCTAGATTTATATAAGGAGAACATGGGACAAAGTCAGTGGGTACATGCAGTTGGGCAGTAAAGGTCAGGTCCATCACTATCATGCGGCCAGTCACCAGAGGTCTTGCTGGTATCAGGGCAGTTGTTGTTGCCTGAGGGGGTAGGTTCTGATCCTCCTGGTCTTTTGCCTGGGTTAAGAGATAAGCTGGAAAGAGGAATGAAAACAGAAAGTACAGTCTGAGTTCGAAGTGGAGGTCATTAATCGACCCAATTGAAGGAAGAGTGCAGAAACTGGGAGCACAGTGAAGCAAGGCTTTAATCAACATTCTTGCAAGGGTGGGTGTCTGACAGACAGGGGCGGTTACAGCAGACAATTTATATCCTAGTGTGCAAGTCCCTCCCCTGGTTCCTCATTGGCGGAGTACTAAAGAGGTTACAGTTTTACCCGGATGTCACTTATGCCCATGTAAGGCAAAAAGTAGTCTGATTGGGATAAATGTACATTCCCTGAGGTGATGCAGAGGTCTTTAGTCCCTCCTCCCTGTTCTTTGGAACATGCTCATTGCAAAGCTCCCGAAAATAAGCCTGCGAAACAGAGAGGGGAAGAAGAACAAGAAGTGAAGTGTCTAAGGGTTGGGATTCCATTGTGGAGGAGGGGAGGGGTTCCTACATGTTTCCAATAGGTTGTAAACCTATTGTTAATTACACAGCACAGCTTTCATTTGGTATTTCTGAAAAATAAATTGTCTCCCTTCTCACAGTTAAGGTGACAGCTGGGTCCTCTTTTAGGAGCAAGTCAGGGTTTAAGTGCCAGGGATGCTCACTGTTCTTGTGAGGATTTAGTAGATTTTTGAGTAAACCTTTCTTCATTTGCTATATGCACTTCGGGCAATTTCAAGAGACTTTAAATGGCTGTATTTTTGTAATTTTCACCAGTTGTGTAGGAGTTTATTTTTATGTAGGAGACATGGAGCTCTTAACCTGAGTTCCTTTGCTTCCTCCAGACTTAGAAGTCAGTGGGCAGCTGGTATAGATGAGTTAGAGTTCAGCTACATACTTAATGGACCCAATTTGGATGTGTTGAGGGGGATTTTTCCCCCCACACCACCAAGCAAGCTTGGGACACCAGCTGGGTGTTCTACAATTCAACTTAATTGTGATGCTGATGCAGGCAGGCTGAGGAACCCAGAGGAGGGTCCCACAGGACCAGCCAAGAGGGTCCTTGGCTTCATGCAGGATAGAAATCAAATGTTCAGCCAGAGAAAGTGAAAACAGAGTTTATTGAATAGCATAAGTGACAGAATAGCAGAGTGTCTGGGAAACTTGAAGGGAAAGAAGAATGGGTCTTGTCATTGCTTGGAGTTAGGGGTTTATATTGAAAAAGGGTCTAGGGTACGTGTTCCTTCAGAGGAACAGAGCTCCAGAGTCAGCTCCAATCAAAGGCGAGAGTCAGGTGAACAGGAGGTGTTATTCCATAAATTACCGAAGGTAGGGGTGTTGATGCCAGAGTCAGCAGAGGTTTGTTTGAAGCTAATGTCTTGGAATGTGTTTGGGATCTGGCTCTTCTTGGATGTTATTAGGTGTTTGGGGCCTAGACAAAACTCTGAGAATGATTAACTTTCTCGCTTCCCCCTTGAAGCGGGAACATAGCTTCTTTGGCTTATTCGGGGCAGAATATAGAACATGAATAAATGGGGTCTAACAGAAAAACAGCAGAGATGGAACCTTTTCTAAAAGGCAGTCTTTTCTACTTCCCTACTTGAACATTGTCTACCCTGAGGTGGCATCTGAGTCCATATCACGAGACTGCACTGCACTTCAGAGGCCAAATTCCAAGCCCAGGCGATTACCTGTGCTTCTGACTGGCTATAAATCAGAAGTTCCCATGACCCCCTCCTTGGGTTGGGTTAATTTGCTAGAGTAGCTCTCAGAACTCAAAAATTTCACTAACCAGATCACCCATTCCTAGAATAAAGCTAGGTGAAAAAGATGCCTAGGGCAAGGTAGGGAGAAGGGGCCCAGAGCTTCCATGCCCTCTCCAGGGGCACCACTCTGCCCAAATCTTAATGTGTTCACCAACCTGGAAGCTCTCTAAAGGTCTTCCTTTGGGGTTTTTATGGCGGCTTCATTACAGAGTCATGATTGAGTAAATCAGTGGCCATTGGTGATTGGTTCAACCTCTACCCTTTTTCCCCTTCTTGGAGGTCTGGGGTGGGAGTGAAAATTCCAACTCTCTAATGACAGGATTGACTTCCCTTACCCTCAGACCCCAGCCTTAGGTGCTATCCAAAGGTCACGTCATTAACATAACAAAAGACACCTGTACTGTTTCCATCACAGGAAATTCTAAGGGTTTTAAAGCTTTTGGTTCCAAGAAATAGGGATGAAGGCCAAATATGTATTTCTTATATGTATATATTTCTTCTCTCACTCTTTTACTTGCTAATGATAATTTTGTCTTTGCTTTCATAGATTGTCCCCTCCCTTTAGTCTTATTAACAAAATAAAACAAAATAGGCCAGAGGTGGAGTCATTTGCTCACTCTACAGCAAACCAAGACTTAATTGCAGTTTCAACCTTTCCCAAGAGTGGAATTTTAAACCAATCAGTCTGGAATTTCCTGGTGAGCCCTAGTGAGTTAATCTGTCTGATAAGACCCCCTGTTTTCCCCTAAGGGAAGGTAACCTTGCCTGAAGTAATCTTTTATTTTCTTTTGCTCATAACCTCCTTGTCTTGCCCTGTTTCCACCTATAAAATCCTTCCATGCCTATAAAATCCTTCCATTTCGAAGAGCTTCTCCGAGCTTCTTTTTACTTGCTAGATGGTATGCTGCCTGACTCATGAATTGTTGAATAAAGCCAATTAGGTTTTTTTTGTGTTTTTGTGGGTTTTTTGTTTTTTTGAGAGACAGAGTGGAACAAGAGAGAGAGCGTACTCAAGAGAGCAGTCTTGAGCACGAGTAGGGGAGGTGGGGGGGGGAGAGACAGAGAGAGAGAGAGAGAAAGAGGGAGAGGGAGAGGGGGAGAGAGGAATCCTAAGCAGGCTCCATGCTGACAGTGCAAAGTCCAGTTTGGGTTTTGGTCCCACGAACCATGAGATCACGACCTGAGCTGAAATCAAGAGTCGGAGGCTCAACGGACTAAGTCACCCAGCACTCCAGTGTCTTTTCATTTTTAATGACAGGTGAGTTCCCACACTTAATATATTCTGACCTACTAAGGACTGAATAAATCTGTTAAAGGAAGGAAAGCTGAGGGGTTAGGGGGCTGAGGGTACAGGCAAGAGAGCAGTTCGAATGATTTAGTCGGCCCTGCTCCTTCTCATTTCTCCAGACTTAAACCCTTGCTTGGTTCTACCATACTTAACATATACCTATAGGTTAGAAGGTCTGTGGTTGTGGCCAACCTGTTGTCTGTGCCAGTAAGTGATGCTTTAGAAATCATTCCAAGGTACGTGTTGAGAGTATTCTCAATATGTATGCATCTGGATCACTCAGAAGTGTGAGAGAAATTCTCAGTGAAATGGTTACTTCCTAGGACCTTGCCCCTTGCCTGACCCTCACCATAAAATCATCAGCCCCACTGAATCCCTCAGCCACTTCTACCATCACTTCCACTGGCTCTCCACACGTGGACCAATTGTTTCGTACTTAAATTATGTTTGCTTGGTCTTATCTTAAGTGGGAGATTCTCAATTCTGATTGCATATTAAAGTCACCTGGGGAGATTTAAAAACTACTGATGCCCAGATTGTATCTAAAACTGATTAAATCATAATCTCTTCAGCATAGTGCCGGGATACTGGTATTATTAAAACCCCTCAGAGATTCTAATGTGTAGTTAAGATTGAGAACCAATTTCTGAAACCCTTGCTGGGCTCTCAGTGCCAGGCAAGTGGATTGAACTGGCTACACCTAATTGTCAGCCAGGAGCTCCCCTTAGTGGAGAGGATGAGCTTCCAGTCTTTATTAAAGAGCAGAGGTAACACCCTCAGAATGCAATTGCTATATTGATCTCACGTTGATAGCCTGTTTAGAAGAAGCTGAGCTCCTGGAACAAGGTGTTCTTGCCTGGGTAGACCTTTGGCTCCCTGGATTTCTGCTGTCTTCTAGACAATCCTGGCACTGTACTAGCTGTGTTCTAGGGAGATGCTATTCAAACTTAAAAAAAAAAAAAAAAAAATATATATATATATATATATATATATATATATATATATATACTTATTTTTAGAATAATCTTTCCAAATGAACTTATATGCAGAAAGTGAATGTAGAGGTGGATAAAATATCATTTTTCTAGTTGAGGCAGGGATGTGGGAGATTTCCTTTCCTGGCTATTGCGTCCTCCTGATCTGCCCTGAGTCACTTCTGCTAACCTTAGGGTTTTTAGGAACACAGATTGAAAATTACCACTATAGGGTGATAGCAGCAATATGAAGGACCAAAGAGCCAAAGGTAACACGAGTCAGAGTGTTAGTTGTTTTCCCATCAGAATGATAAGGTGTTCTCATTGCGTAGTGAAGGCTGGGGAAGCCAACATGCTCATTGAGAATGTGAAGTATAGAGGAAGCATCAAAGCAAGGAGCTCAGCACAAGAAAAACAGAGAAGAGTAACCAGAATAGTGAGAAGGTTGGAAAATCACATCATGGGAGAAATATTTGAAAGAACGGTCAATTGTTTAGCCTGGTGAGAAAATAAATGTGATTACTCTTCCAATATTTTTAGGACTGTCATATGCAAGTAGGAATGAAGCAGTTTGTGTGGTGGCAGAAAGTAGAACATGCACCATTAGGTGGGAAGAAGCTTCTGGAAAAAGCTTTTGGTTCAATTTAAGAAGTTTCTAATATTATAATGAATCACCTCAGGAGCTACCAAGCATCCACTCCCAGGATGTGTTGAGCCATTGACTAGATGACAAGGTCATTTATTTACTTCATCGCTTTCTCGCTTTCTCACATAATGGATTTGAAGACTCACAGTAATTTAAATAAAACTATAGTATTTATCAAATAAAATTAAAATTTGAGTACCCACTATATGCCACATGAATGATTCTTAACTGCTATGTTGACAGTGAGATGTATCACAATTAGCTATGAAATGTGTCATAAGAATTAATTTCTATTCATAAATTAGTAAAGCTTGCAAATAATTTGGTTTAAAATGACAAATTAGAATGGCTTCAATATTGTACCTATGTCATGGTCACTTTGATTCTTCCGTAGTCTATGATGCATATTTAAGTGAAGAGTTGTGGGTTGTTAGCCAAAGTGTCTAAAGTTAATTATAACTTACATCACATCAAATTTAGGTTACAACCTCGGGTTAAGTCACCAGTGCTGATCTACCATGAGAAAGTGTGGCACAATAAGGATCATCATATTCTTGTGTATTGCCCTTGGCACCATTTGTTTTACTTTCCCGGAAATAGTTTTGTGTTAAGAGTCCCATAGGAGTATGTCCTCCGGTGAATGTCGTCTGGGCTAGTATCTGTTGGGTGAGATCTACAGGGTCCCTGCGTCTTCCACAGTGGAAAGAGTGGCTAGGTTGATGGAGCTTTGGAATTGGACAGGGCTCCATGTGATACCAACATTGCCATTTCTAACTCTGCCATCTTGGATAGACCAAGTATCTCCCTGAGCATCAGCTTCCTTAGCCATTGAAAAGGGGGGATTAACTTCCTTCCAGGGTTACCTGGAGGTTGAGAGATAATGAAATGTACATAGTAAGTACATTCTTTTAAAAAAAGAGTAGATACTGAGTAAATGATAGCTGTTATTAACAGCATCTAATAGGGCTAGAGATAACATTCTATTCAATTGCCTTCAGCAATTGATCCCTTCCAGTAAGATCAGAGTGTACTCACAGTTCTTTGGAAACAGTAATTACATAGAAAGGGACTATTTTTTGAGCTAATTAATGGAGAACGACATAGGTTTTTATTTTGTTTGATCATTTGTTTATTTTCTTGTGAGGCTTTACTATTTTAAAACAAAACCTACATTTGAATATTAGATATAACTATCAAGGAATTATCAGCAAAACAGAACTGGAGAAAGCATTTTTTTTTTTCTTAGACATCATTTTTAATCCTCATATCTGATGAACAGTGGCTGTGTTAGACTTTGTTGATGAGGCTTGCAAATAATTAAAGGGCTTTGAAAAGATTTGACTATTTTTACATGTGCTAATTTTTTATATTTCTATAAAATATAACTGACATGAACAGGCCTCAGCAGACTGACTACAAGCTGGGAAATACGTTAATGTTCACTTGACCACAGGTCTGAGCTATACTCAATCCCCTTCCACCCTAGTAACAGAGCCCAGATGAGGGTGAGGCAAGAATGCCCTTTTACAAATTAAAAACTTCAGTAGTTGGAAATTATGATCATATAGCTGACACTTACAGAGAATAAGCTAATGTATTAATAGAGTAAGAAGTATTTTTGGAACTCTGCAGAGAAATTATTTGAGAGCCACAGGCTGATCTGAGGATTGAAAAGCTTTTCTATTGCTAAATAATATCAGAACCCGTTTAGAGGAGATCCAGGTGGTGTTTGGTAATTATCTATCTGTCTATTATTGTCATCATCATTATTATTATTTATCTATCCATCATCTCCTTGCCTATCAGTGTTATTTCATTAATTCAACCTATATGTCAGGGCATTATCTGTACTCAGATGTGCTGTTTAAAAAGATTTATTCAGAAGTTTGGCCATCCTACCAATGTAATATTAGAGATAAAATCTAAATCTTTCTCTTGCCTATGGAATCATGTTAAAATTTATTCATTAAGGGAATTTGGAGGCTATTTTGTTCAAGTGTTTTCTGTGAAAGTTATCCTCTGGTGATAAAGGAATAAAAAGCTTTTGGAGCAAGTGTTCACACAGAACATCCCACATGCATTCTTGGAATGGTTAGGGATACTTCTTTGCTACCCCATCAGAAAGCTAAAGTGGTGGATGTTAAAAAATGTGGGCCTGTGACAAAGAACTGTCTATGGCCCATTGTGTGAATGATGTATAAGTAATAGATGATGTTTATAATGCTGCTGTCAGGTCAAAGACACTGGTAACCACAGTAGTGAAAAAGATTGCCTAGGGGACATGGTCATTACTGAGGATATGATTGCTTTGGTTTTGATTTAATAATTCATTTTGCAGAAAATCAGCCATGTTATATTACCCTAGAGATTCTGTCTTGTATTTATCAAAACTGATTTTATGAGACAGTTGCAGATGATGAAAAATCAGTGGTGGTCAGAAATATTCAATAAAGTGAAGTTCAGTGATTAGAACTAATACACTTCTATATTCCTCAGACCCGCATCTACAGGTACAAATATAACACTTCAAAGTAAAGATTGAATTATATCTATTTTATGTCATACAATAACCCCCTGAACTTGAGTCAAAATGAGATTTAAAGTGCCATTATAGTCCTCTTAGAAAAACCTATGAAGAAACTAACATCAAAAGTTAGACAGTATGTCAAAAGCTGCACATAGAAGACAACTCATAGTATCAATGGCGTGGAAAAATTAAAACAAATGAATTAAAATATTCAAGCAACTACAACTTGTGAAAGATAGGATAATATATTAATAAAGAAGAAGTAAAAGTATATTGCTTGAGGGGTCTTGGGGTGGCTGATTCGGTTAAGCATCCAACTCTTGATTTCAGCTCAGCTCATGATCTCATGATTCGTGAGACTGAGCCCCATGTTGGGCTTTGCACTGCTCTGAGCCTTTTGGATTCTCTCTCCCTGTCTCTCTGCCCCTCCCCTGCAAGTGCGAACCTACTCTCTCTCTCTCAATATAAAAAAATAAACATGAAAAAAATGTATCGCTGGAAGCAGCTTAGGACTTGATTCATCTGACAAATGCATATCCTTTGCTTTCCATTAACTATTCGCATTTGAAAATACATATGCAGGAGTGCCAAATGACTGTCTTTAAAGGGAGGATTTGACTTTTGGAAGGAGCTATGGGTACTTTGATTTGAGACTTAAGTAAAATAGGTTATCAGTCTTAATGATTCAGATTTCGTTGTTAAAAAAAGAGGTGAGAAAAAGTTACTTTGCTTTACTCAGTGTTGAACTTCCCTTTGCCTGAAGACAGATGATGCTTGACAGAAGGAAGACGATAACCTCATTATTCAGAGTCATACTTCATTTTGTTTCCCAGATACCCAGTTCCCAGTTAAAAGATATTTAAAAAAATCTTTTAAAAGGTTAATTTATAAATATTTCCTTGGGAGCACGCTGTGCCACTATTTTGGCCCTTGCTTTTTCCCCTTAACAGTAGATCTTAAAAAAATTATTTTTAATGTTTATTTATTTTTGAGAGAGAGAGGGAGAGAGAGAGAGAGAGAGAGAGCAGGGTAGGGGCAGAGAGAGAGGGAGACACAGAATCTGAAGCAGGCTCCAGGCTCTGAGCTGTCAGCACAGAGCCTGATGTGGGGCTCAAACCCATGAATCACATCATTATCTGAGTGGAAGTCAGAGGTTTAACCGACTAAGCACAACATATCTTAGAAGAGAATTCCATTCGATTACTTAAAAAGCCTCTTGCATCCTTTTTATGGTTGCATCATATCAGCTTGGCAGAGCAAGCTTACCCTCCTCACTCTTCTTTTTTCATACTCTTTACTTGTCAATGTATTTAAAATTGGGAATATGTTAAATTCTGGTTTATCTATAAAGATTTGACATCTTTGTGATACTGTCTTCTTAGCCAAGTGCGTGATGTATATCTTTCCACTTGTTCAATCTTTTTAACCTCAGTGAGAATTTCAGACTTTTTTCCTATAGATTTATACAATTCTTAAATTTGTTCCTACATATATCATCTCTTCTGTTTTTATTTTAAGTGAAGATTTTTTTCCCCCATTTTAACTCCTAGTTGGTTGTTTGGCCAAGTGAAGATTATTGATAACTGTACATTAGCTTTGTACTAGCCACCTTACAGAATTATTTTATTATTTGTGATGGTTTTTCTGTCTTTTTGTTTCTCTAGGTGTACAATTATATCAATTCATATAATGATTATTTTACCTCCTTCTTTCGAATTTTTATATCCTTTATTTTCCTCTTTTGTGTAATTGAATCAGGTTGTACCTACTAGAACAATGTTAAAAACTAATGGTTGGGGGGCTCCTGTGTGGCTCATTTGGTTCAGTGTCCAACTCTCGGTTTTGTCTCAGGTCATGATCTCATGGTTCATGAGTTCAGGCCCTGCATCAGGCTTTGTGCTGAAAGCGCAGAGGCTGCTTCAGATTCTCTTTCCCTTTCTTTCTGCCCCTCCCCCACTTGTGCTCTCTCTCAAAATAAATAAATAAACTAAAAACAGACAGACAAACAAACTAATGGTCAGGGCACCTGGGTGGCTCAGTTGGTTGAGCATCTGACTTGGGTTCAGGTCATGATATCGTGGTTCATGAGTTCTAGCCCCGCATTGGGCTCTCTCCCAGTGCAGAACCTGCTTCAGAGGATCCTCTGTCTTCCTCTCTCTCTCTCTGCACTTCCCCAGCTCATGTTTACTCTCTCTTCTCTGTCTCAAAAATAAATAAACTTAAAAAAGTGTTTTAATAAAAATAGCAAAAAACTAATTGTCATAGTGGAAATCCTTGATTTCTTCTTGACTTAGATAAGATTGCCTTTAGTCCTGTCATGTTGGCTTTGGGATTGAAATGGAACTATATGTATATGTTTAGTTTATATATTTATACTTACAGATAACATAAAATATAAAATATATTTATATAAGTATGTAATAGTTATATATTATGTAAATATATAATGTCTGTCTCTATGTTAGTGTCTAAGTGGTTATGATAACTTTCCTGATTAGATATTTTAATATGTTCCATTGTAATTCACTGCATGTATGGAATAAACCCCACTTGATTTTCATACATCTACATGTAAAGATATATAAGCTTACCCTTAAAATATTCTCTGAAGAATATTGTACCAACCCCCCACCCCTGCCGCCTTTGTTTTTTGGGCCTACCTATCGCCCATTCCTCATTCCTTCTCCTCCTTTTATTAAATCCCAATTTGTGGGATGTAATATACACTGCTTTACATGGCATGGCCATTCATTTCATTAAGTCAATCATTATGAAGCCTGTTTCTTGACCAGTGATTGGATTAGGAATGGATACATGATACATTTTAGGCTGCTAAAGATGTACAGTGCCTAGGAAAACATTCTTCCACAGCTCAGATGTAGTCATGAAGATAGTAGACAAGGAATGTAATCTCAAAGTGTAAAACTGGGGTCCCAGGAGGACAAAGGACAGGAGAGATCCTCCCAGGGAGTTGCCCCACAGGGTGACAGTTGGCCACCAAAGGCCACTTTCTGTTGCTATGTAAAGAATTCCTACATTTCTGTTCCTTAGGGTATATAAAATAGGCACTTAGTGATGATTATATTTTGTTCCCATTCTTCTTCCTTGAATTAACAGTAAATTACATTTATCCATTTTCTTCTTCATTTTTGGCTATTGGGCAAAAAAGGCAATAAGGGACTGCCTTGTCTATAGAGAATTTGAAAACAATAATAAAACTGGCTAAAAGTTAGTCTCCTTTTCATTATTGCCATGTGGCAGCCATTCTGAACAATGTTAGTAATAAAAATACACCTCTACGCTAGAGTGGACAGCTCCCACTGGCATCCTCTTTCATGTTTCACTTTGGTTGATATCATTTAATTACTGAATTAACCTACCTTGGAGCCACAGTGCCTTGGGACTTCCTGTTATGTGAAGAATTATTGTTAAATCCATTTTTGGCCAAATTTTCTGTTACTTCTCCATTAAGGCCTTATTACCTGATCCTCCACTAGAAAGCTAATCTCTGCTCTCATCTTCTACTGTCAGTCTATCTTTTTTTATATACTTCTTTGGTGTTACTTGTTTATACTCTTTATTTGGCTTCTCAATGATTTTTGAACTTCTTGACATCAAGGAATTTATCTTATTTATATTTGTTTGCTTAGGATAATGCCATGTTGGTAGTTGAATAACTGATTATTCCATGAATAGATCTTTAGCCTTATGTGATCATTTATTTTAATGTCCCCAAATTGTCACTGTTAGAATACTGCTCTTTTGGAACATCCCATGCTTTACTTTGGACAATAGGAACTTAAAGACTTGATAAATGATGTATTTGTTTTATGTTGCTCAGACCAGCTCTCCTAGTTCTTATGAAATAGAACTTCATGGTATGGTGAGCAAGGCACCCTGTAGTTCTCGTTTCGGGAGATGTCTGCTCAGATACTTTAGGTGAGGATGTAAGAAGTCTACTAAATATGGGTCAGCTGGGTGGCTCAGTCTGTTAACCATCTGACTCTTGGTTTCGGCTCACATCATGATCTCATGATTCATGGGTTTGAGCCCTGCATGGGGCTCTGTGCTGACAGCTTGGAGCCTACTTGAGATTCTTTCTCTGCAGCCCCACAAAAATAAATAAACATTAAAAAAGAAGAAGTCTACTAAATATACATACAATTTTAAAGAAGAAACATACTTTCCCTGAATGAGATTATAGAATTTGTTGGTTTCCTGTGTTACAGATGAGAATCCACTAGATGGTACTATTACATAAGTAATCATACTTGGAACAATACTGAAAAATGTTCTCCATTAAAAAACTTCTCACTGAAATATTTTGTTTTCAACTCAAACTATGCCAGCTTGATTAATAATGTGACTTCGTCTTGAGTGAGGAAGTAAATTTTCACTATTAAGATTTATGGTAAGCTTCTTGCAAAATAAATGAGAAAGGTAATCAATTAGCAGTGTTTCAGTTGTTTGTATGTATGGAGAATTGTGAACCACAGCATGTTGTATCTGAAAACTGAGCTCCTTTCAGAAAAACGTTTGGGTGCATTTGAGATGGGAATTGCATTTGGTATGCATTTAAAATTAACTGCTTTGGAGATGGCAATTTATTGAGTATTTGGTGTTTACAGAGTTTTGCCAGGAAATCAACCACTAATCTGGGAAAGTCTACACATGACACACTATGCAATTAGAAGCAGATTTGATTTAGTGGAACAGCTACATGGAACCCTCTTTGTAATATTTTCCATGGAGTTCACACTCTGGACCTACTTTGGAGTTGGGCTATTTGGAAATAAGCCATTTTGATACCTAAGTATCCTTGAAAGTAATCCAAAATGAACATGCTTCATATAGAATTCACTTTATAGTATCATTTTAACAGAATCTCTGAATCACTGAAGTAATGAATTACACATATGGAGAATTCAAATGCTTGAACATAAAGGAAAATTCTATATTTGTATTAAAAGCAGCAATTACATATATCAACATTAAAGTTAGTACAATTATTTAAATACTGGGAAATGTATGCTAAGTGACATATAATAGAGTAAGTAAGCTAATATTACATTTTTCCTTCAAGCTTTTAAATCCCTCTGATGGATTCTTAACCTGATCCATGGGTCCCTTAAGTGTTTATAAATAGAAACTGGGGGTCTGGGAAATTTGGGTAGAAAGATTACATCTAATAGAAATGCAGCATTTTCTTTAATTACAAATGTAGACAATAAACCATGGAAATATTATCAGTACTAGTCCTTTTGACGTCAACAGAAATTACAGATATTTTCACATCACATTCTAATTGTTTTAATTTCTTAAAAGATCTTTCTTATTCATCACGACTTTAAAGTTATGGTGATTATAACACTCCTTGCTGAATCTTGTTTTCAAGATGATAATAAAGAAATGTGTGTTATTCTATAATAGTTTAGAAATATGTTACCATATTTCAGTATAAGTGGTTTCCTTTATAATCCTATATATTTTTAATTATGCATTTAGAAATATTCTTCGGACAAGTCTTCATGAACTTTATACCAGACCATCAGAGGGGTCCATAATGCAGAAATGTTTAGAAGCCCTTTGCTTTCAGAAGGACACTCTAGCAAAACTGAACATTGCTTCTCTGCCTTAAAAAAAGATGTAGCATCCCTTGGACTCTGCCATTTAAGGGCATTGAATGACCTACAAGGTGGATGACCTTGAATAGATCTATGATTACTCTTCCATTTAGGTATATGAGTTTAGAAGGTGACTATTTCAAGTAAGAGAATTTTTAGAATTTCCAAATTTATCAGAAAATAAAGGTTTTAAAATACAGACCAGTAGACTCAACTTTCTATAGCAAATGGGATTGAGAATTGAACTAAATAGGCAGGTACCTTGTTTCTTAGTATTCACGTCCCTTAAAGCAATTCATAGACTGATATTAACTTTTCAACTCACAGATCCATATAACTTCAGGAAATTAAGAAACATTAAGAATTTTTTTTTTTTTTTTTTACCAGGAATAGAATCAAAAGTTGATGTGGTAAGTGTACTACATGGTCCTAAAGATATAGAAGGAAATGGAACAAAGCCAAGGTATTTGGTACCTTGAATTTGGTAGACTCATCAGCAAATTATTGTGTCTGCAGACACACTCCTATAGACCTGACTATTAGCTATGCTAGGTACCTTAAATGTGTGTTTCATCACACATCACTGGCATCTCATTCGCATTTAGCTATGAGCGCTGGCAGAAATTTCTGTGACTAAAATATCCAGGGTGTCCTGGTTCTCTTACGTCTTGCTGAAAATGCCAGTTTTGATTAAACTTTTTTTTAAAGGGAACTTTAAGAACTCAGGGAGAATTTAGGAAGGAAAGATTGGAGATTTATCTTTTTAGTAGAAAACACTACAACACTTTCTCTTGATCTCGTAAAGGCTCTTGTATTTTAGCTATTTGTTAAATGTGAGGGATTATTTCTGTGTTCAAAGAAAGGCTGATGGTGCCGAATACTCCTCATTCTGCACAGTTTGCCAGTGGAAAAGTTAGAGCTTCTGGGTCTGGGGTTGTGCCCTTCATCCAGAAGGATTTGTTGCTGGAGGAACCCAGGCATGGATGCATTAGGGCAAACTCAAGCCTGCTGTTTTAATGCAGGGGCCTTCTGTGAACTATGGTTCATCTGCATGTGGAAAATCAGCAGGTCTGCTGCTTGGGTTCTGAACCCTTTCCTTCTGCTCAGTTAATGGCTCATGCGCTGGGCAGAATGATTTCTGCTCCTTCAAATTTCTCCTTCATTTCTCTTAGAAACCTGTCTTCTCAGTGTCTCAGCTGTACCACTGTTCAGCAGCACACCTCAGAGTTAGTGTTAGCGTTATATTTATGTCACTCTGCCCACTGAGTCCTTAGATCCTGATTAGATAGCATTTACCCACCTCTTAGTTTATACTGCCACATTAGTTCTCCAGGACCTGGTCATTCCTGGCCTTGGATGATGTATATAATGTGGCTGTAGACCAATGAGAGTGATTTTCCTTTGTGCCTTTCAGAACTCAGTCTTACAACATTAGCTTAGTCATTCTATGCATCCTTTTCACTTCATTAATCTCTTTTCCCTTCACTCAGTACCAAATGCAGGGCTAGCCATCTTGATTGTCACTGAGATTATGTCATTCTAATCCCTTAAGTCCTTCAGTGGCTCCCTCTTTTCCTCTTCATTATCAGTGCTTTAGTTGCAGTCAGCATTTTGTCAATATTAATTTCCTCATATCCTGAGATACCCTTTCATCTTCTTTCTGCCCCTCCCAGATGTCTTTCATTCAGAAGTTGTTCAGACTTTTTCTATTATCTCCTTTCCATTATACTCTAGGAACATGACCTTGTATTCTAGACTCCCATCCATACTTTTTATAAAATATTTCTCAATTATTTACAAGAAAATGCGGGCTAATAAACTCACCAGTTAGTGTATCTCCCCTCAGTGCTAACACTTCTATTACATACAGATGAGGATTCATCATTGCAAACATTTTAAGGTGTTAATCCGCCTATATGTGTTTGAGTGGTGGCTTCTTTATGTGCATCTGGTTCTGCCCCAGGAAATATTTTGTCAGAAACTGCAAAGGTGGTTTCTGAGTCTAGAGTTGTATCTTGGGGAGTTGAGTTACACACCACATACACTGGGTTGCCAGTAATGGATCATACTTTTCATATACTTTTGGTCTTTAACAGCCTCTCTACATCTAGTTAGACAAATAATTCAACAAGAAAAAGATATAGAATGTTGGAAAAGTGTTGAAAACATTTTGGTTAAAGCATATATACATATATACCTGTATATTGGTATCTTAGCTCAGACTGCTGTAACAAGATATCATAGATTAGGTGGCTTGAGCAACAGTCATTTGTTTTCACAGTCCTGGTGGCTGGGAAGTCCAAGATCAGGGTGGTTGTAGATTTGATTCCCAGTGAGAGCCTACTTCCTCATTTACACAAATGCCTTCTCACTGTATGCTCACATGACCTTTCTTTTCTTATAAGGGCACTAATCCCATCTTGAAGGTGGGACCTACTTTAAATGTATTCACTTCCTCTGCCTCCAAATACCATCGCATTGGGGGTTAAGGCTTCAACACAGAAATTTGGGGGAGACCCAGGCATTCATTATGGTTACATAATCTGCAGGACCCAAAGCAAGATGAAAATTCCCTTGCTTAAAAACAAGGAACAAGTGCCATTGAAAGTACTAAAATATAAAAGTTTCTTCTTTCTTTTGCAGTTCTCCGTTGACCTGTCATAGTATCCTTTTCTTGCTACTCAATGTCACACTCCTTTGAGCATGGGGATTCTTGTTGGGGTTAGTATAGATAGACCCTTACAGGTGCCAAGGACCCCACCCTGTGCTTTGTGCTTGGGCCCCAGGCTGCCAGGCTTTCCCTCCTGCCAGCATCAGAACTCTGTGAGAAGTCCATCCCTCTTTCCCTGGAAACCGCTGTGATACCCAACGGTGACCAGATGATCCCCAAGGGATTGCAGCCATCACACTGGTATGTGGTGCCTGGATCAGGGGTGGGTAGGAGGCTTGTCCTCATCAGGTCTCCTGCTAAGTGAGGGCCACCACCATGCTCCTTGCTGAGACAGGTGCCTGTGTGCGCTCGCTTGTACCACCCTGACACTCCCAGAAGGTGGAGGGTGGCAGCAGTAGCTGTGTTGTGGCAGGGAGGGGAGATTGAGTGAGACCTGGAGCACCAGTGTGTCATGACCTGGGCAGCTGAGAGCTCATCACAGGGTGACAGCAGGATGCAGGACTGCACGTGAGCCAAGGCTCCAGCCCCTGGAACGTACTCCGTTGTCCCATTGGACTTCACTTACAAAATACAAATTATAAGATAAAATGATTAAGAATTTTAAGACAGAGACCTTGGACTCTGAGCATGGGGCCTTTCTGAACATGAATCCCTCTGTAGCTGTACTGGTCATGTGTCCATGGAGACAGCTGGGCACACAATCCCCAAGCCTTGGCTGTTATGTCGTATAACATTTCCAGATCAAGCTAGTAAATCCTCAAAGAATAGGAATGATAGCATAACATATTATGTCGCTCCTCATAAATGGTTATGCTGCATAGTCTGAGCCCCACAGTATACATTACGGTAGCATACGTCAAAGGCTATTCACTGAACATTGATATATCAAGACAGTGAACCAACAGCAGGATCTAATCCAAAATTAAATACTCTCTTGATGAGTGTTCATCTAGCTTGTAAAATTTATACACAAAACAGACATTTCACTTTCTATACATATGTTTCTGAAATCTGAGGATCTCTACATAGGTACCTCTTAATTATTTTTTCTCTACCAAATTGATCAATGTTTAAAGGAAGCAGCATCCACAGATAGAATCCAGAAGGGGGAGCTCTGAACTCATTTAAATATCAGGATGTGAAGTTTCTAGTTCAGAGTGTATCCATGGAGAGAAGGATGGTCTTGAAGTATAATTAGTTCCAAGGCAGAATTTTATCACTTGAGCCTTTGGGGAGTGGTAACATGTAAACACTTATTAAAATGTGGTGGTGGGAAGAGGCCCGATCCTGTGTGAGTCAAACAAGACAGATGCACATAAAACCAAAGGGTTTCTGCCCTCTGAGGTGATGTGTTCCTTGATTGAAGATATATGTCACATAGTAGATTTTCATCCATGTTAAGAGATAGCAAGGAAAGAGTAAGGACGTCTTTGCAGCTTACAAATAGCTCTGACAAATAGAGATATAAGCAGTGCAGCTCTCAGAATCTAGTATTTTTCCCAGGGCATCTTTGTAGAAAAAAAAAAAGAAGATATTGACTTATGTTTCCATATATTAAGTTCTCATATCAGGAAGGATTAAAGTATATTGTGGGATGTCTTGTACAAATATAAATAAATCGAGAAATAAACAGCATTTTATAAACAGATGAGAGAAAGCAATAGAAATGAAGGCTTATAAAGTGTATTGAATGGTAGACTTTGTTTTTTTGCCTCTATTTAAAAAAAAATTTTTTTTAATGTTTATTTATTTTTGACAGAGAGAGCGAGAGACAGAGCATGAGCAGGGGAGGGGCAGAGAGAGAGGGAGACACAGAATCCGAAGCAGGCTCCAGGCTCTGAGCTGTCAGCACAAAGCCCGATGATGCGGGCCTCAAACTCTAGACCTCGAGATCATGACCTGAGCCGAAGTTGGGCGCTCAACTGACTGAGCCACCCAAGTGCCCCGCCTCTATTTTTTATTGATGTAAAGCCACCTTAGTCTTTTGAGCCAGATGAAGAAATTAAAAGTGAGTGTTTTGGTAAGTCAGGAGTATGCTGGGACAATGGCTGGTGAAACTTGGAGGGTGTACTCATTCTCTTGATCTTTCTGCTTGGTTCTCCAGCTTGGATTTGAGATAAGGACATAGTTTGTAAAAGTTGGCATAGCTCTACCCGGCATGGCTAAATACAAAGACTTGGTTGGTTCTACACAGCTAGAGAGTTTGGGAGACTTTTTATCCCTGGAGTAAGGTTAGTAGAAGTGAATTGGGAAGGAATTGTATTAATTGACCTTAGTACTTTCCAAAAAAGGGCTGAGTTAGATTCGCAGAGTAGCAAACCAGAGACCTTTCCTGGCAACATAGCACAACCCACTGTCCTATTATGTTTCTTTGTCGTGTTTTTATTTTTTTACCACCTGGTTTTAAGGTGTGTGTTTATTTGCTTTTAATCTGTTACCCCACTGAAATGTAAGTATCATCCTGAAGACAGAGCCTTTGCATTATTTTAGAGTCTATCTTCAGAGTGTAGAACTGTGCATGGTACAGAGCAGGTGTTCTGTAATTGTGAAATGAATAAATCGATGAATGTGTAATGTCACATGATTTATCATTTTTTTTATTTGAGATCAAACTCATGAACAGAGTAAAAGAAGAAAGAAAGGCAGCAAATGGAATGAAATGAAACATTTTGCAGTGCCCTTTAGTCTTTTTGCCTTTGCATCTTCCTAAATACCTCTCCGCAAACTCCTCTGAACTGCGAATCTTTCTTGTTGGCACTTTTCATTTCTTTCCCATGTTAATATTTTTCCACCTCTCTTACACTGTTGTAGTTACATCTAGCATGTTCAAGGACAGCAAATTATGCTTCTCCAAAATATGCCACGTTGGCATATTGATTATATTGAATTAAAGTTACTTAAGAAATAGCTGGTGCAAGAGAGACACTCTGGCTCTCTTTTGTCTCCCCAAAAGCAGGAAATAAACCTCTTGTGTGAAAAGGACCTTCCGAGCACCAGGAGGGTAGAAGGCATACTAATTGCCGGAGATAAGGAATTTGAGGCTGAGAAGGCTGTATCAACAAACTCTGTTACTACATTAATTTGCTACCCCAAGCCCAAATCCTTTATTTTGTCACATCTTCACAATTATTTCTTTGTCCAAAAGCTATAAAAGCTGCCTACTTTGGTCACTTCTTTGAATCTCATATATTTGGGGCTTCTGTGCATGTGAAATTAAATTTGTTTTCCTGTTTATCTTATACCAGTTTAATTGTTAGACTAGCCAAAGAACCTAGAAGGGAAGAAAGGAAAGGTTGTCTTCCCTTACAATGTCAGTAAGAAAATAGAATGTTTCATATTTCACATGGGAATGTACTTTATTTGTTTGTTTGTTTGTTTATTTATTTATTTATTTAAAATTCAAGTTAGTTAACATATAGTATAGTATTGGTTTCAGGAGTAGAATTTAGTGATTCATCACTTACATGTAACACCCAGTGCTCATGCCAACAAGTGCCCTCCTTAATGCCCATCACCCATTTAGCCCATCCTCCACCCACCTCCCCTTCAGCAAAACTCAGTTTGTTCTCTATATTTAAGAGTCTCTTATGGTTTGCCTCCCACACTGTTTTTATATTATTTTATTTTTCCTTTCCTTCCCCTGTGTTTTGTTTCTTAAATTCCACTTATTTGTGAAACCATATATTTGTCTTTCTCTAACTTATTTTGCTTAGCATAATACACTCTAGTTCCATCCACATTGTTGCACATGGCAAGATTTCATTCTTTTTGATTGCTGAGTTATATTACACACACACACACACACACACACACACACACCCCATATTTTCTTTATCTGTTCATCAGTTGATGGACATTTGGGCACTTTCTTTAAATAATGGCTTGCCCTAAAGATCTTGCCTCTCTTTGTGTAAGTAGTTTCTTCCTCACCTTTCTTAGATGTCAGGAAAAAGTCCATGTATAAATGAAATTCCGTCTTCCAAGCAACATCTGACAAAGGACTCTTTTTCATCTTTGGTTGCTCTTGACAGAAATGGTCTCCTTGGGCTGGGAGTGGGGAGGTGGTGGGGGGTGGGGAAGGACAGTCTCTTCTCCTTTCATGGCTTTTCCATTTACTGAGAGTTCTTAAGGGAGCGTTATGCACAGAAAGTAGGTGCTTCTATGTATTTTAATAAATATTATCTGAAATATAGTGTCAGGAATAGTCAATTCTTTTTTTTTTAAGTAGGCTTCATGCTCAGTGCGGAGCCTAATGCAGGTCATGAACTCATGATTTTGAGATCAAGACTTGAGCTGAGATCAAGAGTTGGATACCTAACTGACTGAGCCACCCAGGCACCCCAGGAATAGTTAACTTCTAATGAATACAATTGAGACTCACACAGAAGGTCAGTTGTAGAGATTGGGAAGAAGAAAATGCCAGCTGTGTGCGTGTGTGTGTGTGTGAGACAAATGTCCTGGGACCAACATCCTGAGATTTTTTGTGTGTGATGTGTTAATGTATAGAATACTGTTTCTTCCCCCACTGCCACTGTCTTCTCTCCACAGTAAAATTGCAGTTTACTTTATATTTTGCTTTGTATCTAGCACAGTATTGCACACTTCACAGTGTTTAATATGAATTCATGATTTGAAATTTGAAAAAGAATCAGCTGTTAATGGAAAGAATTTGGAGGGAGCAAAGGACCTAGTAAGACAAATAAGCCATATATTTAGTAGACAGAAGCACAAATTGAAAGGGTCATTTATGATGTTTTCTATGGACATTTTAAAGGCTGCACTAATCAGTATAATAAACAATCATTAGAAATGTTTTACATTGTTTAGCCAAGATATCTTTATTTTTAATATGTAATTAGGCTTAACTCTAGGACTGGTATCTATTTCTTCTTGTAGGATATATTCACATATTTATCTAGGTAAAAATTCATAATGCCAAGGTAGCATCATTTTGCTTCATTCATATTTCCTAGTCAAGATCATACCGTGTTTCCTCTGCTGCATAACAAAAACCAGGTTCTTTGTTCTGTCTTGAAAGGTGATACAGAATGAACTCAGCCTGCCTTTGTTTGTCTATATCCTATGCCGTATTAGTCTTAGTGAATAATCTAAACTCAGGACAGGCTCTCATTTTTAGCTCTTGGTGGTGCTGACACACACAGACACACAGTGTTTTACAGTTTACAAGTTTAAGAGGATACTGTGTAGAATACAACCTCACAAAAATAAGGTTATACAAGTATGCAATAAATTAAACAATGCTGACATGGATGTGATAAGGTATAGATAGGCAATAGCAAACTGTTGTGCTTACTGCTGTAGTTTATTTTTTAACTGAAGCAGAATGTAAAGTACCCAATTTTCATGTCATTGGATTCTATCCTTCATAATTTTCTCTGCTCAATTTCATCAGGTTCTTAGGTGTGTTCCAATTTAACCCTACATGTACTTACTGTTTGTGTTATGTTAAAGTTTGATCCAGTTACACTTTTGGGCTGGTGAGAGAACATTGCTGATGTAAATGAAACTGTCTTTTGGGCACATTTTCATAAAAAGCAAGTCCCAAAGCTATAGCAGAGGAAAGGCTATTTGAATTTAGCTTTCCTTTATCCTTTCCTTTCCATATTTATTTTTTTACTGTTGAGAATTAAGAAAGATTAAAAAAATAAGTGTATTTGAATTACTTCCCCCCACCTGTTATAGTAAAATTAAAAAGCAAAATATCAGTGTTCACAAAGGGTTGACAGGGCTTTGTACCTCCTAAGCCAAAGGGAACAGGAGAGGGCCTGGTGATGTAATGTAAGGTCAGGAGGGAGATAGATGCTCTTTTTTTTAAAAAAAATATTTATTTATTTATTTTGAGAGTGAGAGAGATAGAGAGAGAGAAGAAGATTAAGGAGGAGGAGGAGGAGCAGAGAGAGAGAGAGGGAGACAGAGAATCCCAAGCAGCTCCAAGCTATCAGTACAGAACCTGATGTGGGACTTGATCCCACAAACTGTGAGATCATGACCTGAGTGGAAATTGAGAGTCAGACACTTAACTGACTGAGCCACCTAGGCACCCCAGAGATAGATGCTCATATAACATAGTATAATATAACATAGCAGAGCACTTCCAGAATAGTGGAATAAGAACTGTTGAAAATCCACTTCTCTATAAAAGCAATGAGAACATTAAAAAAAAAATAGTCAAGAGCAACATTTCCAAAACTCTGGAAATTAATCAAAGGTCTACAATAATTTGGGGACCATTTATGTAAGAAAAATGTTTAAATCTTGGTAAGAACAGTGAGTTTTGCAGTGTTTTAATTTGCCTTATCCCATCCCCTTCTCAGCAGCTTTGAAATCATGGTAGCCAAGAAAACCAGCAACCTAGTAGCCACTGGAAGGGGCAGAATGGGTTTGGAGATACTTAAAAGCCCCATTCCCAGATAGCTGTCATTATTTGACTTGCCTGTCAGTTCCCTGGAAACCCCACTGGCAGGGCTTGCCTTCATTTGACCTTTCTGTCTCAGTGGTAATAGCTTTTTCCCTGAGGCATTTGTTGAAAATGTGATCATATTTGGTTGTGATCATATCTGGACCTCGTTAAGAAGCTGGCCAAAATCTTAAAAGGAAAAGCTGGCTAACGAGATTTCCTGTGGGGGCTTGGAAAAGCTCTGACATATTCCTGGGAATCTAGAAGGTCACAGGCATGTGCAAAGCCATGTGCATGTCTAGGAATAATCCGAGAAGGCTCTTATCTCTCACATCTGGCTGATCTTGAGTTCTTCCCAGTCAGGAAGTGAAAGCTAAGGCAGTGTAATAAATTCTCTGCAAAAGAGTGAAACCCACACAGACCACCTTAGCAAATGCTGGGAGACTTACTGGTTCTAGAGATTTAAGAAAATCTGTATCCAATTATTAGCTGATCCAAAGCTAACTTGGCAGAGACATCAGTGGCTGCACATGACAAAGAGTACAGATTTTACAGAATTAGTTCAGGAAAGCCATTATACACACAAACAGCAACAAATCTTGGGTGTGTGGGGAGATCTGATTTTCAGAGTTGCCTTATTATTATTATTTAAAGTATTTGGTTTTTGACTAAATGTTCAAGGCATTCAAAGAAAGGGAAAGTATGACCCATGCATAGGAAAAAACAGTCAGGAAAAACACACTCTGAAGAAGCCTAGGTATTACTAAAACACCATAAATTACTAGGCAGACTTTAGATATGTTGAAAGCATTAAAGAACTAATTAAAGAACTAAAGGAGAGTGTGGGAGCAAAGTTTTATCAAATAGAGAATATCAATGAAGAGATAGAAATTGTAAAAAATAATCAAATAGACTATTTGGAGGAGAAAAGTTACAACTAAAATGAAAAAAAATTCGCATGTCGTACTCAGGAGATTTGGAGTGGCAGAGGAAAGAATGAAATAATTTGAAGATAGGTCAGTTGAGATTTTCTAGTCTGATAAACAGAAAGAAAAAAAAAAGGAATAATGAGCAGAATCTCAGAGATAGGTGGGAAACCCTGAGTATGTCACCAAATATGACACAAAATTCTGGGAGTCCCAGAAGGAGAGGAGAAAGGAAAAGAATGCTGGAAACCACCAAAACCTGGGAGAGGCAGGGCATAGATTTTCCTCTAGAATCTCCAGAGTGAGAATGTCCTTATCCTTGCCAACACCTTGATTTCAGCTCAGTAAAACTGGTTTTGGACTTTTGGCTTTCAGAGGTATAGGAGGACAATGTTCTGTTGTTTTTATTCACCTGTGTTGGGGTAATTTTTTATAGCTGCCATAGGAGACTTGTTTGCTCCCCAACTCATCCTATGGGTCTTGTATTACCTTGATGCCAAAACCAAAGAGAAGAAAAAAACTACACACTTTTTGGATATAAATTTAAAAATCCTTAATAAAATACTAGCAAACTGAATCCAACAACATAAAAACAAACAAACGATCAAATAAACAACACAATTATATATACCATGATCAAGAGGGTTTATCACAGGAAATACAAGATTGATTTAACATTTGAAATCAAGGAATTACATTATATTAGGAGAATGAGGGATAAACCCACATAATCATTTTAATAGATGGAGGAAAATAGTTTGATAAAATCTAGTACCCTTAAATGATGAAAACACTCAGAAAACTAGGATTGGGGGGAATTTCCTCAACCTGCTAAAGAGCATATATCAAGAACCCACAGCTAATGTATTTAGTGTCAAAATGTGGGATGCTTTTCCCTTAAGATCATAAACAAGTAAGAATGTCTGTTCTTGCCCTTTCAGTTCAACATTGAACTGGAGGTTCTAGACAGGATAATTAAACAACAAAAAGAAGTAAAAGACATCCATATTGGAAAGGAAGAAGTAAAGCAATTTCTATTTGCAGGTTACATGGTGTGTATACAGAAAATCTTAAGGATTCTACTAAATAACCATTAGAGTCCATAAATTTAGCAAGGTTGCAAGATGCCATATCAATATAAAAACATCAATTGTATTTCTATATACTAGCAATGAATAATATCAAATTGAAATTAAGAAGACAATTTTATTTACAAAAGCATCAGCAAAAATGAAATAGGAACATTTAACAAAAGAGATGCAATACTTGTATGCTGAAAACTATGAAACAGTTTTTGAAAAAAAATAAAGAAGACTTAAATATTGTAAAGACATCCCATATTCACAGATTGGAAGATTGAATACTGTTAAGATGGCAGTACTCCCTAAAATGATCTATAGGCTTGGTGCAATCCCTAACAAAATACCAGTTGGCTTTTTGCAGAAATTGACAAGCTGATTCTAAAATTCATATGGAAATGTAAGGGGCCCAGAATATCCACAACAGCCTTGAAAATGAATCAAGTTGGAGGACTCACACTTCTTGATTTCATAACTTACTACAAAGCTACAGTAATCATGACAGTATGGCACTGGCATAAGGATAGACATACAGATCAATGAAATAGATTTGAGAGTCCAGAAATAAACTCTTACTTTTATGGTCAATTAATTTTTGACAAGGGCACCAGCACAACTCAATGGTAGAAGGAATAGTCTTCAACAGATGGTGTTGGGACAATTAGATTTTCAATTGCAAAAGAATGAAGTTGGACTCCTATACTACACCATATATAAAATTCAACTCAAAATGAATCAAAGGCCTAACTGTAAGAGCTAAAACTATAAAATTCTTAGAAATCATCATAGGAGTAAATCTTTGTGCCTTTAGATTTGTTAATGGTTTCCTACATATGTCCAAAAGCACAAGTGACAAAAACAAAAAAGACAAATCAAACTTCATCAACATTAAAAACTTTTGTGCTTCAAAAGGCACCATCAAAAAATTAAAATGACAAAACCACATTGAGATACCACCTCACACTGGTAAAAGTGGCTAAAATTAACAACTCAGGAAATGACCGATGTTGGCGAGGATGTGGAGAAAGGGGAGCCCTCTTGCACTGTTGGTGGGAATGCAAAACGGTGCAGCCACTCTGGAAAACAGTGTGGAGCTTCCTCAAAAAATTAAAACTAGAGTTACCCTATAAACCTGCAATTGCACTACCAGTAATTTATCCAAATGATACAGGAGTGCTGATCGGAAGGGGCACATGCACCCCAATGTTTATAGCAACACTATCAACAGTAGCCAAAGTATGGAGAGCGCCCAGATGTCCATTGACGGATGAATGGATAAAGAAGATGTGGTATATACATGCAATAGAATACTCCTTGGCAATGAGAAAAAGAATGAAACCTTGCCATTTGCAACAACGTGGATGGAACTGGAGGGTGTCATGCTAAGCAAAATAAGTCAGGCAGAGAAAGACATCATATGATTTCACTCATATGTGGAATTTGAGAAAGTTAACAGATGACCATAGGGGAAGGGAAGGAAAAATAAGATACAAACACAGAGGGAGGCAAACCATAAGAGACTCTTAAATACAGAGAACAAACTGAGCGTTGATAGGGGTGGAGAGTTGGAGTTTGGGGAATATGGGTGATGGGCATTGAGAAGGGCACTTGTTGGGATGAGCACTGGGTGTTGTATGTAAGTGATATATCATGGGAATCTACTCCTTAAGGCAAGACTACACTGTATGTGAGCTAACTTGACAATAAAAAAAATTAAAAAGGCAACCCACAGAATGAGGGAAAATACTTGCAAATCATATCCCTGCTATAGGGACTATTATAAAGAATATGGAATTATCTCCTACAACTCAAAATAAATGACAGATTACCCAAATAAAAAATGGGTAAAGGATTTGAAAAGGTATTTCTCTAAAGAATATGTTCAAATGTCCATTGAGAATGTAAGATGCTCAACATCATTAGTCATTAGGGAAATGCAAATCAAAACCACATTGAGATGCCACTTCTCATCTACTGGGATGTCTATGATGATAATAATAGTCATAATAATGATGATGATGATAAAAAAATAAGTGTTGGCAGTGATGTGGAGAAATTGCACCTTCATACTTTGCTAGGGGGATTATAAATGATGCAGATGTTTTGGAAAACTGTTCAGCAGTTCCTGAAAATGTTGTATTTAGAGTTAACATATGATCCAGCAATCTACTCCTGGGTATATACCTCAGAGAATTGAAAACATGTCTACACAAAAACATATATCCACATTAATGTTCATAACAGCATTATTTATAATATCTGAAAAGTGGAAACAACTCAAATATCCACAGATTGATGAATGGATAAATAAAATGCAGTATAGCTATACAATGGAATATTACTTGACAAGAATAAGGAATGAAGCAGTGATACATGCTTCATCATATATGAACCTTGAGAACATGCTAAGTAAAAGAAGCCAACCACACAAAGGTACATAGTGTATGATTCTATTTATATGAAATGTCCACAAGAGGCAAATTTATTGAGACCAAAAATAGGTAGTGATTGCCAGAGGCTGGAGACAGGGTGGAATGTGGGGAGGGGGGAGACTACTAATAGGTATAAAGTTTCTTTCTATGGTGATGAAAATGCTGTGAAATTAGACAGTGGTGATAGTTGCACAGCTCTGTGAATATATTATCAACTTGTCAATTATATACTTTAAAAGGGTGAGTTTCATATGTGACTTATGTCTCAATAAAGCTGTTATTAAAAATATATATATAATGTGACCTAAATATTATACTCGGAAATGATATTAATTTGGATATAGAGCAAAAGGATATGGGAAGGAGGTTAATTCTTACAGTATTAGATGCCTCAGAAACAAACAAAAACCCTACTTATTCAGAGTTGACCAAAGAATACTGAAGAGAGGAGGAAAAAAGGTACCACTCCAGTATCTCTTGCTTCCTTACCTGTTGTCAAGACTCAGCTTTCATTCTTTCTACCAAGTAGCACAAACTTGTGCAAATCAGCCTGTGTAGTAATACAGTATTCATAAGGTGAATCTTTAGTCTGTTGCCATCCACACATCCTAACCCTATACTCTCCATATTATTCTTTACTCTTCTTAATAGACATATAATTTTAAGACTCATGTAATAACATTTCCTTCTATTCCAAATTATTGTACATTAGCAAATATCTTGGGAGTTTAAACAATATATCTTATTGTTATTTTAGCTGGGAAACATAACTAGTTATTTAAAAAAATAGGCCAGTTTCCTTTTCTAGCTTCTCATTTATGTCGTTCTGGTTCATTGAGGAAAATCGAAACTAACCTGATTATCTCCCGGCTTCTCAAGGAGAAACTAATTTTTTTTCCAGAGATTTAGATAGTTACAAAATTGTAGGACAGGCCAGAGGAAGAGAAGATAAGAGGTGGGGGGTCTCCCCAGAAATCAGGAAATTATAAGCAGCTACTGCCTACATCCCAGGAAAAGCCTGACAGTGTATCATGAAACTGAGGAAGGAAGCTGCTGTTGGTCTGAACTGTGGGCCAGAGTGGATTCTCCTCCTTCCTGCCTTCCAAAGCTCATGCAAATGATTCTTTTTGATGGAATCTCAGTTGGAATCCAGTTGGCAAGAGATTCTGGGACATATAGTTGCCAAATTTCTAGCCCCTGTGGTACATCCCTGAGGAGAATATAGGAGAGCACTGACGAGAGTGTTACTGAGAAATAGCTAGTATGATATGCCTTTAGAAGTTAAAGCGCTGGTCAGAATGAATTTTATGATCTTTAACCAAGTACAAATCAAATAAAATAACACTAGGAATGCTGTGCTATTCTTTTACATCAAGCCATTTACTTCTGGTAAATTTAGCTTTGGGTGAGTAACATTTTAGGTTTAGAAATTAAGCTTTGTTCTTTAAAATACTAGATTTAACAGAAGACCATGGGGGAAGGGAAAGGGAAAAAATAGTTTCAAACAGAGAGGGAGGCAAACCATAAGAGGCTCTTAAATACAGAGAAAAAAACTGGGGGTTGGTGGGTGGGAAGAGGAGAAAACAGGTGATGTGCATTAAGGAAGGCATTTGTTGGGATGAGCACTGGGTGTTGTAGGTAAGTGATGAATCGTGGGAATCTATCCCCCAAGTCAAGAGCACACTGTATACACTGTAGTTAGCTAACTTGACAATAAATTATATTAAAACAATACTAGAAAATTTACTACTGGGGTGCCTGGGTGACTCAGTCTGTTAAGTGTCTGACTCTTGATTTTGGCTCAGGTTGTGATCTCATGGTTTGTGGGTTCAAGCCTTGGATTGGGCTCAGCACTGACAGTGCGGAGACTGCTGGGATTCTCTCTCTCTCCCTTTCTCTCTGCCCCTTCTCCAATCACATGGTCTCTCTCTCTCTCTCTCTCTCTCTCTCTCAAAATAAATAAATAAACTTAAAAAATTTTTACTGCTGTGTTTTGCCCATTTTTATATTTTACCTTTCTTATGTCTCTGGCTGCCAAATAACTAACTTAAACCCAGAACATGTTTGTATTTGTATCTCATTTCTACTGTAAGAAATTGCTGCAAACTTAGTGGCTTGAAGCCAAAAGTTTGAGATCAATTAAAAGTCAAGTGTCAACAGGGCTGGTTTCTTCGGGAACACTGTGGAGGCTATGTTTCCTTGCCTGTTCTAGCTTCTGGAGGCTGCCTGCATTCCATCACTTGGCCCTTCCTCAAATCCCCCCAACCTCTTGATTCTATCATCCCATCTCTTTCTCCTCTTCCCCCATCAAATCTCACTCTGCCTCCCTCCTGTAAGGGCATTGTGATTACATTTAGGCCTGATCTGAAAAATCCAGGATAATCTGTCCCATCACATGAGTCTTAATCACATTGGCAAAGTTCCTTCTGCCATGTAAGGAAACATTCAGGGCTTCAAGGATTGGGACCTGGATATCTTTGGGGGCAATATTTAAAAAGTATATGAGCCTTTCTTTTCAAAGGAATTTACCCTCATTTCTGTTTTCTACCAGTACTTTCCACAGTGGAAGCCACCAGGCCTATGTCATCACCATAACTTTGGGTCTGAAATTTTACAGAAAGGGCACTCTGGCGTGTATTGCCCTTTCTGTGATGATCCTTGCTTAGCATGCTGCTAAGAGCTTTAGCTTTCCAGGCACAAAGGGCCCTGGGACTGTGGATACATTTGCAAAGAGTTCTTCGTTTTTTCAATGTCATATCCTAAGTTTTCTCCTAAAGAAGTCTCTCTTTTCTGCTAAACACTTTGCTTGTTTGCTTGTTGACTTTTGGCTCACAAATCCCACTGAGGCGGCACCACCCCTGCCTTTTTGTTTACTCAAGCATGGTCTAAAGCAGTACTGTAAGTGGAGCCTGGGAGGAGAACTGGAACCAGTCCTGGGCCTTTTGCTTCTAGGGCCCTAAAACGTTATCCCTTTGCTCTGTATTCTTGGATCTTGCTTAACCCCATCGGCCCCCATTTTCCTAAGGAACAAAGACTCCTAGTGCATTTCCCTCCTGCTCGTGTCTAGTTCCTGTGGTTCTTCTGTTGGAGATGAGGGCTTCTTTCTGAGCCTTAGTTATAAAGATGAGAGAGTAGATGGGTTTCTTTGAGACTATCAAGTGACCATTGTTTTCACTCAGATTACATTAGACTGCTCTTTATTAAAATCCTCAGCAGGATTTTACTTCAAAAGGAAAAAGATGGTAAGAATATGCAGTAATTGGAGGTGAATAGTGACAAATGGTCAGATAATCTCTCAATTTGGGAGAAGTGTATTGTTTGTTATATTTGAACATGGAAGAATTAGATGTTCTGGAAGTCCAAATTAAATTGCAGTCTGGATATAGACTAAAAAGGCCCTGAAAAGTAACTAGAATTCATAAGCAACTTTCTGTGCACAATTCTTGCTTTCTTGCTATTTTACTGTTGGAAATGGATGAATGTAACCTATTAATCTCAGGTAGAATTGCTGATTTTCTAGGATGGTGCAGTAATTAAATCGTTGTTTTTATCAAAGGGTTTTATTTTTGCTCCTATCTGGAACAGAGTAAACAAAGATCTAATTTATGTCAACAAAACACTTTATGAGGCAGAGTAAATGACAATGTCAATAAACACTTGAAAGGAAGATTTGCTTCCAATTCATGGTGAATAATTGAGGTGACAAAAATCTCATATCAACAGTTCCTTCTGTACTAAAGCTTGGATGAAGTAGAAATGTACTAGCAAACTTTTTTGGGCTCTATCTTTTTGCATCCTGATTGATCCCCATTTTTTCCCTGGAGTAGCACAGCACCATTCAGGCAGACCAAGATTAGCAGCATGTGGAAAAGGACAGGCCCTCAGTGTTTTGGTATACAGTCAGAGACTTGCTGGCATCTGACATCAGACTGCTTTATACAAGAGCACCATTCCATCAAGTACATTATCCCAAGCTAGAGGCACAGAGGGGTCGCTTAGGTGTGTTAAAGTAATTTTTTAAGGGCCAAGAAGGAAAGACTTCAATGTGGGATCATGCAGAAGATATCCTTTGTTCTATGAAATAATCAGATGTGCCAGAATGATCCTTTATTTACACAGGACGTTTCTAACAATAGATTCTGATTCTGCTATTAGGCCTCCTCTTTCTCATTTATTCCAAGAGAATTTGAAATTCAGGAAGAGGAGGGAAGAATTGAAAATGCAAGATGTCTTGAATATGCCACTGATGTAAAGATTAACCTTTAGAATAGGGCATCTGCTATGGCACAGCTCCATGCTGAAAGTCTGTTTACAAAGGAAGGCATTAATCAAGACGTATGAATCCATTTATTATGTCTTTGCAATGTTGCTAACTTCGTAGTGAGCCAGTGAGTGAGATGGCTGAACCCTGACAGCTAATTTAAACCCAAGGTCTTCACTGTCCGGAGATTTATCAGAGAGTCAAGCAGCCAGTATCTTTTACGACTTGCACCTTCTCCCTTTTCAGAGGTAGTAAATGAAAAAGACTGAAAAAGGAGGTACCATCTAATGCAGCTGTGTAAAATCACATAAACACCATGCCCTGGGCTTTCATTATAACACCTCCTTCTTAGCTAATTACTGTCAGCATTAAATTACAGAGTCAGGAGGCCCCACTCAATACCAATTCATTCATTTCAGGTCACAGTTTGGCAGAAAACCTGTAGCGAAAGGCCAAACCTTTATCCACTAAGCCTTTTATTTGTGACTAAACAAAAGTCTTGACAAGTAGTATAATTTGCATCAAGCAGGGCTACACCAAAGACCAATTAATAGCTTTTTTTAAAAAATAAAAATTTGCTCTAGCCTCTAGTCCACTGGACAAGATTTATCATTTTGCATATCAAAAGACAAAAGGCAGTAGATTATTTTCTTCTCACATCAAACATTGTATCTTGTAGTATTACCAGCCTTACAGCTGGGTAACATGATTTAAAAAAACAAAAAAAACCAAAAAAACCCCAGCAAGCTCAACATTTTACACCCATCAGATCTGAGTGATTTTCATACTATGCTGGAGAGGTGAAATTTTTTGGTGGTATTGGTTTTTGTAATATCGTTGATTGGAGAGATTTCCTATCCTAATTCTTTTAAATTCCATTTTTGCACAATTCAGCATGCAGGTGGTCAGATTGAAATGTGTTTTTTAAGAAATGCAGAAAGGTTTTAATCTGCCTAGGTGTTTTCTGGGATATAAAAGTATATAAAGCTACTAACCTTCCAGGGGGTTTGATTTCCTTTTTAACTATCATTCTTCAGACTGCTTATTTAGGAAAAAGAAATCAAATGTATTAAAGCCTAGTATATATGGTTGGTAGTTTGATATAGTTTCTTAAATAAACTGATTTTCTGATCATACAGAAATAAGATTGAAATGAGAAATTCAAAATCAGCATATCTTAAACTTAGGGTAGAGTGATGATATTAATCCGTAAGAATCTGTTTCTATTGATCTGCTATGCTTTGGTTTTAGAGCATAAGGGAGATGCTTTCAGTGAAAACATATTTTGTTGCTTTGAATGAATAGTTCTTGTGGCTTTAATGATGTCAGAGTCTAGCCTAGGCACTTTTTTCTTTTCTTTTCTTTTTTTTTTTCAAAAAATTTTATTTTAAATACCCTCTACACCCAACATGGGGCTCAAACTCACAACCCCGAGATCAAGAGTCACATGCTTCACCAACTGAGCCAGCCAGGCGCCACTAGGCACTTTCTTATATATGACCTATTTATTTAATTCTCACAGGAGAGTGTGAGTTAGGAATACTCTCCATTTTATTTTTTTATTAAAAAATTTTTTTTAATGTTTATTCATTTTTGAGAGACAGAGACAGAGCGTGAGTGGGGTAAGGGGAGAGACAGAGGGAGACACAGAAACAGAAGCAGGCTCCCAGGTTCTGAGCTGTCAGCACAGAGCCCAACACAGGGCTCCAACTCACGAACCATGATGTCATGACCTGAGCTGAAATCAGATGCTTAACTGACTGAGCCACCCAAGGTACCCCAGGAATAATCTCCATTTTATAGATAAGTCAAGCCAGGAGAGTGAAATGTCTGATTCAAGATCCCATGCTGCTCAGGGGAAGAAATAGAACTGAAGAAACACAAGTGTTCTATTCTGAAAGCCACTGACTTCTGCCACACCCCTGCCTCTTGCACATTGGAATTGTCATTAGGGGAAGATTGTATTTCTGTTGAGCTCATCATTACCATTAAGAATAGTTTGTTTGTTTGTTTGTTTGTTTATTTAGGTCAATATTTGAATGCAGTACCCCTAACAGCAAAGTTTCTGAAAGGAGAGCCTGCTCTTTATTAATTACCAAACCAAGAAAATTCTAGATTTTTCCCCCCAATTCATGTACTGTTTTGGCAATGTTTACACTTGTGAACATGCAAAACAAAGACGCATTTAGACTGTTGTTCTGGTACACCCACTATCTTTTCTCTGTAGACTGGAAGAATGAATAAATACTCATGATAAAGTCTTCACATACTAGAAACTGCTAAGTTAGAGAGTTTAACTGAAGTGGATGAATATGGAAATGTATAGAAATGTGGTCTGTGAGGTTTCTTATGCTGTTAGCTGCCTGAGACGTGGAGGGATGGGCATGGCAGTGACACTATGTAATACAAACAACCTCATATGTAAGTTTCTGCTATTCTTTGTACCTGCCCCTTCTCTCTCCGGGCCCAGTGAAAGATGGATTCCATAACTGCAGTATGGTTGCTAACAAGGTATCTATTTTGCAGATGTATTTTGTGGCTATGCTTTTTTTCCAAGTCTTGAATCTGACTAAATCAGGATGAGATAGCCTTTGTGAGTGCCTACACAGTGACTGGCACTGTGCTAGATGTTGGGAGAGGGCTCAGTACTGAATAGGACAAAGTCTATAAATATATTTCTACAGGAAGTGGTGGCATGCACTTGGGTGGTAGAAATGGGCAGATGCTTGCAGTGGAGGGTATGACAATAAAAAAGCACACAATACACAACAGAGTTAGAAGGAGGGTATTAGAAACTGTTAATGGGGGCTGAGAACAGCTTTAAAATAAGGTGGCTTTAAAGAATTAAAAAAAATGATTTCCTAAGTGGAGGAGATTGCAGGTTCTAAGACAGGCAAGAGGATGTGAAACAGCATAGTCAAAATGCCACAGGTCTAGATGGGAAGGCAGGTCATGAAGAGACTTGTGGACCAATATGTTGTCTTGAAAGCCACTGAGCGCCACTAAAGGCCTTCAGCAAGGGATCACCATGATCAGATTTGTAGGTAGTCAGCAGTGTGGGGACAGATTTCAGAGTGTCATGGAAACCAGTTAGGACCTCTTATCCAGTTATCTTTACGCCTAAACAGGGATGAAGCAAGCACTGGCACTCCTATGATTCCTAAATTTGGTGGTGGTGCTGCTGTTATATTTTAATAGTTATATATGCCTGGAATGATCCATTAGATCTCCAGTAGGATTCCACAGGGAATGAGCAGCTGAGATGAAGATGTGCCTAGTGAAGGGATAGTGGGATATGCCATCAGCATCGATGCCTGTAGGGGAGTGAAGGAGGCAGGACTGGACAGAAGGGGAGCTGAGCTGTGATACAGTCAGTGATACAGAACCAGGCCATGGGGCTCTCAGGAGCTGGATGGCCTTCAGAAGCAAGGGGCTAGGTCTTTTTTTTTTTTTTTAATGATTATTTTTGAGACAGAACATGAGTGTGAGAGAGAGATAGAGCATGAGGGGTAGAGAGAGAAGGAGACACAGAATCTGAAGCAGGCTTCAGGCTCTGAGCTGTCAGCACAGACACCAACACAGGACTCGAACTTACAAACCTTGAGATCATGACCTGAGCTGAAGGTGGACGCTTAACTGTCTGAGCCACTCAGGTGCCCTAGAAGCAAGGGGCTAGATCTTTACATGTCTGTGGCCAGTCATTGGATGAAGACTGTCTCCATGGAGGGGAGAGATTGTTGGCTGAGGGCAATTCCCGGAGTGGGAGTCAGCAAGGAGCCATCAGCTGTGACAGTGCAGTGGCTGGAGGAAAAAGCACCTCAGTCTTTGAGCGCTCAGTTGAGCACTCAAACGCAGCAAGGCGACCACCATCACTAAAGACATTCTAGTTCTCCTGAGAACATTCTTGTGGAGCAATAATGCTCAGGAAGAGCTCACTTAGGCCTTTGCTCTTGTTCTTTCCTCTGCCGGGAATATTCTTTCCCTAGCTTTTTCTTGCTTCTTGGTGTCCACTTCTAATATCTCCACTGAAAAGGCTCGTCTGATCACTCCCTGTAATCAGCCCCTAACAGTCACTCTCTAGAACATCAACCTGTTTGATTTTCTTTATAGTCCAACAAGATAAATACAAATCTCATTAGCTGTCTTCCTACCCCTTGCATGTGAGTTCCAGGGATCTTTTCTGTCTTGTTCACTGCTACATCCTCTGCACCCAGAACAGTCCTGGTCACATAGTAGATGCCGCATCAATGGTTGCCAAATGAACAAAATGAAAATTAAGTTCAGGAGAATGGATATCCAGAATTAGAATTTTTCAAACGAGGGATCACAAGGAACTCTTGTCTTTTGCTTTTGACACTGGTGCGGCTCAAGTCCAGGAAGAAGGTTTGTGTCTCATTGCTTGGCTGCACTTTCCAGTCGCCTACAGAGAACTACTGGAGAATATCTCTTGATCGTGTAAGATGGATAGGCCTCTGGGAAGAGCTTAGCTCTTAGATCTCACATTGAGTATCTTTTTTTTTTTTTTCTTTTGCCTCTGGGAACTTTAAGGATTTTTATTATTCTAAAATAAAACTATCTTAGAGGAACATAAATTATCTATTAAAGAGACTTTTGGAATTTTAGCATAAAAATCACGAGTGGAATTTGTGCAGAATCGACAAGCTACTCCTCTATAATCACCTAAACCATTTTCTTTCAAATAGAAACAAACTGAAAAATGTAGTAATTTTCAAGTGTAGAAGCAAAAAGGCACTTAGCACAGCTTGAAGATTCAAATTATTCTGGAAACAGCGCTGGTGTACTTGGCTTTAATTTGAACTTCAGCTCTTAGAAACAACCGATTGAGAGTCTCACCTCATGACAACTGCTGACTTCAGAAGGGCCTGTGGATGGGAAGGGGTAGGAGGCAGAGCCCTGCTTTTCTCTTCTTTTGTCTCCCTCTGCCTGTTTCAGCCAATGAGTCTTGTAGCAGTCCTGTCCCGGAAGCACTCGCTATGTTTGTCTCAGAAGAATGGAAGGAGTCTTTGGAAGTCATTTGTTCAAGTCCTTGTCACTAGCCAAGAATAAATGGACATCATTCTTTATAAATTCACTTTTATTTATATTTAAGTATTTAGATATGTTGCTAGAAGAAAAATTTGGGTCCTCTGATTCAATTAAGAGCAAAATAAATATTTTAGTCCAGAGAAGAAATAGGAAAGCTTTTGGGTAGTTAGGGAAGGTGCTAGGATACTTAGGCAGGCTCGTAGTATGTTTAAGCAGCAATAGAGAGGAAAGAACCCAGGTTGAACTGGGACAAATGCAGATTTGTCTTTATTAAAGAAAGTCCCATTCAGCAGTTAGAGCAGTCTGAGGTAGAAATGGAGTGCCTGAGGATATGGTGAATAGTCAGTCGGCTCGGTGTTTACACAGAGCATCCATGCATTGCCCTTGCAAAAGAGATTCAAGAAATGACTTAAGAAACAGAAGCAAGATAATATTTAAGGGCCCTTGCAGCTTTAAAGTCCTGTAAGTTCTAAGGAGATTATAGATGCTGGAGAGGATGTGGAGAAACAGGAACTCTCTTGCACTGTTGGTGGGAATGCAAACTGGTACAACCACTCTAGAAAACAGTGTGGAGGTTCCTCAAAAAATTAAAAATAGATCTACCCTATGACCCAGCAATAGCACTGCTAGGAATTTTCCCAAGGGATACAGGAGTGCTGATGCATAGGGGCACTTGTACCCCAATGTTTATAGCAGCACTTTCAACAATAGCCAAATATTGAAAGAACCTAAATGTCCATCAACTTATGAATGGATAAAGAAATTGTGGTTTATATACACAATGGAATACTACGTGGCAATGAGTAAGAATGAAATATGGTGTTTTGTAGCAACGTGGATGGAACTGGAGAGTGTTAGGCTAAGTGAAATAAGTCATACAGAGAAAGACACCATGTGTTTTTACCCTTATGTGGATCCTGAGAAACTTAACAGAAGACCACGGGGGAGGGGAAGAAAAAAAAGTTAGAGAGGGAGGGAGCCAAAGCATAAGAGACTCTTAAAAAGTGAGACTAAACTGAGGGTTGATGGGGGTGGGAGGGAGGGGAAAGTGGGTGATGGGCATTGAGGAGGGCATCTGTTGGGATGAGCACTGGGTGTTTTATGGAAACCAATTTGACAATAAATTTCACATTAAAAAAAAAAAGTGAGTGGCTCTCTATTGTTTTGTGTCACTAAGTAGTTATTTGTTGCCATAAACACTGTATTTTTTATTATAAATTTTATTCTCTTTATCTTTTTAATTTTTAAATGTTTATGTATGTTAGAGAGAGAGAGAGAGAGAGAGAGAGAGAGAGAGAGAGAGAGAGTGAGCAGGGGAGGGACAGAGAGAGAGAGAGACACAGAATCCAAAGCAGATTCCAGGTTCAAAGCTGTCAGCAGAGAACCTGACACAGGGCTTGAACTCACCGACCGCAAATCATGACCTGAGACAAAGTTGGACACTTAACGAACTGAGCCACCGAGGCGCCCCGTAAATTTTATTCTCTTTAGGCCACCCCTCTTTTTTTGGACTTCCCCGTCCTCCCAGGTACTTACATCTGAAAATTGGAATCACTTATCATTCTTTCTCTTTCTTTCTCATATGAATCCCTTCCTCATCCTTGGCCTGTTGGTTTTTTAAATTTAAATAGTATTTTTATTCCGTCTTTATTTTTATTAAAATTATGCATACACAGTTTGAGTCAGATGATTTTATAAGACTTAAGAAAACAGAAGTCTTTCCTGTGCTTTATTTCCTTTTCTCTGTGGGCAACCACTTTAAGCTTTTTGGCTGTTTGGATATGTATCTCTGTATTTCTAAATAGCAAGTTTATTTTTCTAGTTCTTAATTTTTCAAATTTAGGAATGATGTATTGACTCCCTAGTTGGAAGATGAGAATTTAGTTCTCTTTCACCTCTTTACTCACCCCCTTTCTTATGTCTTCCCTTATTACATCATAATTTAGGTAAGCATTATTCATTGTTATGACTTTGCATGTTGAGGCATACAGGAAGCACTTTCCTTCCTGACTTTTTATTTTTCTTGAGTTGATAGTTATGTGTTTTGTTTGTGTGTGTGTTTCCTATGTGTATACTCATCATTAAATCAACCCAAAACTCTTGTACAGTTTTCTAAGTCTCTTCTCAATTCTTTATTTGTATGCATCAGGTGGTTTATTAATTTCATCTTCTTGATGAAATGCTCTCTTGGACTTTTTTAGCTCATTTTGATCTGCCTGTTGTCTGGACCTGCCTTTGTAGCTGGTGCACAGCCAACATCTTGACATTTCCCTTTTCCTAGTGATCCTTTTTCCTCCTGAGAAGGGCCCCCTTTTACCTATATCTGGTATCTTCCTCCTTTTTTTTTTTAAAGTTTTATTTATTTTTGAGACAGAGGGAGACAGAGCATGAACGGGGGAGGGGCAGAGAGAGAGGGAGACACAGAATCGGAAGCAGGCTCCAGGCTCTGAGCCATCATCCCAGAGCCTGACGCGGGGCTCCAACTCACGGACCGCGAGATCGTGACCTGAGCTGAAGTCGGAAAATTAACTGACTGAGCCACCCAGGCGCCCCTCTTTCTCCTTCTTCATCGCTATCTCATTTTGGTGGGATCAATGCCTTCCAGAGAGAGGGTGTGTGGAGATAAATTTTTTTGAAACTTACTTCAAATTACTATTTTTATTCTACCCTTTTACTTGATTGATAATTTACATCTGGTAGTAGAAATCTAGAACACTTCCTGCTCCTCCCCCTCCCCACCACACTGAATATTTAATGCATTATTTTCTGATTTCCAAGGTTAATGTTAAGAAATTAAAAGCCATTCAGATTCCAGAAATTTTGTGTTGTGAGAACTGTTTCCTTGTAAGATTTTCTTTTTTCTGTCAGGGTTCTGAAATTCCCAGTGGTATCTATCTTCATATGTTGTGTTAGCTGCTTGGATTGGGCCTTTAAAATCTATAAAATCATGTTCTTTACCCCTGAGCTATTTTCTTGAATTATTTCTTTAATGATTTCTTCCCCTCCATTTTCTGTTTCTCTTGCTGGAAACTCTGCCATTTGGCTGGTCGATCTGCTGAACTGGCTCTCCTATGTCTTTCCACTCATGTTTTCCATCTGTTGTCTTTTGGTTTTCCTCTCTGGGAGATTTCCGCACCTTTATTTTCCAAACCATCTCCTGAGATTTCATGTCTACTATTGGATTTTTGATGAGTTTTACTTGGGTTCTCCTGTCTCTTTAATAACATTCTATTTTTGGTTCAAGGATATAATATCTTCTTTTATCTCTCTGACTTTATTAACATTATTTTTCTTTCTCTTGTTCCTTGAAAAGTTCTTTTCCTCCAAGTTGCTTTTCTTAATTAGCTATTTAACTCATTAACTTTTGGTTCTATCATTCATGATAGGTACTTTTTCCATATGTCTAGTGATCCTCATAAAAGAGTAGAGAGTTAGATCTGATTAGAAAATCTCAGTTGGTGATTCTCATCAGTGAGATGCTCCATAGGCTCCCCTGGCTGGGCCCTTTCACTGAAGGACTGTATCAGTACCTTTAGGTCTTTCCATTTGGGCTGATCAAATGCACTAGAAAAGAATCTCTCATTCTTTCTTTCTTTCTTTCCTTCCTTCTTTCTTTCTTTCTTTCTTTCTTTCTGTTTTTAAATTTTTTTTAAGTTTATTTATTTGAGGGAGGGAGGGAGAGAGAAGAGAGAGAGAGAGAGACAGAGAGACAGAGAGAGAACAAGTGGGGGAGGGGCAGACAGAAGGAAAGACAGAATCCCAAGCAGGCTCTGCACCATGGGTAAAGAGCTTGATGTGGGGCTCAAACACACGAACTGTGACATCATGACGTGAGCATAGATCAAGAGTTGGACACTTAACTGACTGTGCCACCCAGGCGCCCTCTTTTTATTTATTTATTTATTTATTTATTTATTTATTTATTTATTTATTATTTTTTTAATTTATTTTTTAAATTTACACTCAAGTTAGCATATAGTGCAATAATGATTTCAGGAGTAGATTCCAGTGATCCATCCCCTATGTATAACAGCCAGTGCTCATCCCAACAAGTGTCTTCCTTAATGCCCCTTACCCATTTAGCCCATCCCCCGACCCACAACCCTTCCAGAAACCTTCAGTTTGTTCTTCGTATTTAAGAGTCTCTTATGTTTTGTCCCCCTCCTTGTTTTTATATTATTTTTGCTTCCCTTTTCTTATGTTCATCTGTTTTTTATTTTAAATTCCTCATGAGTGAAGTCATGTGATATTTGTCTTTCTCAGACTGACTAATCTTGCTTATCGTAATACCCTCTTGTCCCATCCATGTAGTTGCAAATGGCAAGGTTTCATTCTTTTTGATTGCCGAGTAATACTCCATTTATATATAATCACATCTTCTTTATCCATTCATCCATTGATCGACATTTGGGATCTTTCCATACTTTGTCTATTGTTGATAGTGCTGCTATAAACCTTTGAAACAGCATACCTGTATCCCTTGGATAAATATCTAGGAATGCAATTGCTGGGTCATAGGGTACTTCTATTTTTAATTTTTTGAGGAACCTCCATACTGTTTTCCAGAGTGGCTGCACCAGTTTGCATTCCCACCAGCCGTGCAAAAGAGATCTTTCTCTGCATCCTTGCCAACATCTGTTGTTGCCTGAGTTGTTAATTTTAGCTGTCTGACTGGTGTGAGGTGGTATCTCATTGTGGTTTTAATTTGTATTTCCCTGATGATGAGTGATGTTGAGCATTTTTTCATGTGTCAGTTAGCCATCTGGATGTCTTCTTTGGAGAAGTGTCTATTCATGTCTTTTGCCCATTTCTTCACTGGATTATTTGTTTTTTGGGTGTTGAGTTTAATAAGTTCTATATAGGTTTTGGATACTAACCCTTTATCAGATACGTCATTTGCAAATATCTTCTCCCATTCTGTCAGTTGCCTTTTAGTTTTGCTGATTGTTTCCTTTGCTGTGCAGAAGCTTTTTATTTTGATGAGGTCCCAATAGTTCATTTTTGCTTTTGTTTCCCTTGTCTCTGGAGACGTGGAGAAGTTGCTGCAGCCAGGGTCAAAGAGGTTTTTGCCTGCTTTCTCCTCTAGGATTTTGATGGCTTCTTGTCTTACGTTTAGGTCTTTCATCCATTTTGAGTTTATTTTTGTGTATGGTGTAAAAAAGTGGTCCAGGTTCATTTTTCTGCATGTTGCTGTCCAGTTTTCCCAGCAGCATTTGCTGAAGAGACTGTCTTTATTCCATTGGATATTCTTTCCTGCTTTGTTGAAGATTAGTTTGCCATATGTTTGTGGGTCCATTTATGGGTTGCCCCTCTTCGTTTTAATGTTTATTTATTTTTGAGAGAAACAGAGAGGGAGCAGGGGAGAGGCAGAGAGAGAGGGAGGCAGACAATTTGAAGCAGGCTCTGTGCTGCCTGATGTGGGGCTCGAATTCATGAACCTTGAGACCATGACCTGAACCAAAGTCGGATGCTTAACCAACTGAGCCACCCAGGTGCTCCAAGAATCTGTGTCCTGTCACGAAAATATATGTTTGTTTCTGGGAGTTGAATCAGGAAAGAGTGCTTAGAATCTCAGCACTGAGTATGTAAACATTAACTTCATATGCTCATTTTCAGTATCATACTTCTGTAGGAATCTGGGTGAAGATCCGTATTACCCCTTTCAGACAATAAGTCTGCTATTTGGAGGGTCTTCTTTATTTTCAACCCCATTTCTAAAAGTAGCTGGTGCTGGGGCGCCTGGGTGGCTCAGTCAGTTGAGCCTTCGACTTCAGCTCAGGTCATGATCTCCCGGCTTGTGGGTCCCAGCTCCGCATTGGGCTCTGTGCTGACAGTTCAGAACCTGGAGCCTGCTTCGGATTCTGCGTCTCATTCTCACTCTGCCCCTCCCCAGCTCGTGCTCTGTCTCTCTCCCTCTCAAAAATAAACTTAATTTTTTTTTTTTTTTAAGTAGCTGGTGCTGCTGATTCCTGAGCCTTTGGGGAAATCTGTGTTATAAATCAAGTTGCTTTAATCCACAATTTATTTAGTAATCTCATCCCTGTTACTACCACCTCAGAAATCTCTCTTTTGTCTGTACTGTCCTTCAAGGTCACAGTATCTTCATGAGTTTTTAAATACATGATAGCACTATTATTTAAAAATAACTTTATTCTCTGTGGTAATATTAGCATAGGCTTTTAAATTGTCTCATCTTCTTCATCAGTGAGCACAGAATACTGCCCGAGTTTCACTTCATACATGTTACCTCCTGCTCTTAAGATGGCGGTGGGTCACTTTGTAATTAAGCACTGACTTCTATCCTGCATTTTAGAATTTCATGAGAGAACCACATCTTTCTGGGCTAATATTCCATTACAGGTTTTTTTTTTTTTAAAAGAATTAGTTAAATCCAAGTTAGTTAACATATAGTATAATAATGGTTTCAGGCATAGAATTGATTCATTACTTACATATAACACCCAGTGTTCATCCCAACAAGGGCCCTCTTTAGTGCCCATCACCGTCAGCACTTATTTCCAATGTTCCTTCTCTCCTGCAATCTTTGTTTTAGTATTCATTTATTTATTAATTGATTTACCCTTCTGTTCAATCAGTGTATATTTATTGAGCTCCTGCAATGTGCCAGGTGATATACCAGGCTATAGTGATACAAAGGAAAGCAAATAAGACACAGTCCTTACCCTCATGGATCTTACAGTGCAATAGGAACAGGGTAGGAGTAGGAGATAAGTTAAATAATCACACAATAAATATACAGTTATACATTTGATGGGTATTACAAAGGAAAAGTGTGAAGTCATCTGAGAGGAACTGATTGTGTTCTGGAAGTTGATGAAGGTTTCCATGCCTCAGTAATATTTGAGCTGCGATTAAAAGATGAAGTGGGGGCAGAGCATTCTCGGTCAAGGGAAGGACAAGTGAAAATGCCAGGAGGCATGAATACTAAGGAATAGTCAGAGATCTGAAGGAAGGCCACAGAGCAGTGGGAGAGGGTGGGACAGTGGTAGATGATGGGGCTGGAGAGGTAGGCAGGGGCTATATCAAGAAAGGCCTTATAGTCCTGCTTAAACTTTGGGCTTTACCATACAGCCCATAAAGTTTCTGGAATGATTCAATGAAAGAATTTAAGATTAAGTTTGTATTTTTACAAGGTCACTCCCATTGATTGCAACGGGTAGAATACATTGGATGGGTCCAGAATGGAAGCAGAGAGACTATTTAGGAGCTGATTGCCGTTCATACGTATGGGACTTGATGGTGGTTTGAACCCAGATGATGACAGTGTTGATGGAAAGAGTGTTTGAGAAATATTTAGAAGTTAAAATTGCAGGACTTGATTAGGGACCATATATGGCTGGTAAAAGAGAAGAAAGAATCAGAAGATTTCTGAGTTTCTGTCTTGCTCACCTGGGCATATCTTGGTACTATTCACTAAGGTAGAGAACAATTGTATCCTCTTTGAGGACAGTAAAAAATGACACAAGACAGAGTGTTCTATTTTGCGTGTTTTTTTTTTCTCATCTGACTCTCTCCACTAAAATAGGAGCTTGATGAGAGAGAGAGTTTGCCTTAGTCATTTCTGTAATTGTACTCCTCACCCGGAGGTATTTTGCCCAGTGTTTATACTGGTGGAAGAAAGAAATAATTCTTAACCCTGATTTGGGCTGCTGGAATGTGACTCAGAGTTGGACTTTTTCTTTTTTTTTTCATGACAGAAAGATGTTTACCTCCACCTTATTTCTAAGATATGTAATTTTTTCGGGGTGCCTAGGTAGCTCAGTTGGTTAAGCATCTGACTCTTGATTTTAGCTCAGGTCATGATTTCATGATTTTTGAATTTCAACCCCATGTCAGGCTCTGTGCCAACAGTGTGGGGTCTGCTTTAGATTTTCTCTCTCTGCATCTCTCTCTCCCTCCCTCTCTCTTTCTCAAAAGTAAATAAAAAGATAAACATTTAAAAATTATATTTTTTGGAGGGGCCTGGGTGGTTCAGTCGGTTAAGCATCTGACTTTGGTTCAGGTCATGATCTTGCATTTTGTGAGTTCAAGCCCTGCATCGGGCTCTGTGCTGAAAGCTTGGAGCCTGGAACCTGCTTTGGATTCTGTGTCTCCCTTTCTCTCTGCCCCTCCCCAGCTCACATGCTGTCTCTGTCTCTCAAAAGTAAATCAACATTAAAATTTTTCTTTTAAATATATATTTTTCAAGTTGTATGAAGACTAAAGGAGATTGCAAGTATAAAAATATTTGGGAGAGAAAAAGGACTCTCAAAAAGAATTTATTTCATCATTATTATGCCTATGCTTTCTTTGGCCCTCACATTAAGTTCCACACTTTTCTTTTATTTATAGAAAGAACTAGGTAAGACATTTTAACTAAGGATTTAATCAGTGCCAGACATAATGAGATGCATTAGTTTGTGCCACACACACCACTCCATGGGATGTCTGCTGAACGGGTTCCAGATACTATTCCACATGAGTCTGTGGAAACTTCTGTTAGCCTACATCTGGGCAGTCACCTTTCCATTTGGTTTCTCCGAAAAATTTTATACTATCTATAATGGAAGCAACATTTCTCATACTCTCTATAATGGAAGTAACAGAACACCTTTAATGAGCAATTGCAATTAGTATACTGATTCAGGAGGGTGTTTGAAAGATAACAATTGTGATACAGTAGGTTAGCTATTAGTGTATATATTTGTAATTATGTTTGATTTTGGTTTTATTTAAGTCTTACAGCTAGCATTTTTTTTCCTAAGGGAATTTTTTTGGTATTTGTTTTAAAAAAGCCAAAGTCCTGGTTCATTGCAAATTCAAGGGATACTAGAGAGATGTTTTGTGGCGGTGGACTGCTAAATGGGAAAACTTTTTATAGGTAATGAGGGGCTGGGTTAAATCAGTGCTTCTTCAACATGGCTAAAGGTTTAAAAAATATCTATTCTCAGGTACTCCCCCTGATCAGTTAACTCAGACACTGTGGGGTGAGATCTGGCATTATTATTAACACTATTTATCGGTGTCTCCACATGATTTTACTGTGCAACCAGTATTGAGAACCATTATACTAGATAATCTATAGCTGTTTACCCAACTTTATTTTTTTTAATGTTCATTTATTTTTGAGAGAGGAGGGTGAGAGAGAGATGGGGACAGAGGATCCGAAGCAGACTCTGTGCTGGCAGCAGTGAGCCCAATGCAGGGCTCGAACCCACGAATCATGAGATGACCTGAGCTAAAGTCAGACACTCAACTGACTGAGCCACCCAGGCGTTCCTCCCTAACTTTCATAGTCTATAAATTATTTTGTTTTTCTTGGAAGAAACTTTCTATTGTACTGCAGTTGCAGTCTTTATATTCACATTGCTTATGGCATTTCCCTTGTCCATTTTGCAATTTATGTATTAAACAATCTGAAGAAGTAAACATCTGAGTTTTACACTTCTGAGATCTCTAATGTGTAGAGATGTAGGCAGTTTTGGTATTAGCTGGGCTGCCACTTGCTATGCAGATAAGGGGTTTTCACACCAGTCTGTTACTTAACCAATGTGTCTTTGTACCTGAGGACCTGGCTTTCTCCTTCAAGACATATTTCTGCCTCAGCACCAAGATCAAGACCCAAGGTCATCTGAAATTATTTAATTTGACATGGAAGAAATCACTGAGTAGATGTCCAAATGTGGAAGCTGTTAGGTTAGTGCTAATGTGCAGCTGGGCTGGGAAACATTGAATAATCCATCTCCTTATAAAATGTTAAATAGAATTTAGCTACCCTAATTAATTGCCATTTGTGTAGCATAGGACTAGCTGCGTGGCTTCGGACAAGTTAATTTACCTTCTCTAAGCCAGAGTTCTGAGCTGTAACATGGAGCTGATAATACTACCTTTTAATTGGATTGTGGTGACACTTGGTTGAGATATTTTATGCAAAGGGCTTAAGTCAATGTGTGGCATATGGCAATCACTTTGAAAAGTTACCTAATATTACTACTCCTGCTCCTACTACTCCTACTACTGCTACTACTACTATTGCTGTTGTTATTATTATTGTAGTGGTGATGGTTGATATTGTTATTATTGATCTCTGATTAGGGATGGCTCCAAGCAAATCCCAGTAATAAATATATCCTCTTGCCTGTCAATCCTTGAGTCCCACACTTGCCAGTCTGGAGGCCACAGGTTGTGGGGAAGTTGGGGGCTGAGAAGCACAACCATGTGCGAACCTTCAGCCTTTCTTTCCATATGTTCTGTGCCTCTTTTACTTTCTTCCAGGCCATCTGCCCCTTGGATTAATCACTAATGTCTTGACTCTCCTGAAGACCGCATTCTCAAAGTTCTTCGTATATGCATTCATTCATTTGTTTGTTCATTCATAAATTCATTTATTTATTCCCTCATTCAAAGTAAAACTTAGTAACTGAATATTCTGAAAGTTTTTTTGTTCCTGAGACAGAAACCATTTGTATTCAAGCCTTCAAACACAGCAGCTTCATTTTCTGTTGTGTTTAGAGTGAGAGCATTTTTTAAAAGTGAAATAGGGAAGGACCGCAGAGAAAACTGCATGTTGCTTCCAAGGCCCTGAAAGCCACTCCCTCACACCTCAAACCACATGTACAGGAGAAATTTCTTTCCTGAGGTGCTAGAACAGGCTGTCAAGGCCTAGACTCAACACCCCAGCCTTCTGTCCAGCAGATGGCAGACACTTGGCAATGATTCTTCTCCCCACCTTATATTTGTATTAACCTACCAGCTGCATCCGTCACATTGCTGGGTAGGTAGCATGTATGTACTACTGATTTATTTGTTTGGCAGTATGACCAGGGGTTTGAAATCTTGAGTAAAAAAAAATGTATTTCCACAGAAGCAAATGGATGAAGAAAGCTTGCAAACTTGTATTTGTTGCCTTTGTATCACTGAGGCTCTTGCTCTTAGGGTCTGGGAATCCAGGTCAGACTTTCACATGCACTAGGACTTTCACATGCACTGTTCAGGTCAGACTTTCACATGCACTGTTCATGCACTAGGTGCTATAGGAAGCGACAAGTTGCTTGCTGTGTTACCTGTGTAATGCAAGATGTGGAAACGAATCTTAATGTCCTTCCATTTGGAGTCCAGGGGGCAAGAAAGAACATCAAGGGCCTTGATTTGCAAAATATGTACTTATTTACCATTTCTCTTCTCTTTTAAAGGCCTGTATATGGGCTTACATAACTGGCAATAATTACATATTCAATTTGGTCCATTTTCTCATGTTTTATGTGCCTGCTATTCTCCTTCATTGCTGATTTTAAGAACTGATTCTGTACATGTTGCCTTAATTAGTTTGGATGTTCTGTTTCTATGGATTTCTGAGGCACATCTTCTGTTTATGCATTTTGTTGTTCAGCACTAGGAGTTAGTTACCATCTCTCCCTTGGAGGACCTGAGCAGAGCTGTAATTCAGAAAGGATTCCTATATATTGGCATACTTGTTAAATTCAAGAGATTGGTTATAGAAGATATTTTTTTTAATTATGTTTTTTATTTTAGTTCCAGTATAGTTAACCTGTAGTATTACATTCATTTCAGGCGTACAATATAGTGATTCAGCACTTCCATATGACACCTGATGCTCCTTAATCTCCATCACGTATTTCACTCATCCTGCCACCCACCACCCTTCTGGTAACCATCAGTTTGTTCTCTATAGTTCAGAGTCTACTTCTTGGTTTGCCTCTTCTTCTTTTTCTTCTGTGCTCATTTGTTTCATTTCTTAAATTCCACCTATAAGTGAAATCATATGTTTATTTGTCTTTCTCTGACCGACTTATTTTGCTTAGCATTTTACTCTCTAGCTCCATCCATGTTGTTGCAAATGGCAAGATTTCATTCTTTTTTATGGCTGAATAATATTCCATTGCATGGAGTTACCACATCTTCTTGATCCATTCATCTATTGAGGGACATTTGGGCTGCTTGCATAATTTGGCTATTGTAAAAAGTGCTGCAATTAACATGGGGTGCATGTATCCCTTTGAATTAGTGTTTTTGTGTAAAAACTCACTCATGCAATTTCTGAATCCTAGGGTAGTTCTATTTTTAACTTTTTGTAGAACCTCCATAGTCTTTTCCACAGTGACTATATCAGTTTGCATTTGATTGTGGAAAATCTTCATTTGCCTTGAAAAGTAATTTTTCTTGTTTTTTTTTTAAATAAAAGAATATATGTTTATTGCAAAAATATTTGAAGCTGGAGGAAATTTTTTTTCAATGTATGAAATTTATTGTCAAATTGGTTTCCATACAACACCCAGTGCTCATCCCAAAAGGTGCCCTCCTCAATACCCATCACCCACCCTCCCCTCCCTCCCACCCCCCATCAACCCTCAGTTTGTTCTCAGTTTTTAACAGTCTCTTATGCTTTGGCTCTCTCCCACTCTAACCTCTTTTTTTTTTTTCTTCCCCTCCCCCATGGGTTTCTGTTAAGTTTCTCAAGATCCACGTAAGAGTGAAACCATATGGTATCTGTCTTTCTCTGTATGGCTTATTTCACTTAGCATCACACTCTCCAGTTCCATCCACGTTGCTACAAAAGGCCATATTTCATTCTTCAGAAAATTAAAAATAGACCTACCCTATGACCCAGCAATAGCACTGCTAGGAATTTACCCAAGGGATACAGGAGTACTGATGCATAGGGGCACTTGTACCCCAATGTTTATAGCAGCACTCTCAACAATAGCCAAATTGTGGAAAGAGCCTAAATGTCCATCAACTGATGAATGGATAAAGAAATTGTGGTTTATATACACAATGGAATACTACGTGGCAATGAGAAAGAATGGAGGAAATTTTAATAAGGGAAATAAAATTTCTTTCAATGTGATCATGTGTGTAAACACACATACCTTTTATTCTCCTTAACCTCTCTTCCCTGGATCAATTTAACAAAATTATTCTATTTACTCAGCATTATATCAGAAATTTTTCACGTTTTTATACTTTCTTTGTATTTTTTTTCAGCTTTATTGAGATATATTTGACATACAGCACTGTATAAGTTTAAGGTGTATGCCATAATGATTTGACTTACATATATCGCAAAATGATTACCACAAGTTAATACCTATCATGAAATAAAAACCTATTTAATATAGATTAAAAAATGTTTTTTTCCTTGTGATGGGAACTGCTGGATTTATTCTCTGCAACTTTCAAATACATCAAACAGTAGTGTTAACTGTAATCATCATGCCATCACACTTTTTGAAAGCACTGTTTTTACTGGCTGTATAATCTGTATTTTTCATGGATAATTTATCTCTTCCCTTAAGGTTGGTAATTTAGTGTGTTCCTGTTTTTTCACAACTACCAATATCATATCAATAATGATATGAATAGACAATATGTGCAGGTATGATTTATAGGTGACACTGATAACATTCCCAGATATTCTAATCTAGATCGGGGCCAAGTCTGATAGTTGTGCTAGAAGAAGTCTGAAGGTTTATGACTCACTAATAACCTTTTATTTCATCATTAACACATAGGTTGGTTTGGACCTTGTTTCTAAGTTTACACAACAGATCATTTTCCAATGAATATATTTTCCAATGAATACATAGTTTTGCTCTTAATTTGGTACTTTGCTTTCCTGTCAAGTGTGTTATTCTTATAGCACAATAGGGCCAGATGATGCTACAAAAAAACAGTGCAAAACCTTTTGACTCAATTCTCCTACATTCATTGTTTCTTTCTGGGATAAATGCTGAGAATTATCTACTTCATTCCACAAAGAATTCTTGTGGCTTAAAAAGATCATAGAATAAAAGAAGAAAATGTAAAGATATATGAAAATGGAATCACGAAAAATAAATCCTGACTAAGATAAGAGTTTAAATCTAAGGGAAAGCTTTAGAACACATAAATGTGGCCCAAAGGGCCACAACACTTCCTAGCTTTGAGCTTGAATTAGGCACTGAACTGCCAAAAGAAAGTGGGAACCGTATTCTGTCACATAATTCACAATGATCTCAAACTGAAAATATACCGTGCTTTAGGAGATAAAGCACTTTGTGGAGCACAGAAACAATTTTACCTTATTCAGTCTACCTTGCCAATTCTATTAAAGGCATCTTAGAATATTTCATGATTGCTCTTAGGAAATATCTTTCCCCATTGAGGCATAAGACATAAAAAAATAGAAAAGGAAAACACCCAAATGGTGACCCTATGTGTGTTCAAAATGCATATGGTGTGTTTAGCTGGGTTTGATCTGAGACTCCAGCAAAACTCTTTCTGAATTTATTTATTCATTTTTGACTGGGTAAGACATTTACATCACATGTTTCAAAATACATAAGCTACCAGAGCACACATAGCAAAAGTCTTCCTCTTTCTCCTGTCCTGCAGCCACCCTGGTCCTTACACCAGGGGTAACCCATGCTACCCATTTTTGTCCCAATCCTTTTTTTTTCAGGATTTGGTGACACCATCAAATGAGATCAAGAAAAGACAAATACAATTCATCAGACGATTTCAATCCTTGGCTTGGAGAAAGAGAAATTCACATAACTGTGCCGTAAAAACATTGACTCAGTTTGGGTGTTGCGGTATCTGTGGTCAGGGCCAGCTTCACAGGCACGCACCTTGTGAGCTTGCATAGGGTGCCTGTACTTGCTTTAATGCTCTGTTTTCACCATTTTGAAATTCTTCATGATTTTTGAACAAGGGGCCCTGCATTTTCCTTTTGTGCTATGTCTCACAAATTATTTGCCAGTCTTGTTGGCAATATTTTCCAGGTAAAAACCAATAGTATAATTTATGACTTGAGTAGTCCATGACTGACATGGGACAATCACTTGGTGTGAATAAAATTCAGGTTCTCACCAGTCTCTGAGGTACACTGTGTTGAAACATTTGCTGAAATGTGGGAAACTTTCTGATAGAATAAAATTTCTAAAAGAATGGGGAAATACCAAACCGAATAGTAATGTGCTCCTTTTGAATGCTGAATTCCAGATAGATGCATTAGATTTATATGATTGTATAGTTAACATTTGTCTTATTCTTAAAGACCTACAGGTTGGGTCTTGGCAACTGACGTTTTAACCATACTTAACAACCGAGGTTATACCTGACCATGGCCACTTACATGTTTTTGTATTCACACGTTATTTTTTTGTATAAACCACGGATATTGGATATTAAGTTTTGGCCTAAGTTATTGTTGGGAAAGGGAGGTGGATATGCCCCAGAAAATATCTGTGCAAATATAGTTGTTCCACTCCCACCAGGAATAACATTTCCAACTATAAGAATTTAATCTGCCTCATCTATTGCCGTGGTGCAGAGAAATGCTCATTCCTTGGGCATTGGGGAAGAACATCTGCATTGAGAACAAAAACTCTGGCATAGACAACTCAGAGGTGGAAGAGCTACTAGACTTTGGGAGTAAGGCTATGATTTTTTAGGGCATATGGGAGTGGGGTCATGGTACAAATCCATTAAAAAATGTGCAGTACCCTGTGGGTGGGCTTTGAGCATGGGCACTTACTAAGTCTTCATAATAAGGGCTGTGATGGCAGAGGAGGCCTTTCAAACCAGTGTAGACCTCATGGGCAATAAGGTTGCCAGATGCCCAGCTAAATTTTAATTCAGGTAAGCAAAAAATATCTTTTTTAGTATAAGTATATCCCAAATGTTGCATAGTTTTAAAGTATTAGTATGTCCTATGAAACATTTGGGACATATTTATAATAAGACAAAAATGACTAGTTTGTCTGAAATTCATATTTAAATGTGTTTCCTCTATTTTTAGCTTCTGAATCTCATCATCCCACTTTGGGACACCATAAGCCTGGGATTCTCATAAAATGATGCAGACTGGATCAGAGTGAGGCCGTTAGCCACACTGCTTAGGGGCCATCACCAGATCACAGTGGGGAAACTGGAGGACAGATGAGACCTACTGCACGCTTTTTATAGTTCATTGTATGTTAACTGTGACTGATGAGTTGAATCAAGTTCCCATTAATAATAATAATAACATGGCACTTACTATGTACTGGTCACTGTGTTAATGTGCATTACTTGCATTATTTTATTTAATTGCTAACAACAGTCTTATGAGAGAGAACCTATTATTAATCTATTTTAAAAGATGAGAAACAGGGTTCCCCTTCAACAATTGCAATATAATCCACATACCATAAAATTCACCCTTTTAAAGTATAAGATTCAGTAACTTTTGGTATGTTCACTAGGCTAAGCAAACCATCACCACAATCAAATTTCAGAGTGTTTTCATTACCTGCAAAAGAAACCCTGTGCACATTAGCAGTCACTCTCCATTCTTCCCTCTCACCAGACTCTGGGAACCACTAATCTGGTGTCTCTATGAATTTACCCATTCTGGACATTGCTTATAAATGGAGTCATACCATATGAAGCCTTTTTTTAACTGGCTTCTTTCACTTAACGTGATGTTCTTAAAAATATTACATGAAAAAAAATTTATCTTCCAGTTTTTTAAAATTTATATCCAAGTTAGTTAGCATATGGTACAACAATGATTTCAGGAGTAGATTTCTTAGTGCCCCTTACCCATTTAGCCCATCCCCCTTCCCATATCCCCTCCAGTAACCTTCTGTTTGTTCTCCATATTTAAGAGTCTCTTATGTTTTGTCCCCCTCCCTGTTTTTATATTATTTTTGCTTCCCTTCTCTTATGTTTATCTGTTATGTGTCTTAAAGTCCTCATATGAGTGAAGTCATATGATACTTGTCTTTCTCTAATTTCTTAGCATAATACCCTCCAGTTCCATCCACGTAATTGCAAATGGCAAGATTTCATTCTTTTTGATTGCCGAGTAATACTCCATTGTATATATAAACCACATCTTCTTTATGCATTCATCCATCGATGGACATTTGGGCTCTTTCCATACTTTGGCTATTGTTGATAGTGTTGCTATAAACATGGGGGTGCATGTGCCCCTTCGAAACAACACACCTGTATCCCTTGGATAAATACCTAGTAGTGCAATTTCTGGGTTGTAAGGTAGTTCTATTTTTAATTATTTGAGGAACCTCCATACTGTTTTCCAGAGTGGCTGCACCAGTTTGCATTCCCACCAGCTGTGCAAAAGAGATCTTCTTTCTCTGCATCCTCACCAACATCTGTTGTTGCCTGAGTTGTTAATTTTAGCTGACAAGTGTGAGGTGATGTTTCATTGTGGTTTTGATTTGTATTTCCTAAAAATATTTTTTTCATTAAGTTTATTTATTTTGAAAGAGAGAGAGAGAGCGAGCATGAACGTGAGTGGAGGAGGGGCTGATAGAAAGGGAAAGAAGGAGAATCCCAAGTAGGCATAGCACTGTCAGCGCAGAGCCAGATGCGGGGCTTGAACTCACGAACTGTGAGATCCTGACCTGAGCCGAAATCAAGAGTCAGACATTTAACCGACTGAGCCACCCCGCGCCCCTTAACATGATGTTTTTAAGGTTCATCCACTCTGTAGCATGTACCGGTGCTCCCATTCCTTTTTATGGCTGAATAATATTCCAGTGTATGGATGTAGTGTATTTTGCTTATCCATTCATCAACTGATGAACATTTGTGTTGCTTACACTTTCTGGCTGTTGGGAAGAATGCTGTTTTGAAGACAGAGGTTTGATAGGGTAAGTGATTTACTCAATGTCATGCAACTCATAGATGAAAGAGCTAAGATGCATAGGTTTAAGATGATAAAGACCTGCGATGATTCAGAGCTTGACCTTGTAACCACTATTTCATGCTGTGTCTTGGAATTCTCAAAAATCCTGCCTTCATGAAGTCTCACATCTTTGTACAACTTCTTGGGTCTAGATTAACTTGTTAGGTTATTAGTGATGAGATCTAGAATGGTTATAACTAGATAAGTGGCCCTTTCTTCCAGAATTCTGTCCTAACAACACATATTCCTGGCTGGAATTTCAACTTGTTACATATTTTCATATTATAGCCCAAAGAAGGAAGATGAGGAGAGATCCCTTAGTTTTTCCCCATTTCTTTTGTCTCAATTCCAAATCCTCTACTTCTCAATGTTCAGGTTTTAAAAAAAAAAGTAAGTTATGTAAAAGAATATCTTGTGGCTTTTCCTGAATCTTTGGAAAGTTGAATACTTTATATCGGTTTTCCTCTTTTGTGTTGCCAAGGAACAGAAAATAAAAACAAGAAAATAAGCACCAAAAACCCCACAAAACAAAACAAAACCCCTCAAATAAACAAAAACTCCCATAAAACAAGAGAGAAATGGTTTGAGAGCCCCTGTTGTTTTATTGCCTGTGTCAATTTCTCTCTTTTTACACCATCCAACTGTGCCTTAAAGGCCTGCAGCTCCTACAAGTGAGAGGCAGCTTGGAGAACAGCAAAGAAACCAAAGAATGAACCCAGTTTTGCTCCTTAGTAGAGACTCACTGGAGTTCCACCCACTGTAAACAAGAATCCCAAGATGCAGAAGGGAGACATGTTATTTCTTTTCCTTCTTCCAGTTCTGGTTAGGCAGTATTTAACCATTCACTAGGAAACATACATGCTTCATTCCAGTATCAGCATCTTTTACATAATGCTTTATTAGGGAGAACCTAAAAAGGGGAACATGTTTGAGTTGAGCTGCTTAAAACAAAGCTCACTGTGCCAGCTGGTTGGAAGGAAGGCAGACTTTCCCCGGGGCACGATTTCAAGCTGGGGCAAGCAAAGGTAAAATCTTGAGTTCACATTTCTATTAAAAACAGGGATTATGATTTCGATCCTGCTGTTCAGTGTTCTCTCTCCCCTTTTTTCCCAAATGAAAATCCCCAGCCTGTAAAAAATAAAAATTAAAAAGAATCTTTCTGGTACCCTGCAGCAGAGTCACAAAGCTCAGCCATACATTTAAGCTCCTGTACCATGAATGTGCTCATAAGGCCCATGGATGCTTCCGTGTTGCTTCCTCACAGCAGTAGGTGTGAGGAGCTCTTTGTTCTAATTCCTGGGGGTGATATCATCAGGGCAAACCATATAACTTGCCAGTGTCTGAATTCTAGCTTGTGAAATGGGCAAGAGAGACCTATCCACAGGGGTTTAGGGAAACTAATTAAAGTTTATAAAGGCCTTCTTGGATTTACCATAAAATATATGACTCTGAATTCTCATTGTTATTCCCTTAGTCCCAAGGGACCTAAAGGACTTTCATGCATATGAGCTTATTTAAGCTCTGCAGCTCCCTCATGAGGCAGAAATAGACATATCTCAATACTCACATTCCATAAGGGGAGACTGAGGATTTCAGAGGTTAAGCTTAGTGCCCACATTTTTGTTACCTGACTTCCAGTGGGGTGCATTTTTCACAAATTCATATTGCACTTGAGGTAGAATCTTGGAGAAAACTTGATTTTATGATTCAGATTTGTCTCTCAAGAGAGCTGTGTGAATATTTTTACTGCCCAGTAATTTATGTAACAGGAAAAGAATGTGCCAGTATCATTGGTCCATGATGTAGTATATAAATGATAATGGAGAAAACAAACACCTTTAGAGAAAAAAATAAAGAGGAAAAAGAATTATTCAACAAAACAATTTGGAAATAGTACATTTCTGTCTAAGTCAGGCACCAATACCTACACACACACACACACACACACACACACACACACACAGCCTTTGGGGGAGTGACAAAGTATGGGTTCTATCTTTATATATAATGAAAATTACTCTCCAAATGGCAGTTTAGCTTATCTTAATGGAATATTACCAGTATATTAAAAAATTCCTATAAATTACTCAGCTGGCTTTTATAATATTGGCTTATTCTATTTTAAATATCTAGGAAGTTATATTCTGCTTCTAATTGGACTTGATACAACTGGTTAGAAAAGAGTCAATTGCTCACTTTGAGGAAATACAATAACTCTTCTGGGCAATTTGGGTGCCACTTAATACACTGGATGAAGTAATTTTCTAAATGGTATCCTAGAATTAATGCACATTTGAAGAAGAGTCATTTACCCTTTTTTAGAGGTAGGTGCAGGCTTTACGATGGAATTCAATGGCTAAATCTAATTAAAACACCAGTTGTATGATTTTTTTTTTTTTTTAATGCTTGATCAGTCCCAGTCTTGGCAAGTACTCTGAGTAAGCCCTTCTCTGCTAGGACTGCAGGATCCTGATGGTTGTGGTCTGTGCCATTTATAAGGTTTGGATTCAAGATTCCATTTAATGCTACTTTTTTCCTGAACAAGCCATAGAATTCTAGAGTGAGTGGGGTTGTATCTCTGGGGGGGATTTGAACCGCCTTTATCTTTTCTTCTTCCCTACTCTGTGGGATCTGGTGACTAGAGTGTCTCAAAGCTGTAATATATTGTACATCTCTAAGTTGGAATGAAGAGAGATTGGTTGAGGTGGTAGGTAGGTTTTCTGTGAGTTGAGGGGGAATATTGACACAAGGAAGTGGGGTAGTTGTGGCCCAGAATTCTATAATATGCTCTACCTTGGTATATGTTCTGTGGGTTCTTGAAAAGAATGTGTATTCTGTTGGTAGATGGAGTACTCTATGAATGTTGGTCAGATCCTGTTGGCTGATACTGTGTTTGAGTTCTTCTGTATCCTTGCTGAATTTCTAGATAGTTGTTCTGTTGATATTTGGGAGATAGGTGTTGAAGTCTCCAGCCAGAAATGTGGAATTGTCTGTTTCTCCTTTTGCTTTATCAGTTTTGCTGCAAATATTTTGCAGTTCTGTGGTTTGGTGCATACATATTTAGAATTGTTAGGCTTTCTTACAGTAATGACCCATTTATCATTACATAATAATGTCCCTTTCTGTCTCTGGTAATTTTCTTTGTTCTGAAGTCTATGTTATATGATATATTCATATAGCCATTTTTGCTTTCTTTTGACTAATGTTTGCATAATATATCTTTTTCCATACTTTTGTTTTCAACTTTCCAAGATCATTATATTTGATATTAATTTCTTATAAAATGTATATAGTTGGGTCATGTTTTTAAATATACTTTTCCAATCTCTTTTACTTGGTGTATTTAGATAACTTAAATTAAATGTAATTATTCCTATGTTAGGGTTTAAGTCTCCAATTTAGTTTTTATTCTCTGTTTGCTCTTTCTGCTTTGTGTTTCTCTGTTTTCTTTTTCATGAATTCCTGTGGGTTATTTGAACATTTTTTTAGCATTACATCTTGTTTATCTATAGTGTTTTGAGTGTTATCGCCTTGTATAGCTTTTTTAGTAATTGCTTTGGTATCATTTTATATATATATATATATATATGTGTATATATGCATATATATATATACGTATATATACATACACACATATATACGTATATATACATACACATATATATGTGTGTGTATATGTATATATATATATATATATATATATATATATATATATATATATATATGATTATCACAGATTACTGGTGTCAGCATTTTGTCAGCTTGAGTACAGCACAAACACCTTAGTTCTCTTTAGGTCCCTGTGCTCTTCCCATTTTATGATAGGATTGTCTGAAATATTTCTTCCACATACATTTAGAATCAAATCAGTGTTACAAGTTTTTTCTTCATTCATCAAAAATAATTTAGAAGAGTCAAGAGGAGTAGGGAAAGTCAGTTGTTTTAACCCATATTTTCCTTTAACATGTTTTTTTTTCCCCCTGATGTTTCTAGATTCCTTCTTCAATTGTTTCCTTTCTGTTTAGAGAACTTTAATCATTTTTTTAATAGTAGAAATGCTTCTAACAAATTCTCTTAGCTCTTATTCATCTGAGAATGCCTTGATTTCCCTATCATTCCCAAGAGATATTTTTGCTGGATAAAAGATTCTGGGTTGAGAATTATTTTCCTTAGCACTTGGAAAATGTGTTTTTCCTTGTAGTTTCCTGGTGAGATAGCTGCTGTAATTTGAATGGTTTTTTCCTTCATAAGTAAAGTGCTGCTTCTGTCTCATTGTTTTCAAAACTTATTTTAATTTTCAGAAGTTTGACTGTTATGTGTCTTTGTGTGGATTTCTTTGCATATATTCTGTTTGTGGGTCACTCAACTCTTCTTGAATATGTAAGTTTCTATCCTTTGCCAAATTTCAGAAGTTTTCGTTCATTATTTCTTTAAATACTCTTCAGTCCCAACTTCTTTTTCCTTTTCTTCCACTCTGGTGGCAAATATTAGATTTTTAATTTTTTGGAAGTCCCAGAGATCCCTGAGCCTCTTTTCATTTATTTTGTTTCAGTCTATATTTTCTCTGTTGTTCAGATTGGGTAATTTTTATTGTTTGACTTCAAGTTCACTGATTCTTTCCTTTGTCCTCTCTATTCTGCTGTTGAGTCCACTCATTGAATTTTTTCTTTTGGTTTTTGAATTTTTCAGTTTTAAAATTTCCATTTGTTCCTTTCCTTTTTTTTCCTTCTTTAAAAAACTGTTTTTTTGTTTGTTTATTTATTTATTTAGAGAGAAAGTGTATAAGCAGGGGAGGGGCAGAGAGAGGGGGAGAGAGAGAATCCCAAGCAGGCTTCACCCAGGTGCCCCCATTTGTTCCTTTTCTATATCTCCTGTTCCTTTGCTGAGACTTCCTATTGAATTTTTTTTTTTTTTTTAAGTAATTCCTCTAATTGCTTGTTGGGGTATTTTTAAGAAAGCTGTTTTAAAATCTTTGTCAGATAATTTTAACACCTCTGCCATCTTGGAGTTGGCATCTGTTGGATGTGTTTTTAAATTGTTTGACATCTTGCTGGTTCTTCATATGATGTATGATTTTTGATTGAAACCAGGATATTTTGGATTATCTACTGTAAGACTCTGGAAGTGATTTAAACCTTCTGTCTTAGCTAGTTTCTCTGATAGTGCTCTGGCAGGGAAGGAGGTAGAGGACACCATCTCATTAGGGGGATGGGTAGGGGTAGAAGTCCAGCTTCCTCACTCAAGGTCTGCTAACACTGGAGATGGGGGATCCATTGTTATTCCTGGGTGGGGATTGGAATTCCACCTCCTCACTAATTGTCTGCTGTTATCTCCCTGGCGGGGAGGAGGAGAGTTGTTTTGTCACTGCTTCCCACCTGGGCTTCCTTGACACCATGGAGCTTTGGGGATGTGGCTTCCTTACCAGTGGGCAGTGGTAAAACTCTTGACTCTTCGCTAGGCCTGATCTGACACTACCCCCTGGGGAAGGTGAGGGATGCTTTCTTACTGCCATGTGGTGGTGAAAGTACAGGCTTTCCTGATACCATGAGAGAGGTTCTCATTACACCTGGTGGGGATGAAAGCCCCACTTCCCTACTGGACCTTTTTTCACACCATCTTGGCAAGATGGATATTGGATATTGGCTTTGTTCCATCCTCTTGAGGGCAGAAGTCTAGATTCCCACTTGGACTTTGCTGGTATGAGTGGGGGTGGGGCCACAAGTCTTTTGTGTGCATGTGTGTGTGCATGTGTGTGTTTGTGTGTGATGTTTGGCTGCTGTAGAGCAGTTATTGTCTAAAAGTTATATTTTGCTAGGCTGCCTCTCTCCTGGTCTTTTGGCTAGAGAGAACAGGCTTTTCTACAGGCTATTTTTTGTCTGTGCCCTTTGACATTTCTGAGTTGCTGGATTTTCAGTACCCAGTCTGTGTGGATAAAAGAAAACTCAGGATGTTCATTACCAAGTTGTTCCTCAGATCATGAAATCTACCTGCTCCTTTATACCTTTTGGAGACTTCTTATGTTTGTTTTATAATGTCTGGGGTTTTTCACTGTCCTTATGGGGGGAATAGGAAATGTGTATATATACATCATCTTTCTGTGGATCATAGACTTTGTAAACTATAAGAAACCTAGAAAATCTTTAACATTGTACTTGTAGTCCACAATATTGTATTGCACACTTAAAAATGTGTTAAGAGGGTAGATATCATGTTAAGTATTCTTACTACACACTCCAAAAGATATTTAAGTCCATTCCCATATGTTCCAGATGGACTTCTGTACCTTGTATTCTTAAGACTACCTCGTTAGCTGTTGGCAGAAAACTAGACTAAGAGAGAGGTGTCCTACTTTTTAGCTTTTGTTATTCATGTTGCACTGTCCTACATCATGTTTAGCTACTAAAAAGTTATTTTTGAAACATGAGAGGACCACATCAAGCAAATTCTATTCCCCCTCCCTCCCCCCACAAAATGCCCCCAAAGCAAGTAGGAACCAAACAAAGAAAGTAGAACAAGCTAATAATATGAAAAGTGGTGGCTAAAAGAGAAAAGTAAGTACTCTGGAGCAACAGGGTATAGCTCATTAACTAGACCCTATGTCCCTTTGGTTAAACCAGTATGTTAAAAACAACAAAACAAAAGCAAACCCTGAGAATTTTTCCTAACACATGTGCTCTTTTATAAGACATGTTTTTTTTCAGTGTGAGTTTGTTAACATAGCATGATGAAAAAAGTTTTGGTTCGTGTGTGAGTTCCCTCTCCCACCCCCATTCTATTAATATTTTGAAGTGATCAGGGGCAGACTTTCTCACAAAGAGAAAACCTAAGTGATACATAAAATACCTATGAAAAAAGTTGCACATCTTACAAATGTATCTTCTCTGAGTGCAAATATGAGTGAGGTTATTGGCTTCAACAACAACTACGTTTCCTAAAAGATGAAGGCCTTTGTTAAATCTGGGAGTACAGATGAAGATACTATAAGGACATTATTTTCTGTGTTAAAATTGATTGTTGAAAAAGGCTATAAAATAGATCAAAATTTTAATTTTGATGAAGTTGGTCTCTTAAGGACCCACATCTGAAAGGGTAAGAGAAATTCCCAAGATTTAAGGAACAATTATGATGTTGGATGTAAATGCTGTTAAATCAGAAACTGTGAAGTCTAAGATTTTGTCCTACTTGCAAGCTAGCAAGTTAGCTTGCCACAGAATGTGTGTGTGTGTATGTGTATGTGTGTGTCCTATGTAAACACACACACACACACACACACACACACACATGTCCAGAAGAACACAAGACCCATGGGTCAGGGACACACACAGATGGTTTATTGCTCACAGTGAAAATAGTGAGAGTAGAATCTTGCATCACTTCCCCAACTCCAATTTCCCACAGGGAAATGCAAATTAAGGCCAGATACTTCCTGCACATAGAGTGGGTTTTCGTCACAGGAAACAAATCCCACATTTAGGAGACTGTGAGCTTTTATCAGGGTTGCTAATGACCTGCCTGTCATCTCTTCTGGAAAGCTATTACTCTTATCCTTGGAACATAAGCAAATGTCCTTGGGGAAGAGAAACAAGACTTTTCGAATGTTGAAAATCTTTGGGGAAGGAGGTATTCTCTTTCTTAGGTTTGTTCTCCAGTCTTCCTTGAACAAAAGCCTATTACTGACCTGTGCTCAGAAAGCATAGGCTGCATAAAAAAGTAAAGAGTTCAAGAAGAATGGTCTCCCAACAGATTGCAGTAGATATTTAACTGTGGCTAGTATTTTTATTTGGATTGGTATTGTTTGTGTTAGTACTCTGCTGATAGAATTACACAGGTTTTCAGTGAACTGTTCCAAATGTATTTTCTCCCCATAAACTTTCTAATTTTTAATACATAAATTTACAGAAAATAAAATTTATCAGGAATACATAATCGCATTATAGCAGTGATGTCTATTACCTTCAAAATGGAAAGAAGACAACTGAGTGGATTTATTTTTTCCTTCCTCTGATGGGAGGTATTGGAATGAGGAGAGAAGAGTAAGTGGAAGAAATGTGAGGAGTAGGGTCCGGGGTTTCACATGAATCAGAGAGGCACTCTAAACCCTGAGGATGTCCATTCATTTGGAGGTACACATACAGTGAATATAGTAAAGCTTAAGCTTCAGAGTCTCTCATTTGCGTAAATCCTTTCAAATGACACAGAAAGGGCCCTCACATTGTATTTTCACATTATCTTGTGTTTTTGTAAACTTTGCAAAAGGAAGATATTTTGACCGCAGCCAGGTAAGGGAGCTGTTTTTTTCTACTCTGGCTTCTCCTTGTGTTGGGTGGCCAGTGGTATTTTTTTGTAAATTAGCTAAGGGTAAGTTGAGCTGGAGATACAGTGATTAGACTTGATGAGGTATATTTAAGTAGTTTGCAGTTCTATTCCTGAATATTAAGTTGTTGTTAGCTGGACCAATGTAGAAATTTAGAAACTGCCTCCAGAAAAGCTTCTACCTTGTGCCCTGCAAGTCCAACTGGAGTCATTTAGAAACAACTGCAAAGCCAGAGGCTGAATAATGATATGACAGTGTCCTATGGTACCTGGCGCTGGAAACATGTACGTGCTACAGGAGAAACCAGGTATGAAAAATTTGGAATCAGGAGCCAGAAATTAGAAACACTTCCAAATATGACATCTTACATGTCACACTGAAAGAACTTAGATAGCGAATCTCAAATTTGATAGTATTCCCTCGAACGTATACATTACCAAGAATTTATTGTGAAGATAAAAGAAATTATCCATAATAAAACTATCAATAATAAAAGCAAATTTTGATAAATATGCTAGCAGAAACTAGATTATCTTTCTAGTCTCACCACAGAAAGTGATTTTACAAAACTGTGGTCATATTGAAAGTTAAATGAAAGATTGTGGCCAAAAATGTAGGGAAAAAAGTGTTATAGAAGTGTGTATATGGTTAATTATTAACTGTAATTCTGGATTGTATGATTTTTGTGGTATTTGCCATCTTTTTAACATTTACAATATTGTGGTATCCTTTCTCACTCTGAATAAAAGTTCATATGCATATCTGATTTTGTCCTGCAACTGTGTGTTCTTGTCCTTAAAGAGTGTCCCTCAAATTGTATAAACTTTATGACCACAAATCTTAGATCTACCCTTGATCATATGCATGGTATCACCTCATGACCTAGATTCCCTTCCCTGAGTAGATGAAGTGAACACTCTCAAAAGGGAGAGTGGAGCCCTTGTATTCTTCAAGAGACTGTACATAGCATCAGTAGAGGTCTTTATTTTTTCTTTTTCTTTTTTTTTTTTTACACACCCCCCACCTGCTGTGAGTCAGTCTATGGTTGAATATGAGATATCCATCTCTCAAATAATAGTTGAGAGAGAAAACAAACAGCAACCCATACTATATCTGGGAAAAATTATTGGGATAAAGCAGCTCAGTCTGAGTAAGGAAAGCATGAGAAGAAATGACAGCGTGATTGTGAATACGTACTTCAGCAACAACAAAAGCAGGCATGAACAAAAGCTCAAAAGAACAAACTATGAATCCAGTCTGGGAGGTACAAATGACCTGGAACAAAAGAAATTTCTCACAAATTGTCTGTGTTACTTGGTAATGTAGTAAAAATGGCAGTCATGTAACATCTCTGGGAAGCGATGATAGATAATGTAATGAGGATGCTCTAGAAAAAGTAAAACAAACTGAGGGAGAAACTAAGATATCACAGAAACAATAAAGTGGTTAGAAACATCAGGGAACAGATTAGCATAGGTGAAAACAAAAATACTGTTTTAGACATAAGGCTTGAGATAGCCTTATTGAATTAAGACAAAAAGAAATAAGATATTTAAGTAATTAAACAGAAAGTAAAAGAGAGACAATAAATCCATTGCAAAGATGACTGATATCCCTGATATATATAACCTAACCAATGGAACTATAAATGTATTTAGAGATTGATATAGTAGAAGAAAATTACTATGAAATAAAGAACTGAATAAGTTGGACAAGACTATTGTATCCTAATAAAATAGGATAGCAAAAATAAAAAAAGTAGTCAACATCAGACATAGCCTAATTAGGTTGAACTTTAGGAATAAAGAGAGAATTCTTAAGGCATTAAGGTGGAAAAAGAACATCATATAAAAAGAGAAAAATGACATGTTGCCCAAGTTTTCTTTTAGAATAGCAATAAGTACCATATTGGAAAGAGGGTGATCTAATATCATAACACTGAGACAAGTTGTTTTCAAGTAGAAAGCAAAACATACGTTCTCAGTAGTATATCATATATTTCAGGCAATGGAGCACTCATGAGCCCTTTCTAAAAAAACCAACTTGATGAGATTAGAGAAAGAGAACAAAATAAAAATATCTGTGGAAGGCAGAATAAGGTACCATCTCCCCAGATGTCCATGTCTTAATCCCCAGAACCTGTGAATATATTACCTTATGTGGTGAAAGGGACTTTGTAGATGCAGTTAAGGATCATGAGAGCGGGAGCTAATCTTGGATTCCTAGTGGTCCTAATGTGATTGCAACTTTCCCTATAAGAGAATGAGGGAGGTGGGGCACCTGGGTGGCTCAGTGGGTTAAGCATCTGACTCTTGATTTCAGCTCAGGTCATGATCCCACCATTGTGAGATCGAGCCCTGCATTGGGCTCTGAGCTGAGCTTGGAGCCTGCTTGCCATACTGTCTCTGTGCTTCTCTCTCTGCCCCTCGCCTGCTTGCTCTCTATCTCTCTCTCTCTCCCTCAAAATAAATAAATGAAAAAAAAGAGAGAAAGAAGGAGGCAACAAAGTCAGAATCAGAGAGGTACTTGAAGTTACTGTATTATAGGTTTTGAGGATGGAGGAAGGGGCCATGAGCTAAGGAATGAAGACAGCCTTTAGAAGCTGGAAAAAGTGATGAGACAGGTTTTCTCCTAGAGCTTTCAAGAGGAATGTCACCCTGCCAACACCTTGACTTTAGCCCAGTGAAATCCATTTTGCATTTACAACATTCAGGACTGTAAGATCACAAATTTGTGTTGTTTTAAGCTTTAAGTGTATGGTAATTTGTTATAGTAGCAATAGGAAACTAAAGTACTACCAACCAACCGAATAAAAACAAAAAGAGAAAGAAATCTCCCAGAATTCAGGAATGGAGATACCACAGTAAAAGGGACTTGCTGTGAACACTGAATGGCTTTGAATACAGAACTAAGACAAACTAACTCTGGGAAATTATGGTTTAGAGTAGACAATAAATGTATAGTCTATTAATGGATTAGTTGAGATATTAGCTAGAATGCAGTTAGAATGCTATAAAAAGAAACCTAAAAATGAATTGCTTTAATGAAATGGAAATGTATTTCATTTTCGTGTGAAAGCCTGGGTAGGTAATCCAGGGCTGGTTTGGAGGCTGAGGATATTGGGATGCAGGCTTCTACTGCTTTGTTGTTCTGCCCCATCATTAGCATGTGGCTTTCATCTCATATTCCCACATGGATGTTCCAGCCATCACCATCATGTCTGCATTCTACCCTTTGGAAGTGTGGGAAAGGGACCTCGCCAAGGGCCTGTGTCTTCTCTGGAAAGACATGGTGTAGAAGTTGTATATATCACTCCTCCAGTATTTTGTTGCCCAGAATCTTGTTGGATGGCCACACCTACCTGTAAAGGAGGCGGGGAAATGTTGTCTTTAGCAGGGATGTCTTGTGCTCAACTAAAACTTACAATAAAAGTGGGAAACAGAGATTGGGGAAGAAGCAGCAGTTTTTGCCACACTTGATAATATAAAAATAATGATATAATCTGAGTCAGGGAGTGAACAGGGAGAGAGAAAGTATTGTGGTCTGCTTCCTCCCTCCCATTTTTATGACAGGACATGGTTCCATTGGAAGCATCTGAAGTTTTGAAACATGTAGTTGAAATTATTTCAACTTAAAGCTTTAATAATCACTTTTTGACCTAAGAGTGATCTTTTTTGGGAATACTTCTTATGGTGAAAAGACATTTCATCTTCAAGGATTACTTCAGTGTTGCCTCATTTTCATTTTTTGCTTAAATAAAATTAAAAATTTTTAAAGTTGAAATAGCATGCATATTATGATTCCATTTTAATGAAAGTCAATTGATTTTTCTGGATATATGAATAGACAGACAACTAGAATAGAATGGCACTCACATAATGTTAATTATGGCTATGTATGGGCTGTAGGATTTGGGACATTTTTTTTTCTTTGTTAGACTTTTCTGCATCATTTTAATTTTTATAATGAGCACACATAATTATAAACAAAATGAACAGGTCTTTTTTCTCAACAAATATACAGTCATTACTAATGTGAGGAGAAAGAGATTCTTAAAATTTTATTAGAAGTATCACGGAGTGTCCTTAATTAGTGCAATAGCACAAGCTTGAATTTCTAAAAATCTCTTTAACGACTCTTCTGAATGTATTAATTATGTTTGCTGTTTTACATATCTCCTTTCTGTTTTCCTGTCATGATTAGCAGGAAACCCCTCCAACTCAAAAGGGGATGTTTTTAGATAGCAGTAAAGTGGAGATGTTTTCATTCCAAACTTTCTTGTGTAGGCAGGGATCTCCAGGAAGTAGAGGAGGCAGTGACAGCTGTATAGAGAAATGAGCTCGGACTGAATTCTGTGGATTATGGGAAGAACAGGAAAAGCATACGCATCCAGCATGGGATTGATAAAACTATGTAAAGAGCTGTCAAACCTGCCGCTCAGCCCGGAGCTTCTGCTGCTCTGAAAATGGTGTTTTCTAGCACACAACCTTATTTTGCTGGCCTTTGGGTCATAGCTTATTGGATCAGAAATGAGCGCTTAATCTAGAGCAAACATTATTTTTGTCGGCCGGTGACAAGCTATATGGTTTGGCTTGAAGATATGATGTGTGCAACGTCTGATGCTCTGTCACTGACTGGTTTCCCATGAGGCACTCTGAGATGGAGATAGGTGTGTAGGAAGGTTATCTGGGAGTGTTCTCAGGATTAACAAGGGGAAGGAGAGGAGGAGAGGGGAAGGAAGGAAGCAGGAGTGAGCAGAGGGAGGCGTTGACTGGTGATGCAGTCTCAATGCAGTTTTGAAGCTAGAACGAATCTTCAGAGATGTCCCGAGTTGAGAAAAGAGAACTAGGCCATTATCCTCTTTATTCATAAGTCCCAGCTGCCCAGGAAGGGGACACTGCCTTGTGTGAGGCAGCTGGGGCAGTCCCTGTGGAGGCTGACAGCTGGGGACTGTCAGTAGCACTCCCAGTGGCTAAGGGAGAAATCCCTTTATTTCTAAAGAGGGTCTGGGTGGCACATTGCAGTGTTTGTCCATTACAGCACTTTTCACCTTTTTGCTATCAGTTAGAATCTCCGTTTTGGAATTTAGGGCCCAAAACACTGCACATTGTCATTGTCCATGGAAGAGAGTGAAAGTCATTGTGAGGAAGGGGCCAGTGAGGCCATTGTGAGGCATATGGAAGCTAATGTCATGAAACAGAAGCTGTAAGTACCTGCAGAAGCAGCTTGCATTAGGTCAGAAAGCACAGAAGGGTGTCACCAAGCACCTTAATGATGCTGGCTGGACTTATGAAGTATGAACCCCTGTGGCTGAGCCAGCTCCAGTGTAGTTCTTGATTTTCTTTCTGTGGATGGAATTTTCCTCACGGTTTTATAGGCATTATTCCTTTAGATAGTAGCCCAAAGATCTGAAATTCTATGGTGATCTAAGTGTACATAATTCCATTTAGCCTCATCTACATAAATGCAAGGAACTCAGGACCAAGATATATAGACCATCCTCTTCTGGGGACCATTTATCTGTATCACCACTGCTATAATAACATGGCCCCGGTGGTGCAAGGTGATGAAAGGTACAGGTGTATGTTTAATGTTCTTTTATCACATCCATCTGGTGCCACTTCTATGTTCTTGCCCCACGCATTCATTCCTCTGTTATACAGTGTGGTGGAACAACATATTCTGGCAATGGCTATTTAGTTAATAAGTACTCTGAGAGTATTTAGTTAAAAAATGAGATGGAGCAGTATTTATTATTGACCTTCATAATATTGAAGGTACTGATGTTAAATATTAAATATCAATAATGTAAACATTTGTTATGCACATGTTACATGTCAGCAACTACGTAAAGTGCTTTGCATGTATTATTTCAATCAACACTCGAATGTCATATGATAGGTAGGTGTTTTTCTCACCTTTTTGCAAGCGAGGAAACTGGTGGTCAGGAGATTAAGCATCTTGTCAGAGGTCAGGAGGCTAGTAAGTGGTAGAGCCAGGATTTAAACCATGCAGCTTGCCTCTAGACCCTGCACTGTTCTGCGCCATAGACAGAGAGGATTGTAGTCCTTATAACCTCAGTGCTGGGCTTTTGGCAAAGTGATGGGTGATGGTCTGGTGAGCTCTGTTCTCACTCAGGGGCTGCTCTGCCTCAAATTCAGCCCTTTGCGATTCCCTCTTTAGTCTCTTCCTGCAGCTGGCCTCTTTCAAGTGGCACAAATATTATAGGACACCCGACACTTGGATTAATTTTCACCAGGATATTACTAGCTTGTTGAAGCAGTTCAATCCTATAAAACCAACCTCAGATATTCTATGTTCGGGAGTCTCAGGGACACTGAAGAGAATAGACCAGGTTGAAGTCACCAAAGGCAAGTTCCCCTCAGAGGTGTTTTCGCGCCTATTGACCCTGCCTAAAGATAAGCTTGAGAGTGCACAGAAGGTGAGGCCCGGAGTCATGCAGCGAATGCCAGTCGAATTTTAAAAGTTGGGTAAGATCCAAATAATGTTTATTTTCCTGATTTGTAAATCGACATATTAAAATTGGTAAGCATGCTCAACTATGATTTTGGAGAGTGGCGGTGGTTCTGAGTCATGTTTCAACTCCTCCCTGTCAGTTTCCTTTTGTTGATTTGAGCAAGAACCTTCAGGTGATGGAAGTACAGTAGTCTCTTTGTTACCTTGAAAGCTAAAGCTTGTGCTGGAAGGTTGCCTAGCAACCTTTGTCTCTTTTGTATTCTTTTGCAAAAGGTTTTTTTTTTTGTATCCTACAATGCAAAATTTTGTATTTGTATTTATTGACAATTTAAAATGAGCTTCTTGTTGGTGTGTTAGAATGCAACAAAGTCCATGTGAGTCCATCAAACCTCTGAGTAATAATTATGAGACAGTGAAGGCTTATTTGGTGAAACTACGTGCAATAACAGTCCCACAATCATAAAGGCATTTCAGAATCCTGCTGTAAAGCATAAAGGACTCAAAGAATGCACAATTCCTAATGGAACTACATGTTTCTCATGAAATGTTGCTTTTTTAATACATATATTATTAGTGCTCTCATGGGCTAAATGTACTTTTATTGGAGATACTATCCTAAAGCTAAAGTTAGCTTAGCACTCAAAGCTATAGAAATAAGAAGGATGCAAAACTGTATAAACACATGTAAAGAACACATGTAAAGTATTTTCATTTTTTTAAACTTTTAAATTTTTCAGAACTCATGGACATGATAATTTGCTAGTTGTTTTTTCTCTCAGTGAAGGAACCCTTAGGCTTTTGTGTGCTTTACATTCTGATTTTCATCTTTGAACTCCTCTTTCCTTGGTTTCTCCAGGGTTTTAGAGGGTAATATCCAGAAGGCTTGAGAACAGAGCCTCCATAAGTATTCATGGTGAAAGCCATGCTCTTAAAGTCTGGAGAAATTAAATTCTGATCAAGAGATCATCTTATGGCAAATATTTAGCTGCCCGAAACATAGAAGCTAAATTTGTGTAAACCACGAAACCCAATTAGAGAGTTGAACTGTAATTTAAGGTCTTCCTCTGTGCAAAAGATTGCCGGTAAAGTAATGTCAGGATCAAATGGAAGAGTATTTTTAGAAATTAATGTACCTATTTTAGTAACCTGGGACTAGTATTAAACAGTGCTCTGAAGTTTTTAAATGCTCTTACATTTGACAAGACTTTGGTATAAGACTGGTTTTATGAATAACTAATTTCAGCAGCTTCCCTAAATGGTCTACCCAGACATTCTACAGCAGAGGAAAGAAGCAGTGGAACATTTATTTGCCAATGGCTATATTGCAACAACCTCTCATCTGCAATATGAGAATTTTATTTATAACACTTCCAAAAAAGTCAGGACTTGAATAAAAATGTGGAGGGGATCCTTCTTCCTGCCGTCCTTCCTCAAAGTTTGCAATGAGTTGGGACTTGCCCTTTGGGGGATGTCTTATTAGGGGCCAGCCACAGAGCTGATTCAGAGGGAGGAAGCTACATTAACTGAAGTTTGAGAAGGATCTGAAGTTGATGTTTATTTCGTCATCTTCTAATCTGGTGAAAAGCATGCCCATGACTTAGGCAGGCTGAGTGTGTGCATGTATGTATGTACATATGCACACGTGACCTCTTTGCATTCATTCCCTATTTCTAGGTTTTGCAATTTTTAAATGTTTTTTTTCCCCCTTGATCAATCTCTAGATGTTCACTTTGACTAGATCCTACAGGCACAAAGTGTGCGTGTGCGTGTGCATGTGTAGGCCCATAGCTGGAGAGAAACAAGGATGCAACATTACTATGTGCTTCATGGCAGGGTCCACCCCTTCATCCTTTGGGTTGACTTACGGACATGGTATGTCTTTGAAAAATTATATCCGTAGGAAGTATGGGTGAGGAAGGATCTTGAACTTGAGAATTACCTGAGTTTTCTTCCTTCACGTGTCAGTAGGGAGAGCACCGTATGTGGCAGCTCTATTCATGGAGTCAGTCATTCTTCTGTAATAACTGCATCTGTCGGGAGGGAGACCTGCTATCCATTTGTTATTAGCAGCAGTGGCCCATTTTAAGAGCCTTACATATAAGCATGACATTGGAATCTAGGTCCTTTTTCTATCTGTTCTTGAAGAACAGAAAAGAACTAAGCGTCTCTTAAAGTTTTCCTAATCAAAGGTCCACAGTAGTTACTGAATTTTACTAACTCATTGGCTCTTCCCTGACTGACAGGTGGACCTCAGCCTACTTTTAATTCTCTCCATTTTTTATGTACTTCTTGGAAGTTCTCAGGTGAGGTCATCTGTGTTTTCACAAATCAGCCCTTTGGCTCCCACCTGCCACTAGCTTACTCCATGCCACGCTGCTGCCACCAATGCCTGCAGTGTGAGATGTTGCTGTTCTGCCCCGGGGTCCTGCCTATCTAGGCTGGTATTCCCCTGCAGCTTGCCCCTGTGCTGCTTGCTAATCCCTTCTCCTGGTGTGGATACCCCCAAGGATCCAGCCACATGATGTCTTGGCCCTAATACTGCTGCTGTGTCCTGGCAGTCTGCTCAGAACAGCAGGCTTGGACTAGATGGCTATTTATGCTTGTCCAGCTTCTCATTCTCTTTGGGAACCTACCCCTCCCTCTTCTCTGTGGTCCAGTGGGATTACTGATCACAGTGACTTTCACACACAAGGCCCACAGGTGTCTCCTTAATTCAAGGTAGGACGGGGTGACTCAGTGTCCAGGAAATTTGCACTGTGAATGGAGGGACACCTCCTTGGAAGGAAGTTGTTATTCCAGTGGTATTTCCTCAAAGAGACTATATATGAGATTTTGACAGTGGCCTTTGTGACTATTCTGCTTTCTATCCTTCCTGGGTTTTGGTGGACCAGCTTTTCTTCTATAACTAAGGTAGCCAAAGTCAGTTTTGGTTGCTTAGAACTGATTAACTGTACCTGACACTGTAGGGGAATGGCCACTTTTCTGATCACGTAGGGTTAGTCATAGCAGGTTACTTGGCTTATAAGGAGATAGAAGATTTAATAAGACACCTATTTTGGTTGTGACTACAGCGTCAGTCTTTTCAGAGGATCTGCTGATGGTCTGAGTAGGTGCAGTGGAAGGCTCAGGTGCTAGCCATGTCCTGCAATCAGGATAGCAGCTTCCTCCCGACCCCAGGCTCTGTTACTGAGGTTGTTTTGTACAACAAATCTCCACCGCAGGCACAGAGTTCGGTGGGCAAACAGTTGCCCGGAGATACAATTAAGTGGAGAACATATATTCAATTCCATGTAATTGCATGAGTTACAACTTGGACAGATTTGACACATCCCATGGTGGACTTTCTCTGGTCCTGATAGTTCCTCTTCTCGCAGTTTGATTTCTGGCACTTCCTCTTCCCTTCCTTTGTCAGTTTTCTCCCATTAAATTGTTGTAGGTACCATAGGAGTTCTTTCCCTAGAAGTAACCTAATGTGAACCTAATGCATGTAAATAAAACTGAGGTGGCATGAGGACAGTATTACCTAACTCCACACAACTTAATGATTCCAAAATCACAGCCCGTACCCAGCAAAGACACCATTACAGTGTGTTTACGGACTGATTACCAGGCTTATGTTGTGCTAACTACATTTACAGTTATTTTATTTTAGCCTCTCAACAACCTGGAAGCAGCTACCATTGCCTCCCTGTCCCAGTATTTTCATGTTTTACAGATGAGAAAATTGAGGTTTGGGTTGTTGAGTATGGTTGCAGATGTTACCTCTATTGGAGTTCCATCTACCTGGATCTAAAGCCCATACGTCCTCTGTCACTTCTCTTCTCTTATTCAACTTCATTTTACAAATTCCAGTCATCATAGTATCAGAAGATGTAATATATTAGGTATGATCGCTGTTATACAATAATTCACCATTTGGCAGAAGAGAGAACCAATTTAAACACCAACTGTAATAAGACTGTATTATGAGACATGGGTAAAGTGTCTTGGGAGCTTGGGTTTAAGTCACGGAGGAAGGCTTGCTGGATGAGGTGAGTTCTGGATTGGAATTTGAAGATTAATAGGAACCTACTGGACTGAAACCTTCCTCACCCTTCTCAGGCCCTGATACTTTACTCCAGGAAGCCATAGATTACTGTCACCAGTGTGAAGTATGCTTGGTGTCACTAATGACGTTTAAACTGAATTGTCCAAAAAGGGAATGGAGGGGAAGTGATCTGGAAAGAGGGAAAGGGAAGGAGGAGTGGGGACAGAAAAACAAGGGAAGGGTAAAGATGAAAGATGATGAGAATGGGCTGGAAGGGGAGAGAAGGGAAGGAGAAGAAAAGAACGAGAAGAGGGAAATTGTGTTTGAGCTTTTTTTAGTCCTTTCGTTTTTAGCTAGTGCATACCATTCCCCTGCATGAAAGGTCCACACAGTTTGTTTATTCTTCTACTGAAGAATTTGGTTGTTTCTACCTTTTGTTAATTTTTGTGTTAAATCTTTAATATATGTGTAATTCTGAGAACACCAGAAAATAAGTGACATTAGACTCCATTTCAGAACCTGTAGTCTCTCTTGCATATCTTCCATTTTGGTCTTCCTTGGGAACAGCCTTGAGTTTTAGGACAAATTCATTAATTTAATCTTATAAGTCTATATTTGAACATTCCTAGACTATTTCCTCATATAAGACTGGATGGCTTAGATAAATGTTGAAGTTTTAAAAATAATTCGGATGTATATTTAACAAGTAAAAGAAAAACTTCTAAATTCTAAGTTTGGATTTTGCTTGTAGCTCTAATTCTCATTGGGACTTGTGTGCCTTATTAAAACTACACAAGACTCCTGGGAGAACTGTCTTTAAGGAATGGCTCAGGGATTGGATGAGAACCTAGAGATAAATAGCTAAAATTAAATATTTTTAGGGTGGTTTTGTATGTCATCTAGAAGTTTCTTCATTTTTAATGAACACTTTTTTTTTCAAAAATAGGATATTTTGATAGATGTTAACTTTAAGAATTTTTATTCATTTATTTTTAAATTCCAGTGTAAGTAACATACAGTTTTATGTTAGTTTCAGATATACAGTATATTCAACAATTCTATACATTACTCAGTGCTCATCATGATAAGTGTACTCTTAATCTCCTTCACCTATTTTACCTGTCCACCCCAATTACTTCCCCTCTGGTAACCACCAGTTTGTTCTCTGTAGTTGAGAGTCTGTTTTTGTCTCTCTTTCTTCCTTCTTTCCCTCCTCCTTCCCTTCCTCCCTTTTCCTTTCTTTCTTTCCTTTTCTTTCTTTCTTTCTTTCTTTCTTTCTTTCTTTCTTTCTTCATTTCTTTCTTTCTTTCTTTCTTTCTTTCTTTCTTTCTTTCTTTCTTTCTTTCTTTCTTTCTTTCTTTCTGAGAGAGAGCACACATAGGGGTGGGGCAGAGAAAGAGAGGGAGAGAGAGAATCTCAAGCAATTTCCATGCCCAGCATGGATCCAAAGGGGGCTCAATTTCATGACCATGAGATCATGACCTGATCCAAGATCAAGAGTCAGATGCTCAACTGACTAAGCCACCTACATGTCCATTTGTTTTTTTTTTTCATTTTTTCATTTGTTTTGTTTCTTAAATTCCATATATCAGTGAAATCATATGGTATTTGTCTTTCTCTGACTGACTTCATTTAGCATTATACTCTCTAGATTCATCCATGTTGTAAGTGGCAAGACTTTATTCTTTTTTTTTAAGGTTTATTTATTTTTGAGAGATGGAGACAGAATGTGAGTGGGTTAGGTGCAGAGTGAGAGGGAGACACAGAATCTGAAGCAGGCTCCAGGCTCCAAGCAGTCAGCACAAAGCCCGATGTGGAGCTCGAACTCACAAGCTGTGCTGAAGTCGGACGCTCAACCAGCTGAGCCACCCAGGTGCCCCAAAACTTCATTCTTTTTAGGCTAATATTCCATTTTATATACACACACTTACATATATGTGTGTGTGTGTGTATATATACATATATATATATACATATATATATATGTCACATCTTATTTATTCATCTGTTGATGGACACTTAAGTTGCTTACATATCTTGGCTAGTGTAAATAATGCTGCAGTAAACATAAGGGTGCATATATCTTTTCCAATTAGTGGGGTTTTTTTTGTATGTTTGTTTGTTTGTTTGTTTGATTTATTTATTTATTTATTTATTTATTTATTTATTTATTTTTGGTAGCTACCCAGTAGTGGAATTACTGGATCATATGGTAATTCTATTTTTAATTTTGTGAGTAAACTTCATACTGTTTTCCAAAGTCACTGTGCCAGTTTACATTCCCACCAACAGTGCACAAGGGTTCCTTTTTCTACACATTCTCATTCACTCTTGTTTTTGTGGTTTTGCTTTTAGCCACTCTGACAGGTGTGAGATGATATCTTGTAGTTTTTATTTGCATTTCCTTGATAATTAGTGATGTGGTGTATGTAGATGCTAAACTTTTACATAAACATGTATCATTATTCTGGAATTAAGTGGTATCTTCCTCTGTTTCAGAAAAGCTTTTAGAGCCCCATGTATTTCTTCATTCACTCTTTCCCTTACTCATCTCTCTATCTCAGTCACTCAACATGTATTTGTTGATCACCTACTATGTTCTTCTAAGCATTGTTCTAGTTGCTGGGGATATAGCAATCAAAAAAAAAAAAAAAAGAGACAAAAATCATTGCCCTTGTGGAGCTTATGGGTCCTTGGCAGAGACAGAGTAAGCAAGAAAACTAAGTAAGAGATATATATGTAAGTATGTGATCAATGCAGTGGAGTGAAATAAAGCAGGGAAAGGGGGTAGGAAATGTTGGGGTGTAGTGGGACCATTTTTTAGATGAGGTGGTAACATGGCAAGGGCATTCTGGGTAGAGGTAGCAAGTGCAAAGGAGCATGACATGTGAACATCCCTAGCAAGTTTAAGGAAGAGTAAGGAGGTGAGTGTGGTTTCATAGAGTGATGAAAGGAAGCATAGTAGAAGACAAAGTCAAGGTATTATATACGGGTGGGTGCAGAACATTTAGGGCCTTGTAGACCATCCTAAGGGCTTTGCATTTTGCACTGAGTGAGATGGAAAGCCATCATCCTGGCCTCTGAGTACCTAATTTTCCTCATTTTTAATGATCCTTTTCTCCATTCCTTTATTGTTACCTTCAAAATCTCCATTTCAATGTTCTACTCTCTGACCATCTGCCTCCTATTTGTCCTGTCTTATTCTAACATCCCAACTCCAACCATTTGTGATCACTTTAGGGCCTTTTATTCACTGACTGCAGAGTTTTTCACTAGTTGTTGCCTTTGCCTTGTCCTATTTTCTCTCTTTCTTTTACAGGTAGGATTTCAAGCACATTTTATTTTATTTTATTTTTTCTTGGAGTATAGCTGATATACAATGTTACATTAGTTTAGAGTGTATGACACAGTGAGTCAGCAACTCTGTACGTTATGCTGAACTTACCACAATGGTCTCTCTTCTCTTATCCAGCCTAGATCCCCATATGTGTTGCTGTAGTCACTGTGTATAACCACTGACTCCTGGGCCTATTTCTTCACTATTGAACTCATCCAGAGAGGCCCAACCCTGCTTTAACCCAATCTATCTATTCTGCGTCTGCCCCCTGGGCTGTATACACCTGAGACAGAACACCCACCCATGGTGACTGGCCCTACACTTAGAATTAATGACCTTAAGTCCCAGGTGGGTCCAGAATACAGACCAGCAGCTTTAATTATTTCCTTCTTCCTGTTATCATTTTTCCATGATCCCCCAAAGACTATTTTCATCTTACCTACTCCCCTCAAACCTTTAACATCCTTCACCATTTTGCACTCTCACTGATGGTTTTGAGTCTTACTTTGTAGAAAATAATGAACATAGAACTCCCTCCTCTTTGCAACATGAAATCTTCCAACCCATCTGCATGTGTACTTTATGCTCCACCCTTGCTCCTTTTTTTATGGAGGAAGAACCATCCTTGCTCTTTCCTAAGACCAGCTACCTGTTGCTACTCACAGATATTGCTCTTAGAACTGTTTCCTCTCTCTCTGGCAATACAAGGTTTTCTTCCTTAATGTGTAATCACCATGCGTGTTAGAATATATCCCATCTACAAGTAAGCAAGCAAGCAAGCAAGCAAGCCTTTCCTTGACCGCATCCATACCCTCTTTTTTCTCTTTATAGTAAAACTCTTCCAACGATGTCCATGCTTGAGGTCTCCACTTTCTCCTCTTTCAGTCTTGCTTGAACACTTCAATAAAAATTTTATCCTTACCATAACAAGAAAACAGCTTTTACCAGCGTCACCCATGATCTTTCTTCATTTTTTGTTTTATGCAAGTCTCTGCAATGTTCAACAGAGCAATAAACTTTCTGAAATAGTTTCTTCACTTGGATTCTGGAATATCTTACTTTCCTGATTTTCCTCCAGCTTTATTAGTTTGAAAAAATTATATATCTCTTAGGTTATTATTCATTAATATTTGAAATAAAATATGCATTTTATAAAATGCTTTTTAGTATCTAACAAGAAAATTTTATGATTTAATCTCCTTTAAACTTACTATCATGAGGGGTGCCTCAGTTGATTCAGTGTCCGACTCTGGCTCAGGTCATGATCTCACAGTTCATGAGTTCATGAATGGTTCATGAGTTCAAGCCCCATGTTGGGCTCTGTGCTGTCAGTGCAGAGCCAGCTTCAGATCCTCTGTCCCCTCTCTCTGCCCCTCTCATACTCGCTCTCTGTCTCTCTCAGAAATAAATAAACTTAAAAAAAACTTACTATAATTAGTATATTAATACATATAGACTATTTATCATTCTTGGAATGAATCTGTTTGGTTGTGGCATGTTACTCTTTTATTGTATTCACTCTGTTTCTATTTTAATTGGGATTTTTGTTTAAATATTCATAAATAAGATTTGCATGTGTGACATTTTGGCTTATTTTTTGGATCAAGTTTTTTTGGGGGGGGGTCAAGTTTTGATATGTAGTATGCTGGCTTTTTAAAATTAAATGTTATTTCCTCCTTTCTCTATGTTTTTTGATAACTGGTTATTTTTATAAAAATGATTCCCAGTCCTTATAAATAATTCAAGTTTGAAAGGAAAAACAAAACAAAATGAAGACTCACTCTTAATTCTATCATTTGAAAATAACTATGATTAATGCAACATGGACATGATACCAGATATCTCTTGATGTGTATATATGTTATGTGTGTATGTACAAAGAACAGTGTGCCTGGAACTTGGCAGGTGCTCAGTTAATGATATCTGTTTCTTTAATAAATAGAATGTTAGAAGGAATTAGTTTTGCAGATGTGAAGTGATACCAAATTGTATTTTTATTTATTAAACTGTATTAGTATTTGCTTTAAATAAAAATGAACAAAATTAAGTTTACTTGATGTTAACAGAATAAAGACAAATAGTTGAAATAACTGAAACTGGAGATGGTTCAGAAATTTAGATACATTTTTTACCATAAAATATTAATTTTTAAAAGATACCTCTATGGTTTAAGGTAAATAATTCCATAAAACAGCAAGATTTGATTTATATTATTTATTTTAACTTTTTATTTACTTTTACTTAACTTTTAGGTAATATTGATTGATAGCAATGTAATAATTCCTGTCTTCACTATTTTTAAAATTTTTTAAAATAATATGTTATTTTAAGTCATCATACTTATTTTGCTTGCTTTCTGTTCTTTACTCATAATTTCTAGTTTGTTTTAGCCTTATTACCATAATTTAATATTTTCAGTACTCACCAGTGATCCTTTTAGCATCTTCTTTATTCATCACAGTTGCCTTGTTTCCATTGTTCAGTGGAATTTGCAAGACAGTCTTGTGGGTGCTTTACTTCATTATCATTAATCAACCTCTTGGTTGGTTAGGTTCTTGATATTTCACGTTCCCCCAGAACTTTGCATATATTGTTAATATAATTTTCTGGCAGTGTATGCTTCTGTGGAAATGTCTAAGACCAGCCTGTTTTTAATTTTATTTAATTTTATTATTTTCTAATGATACCATGGAATTTCTGTCAGAGGGGACGAACTCCTGGGTTCACTTCATCTTCAGTCACCTATCTTTTCCCAAAGCTATTCCCATTCTATCTGGTGACAGAAAGGAAACAATAAGGACACCTCTCTGATTCTGGTTTTATTACAGTAGATGTATGTGATGTAGGATTCCCCGTTTAATTGGAATTTCAGATAAACACTGAACACGGTTTTTAGTGTTAAGTGTATACAAGTGAAACTGGGTGTCCTGTAATTTTATTTGCTAAATCTGGCAACCTTAGATACCATTGGTAATAGGTTGGTTTTCTTGCCTTTGTTGGGGTGTGAGTGGGCAATGAGAGCCTGCCTGGGGCCTTTCAATGTTTCTCCTGTCCCCTGGCTTATTGTGTTCTCAGAAGATCTTATGTCATTAACTTCCTCATTTGATTTCAATCCTCCATGTTCCTTTGGGGATAATTAGGTCTGAACAGAACTGATAACCTCCCTGTTCTGTAGAGACAGTTGTAGCTGTTCCAACCACCTCACTGGAAACTTGTAGAAAGGTGGCAAGGGCTTCTGCCCTCTTCAGAATTGGGTTGTCCATGTCTTTCCAGGGAACATCCTTGTCACTCAGTTTGCTTCTCTGTGAATTGGGACTATTAGTAAGAATTCCCAGTATATTTTACCTTAGCCTTTCCTTGCACCTGTTGTCATATGGGTCAAAAGCCACTGTATGCCATGTTACATAATACCGTAATCTTTGCCTCCTCTAGACATTTATGGCAGAAATTTGGGCACTAGTTTATCTGACCTGTTTGTGTGTGTTTATGTGTGAATTTTTATTAGTTTTCACTACTTTTCTTTCTTCAATTTATGGGAAGAAGGTGTATTTGTGATCTGGCTCTGACCTACCATATTACTCAAAACTGGTCTAAATAACACAATAATTATCCCAGCCTTAAAATTTGAAATATTTCACTCATAAACTTACCTGAATTCAATATTTTTGTGAGAATTAGCTCTTTGAAAACTTTGGAATTTTTTTCATGTTTTTTGTTTGTTTGTTTGTTTGTTGAGGGTTTCAACATTTTTAGAAAAAAAGTACAAACTATTATTTTAAAGTTATTTTAGCTTGTATCATTTCCCTTTTTGTATTCTTAAATTTGTGTTTTTGTGTTTTCCTCCTTTTTGAAAAATCTAGTGTAGTGGTTTACCTAGTTAATTTATTTACCCACCCTCCTAAGAGACTAGCTTTTATATCTATCAATCAGTTCTACTTTTTTGTTTTCTGATTTATCAATTACTATTATTTAATTAATTTTTCCCTTAAGTTGGTGATATTACTTACCAGTGTAACATGCACACATTTTTCAAAAATATAATTCATTGTCAAGTTAGCTACCACACAGTGTATGCAACGCATGCACACATTTTTAAGTCGAATGGAATTTTACCTTTGTATACAGCCACGTAACCACTCTGCAGGCCAAGTTATAGGACTTTGCAGTGCCCCAGAAAGTTTCTTGTGACTTTTTCTTATAAACTACCCCCATCGCCCTCCAAGAGGTAATTATTCTGCTGATTTCTATTGCCATAAATTAGGATGGGCTATTCTTGAACTTCTGATAAGTCAGAAGTACTGTAGTTAGTACTGATAAGTCAGTACTGTAGTGAACTTCTGACAAGTCTTTTGCTCAACATAATGTCTTCAAAATTCATTCATGTTATTGACAATATTTCATTTAAAATTTATTTCTATGCTGCCCTTATGCATGTTTTGTTATTTTCCAATTCAAGCATAATGGTTAAGTTTTGTTTATTTTTGTTTAGTAACATGATTCAGGTCATAGATTTCCCTTGTGGTACAGTGTTAGTTTCCCCTTAGGTTTTGGTAAGTGTTGCTGGGGACTTAATCAGTGATTGTAAGCTAACCATTTTATTTGGCCCCTCAGTGCCTCTGATTGTCTGTTTATGGAGTTGGAAACTTTAAATATCATGATTTTTGTAACCCAGTGGAGGTCGTGATGATTGATGAGATACTGTAAGATCACCAGATGGCCTCATCCATAAAGAAAGCCCAGCTCTGTGCCTACTTGGCTAAAATTTCCAATTGCTCTCATTTCAGAAGTAGGATTTCTGTATCCTGCTGGTAGTCAGTCCAACAGGAAGTTGCGCTTTCCCTCCCTTCCCAAATTAAAGGTTGACAAAATGGAGGAGAAATGAACAGTTAAAAGTTTAAAGTGTGATTTCCTTTTTAAGATAACACATTTTGACCAAAGTAGATTACTTTAACCAAACAAACTAAAAGGCTCTTTCTACCTTTTCTTGTTTTAAAACTCTTGTTTCAGAATTTATTATTTTTTTAGCTTAAATTATCATGTTACTTAATGATGAGAATATTATTCTGGGCTTTATTCTGGTTGAGGTCTGAATTCATAGTCATCAGAAGTTGAAGCAACTTTTATGTGTTTCTTTATGTGCATGTTTTGTTGTTAAATTATATTTTTAATTTTCATTCCAGGAATCAGAATCTTGTACTAGATATTTTTTTCTTGGAATGCTTTCAGCTCATGATTATAGCTGGCTGCCTTCCTATTGTCATTTAGACCTCAGAGAGACCTTCCCTGATGATCTGTCTAAAATAGCTACTCATCACTCCTTTTCACTTTTTCTATTTCGTATCTCTGTGTAGCACTGTGGTCAGTGGGTATTTTGTTTCCTTTCTTCCCTCCTTCTTTCTAGTTTTAGATGTCTGTCCTACTTTCGATGTTTGTCTCCCACCAGCTCACAAGATGGTATAAATGCCAAGGGAGCAGGAATCTTGTCTGTCAGAGTCACCTCTGTTTCCAGTGTTTAGAGCACGACCCAGAATAGGCCATTGTGAGACATTAAATGAGTTAATGAAGGAATGAATTAGAAGTCCCCTCATATTCCAATGAACACAATGTTGAAGGAATTATAATTAGTGAACATTCTATAAAGCATAATTTAATGTTTGAATGATTGTCTGAATGAATAAACTTCTATATCCGTAGAGAAGTTGTGTTCCTTTTTATGCCATTGTGTAAATGTTTAATAATTCCTTCTCATTGAGATGGTTGACTTTTTCCCAACTCATGGCTCTTCTCTTGATCCCATTTTTGAGTTTATCCTGATCTCAATCCCTGGCCTCCTTTTTCTTATTTTAATTGGGCACATCTGAAATTTTTTTTTTTTTTGAAAAATAGCTGTGATTCTTTTTATGTAAGAAAAGTAACTCAAAACAGTGACCAATTAATGAATTATTTTTTGAGTTTTTGATTACATTATATTCTTTTAGCAATTCACATATTCATGTGATAAATTCATGCTTATATGTGCTGGGCACTGGGGATATAATGATGAGAAATGCAAAGTTCTTACCTTTGAGGAGCTCACATATTGTTGTCGAAGATCAAATTTTAAACACATAATTTGATGAGGGCAAAAAAGTATCATAGAACATACACATTGTTTCTTGAAAATTGCATAAGGAGTTGGCCAGGAAGGTAAGGATGAGAAGAACACTCTTAAATATGTGCCCAGGGGTCTCTTAGGCACCAGGTTCTAATCAATTTCAAGTCATTCTCCCTACAAATGCCTACTCTGTGCCAGTACTTCTAAGCAAGAGGGGTGCTGCTTAAGCAGTGTCTGGTGTATGGCACACACTCAAAAAATACTCAGTTAATAAATGAGTAACTTTGCTCATTCGATGACAAAGATCCATGGAGAGTTTCCTAGTGTGGTGTACATGAGTAACATTTTCTTTCTTTCTTTCTTTCTTTCTTTCTTTCTTTCTTTCTTTCTTTCTTTCTTTCTTTCTTTCTTTCTTTCATTCTTTTTTTTAATACTCACATTGACATCAGGGTGGAAAGACCTAAAACAAGAGCCTCGTCCCGGTGAGGCCTGCTGGGGTAATACAGGGAATTAGGGACTCTGGCTTTCCTTGGAGGATCTGAGCAGGAACAGCTTTGCACATATGCAAAGCAGGGGGCAGTGCTGGATTCAGGAAAAATAAAAATGTAGAGTTTAGAGGAAGGGGCAAGAACTATTCTATTCATGGACACATTGCACACAGCAAATAATCTTTCTAAGTCACTCAGAAGTATTAAGAAGCAAATACCCTTTGCATTGGAATCATCCAGTTGTTACTCCCTTAAGTTACAACTTCCGAAATGAAGTCTTTTGTTCCTCTCCTCTAAGGCCTGATATTTGTCAACATTGGCTCCTGCTTTAGGGCAATTAAATTGTTTTTTGTTTGTTTTTTGTTTTTTTTTTCCTAAGCAAGAAAAGCACTGCTGTCCTCCTTCTGTCAGAACTAGTCTGTGATGGAAAACTGTCTCCCCTAGAGTTTCTCTCACACTGACAGAGATTGAACAGAGATTGAAATGTAGAGAAGACTCTTCCGGTCCAGGTTGCCACTGAAGTCTCTCACCACCTGAGATTCTGTGGCTATAGATGATGTAGTGGTGCTTCCTCTCAATCAGGTAAAACCTCTCACGTATATGAGAGTCCCATCTCTATGATTATTGATGTTTTTTAAATTAAACTTTAACTTTTTAAAAATGTTTATTTATTTTTCAGAGAGAGAGAGAGAGAGAGAGAGAGCAGGGGAGGGGCAGACAGAGAGAGAGAGGGAGACACAGAATCCAAAGCAGGCTCCAGGCTCTGAGCTGTCAGCACAGAGCCCAACTTGGGGCTCGAACTCATGAACCGCAAGATCATGACCCGAGCCAAAATCTGACACTTAAGCAACTGAGCCACCCAGGGGCCCCTATTAAGCTTTAAAGGAAGCAAAGTGTATTACAAAATTAGGCTGATTCTAAGCATGTGCAGTTATGGAATCACAGATTTTGTGTGCTGCTCTTTTTCTCCTAATGCACATTAACATAAATTCATAACCCATAAAATATGTTTGTTCTTCTATCAGAGGATATGATCTTGTGTTTCCCTAATGGTACAGGACTTCAACATTGGGACTCTGGCATAGTGTTTCTAAGCCTGCTGTGCCACAAACCTTTGTGAGCAGTAGCTCTGGCTAAAATCTGGAGATGAGTAAAGAATACTGGAGGGGCTCAGTACATCTTAGCCCTGACAGCTGTCTCAGCCTGCTGATCTACTGAGGGGAAGAAATAGGGTCCCAGTGAACAAGGAGCCAAGAGTACACATTTTTTTTTCCCAGAAAGAGGAAGTTAATCCCCAGCTTTCGTGTGACCAATGAAGACATGATACCCGAGGCTGAGAGATCAGCTGTGTCTCTCTTGCCTAGGCAGAGAATGCCATGGAAGGCAGGGGCCACAGATCTGCAGGTGGTGCAGGAATTTGGGAAGAACTCAAGATGCACGCGAGGCCTGCGCTTTCTCTGCAACCCTGGCCCTCAGTCCAATCTCAGATGCTGGGAGTGACCAGATCTACAGGTAACTGGGGCTTACCTGCTCATGTTGGCCAACAGTCGGGATTTACAGTTTTACAGCTCCTGTTCCAATGGATAATCAAGATTCTCATTGACCACGCCATCACTCTATTATATGTATTTGGTAATTGAGGAGCCAAATGGAGAAATACTGTGGCTTTTAGCTGCAACTACAGGAAGAATTCAGAATGACAGAAATTTAGTTACAGTGGCACTTCAATTAATAACATCCATGGAAAACATGCCCTTTACAAGGATAGCATCATGTTTGAGAAAATGCAAAACAAAAACAGCTATAAATCACAAAAAGTTGCTGTACAGGCTTTTACTCGACTGAAAAAAAAAAAGACAATCCAACACACCCACAAATAAAAAATCCAAGCAATCAACCGAGAACCTCTCTTTCACAGCTTGTGTTGTTTCCCCACAGTTTAAAGTGAAGAAAGAATTCTCTGAGCAAAAATTCCTTGGAGTATCTGGTCTCATCTTTCTGCACCTGCCCCGGCATTCTGCCCACTTGTCCCAGCATACTGCCCACCTGCTCCAGCACACCCCCTGTCTGAATTCACAGATTACTTCCTCCTCTTCTCCTAATGTTCAAGACCTTCTTTCATATCTTTTTCTCCATCAAAATTGAGAGTAATCCTGAAATCTGCACTATTTATCCTCACTGAGTATTGATTAATTAATTATATTTTAACTCAACAGATCTGTCAGTATGCCCCATGGACCACAGTTTTTCAGATGGCAGTGGGTGTGATGTAACCAAGAGGAAAGGGTTGTGGGTCAGATTAATTTGGAAAGTGTGGGACTGAACAGCTTCAATGGACTTGTCAGAAACTTTAATGGATATATGTAAATTTAAAAATCATAAGAAGGGTGTTAGAGCATCCACTGTTTCCAGAACTTATTTGACTGTGGTAGAAATTTATTTTGAGCATCTCCAGAAACTTAGGTGTGTCTGACACATGCTGGAGAATGCTGTTTTAGCTGAAGCTCATTTAAGCATGCTTAAGCAGGGTGCATCTAAGCAGTTTGTTTACATTTTACACCTACGGTAGGTTGAATAGTGGCCCCCCAAAGATGTGTACAAGTCCTCACCCCCAGTACTTGTGAATGTGGTATTATTTGAAAATAGGGTCTTTACAGATGTAATTAAGAGTCTCATAATGACATCATCCTGGTTTTATGGTGGGCCCTGAATCTAATGACAGTGTCCTTATTAGAAATTCAAAAGGAGATGACACAGAGATACACAGGGAGGAGGTCATGTGAAGAAGGAAGCAGAGAATGGAGTTCTACTGTCATCACTGAGGAATGCCAAGAACCATAGAACTTGGGAGACTGAAGGAGGGGTTCTTCCGGAGAGCCTTTGGAGGTGGATGGCCCAAATGACACTGACTTCAGATTTCTTCTCTTTCAGAACTAAGAGGAATATACTTCTCTTGTTTTACACCTCTTGGTTTCTGGTAATTTGTTTTGGCTGCCCTAGGAAAGTAGTACAATGCCATCTTCTTCTAATTGTGGAGTGTGGTGACTGAGGCTTCCTTTTTATTTATTTATTTATTTATTTATTTATTTATTCATTTATTTATTTATTTATTTATTTTAAAAAGATTAGGTGTCAGTGAACAATGGGCAGATATTTGTGAAGGCAGAGCCAGACTCTGTGTTTTGATCAGTGAAAATAAAGTTGATATAATCTTGTGAGTTGGTTGATTGCTGGTGGTGGTGGTGAGGTAGTTAGAAGAAATAGCCATGGTTTCTATTCAAAGACAATTCCTCTCCTTTTGGGTCCCTTTACAGTGCTTTGCTCTCTTGGTGAGGGGCTCCTGCACCCATCTATCTTCTTCAGTTTCCACACCTGGTCAGTCACAAAAGCTGATGGTGTTAACTTGCAGTATTACTCCGGTCTGTCCTCTTATTCATCTGTTTGCTGAAGCTCCTGAGTCCAGGCTTTATCAGCTCTTACCTGGCCCCCTGGAACTCCTGACCATCCTCCACTTAGCTTCACTCCAAAACATTTTTGTTCCAAGCATGTTGTGTATCCTCTTCTCTCTCATCACTTTAAATACTGCCATGGGGACACCTGGGTGGCTCAGTCCATTAAGCCTCTGACTTTGCCTCAGGTCATGATCTCATGGTTTGTGAGTCTGAGCCCCGCTTCTGGTGAGCTTGAGCCCTTCTTCCGGCTCTGTGCTGATGGGGCAGAGTCTGCATGGGATTGTCTCTCTCACCCTATCTCTCTGTCCCTGGGTCACTTGTGCCCCCACCTAATAAATAAGTAAGTAAGTAAGTAAATACTACCATGACCTCCCTCTTCTCTTAGATGAAAACCAACATCTTTACTATGTGCAACAAGACCTGCTATCATCTGATCTCCACTAACTTTCCAAACTCATCTCACACCCCACTTCCCTCTGCTCTCTTCTCCCTATCTCAGAGGATAGAGGGAGTCTCTGTTGTTGAACCCATGCATAATTTCCATTCCTGCCTGCATGGTCACCTTGTTCATGAACTTAATGAAGAAGCATGGGTTGATGGGGGAAGGAAGCTAACACATAACTGTTTATAGAAAGCCTCCTTCCCAGTGGAGGTTCTTTGGTCATCGTTCATTTGGGACAAAAATATCCTTGTACTGTGGGTCCATTCAGATAGGTCCTTATACATAGATAGAACTCTTTCCTGAGTCCTCTTTTCCTGAATTTCCCAAGGAACTTTATCCTTCCAAGTTCCCGACAGTCTGGAGGAACAATTAAACATTGTCCATGACTTGATATAAATTCTGACCTTAGGTCTTACCTGCTTCTAGGCAGAGTAACCCACAGGAAGAACTCCTCAAAGACCTACTCAGTGCAGTAGTCCACTTTTGGTACCAGCAGTTTTGATAGAAGTATCTGTAAATCAGGCTTAAAATGTCCTCTTGGTCAAGTGGTCATAGAGAATGTCTTTCTGAACCTTAAACAGTAGGCTGACAGAAAGGTGGTTACACAGCCTTTAGGAATGAGGCTTTAGGAGCAGCTACACCAGGAGGGTGAACCACCTGCTTATACTTTCAGGTTGTGCTCAAGCCTGATCTCATAAATAACATGTCTAATTGATAATGGGGTGCCACTAGACATACTTATTTTTACGGGTTGTTAAAATCAAATAATGCCATTTGCATGGTAAGACATTCAGTATCTACCAGGGCTCAATAGCAAGCCAAGAGTGGTTTCTCAAAATTTGAATAGCTATTTAACTGAGAGTGCATGATTTTACTATAGTTCTTGAGGCCATTTCTCCCATTGGAGATAGCTACAGTGGAGATGTCTACTGCTGTAGATGGTCTAAGCATCATTGGATCTTCTGGATCACAATTCCAGGGGGCCCCTGGGTTCCACTCACTGCATTCGCTTCGGGGGATCCCAGTTAATGGCATAGAGAGAATCCTGGTATGGGTCTTTCTTCTTCCCTCCTTCCATCCCTGCTTCCTTCCTTTCTCCTCTTTTGCCTTTCTACTTTGCCTTACAAATTTATTGAGCCCTCTCTACCACAGTCGGCTCTGCCTAACCATGGAAAGACCCTGTCTCCTTCTCACTTCTCAAACTTAATGCAGTCCTTGCCCTTTTCTCCCTATACCCCCAGACTCCCAGATATAACTTTTATAATTCTGTCACTTTTGACATTATAATAGTTAGCACCTAATTCATTTTTTTTTAATACTGTAACTCTTCCTTATTCTGGAGTCTTAGAACACATCATTGACTCTGCTACGTCGTTTGACCTTTGTCAGAAACTTTCTAAGTAGGAAAAATGTGTTGAAGCCACGTGTCCTCTCTGCTAATGGAAGTGTCATACATTAAGTTGAATTTGCCTTGGGATTTGAGTCGCTGTTGAAACCGGGTCTTGGGACATGTAATAACTGTAGGGAGCCAGGATTTCTGCTTTATTCTTATTTGAGAGATGTTCCCTCTGAGAGTGGGACATATGTTTCTTCCTATCATAAACCTTTTTTCAGGAAGGGCCTGATAGGTCGTTTGGTCCATTGCACCAACAAGACCATATCTCAGGAGGAAGGACGCCCTCTAGGATCTGATCCCTGCTGGTTTCACAGCCTGGAGACATGGCCTTGCCCTTGCTTCCTGGGCAGCATCAGATTCATGGCTTCACTCTTCATAGGTTTACCAGGTTATTACACTGCATTTCTCTTTTGAAAATTCCTTCTCTTTCTTAATTTCTCTGCAGACAAAATGCCATCCCACATTACACATCAGTCTCACATATTTATGGACTAATTTCATGTGCTTCTCCTTTTTTATGAACCACTCAGCTGCCCTTGTTTATCTTCCTGGGAACCATCATTTCCCATATTATAGCATTTTTATTCCTTGTCACTCATTTCCCTCACTTTCGACATAATTTTGTGACCTTTAGAATCCCTAAACTTGGTGTGTCACCCTCAGAGAAATCTCAGTAGATTCATGCCTTCTTTTTTTTCAGGGCAATAATAGAGTTTTGTACATGTACTCAACAGTGGTATTTATTCTTCTCCCTGGCCGAGCTCATAATATAAACTTCTTTCTAATTTGCTATTCTTGTTTGCCCCTTGGTGTCTTTTTTCATTATTAGTTCCCTATTTCCTCCACTCCCTTGGGCCTAGCGAGCTTCTCAGTCGAATGAGTTAGCATTTTTCACATTGAGTTTTATACAGCTATATCTTGCCTGGGTTTCCACACTTATTTATGTCTTTCTATTATTTTATCTTTGCTCATTGATATTTGCAACATCCCTTAGATTAGTAATATCAGGAAAATCTCATTAACTTGCTGATCACTCTTTCTCCCAGATCTTTATTAAGATATTAAGATTTAACACCAATTCCTTAGTACCCCACTAGTCATTTTGGTTTCACGCAAGTCTTTGAGCCGAAATGAGAAAGGACCCTGGAGGTGTGTCTGTCAGTTCTCTTAATACCCTACCTTGCATGTCATCTGAATCTGTTAATTTATACATGCTCCTTAGATTTTCCAACTCTTCCTTCAGTTCTACTTTTTCTGTAAGAAGCTCTTTATAAGACTTCATCATTTATTCATTGTCCATATTTAGAGTCTTTCAGAGTTAAAGATGGATTCCCCCTATCTCCGTAAATTGTTGTAGAAGGTGAGGGATACCGACCTGTATTGAGTTCTTATTATTATGTTCTAATGATGTTAATATTATTTTATCCAGTGGGCAGCACTCCGTGTAAGGAGGTGTTATAACCTCCTTTTTGTGGATTTTGAAGCTGGGGTGCAAAGAGGGTTGTAACCTTATTATTGGCATGTGGTGAAGAAGTGGCTGAGCTGGAATTTGAACACAGTGCACCAGCCAACTGCTGAAGGTCAGTCAGGCAGGCAGCTGCATTGCTCTGTGGCCTGTTGGCCCTCTGCTGGGGGGTTTTGGGGTACCTGGTGAATGCTGAGAGAAAGCATCCAGTGAGGAAGGTAGTTAGGGTGCTGCTGAGGATAAAGCAGCCACAGTGTGCTCTGGAAGGATTTCAGGAATCTCGTGGGAAGAGCAATGCCAAAAAGGCAGTCCTAAAAAGCACCTGTGTGGCTACCTCCCCTTGTGACCTCCCTTTGTGATCTCTGATTACTCCCCACAACTTGACACAGGTCTTCTGACTGTGCTTGACCCCCTGCATCTGCTGCAGGAAACTTTTGGTCTGTTTAGCAGAGCACCACCTTGGGATATGGTATTATTCTTTAAGGATCATGGCTCTCTTTTCCTTCCACTGTCTCTGGTGGGGCATGAATTTGGAAAGACACAGCTAATTCCCTTTCTTAGAAGAAAGCTAGCATGCAGCAGTATGATGAAGGGTGCAGAGAAAAGTCATGGTAAGTGTATAAAAGATTGACATTAGTGAACTCGAGGGAGAAATTTTGTCCAAATGGACTCAGTGGCTTGGACACTGTCCAACTGTTATCAGTTTGGTTGTGGCTGCTCTGTGAGGTTCTCTGAGTCATATATACCCTCCTGACACAGACCTTTCCCTTCTGATCCACACAAGACCCTTGGAGAGCCTGCGTGCCTGGGCTTTGGAACTTGTTCCCCTGGGTCTCAGCATTGGACCAGTCCTCCAGTTTCCATACTCCCAAAATAGCTGCTTGGGACTTAAGCAGCCGAGGTCAGATTCTTGGTCATCTTGCTAACCTAGAGGAGAGGGCAGGTGGATCAAGGTTGGTCCCTTGAAATAGGGAGGAACCAAGGGCCACATGCTGGAGATGTGTTCTCAGATAGCCATCCTTAGGTTTATTTAGATTAAGTTATAGCAGCTCAGCAAATTTACATATACTGTTAAACTCACTATCCTGGAGTATTGTGCTGGGCATTTAAAATAGTGATAGAAGTGTCCCAAATAAGGTTGCCAGATTTAGTAAATAAAAATACAGGATACCTGGTTAATCTGAATTTCAGATAAACCATATATATATGTATATATATATATATATATATATATATATATATATATATATATTTAGCGTATGCTCCAAAGAGTGTATGGAAACATTTTCTCAGCTGCATAGAGACTGTGTGGGTGTTAAGTAGCACAGCTATAGCTGACATCCTCTACCCTGATGAGCTTGAAATATTGCATGGGACATATTTATACTAAAAAAAAGTTATTTGTTGTTTATCTGAAATTCAAATTTAGTGAAGCATCATATATTTTATTTGGCAACCCTAGTCCCAAAGGCAGATGCCTTAACTCAAGTAGTAAACACATCATGGGGAAGATCAAGTCCCATGGGAACTTGACACTTGATGCTGTAACAGTATGAGGCAGGAGCTAATTCGGGCCAGATGAATGCCATGAACAAAAATCTCAGAAATGTGGGGCGCGTGGTGGCTCAGCCGGTTAAGCGTCCGACTTAGGTCGTGATCTCACAGTCTGAGCCTTGCATTGTCAGCACAGAGCCCACTTCCCCCTCTGTCCCCCTCTCTGTCCCCCTCTCTCTCTGCCCATCCCCAGCTGGTTCTCTCTCTTTCCTTTCTCTCTCTCTCTCAAATAAATAAACTTAAACAAAAAGCTCAGAAATGTAGGATTTCCACTAGATTCAAAGACTCCATAGGACTTCAGGAGGCAGAAATAAGGTGTGCTTGGAGAGGGGAGTGGATTTCAGGTGGGCAAAGAGACCTAAGCAAAGGTGTGGAGGTGGGAACATTGTGGGAGATGATGAGTAAGACTGTGGGAGAATAAACTGGGAAAGGATTGAAAGGGAAATTGATGTTGAGCTCTGTTCCATTGTTCATGTAGGGCCATTAAGCATTTTAACCATGGGAAAGAAACACTGTGAGTCATGTTTTAGGAAGATCATGGTTTCCTCTAGGAGGAACCTGAGGCAGAGGGAGGTTAAGTAGTTTGCCCACCACCAGCCTTGTAGCAAAGAAAGGGGAAAGGCCATGTAGATATGGTCAGCTTTAAGCAACTAAGAATTATATATGGAAACCTAATTCTTTTTCTAAAGGGCTTAATCTTTTTCTTTGTGCCCTTTCCCTAGATTGTGTAGAAACTGTATAAGTGGCAGAGTTGTAAGCTGACAATGTCTACCCTCAATGAACTTGACCTCTTTCTCAACCTCTTTTGATATTTGGAGTTTAGGACACACAATTTAGTAGATCCTGAGAGTATTTCTCCCCAAGTGCTGGGATGACAGCGAGGAAGTACGTATTCACCTGCTTTATGCTGGCCTAACCTATGGGGTTATCCAGGAGGTCCATGACCACCTTTCCGGCTGCAAATGAGTCGGGTTTAGTTTAATCCACTAAATTGTTGTCATGGCCAATGTAAATCCTCCTCCAGCCCATCTCTCTCTTTCTCAAAGGGATATATAGTGCAGTAAGAATGTGGCCTCTTAGCTCAGTGCTGGCAACTTTAGAACTGTTTTCAGTCTGTGGGTTTTATACTGATTATGCTATTTCTACTTCAGTACAAAGGCAGTGTTTTCTTGCTTGCTTGCTTGCTTTTTTTTTTTTTTTTAAGTGACAGAGAGGAGGGGCAGAGGGAGAGAGAGAATCTTAAGCAGGCTTCACTCTTAGTGTGGAGCCCAACGTGGGCTCGATCACATGACCCCAGGATCATGACCTGACTTGAAATCGACAGTTGGACACTCAACTGACTGAGCCACCTTGGTGCCCCCAAGTGTAGGATTTTCAAGGAAACACCATCCTGTTTAGTGCTTTGAGGCATTTCTTTTGTTTAGGCCACTCAAATTCATGTGTCAAAATAATATCAGGAAAACATGAGCAAATATCCATCCTTGTAATTTTCTGGGAGGTTGAGATTGCTTTCATGTAAGTGTTTATAATTTTGCTTTTCATTCACACGTTTATATTTTTTCTTTCTGCATTAACTAATAAATTCTTGTTTTCTGAATATGCCCAGGCTGTAAAATCACCTGTCAGAGGTACTTTAGTAGGGATTTAGGCATTAGAGGGAATGTTGGACTGAATGACTTTTAAGGTCCTTTCCATTTATGAGATTCTGTTATTCTATTTCCTTGGTGACTCAAAATCAAATTATATACCGATTTTCCCATAGTGCTCAAAAATTGCAGTTGACAGAAAGAGGGCTTGCAAATATTGATTTATCACATATTCTGTCTTTTGTAGGTTTAATCAGGCGATATATTACTGGAATTTATATTTTGATAATAATGATTTAATTACTTAGCAACTGTTTACACAATGTCAGCTGGTGAAGATTTCTGACGATTCTCCATGCTTTAGGCTGTCTGAAAAATTACAGTGTTAGGACCAGAAAAGAATGAGATGTGTAATATAGGTGTCATTCAGGGTAAGATAGGATGCAAAAGTTATTCTTACACAGTGGGCAATGGTCTTGATAATTCAGAATCAGTGAGGGAGTTTAAAAAATATATAGGTTGCTAGATCTCACCTTGGAAATTCTGATTCAATAGATCTGGGGTATGACACTGGAATCCTCTCTTCCCTAGAGAAAGTTGGGCTCTGACATTCTACCTTCTTAACAAAAACTGAGTGCTCTCCACACTTGCCAGTGTCCAGGAATGTGCATGTGGGCTGGGGTCCTCCTGGGGAGCAATTATTTCTCAGAGTCACAGACAAGATTTGGGGCAACCCCTCTCCCTGATGCCCTCTGATTTCCTTTTGTTTTTCTAGCACCCCTCCCTCACCATGCCAAACCTCATGCATCTTTTACTCTGTTTCTCCTGATGCTCTCTCCCTTCTCCGCATGCATCAGTAAAATCAAGAAATCCAGCCCTTTAGAAAAAAATTTCCTCCATGCCATATCTCCCTTACTGAACCCACTTTCATAAGTAAACCTCAAAATGGCAGATGGGATCCTGAAGAGAAAGACTAACTTCCTGTCTTAGTCTTAGTCTGTTTGGGCTGCCATAACAAAGTACCATGAACTGGGAGGCTTATAAAGAGCAGAAATTTATTGCTCAGAGTTCTGGAGGCTGGAAATCCAAGATCAAGGTGCCAGCACGTGAGGGCTCTCTTCCACCTCTACAAACTTTGGTCCTCATATAGTGAAAGGGGCTAGTGAGCTCTGTGAGACCTTATGTATGTATGTATGTATGTATGTATGTATTTATTTATTTATAATTTTATAGTTAATATTTATAGGTGCATAGTTTCATGCTCACATATTTTTAAGTATTGTATATATTAACAAATTTCACAATACATCATTATTTTAGACAGAATCATTAAATGACACCTAGAAATCTTATAATATATGGTGATAAATCACAACTTCTCAAGAACAGCAACAAAAAAAATAGTGAAGATTTAGAAATAAGTGGTAGTCACTTAGGTGTTTTAATTTAACTTTTAGATTTGAAGCCACAATATCCACATAGAGACTCTGCTACCATATATTCAGTTCAGTGAGAGGGAAGCACTGAAATGCTGAGTAAGGGCAGGTACAGATAATTTCAATCGTTGCTGATGGAAGAGTTTAAAATACGCTGTAAAAACTTTGAGAAAATGTCATGACTGGGCACGTTGGAACTGAGTACTTGTACAGGATGGAACATCTCTCAGTAGGTCTCAAGAAACTGCGAGTAAAAGTATTTCTTATGCTTCAGGTTCATAGTTTTGATACCTTCCTCAGAAGGCATTTCATATGCCTCATTGTCAGGATCAACAGGCATATCTTCCAGAATTCCTTCCTGTGGGCCTCCTTCTTCATTCTTGCCCAACTGATCCTTTTTGCCAAAGCCAGTGGCAGCTGTGATGCTCCCTGCTCCCTCCACTGTCTTTTGTGTGACTGCTGTCATCACGGGTCATCACCACCTCACCAACATTTGTCACTTGCTCTTTGGTCTTCTCAGCCACTGTTGTCACATCATGAACCGCTCCTTCCTTGGTTTTGGAGCCTACATAGAGAACACCCTCTTTTGTCTTTCCTGCAGCTTCTGCCACACCCTGTTTGTTTTTTTCAGCAGCAGCCACGACTCCCTCCTTGGCCTTTGAAAGTCCTTTCATGAATACATCCATGGCTAATGAATTCCTTTAAACCTTTTTTATAAATGCTAATCCTGTTCCTGGGAGGGTTCCACCCTCATGACCTAATCATGTCCCAAAGGCCCCACCTCCTAATGATATCACCTTTGGAGGTTAGAATTTCAACATATGAAGGGGTCTCCTGAGTGGCTCAGTCAGTTAAGCATCTGACTTCAACTCAGGTCATGATCTTGCAGTTTAGGTCATGGTCTCACGATTCATGGGTTCCAGCCCCATGTCAGGCTCTGTGCTGACAGCTCAGAGCCTGGAGCCTGCTTTGGATTCTGTGTCTTCCTCTCTCTCTCTTTCCCTCCCCAACTCATACTCTGTCTCTCTCTCTCTCTCTCAAAAATAAATAAAAAACCTTACAAGAAAAAAGAATTTCAATATCTGAATTTTGGGGAAAACAAACATTCAGACCGTAGTACTTACCAGTGGGTGATGCCAAATTGGGAGGTGGTTCTATAACTCTTTATGTATTTCAATAGCTTTATAAATCTGCAGAATAGTCTGTCTTTTCATTGTATACTTTGGTCAATAGGTCGTTCACATTACTGGCAGACTGAAATTAGTGAGTAAGGATTTTTTGCTTTCAGTGTGGACCTTCCCCAAACTCCCAAACACATTGCTTCCACAATGCATTCTTTTTTCCAAGTTAGAGACAATTACTTGGCCAGTCTAACTTTAACTTACGAAGGTGTTTGAAGGCGGATGTTGACTTGTTTGTTTTCCTTTTGGTTCAGGTTTCACTTCTTCCTTGGTAATTGCTTTCGGAAGAGATACTTAGCAGAAAAGCAAACTGTTGCACCTAAAGATTGATTATATCTTTTCTTCCATTACTCTGTCCTTATCAATTTTATGTGACATATGTGAAAGTCAATGTAATGTTCATTTTTCATGACTACATGAAGAAAATGCTCAGCTCTGAAAACTTTAAGAAAAATCAGAGACTTTCTCCTTACCTGCTTCAATCCCTATTGAATATAGTGTTTACTATTATAGTTTTTAATATGTACATGCATATCTTGAAAGTCTTTTTTCTTTTACTTTGAATGTTTTATGTGGTTATTTTAGAAAATGTAGAAAAAAAGTTTATTAAGAAAATTTAAAAAAATAAGAAAATAAAGACCATTTGCAATCTAGAGAACACTGTTTTATAGATATATGTGTGTATGTATATATAGTATTTATATACATATATTTGTAATCACTGATAAATTCTGTGCTGAAATGTGCAATAGAGTATACATTCTCTTTTGCTCCTTTTTTTTTTTTTTTTTTGAGGGAGAGAGAAAGAGAGAAAGACTGGGAACTGGGGAGGGGCAGAGGGAGAGGGAGAGGGAGAGAGAGAATCCCAAGCAGGTTCCTCACCCTCGGCACGGAGCAGCCTAACAGAATCTAACAAGAGTCTGATGTTTCACCAACTGAGCCACCTAGGTGCCCCTCCAATTAATTTCTTTATAAAGAATACTAGATGTGGAATTATTGGGTAAAAATGAATAAAATTTCTACAAGGCTCTTGATGCATAATGTCATATAAATTTTCCAGAATCTTAAAGCATATGAGAGGATGTATTAGTTATCTATTATTGTAAAAAAAATTTAACTCAATATTTAGCAGCTAGAAACAAGCTTTCATTATCACCCAGTTTGGGAGGGTCAGATATCCCACCATGGCTTATCACAGTTTCACTGGGCTAGGGTCTTTCGTAGGATTGTAGTCAAGGCATTGATCCCTGCTGCTTATATCTCAAGGCTCAAACGAGGGTGTGTTTCCTTTCAAGTTCACTCAGGTGGCTGCAGGCTGACTTCAGATTCTTGCTGGCTCGTGGCCAGAGGTATCAGTTCCTTGCCACCTTGGCCTCTCCTTAGAGCAACTCACAACATGGCAGCTGACTTCTCTCAGAGTGAGCAGGGGAGAGAGTGAGAGAAAGCAAGCAATATGGATGGAAGGCACAGTTTTTCTGTAAATTAACTTTGGAAATGTTAACTTTGCTGTACTCTATTTTTAAAAAATTTTTTTAATGTTTACTTATTTTTTAGAGAGACAGTGCAAGCAGGGGAGAGGCAGAGAGAGAGGGAGACACAGAATCTGGAGCAGACTCCAGGCTCTGAGCTGTCAGCACAGAGCCCGATGAAAGGCCCGAACCCACAAAACTGTGAGATCATGACCTGAGCTGAAGTTTGCTTAACCAACTGAGCCACTCAAGTGCCCCTTGCTGCACTCTATTTGTAAAAAGCAAGTTATCAAAGCCCACACTTGAGGGAAGGGCAAGAGTACAACAAGGAGGTGGGAATCATGGCAGCCATCTTTGAGGCTGCCTATCACAGAGTACTACTATCATTGCATCATTACCAGCACTGAATGTTTTTATATTTAAAGTTTTTTTTCAGTTTGAGGTGCTCCTTGGTGCCTCAGTTGGTTAAGTATCCAATTTTGGCTCAGGTCATGATCTCATGGCTTGTGAGTTCAAGCCTCACCTTGGGCACTGTGCCAACAGCTTGGAGCCTGGAGCCTGCTTTGGATTCTCTGTCTCCCTCACTCTCTGCTCCTCTCTCGCTCAAACTCTGTTTTCTCTCTCTCTCTCAAAAATAAATAAACATTAAAACACTTAAAATTTTTTAGTTTGATAAGTAAAAGTAATCACATTTCATTATAATTTCATTTTTTATTTCTTTTGTTACTAATGAATGAAGTGTTATTTATTGTTTATGGGTTGTTTCTAATTTTATTCTTTATTTTTTAATTTTTAAATTAAAAAAATTATTTTTTTAAAGTAATCTCTACACCCAAAGTGGGCCTCAAACTTACAACCCCGATATCAAGAGTTTCATGATCCACCAACTGAGCCAGGCACCCCTAATTTTATTCTTTAGATTGTCTATTTATTTTCTCCCATTTTTTCCCTTTGTGGGTCTTAGTCCCCACCCATCCCCTCATCTTCAAATGCTAATTTAATTTGAAATTGTGACTTATCTATGGAAGAAAGAGTTCCCTGTAAACTTTAGGAAGTTGAGAGAAATTTATATCTCATTTTGGTTTGTGCTTCAATGCAAGCACTTGTTTCTTAACAAAAAGATTGGACTTTTACCTGTGGCCACTACTGGCAGTTACTATTGAAACTCTGAAGAAAAATAATGAAAAATTTGACATTTATTTCCCCAACTGCCACTGGATTTCTAATGACATGTTGACATTTAATGGTTTTAACATTTATTACAGATGATCTAGCAATTTGTAGGCTAATCATTAGCATCTAGCTTTTTTATTCAGAACTGGTGAAAACTAATTAAAGTGCCATGCCTAAGAATTTGCAGAACTATAAAAGCCTTATCTACTAAAATGTTTCAAGAAGGTGAACTTTTAAATTTAAAAATCCAAGTTTTGTTTAGAGGATCAAGAATTAAATAGCAATAAGTAACACCACCTGTAATTGCAGGAAGCTTATTATTTCTGAAGACCAATGAATACATGTTGTATAAGAAAAGGAACATCAAACTTGTATTGGTCAATATGTGACCTTGGGCGAATCATTTAAGCCTGCTGATTTCTTCATCTACAAAACAGAGACCTAAGACTTTGTTACATCTTTCAAAATGCCATGAACATTAATGAAATAATACTTGCAAGACGTCAAATTAATGGGAGTATTTTTTTATGACTCTCACTAAATTCTGTTTTGTAACCTAGTCCCTCAATTTTTGGATCGCTTTAATTGCAGGACAGACCGTTCTGCCTTACTTTACGCTAAAATCTGTCTTCTGCTGATTTCTACCCATTTATTGCAGTTTTATTCTCTGAAACCATGCGAACTTTAATTCCTCTACTACATGTTAGCACTTTAAATGTTTGAAATAAGCTCCTTGGTTCCCCTCTAAGATTTAAAAAAATCCATACTAAGCACTATTCAGTCTAAAATAAAATTTGCTTTTTAATTTAGGAAAAACTTAAAGAACTTGAAGGAATTGTCATTTTCTCATGTGAAGTCAAATAACCAAAATTACTCAGTAAAAACTCAGCTACAATGCTTTACAATGAAAAGACATTTTTACACAGATATTTGGTCATTATTCTATGGTTGTTTATAATACAGTGGAGACAAGTGATGGGGCCGACAGCAAGAGAAAGCATTCTGATTGCTGAGCACCTGCTGCATTTGTAAGATGAATATGGCTCTCAGAGAATGCCTTGTTCTGGCAGAGAGAAGACTCTGGGGTGGACTGTAGTGGTGGAATTGGAGGAGGATCTGCTTTACATTTGGAGGTGGATAGTGGGTTGGATGAGAAGGTAGAGAAATTTCTTTCCCAGTGCTATGGCCATAGTAAATGCTCAGTATATTTCTTGGATCTTTTAGTGTGATGATGTTTTGTTTTAGTCTTTTAGCTGGGTTGATGAAAGTACTATAGGAAATCTATAGGACTATTTTGCTGCTGGTCATATTTAATCTTTCTTCATTCAATTCAATTAATTTTATCAGTTCATGTTTTAGAAGTGTATATTATGGATCAGACATTGTGCTGGGCATTGGAGATTTTTTAATGTTTATTTATTAATTTATTTTTGAGAGAGGGGAAGAAGGGCAGATAGAGAGGAAGGTAGAGAGAATCCTAAGCAGGCTCTGCACGGTCGGCACAGAGGCTGACATGGGGCTCACACCCACGAACTGTGGGATCATGAGCTGAGCCAAAACCAAGGGATATTTGCTTAACTGACTGAGACACCCAGGCAACCCTGGACACTGGAGATATTAAAGTGAATTAGGTAAAGTCCTTTTACTAAGACAGCTTGTATTATAGACAAGTGACAGATAGGAAGACAAGGGAGTGCCATGGAGAGGTCCAGGCCTTCCCATGGAGGTAGATCACAAGGTACAGAGGGGGCCTCTCAAGGCTTCTCAGAGTGATACTGAGGTCGAGTCTTAAAGACTGGGTGAAGAAAGAGAAGGGCATATAGAGATGGATATATGCAAAGGCCCTGAGGATACAATCCACATAGCCTATCTAGGCAATTGCTAATGGTTGAAAATGGCTTGAATTAGGGAGCTAGGGAGGAGCAGTGGTGGGAGATGAATCTGGAAAAGGAGCCAAGAGCCATATTACACTAGCTACCTGCCGAGTTCTTCTTTAAAAAGAATTGAGTACTCTTCTTACTTTCCATTGTCTCTGGCTTAGATTAATGTTCTCATCTGTTCCCACCAGACTTGTTCCATACCCACCTCCCACCCTTGCCCCAACTTTGTTTTCCTGCAGACACTACTTCTAAGCTCTTCTCCCTATTTGCCCCATCCCTGTCCTTCTCCCCTAACAGTAGGCCTTTTGTTTAGTCTTTGACTTCTGGTTATAGGCTCAGGGAGCCCAGGCTATTTAACTATAGTCCCACATGTCAGGGGTTTATGGAACTCTTAATTAGCAGTTATGTAAATCGGTATAAGTTAAAAATTTTAAACCTTTAAAAAGTTTTTTATTTCTTTATCTAAGCCACTAGCTAAAAGTTTAACAGTATCAGTTCACTTTCATTGCAAAGGTCAGAAACAATTCAAACTAGCTTTAAAAATGAATATATTAGTTCATATCACTGAAGGGTTCAAGTGTAGATCAGCATCACTCATTCCTAGATCTAAGGTTCACCAAATGGCAGCAAGACTTTGGCTGTGACTCTCCTATTTTGGCTCTTCTTTATTCTGTGCTGGCAGCATTCTCAGGCAGGCCCTCTCCATTTGGTGGCCTCTGGTGGCTCTAGAGTGATGGTATCCTTAGAGTTAGCATTATCCATGTAAAGAGTGCTTCGCCTCCCCAACAGTTCCATCCATTCTGGATTTGAGCTTCATTGGCTGGGCCTGTGTCTCGTGCCATTTCTGAAGAAGTTACTATAGCCAGAGGGATGGAACACCGCTAAGTGACAAGGCCATTTCACACGCCTATATCAGGAGCTGGTGGTTTTGAGATAGCTTAAGCCCAAACCACATGCTCAAAATGTGTAAGGGGTGGTTTCCTATGATGACTAGAATGCCATTACAGGAGAAATGGGTGCTGGGCAGCAAAAACAGAATGTATCTAACATAAAGATTTTACAGTTGAATATTCATTTATTCATTCTACAAAATTTACTGTCTGTGATTTAAAGATACACTGATGTATAAACATGGTCACTGTCCTCAGAATGGTCATAACCTTCAAGTGGAAAAAGATATGTAAGGTACCATATTAATTAACAAGCAACAATTATCTTTGGATCCACTTCAGTCTTATCTTCAGTGTTATCATGAGGGTCTCTGTAAGCCTTTGCTGAAATTGTTATGTATTGAAGATACTAGAAATGTCAAGTCTGAAATGAAAATATAAGTTAGATTTTTACTGCCTTAAAAACATTCAGAAAAATGTTTTGAATACTGTACCAGAGACTACAAATGAAGACTTTGATATATTCACTTTAGGAGAGCCAATGGGTGAACACCAGCTGTTTCCCCATTACTTGGGTGTGATATTGGAAAATCTGGAACTTCAGAACTTTTTGAAAGGATAAAAGAATATGAGTTTGGCAATCTTGGCTGTAGAAATTGTCTATAAAGAGGATGATTGAGAGTGATCATAATCTTAAAGAGGAGAAATGATCCTAAGTGACAATCACACAGACAAGATACAAAATAAGCAAGAATAAAAGTATTCTAGGAGAGAACACTCTTACAAAATTCAGGCTTGAGTTGAAATTCTTATTGGAATGCCAAGAGGCTCACATGAAATATACTACACACTTGAAGATATAAAATGTATCTTTATAACTAATGGCCCCAAAGAACATGGTATTTTACATTTACCTAGGCTCATTTATCCCCAGATCCAGTCAGACTTTCTAGATAAGTGCCAAATGTTAAGTGGCTTATTCAAGGTCACGCATCTTATCTTCCTGTTCTCATAGTTCAAATAAAATTCTAAACTTATATTAGTATGTGTAACAGCTTAAATTTAAGCTTTTTTTGTTGGTTTTAAGGATCTGCTATGTAAAGATTAAGAAGAAAAATGCATAAATGTAACACTGTGAAAGAGCATAGGTGTTCTGGTCACAAATCTCAATATAGGAAGCATAACCTGCTTCTAACTTAGATTGTTTGTAAGACATACAAGTACTTCTTTCTCTTTCTCTTTTATTATTAAGTAGATAGAAGAGTATTTAAAAATATGTGCATAGTATAACAAATATAATGAAAACAGTGTATCTACCACCTAATCTGACAAATGGAAAATTACTAGTAATCTTGAAGGCAGTATGTGCAGTATTGTATTTATTATATGAATATACCATAACTTACTTATCCATTCTACTGTTGATGGGTATTCATGTTTCTAGTTTTTGTTGTTTTGAACAGTGATATACTATTCTTGTCCATGTTTCTTAGACTTAGTGGAATTGGAGGGTCATCGATATGTACCTCAGCAGATAAATGCCAACTTATTTTCTGGAGTGACATTAACAACCAATAGCAGTGTGTTAGAGTTCTCATTGCTCCACACCCTTGCAGCTCTTGGTTATATAGACATAAATTTTTATCCGTCTGTAAGTATTTTATTATGTTTTATTTTGTATTCTTTAATCACTAATCAAGTTGAGTGTCTTGGTAACGTATTAGGCTCTTTGGAGAAATGTCTATCCAAGTCTTCAAACCATCTTCTACTGAAGTTTTTGTCTTTAGTATTTCTTTAAATTATTGAATTAACCTTCATTTTTTCATGACTTGGCCTGTTCACTTCTAACAGAGTCTTTTGACAAACAGAAGATCATAACTGTAATATACTTAAATGTACCCCTCTTTTCATTTAGAGTTTGAACTTTTGGCCTTGTGTAAGAAATCCTTCCCCACCCCAAAGGTCAAATAGGCGTTCTTCTGTTACTTTTATAAAAGCTTGTAGTTTGGGGTTTTTCCCCCTATTCATAAGTATTTAATTCCCTGGAATTGACTTTTCATAAGGTAAGGGTCCACTTATCCTTCCCCCATGTGGACGCCAGTGATTTCAGAGCCAATTAATGAAAAGGCATCCTTTCCACACTTCCTGCTAATGTCATATTTGTCACACATCTGTATTACATATATTTGAGGGTCTTTTGGGGGGCTATGTATGCTGTACCTTTGGTTTATTTTTCTAGTCTGACCACTAGCATGGTGTATTAACTGCTATAGATTCAAAGAATAATTAGCTGCTGTGGCATTCCTCACTTTATTTTCTTCTGCAGCGTATATCTACTTGGGGTCATTTGAGAGCAGGTTACAGATATAATGGCCTTTTATACCTAAAGACTTCAGTGTATATAATTACCACGGTCATGAAATTTTATATTGATCTACTACTATTATTTACTCTACAGATACATTCAGATTTTAACAATTATCCCAATAATGCCTTTTATAGCAACACTCTCCTTGATTTCATATCCAATCTGGGTCACATATCACAGTTAGTTGTTATGTCCCTTTAGTTTCCTTTAATCTATAACATTTCATCAGTTGTCCTGTGTCTTTAACGGTAAAGACATTTTTGAAGAGTACCCAGGTCACTTGTTTTGTGGAATGTCCCTCAATTTGAGTCCAGTCACATTTTGAATAGGAATGCCACATAAGTTACACTCCTCCTTTTTCAGTGCCTGATATCAGAATGTCAATTTTTCTCATTATTGACAGTATTAATTTCGGTCACCTGGGGTGTCAGCCAGGTTTTTCCACTGTAAAGTTTTCATTTTTCCCTCTGCAATGAATAAGCAATCAGCGGAGAGAAACTTTTAAATTATGTGAATGTTCTGTGCTTTATCAAACTTTTATGCAGTGGTTCTACTATTCATTGGTGATTCCACTGAATCAATTATTTTTACTATGTTTTCTAATCAATGGTGTTTTAATCATATCATTTTTCCTGCTTTTTTAAACTTAAATTTAAGTTAATTAACAAATAGTGTAGTATTGGTTCAGGAGTAGAATTTAATGATTCATCACTTACATATAACACCCAGTGTTCATCCAGCAGGTGTCCTCCTTAATGCCCATCACCCATTTAGCCCATTCACCCACCCACCTCCCCTCCAGGAACCGTCAGTTTGTTCTCTACATTTAAGAGTCTCTTAGGGTTTGCCTCCCTCTCTGTTTTTTATCTTATTTTTTTTTTCCTCCCCTTCCCCTATTTTCATTTGTTTCTTAAATTCCTCCTCCTATATTAAAAAAAAGTTTATTTATTATCTTACAGAGAGTGTGTGTGTGTGCATGCAAGTGGGGGAGGGGCAGAGAAAGAGAGGAGAGAGAGAGAGAATCCAAAGTAGGCTCTGAGCTGATAGCGTGGAGCTTGACACAAGGCTTGATCTTGAACCTTGAGATCATGACCAGACTTGATATCAAGAGTTGGTTGCTCAACTGACCGAGCCACCCAGGCATCCATCAATCCTCCTACATTTATTTATCATTAACATTTTTAGAAATAGATACAAGTTCTGTTTTGTTTTTACAAATCTTCTTGGTCATTTAAAAATAATTTTTGCTTTTTACTTTTATTTTTATCTCTTATATTTCTCTCTATATGGTAAAGTTAGCTATGCTTTTCATGTGTTTGATAATTCCAACATCTGATCTGTTTGGGTCTGATTTTTCTATGTGCTGTTTCTTTGCATGTGCTGTTTCTATGTGCTGTTTCTTTGACTATGAACTCAATTTTCTTGGTACTTTATATCAGTCTGTTCTTTGCATTTTTCTAGGCACTTTTTGGAACAGCCAGTACCCTAACTTACAACTGCCAACTTCCAGGCACTTTACATTAAATTTTCTGCTGAAGTTTTTCAGACCATTCAGGTAGTATGAATTTGGGCTGTGGAACTCATGAAGGCTGACTTATAGTTAAGAACTTTTGAAGAAGAATTTTCCTCCTGACATGCAGCATTGAAATTCAACAGGCAATGATTTCTTGCTATCTTTGGGATGAAGAAGATGTGGGTCTATGCCAAGTTTATTCTTTCTCTGTGATTGTAGCTGCTGGATAGCCAGCTTCATGGATGGAGTCTTCTATGAGATTCCCTGACTTGGGATGGCCCTGACTTTATCTTCTGTACCCAGTGCCCCAGGGAGCCATGCAAATGAAACTCAAATCCACCAGTTTTGACATGCTCCTGGGGAAAATCTGGCTTTAGCAATTTAGTCATCTCTCTGAATTCTTATTTCCACTTAATGTTTGGCCTCTGAATATTTCTTACCATTTCTGTTATCCATTTCAAACATTTTCCAAGAACCTTTAATAATTTATCCTGTCTTTTTAGTTGTTTTTAGAGACAGTGGTGTTAACTATCATACTACTGGCAATGGAGTCCCTCACGCTCTCTTTATCTTCATATTGAGACCCATTTTATCTTTTACAAAGTAACACTAACATGAACATATTGGAATATGTTAGTGCAGTAGACTTCAGTGTGCCTGTTCTTCTCATAGTATAATGCATAAAAATCCAGTAGAGGCTTAATGAGGTTATTTCATGCAATCGTAGTCAAAAATCCAGTTTCATAGGTGATTTATTTGATCACAGATGATGTTTCAACTTTCTGGCTGTGTTGATGAAATAGTAAGTAAAATGTTTTGGCAAGGAATTAAATTAGGTCTTATGCTCCAAACAAATTTCAAGAATTTTTTTTACATTTTATTCTAAATATTTGTTGGAAGTGACTCATATAATGAGCAGGCATTTAGTAAATTTTAATTAGGCAAGCAATGAATAAATGAACAAATAAATAAGTATCGTTCAATAGCTCAATCCCAGTTAAATGTGCACAGAATAGTCTTCAATTGGCCATCAATGAATGAGTCAGGTTTATACCTGGGCTCATCGATCTTTAGTACTTTCCACAAACCTGACAATGGGGGAGGGTTGGAGAAAGAGGCTTTCAGTGAAACACTGTAAATACTTGCCTCACTTCAGCCACTAAATTGAATTTCTAGCATAAATCCTATCCTAGGCATCAACAGTGCAGTATTATTTGGAAAGGTACGATTGATGTAAATATAAGTGCTGGCTATTTATCAAGCCATACCATTCTTTTCCTACCAAGAGATAAACAGATTGTAGCATTTGCTGTCGTTGAAATACATTGAATTTTCAAGGACTGCTTCCTAAAGTCTGGGTGTTTTTTTTTTTTTTTAGAAACATGTTTGCCTGAAATTCTGGCTGCTATTGCTCTGAAAGGGGGGGGGGTACTGTGAGAGTAGTCAGAACTGTAACAGAATTATAAGGACCTTAAAATCTCAGAAGGGAGTCTCATCGTGCCCGGGAGAACAGCCCAAAGCAAGACAGAAAGTTTCCTGAGCAGGATAGAGAGCCTCAGTGTCTGTGGTCAGAAAATAGGCATCTTAGTAACTGGCCACTAGGTAGATATAATCATAGGAACAGAGCAGGACTGGGTCCTTGTCATACAGGCAAGGCTTATGGATGTCTGAAGGTAGCATTTGAATATTAATTGAGAGACACATTAGGCTATAGATCATTTTCATCTAAGCTACTTCCTAAAAGTTATTCCTTACACCCCATCTCCCACTGCTCTTTGAAAAAATTTTAAGTGTTTTATCATTTATTTTTGAGAGAGAGAGACAGAGTGCAAGTGAGAGAGAGGCAGAGAGAGAGGGAGACACAGAATCCAAAGCAGGCTCCAGGCTCCAAGCTGTCAGCACAGAGCCTGACGCGGGGCTTGAACTCATGGACCACGAGATCGTGACCTGAGCCAAAGTCAGATGCTTAACCTCCTGAGCCACCCAGGTGCCCCATCCCTCTGCTCTTTGAACAGGCTAGGGCAATTTTTAATTCTTCATGTTCTGAGTTTTTGTATGTCTTTAATGATAATAAAAGCCTTACTAATTCATTTAAATGTATTTGCACAGTAGCCTTTTCTAAGGAATCCTCCCATGCGATATGCTAGAGAGGTACCCAGGTCCTACAAGACCAGTGGTCTTGCATTCTAGAAACCAAGTTTTAAAGGTTATGAAAATATTGACTGCTAAATATTCATTTTCTCAGTTATAAATAAAAATATTATTACTACCTTCTTCTCATATATTAGATAGAGTCAATTGGCTAAGTGGAGAGGGATCTATTTGTAGGTTGCCTAATTTATCTCACCTAAGTCATTCAACTAGACAGCTTATACTGAGTTTGGTTACATAATTCATGAAGACTATATGACTCCAAAGCTATTTAATTTATTTTTTTATTTTTGCCAGTGACTGAGCATTGGAGGAGTAAAAAGTACAAATTTAAAATACCTATTTATGTTCAAATATTTTTGGTTCAATAATCAAATCTGTAATCTGCCTGTTCAGTACAGAAAACTATCAGATGTTGCTTTTTGATATCTGGCTGCTAAACACAGTGGTGGTATGTTCTGATGGCTGAAATAGACATAGTATTGTAAAGATCTTCATGTTTTGTCATCGTCTTGGTTCCCATCACTATCTACGAATCTGGAAAATAAACAATTGTAGGTAACTTATCCAATTTAGAGAAGAGTTCTGATTATGAGAACATTTAAATCACTTGAAAAGGCACTCCTGTAGATTCAAGAGAAATTTAACCTTATTTTGGATTTCCTAAGACATTATTGAATTGTTCTCATTGTTGATTGAAAAACATGTAGGTAGCAGCAGTATTGAAGTGGCCACATTGCATCCATTCCACTTATTCTATTTTCTTGGTATGAACAGATATTTGGTATAGAGCAAGACCATCCCCAGCATTTAGAGTGTCTAGTTTAATTTGGTTTGATTGCTTAACTATGATCTATAACCACAAATTTTATGTATTTTCTGGGAAGGTACAGGTATAAGTCCAAAATTTGGAAAATAGACAATACACATATTTGCCAGAACTGCTAGTCTAGAAAATTTTAGATTAAATCTTGAGACAGAGGAAAAATCCTAAGATGAGCTCATACAAATGGAGGACAGCATACATGGTGTGAGGAAGACAGTAGCATCAAGGATTAACTCAATAGTTCTCAGGGGTGTGGAGCAAACTTAAGATACTGGGCTTAGGTGGGTTGTGCGTGAGAAGCTAAGTGAAAGAAAATTTTAAGAACAGAAACAGACTAGTGTGATTTTACAATATTTCCAATGTTATAATTTGTGAAGGTTAGTTTTTCTGAAGAAGGTGTTGAGTAGTGATAATAATAACTATAATATTAACAGTTATAGCTAACTTTTATTCAGAACTTACTAAGTTCTACTCATTGCTACTATTTTTTTTTTAAATGTCTTCCAATATGGGAATGTAAGCTGGTGCAGCCACTCTGGAAAACAGTATGGAGGTTCCTCAAAAAATTAAAAATAGAACTACCCTATGACCCAGCAATTGCACTACTAGGTATTTATCCAAGGGATACAGGTATGCTGTTTTGAAGGGACACACGCACCCCAATGTTTACAGCAGCACTATCAACAGTAGCCAAAGTATGGAAAGAGCCCAAATGTCCATCGATGGATGAATGGATAAAGAAGATGTGGTTTATATATACAATGGAGTATTACTCAGCAATCAAAAAGAATGAAATCTTGCCATTTGCAAGATGGAACTGGAGGGTATTATGCTAAGTGAAATTAGTAAGAGAAAGACAAATATCATATGACTTTACTCATATGAGGGCTTTAAGAGACAAAACAGATGAACATAAGGGAAGGGAAACAAAAAAATATATAAAAACAGGGAGGGGGACAAAACAGGAGAGACTCATAAATATGGAAAACAAACAGAGGGTTACTGGAGGGTTTGTGGGAGGTGGGATGGGCTAAATGGGTTAGGGGCACTAAGGAATCTACTCCTGAAATCATTGTTGCACTATATGCTAACTAATTTGGTTGTAAATTAAAAAACAATTAAAAAAATAAATAAACTTGAAAAACCACTTAAAAAATAAATAAATAAAATAAATAAAAATATCTTGCAACCCCCCCCCCCACCCCTGTCTGAAGTAGGTACTATTGCTATCATCTCTATTGTACACATGAAGAAATTAAAGTTTAGAAATAATAGGTAACTTTTGCAGCTAGGAATAAGGAGCCAGGATTTAAAAACTGGTGCCTTATAAATTATTAAATTATGGAGTCAATGGACTTCGAGGAGCATATTCCAGGACTGGAACAGGAGAAAACTGGGGGTAGTGGTCATTTGCTTAGATGGCACATTGAGAAGGATGAAGTGGAGTATGGAAAATAATTATATGGATGTTATTACTATGAAGCAGGTAGATGGGTAAGCAGGAGCAGGACATCCAAGGCTGTGTATGAGCAGTGAACTTGAGGCCACCTGTTCTCTACAGCGGGGCCTCATTTCTTTTGTGTTGGGATGGCCCAGCTTTCAAGTGACACATTCTGGTTACCCCAGACCACTGGTGAGATGCGGTGGGATTAGGGTCTAGAAGATGATGCCATCGAATCTTTCCTCCCAGTGGTTCTTACCCCCCACCTCCCCTCACCTGCACTTGTACTTCTCTACCTACTTGCTTTCAGACACACTGTTTCTTTTGTTTGGAGACAGACCATCTCCCTTTGGCACTCTTTTTTTTTTTTTTTAAACTCAGTTGAGATGTGACTTCAGTTGCAGAGCTTTTCCTGACTCCCCATTAAGGGAAGGCTTTCATGCTCAACCTGAAGTGCCCAAGTCTTCCATCAAAGCAATCTTGTAAGAATACTGTGATTGTTTGCTTGTCTGTTTGACTTCCCAGCAGACTGTATGCTCTAAGGCAAGAAATGGGGGTTTTAATTTGTGTGTGTGTGTGTATTTGTGCCTTGCACATGAAATCCCCTAGTAACAAATGTGTTAAAGCTCAATAACTGAATAAGCGAATGAATTGAAAGTAGCGGGCAAGAGAACAGTGAAGTGGTGTGGCAAGGGAGTGAGTGAAGGAGGTGTTCAGGTGAATATTCATACCTAAGAGTGGAGCTCAGTAGAGAGAGATGGGTGAGGATGAAAGGCGAAAGAAGCAGAGGGACATCCTTGTGGGAAGAGTCGGCGGACCGCACAGCCTGCATGTGCGTTGCTCAGATTATAAAACAGGCCAAACAGCAACATGTACCAGTGATAACACAATTCAACTCTTTGGAGAGCTGCTTAGAATTTTCTTGTGCTAAAAGCAGAACACCTGATTAATATTTTACCATTTTAGCTCTCACAAGGCAGAGGGAGTAACATGGGGAAGCCTCTTCAGGACCTGGTGTTAACACAGAGCTAACAGGCCTGGTGTGAGGGACCAAGGAGCTCTGGGGAAAGGACTTGGCTCTCTTCGCACAAAAGGAGCACATTTATTCTTCTATTAGAATTGTACACACATCTGTAAAAACTGGATCTTAAAGACATGTATAAAGAGAAAGAAGGAGGAATAAACCCAAACCTCCTTTGATTCCTATTACTGCTTAACATTTGTGGTGTTTTGTTCAGATCTTTAAAAATATGAATATACATATGTAGTTTTTATACATTTGGGATATATGGTTTGGTAACATTTTTAAAAAGTTGATCCTATTTTGAGAATAATCTTTATGTATTATTTCAAATTCCTTTATAATAATACTTAATTAGATATATGATTATCTATGGATGTATCACTTTGGGAATACATAATCTCTTATTGTTGGATGCTTAAGTCATTTTCAATTTTTGCAATAATGAGTAATGCTGCAAAGATATATTTATGCAACACTGTATTAATATTGTTATGTACACATTTTCTGGATGGATTTCTAGAAATGAAATTATAGGCAGAATAAGACTATTAGTGTTAAGGCTCTTCATACATTCACTTCAGTTTTCTTCTAGAATTACACTCCCACTAGTGGAGTATGGAAGTGGTATTTTCACTTTATCTTGGCTTATGTTCAAATTACATACACATACCACATATGTATGTATACACATACATTATGTATAATATTAATAAATACACAATACATATCTTGATTTGCATTTTCTTGATTACTAAAGAGTTTCTCTGATTACTAAAGAAATTAAAGATTACACAAACTTCAGTAATTTGTCAGTTAATGAATGATCTCTTTAAGGCTTTCATCCACTTTTTTTCTTATTTTTTTCTTATAAATCAATGTGGTTCTATATGAATTCCTTAGACTTATTTTCTTTACCCCTTACTTTGCTTCTGCATATAATAGGAAGAAAGAAGAGATGACCCAGCAAATAAGTATCCTCATCCCTTATAGGAGCAGGGATGGAGTGGTAGATATTGTAAATCTTTTATTTCTATCATGTTCAATTTTTCTGACATTTGTGTAGGAGGCAGAGAAAGAGAAACTAACAAGTGAGAGAGATAGAGGACTCAAGAGTATAGGTGGGGAACCAGGAGACAGCCATGAAGGCTGGCAGAAAGGACCACCCCAAAATATGCCATTTTAGCATAAGGAATATTTTTGAGCTAAAGCCTTTTGAAACATGTGCAAGAAGACCTCTCTGACTTCTCCTTGTATTCCTGAAAGCGGGAGATATAACTCCCATGTGAAAGATGCTATCCCTATACCAGGAATCAGAGATAGTAGTCAGGGTCAAGAGAATTTTGTACAGACAGATCTTGTCAAAATAGTGCTTATCTTCTTTTAGTCTGTCCGCATACTTTGTTTACTTTTCCCCAATTGCCTCTCTTTGTTCAATTTCATATATAAAGCATTTAGGTTTGGTACTTCTTTGGGTCTCCAGTTCCCTATGAGCCCCTCCACAATGCCATGTGAAACTTACATTAAATAAAATTTTATGCTTCTCTCTTTCTCTTATTAATCTGTCTCGTCACAGAGCCCTAGCTGAGAACCTGAGGAGGGTTAAGGAAAAATTTTTCCTCCCCTACAGCAATGTAGTGGAAAACAAGGCAAGAGAGAGAGTTTCAAGAAGGAGCTGTGGTCAACAGAGATAATGCCCCAGAGTAGTCACATAACATAAGAACAAGACCAAACACACACTAGGATTATCAGTGAGTATCAATTACACACTTACTAGGTATCATTAATTGTTTAGTGCTTTATATACTTTCTCCACTTAATCTTGATAGCAATTCTTTGAAATGGTACTATTATCCCCATTTACAGATTGGGACCTGAGACATATAGAGGCTAAGAATTGTGTCTAAGGTCACACCACTAGCATGAGATTCATATGCAGGTTTTTCTGGCTCTAAATTTCAAATATTTCACCATAACAATTGACTGCAGTGTGAGAAAGAGCAGCGAGGCTACTTTTGAAATGCTGAGTTCTCCACCATGATCTCTTTAAGCAGACATTAGACAGTCATCTACCAGGACGTTTTAGAAGGTTTTCTTCAATCAAATGAGAAAGGGATGTATAAGGTTCTCCCGAAAAATTCTAACTGTTGGGTTTGGTGGTCTTTCCAAAGAAGAGGCGAATATTCCTGTTATAAGACAGTAATGTGTTGTCATTTCGGACATCTAATAATATTTTCAATGATATAATGCATGACTCTGGTCATCATATCTGGAGGAATTTTGCATTTTATATAAATTATATCCACACATGGATTTCTAAATAAATGGTGCTGGTTATTAATGTTCAGTTGCTGGTTATTGGACAATATTTGACAGTAATGTGCTGTTGAGTCCAGAACCATAAAATTCTGAGCAGGAGGAAATGGTTCATACTTACATTCCCAGATATGTTTATTAACTTGATCTCTGCTTTACCACATCTGCAGCAGAACAAGTGTTTCTGCCATTCTTGCATATTTTCCTATCCATGACCTTCATAATTTAGATAATGGTAAGTAATTGATGGCCACACACTTACTGATATTTGTAGCTGCAAAGACCTCTGCCTTCTTGTAAGTGGCAATTACATTTCTTTAATCAATTTGAAGCACGTTCTGGATTCACTGCTAATCTCCTGACTGTGGGCTCTGTTCAGTACAGGTCAGGAAAGTAATCGTAACAAAAATGTGAAAGACATAATTATGGTACCATCCATCCCAATGCAATCAAAGCAATAGCTAATTTCCATTTGTAAGTTCAGACGATACTATGTGGTCTGTCAAATACATTTCAAAGCTGTAAGCTATAGGAGATGAGTCATTCATAATGTATAGACAGCAAATCCTGGAGAGCATAGAATGTCTGCAGAGATTCCTACAAATCCTGGCATGGAATATGTGCTCAGTAAATGTTATGGACATAGACATATTTGTGATTTGGAGTAACTAATGTCACCTGTGGCTATAAAAATTGTATTTTGATTTGTGATGTGAAATCAACTGAAGATCTTTCTATCGAATTTCATTTAGTCATATATTTGAGTATTGAATCCTAGGGAGGTTTGGTTAAGTAAGCACCAATTTGTGATGTTAGTGGGAATATTACATTTTTGTTCTGGTATTATTACCAGATTATAATGTGAAAATATTATAAGATGTTTTAAAAAGTACTTTTTGAAGATAAAACAAAGATTTAAGCCTGAAAGAAATTAAAAGGTCTAGAGATTGTCTCCATTTCTTGGGGGGCCAACCAAGTGGATTGGGCTGGAGATTGTAGATGTTTTTAGTGGCATCTTGGGGACTTCCTAGAAGGAAGTTAGGGAGAAGGGGCAGGGTGAAGGTTAGGGACCAGAGGAGGAGCAGGGTGCTGGGAAAAAGTGAATGTATCCTGTTATCGTCCTCCACCCCCCCCATTCTCTCCCTCTTGCCTTCCTTCCCCTTTCTCCCTGCCTCCCACCCTCCCTTCCTCTCTCCTTCCCTCTCTCCATCTCTGTTTCTGTCTTTGTAGAGGGTGGGGGACTCCAGCCCCATGAAAATGGATACCTCACACCTAGAGATAAGTAAATCTCAAGTGAGTTTGGACCCCTTGTCCCCACCCCCCACATTTGACTTGGAGGAGAAAGAGTGGGAGGGACACCTAGAGATTTTGTGGTTCCAGAGCTAGGAGAAACGCAAGGTCTCACTGGTCAGTGCAGTTCAGTTACTGTGCAGATGAATCTGGAAGGGCTGAGAGCCCTGCAACCTGAGCCTTGCTCCTGAGCCAGGGGGTCCTGCTTGCCTCTCAGCTGGAGAGGATGAGCTGATTTCTTCAGGCAAAGGTGCCACTTGCTTGCCCAGTTCTGGTCCATGTGGGCTGTTTCCAGCCAGAGAACAAGTCCTTTACTGCTGCATAAGGCACTGCATGGACAGACGGCACTGGGCACAGGGGCACGTGGGGGCATCTCCTGAAGTTCCATCAGGTGCCCGGAGCCCCCAGGACTGGGATGTTTTCTTTAAGGCAGCTTTAAGCTCAGGGGTGAAATAGGTGCCCCATTTGGTCCCCACCACTCTTCCCTCAAGAAACCCATCGCACTTCCAACTTCAGCCCTCCACCTTAAACCCTTGTGACTTTCAGGGTTTTCAACTGAACTACGTTACCTCTTCCACCAGTTCTGTGTGCCCGCAGTCCAGCTCTTCCACAAGTTGGCAGAGGTAATGATATATGAATATTTTATTATAAAATACTTCCAACATTCAGTGTGTTGTAGGGAAACACATTACCACATCCCATCCACGCATCAGGTCAGGTCTATTTACTTTGCCATATTTCCTTTAGGTTCCCGCCCCTACCCCACCCCACCGCCCACCCGCCAAATTGAAGCATACAGATAAAGTGCCTGGAGAGTCTCTCACTGATTCTGTTCTCCTGGTTTTTGTCTCAGAAGTAACCATGACCTTGAATTAATGATTATCACCCCTGTGCATGCTATTAATCAGTTATTATTACTATACCTAAGTAATACAGAACACTGTTGTTCATGTTTCAAAATTTATACAAATGCTCTCATAGATATCATTTTACAAGGTTCTTTTCTAGCTCAGCATTGAGATATTTACCCATTCAATACTTGTAGCTCTAGTTTGTTCCTTTTAAGTGCTGTTAATATAGTATCCCATTATATGAATCATTAGAATGGTTGTAATATTTATTCAAAAGAGGATCAACTTTCACTTCTGTTTTGTACCTTTTTAATCGTACAATGCTCCCAGGTTACTTAGCATAGTCATGGAAGCTATATATAATTATTGACACATGTGTGAGTGTATTTGTTCAAGGAAATTTTTTTAAAGTTTATTTAATTTTGAGAGAGACGGAGGCAGTGCGGGGAGCGGCGGGGGACAGAGAGCGAGACAGCGAGAGAACGAGAGCGAGAGAAAGAGAATCCCAAGCAGGTTCCTCACTGTCAGCATGGAGGCTGCTTCCACAGGCCCCGACTAACGAACCGTGAGATCATGACCTGAGCTGAAACCAAGAGTCTGACACTCACTGAGCCATCCAGCCCCATGTTCAAGGAATATTTTTAAAGTGCCTTCCAGCTTGTCAGTCCCCATGTTTAGTGCTGAAACACAGAAGTAGATATAACATGACTGTGGTGTGAAGTGGAAGGAAGATAAATAAATAAGCAAATGATTCTGCAATCAGAGCTGTGCGATATTCAAGCATTTACAGCGTCCTCAGGGACCACAGGAGGTTGTGGGTGAAAGTCAGTGTGGGAGAGACAAGTTAGGGAAGCCTTCACAGGGGAAGGGACTTTTGAGTTGCTTTTGAAAGAATGGATTTCCCAGGAGCTAAATGGGGGAAGGATTACCCTTATAAAGGGATTAGCACCGGTAAAGAAAGACAAGGATTTTGAAAAGGAATAGTTAGACCAGTAAATTGCAAGTAGATTAGTCAGCCAAATAACTGCCGGTGGGGTGCCCAGTGGGGGGTTGCCTGGCTATTACAATTTCCCTTCCCTCAGATGAATGGATGAATGGTGCCCACCACGTACAGCACTTGTAGCATCTTTTAATAAACACTGAGAAGTTTGGGTGTTTGTGTTTATCCCACTCATCAACATGGTTTTCTAAAACTCTCCTGTGTTCCCTTCTTCAGGGATTAAAAGCATGGTCATTGTGGCCCAACAGACCTGCATTTAAAACGCAGCTCTGCCACATGTGATCTTAAGTCCTCTGAACCTCAGTTTCTTCATCTGTGAATTGGAATAATGGCAGCTTCCCTGCTTTGCAGTAGTTCAGAAAGATGAGCTAATGAAGTCATTGACTCTCCAGGCATTTTCTTTTTCTTGGTTGGCAGGACTGCGCTCTGTAGGGTTCTGTGGACATGGCTGACAAAACTGCGGAGTCCCAGAATTCCTAAACTCATTTCAGTCAGGGAGCAGGGTGGGCTACCTGTTACAGTAGTTTCATAAATTTCAGTGCAGAATATTTATAGGGATCCCATGGAAACAGCCTTTCTTCTCAAAGAAGGCTTTTGAAAAGCTAGATTAAGCAAAGTGAAACAACTTTCTTGCCCGCAGGATTTCCTAAAGACATTATAAGTTAATGAGTATTTTGAACCTCAAAGAATGATATCATGGGATAGGGCATTTCCCAAACTTACTTGACAAAGGAGTCCCCTTTCAGGGTACCTCTGTTACTATCTTCCTGAACCACAGTGCTTCACAGAACAAAGCTTGGGAGTTGATTTAGTTCTTAACTGAGACTTTGAACATGCAGTGTCAGGACACAAAACAGATTCACAGTTTCATACTTGAATCTTATGGTTCAATATTTTTCCTCTGGAAGTGATACAGAGAATGCATTATAGAAATCATGTTTATCCTGTGAGATGTTAATTTCCAAGTGTTTGTGATGCATCAGAAAAATATCTCTGGTCTTCCTTATTAGTCTATTATGACACTATTATCCCATCCTGAAATTCCTCTAAATATTTCTAGAATCTATTGCATTTTTGTTATGAGTCATATCTTTTTTTAGTTTGAATATAGTTGACACACAATGTTATGTTAGTTTCAGGTGCACAACTTAGTGATTAGGCAAGTTTATATATACATCATGCTATATGCTCACCCCAAGTGTAACTATCATCTGTTCTAATACATCACTAATACAATGTCATTGATTATATTCCTTATACTTTGCCTTTTATTTCTGTGACTTATTCATTCCATAACTAGAAACCTGTATCTTCCACTCCCCTTCACCCATTTTGCCCAACCCTCCATCCTCTTCCCCTCTGGCAGCCATCAGTTTGTTTATTCATTTGGTTTTGTTTGTTTGTTTTTGTTTTTGTTTTTTTTTTAGATTCAACTTATGAGTGAAATCATAGTACTTATCTTTCTCAGTCAGACTTATTTCACTGAGCATAATACCCTCAAGGTCCATCCATGTTGTTTTAAATGGCATGATCTTATCCTTTCTTGTAGCTGCATAATATTCCATTGCCTGTGTTTGTGTGTGTATGTGTGTACCATATCTTTTTTATCCATTTGTCTATTGATAGACACTTAGATTGCTTTTATACTTAGCTATTACAAATAATGCTGCAGTAAACATAGGAGTACATATATCTTTACAAATTAGTGTTTTCTTCTTTTTGGGTAAAATACCCAATAATGGGATTATTGGATCATATGGTATTTTTATTTTTAATTTTTTGAGGAATCTCCATACTGTTTTTAACAGTGGCTGTATGAATTTATATTCCAGCCCCAGTGTATGAAGGTTCCTTTTTCTCCATAGCCTCATCAATACTTGTGTTTTTGATTTTAGCCATTCTAACAGATGTAAGCTGATATCTCATTGTGATTTTGATTTGCATTTCCCTGATGAGTGATGTTGAGCATCTTTTCATATATTTGTTGGATCTGTATATCTTGAAAAAATGTCTATTTAGTTCTTCTGCTTATTGCTTAATTCAATTGTTGTTTGTTTTTGGAGTTGAGTTGTTTAAATTCTTAATGTATTTTTGATATTAACCTCTTATCAGTTATATCATTTGCAAATATCTTCTCCCATTCAGTAGGTTGTCTTTTTCTTTTGTTGATGGTTTTCTTTGTTGTGCAGAAACTTTTATTTTGATGAAGTCCCAGTAGTTTATTTTTGCTTTTGTTTCCCTTGTTTTAGGAGACATATTTAGAAAAACGTTACAGCCAATATCAGAGAAATTATTGCCTATGTTCTCTTCTAACATTATCTATAGTTTCAGGTCTCACATTTAGGTCTTTAATCCGTTCTGAGTTTATTTTTGTATATGGTTTTAATAGATGTCCAGTTTCATTTTTTTATATAAAGATTTTATTTTTAAGTAATCTCTATACCCAACATGGGGTTCAAACTTAGAACCCTGAGGTTAAGAGTTGCATGCTCTACTAGCTGACCCAGCCATGCACCCCCAGTTTCATTTTTTTGCATTCTTTTCCCAGCACCATTTATTGAAGAGACTGTATTTTCCCCATTGTATATTGTTGCCTCCTTTGTCGTAGATTAATTGACCATATAAATGTGGGTTTGTTTATGGAGTCTGTGTTCTGTTCCATTGACCTATATGTCTATTTTTGTGCTAGTACCATACTGTTTTGATTACTACAGCTTTGTAGTATATCTTGAAATCTGGGATGGTGGTACCTCCAGTTTGTTCTTTTTTTTAGATTGCTTTGGCTATTTTCTGTCTGTATACAAATTTTAGCATTATTTGTTCTAATGGATTGTGAAAAGTGATGTATTTTGAGAGGGATTGCATTGAATATAGATTGCTTCAGATAATATGAACATTTTATCAGTATTAATTCTTCTAATTCATGAGCATGGAATATCTTTACATTTGTTTTTTTCATCATCAATTTCTTTCAACAGTGTTTTATAGTTTTTGTAGTATAGGTCTATCACCTCTTTGGTTAAGTGTATTCCTAGGTATTTTATTCTTTTTGGGACAACAGTACATGGCATTGTTTTCTTAATTTCTCTTTCTGCTACTTTGTTATTGATATATGGAAATGCAAGTGATTTCTGTGGATTAATTTTGTATTCTGCAACTTTTCTGAATTCAGTTATTACTTCTAGTAGTTCTTTGGTGGTGTCTTAAAGATTTGATATGTATAGTATAATGACATCTGCAAATAGTGACATTATAACTTTTTCTTTACCATTATGGATGCCTCATATCTTTTTCTTATCTGATTGATAGGGGTAGGATTTCTAGTACTATGTTGAATAACAGTGGCAAGAGTGGACATCCTTGCCTTATTCCTGATCTTAGAGGAAAAGCTTTCAGTTTTGTTTTTTTTTTTTTACCATGAGTATAATGTTGGCGGTGGGTTTTTCATATATGGCCTTTATCATGTTGAGATATGTTCCTTCTAACTGCCCTTTGTTGAGAGTTTTTATTATGAATAGATGTTGAATTTTGTCAACAAAATACTAGCAACTGCATACAGTAATACATTAAGCAGATCATTCACCATGATCAAGTGAGATTATGAATCATATCTTGGAGGTAATATGATTGAAAAAGGCTATCTGTTTTATAAATACAGTATTCCCTTTAAAAATTATTTTATTTCTTAATTTTTAAAAATTCCAGTGTAGTTAATATACAGTGTTATGTTACTTTCAGTTGTACAATAAAGTGATTTAGCAGTTCCATACATTACTCAGTGCTCAGCAAGACAAGTGTATTCTTAGTCTCCTTTACCTTTTTCACCCATCACCCCACCATCTGTTTGTTTTCTACAGTTAAGAGTCCATTTTTTGGTTTGTCTCCTTTTTTTTCCATTTTACCTGTTGTTTCATAAATTCCACATATGAGTGAAATCATATGGTATTTGTCTCAGCTTCTGATTGGTTTATTTAGCTTATTTATCTTAACATCTAGCTCCATCCATGTGTTGCAATTGGCAAGATTTCATTCTTTTTTTATGGCTGAATAATATTCTCTTGTACATATACTGCACCTTCTTTATCCATTCATCTGATGATGGACACTTGGGATACTTCCATATCTTGGCAATTGTAAATAATGCTGCAGTAAACATACAGGTGCATGTATCCCTTTGAATTTTAATTAGTGTTTTTTTATTCTTTGAGTAGATACCCAGTAATGTGATTACCAGATCATAGGGTAGTTCTATTTTTAATTTTTTGAGGAGATGTCAAACTCTTTTCCACAGTGGCTGTACGAGTTTGCGTTCTCATCACTAGTACATGAGGATTCCTTTTTGTCCATATCCTCACCAATATCTCTTGTTTCCCATGTTGTTGATTTTAGCCAGTCTGACAGATGCAGTGTCTCATTGTGGTTTTGATTTGCATTTTCCGGATGATGAGTGATTTTAAACATCTTTTCATGTGTCTGTTGGCCAGCTGTATGTCTTCTTTAGAGAAATGTCTGTGTCTGCTGCCCATTTCTTAATTGCATTATTGGATTATTATTATTTTGTGTGTGTGTGTGTGTGTGTGTGTGTGTGTGTGTGTGTGTGTGTGTAAGTTAGGTAGTGAGTGTCAAAGCCTTGCTGGTTCCCATAAGTGGCCATGTGCTTATGCTAGAGGTCGGGAAAGGAGATGATGCCTGCCAGCTCCTTTGTACCTAGAGGGGTCCCCCTAAAATCCCTGCTCCTCTGGGGCAGTTTCTGAAATGAGTACTCTCCCTCTCATGTGTGCCAGTTGTTTTTCAAGCTTCTCCCTTCTATGCTGTAACTCTAAGGGATGTTTATTGTGCTGTCTCTTTATAGGTAGTGACTCTGTTTCCTCTAGCCCTCTGGACTGTCCCAGAGTGGAGCCTGATCATTTTTAAAATTCCATGTTTTAAGTACAGCTCCTTGTAAGAACTCATGAAACGTGGCCCCTCTTCCTTTCAAAACCAAATGATATGGGGATTCATCGTCTCCCATGCAGGCTCCCTAGTAAGAGAGTCTGTTTCTCTCACTTCTCCACCCCCCTTGCTCCATCCTGTCCCAGGACAGCTGCAGTCTGTTTTGCTCTTTCTTCACTGCCTCTCAGCCCTTCCTACCCTCTTTGATATGGCCTCTTCTCTACCTTTAGTTGTAGAGTCTGTTCTGCCAATCTTTGGGTCATTTTCTGGGTTATTTATGCTGATGTGAGTGTTACCTCGTTGTATCCATGGGACGAGGTGAGCCTAGGTCCTCTTAATCCTGCCTCCTATAGTGCTCCTGGTTTGTCCTCAAGTTTCTGTACTTCATTTGAGCCTTCTAGGATTCTCCATTGTTGCAGATGTTCTGAATAATGGTAATTCACGATAGCTGCACTTTGTTTCATGGAGGAAAGTTTTATTATAAGGGAAAGGGAATATACAGAATTAAACAATTATAGTAAACATAAAGAGGGAGAGAAGTACAGAGAAGAACAAAGAAGGGTTAATACAGCAAATCGGGTACTCACAACATCCAGCCTTCTGGCTGGGGAAGCCCTGCAGGGCACAGCCCGGCCGGTTGGAGTCCTGAATGAGGGTCCTGGGAAGAGTGTATTCCCCTCAGGTGAGGCTTCCAACTAACTATTCCCACCAGGGCAATAGATACACCATCCGTGTATGATCTATGGTAAGTCATTAAGTTTGCCTAAGTGTAGTCCTGAGCAAGCTAGGTTTTTTTTTTTTTTTTGTGTGTGTGTGTGTGTGTTGTCATATCTCACAATCCCAGGATCTTGGGCATTTGTTTATTCCTTTCCCTCCCAGATCCATCCCAGGGGGCCAGCCTAGTCTGGCTCCAGGAGGAATGTGAGGCCTGTAAATCCCGCTTGGTGTCAGGAACAGAAGGGCCAATTCTGGTCCTGAGGCCAAATATAGAGCACAAGCCAACAAACCTCCCATGATTGTATATGTGCAGCTCTGGGCAGAAATACATGACAAGTCACACAAACAAGTTCTATACAGAACAGCAGAGTATCAGATATGGACCCCTCATTATATCAATAAATTAGGGATTAAAAAAACTGTGGATAGTCTACATTTCTCTGATCTGGCATATCAATAATAGCAAAATTTCTTATTTCCTAATGAGAAATTCAGAAGAGGAGCATACATTAAATATCAGTGATGAATCATAAAACAGGATCTTTTTCTATTTGTAACTTATGATGTATCCTTTATTTCTTTCCAAAAGGTATTTGAGAAGTTTACAAGTGAAAGACACATTCACAATATCACTTTTAAGCAGAAAGAATACAATTAACAATAACAACAACAATAAATTATACAAGTGGGGAGAAACATATGTGACAAAATGTATGTTACTGTTGTAACAGCAATTAAAAATTAAATTTGGGGTGCCTGGGTGGCTCAGTCGGTTAAGCATTGACTTAGGCTCAGGTCATGATCTCGCCATTTGTGAGTTTGAGCTCCAAATTGGACTCTGCACTGAGCACAGAGCCTGCTTTGGATCCTCTGTCTCCCTGTCTCTCTGTCCCTCCCTCTCTCCTGCTCTCTGTCTCTCAAAAATAAATAAACATTTAAAACAATAAAAGGAAAATTAAATTTGAATCAGGACTTCCTGGCAGCCAAGGAAATACAGGTGGTGCGGAGGGGGGAGGGAACAAGGTATCATGAGATTATAACATTAAAGTTTTAATCAGCAAAATTATTTCTTTGAGGGCTTAGCTAATGAGATAAGAATGCATTATGGTTTTGTGGATTAACTGGGTCCAGGAGTAGATTAAGAATTCTCCGAATTAAGGGCTCATGCATCCCGTGGGCTTTGATAATTTTCACTGGGCAGAAACAAGCAAACAAACAAACAAACAAACAAAAACAAACATCCAGTTGAAGATGCTTAAAAATTTATCCTATTGGATTGCTTTAATTTCCTTACCACGAAAAACCTCACTGAAGCTGGAGGCCAAACATTCAGGGAATATGGATTGGATCGGGTGGAAGTCACTGAACTCTGCTCACTGTTGGAAGGATGCCTTCCACCTCTCCAAATTCATGGATCAAAAGGAGGCCCCAGTGGGGGCATGTCTATGTTTTCTACATCCCAGATCACACCATGAAAACAATTTAGAAACAAAGGTTCTGAGGTTGCCAAGCTGTTTCCCTGTTGGGAACCTATTGGTGTGTCACTTCTGGTCCCTTGAATAGCCTCATTCCTGGGAGTCTGCACCTGCAGCTCAAAGCATTCTTGTTACTTTTTGAGACTCTAAAGAATACTGTTCCCTGGCCCATCCTTTGACAAAGAGCTAACGCTCTGAGGCTGAGTGTCATCTGCCCATGGATGTTCCCCTGAGCAGGATATATGAGTACCACATATAGGTCAATAATTTAATGTCCCTTGGAAATAATGTTCTTCAAGAAGTCATTCATTATTTATTTAGAGGGAAGGCAGAGAATATATGAAAGAAGCAGGAGAAGGAGATTCTCTGGGGGTGGCCTTCAACTTCTCCTTGGTGGTCAGCTCTGGCCCTAAACATTCACATCACACTTAGCATAGCACAATCATGTGCACCTGATTGGACACATCAGAGTTCAGCTGTAATACTGAATCCGTAGGTTTCTGGAGGTCTCAAATCCCATCCAGAGTGGCTTATCAGAAATTCTTTCCAACAGCTTATAGTCTTCCTGAGAGGACTTCTGGTAAGTGCAAGCGTCTCCATTTAATTACATTTCCAGTGATGTTTTAATGCCTCTTATTGATCAGTGCCCTGGTCAGCTGCCTGGCTGGCCTGCCCCTTAATCTCACTCTGGTAGGCCTCAATGGAACTTTCTTTGGGGTCTTTTACATACACATTTATGACCTTTTAGCTGTACTGAAAGCTACAGAAATCAATCAGACAAATTCCTACAAAGGCCAATAGTGAAGCCACATTTCAGCAAATGAAACATTAAAAAATCTTGCCTGAGGAAAGTGTGGAAGAAACTTGGCCTTTTCTTTGCCCCCAATTGCTTTTTCTTGGATGCACATTTGACAAGGGAAAAGAAAACAGAAATGTGGACAGTTTAAAAACCAAGCAACATGTATATAGGAACAGGACACACAGGATAATCTACCACAGAACTATTTCACACATTAGGGTAAGCGCCACCTAGAGGGTTTTTAAGGCTCCTTTAAATGATTTAAGTGAATGTGTCATCTTTGATGAATAGTACCTATTGTATGCAGGGAAAAGTAGTAATGCTTGGGAAAATTGAAATTGGTAAACATTAGAAAGAAGAAAAGAAAGGATATTGGAAAGAAATTTTAATTACATGAGACTCAGTGTTTAGATGGAAAATACCTTATTATCATATGGCTTGTCATCCATCACTGCCATCCAACTCTCTTTATCACTGGAAAATTCAACTTGTATGGTCTAGATATCAGGGTATACATACCCTTTGGTAACTTGTAGAAGCAAAGAAACTGGGCCATGTACCTTTTCAGAGACATTTGGGTACTCAGTTTTTCTGAATGTTTTACCTAAATGTGCAGCTACAATTTTAGGAAACAGAGAAGAGCCTTTTGTTTAATATAATGGATCAGGTTGACTGATAATTGGGTTTCCCACCCATGAGAACCCTGAAGGTGTTCACTCTTCTGTTCATGGATGCACACACCCATCCATTCCTTTTTTTAATCCTCGTTCCCACTCACTATAGTGCCTGTGGGACAAGTATCAGGATTATTATGACACAGATCTTGTTCTGTCATCAATGACAGAGTTCATGCTTGGACAGAGCCAGAAGAGAACTTTCTGTGAGAGAGAAGAAAAAATTAAGAGTGTGTGTGGGGAGAAGGTTGGGGGGCGACGAGGCAAAAAGACTTTGTGAGGGAGGAAATAGGTATCTTGATGGATGAACTACAGTCAGTCAAGCTAAATTTGCTGTCTCTCTGCATGCTTTTGGTGTATATATGTAATCATAAAAATAATATCTAATGAAGGAAATGTGGGAAAATATAACAACAAAAAAAGACTGAATGAAAGCATGCTTCTCCAACTTGGGAAGTCTATGCTAGTCTCTTAACACAGTTACTGCAGTGATCACGGCAACTGGGTAGAGTTGGTGAGATGAGACCCATGTGTCCCCTCTGGTAGTCTGACCTCTTCATTTGATAGATAGGAGTAGAAACTGAGTCAGAATATTGGGATCATAAAATGTCACTTCTACTGACTCATCATGAGTTAATCGCTCAGCTGGGACCAAATCCTTTGTGTCCTAGCTCCTAATCTGAAGTCTTTTCTGCTCTGCCACACAAACCACTTCAAATTAACTTTCAGTCAGAAGGTAACACTGTGCGGTGCATATTCTGGGGACTTTATACCTGATTTCTGTAGTTTCCATGATTGTCCCACATTTTCTGGGTTCCTTATGATGAACTGATATCAGAAAGTAAAGGTGTGTACCTAACTCGAAGGTGACTTCCGAGTGTGGTTAATCTCCTGTGTACAATGAGTTTTTTAAAAGATTCATTTTATTGGAAGCTAAGGCAATGCAGAGCAGTGAGTCTATTTGAATGCAATAGTGCTTTTTAAGGAATCAGGTCCAGCCAATTTCTGATTCCCTGAGGCTAAATTCTATTAGGCATTAAAACTCAAATTTCAGGCACCTTGCACTGATGAACACAAGGAACATCTGTAGCAAGTTTCTAGCATTATAACCACTGAATACTGATTACTCTTGGAAGACCTAGATCTACAGTGCTAATGGGCTAAAATGAAGAAGCATTTGTTTCCAAAAATATATAAGTACCTTCTACTTTTCAACTGGATGGAGAGGATGGTGGATGATTTTGATAAATATTACCTGTAAGTTTTCAGTTTGATTTTTTTAACTCCAGGGAATTTATAGGGCTACCAATAGACATGTTAGTAATAAATACCATTAATTTGGCATCCACCACATTCTATACAGTTTATGTACATTATTCCAATCTTTTTAGTAACCCCGAAAGTCAATAGTATTATCTTTATTTTATAGGAGAGAACACTAAGGCTCGTAGAGGAAGTACCTTGCTGCAGGTAATGCTGTTAGAAGGTAGGTCAGACTAATCAAATGAGGCTGGAGTGACTCTATGCCCTCTACACAATTCCAGGGATTGTCTGATTTGTTTCTGTATCCTCACCTCCTAGCCAATCCTTGGTTTAGGAAGTACACAGTCAGGCTTTTGAATTTGTTCTAGTTAAACAGTGAGGACTTTGGTGTTTAAAAAGTTTATATATCCAAAAAAGTCAGCTAGGGAATAGTCCATGAGTGCAGCACGCTTAACCTTGAGTAGGAAGCTACTTGCTTTCTGCCCTGTGTTTATATTACTTGGAGGCTGGAGATAATCTGAGGCCTACAAGTTTCCATTCCAGCTTGAAGTCAGAGACCCCCAGGGGAATCTCTTCTCCGCTTGAGATGACGTAGAGGAGCCATCAGTGTGGTCTTGTCCTTGGCCTCTGAAGCCTTTCTGTGTTCACTCTCTTTGTTTGCCTCTCCTGATGCTTATCTCCTCAGACCTTATCCTTTCCTTTTCCCTTTGCCTTGCCATGGTGGAGCTCATTCTGGACTGAAGGTGGCCACATGCTCTGACTTGCTTTGTGAACTGACATGCCTTTGCTGAGAGATGATTTTTCACGGCTAGCTTCCTTCAACTTGTTAGATTTGTGGCTTCAGCCATTTCTAATTTGTTCTTCCCAGCAGTTCCCCATGACCCGATGTCAGGGGGATCAGAAGGAAGGATTGATGTGCAGAATGATAGGAGTAGGAGTCAGAGGGCAGGAATCCACCCTTGAGTGGTAGGAGGTTGGGAATTGGTAGGATGTGACAGGAGACTTCAAAAGGCTTTGTGGGGGTTGACTTAGGGGACAGACTGTATTCCCATTAGAGATTGAGGAGCAGGATGAAAAGTGGGTATGAGGACTTATTTTTGGTTACATAGTCAAACTTTAGCTAAGTAAAAGAGGACAATGCTTGGACGTCTCACAATATCCAAAGATGAATGCAGCTGCCCTCTGGAACTAGGGACCTGAACGCTACTGCCTTCTCCCACACCTCTTTTCTGTGCTTCTTTCTGCCTCTCTGTCTTATTTTTCTCCCTCTCCTGCATCTGGTACACAGGGCAGGAAGCATGGACATCAAGATGGTCTTAGTCTTACATGTTACAGGTACAGTGAATAAGAAAGAAAGTAGCCTTCTTATTTACTCTTGCATTTTTTCTCTCTTCTCTCACTTCTTTTTTCTTATCCCTCTCTTTCAAGTTTCATATTTTTTAGGAATAAATATTCAGACGAGTTGGGGTCAGATGTTAACCCCTGGACTAATTAACTGTGGCAAATGGCACAGACATTATAGAAGCATGGCAGCTTTTGCTGCTGTCATGTGAATGGATTGGGGAGTTGAGCTGCAATTTTCTAGAAAAGTGGTGCAGGGGAGACCATTTATAATCACTACCCTCAAAATCCAGAATCTGATAGGACAGGTCAGTGAGTCAATAAGAGTATCAATTAATGTGGTGATTATGTATGATAATGAAAACAACCAACTTTTATTGGGCTCAAGCAATACTGTGCTAAGTGTGTGTGTGTGGGGGGGGGGTATAAAATTTCATTTAAGCATTATGATTCTAAGAAGTAGTCAGTATTATTCTCATCTTATAGATCAGGAATCTGGGATAGCCCACACTATTAACTGCCATGCTATACTGTCTGATCTGATGATTGGCACTCATTATAGAAGTATAACTTCAGATGTTTGATAAAGTTTATTAAATGGTAGTGCAGATTAACTCGTTGCAATCCTTTTTCTGGGATCAGCAAACTAAATAGGTGCTAGTTTAAGAAGGTGGCAGTGCAGCAAGCTATGCGAGATAGTGCTTTGTTATCATGCAATGACTTTTGAGTATTTTTAAATGGTCAAGTTGTTTCTTTCAACCCCACCTGGATAAAGTAAGATACAGTTATACAAAGTGACCTAATAAAGTCCAACATAAACCCAATGCCAAAGTGAAGAATACAATTTCAGTTTCTGATTGCCCAGATTTTCTGATGCCCTTACTGCTTTTCAGTTCAGTAGCTATAGAGAATTTTTATTTCTAGAGAGAAAAAAATTGATTCTATGGTTCTGAGTAATAGCTGATACCTTCTACATTGATCTTATGTTGTGGGAGAGGAATTGATAATATATAAAGTTTCAGAAAACCTGGAATAAAGACCTTTCATAACCTTGGACATAGCAGCAGCAACTCAATAAGTATTTTTTGGTTTCAATTTTATTTAACACAATGTTATTTAATACAAATCAAGAAAAGGATGAATTGGGGTGGTCTTACCCTTGACTATGAACTGACTACATTCTCACTGACCAAATATTACCATATTGAAGAGAGTGTGGTGACTTGGGCCCCAAATAGCTAGTTTTAGCAACCGCCTCTCTATTTACTATTTGTAGCATATTTATTGAACCTTGGTTTCTTCATTAATGAAATAAAAATGTTAATGATAATTACTTTCACTATCTCAAAGGTTTATCCTACATATCGAACAAAATAATTTTATGAAAGCACCCTATGCACAGTAAAAGTATCACACAATGTTTTTTTTTTTTTACCATTTTTTAAAAATGTTTATGTATTTTTGAGAGAGAGAGGGGAAAAGAGAGAGAGAGAGAGAGAGAGAGAGAGAGAGATAGGAGACACCGAATCCGAAGCAGGTTCCAGGCTCTGAGCTGCCAGCACAGAGCCCAATGCAGGGCTCGAACTCACATACCATGAGATCATGACCTGAGCCGAAGTCAGATGCTCAACCGACTGAACCACCCAGGTGCCCCTTATGGGCCCAGCATGCTTAATATTTTTTACCTTTCAGGGGCGCCTGGGTGGCGCAGTCGGTTAAGCGTCCGACTTCAATCAGGTCACGATCTCGCGTTCCGTGAGTTCGAGCCCCGCGTCAGGCTCTGGGCTGATGGCTCAGAGCCTGGAGCCTGTTTCCGATTCTGTGTCTCCCTCTCTCTCTGCCCCTCCCCCGTTCATGCTCTGTCTCTCTCTGTCCCAAAAATAAATAAATGTTGAAAAAAAAATTAAAAAAAATATTTTTTACCTTTTATAATTAATACTTATTTCAGAAATTCAAAAAGTATAAAGAATTATAAAATGAACACACCTGTATCTACCACATAGTTTAAGATATAAAAGATTACTGGCAATTTGAATTCCCCTCCTATCTCATCCTAGGATACACCTGAAAAAGTAGAATCACATACTGAGTTGTTCCAAACATACTTAAAAGTTTTCCAATAATTGAATTGAGTATCAAAAATGATTTTCCTTTGGTATTCACACTTATGTTAACAAAATTCATCTGTTTTAGAAGAATTGATTTGATTTTTAAACAAAAACACATCAATTTCAAAACTATGTATATAAAAGTTAAATAACTTTATTACTTTGTGAACTCAGTATTATTAACATTTAATTGAATAAATACTGTATAAATTGACAATTATGAATTTATCAATAGCAACAGAGCGTTTTTCAATTTACACAATATCGTCAATAACAGCTTAAATCTTCTTTATATTGATTCAAATATAGAACATGTTTAAAATAATTTTTATTTTTATTATGAAAAATTTCAATTTCAGCATGCATTCTTATGTCTGTGTACATAGGTCGCAAGTAAGCTTTTCTTTTTCTTCAGGTGTCACAGATAACTTCATATGCAGTGTGATATCTGTAAGGAACTAGAGATCACACTGTCATTTTTTTTTTCTTTTTGTATTTGATTATTGGATATTTAGGAAATGTATGTTTATTTCAAGAAAATCTTGACTAGAAGGTAAAAGTTGTGCACGAAAGTGTTAGCTCAGCAGGTTTGGTTTGCTCAAACCCTGCACATTCCAAAGGGAGTTCTGGCCCTTGATCCTTTCCTGGGAGATAATCTCTAGGCCCTTGTAATAGTCTGCTTGATAAGAGTGTCTTTATGTATCTAAGGCTTTTGGCCACACCAGAGTTTATGCTAAAAACATGATTTATAGTGAATGTCCTGGTCCATGCTGTATCAATTTGACCTTTGGGGGAATTGGAGACTGAGTAGGTAAGGTCCGCCACACAGACATTCTGTACCTACTGACTGACCCCTAATAAAAACTGTGGGCACAAAGGCTCAGATGAACTTCTTGGTTGGCAATACTCTGCACATGTTGTGACACATCATTGCTGGAAGGATTAAACACTACCCTTTTGACTTTTCTTTCCTGGTGCCTTTGTTTTGCTGATTTTAATTGGTATTCCTTCACCATTACAAGCCATAACCACGAGTCTAAGAGCGTCTCTGAGTTCTAGGACTTGTTCTACTGAATCAGTGAACCTGAAGGTGGTCTTGGGGAACCCGTGATACAGTTTTGTGTCAGAACTGGGATTGACTAGACTGACCCTGACTCAATAATAACATGATGAAAATGCAGCTTAGGAAAAGGAAGAGTGAGAGGGTAGAGGTTGACAAACTTTTGATTCCTAGATGGTTGCCTGCTCACCCATGGTGTGAAAAGGCATCTGTGTTGTGATCAGTTACTATATGTAAAACTTACCAGTCAAATCCAAAAATGATAAATTCAATTCCTGAGGAGGTGGTTCCCTGGATACGTAAGGAAATGCAAAATAACAAGAAACAAGTCAAATATACAATCTCTTAGTTATCATTATCTGTAATAGCTAAAGTGAAAGTAAAGGAGTGTGTTAGAGTAGATCCTGATACTGGACCAAGCTTGGATTTCAGCCAATTCAGGGTAAGCTCTAGCCTCAGGGCCACCACCAAAAAGATAAATTATGATAATTTATGATATTCTATGATAATAGAACCTTTATGACCTTTCTTCACCAAGAAGATAATCCAGGTAGGAGGAGGACAAAACCAAGAAACAACTACCAGCAGGATAGGTATGATGTGAAGGCATTGTTTTATCTTTTAGATTGATATCATCAGCTTCCTAAAGAACTTTTACTAAAATGAATGCGGGAGTGGCCAACTTAGGGGCAGTATCATGGGTTTTGAATGCAGAGTAGAAGAGCATGTCTTGGTCGATACAGGATGCACAGTTCACTATTGAACAATTACAGATGGCTGTATATAATCCAGACACATAGAAGGTTATTTCACAAAGGACAGCTGGGGGACTAGATAATGTAATGTTTGCTTACTGTGAGAAGGGGGATTATTTTTCTCTTCCTTTAAATGCTAAATGAACTCCCCAGATGAAGTGTCTGATATACTTTGTATATAAGCCATGCTGGATTGACACTATGATGACTGAGATGTTCATCCATTTAATATACCCCTTAACCAGGTCATGGTAAGTTCTATGATTGAGGGAGCTCCTTTTGCATGGGCAGCCCATGTGTACTTACTGCCATAAAAGCAAGGAGTGCTTTGGGAGACCTTATCAGCTTTGTCTCAACTTCCCCTTATGGGTCTTAACAAATGCTAAGAAAATTAGAATGATTCACAAAAGAATAGAAGAAAGACAAAGTGGAGGTTCCAGGGACTCACGTCAGCAGGGTGGAAGTTGTTGATGAGGTTGAAACAAGGTCTCAATGCAGCACCATGGGAGGTTGGGTGGACTGGTGGGGGTCCTTGCTGTTCCCCAGTGTTGAAGGATCCCAAACAAATATACTGTATTTACTCTACTTTGTAAGAATTTAAAATGTTGGAAGGCAAAGATGACAATGAAAAAACTGACTTCTAATTGCTGGGGATGATGGTCTGGCAACTTAATCAGAATGAAGATTGATAAAAGAGCAAGGGTCTTCTAGCTCATCTCCTGGAAGGGGACTGAAGGCCATATGCACAATATATGGGGAAAATAGTCAAGGACTAGAGAAGAAACTTTTCTAGGACTCCTTCGTGTAGGAGTCAAATGCACTGTGATTCTAAAACCTGTTGGTGAAATCCTAAAAGGGGCTACAGATAGACTGGGAAGATACGGGACACACAGTTGATGGGATTTAGATAAATCTTTGGGTGAAAACTGGAATGTTTGAATGGGCTTTACGTGAAGTGATTTTGTGTCTTTCACCTGAATGCATTATTAGGATGGATATTATATATGATTACAGAATACTTCCCTATCTAGTATTATAAAGCAAAAGGCATGTAAGTTCATCTAGTTTTGATTCCTCCACTTTTCTTTGAGATTTGTGGAAGTGGGTGGGAAGTATGCTGGTAGAACCTTCCTCATATCACCTCAGCTTTTTTTTCTTTCTTTCTTTTTTCTTATCTGAATCAATGATCCTGGGACCAGGGCTGCAAGTACATGTGCCAGAAGCAGGGATGATCCCTGTGTAAGAAACTGTAACAGTACCTTTAAACCTTTATGTCCAAATCTCTAATGGCCTGATGGGATGGATTATGTCTCTATCCCATCTGGAAAAATTGGCATTAACAGTAAATGTAGCCATATTGCTCAGTGGTTGAGATAACCCTGTACCTATGCCCTGTGAGATAGTTCTGTACCCATGTAATCCTACCCTATGTGGATGGGAATGAATTGAGGGGAAGACACTTGACAGACTGGTAATTGCTGCTGATAATCCGGACCAGCACAGTGGCTGAACCTAATACCCGTTCCAAAGGTGGAACAGTTTTGGTAAAAAATTAACGACAAATGGTGAGAAGGAGAAATAGTCGCTGAAGGTGAAGGAATGAATATGTGTGTTATGAAACAAGGGAAATCTGACATAACACTGGTCCTTTCAGAGAGGCTTGGAGTAAGAGAACAGTACTTTCTCTCAGCACAATTATACCAGATACCTGAAAGGATGGAATCATATATTTGCTGCAATCACTCTTGCTTTTTGAAACTATTTTTTTGACAAGGCCAAATGGAAGCCTGAAAACCTGACTGGTATTGCTCTGGGAGATATTTTAGTCTTACAATACGATGATGAACTGGATGAGTTGTTAGTGACTCGGTGGAAACTCTAGTAATATGCTAGTGTCCACTGACTGTCATTTCAGGTTACAACTACCACAGAGGATAACATTTGGGAGGGAATTTCCAGAAACTACTCCCTACCAGACCATCAAACCCCATGGTATACAACTCTTGGCAGACTGATTACTGTGTAACTATAAACCTTGATGATAAAATGCTTAGAAAGTTCCCTGGTTATAATGGGAAAAAAATATAGCAGTGGTATGCCTGCCCTGCCACAGTGTGCTATCCACGAATACATATTGCCCTCGTTTTTGTGGATGGAAAGCTATTAAACAGAATAGAAAGAGATCATGGGCTTCTGATGGGATTATAGCAGCAGATATTACATGGAGGTCCATATTTCCCTGGGGAACAGCCCCATCCTGAGATGATGGAGGCTTTATGGATTTAGTCAAAGTAAAGTAAACTAAATCTAGGTGTGATACTACTCATGGAACCCTAGTGTGGGTGGCCCAACGTTTTTGGGTATAGAACATGTATCCTGATTGCACTCAGGCCATTAGTATATAACAGTAATGACACGAATGGTGGATTTAACACTGGCTCACAAGACACAAAAGAGCTTTAGGGGAGATGAATGCCTCACTGGGTATCATGGAACAAGCTAAATTCATCTTTGATGAGGAGCAGCATTCGGAGGAAAAGATTTGTTAACTAGAATAAAGAGATTAGGGGAAATTCTATTCTGGGAGGAAAGCAAGGGGTGGGATTCAGCCCAGAAAGATAATGAAGTTGGATGAAGTGGGAAAAGAAGGCTAAAAAATAATGCTAGATAATTTCCACTGTGTTGGGAAAGGGCTTGTGCTTTGACCCAACAGGGCCTCTTGACTGTTTTAACGTAGCTATAGGACAACATAGCCATGGCAGTGGTCCTCATCCTAACTGTTGAGGCTCAAGGATCACAGCTGTGGGGATCTTAAGGACCTTCCAATCTATGGAAGTTCTCTGAGGCCATTTGCAATTATGTCAATACATCATAACTGCCCTGACCCCAAGAATACATCACAGTAAGACATATCCTGTAGTACAATTAGCAGGGTAGTATTAGAACTATTCCGAATACTATCCATGTCTTCAGAGGGAGGTCAGCCGTGATGTACAACAGCACCCAATGGGAACCAGTACCAGTATAAGGCTGTGAACTGGAACAGGGTGACTAGCTTTGTTTCCAGTGGACTTAGAGCCCAGAAATAACCCGGCTGTGGCTAGCTTTGTTTCCAGTGGACTTACAGCCCAGAAATAACCCGGCTGTGGCTAACTGTAATAATTCCTGTCTATAATAGAATCCAGTATATGGGCAATGGCCAATTCTGATAAGGCATGGTGATAACCTCTGTAATTTTTCCTCATTTGTTCTGTGATGAAATAGAATTGTATCATGACCATTCTGTGTTAAGATGTAACCCTGGGATTGTGGGTGAAAGTCAATGACCTTATGTACATAAGTCAGATGTATGATAATACTGATATTGATGATCAAATGTGTTAGGTTTAGTTAAAGCCTCTTTGGGACATAATACCAATGGAAAATGACTGGCCTGGAGAAGAAGTGGATTTATCTAACCATCAGCTAATTTCTATACTAAATAGTTTAATACAAGTTTATCATAAGGCATAAAGAGTTATAGATCAAAGGGAGTAGACTAGTAATCAAATTAGCACAAAAATATAAAAATATATATAATAGCTTTATGGTCTTTCTTTAAATCTACCCCTAATCCACAGCGCTCCCTCAAGTTTTAAGCATATTTATATCGATACTATTGCTGTATCAGTTATGAAAGTGCTAAACTAAATGTAGTTTGTTCAAGCAGGAGCATTTTGCTGTAAGAGAGCCTAGGCCTAGGGCCAGGGTGATGGTTATGCAGTAAAGGGGCTGCACATTCCAAAGAAAGGATGGGCTGTTGACCAGCTTCTGGGAGGGAACCTCTAAGCCCTAGAATATCCTTTCTGATAATAGTGTCTTTGTATACCTGGGGCTGTGGGCCTTGACAGATAGTTAAGTGCTTCCCTCTTACAAAGATACTTTCGATGACATTGGGACCACTAGAATACTCCAGAGTAATCTCTCCTTTTCAAGAATCTTAATCACATCTGCAAAGTCCCTCTTGCCATGGAAGGTAACACATTCACAGGTTTTGCAATTTAGGACAGGAACATCTTTGGGGGCCATTATTCGGGCTACCACATGGAACAAACTAGGCAGGTATAAGGAAAACTACCACGCAAGTCTTTTGAAAAGTGACACCTATCCAACCCTCCTTCTGTGTCTCGGGAGTTAAGAGGGTCATTAACTGGGGGTGTGGCGGTGTGGAAGGGGAGAGAACACGTCCTGTCCAAAAAGGACAGCTGCTGCTTAGTTCTAGTGACTATTGCTGCGTGGGAGGGTTGGCCCTGAGCTGCTAGAGAAGACAGGAACTCACATGTGTGTATAAAATAGTGCGGCATTAAAATGTTGATGACTTCCTCGAGTTTTGAAGTTTCAAAATATATTGCGGAGGTCACACAAAGCAAAAACACATCTTGTCTCCTCTGCTGTTCACACTTTCACAATGATAATGAAACTATTTGAACAGAGCAATTGTTCTCCCCCGCTAGAAGCCAGGGCCTTTTTCCCCCAGGGGGGAAACGATACATTATAATAATGAAAATGTAATTTAGAAAATGCTCCTACCTTTAATCCTTAGGGTTGCTATGTGGGGTTGATTGTACTGTCTCCATCTTCAAGTGAGGAGGAGCCAGGATGCGTGTCTTTTTTCCTTCCAAATTCCATCCTTTTTCCACTTTGTTCACTTTCCTTTATCTATAACTAAGTCGGGTTAAATTAATTAAATAAGGAGGCCATTAGACTGAGGTGGCTCTAAGGCTGTAGCAGTCTACGTAAGCAAACCAAACTCTTAGCTTGTTAAATGCCTCAAGTTTACAAAATTGAAACCTAAGGACAACCAGTCACGAACAGACAACTAGGCTTAAGGCTACAGCCAGTCAAGAATCTCTTGGCTTTGCTTCCACCTTTTCTCTATAGAAGTCGCTCCTAGGCCTCCTGCTGGTAGAGCACACCCTACTACTTCTGGTTTGGTGCTGCCCAATTTAAATCGAGTTTTGCTTAAATAAACTCTTAATTTTTTTATTTTTTATTTTTGAGAGAGAGGGTGAGAGAGATTGAGTGCGAGCATGAGTCAGGGACGGGCAGAGAGGAAGAGGGAGACATAGAATCTGAAGGAGGCTCTAGGTTCTGAGCTGTTAGCCCAGAGCCCGAGGTGGGCTCTAACCCACGAACTGTGAGACCACGACCTGCGCAGAAGTGGGATGCTTAATGACTGAGCCACCCAGGGGCCCCTATACTCTTAACATTTTTAATATGTCTCAGTTTATCTTTTTAACAGTCTCAACAGGTACTATGCCAGTTGGTGCCTCAAGGGGTTTTTCATGTAGGTCCTGCAGAAACTGCTTTCGCACTGACTCCGCTTTTCTCACAAATCAGAGGCGCGAAACTGCATGGCTTCCTTCCAGCCTTGTTGTTTGAGCAAGCAGCTCAAACCCAGAGCATGTAAATGTGGAAGGACAAAGGTTGTCCAAACCTAAATTGTGGTCCACGTGCAGCAAGAAAACACATTTTCCCACCATTCTTGCATTATAAGTAAACAAGCTAAAGCCAGCCCATATTCTCCTTCCTCCAAGAGAGACTCAGCAAGCATCCATGGCTCTTTTTCAGGAAGCACTCAGAAGAAGGGAATGGGAGAGGTCTGTGCAAAGAGTGGCTTGAATACACACTCTCTTTACCATCTCATTTTAAAGTCTTCCTTCCCATTCCTTTAACTGAGTAGAGCTCTTTTGCTCAGCATTTCAGCCTCCTCCCTTTCCCCTCCTGCAGGTGCATATTGTGTATATCACACATTTACAGTTTTTAGCCATTAGCTGGCTTTTACTATTGATTCTTTCTTCTTTGTTACTTTTTTCCTTTGAAAGCTTCATTCAGTGCTCTGGCATTAAAAAAAGCTCGGCATGAATAAAAACAACATAATTCTCCCCCTTTCTGTCTCTGTGAGAAGCCAATCTCAGAACAAGTTGCGTCCATTTTCTGTAGCTCAAGCGACTTGAAACTTGTAGTTGTATTTAGGGTTTTGAAGCTGGATGTGCAGAAGATTGGAAGAGGGCCATCAGTCAGTGAGCAGACTTCCCTGGGCAGGCATGCAGGGAGGATCTCTGAAGGCTGAATTTTTGTCTTTGTTTTTTCCTGTTTGCTGCCAACTGCCAGTTACAAATTGGATACAAATTCCTTAACCTTTGGCCAGCAGCACTCAATTTCATGCTTTCTAATTTATATGTAAACAAAATTGTAAATTTGACTTAATTATGTTTCCCTCTAGTTTTTCCACCTTATTTTGGAGGGGGGGGATTGTTTTGTGATTTACTTCATTCTGATTAACTCTTGACTTTCTGGAACATTCTGCAGCATTATATAAAAAATTCCAACCCGTAACAACCACTCAGTCTGCCTGATTTAAGCAGCAGATTATAGCCTCACAATCCTAGACTGTTGCCTAAAGCTGAAAACAAAACCTTGAACACCTTGAAACCAAAATGTCTCCATTTGAAAAATAATAATTAGTAGCACAACCTTGTTTTCTCTAAATAAGAGAAGTGAGAGAATTAAGTGAAGGCAACTATGCCTGTGAATAAATGGTACCTAGACACTTCTTCATTTTTTTAAAGTTTATTTTTGAGAGAGAGGGACAGAGTGTGAGTGGGGGAGGAGCAGAGAAAGAGGGAGACACAGAATCTAAAGCAGGCTCCAGGGTCTGAGCTGTGGGCGCAGAGCCCAACATGGGGCTCAGACTCACTACCAGTGAGGTCATGACTGAGCCGAAGTTGGATGCTCGACTGAGCCACCCAGGCACCCTGAAACTTCCTCAAATAGAGTCAGTCTTTACAATTTTCCTTCCCTGAGGAGAAGACAACTATTTCCAATTGATGTGGACTTACCCACAGTGTTTATTTCATTTTATCATTTACAAACTATTCTCAAGGAAAAATCCTCCCAAAATTGGCCTGGGAACTGCTCTGGAATCTTCTCTGTTTGTTGCTGTATTAGTTTCCTAAGATTGCCATAACAAATTGCCACTAACTAGGTGGCGTAAACCAACAGAAATTTGTTCTCTCAGTTCTGGAGGCTAGAAGTCTGCAATCAAAGGCTCTAGGGAAGGAGAGTTTGCTCTTTTCCTAGCTTCTGGTGGTTATTGGCAATCTTTGGCATTCATTGCTTTGTAGATGCATCACTCTAATTTCTGCCTTGGTTTTCACATGGTGTTCTCCTCTGAGTCTCTCTGTGTTTTCTCCTCTTACAAAGGTAACAGTCATTGGATTTAGAGTCAACCCTAATCCAGTGTCCTCTCATCTTAACCAATTATATCTGTAAAGACCCTATTTCCAGGTAAGGGCACATTCTGGGATTCTGAATGGACATGAATTTTGAGGGCACACCATTAAACCCACAATACTTGCTGTTCACTGATTTAAAGTAAGTATACATGACGCCAAGTGTGAGAATTTCAATCACATGTCTGGAAGTTTTATTTATTCAACTTAAAAAAAATTATTCAACAGTTTATTTATTTACTGTCAACGTTTGGTAGATAGAGCCCAGATCTTCCTTTGATTCACATGTGGACAGTCTTTTCCACATATCCAGAACAAACAGATAATGTATTGGAACAGTCAAGCCAGAAAGAACTGAATCCAAAATTCAGGGGGAACATTTTGAATCTTCTCTATTAAGGACCACATAAAGATACACCCTGTGAAGCCCCAAAGGGGATTCCAGCTAAGGCCTATATTATTATTTTCTTAAAGTCCTTCTTACCCGAGCTTTGGCTTATCATTGAGTTTTTAAAATTGAATTTAGCATATGATTTATACTTTGAAGATCTGATGAAAAGCTTTTGTAGCTGAAGTAGGATAATAACTTCTTGTCTTTCACTCCAGGAAAGTAGGCCTGTCTGGATGCTACTGAAATGTTTTAGTGATATCTTAATACAGAAATATACTAATTTAAAAATTCCAACCTTGAGTCAACCTGTTAGTGCTGATGCCTAGTCCTTTGAATTTGACCCAATTCAGCAACAACCAGTATATATTCTGGGAATGAAGGAGAAAAGAACAAAGGGTGGGAATAAGTCACTGAGCTACTTTCTTTCCAGATTTTTCAACTTAATTAGTCTTTAATTAGTCTCTTACCCACTCTTCTAAACATCCAGACATCTGGTTAATAGTATAAGCTGATGATAATAGGGGAAGGTTATATGAATAACAGCTCCTAAAGGTGTTGCTAGGTGTATGGGTGGGGAGAAGTTCAGAATTAGGATTGGCCTTGATACGAAAATGTAGGAGTCAGAGAAGGGCCTCCTAAGAAAGTAGCAAATGGATCTAGGCACAGTGCACATCAGGAAGCTTAAAGCACAAGCAGCCCCTGAATCCTGGGACAGACATATTGAGATAATTATAGTTAAAACACATCTTGAAGGCATTTGTTGACTATTCAGTTTGCCCTGATAACCACTGTTTCTTCACTTCTGCTAAATTCATACAGCTATCCGTGGGTGATCCACAGGGAAGCAGGACAAATGATAAAGGTCCATAATTATAACACTGGTTTTCTTTATTACATTATAATAAAGAGGCTTCATTAGTAAGAACTTGTTGACTCCTGGATTATCAATTAATCAAGTGGATTTTGACTATTTTAAAATTAACTAAAAATTCTTTTCTGAGAATTGATAGGATATAGATTTTTCAAATAAATAGCACTTTTATTTTTCCTCCCACAATGATCGCTTTGAGGCTTACCATAGTTTCTGAATTATATTTATTAGTCATGCCATAACACATTGATTAATACAGCAAATTTAGTAGATTCATTAAGAAACTGAAACATAAGTTAATCAGTGTAATCTCAATCATCATAATGTCTGTTGTTTCAACCATCATAATATTTGTACTATATGGAAACATATCAGATGACTGCTAGGGTTATCTGCTTTGAAGAGATTCATTAAATTCAGTTATTTTGCTTACAATATCAATGTCAAATTAATTTATTCCAAAATCTTAGAAATAGACGCATTTGTGAAGAGGTCATTTTTGTTTCCAGATGTTGATAACAGATACCCATTCCACAAAAGCAAAAACACATCAGGCAAAAAATTAATTCAGGCTGTCATAGGACATTTCAACCTAATTTCATTTATTTGTTCACTCATTTACTCCATCAGTGGTTATTTTTGTGAGAACCAACTATATGTCACTGACTGCTCTAGACACCAGTGACACAAGGGACAACAAAAGCCCTACCCGAATACTAGAGTTCACATTCCAGTCAGACGTGGCCGGGGAGCCAGATGCTAAACAACAATGAGGACAAATACCCAACGTCTCAGGTGCTGACAAAATGTGCAAGTGCCATGACAGATGGGAAGCTGGGTAGGAGGATAGTGAGGGAGATGGGAGTGTGGCTCTCGTGCAGAGACTTGAAGCAGCCACCGGCAGAGTTGCACTTCTTGTGAAGTACGTGAAGCCTAAGCTTCAGGGACTTGCACTTGCACGGGTGTCTGTGAGTGAAGGGAGCTGCGGGGTGCTGCACAGTGGGATTATGGGGAGGCAGGCAGGTTGCCATCAGGAAGCATTTCTGTGTAGGCAATTCTGTTTAAATGATGAGGATATCTCCAAAGACAGTGAACAATGGACTCCAAAGTCATCTCCAGAGCTCCCATAATTTGCTATAGTTTCTGTTCTTAGTCTAAAAAAAATGTAACCTAAAGTTTTATTTCTTTTTCTAAAAGAACATTCCCTGTCATAATTATATTAGCTTCAGGTCCCAACCAACCTGTATCCACACCAGCCCTGGGAATCTCAGGGCAAGCGGCAGACAGAGGGAACTGCAAGGATGCCAGTGGCTGGAGCTCACAAGAGGGCTATAGGTATGAGCTCTTGCAAAAGTTGTGGGAAGGGGCAACAGAACTTTAAGAACTGTGGGTTTTATTCTTATGAGGTTGTGACACCAATTAAAATTGAGATCAGAGGAATTACTGGATCTGATGTACATTTCAATAGATCCTTTTAAAAGAATCACTCCTAGGGGACACCAAGGGGCAGCAGTGGTTGGGGCTCTGTGGGTAACAGTAGAGGGGGTGAAAAATACCAGCATCTGGGATATATTCTTTAAAAGCAGACCTGAGAACACTTGCAAGTGGATTGGGTGTAGTTAATAAGGAAGAGAGAGGAGTCAAGGAACATGCCAAGGTTTTTAGTTTGAATAATGAGTGGATGGAGGCACTGTTCACTGAGCTGGGGAGTTGAATCAGAGTTCAGCTTTGGAGATATTAAGTTCAAGATAGACATCCAAGTGGAGATTAAAAGTAGACAATTGAGTATACGAGTCTGTCACAGTTACCGTGTCATTTAATCCCCAATGCAACTCTGTGTAGGTATCATTATTCCTGTCTGAAGGTTACAAAAAAAAGTGGCTTAGATGTAATCCAATATTGTCTAACAATATGTGGCAATTCTAACATTTAGAATATCTGATCGCTTGTTCATCACATTGAATCATCTTTCTTCACCTGTTTCCCTCCCTCCCTCTCTGCCTTTCTTCCTTCCTTCCTTCCTTCCTTCCTTCCTTCCTTCCTTCCTTCCTTCCTCCCTTCTTCCCTTCCTTCCTTCCTTCCTTCCTTCCTTCCTTCCTTCCTTCCTCCCTTCTTTCCTTCCTTCCTTCCTTCCTTCCTTCCTTCCTTCCTTCCTTCCATCTAAACTTATTTTACAGCTCGTTAGTGCTAGGTATTGGGGTTACAAATACAAACAAGATATGGTCCCAGTCTTCAACTTGCCTTATGATCTTAATAACTTTTTGGATATATTAAAGTGTGGAGCAAACAGAACCCAGTAAAATTGATAACTTGATATTTTCTTGAGTCCAAGTAACCATGGGTTATAAAAAGTAGAATTCACAGTAACTTTCTTGGGAAAAAGGAAACACTAAAATTAACAGATTTCAAGTTTAAGACACTTATTGACTTTAGATAGAACATATAAAAATATATCTTAGAATTCAGAAAATATAATTGGGCCCTTATTTTCTAAGCCCTTGGTATGCTTTATTTTATTTAATCATCACAGTAAGCCTTTGAGATAGCTAATATTATTATTCCTACTTTATAGATGAAGAAATGACATAAAGAGGTTAAGTGGTAAGTGGCAAACCTAGAAACCAAATCCAAGGTATCTGATTAAAAGGGGCATTTAATCATTTTGCTAAACTGACTTTAAGAGTTAAGAGAGTTGGAGTGTAGTCCAGATTTGGTTTCTAAAGTTTGGGACCCTTATCCTTGGACTTCAGTATCCTCATCAATAAAGTTGGACTTGGAAACCTCTGGACATCTCATATGCTCTAAGAAGATTATAACAGTAGTCACTACATTTTATTATGAGATATACTTCTCACTGAAAAAATGACTTAGACAATAAATACATATATCTATCATTTATTCAGTACCCACTATGTACTAGGTTAAGTGCTTTGTATAGTTTATGTGCTTCAGTAATTACTACAGCCTCACGGGGTCAGATTTATTATGTGTATTATAGATGAAGACGCAAATTCAGTAATTTGCTGAAGGCCAAAAAGCTGGTAAGTTTTGGAAATGGATCTAACCCAGTTCTGAATCCAAATTCCATGGGCTTTATGCCATTTTAGTTTTTCTCTAGAAAAGTAGGGATAACCTTAAATGCAAAAACTCCAAAAAATGTCAACTCTCAGGAAAAAAAAAAAAAAACAAAACAAGACATTTTTGGAAGTGTTGAGTCTAGTTAGCAGAAGAGGGTGTTAAAATGCTAAAGTTGTTTGCCACAACTTCAGCCTAGTGAGAGAATCTCAAATAACTTAATGTCCCTGTTTGGCAAGCTTTTTATAGAGGAGAACCTGCCAACATTCATCCATTAGTAAAATCTAAGATCTCCTTAGGAAGTTCTGCTTGTCATTAATATCATATTACATAAATTATCTTGAAGACATCAAAATGTTTTGGAAAACAGACTCAGTCTGAGCCTTGTTGGAAATATCCATAACAACTTTAATTATCTAAAGGACTACTTCGTGGTATGAAGTATCCTGATATTTATGTGTCTCAGTATCCTAATTTCTTTTTTTTTTAATTCTTTTAGATGTTTATTTATTGTTGAGACAGAGATTCACAGAATGTAAGCAGGGGAGGGGCAGAGAGAGAGGGAGACACAGAATCTGAAGCAGGATCCAGGCTCCTAGCTGTCAGCACAGAGCCTGAGGCAGGGCTCGAACTCATGAACCGTGGGATCATGACCCGAGTCAAAGTCAGATACTTAACCGACTGAGACACCCAGCTGCCCCTCAGTATCCTAGTTTCAAACATAAACAAAAGAAGAAAGGATAGAATGATGATCCTCATTACCCAATACCTAGTTTCAACAGTTATCATATATTGCCAATTTTGGTTATCTGTAACTCCCTATAGCTTTCTCCTTGCTGTTTTATTTTTGTACAGCTTTATTGAGGCCTAATTTACAGTCTCTAAATTAATCCATTGTAGGCACATGATTCAGTGATTTTCAGTAAATTTAGAGAGCCATCACCACGATCTTGTTTTAGAGCACTTCTATTGCCTCAAAAAATCCCCTCATATCCATTTGTAGTCAATCACCCTCCTACAACCAGCCCTGAGAAACCACTTATCTGCTTTCTACATCTATATATTTGACTTTTCTAGCCAAGTGCTGTTAAGGTTCATTCATATTTTGATATGTATCAATAGTTGGTTCATTTTTATTGTTAAATAATACTGCATTATCTTTTTGAACATTGGGAGTGTTTTCAGCTTTTGGCTACAGTATATAGTGCTGCTGTGAACATTTGTGTACAAGTCTTCGAGTGAACAGGAGTTATTTCTCTTTGGTGGACACATAGGCATGGAATTGTCATGTTGTAAAGTAAGTTAATATTCAACTTTTTAAGTAACTACCAAACTCTTTTCAAAATGGGTGTATCGTCTTACCTTCTCACCTGCAGTTAATTATTCTAATATATTTACATTTTCATATACATTTTAGAATCAGCTTGTCTACAAAATTTTTCTGCATGAATTTTGATTGGAATAGCATTAGATGAACCTGCAGGTCATTTTGGCGAGAATTGACACCTTAACTGTGTCGAATCTTCCAATTCGTGCCCCAGTAACTTTCCTTACTTATTTAGGCTTTCTTTGAATTTTCATCAGTGTTTTACCGTTTTCAGTACATATGCCTTGTTAGATTTATGCCCAAGTATTTCATTTTTGAGAGGAGCTGATGTAAATGATACTGCTTTTAAATTTTAGGTTTTCAATTATTCATTGCTAGCATAGAAACAGGATTAAGTTTTGTGTTCGGATCTTGTATCCTACAACCTTGCTAGACCCACTTATTGGTACCTGGATACTTTTTTAATTTATTTTTTGTATTTTTTCGTACAATTGAGATTTTCTATATAGACTTTTATGTCATCTCTTGGGAAGACCAGTTTTATTTCTTCCCTTGTAATTTTGTATCTCTTTTATTTATTTTCCTCTTTTTTTACATTAGATAGGGGTTCCAGCATGACGTAGAGTAGGAAATGATGTTGAGTGAATAGAGTGGTCATTTTTGCCTTCTGATCTTAGGGCAAAGCACTCAATACTTCATTATTAAATATGATGTTATCTATAGTTATGTTGTTTGCTTTTGTTGTTGGTTTTTGTGGATGCTCTCTTATAGATTGAATACATTCTCTTTTTTTAATTTGTGGAAAGTGTTTATCATGGATGGATATTCATGTTAAATACGTGGAATTCTGTTAAATACTTTCTCTGTTTCAGTTCATGTATTCACATGATGTTCTTCTTCAGACTGTTTATGTGGTGGATCATGCTACTTTATTTCACATTTTAAACTAGCCCTGCATTCTTGAGATATCCTCTATTTGGTTGTGGTATTTGTTTGCTTTTTTATGTTGCTTGATTCTCTTTGCTCATATTTGTTGAGGATTTTGTGTTACCTTGGCATTGGTGGCTGTTGGTTTTTTTTTTTTTTTTTCTTTTCTCCTGCTGCTTGGATTTTCCTGGTTTTTCACAGGCAGAGTAATTTTGGATTGTATCCTAAACAGTGAAGCATTATGTAATGGGACTCTCTGATCTTGCTTAAATCCCACTGAGAATGTTGCAGTTTTTGTTTTAGCATGCAATGAATCCAGTTCAGTTCAAGATGCAAGTTCCAAATAGGTTTAGTGGGTTGTGGTTTTAGTATCAGTTCCATTTTCAAGGCTTTTGCAGTGTTTTATGGATCTATCCTGTGTGTGTGCTATCTACTGAGTGGCCAGTGTGGGATTTGGGCAGGGGGTCTGTCCTGTAGTTCAGTTCTCGGTCTTTGGTATCCTAATTAGGGTCAGACTCATGCATGCACATCTTGGGATTGAGTCAGAATTTGTGAACAACTTCATGGGTTGCTTTTTGGAGCTCCTACCTCTCTGTGATCCCACTGGTGCTTATACTGGCTTCCTGGGTCTTCTTTTTTTCCAGTCTTTTGGCCAGTGATCTAGAAATGCATATGTCCTGGGACTGCAGCTGCATCTCAGCTAAGTGGGAGGAGGACAGAGACAGCAGAGTCTGGCTTCTTACACTCACCCTTAAGTAAGAGGGTCCATCATTTTGGTACCACATCTCCTCTAATTGCAGAAGAAGATTCCTGTCTCTCAGAGATTTAGATGCTTTGTGAATCCCTGCTGCTTTGACTGGGGCTGTGGTGGGTCTGTCTTGAAGCCTGTGGAGAAGAACCAGGGCCCACACAGGATCAACAGAGGCATCACTGTGCTGGTGAGTGACATGTGCTCCCTGCTGTTGTTACAGTATGTGGGGCAGGGGTGCAAGGTGCGCACAGGTAAATGTGTGCTGAGATCCTCTGCTGTGATTGTCTTTCATGTGGTTTTGATTTGTACTTGTCTCGTGACTAACAATATTGACATCTTTTATGTGTTCACTGGCTATTTGTATGTTTTTTGGAGAAATCTCTACTTAAATCCTTTCCCTTTTTTTAATTTTATTTTTTATTTTTTAAAATTCACACCCAAATTAGTTAGCATATAGTGCAACAATGATTTCAGGAGAAGATTCCTTAATGCTCCTTACCCATTTAGCCCATCCCCCTCCCACAACCCCTCCAGTAACCCTCAGTTTGTTCTCCATATTTATGAGTCTCTCCTGTTTTGTCCCCCTCCCTGTTTTTATATTATTTTTGTTTCCCTTCCCTTACGTTTGTTTATCTGTCTTGTCTCTTAAAGTCCTCATATGAGTGAAGTCATATGATTTTTGTCTTTCTCTGACTGACTAATTTCACTTAGCATAATACCCTCCAGTTCCATCCACGTAGTTGAAAATGGCAAGATTTCATTCTTTTTGGTTGCCAAGGAATACTCCATTGTATATATATACCACATCTTCTTTATCCATTCATCCATCAATGGACATTTGGGCTCTTTCCATACTTTGTCTATTGTTGATAGTGCTGCTATAAACATGGGGGTGCATGTGTCCCTTTGAAACAGCACCCCTGTATCCCTTTGATGAATGCCTAGTAGTGCATTTGCTGGGTCATAGGGTAGTTCTATTTTTAGTTTTTTGAGGAAACTCCATACTGTTTTCCAGAGTGGCTGCACCAGCTTGCATTCCCACCAACAATGCAAAAGAGATCCTCTTTCTCCGCATCCTCGCCAATATCTGTTGTTGCCTGAATTGTTAATGTTAGCCATTCTGACAGGTGTGAGGTGGTATCTCATTGTGGTTTTGATTTGTATTTCCCTGATGATGAGTGATGTGGAGCATGTTTTCATGTGTCGGTTGGCCATCTGGATGTCTTCTTTGGAGAAGTGTCTATTCCTGTCTTTTGCCCATTTCTTCACTGTATTATTTATTTTTTAGGTGTTGGATTTGATAAGTTCTTTATAGATTTTGGATACTAACCCTTTATCTGATATGTCATTTGCAAATATCTTCTCCCATTCTGTTGGCTGCCTTTTAGTTTTGCTGATTGTTTCCTTCGCTGTGCAGAAGCTTTTTATTTTGATGAGGTCCCAGTAATTCATTTTTGCTTTTGTTTCCCTTGCCTCTGGAGATGTGTTGAGTAAGAAGGTGCTGTGGGCAAGATGAAAGAGGTTTTTGCCTGATTTCTCCTCTAGGATTTTGATGGCTTCCTGTCTTACATTGAGGTCTTTCATCCATTTTGAGTTTATGTTTGTGTATGGTATAGGAAAGTGGTCCATTCTTCTGCATGTCGCTGTCCAGTTTTCCCAGCACCACTTGCTGAAGAGGCTGTCTTTATTCCATTGGATATTCTTTCCTGTTTTGTCAAAGAGTAGTTGGCCATATGTTTGTGGGTCCATTTCTGGGTTCTCTATTCTGTTCCATTGATCTGAGTGTCTGTTATTCTGCCATCCTTTCCCCATTTTTAAATTGGGTTGTCATTTTGTTATTGAGTTATATGGGTCCCTTTATATATTCTGTATACTAGTTTCTTGTAGATACTTGATTTATAAACATATTCTTTCATTTTATAGGTTTTTATTCTTTCTTGATGGTAACATTTTTTGAATCACAAAACTTTTTTTTAAATTTTGATGAAGTCCAATTATGTAATATTTTCTCTTTGGTCGCTTGGGCTTTTATTTTCAAACCTAAGAAATCATTGCCTGGTCCAATTTCATAATTGCCTCGTCCAAATCATTGCCTGGTCCAATTTGCTCTTATGTTTTTATTAAGAGTTTTATAGTTTTAAGTCTTATATTTTAGTCGAAGATCCATTTTGAGTTAGTTTTGTGTATGGTGTGAGGTAAGGATCCAACCTCATTTTTTTGCATGTGAATGTCCAGTTGTTCTTTCATTTGTTGAAAAGATTATTCTTTCTGCCATTGAACTGTCTTGGCACCTCAGCAAAAAATCAATTGGCCGTAAATATGAGGGTTTATTTCTGGGCTGTCAATTCTATTCCATTGATCTGCATGACTATTATGCTATACTACACTGTATGGATTACTGTAGCATTGTAGTAAGTTTTGAAATTGAGAAATGTAAGTCCTTCAACTTTGTCCTCTTTTTCAAAACTGTTTTGGCAGGAGAGTGTTTTTACCCTAGGATAGTACGTGTTTAAGACTTGAAAGTTAATGTTATGGCAGGCTTAGTTATTAGTTATAACTTAGTTATAACCTGGTTCTTATCCAGGTTATACTTTTAAAAAATCCTGTGCTTTCCAACCAAACAAATCTATTCAAATGCTATTCCTATTGTTAGAAATGTGCTTTGCGAGTCCCATGTGCCATAGCAATTTTGGGCGCATATTTTACACTTAACCACTAATGTCCACTCTTGAATCTGCCAGATACTTTACCCTTGGATTTATCTTCTATGTTGGTCATCCCCACATTAACTTTTGAGCTGGAGATTTGGTTTTCTGAGTACATATTTTTAATTGAGTTTGTCAACACTCAGACACTGTATCTTTCTGTGTGATTTGTGTACACTTCTGCTGGAATAAGGATCATGTCCCACTGTGGGACCATGCCCTGGCGTCATAGGGACCTAAGGTACATATTGGTATTCTTTCCTGTGGCTTGGTGCTCAAGTCCATCCCTAGTACTAACTGGATGTTTAACCCTTTCCAACGAGTTGGGTACGTCTTTGGTGTTGAGACAGCACAAGGCTGTATGTGTCTACGCAGAGATACTATTTCTAGTGTTTCTTTTTGAGTTAAATGGATAGATTAATTTAAGGTAATGGGCAGTTTTATACTTAACTGTTAAACCCTTTATATGAAGCAGTTAATAGGGTTTTCAATTCTTTGGATCTTTATTTTGACTTTGATTTTGAGATCAACAATACTCAATCAGGTTTTAATCCACTTCCAGTGAAATGGTAAAAATGGTGGAAAACAGGCATGTCAATTCACTTGGAAGCATGTGTGTATATTCAGGCTACATGATGGCTCCATAACCTGAAAACAAATAGGCAATTGGTCTCACTTACTGATGTAACTAACGTATTCACAGAAGACAATCTGACCATTGAGAGAATGCACATGCTTATAGAGCTACAGACACTGGAGCTTACTGCTTTGTAGATAAGAACCTGTGGGACTCTGGAGAGATTCAATCAACATTCAAACTGTAAACATACTCTGTGCCAATTCCAGGCTATATTTAAGTTTTGGGTTGATTTCCCAAGAAGCAAGAGGTTCAGCACTTGTACCAGGATGTTTCGATGTTTCTTTTTAAACCTGGAATCCCAGTTGCTTATTGTTTATAGAGGTCAATGACATTGTTTTTGGAAATGGGAATGGAAAATTCTCTAGAGTCCCAGTGAGGTCAGGTCAGGCTCTCTCTGAAGGTTGTTAGAGAGCCTGGGTTTTGAATCAATTGCATGAATAACAATTTTGATTGTGTCTGGGTCAGGCACTGGGCACCTCCTTGTCCACTGGCTACCTACTTGTCCCTGAACGGTAAAGAGTAGACTGAGAAATGGCCTAGGCTGTGGCTGACAAACCCTGTTTCCAGTATTTATGGAGAGAGAATTGTTACATGCCTTAGCAAGGCTGTCTTTAGAGATTAACATGCCTTGTTCTTTTTTATTCCTTTTGATCAAGGCCTGTAGCTTTTTAAATAGTTTCTGGAGTGAGCCTCTACCCAGGCTCTACCGAGCCTCTACTCGCCATTCTTTGTCTCCTTCTCCCTTCATCATTTTTGTATTTAAAGAAAAAAATGAAGTTTTTATTCTTTGAATGGAATAATCTATAAAGTCTCAGGAAATCCAGCTCTTTAATTTTCTCTCTGATTCTGATTTGATGAGTGGCAATTTGATTTTTCCTCCTTTGCATCTTTTCTGGCCATTTAGGAAATACTGAAGTGATTGCAAACACAGGGGAAGCCTCCTTAGGAGAACTGATTCAGCAGCAGCCCTCTGCTGAGAGAAAAGGCTTTCCCCTTCCTCTTCTTCATTGTGACCAGGGCCACTCAAATTATTTGTCCACAGGAAATGCCCTGGCTTTCTGGGAGCTCTAATGGGCCTGACAAGCAATATTGCTTATGCTAATACATCACACTCTCATTAAGGGATTTCAACAGTAAATTTCCTTTCTCTAGGGATTCATTTAACAACATTTATACAATACCCACAGCATGCAAAACATGACACTACACACGGGAAAAGAAGGCGGAGAATAATAAGGAATGGTTTCTGTTCTTCAGGAGCTTTTTAGTTGAGAGAAAGAAGTGTATTAGGGTTCTCTAGAGAAGTAGAACCAATAGGATAACATGTGTGCACCCACCCCCCCCACCCCCCCCCCCCCACAAACACACACACACACATACATGGAGGGAGAGAGACAGAGAGACAGACAGAGAGGTTGATTATAAGAAGTTGGCTCACACAGTCATGGAGGCTGAGCATTCCCAAGCTGGAGACCCAGGAGAACCAATTGTGTAAGTTCCAGTTCATGGGCAGGAGAAGACTGGTGTTCCAGTGCAAACAGGCCATAGATGTTCCTTCTTACTCCACCTTTTTGTTCTATTCAGGTCTTGATCAATTAATTGGATGAGGGCTCCCCAATTAGGGACAGCAACCTGCTTTACTCTATCTATGCATTCAAATATTAAACTCATCCAGAAACACCCTCTCCGTGAACTTAGATTATTGTAAGTAAAGAGAGGGTAGATGAGGAGTCTCTGGTATCAACTGTGATAGAAAGATGAACATAGAGAAGAAATGTAGGCCATGAACAGTGGAATTCTCAATGACATGGCCAGGAGTATATATGACACATCTCAAAAAGTAGTGGAAAGAGCAGAGCACATGTGTTTGAGAAGCAGGACTGGAAAATGAGTAGAAAAGAAACAAGCAATGTATAGAGGGCAATAAAAGCAAATTATTTTTTTGGGGTTTGGAAAGAGCTCATCATATTTAAATGGCACTCGTTGTTGTTGTTGTTGTTAATGATAAAGGCTCTAAAGTAATTTGAGCTGGGATTTAAATGGTAGTGGGACTGTCACTTCACAAAGAATGCAGCTGTTGATCCATATTCTTGGAATGGTTGATTGGGAAGGAGCCTTTGAAATCTTCTAGGCCAGTCTGTCATTCATGTAGGACTCCATTTTAAGCATCTTGATGGTCAAATGTTTCTATAGGAAGGAAGCACACAATTTGCAGTTATACCATTTGTTGTTGTTCTGTTAAGTCTTCATTTGTGACTTAAGAATCTTACTTTTACAACCAAAAATTTCTTTACTGAGCATATATGCACTAAATAGGAGGAAGGATTTAGGGGCCTGTCTTTGGGAAAAGTACCCTTCCCTGGGGAAACAAAACTGAAGTGTCGGTCCATCTAAGGATAGCACTTCCTCCAAACTACAGATTTCTGCTCCTTCTCATAGGATTTAATCAAAGAAGAATCTTCTTTGGGATGCTGACATCTTTATCCTCAGCCTGTTAAACTTGTTGGACTCCACCTCTCAATGGGCACCATTAGTCTCATTACCTAAATGTGGGTTATAGTTTCAGGAATTATATAGTCTATACTTATCTGGTGGCCCTAATTTTAAATGCCCAGTTCTGTAATTCTCATTAATTCTTTTATATGACCCATGTCAATACTAGCCCTATCTTGAAGAATACAAACTCTCCATTTCAAATGCGATCTTGCTTTGAAAAATGAATATTGTTAGCTACTGTCACTTCTGAACTCTACCATACTCAAAGTCTGAAATTAAGAGAAAACTGCTGTAAAAATACAAATGCACCATGTCATTTTGCAGATGTTTCTAGAGTTGCTGAATACTTTAGCTTTAATTAATGTCAGCAATGAATTTTAAATTGGGTAAAAAAATCAAGTGAAAAATGACAAGAAATAAGTGTGATTCTGAGGTATCACTTATTATCACTATTATGTAGTGATATTTTGCTAAAGTATATATAGAATAAAATGTGACTCTTGTACAGCATATATCAGAACAACTGTGTAATTTTTGGTTCTCAGTACAGAAGGATGATCTGAAAAACGTTTCTAGCAAGTGCCAATGTACCTTTGACAAATTGATTAGTACCAAGTAGTAATACTTATATTCCACAGCTCTAGAGCCCAGGGATCATGTTATATTTAACTTTGTTTTTCTCATGGGTCTCAGAACAATCTCAGTGTGACTTTAAGGATTATCAAAAAGAATTTGTTAAATTGTGTATTTGCCTTTAAAGCCAAGTTTCCCTCCCCTCAAAGGATATCATGAGGTAGAAGGTCAGTCTTGAAGAGGACATAATGTCTTCCCTGAAATGGAAGGCATAACCTACTGGAATCAAATCAGCTAAAACATTTTAAGAACCTTCCTGTTTGAGCCAGGAGAAATCTTACATGCATTTTTTTTCCAGAGGTGCAATAAAGTAGTGTTGCTGAGCCTTCAAGCCCATGAGAAGGAGGGAGCTGGGTGCTATGATGGAATGCTTGTAGCTGTATGTGTGTGACTGTGTGTGTATGAGTGTGTGAGTGTGAAGAAAAGTTGTCAAAACTAAATTGGCTAACTCTTATCTGGAGAGCAAGGGCTTGCTATATACTGGTGATATCTTGTGACTTCCTAGTGTTCTGAGTGTTAGAAAAACATTTCTTCCCTTGCCCTAAGGTGCTTCTACTGATGTATGATATATTACTAACCTGCTTAACACTATTAGGTATATTGCTCTTGCACTTGAAAAACAATCCAAATGCTTTCCTGTGTACCCAAAGATCCCAGTTATCAGCTTCTGACTAGCTCACCAGTCTCATCCTCAGCTCTTCTCCCCTTCACTCATTCTGCCACTGTCTCTCTGCTTCAAATGCTGTTTCCCTAAATGTTTTGCATCAGCTAAACCCTTATCCTTCTTGCCTCAATGCAAATGTGTTTTCAGAGGTATTTTTTGAAAATCCCAATGATGTAGCATTTCCCCTCTGTACCTGTTCTCTACCTTTTCCAACTCTATCCTGTTCTAATTCAGGAAGGGAGCTGCCTCAGACTCCCAGATCTGGAAAGTCATTATTTAATGTGGCTGATTTTGACTTTCAACTCAGGGAGCTCAGTGAATTCTAAAGGATTTTGCTGGTGTCATCAACTCACCTTATTTGACCAGCATAGAAAAGAAGGTGGATGATATGGCAACCTAACACCACTCTGAATAAAACCCAGTCACTTTCTATTCTCTTTTACACTTTTGTTGTCTTTGTAGCACTTATTACTATAGAAAATTCATAATACCTTATTTTCTTACTGGTTTGATAGCTATTTATGAGAGCAGAGATCTTGTCTTTATGTTCACTGTTGAATTTTCAGTGTTTTAAATGGTTCCCAGCGCATGTAAGTACTCAGAGATCTGTGCAATGTAGTTGAATGATGAAATGATTCTACATGTGAGGTTTACTTTAGATGACAAGTATATAGCAGGGCCTGGTACACAGTACAAAATCTACAATTGTTCTACCTCTCTCTAGCCTTCCTTACAAGAGAGATTCAGTGGTCTCTTGTAAGTGTTACTTGAGCAGCATTTAAATTTAGCTATCATAAAATTAGTTATATATATTTTTTCTTACCTGTTTATTTAAATACAAGGTAATCTGCAACTTAGACCATATTAACACTTTCTCCCTTCTTGGAAAGTACCTATTTTTGTAATGATTCTTTAACTCTACTCATTTGGTAATGAGGATGTTATTCCACTATAAAATTAGGTTGACAAGAATGACTTTTAATCAGATCCTCATATGCCCGTTGTATTTCATATACTTTATAGTGTTACTCAGATAAGAATGGTGTACAAATATTTGTATATACCACAAAATTATATTGTGACTTATATGTTGTATTAAAAAGAACTCTATATCAGTGCTTATTGGCTTTATTTGAACAAATTAAGCCTTCCTGGTGTTTTGTTACAATGAGGTCAGTTAATCAGTTCAGCTCCACACAGCTTGGTTAAGTTTGCACACCATAGACCTATTGTGCATTGACTCCTTCCTGTTCCAATTCAGAAAGGGGGCTGCCTCAGACTCCAAATCCAGAAAAATTATTACCTAAAAATGTTGATTTTTGACTTTTAATCCAGGGAGTTTAATAAATTCCACAAGTTTTGCTAATGTCATCATTTCACCTTATCTAGCCAGGATGAAAAAGAGGGTTGATGATGTAGGCAACATCACCACCTGAATAAAACCTGGAAAGCCATTCCATTTAATTTGAGAAAGTCATGGTTCCCCTGGCTGTGCACAGTGAGCAAGAAAAGCACCATTGCAACTCCCTTACCCCCATTTTTTTTTTTTTTTTTTGTCATGTAGAGGTCTTGGAAAGATTTCTCCTGTTTGTCTTATTTGTGTCTCCTATATCTCCTATTTCTCTAGCCATTTGTTGGTAATTGGAGCTCTGTTCCTCTGCTGTTTGGAGATTGGCATATCTCAGCTCCCATGAAGAAGAGTCTCAGGGTCTTTCCTTTAGCTACTGTATGCCTGGAACTTAGACTCCAGCCCAAGCTTACTGACCTCCTAAGAGAAGGAGTAAATCCTTTACTTCTACCTTATAGGGATATAGCATCAGTACAAAGGACCTAACATGGTGTCAGGTTGAAGGACAAAATCTGCAGTTTGTTATTGTGTGGAATGATAGGTCATCTGAAACCCACATACAAGCATCATTCTTATAAGTCTGGTTTTCATGATGAAAACTGGGTACAAGAAGATTGAACAGTCAAGGAAAACAATTTGTATTCTGAGGACCAGCATAGGTTATAACTTGAACCTGCTTGGAAATTTTTGTTATTCCTCTAGGAGGGGGTATGGTGGAGCTGTTGAGTGTTCCCTTTGAATGGGTCTGTACTTTGCTTTTTGCAATACTGAGTGATGAGAAAGTGGAAGAAGCTGTCCTGATGGGTGGCTTGGAGACGGGAAGGGAGGAACCCCAATGTGGGCCACAGCTAGAGTAGCAAAGGCAGTCACTCAAAGACATTTTGATTCTGTCATTATGAAAAAACACTCTGGCTACATAAATGGACTATATCAACACTCTCCTTTAGTCCCCTTTTGACATTCATTTAAAAGCACAGTGCATAAAGTCCCTACTGTGTGCTCAGTCCCAGAGACAAATTGGTAAGCGAAACGTTAAATATATTCAAAAAGAGTTTTTGACAAGGCAAGTATTTTAAGGCTCCAAGTTTATTTAGGAACAGGAGGTATTTTACGGCTACAATTCTCTCATTACCACAAAACAGACTGTGTTCCTAATTCGAAAGCTCCTCAAATGAAATTCTGTGTTTCCTGTATTTCTCTTCTCTCTAACTTTAATGTATGCACTTGCGAGGCATTAACTGGGCACTCACCGTGGACTGCAATTCTGAAAAGATATGGGGAGAAAGAGGTAAAGAGAGTCCAGTTCCTGTTTTAATTGACCTCACAGTATATTCAGATTATAAATGTTAAACAAATAATGAGTCACACCATGCTGTGATAAATGCAGGAGAAAAGGTCTGCCTAAAGCCCTTCAGAGGGTAGGCTACATGCTAGAGTCAGAAAAGTTGCGAAGGAGGGGCGCCTGGGTGGCTCAGTCAGTTAAGCATCTGACTTCGGCTCAGGTCATGATCTCATGGTTCATGAGTTTGAGCCCTGCATTGGGCTCTATGTTGACACCGTGGAACCTGGAGCCTGCTTCAGATTCTGTGTCTCCCTCTCTCTCTGCCCCTCCCCTGCTTGCACTCTGACTCTCTCTCTCTCTCAAAAATAAACGTTAAAAAAAAAAAAAAAGAAAAGTTGTGAAGGAGTCTCACCAGCCCAAATGAGATAATCATATCTAATTTACATGTTTGGGGCATTTGGTGAGATATTCTATCTAGAACATTCAGCATATGGTAATCCTTCACACCTGTTAGTTTTTATGATGATGACAAATTCACTTTGTTTCTTTTTACTCTTGTACTAGAGAAATTTTATCTAAAACTATCTTAACACTCCCAGAATGTTGATCTAGTGTCTACTTTCTTTTTCTTTACCATGTCCTTTAAATAAAGGCTTCCTTATCTATTTTTCTTCTTCTTCCTCTCTAGAATATTTGTCTATCAACTTGGCTAAATTAAAACAAAAGATTTAAGGCAAAAGATGGAGTAGAAAATGGAATTGGAAAAATGAAGGCAAATGGAAATTAGACTATTGTAATTCTGCACACATCTTTTCCTATCCACAGAAATCGGAAATCACGTAAGGAAAGTGCCCAGAGAATGAGGATGTATGTTTTCCTTCTGCTGTATCTGAAAATAATAAGATCAGTCAGTGGGGATGGGATTGGGTTTTCTAGTCTATGAATGAAGCATAGGACAAGTATTGTTCTCAGCATGTCTGCAGTTCTTGAGCAAGAAGGCAACAAGTGGGTTTAGAATAACAGAGTTAATTTATACTTATGGGAATTTTTGGGAAAGGTACTTAATATAATTTCCAACTGTAACATATAAATTAATATATTTTTCTAGGGATAGACAGTCTAGGGATAACAATGTACTTAGTAGATGTAAGTAGGTATCATCTTTGAAAAGTATTGAGTGCATTAGGTTGCCTGAAAATGAGCAAAAACAGCTGTAGTCTTTCTATATTTTTATGACATTTAGTATTCTATTTTTCTAAAAAGTTGAACATGGTTAAGAGGCAGTATTGTGTAGAGGTTTAAGAATACAAAGTCTATCCTTAGCTATGTGACCTTCAAACATCAGCTTCTTCATCTCTAAAATGAGTGCAAAGCCAGTTATCATGTAACAGGGTTTTATGAGGATTAATTTGCAAAAATCTTGATAAGGTTATTGATACTCAGTAACTTTTACCAATTGCCATGTGATCATATACATCTATAATTATCTAGTATCTCATGACCATACCATGGAGCACCCACAGATGCCAATATTAATTTCTTGTGATAGTGTTCTGTTTCACTTTTTAGTCCTTTTGAGGATAGGGAATAAACTATGATAATGCTTCTGTATAACATTTTAGTTTAAGAAGTTCTTTGTTTTATGGTTGCCTGGGTATGTTCCAAGACTCAGGGGCCCCATGGCTTTTCCCATTACTTATGCCACAGAAGTCTCACCTGGTACTCCACCTACTTTAAATGCACTAGTTGGGTAGGCCCTATAGCTCATTTGGGTCTGTCATAAAATCAACACTCTCCCTGTGACTTGAACAATCTGCCTCAGAGGAGACCAAGCCAACCGAAGCACATGCTGCTTGCCAATATGAGGCTCGACCTGGCATCTGCACAGAAAGAAATTTCTCTTTTGGTGCCAGGTTTTAGTGGCAGCATGTTGGGTCATGGTGTGTAGGCTTGATGCTTGGGAACTGAGCTGGAAGTCTGTGTCGCACCTGTCAGCTTTCCTAGGTGGTTGGAGGTGCTGATCAGGGCAGAAAGGCCAGGCTAGTCTCATTCTTTACATGTGATTTGGCATTCTACAGGAGAGAAGCTTCTAGAAATGCTACTTCTAGAAGTGCTATCTCTAGAAGCAGGCAACCAGAAGTCTGGAAGGTAAAGGATGAAAACTATTGATTTCTGAGAACTTTGTTGTTGCTTCAGATTGGTCTGGTCAAGTTTGCAGAGTGCTCTAAAACTTCTAATTCATCTTCCACCTGTCAGTTAGCTAATGTCTAACTGTATTTAGTATTAGCCGTGCCACCGTCCTGTTTTCCCAGGCAACATAGTGACAGTGTCATTAGCTATGCATGTTCACAGGAGTGGAGCTCTAGCCTGGGCTAATGTGATGAGGTGGGCAGCTGGTGAGATGGTATATGTTGAAACACCAGTGTTTTGTCACAAGCCCTATATATAACATTTTCATTTGTTCACATGAAGATTTTGAATTAGTAATTTTAACTAAACTAATTTGTTAAGTCATTTAAAAAATCAGTTGCTAATAATTTTTCCATATATTTTCTTGGTTCTCTGTATCAGCCCAATCATTTGACTGCATTATTACAAAAATGGCACAATGGCGGTTGCTATGGCAGTCAGGCAGAAAAAGAAGAGAGCAGACAGTCCTAGCCTCATGTCTCCATAAAGGAAAATATTGTTGTTTTTGAAAGTTTATTTGTTTGTTTTAAGAGAGAGAGCAAGAGCACATGTGTGCAGGAGGTCAGAGAGAGAAAGGAGAGAGAGAGATCCCAAGCAGGCTCCACGCTGTCAGCACAGAGCCCCATGTGGGGCTCAATCTCATGAACCATGAGATCATGACCTGAGCCCAAATCAAGAGTCAGGTACGTCACCAACTAAGCCACCCAGGTGCCCTGGAAAGTACGGTTTTTAATGTCAACTTCAAAGGTTTTAATAAGATAACTTTACAAGGATCTATTTGAGGGCATATGTGAAATTGCCTTTATGCAAAGGTAGGACATTTCCAAAATGAGACTCATTTTGGAGAGAAGAGTTCCACTGGGATAATAAATTTAGAATCATCCAGCTAGGGAATAGAGTTGAAGATGTGCTGAGTGAAGGAGGACCTGGAAAAGAGAGGGGTGTGTGTGTGTGTGTGTGTGTGTGTGTGTGTGTGTGTGTGAAGTAATAGTAGTGGTAGTAGTAGCAGAAGAAGAAGGAGAAGGAAAAGAAGAAGGAGGGAGGGAGGGAGGGAGGGAAGGGAAGAAGTGGTCAAATGAGAGGAAAGATCTACAATTTAGAAAAGGTCTATGAGAAGACCCTTTATTCCCATTAGACAGGACACAGTTGCTAGCTGCCCTGATGCTCAGAACCTTAATTCCTGTCACCATCTCCATCCCTATCTCCAAAGGGAAGCTTTGCCTCTTTGCAGTTGCTATTTTGGGAGCTTTCTTATTCCCCGTCCCCTTGAATGTGATTAAAAAAAATTTTTTTTTAGAGTAATTCTATAAACGGTAGTACACAACGGAAGTCCAGAAATATAAGAATGCTGAACCAAGAGTACCAATATGTTTATTTTCTCATGACAATTTTGCTGCATGTTCAGGGCCGATAGCAAGAGATATGTGCGGTAAGGGTGTAAGGCTTGTTTTCAGCTGGCATTCATTCTTACTGGTTGCTGCCAATGGTACTGTTTGTTAAAAATGTTATAAATGTCATTTCCATCTATATATACCCCAACCAGCTCCCATTCCTCTACTCCTCTCCCCAGTACAAACAAACCACCTTCTCTTAGTTTTTCTCAGGTCTCTTTCTAATAATACCAGAGCCTATCACCTAGGGTGACAGGAATGTATGTCAAAGACATCTTCATGCTCTAAAATAAATTCTTAAAAGGTCATGAATTTTATTGTTCCACTGAAAGAATGCAAACCATGTCAACCTCCATGGGGAAATAAACTATTTTTTTCTCCCTTTTCAAAAATAAACCTTCAAGTTGGAAGATATTCAAAGCCCTGCCTATGAGTTCATATTGAAAATTTGTAAGACAACGTCTGTTTTGCAATTAGTGTCTGTACAACTTGTCAGAATTAAAGAGGGCTATGACAGCTGACTTTTATTTTGTAAAACAAAGGAGGCAAGCGTTTACCAACATTTCTTATGTGTGCAGCTTGTCTCACTGGAAGTCTTTGAGTAGATTTTGTCTTAGAGTTCTTTTGTATCCTTAGTAGCTAATGTGAAGCTCTGTATCAAGCTTCTTAATAATCTTCAGACCTGTGTCTGAATGCCAGATCCTTGGAAGTATATTGTGGTCATTTTATTTTCCCTGCTTTGCCCAGATCTCAAAAGGGTACTTTGGTAGGGTGAATAATGGCCTCTAAAGATATCCAGGTACTAATTTCTGGAACCTGTGAATGTTTCCTTATATGGAAGAAGGAACTTTGCAGGTATGATTAAGTTAAGGACCTTGAGATGGGGAAATTATCCTGGATTGTTCAGGGGATAATGTAATCACACATGTCCTTAAAACAGAGAGGGGGAAAGAGGGAGAGAGAGAGAGAGAGAGGGAGGGAGAGAGATTTGATTACAGAAGAGAAGTAGGAGCTGTGGGGACGTGTGAGAAGTAAGGGAGGTGATTCATTTTCAGAAATACCAAATAAAAGCTGTGCTAACAACATGTTTACAACCTATTAGAAATATGTATGGACCCCCCCCCCCCCCGCCGCTCTCCACACACACACCCACAATGGAGTCCCAAGATAGTTCACTTCATGCTTCTTCTTCCCCTCTCCATTTCATGGGCTTATTTTCACAGGCTTTGCAATGAGCATGTGCCAAAGAACAAAGGGAGGAGGGACTGAAGGTCTCTGCCTCACCTAAGGGAATGTACATTTGTTCCAGTCAGACTCCTCTTTGCCTTACATGGGCATAGCTAATATCTAGGTAAGTCTGTAACCTCTGTGCTACTCAGCCAATGAGGAACCAGGGGAAGGTCTTGCATGCTAGGAAGTAAATTGTCTGCTGTAACTGCCCCCAGGGTGCCTGTCCCTCAGACGCCCACTTTTGCAAGAACGTTGATTAAAGCCTTGCTTCACTGTGCTCCCAGTCTCTGCGTCCCTCCTTTGATTGGGAAGATGGGCATATTTCTAACAGGACGAAAGCTAGCGGCTGGAGTGGTTCTGGAAGGAATTCAGGAAGTCTCCAGATGCTAGAAAAGGCAAAGCAACAGATTTTCCCAAGAGTCTATTGAACGAACCAGGCCTGCCTGATTTTAGACTTTTGACTTCTTGTAGTATAATACATTTGTGTTATTTCATGCACCCAGGTTTATGATAATTTGTTATAGCAGTCATGAGAAACTAATACAACCACCTTTCCGCTTCCCATTAAAACCAGTTTCAATACCAGGGGCCAAGAGATTTGTGTGAGGAAGGTAAGGACACAAGTAGGCCTTTTCCCTGCAGCAGGAAGCTTCTCTAGGGAGAAGTTTGGTGTCTGTCATTAATTTGGAAAGTTCTTGGTCATTATTACTTCAAAAATTTCTTCTGCTGTATATGGTCTTCTCTTCGTGGTATTCTAATCATATGTGTTATTTCTTTTGATTTTGTACCACAGTTCATTGATATTTTGTTTTTTATTTTTTCTTGATACCCTTTTCTTTTTGTATTTTTGTTTGGAAAGTTTCTGTTGATCTATCTTTGTTCACTGCTTTTTTTTTTTTTTTTTTTTTTAAGTAGGCTCCCTGCCTAACGTGGGGCTTGAACTCATGACCCAAAGGTCAAAGGTCACACTCTCTATTGAGTGAGCCAGCCAGCTGCCCCCGAGTTCACTGCTTTTTTTCCTCATTTGTATTGTGTCTTGTGAAGAGCTCATTAACGACGTTCTTCATTTGTCTTACTGTGTTTCTGATTTCTAGTATTTCCTTTTGGTTCATTCTTAGAGTCCTCATGTCTCTGCTGATATTACCAGTCTTGTCTGTTGTTTGCCTTTTCCATTAGAGCTTTTTACATAAACCATAGTTATTTTGAAGTCCTTGTTCAGTAATTCTAACATCTGTGTCATATTTGAGCCTCTTTGTTGCTTTGTCTCTTCAGAGTGTGTCTTTCCTCACCTTTTTTCATACTTTGTAACCTTTTGTTGGAAGCTAGATTTGTTGTATGGGTAATGGTTATGAGGTAAATAGGTCTTTGGTGTGAGAGTTTGTGTCAGTCTGGCCAGGAGTTGGGTCATCTTTAATACTTGTTATGATTATAGGTTACAGAGGCTTCTAATTCATCTGGTGTCCTTGTTTTATCTCCTCTGTTGGCTTTGGACCTTCTTTCTGTACTGATTCCGAGAAAGAGGCTGTGTATTCCAGCTCTTTTAGCTCTCATCCACTGTTTTTATTTTATTTTATTTTTTATTTATTATTATTTAAAAAATTTTTTTTTCAATGTTTATTTATTTTTGGGACAGAGAGAGACAGAGCATGAACGGGGGAGGGGCAGAGAGAGAGGGAGGCACAGAATCCGAAACAGGCTCCAGGCTCCGAGCCATCAGCCCAGAGCCTGACGCGGGGCTCGAACTCACGGACCGCGACATCGTGACCTGGCTGAAGTCGGACGCTTAACCGACTGCGCCACCCAGGCGCCCCATCATCCACTGTTTTTATACTGAAGGCTTGTTGGTGTGGTGGTAGCGTGTGGGGGAAAAGAGATCATTCTATAAATTTCTGATAAAGCGTCAGTCTTTCAATGGGACTGTGCCTTAAAGATGTGGCTTGTGCAAGTATCTAGGCCCTTCTCTATGGTTATAGCATTTTCCCCCATCCTTCGTGCCCGCTACTCCTTTTCCTGTCTGCAGCATTTCCAACCTATTTCCTTGAAACCCAGTCTCCAGCTGACTATGGATTCTGCCCCACCCCTCTTCTTTAGGTGATAGAGGGAGGCTGGACTAAGGAGGGATTTTCTTCTGCCAGAAGGGACAGGAAGGTTTCAGTGACCTTTCCCCCTGGAGACTAGGCTTTTATTATAGAGAAGAGTCTGGAATAGTTTCACAGTGGGTATTCTTCCCTTCCCTCAAGGGGGCCTTTCTTGGATCTTCACCATGAGAACTTAGGAGTTCCTGAAAGGAAAGCCCTTGAAAGTAGGGGCTTATTTTTATGTCCCCCAGGAACTTTCCACTCTCATGCTAGCCCCCACTGAATCTCCAGGAGTTTGTCAAAATCACTAGTCAAGTAAATGGTCCTACCACTTGTGGCATCCAGAAGCTTCTACCACAAGTAAGCAAATGTGAGATGCTGCTTCTCTCTGGATGGTCTATTTTTCCAGATTTGGGGTGGCAGTTTACCCTAGGATATCTGAAGAGCAAAGAAGAGTTGCTGATTGTCAGTTTGCTCACTTTTCCCCTGAGTTCTCTTGTTTTAAATTTTTAAAATGTTTATTCAATTTTGAGAGACAGAGAGCGAGTATGAGCATGGGAGGGGCAGAGAGAGAGGGGAGACACAGCATCTGAAGCAGGCTCCAGGCTCTGAGCTGTCAGCACAGAGTCCAACGTGGGGCTTGAACTCACGAACTGTGAGATCATGACCTGAGCTTAAGTCAGCTGCTTAACCCACTGAGGCACACAGGTGCCCCTCCCCTCAGCTTTATTGAGGTATTATTGACATAAGACATTGTGTAAATTTAATGTACAATGTTTTGATTTGGTATACTTACATATTACAAAATGATTTTCATTGCAGCATTAATAAACACCTCCTCCCTCTTATCACATAATTGCCATTTCTTTTTTGTGATGAGAATTTTGTCCACTTTTTTGTGTTGCAAGGACTAGATTGATGACTTCCAAGTTATTTACATTTTGGAGCTGAACTAAATGTATCTCAGGAGCCTACTTAAAAATGCAAAAGTAATGAATGCCTCCTCTTTCAGGAATGAGTGGCCCCTTAGCAGCCCTGAAATTCTACACAGATTTACCTTTTCAGATTACCTAGCAAATGGGATGGAACCATGTGCAAATATATTTAGTGAGCTGGTGAGGGTTGGGAATGCGGGGTGGGGTGGGGTGGGAGGGCTTGACAAGGAGGGAGCCTGGGGTGGAGTGGAGAGAGAAGGATTCATAACTTGATTCCCTGCCAAGGAGAGCTGGACAAGATGGCAGCATGGGGAAAGAAAGTCAACAAGGGTTGCTGGCTTTTCTTAGTTCAAGGAATGAGGAAATGTGGGAGGGAATGAAGAAAGGGAAATATGAGTTGGGATGAAAGGGGCACTTACAAAGGGGGGATTCACCAAAGTTGATGAATATTGCTTAGTCTTCAGAGCTTAAAAATTTGACATGCTGCTGTTCCCTGGGAAAAATGCTTGGGAACTGGATGGTATAACTTATAAAAGGACTCATAGTTTTGAATATATTTAATAAATGTCTATGTGGACAAAAAAACTCATAGGGGTATTGTAAGGTTTCAATGAGATGATAGATATATTTTATTATTATTGTTTTTATTCTCGTGATTACTACATCTTCTATTATTATGTATGTTTTTTTTCCTGTGAGAAAATTCAGCCATGATATAACAATGGCAGGACCTTTTTTCTGAGTTCCCTCAAAATCAGTTTATGTGATTGGCTTCTAGTATAGTTATCAACATTACTTAATAAAGAAAGATATGTATAGTATGTGTGCACATGCATACATGCATATGTACATATATATGTGTGCTTATACATACACATATACACACATTGGTATTTGCTTAGAAAAATTCTAGAAGGATATGCAAAAAATTACTTATGTTAGTTATTACTGGAGAGTTGAGACAGAAAATGGGGAAGAGAATAAAGTTTTATTTTTTATTTTATACTTTTCTATTTTGTTTAATGTTCTGTACAATGAACAGTTTTACTTTCAACAATATAACTCACTTTGATGTCTTTTATATATGTATGTATGTATGTGTATGTATATATGTATGTAAGTGTATGTCTATAGTTAGATTTTTATGCCTATGAATTCTTTCCCTTGCTTTAGAGTCATTCAAGAGAAAGTATCGAGTGAATGGTATCATTTTGTAAAAGGAAATAAAAGTTGCATGTTCTCAATGAACAACATATAAACTATACAGATACATGACGAGGATTACGTATTCAATTTCAATGTTGTTTCAATATTATGATATAAAATGGGTTTTATTTGTGTGTGGTAAGATGAAAGGGACAACATTGAAATGACTTAAGAAAAGTGAACAAAATAAATATGAGGAACTATTTTGGACATGCAATTGGAAGCCTCAGCAATAGGAAAGTGTTAGTGACCAAATGTGCTTTTTCATGTTGTCACAGTCTTGACTTGAGATCACGTCAAGAGAAGGCTATGAAGAGTTCCGCAGGGCATAGAACACAATTCTGTGTTTTATCAGAAGGGACACAAATCCTTTCCTTGTCTGACCAAACGCTTCATATGCAAGTTCAAACATTTCAGGAAAAAATAAAATACCTAGTTAACACCCTCTTCTTTTACAAAAGAGAAAAACACATCCTTTGGGGTATTGTAGTGAACACGCACTGCAAATCCTGCCCTCCTCTTTTGTCATGCACTCGGAATCCAGATGTAAGCCCCTAAGCCCTCTAAGCCTTTCCCAGGCACTAAGGCTCTTTGCGTGCACCACTGAGACCCAACACAATACAAATCTTGAATTGCACGAGGTGTTTAGGGGTGGGCTAAATTATATCAAAACAGGTTTTCTGATGCAGTGATGATGATCTGAGCCATGAAAGATTGTTATCAGCACTGACAGTTTACGTTTCCCACCAGAGAATGAACACAAGCCCAAGAGTTATATGTTAATATCACCTTCCAAGCCATAGTTTTAGAACAGGTGGTATTACTGAGAGACTAAAGTACTAGGGATATTTAAGGACATTGTCTGATTTCATTGCTCCAGACTGCACTGCTAACTCTGGGTGGCTAACCTGTAAATGTGTGTGACAGATCAGAAGGTGGAATTTGTGGGGGTCAGGTGGGAGAGGGGATAGATGAGTCTTTACAGATCTATGTCTTCTAATGGAAATATCCCTGATGTAGATAACTGCAAATAGTGTGTCCATTGCCTTATCTTTCAAAGAAGAGAGACCCATAGAACCCTAGACTCAGAGCTAGAAGGGCCTTTAAAATAATGTAGACTGGGGTGCCTGGGTGGCTCATTGGTTAAGCTCACAACTCTTGGCTTCAGCTCAGCTCATGGTCTCATGGTTCATGAGTTTGAGCCCTGTGTTGGGCTCTATGATGACAGCTCAGAGCCTACTTAGGATTCTCTGTCTCCCTCTCTCTCTGCCCCTATCCTGCTTGCTCTCTCTGTAAATAAATAAATAAACTTTAAAAAATTAAAAAAATAATCTAGGCCAACTTCTCCTTTTTTTACATATGAAAACACTGAAGCCCAGAGAGGTGACTGAGTTACCTAAGGGAATAACAGTTACTATAAAAAAGTAACACTGGTATTCACATAATTACTGGGTATTTATTATAAGATAATTTATTTTATGTCTTGAGTATCCCAAATTAATACATGATATATCTATAGGGCCAAAACAATTGGTCAGAATTTAAAAGCCTCCTTCCCATTTATTTATTTTGTAGCAAATTTACTTTTACTGCTAAATTGTATGTCCTTTATCGTGTTGTTGAACCATTCTAGTTTCTTAACTGGCTACTCAATTGGTTTAGTAGAGACAAATATCTCCAGTAATCAGGAGGATGCTAACAGGTGATTCACAGGCTGGTCGATGACAGTGAGTACCTATTTTTAAGCTCTCCATGAAACTAACGATAAGCCCCACAACGATACTGCAAACTGAGGTTTCTTTTCCTGGTTTTGTAGACTTTTGAGCTTAGAAAGTTTAATAACTTATGCAAGACCACCCTGCTTGTAGGTTGGATTAGTCTCTTTGGACTAGAGCAAAATACCACGAACTAGGTGGCTCACATAACCAAAACTTGTTTTCTCACAGTTCTGGAGGATGAAATTCCAAGACCAAGGTGGCAGTAGCATTGATTTGTGGTGAGGCATCTTTTCTTGGCTTGCAGACAGCTTCCTTTCTACTGTGTCCTCATATGACCTTTTCTCTGTTGTGCATGGGAGGAGAGAGAGCTCTGGTGTCTCTCTTCTTATAAAGACACAAGTCCTGTTGAATTGTGGCTTCACCCTTTGTCCTTCCTTAGCCTTACTTACCTCCTTAAAGGTCCTGTCTCCAAATACAGTCACACTGGGGATTAGGGCTTCAATATATGAATTTGGGGGGGGACCAGTTCTGTCTATAGCAGAGATAGAAGAGTGGGGGTGTGAACCTAAGTCTGCCCGACTTCAAAAATCATGTTTGTTCTGTTACCTGCTGATTCTTAGTGTATAAAATGGCAATAGTAATATTTTTTCCTATCAAATTTATATGTTCATCCCATGGTTGACAATTTAACTCTATTGTGTTTGTCCCCACCCAGCTTCCCACAGTAGGTGGGTTTGGTTGATGATGCTAACTAAATGGTAAAAAATAAAATATTTTCTTACTGGGATACTGTGGCTCTAGAAAGAAGATTCCTTCTGGGCCTGTGAGTGCCTGTGTGCTGACCTGGTTTAAGCTCCAACTGTAAGAGCTTGACAAACAGGTTATACTATTGACTCATTCTAAGCAAGTACAGTCATTTAAAATTAACTTAATCCACAAAAATATGTATTTTATGCTTATTATGTGCTGGGTGCTCTTCTAATGGTTGTGGGAAAGACTGATGATAAGATCCTTGCTTATATGGAGAACACAGAAGAAGATAAGCAAAGAAATAAGAATTTAATGCAAGATTGGTGCTCTGAAGAAAATGAAGTAAGGTAGTAGGATAGAGGGGGACTGAGAGTGGGTAGCATTAATTTGGTACTTCAGGGAAGACCTCTTTAGTATTATGACCTATAAGCTAAAACCTGAATGATGACAACGTGTATTAGTCAGGGTTTTCCGGAGAAATAGAACCAATACAATGGATGGATGGATAGATGGATGGACTGATAGAAAGAAAAGAAATAAAGGAAAGGAAGAAAGAAAAAGAAAGAAAGAAATAAAACCAAAAAAAGAAAGAAAAAGAAAGAAAGGGAGAAAGAGAAAGGGAAAGAGATGTATTATGAAGGACTGACTCACATGATTATGGAGGCTGTAAAGTCCCACAGTCTGCCATCTGCAAGCTGGAGGCCCAGGAAAGTAAAATGATGATGTAATTCTAATACAAACCCAAAGATCTGATAGCCAGAGGAACCAGTGGCATAAGGTCCAGTCCAAGGCCTCAGTACCAGGAGTGCTGATGTCAAAAAGGCAAGAGAATATGGATATCCTGGTTGAAACAAGAGAACAAATTTATCCTTCCTCTGCCTTTTTGTTCTGCTCAGGCCCTCAATGGATTGCATGATACCCACTTGCGTTGGTGTAGATGCTCTTTACTTAGTCTACTGATTCAAAAGCTAACCTCCTCCTAAAACATCCTCACAGGCACACAGAAATAGTAGTCTAGCAGTTCTCTGAACATCCCTTATCGCAGTTAAGTTGACACATAAAGTGAACCATTACAGATAGGGTTAATGGTGGAAAAATTTGGGAATTAGATAGTCCAAGCAGAAGAATAGTAAAATCAAAGGCCCTGGGTGGGGAAATGTAATTTGTTTGAGGAACAGAAAGTCCAGTATGGCTACATGCCATGAGTAAGGGGGGGGAGTGGCCAAGACAAGATGGGAGGAGTCAACAAGGGCCAGATCACAGGAGGTCTGGTACAGTGGGGAAAGGACATTGGCATTTATTTTAAGTGCAAGATGACTTTCTTAGAAGGTGTTATGTGGAGAATAACAAGGTCTGATTGACATCTGTAAATCATCATTTTGTGGGGTACATATAACATTTTCAACAGTGGTAATTTTGTGTCTCTTCACCATGAGTATCTTCCTATGAGGCAGAAGAAGGCAACATATTCTGTGAAGTGGTCAATTAAAAATTGGTTTTTGAAGAACTCCTGTACCAGAAAATTAGAATATTTGTAGAAATACAGACCTACTTAAGCTTTGCTTGTAGCTAACTCATGTTTAGTGTGTAAAGAAACTTGGACCACTTGTCTGTCATTGCCTGTCTTGTTTCTTCATTGTTCAGATAATCTGGATAATGTTCTAATGAGGAGTGAATTTGCAGCTTCCTTTCTTAATTACCCCTTTCCTTCCCTCCTCCACCAACTCTTCTTTCTTCCCTTCTAATAAGGGAGGCAGTTTATGTTTTCCTTCAATAGGTGCTCTTTTCTCCATGCAAATTCAGCCTGTTCCAATTATATTTTCTGGGCACTGATTTCATTGTTTGCTTATAAACTCCTCTAGTTATCAGAATTTAAAAGCTATGATGGGAGGGAGACCTGAAGCTGGCATATGAACATGAGGCTAGCAGATATTTACTGCTTGCCTGAGACAGTTGCTATGAGCCAGACTCACTCACCAGAGGATTCCAGAAGGGGCTATGCTATCTCCACCTGCTTCACCTCATTTCTGTACTCTGATGACACCTGTTTCAGGGCAACTAGTGTGGTTTGGGGACATCTGTAGATGTTAATGTAGCTTGCTCCCACAGAACAGCTGATGGCTGTAAGCATCACTGATGGGTGAAGCAGGGAGAATAAGAAGTCAGAGGTATAATGCAGGAAACCTGGGGGATCAAAGGAGTAATGGGGACAGGATGAAAAAAAAAAGGAAAGTGAGACACAGTCAAAAAGTGCTGTAGATGGTAGCAGGTTTTGAGGACATAGAGGAGATAATTCTGATTTAATGTGAAGAAGTATCAAATGAACAATGGAGCATGTGTTGGCAAGGATTGGGTGGAGTGACAAGATATGCTCATTTGTGCTTATTCACCCATGTGTCCATGATGATGACAGCCCAAGTCTTGTCTGCTTCCCTCTGTGGATGTTGGCTGCATTGGATGCCATATAGGGATCTCTGGTTCCCTGACTCCCTGGTAGCAGCACAGAATTAATTAAGTTCTATTTTATGAGGACCATCATTGTATATATCTGAATGTCCTTTCTTTTGCAGGACTATATACACAATGGTCCTGTGCAATGTACCCCCAAAGTCCATAAGCCCTGAAGATAGCTTCTAGCTACCTAATCTCTTTCTCCTTCTCCTCCTCCTCCTCCTTCCTCTTCCTCTTCCTCTTCCTCTTTTGGTACTTTCTTTTGCAGGACTATATACACAATGGTCCTGTGCAATGTACCCCCAAAGTCCATAAGCCCTGAAGATAGCTTCTAGCTACCTAATCTCTTTCTCCTTCTCCTCCTCCTCCTCCTTCCTCTTCCTCTTCCTCTTCCTCTTTTGGTACTATGTGCCCTTATGTACTATATTTATCTTGGAAGGCAGGTGAACTATAAATTGAGATACATAAAGCTACAAAGAAACCCAATTATATTGCAATATGCTATCCACATATTAAGAAACAAACATGATATGCCACTATATGTGCTTTTTAATTAACATATTAAGTAATGTGTTAAGTAAATAAGATCTAGTGATGGGTCTAATAATTTCATTATATTAAAGTGGCATGAACATATTTTAAGATATCTGTGCCGAGTGTAATATGATATGAAAATATCTATGATTTCTGTTGGTGACAGAGTAAGGTACTATTGGTTTCACTGTGGGTTTTTTTATTTATTCATAATTAAATAACATGCTAAATTTCAGTCAGATGTTAGTAAAACTAAATATTTATTTTTTTTTTAAGCATTCAAGGTCACAGATGCCCTATATTCTATTTACTGACCTCAGGAAATTTTTGATTACTGATTCATTTTCTTTAATGGTTATGGGTCTGTTCAAATTTTCTACTTTTTCCTGTTTCAGTTTTGGTAGTTTATATGTTTTTAGGAATTTGTCCATTTCTTTTAGATTACCCAATTTGTTGGCATATAATTTCTTATAATATTCTCCTATTATTGTTTGTGTTTCTGTGGTGTTGGTTGTGATTTCTCCTCTTTCATTCATGATTTTATTTATTCGGGTCCTTAACTTTTTCTTTTTGATAAATATGGCTAGGGGTTTATCAATTTTGTTAATTCTTTCTAAAAACCAGCTCCTGGTTTCATTGATCTGTTCTACTTTTTTTTTTTTAAATTTTGATATCATTGATTTCTGCTCTAATCTTTATTATTTCCCTTCTTCTGTTTGTTTTGGTGCTTTATTTGCTATTCTTTTTCCATTCCTTTAAGTGTAAGGTTAGTTTGTGTATTTAGACATTTATTCCTTCTTTAGGAAGGCCTGGATGGCTGTATATGGTAAGAGTTAATTTCTGGCCTAGTAGGTCCCTGAAGTAGAGAGATTAGGTGGCTAGCCTACCCACCCCCAAACTGGTAGATGCATTCTGGTTCTGGGTTCTTTCTATAAAGTTTAAAATATCCCTGAGGAAATAGGGTAAATGCAAAGGTAAAGCCAGAATGGGTGATATGCTTCCTGCTTACTGTTTCTCTTGGCATTTACCATGTGATTTTCAAATAACATGCCTTACCTACTGCTATTTCTTGACTTTTCAGTATTCAACTTTAACTGTTTGTTGACTTTCTCCTTTGGAGGAAGACTTACAGCTCTTTTCTCCCCATACCTATTTTTCCATTCAGTTCTTTGGCAGTCGAGAGCCTTTTCAATATGGAAACTTAGTCCTTAACACCTAATAGAAGCTGTAACTTCTATCATTTGTTTGATCATTTTTTCCCCCTCTGTTTTCCTTGCTTTTAGTTAAGTGCTCGATCTCCTGGACTGAATGACTAATTTTTTCTCATTGTATTAGTCCTCTGTTATTTTACATTCCTTTTTTTTTTTTTTTTAAGTTGGTAGGGAATTTTTTTCAAGTGTATTCCCTACTTTTTTACTGAATTATAACTTTTGCCTCTCATTTTTTTATTTTCTGGAAACACCTTGTCCCTCTATTAGAGGGGTCCCTCCTATTCTTCTTTCATAGATGTTATAATTTGATTCTTTTATGAAATTTATTTTGAAGTTTTTTTTTTTTTAATTTTTTTTTCAACGTTTTTTATTTATTTTTGGGACAGAGAGAGACAGAGCATGAACGGGGGAGGGGCAGAGAGAGAGGGAGACACAGAATCGGAAACAGGCTCCAGGCTCCGAGCCATCAGCCCAGAGCCTGACGCAGGGCTCGAACTCACGGACCGCGAGATCGTGACCTCGCTGAAGTCGGACACTTAACCAACTGCGCCACCCAGGTGCCCCTATTTTGAAGTTTTTAACATTTGTTTTTGGTCATCAGATTAATCCTATTCTGAGATTCTTTTTTAAGGTTTATTTATTTTAGCTTATCTTTTTCATCTAAAAGCCTTTTAAAAAATATTTGTTGATCCTCGGGTGTCCATATTTTAGAGTGAGGAGCTAAAAGACCAACTGGAAATTGCTATGGAGTATAGTTTTGTGTCCTCCCGTCCCCACCTCAAATTCATATGTTGAAGCCTTAATCCCCAACATGATGTTATTTAGAGATGGGGCCTTAGGGAGGGTATTAGGTTATGAGGGTGGAGCCTTCAGGGTGAGATTAGTGCCCTTATAAGAAGAGACACCAGAGAGCCTTCTCCTCCTTTTCCTGTCTTTGCTGTGTGAGGAGTCAGGAAGGATGTGTGTTCTCACCAGGAACCGGATCAGCCAGCACCTTGACTACCCAGCCTCTAGAACCATGAGAAATAAATTTCTGTTGTTTAAGCCACCCTGTCTATAGTCTTATAGCAGCCCAGACTGACAAAAACAGAAGCTCTATGTGTGATAGGTGGGGCTTTTTTACTGATGGGTTTGTATGGCATTAAGTCTGAGTTTTTAAACTATTTCTTTTAAATTTATTTATTTTGAGAGATAGAGAATGGGTGGCAGAGGGGCAGAGAGAGAGGGAGGCTCCATGTGGTCAGTGCAGAACCAAATGTGGGGCTTGATCCCAACTGTGAGATCATGACCTGAGCCAAGACCAAGAACTGGATGCTTAACCAACTGAGCCAACCATGTGCCCCGTAAGTCTGATTTTTTAAATGGGAATTCCCTAACCATTATAAGTCAGGGTATATTTCACTCCTCTATCAAAACTCTCCAGTGGCATCCATCTATCTCAGAGCAAATGTCCAAACCTAAAAATAACTTACAAGGCTTTATGATGCACTCCCTGACTCCCTCCTGCTCCTTTGTTACCTCTAGATCCCATTTCCTACCATTCCCCACCCTGCTCACCCTACCCGGGCCAACTTGGTCTCCTCATGGGAGTGTCTTCTCACTATCCCACACATAATGAGGTCACTTAGTCCCTCTTCAGGCCTTTCCAATTACTCTTCCCACTGTTTGGAAGTTTCCTCAGATACTCACCTCAACTTCCTCAGATGGCTGCTCTACTGTCACCCTCAGGAAAGCCTTTCTGACCACCTTATATAAACTACCTCTTTCCCCTTTGCCTTCACGTCTACTATCCCTGCTTTATTTTTTCTCCTGTTTTATGTCTCCATCTGATGTTACTTTATTACTTTTTGCCTTATTACTTCTTTCCTTTTCTTTCTTTCTTTCTTTCTTTTCTTTTCTTTCTTTCTTTCTTTCTTTCTTTCTTTCTTTCTTTCTTTCTTTCTTTCTTTCTTTCTTTCTTTCTTTCCTTTTTTATTTTTATGCAGCCTTTCTCCAACATTTATCCTCTGAGAGCTGAGGTTTTTATGTTTTGTTTATTTCCATAGCCACAGTTCCCAGAACAATGCCTGGCACATACTAGGCACTCGGTGCAGTTTTAAATACAGTTGTTTGGCTATGAAAATGGGAGAAGGGTTCCAGAGATCTGGCTTCTCCTTGTACCGAGTTTTAGCATTCCTCCTTGCCCTGTACATGTGTTGATAACCACCATCTGATAACCACCACCAGAGCTATCACAATTCCTGAGCCTTTCCAGAATCCTGAGGTGCAAATAGTCTTTCTTTTGGCTCTCAATCATCTATCATCCAATAGAATTAGGTTTCAAACTTTCTAAGGTCCTCAAAGTCAGTTACCACTTTCTTGTCTTCTGCCTCAAAACGTTTTGTCAATTTCTCTTACTCTCCTGTTCTCTTGAGCTGTGACCTCACAGCCCTGCATGATGAGAAACTTTCCTACATGCCTCAGTGCAAAGAAAATGACAAATACGAATATTCTGGATTTTTGTCAATATGGATCTGAAATGGTATACTGAGGAGGAAATGAAATTACCAGAGGGGATCAAATAGGTTGTGTGATTGTGTGTGGGAGATGTTGCAGTACAGACAGAAGCCTGAGTATGTGTTTGGAGTAGATTATCTTTTTGGTCACTTTCAACTGTAGAAGTCATGATTCAGTGGTTCTGTGAAATGCTCTGAACTGCTAAGATAAAAGGTGCTATGGACACAAAGAGCATTATTATTAGCTCCATTTGTTGAAGTGATGTTATAATCTTTGTTCATTTTCAGTTTTATTATTCATTTGAGCCTAGTGAATCTTCTTACTGGCTCCCCTTTTGTATTATCACAATATCTAACAGCTTTAATCAGTCCATTTGTCTTGACAAAAATTACATGGATGGCTGTCCCTATTCACAGCACTGTTTTGTTTTTTAAATATCCATTCAACCATAGCTTCCTTCTCATAGAATACCCCATATGTATATTCAGTCTCAGTGTTTCGGTTCCACCAAAGAAAGGTCCCTTGTCTGTTTTCCACTAGCATAACCAGCTTTAATACTCATTGTCTGAGAGCATTGTTTTTAATCATTTCACATTCATGTGGAACTCCTATGTAGCTCCATTATCAAGAATCAAAACTAACCAGCATTACTTAATGGAATCTTTAAATAGATTGTTAGAAGCAATTTTATCCACTTGTGTTATTTAGTCCCATGGTCCTCTTTTATCAAGAAATATATTCCCTTTTACCTGGCCTTGTCAGACTTGATTACTAGACACGGAGAGCATTAATAAGATAAAATTCTTAGTCAAGATTAGAATCTTATATGAAACTCCGTGTTTGACTGCTGTGGAATTGTCTGGAATATGGTCATATATTCAGTTTTAAATTGGTTACATTGCTTTCTTGTTGATTAGACATACCGCCCTATTGCTATAAGCTTCAGGTTCTCTGGACTTTTGATGATCCATCTTAATGGAATTTATATTATGTATTTCTTTCCTTGAGTAGTATTTTAAAGATTGTTTTGGAAGCTGACGATGCTTGCACAAGTGTCTGAATGCCCTGGCTATGATCTCCTAATGGGCTCTGCAGTATCTGGGGCCTTATAGACTAGACAGAAGAAGTCTATGGTCTTATGTTTTGCCTACAAAAGCAGAAATGCAAACTGGCCAATAAATTCTTCTTTAGTCCTTGTAAAAAGTCAGTCTCAGGCTGATCAAAGGAATGCTGGAGGTACAGATAATTTGTGAGGTTTTATTTTATTTATGTTATGTTATGTTATGTTATGTTATGTTATGTTATGTTATGTTATTTTTTAAGTAGGCCTCACACCCAGTGTGGAGCCCAGTGCAGGGCTTGAACTCACGACCCTAGGATCAAGACCTGAGATCAAGAGTCAGATGTTTAATTGACTGAGCCACCCAGGCATCCCTTGAGGTTCTATTTGTTTTTATTTATTTTGAGAGGCAGAGAGAGAGAGGGAGAGAGGGAGAGAGGGAGGGAGAGAGAGAAAGAGAGCAGAGGAGCAGGGGTGGGGCTGAGAGAGAAAGGAAGAGAGAGAGGGAATCCCAAGCAGGCTCTGCGCTGTCAGTGCTGGGCCTGACTCGGCTTGAACTCATGAACTGTGAGATCATGACCTGAGCCAAAATCAAGAGCTGTATGCGTAGCCAACTGAGCCACCCAGGTACATCAAGGTTCCATTAAAAAAATTTTTTTAATGTTTATTTATTTTAGAGAGAGAGAGAAAAAGAAAGAGAGAGAGAGAGAGCAAGCACAAGTTGGGGAGGGGCAGAGAGAGGGAGACAATCCGAAGCAGACTCCAGGCTCTGAGCTGTCAGCGCACAGCTGGACACGGGGCTCGAATCCACAAACTGTGAGATCATGACCTGAACTGAAGGTAGATGCTTAACCCACTGAGCCACCCAGGTGCCCCAGAAGGTTCCATTTTAAAATGAAATTTGTTTGTTTGAAAAGCAGCAATATATAGTGCCCTACCCTTAAAATCTTTAATTTAATTTTGCTTTGATCACTTAAAATCTGATAATTGCCTTTTGTCACCCTCCATGATATTTTCTCAAGAATTCCCCTCAGATTATAGCATGTGTTGGGGTTCTATTCCTAGATCTACTTCTCATAGACATTCTGCTTAATGTTACTGAACTTCAATTTATATGCATGAAAATTAGATTTTAAATGCCTTTCTTTGTATTGTTAAAGCAAATAAAATACAGGCAAAAGCTAATATGAAATAATTTTGGAACTATCCACTCTTGAGTTCATGTTTCTCTGCTTTTTCCATTAGTATGCGTAACTTGTGTTTATTTGTGTATTAGTATTATATACAGATAGATAGATATTTTATAGACAGGGAACTAGGAAAACCTAATTATAAACTTTAATCTCAGAATGACTATTTAATTGCTCAGATCTTCAATTTTCCTATTTACCCACAGAAATAGCAAGACAAATACAGGCATATATAGCTCTAACAATTGCTGTTTCCTTGAATTTGCATTTGATCAATTGCTGGCAAATCAAATCATATTTTTATTATATGGAGGAGGGAGGTGGAGGTGGCATGCTGTTTAAGGAAATCTTTTTATGAATTTAACAATTAACCCCCTAATGCATCTGCCTTTATAAATTTGGATTTTTAAATAATGGGTTTTGGTAAAAGAGTAATTCAAATTTTAGAAATGAAGTCGTATTTTAAATGTACTCAAGCATTCTTTTTAAAATGTTACCTAATCTCAGATCCTTCTATGAATATGTTTTGTGTTTTATTATTTATATTTTGATAGATTTTGATTTTTATAAGCCATTTTTAGTTTTTCTTAAAGTAGGGCACAGCTGGATTACTTTTCTTTATCCTACAGAGGCATAGTATAGGGTAATTAGTTAATATTCCCACCATTCTGGAAAGATGAATAAAACATGGAGCTGTATATACTGTTGACCTCTGTTCTCACCTTTTCTCCTCATGTGTGGAAGAATTTGTAGTGGTTGGAAAATTGGCAGGGATATGTTACTGGTTAATTGACTCTGTCTCAAGGATTGTTAGTGTTCTCTTCAAGATACATTTTTATTTATAAGAAGAAATAAAAATAATTCAAGTAGAAGTAAAAGAGAACAAGGGCAATAGGAACTTGAGAATTGAAAAATTTATTATAAATAAAATAACTGGCATAAGAGCAAAAAAATCCTGAAAGCTGTAATTATTAAATTTCTTCTTAAGCCTGGAGCACAGTAGTGAGAACATAAACTTTCCATTCTTCCATTTGTTGTATGCTTTCTCTTCAAGCATAAGGCACTTTTGTGTCATTTTTTATCTGTTCTAGAAAACCTTTTAAATCCTCTCAGGCTCTGAAGTTCAGCCTTAGTTCTCCCTGAATCCCCTCATTACCTCCCCACACCTCTCTCTCTCTCTCTCTCTCTCTCTCTCTCTCTCTCTCTCTCTCTCTCTCTCTCACACACACACACACACACACACACACACACACACACTTCTCTGATACACTTTCTTACTTGGGCATGTACTACATTTCCACTGACTTCTCTAAGTAAGTGATGTTCTCTTTCTCCTTTGTGCAAATGAGGAAGCCATTGATATATAAGGTATTGTCTTATTTTCTGATTTTAAAATAAAATCTTTTAAGGTTCTGAAAATATTGCAACTGGGATGAGGATCTTTCCTTCCTTTTTTGTTGCCCTGGCTCATTTGGGCTTAAAGGCAGTTTTGAGAGGAAATGAATGTTCCCTATGGAAAAAAAAGGTGCTAATTTAAGGGAAAAAGTGAAAAAGTTGACCCTGGCCAACTTTTAGTCTCCTGCTTATTAGCCTGTGAGGCATAACTAAGATGGAGAAATCTGGGTTCTGGATGCTTCTTCCTTTTTTTTTTTTTTTTTTTTTTTAAGAGAGAGAATGCAGAGAGAGAGAGAGAGAGAGAGAGAGAGAGAGAATCTCAAGCTCGACCTCAGGAACCTTGAGACATGACCTGAGCCAAATCCATGAGTTGGATGCTTAACCGACTGAGCCATCCAGTAAGGACCAGGTCCTTATTTCTGTAAACTAATCATCACCTAATCAAATAATTTTCTCATGACTAAAAATCTTACATGCTTCCATCTGATTCTCCTTTCAGGGAACTAGTTAGACCTTGCTCAAGTCTGGAGGCCTTTTAGAAGTTCTTTACTGTTATCTAAGAAAAAAGACTCCTGCTAGACTGATATTACCTACCTCCTGTAGGTTATGGTGTCCTCTCGTTTCATTAGCTGATGGAAATTCTTCTGGATAAATGCATCAGTCAGTAAGGCTATTGTCACTGAGAGGAAAAGATCCCCTACCCCCTGAAAAAGACCATAAAGAGTAAGAAATTTTCCAGTGGCATGGAGGCAGAGATCTTGGGGATTCTGCCTAGTTGCTAGCTCATTGTGGGGCTTGTGCAAGTTTATTCTCCCTTCTGGATCCCCAGTCTAAAAATAAAATGATTTTGTCACTAGGGAAGCAGCCTATGCCTATCAGTATTTTTCTTTGTTTTGATTATTTTTTAAAATACCTTTGAATTTGCTGAGATATAATTCACATGCCTACAATTCATCTTCATTCAAAGTGCACAACTTAATTTTTCTTAATACATTCATAGAGTTATGCAACCACCAGCATGAACTAATTTTATAACATTTTCATACCCCCTAAAAAAAACCCTTATACCCATTAGTATTAAATCCCTTTTTCACTTGTGTCTCCTTTTCCCTAGCCCTAAGCAACCCCTAATTTACTGTCTGTCTCTGTAAGGTTCCTTATTCTAGACATTTCTAATAGAAGAATTTGTACAATATTTGGCCTTTTTGACTGGCTTCTTTCACTTACATAGTTTTTAAGAGTCAGACATATTGTAGCATATGTCAGTACTTCATTCCTTTTTATGGCTGAATAATATTCCTTTGTATGGATATACCACATGTTATTTATCCATTCATCAGTTAATGGACATTTGAATTGTTTCTGCTTTTTGGCTATTTGTATTGAGATATGAATCCTTCATCATATATATATATATATATATATATATATATATATATATATATATATATAGTTTGCAAATATTTTCTCCCATTCTTTGGGTTGTTTTTTTACTTTCTTGATGGTATCATTTGCTGCACAAAAGTTTTTAATTTTGATGTGGTCAATTTATACATTTTTTTCCTTTTGTTACCTGTCTTTTTGGTATCATATCTAAGAAACCATTGTTTCACCCAAAGTCATGAGAGCTTACTCTATGTTTTTTTTTTTTTATGAAAGTTTTATAGTTTTGGCTTTTATATTGTGTCAAAAATCCATTTGTTTGTCTTTTCATTTCAGAGTTGATCAAAACACTGAATACTCTTGAAAAAAATGGCCCAACGGTCCATCTTGTAGTAGTTCCAAATAATGGAAAAGCTGACAAGAAACATGTGCTGAATACTTATGGCTTCAAGCAGTTGTATCCTGACTCCATGTTTCCATTGCTTTTCCTTCACTTATACTTCTGCTATGGTAAGTTTTAAGTTTAATTTTGTTGCTCACATGGCTGGCCAGTGGAAGAAAGTTTCCATATTGAAGTCTGAAACCAATAGCTGATGGGTGTTGTAGTAAAGCATGCCTTATTGCTATTATTACATTTTTGTATGATTTTTTTTTTGCTCTTTATTTACCACCCAAACCCTAGTCTATTACCTTTCTCTAAGATCGTTTTCAGCTTTTCCTTTTCACATAATTATAGAATGTGACTTTTTATAATTTCTTTAGTTTCTCATTTTTTTCTTATGTTCTGGAAGGTTTTTTTTTTTTAAAGCCTTTATTATTTGACAAGCTTTTTAAAAAAGATAATAATGTTGTTCTATATCATTATTCTGTGGTAGTCACAGCCTTTAATATATTTTGGACATTTAATACACATTAAACAGCAAAAGATTTATGCTTGACCTTTCAGATGACTATCAACTGGATTAGATTTCCTAATTAGCCATTGATCTGACCTCACTGGTGCTTATGAATTTAGACAATGACATCCCACCCCTCCAATATATAAAGCTCTAGTAATAATCTGAGTGACGGAATAAGAAAGTTAACTGCTGAAGACATTTAGTAATGGTCAGGCTTCCAATATTAGCCACATCTTGCAAAATGTTGACTTCCATATTTCTTTTCAGAGGTGGTCACACATGTTTTTAAGAGAGCCCTTCATTTGTCCCCTTCACCTCTAGGGAAAGAGTTATCTCTGTTGAACTTAGGAAAACTGTTCCATATAGTGGTTGTCTTCCTGCTCCCCAGGAAATAATCTGCTGGAATTCAAAATACAATTATCACGCTTGACCACTTTCCTATATTCTGGAGCTGACCATTATTAATGGCATCCAATTATTCATAGCAATCAAGCAGCTGACCTTGCTAAACAGATCACAGCAGTGGGTATTTGACAGTCAGTCTGCTGGCTGGGCGTAATAGGAGGAGACAATGTCATATCCTGGTCATCTTTAGTGAAAACAGCATGACATTTGCAGACTTACCAGAATGCTTTAATAACTTGATTGCAAGATTTAGTGTGTCATTATTTTAAAAGCATATGTTTAGAATATGCTGGCAGGAGCAGGAAGGAAAAAGTTGATTTAGGTAAGCTTGGCATTTGGGAATATCTTTGGTTTACCCCAAATCGCTAATTAACAACTTGAGCTTTGGTAAGTCATTAGGTTTTCTGAGCCTCAGTGTCCTCAACTCTAAATGAGGGCATTTTGCCTACTTTCAAGGGTAGTGGTAAAGGATCAGTGATATAAAACCTATGGAACAATCAGGTAAGGAGAAGTTGCTCAATCATTGTCAGTTTCCTGTCCATAGTGTCACTCTGAGCCCCAGCTCCAGCAGAGGTAAAAGACATAGCATGAAAGCCTTTTTATTCTTCACCAAAGTTCAGGATAGGTTTTGACTCTCACATGAATGCTGCTTTTTCATTCTGCTTTTTCCACAAGCCCACAAGTCGAAGGTTTTCCTTTATTGGGCAGCGGTATTAAAGTGTGATATTTGTTTGCGGTGAAGGAGCCTAAGCGTTAAAAACTGACATAAATTTCCAGGTGGTTGGCTTTTGACCCCTCCATTTCCTTGACTGTATTTTCCCTTTGAGTTGGCATGATATATAACGGTTCTGATTCAGCTGCAGAAAGGAGCGACTTGTTTACTTTTGGAAGTATATTAATTCTCTCATGCCACTAGGAGGGGGATTTTCACAAGGAACTAACTTTATGTGAGTTTTGAGCCAAGCAATTTGAAAGGGTTTGGAGAAATGCCCACAGTTTATAGTCCCTCGAGGGTCACTGGCATGTTCTAATTCAAAATGACCAGAGAAGAATTCCTTCCTTATGTCCTACTTCCTGGTGGCCGTGTGAGATGCCTTAGTGTCATTTGCATCCCAATTTAAAAAAAAAGAAAAGAAAAGTAATTCACACATTTTTAGAATCTCTGGAATGAAGTAAAGAAGACATTCTCTTTAGAATTTCTCATACACACTGCTCAACAGTGGTAGATACACAGGGAATTTAATTTGCCATAGACATCAGGAAGCATTTAGCAAAGTTCACTAAGAGAAACACGTACTTCATTTTAGAGAAGGTGGCTCACAGTGTCAGATTAGCCCTGAGGACAACTGGGAGTTTCCTGGTAACCTGAAAAATTGCCTCTTGTTTTGCACTCCAGGTGGATCATCTGGATATGTAAGTGGGTGAAAGGAAATGAAGGAATTTTGTGGTGGCTTGGGACTCTGGTATATTCCACCTGCAAATTAGGCAATTCAGGAAGTGACCCAGTTGGCTTTGTAGACAGTAAAATTCTGTAGTGGTTAAGGGCATAGTCTTAAATTCCGACAGACTTAGTTTCAAATGCTAGCCTTTTCACTCTTTTATTAGAGTTTTCTTATCTGTGAAATGGTAGTAACTCTCAAGGCTCTTGGAGAACTTAAATGAAATCATAAATGTACTAATATCCTGGTGCTAAATGTAATGAATTGAATAGTATCCTCCAAAAGATAGGTCAATGTCCTAATCATTGGAACCTATGACTGTGACCTCATTTGCAAAAGGTCTTTGCAGATCTAACTTAAGTTAAGTATCATGAAATGAGATCATCCTAGGTTAACCTGATGTGTCCTAAATCCAATGGCAAGTGTCCTTATAAGAGACAGAAGAGGAAAAGGCACAGACACACAGAAAAGGAGGCCATATGAAGACAGAAACAGAGATTGAAGTGATGCACACACAAGCCAAGGAGCCCCAGTAGCCACCAGAAGTCGGAAGAGACAAGGAATGAAATCTCCCCTAGAGATCCTAGAAGGAGTGTGGCCCTATCAATGTCTTGATTTCAGACTTATGGCCTTCAGAACTGTGGGAGGATACATTTCTGTTGTTTCAAGCCACTCATTTTGTGGTAATTTGTTATAGCAGCCACAGGAGGTAAAGGACTGAGCATAGTGTCTGGTCCATGGTCAGTGTTCTGTGAGTAGTAAGTAGCCAGTGTTCAGATAAAGTAGGTCTTTTTGAGGGGAGAAAGAGTGTGCTTTCAAAAACTCCTTTTTAAACTTTTTTCCTGACTGGTTCATTTAGCCTTAACTTATTTGCTCATTCATTCATTAGTTCATTCATTCAGTTAGTCTTTCAGTATTTTGTTAAGCAATTTCCACTTAGTGCTAAGCGTACTAGATACTTTTAAAAGAGCAGCACTACACGATGGTGAATAGAAACATAAGACCCCAGCCTCATTGAGTTTACTCTCTAGTGGGAGAGACAGACAGATAGAAAATAAATCCTCACTGTGCACTATGAAGAAATCTGGTGGGTTTAGGGACAGAGAAGAACAGAGAGGATTAAATAGGATAATCAGGGTGATGGGCTCCCTGCAAAGAAGGAAACAGGGAGAAAAACCAGAGACATCAGTTTTAAGCAAGTAACTGAGACTGAAAAGGTGTGGCAGAAGGTATAGAAAGAAAACAAAGGTATTTTTGTAGACGACTTTTGTGTTAAAGCAGAGTGTTGACTTTGAGATTTGACTTTGCATCAGGGGTGAGAAACGCATGAGAAACAGAAGACATTTGGATCTGCTGAGTGGAATACTGTTGCTGTCCATGGGGCAACAAGGTAGTGTCTTAGATGTTTTAGGGCAGAGGTTGGCAGACTTTTTCTCTAATGGGCCAGATAGTAAATATAGCTTGTGGGCTGTATGGTTTCTGTTGCAACATTTTGACTTTATGTTAGAGCATTAAGCAGACATAGACAACATGTAAACAAATGAGTCTGGCTATGTCGCACACTTCATTTACTGGACACTGGAACTTGAATTTCATATAATTTGCACATGTCTTGAAATATTTTTCTTTTTAATGCTTTCTGTCAACTGTTTGAAAATGTAATAACCCTTCTTAGCTCAGGAGCCGAACAGGAACAAGCAGTGAGATGCATATGGCCCACAGGTCATTGTTTGCTGACCCATTTTAGAGCGCAGCTTCTGCTCTTACAGGCAGAGGGTCAGCTGTCGATGCCTAGCGATCCTGCCCTATGCAGCAGCCAGCAGGCAGGAGTGGAGACTTGTGGGGAAGAGACGGCCCCTTGGGGAAGTAGTGTGCTATCTGTTAAGAATTCACAGTTCTTGCTGGCCTGATAAACATGGGCCTGAGCTTGAATTAAAAATGATTTTTCTTTTTTGCTTTGTAAATCAACACATAATGATAATGTTTCTTCTTGATGTTTCAGCTATAAAAGTGCAAATTATGCATGAAATTGATGTACATTATTCCATAATGAACAAATCTGATAGAAAAACACATTAGGTATTTATATCGAAAACAAGTCGTTCATAACTGTTAAAGACATTTTGAAAGGGAAAAGTATGTTCCTGAAAACATGAATGACTGGAAATCGGGCCCATTCAGTTATGATCAGGGAGAGGGAGCCCTGTGTTCTTACAACATGTTGCTGGCATTGTCCAGTTGGCTTTATGGCCTTAGCTTTATGACATCACTTCCTAAATGATAGTGCATTTCTATATAATATAGCATTTATAACCTCCACCACACTTTGGCTCTGGAAATAGGTTGATAAACAAATGGTTATGAATTTGAATTTGTTAAATATTTTGTGGATTCAGGTGTCTTATTATTCAGACCCTGTGGGTACTCTGCAAATTGAGCTTAAGTTTTGGCTTCTTGATTTTTAAGCATCTTCCTCCACGTTTCTTTAAAACCTCATGTTTGGGGGCACCTAGGTGGCTCAGTGGTTAAGCGTCTGAATTTGGCCCATGTCATGATCTTACAGTTCTTGAGTTTAAGCACCAAATTGGGCTCTGTGCTGACAGCTCAGAGCCTGGAGCCTGCTTCGGATTCTCTGTCTCCCTCTGTGTCTCTGCCCCTCCCCCACTTGTGTGTGTACACTATGTCAATAATAAAGAAATGAACATTTAAAAATAAAGAAGTATGTAAATAAATAAATAAATAAATAAATAAATGAATGAATGAATGAATAAAACTTCATGTTTTAGCTATGCTGATTCTATATGGCACCCACAAAAAGTACATACTATTGTCAATAAGTTTTTGTGTGTTTAATGTAAAATGCCAGTTTAAATCGAGCCACTTTCTACAGATCATAGATGATTTTAGAGCTTAAGGAGGCCTGAGAGATGACCTAACCCAACTTCTTCATTTTATACCTCAAGGAAATGATGGGGAAGTGACTTTATATAATTCATTAGTTTTACCATTAACTGTAGTTGGTTTCTATCTCACTCTGTAATGAGCTCAACTCTCCTCTGTCCACTCAGAAATGCTTACTTAATGATTTGTAGAGGGGACAAAATCATTCCCAGCCTCTCTTGTATCATCTCTGTTTTCCTAATACACATATCTGGGATATCAGGAAATCATAGATGTGTTGTCATAGTAACTTTCTTTTCATGTAGCCCATGGCTTTGAACCTTGACAGTAGGAACCGCTCCATGTAATATTGTTACCCTTATTAAGAGGGTAGGTTAAGGGTGTGCACACTCACCTCAGAGAATGGAAGAAAAAAATCATTCTAGAGAGACATGGTCTGTAAAAGAGGCAGAGTGGGTGCTCTGTGGATGTTAAGGTAGATCAGCGAGTGACTGATCAGGTGGCTGAGACTGGTGATGGGGTGAGGTGCATGGCTTTGGGAGCAGCTGTCCATACGAAGGCATCTGGTCAGTGAGGGACACTGGAGGCCCTCCAGACAATGGTCAGTATTGTCTCTAAGCAGGCAGCAAATAGAGATTATTACCTTGGATTTGGGGATAGGATTTAAGTCTGGGAAGAAGCTCTCCCAGACAAAAGATACCTGTGTCTTCAGTGGGGGTGGGGGGACGGGGTCCAGAAGAGTGGGAATGAGAGTTTTCCAGAACTGGGAAAGAGGAGCCAAGAGAGGAATCCAGAAAGAAAGGCAGTGATAAAGGTGAAGGAAAGCAGTTAGACAATTTAAGCACATATTCCCCATCTGTTTGGGCTCCAGGAGCTTGAGTCCTCAGTGAAGTCAGCCTTCCAGAGAAGTAGAGAGATAACAAAGGCAGGGTTCAGGGCAATGACCTGGTTCACCCCTGTCACTCCAGTGTAGACTGTACTCAACAGTTGTGCTTGATCCCTGTCTGCCTTCACATGGTCTGTTGGGCCTGACAATGCTCACTTGCTCTCCAGAGATTTTCAATTTGAACACTTCTATGAAAACAAATTCCTCATAAAATCTGGAGAAAATCACTGTTCTTTTAATGGCTCTTGTTCCAGGGGAGAAATAGACAATATCAATCCATTTCCTAAATATCTATTCCTTATATGGCAGAGTTATAGTAATTGATACGGCCTTTTATGTATTTAAGGTCACACTAGTGGGGCTATCAGACTGTCAGCCAGTGATTTTTATCTTTGGTGTAGTTCTTGTTTTGGCATTTCATGACATCTGATTGGTAGCACTACTGATATTTATAAATAGTTGAATCATAAAAAAAAGATATATAAGATTTAATGTCCCTTTAAATCTCGTTGAAAAAGCCAGTCTCAATGATAGAAATGTCTGGTCCTTTCTGGACCCATCCTTGCTCCTAGTAGGTGAAGCAAGCCACCTGATTGCTGTGTTTTACCTGGTCTTAGTTCTGTTTCTGGACACACTACATATTTCAGAAGGATCTTGGGTCAGTTTCAAGCCCACTTTGCTGCTCTTTCCCTTGTTAACCAGGCTGCTTATACATGGATCTAGGTGAAGTTTCACGTACATAGCAACTAGCATATACTTATCAGCTCAATCATTATATTTGTTTTCCAGGATTGGAACTCAGTAATTCCATTCTTCGGAGTCTTGGCTAATCTGTTTTGTTTGAGTTTTGCTTGCCAAAACTAGTTGTTTGCGGTGGGATTTTTCTTTTTTAATTTTTTAAAGTTTATTTTGAGGGAGAGAGAGGCAGAGAGAGAAGGAGAGAGAGGATCCCAAGCAGGCTCCATGCAGTCAGTGCTGAGCCTGATGCGGGGCTTGAAGCCACGCACTGTGAGATCATGACCTGAGCCAAAAGCAAGAGTTGGGCACTTAACCAACTGAGCCAGTCAGGCATCCTGCTTTTTGGGTGGCTTTTTGGCTTCTACTGTTATGTAACTTCCACTTCTGGGTCTGGTTTTCCATCTTTCATCCTAGGTTCCTTCCCTGAATATCTGGAACCTACTTTCTATTTTTAACCTCTAGTTCCATGCACATTATGGGCATGGGGCTTGATCTGTGGAATTTATTTTCTTGACCTGCTTTGAACTCTTTTTTGCATTCTTTAGTGATTGCTAAGACTCTTTCTTGTTCTAGAAGGCCCTCTGCTTTGATTCAGCCTTTCATTAACCGTTGCTCCCAAATTATTCCCTTGCCCTTCTGTACCAGTGTCTTGATTCCTTCACCACTCCAGCTTTTTTTTCTGGTTCTCTGGGCTCCTTAACAACCACATATCAATGCTTTGATCATCAATACCTCTGACTTTGGTCCTGGACATCTAAGACTCTCCTCATTCTTTCCTATCTCAAACCGACTAGATGTCGACACTAGATTAAAACCAAATCAAACCAAGCCAAACTAAATCATATGTACTTAATAAAAACATAAATAGCACTGTACCACCAATGGATTAGTGAAAAAAGTCAGGCTGTATGCCTACATAGCCTTATATTTATTCATATCATAGCATGACTAGGTTTATTTTGATAGATTATCTACTTTAAAGAAAAATACTTTTTGTAGAGCTCTATGTACAACATGAGAAACAACCTTGAGTTATAGTTATAAATCCTATTTGAATTAGAAAGGAATTTGGCTCACCAGTACCCTTCTCCTCTTTGAGATGGCTGATAGAAATTCCTTAAAATATTTCAGTTATTTGAAAGAATATTCTAGGGCTTTCTATTATTTATTGCCTTTGATATAACATGAACACAGTGCCTGCAACTGGCTTTCAGAGCTTTTGGGTTTTGATCATTTATCTTTTGATTTATAGATTAAAAAAATTTCCCTCATTGAGAGGTTTCTTTTATACATTGTGGGATATCACTTGATTTTGTAACATAACCTATAAGAGAAAATAGAATACAAAATTTTAAAATCCAACTTATAACATCATTTTTAGTTACATTTTGTCATCAAGTAGTATGATGTAGGCTTCCTTAAGCCTATTAAAAGAGATTTCTTTCAAAACATTTTATTTAAAAAGCAAGAAAATTAACATAAGCTTTATCTTTTCAACCTTTTAAAATTATTACATGGTTTATAAATCAGCATATAGTCTTTCTTGATGAACATACTATGTGTACTTAAAAATAATGCATATTCTTCTGTTGTTGGAATATTCTATGAATGTCAATTTTATAGTTATTCAATCTTCCTACATCCTTATTGATTTTCTGTCCATTTGTCATATCAATCACTGAGAAATAAGTTTTGCATTATTCAACTATAATTGTGAATTTATCTATTTCTCTTTAAATTGTCAGTTTTTGCTTCATTTAAATTCATATTTAGGTGCATACTCATTTAGGGTTTTTATGACTCCTTGATGAGTTGACATTTTTATCATTATGACTTTTTAATCTTTATTCTTGGTAATATTTCTTGTTTTAAGTCTTACTTTACCTACTTAATACAACCATTCCAGATGATAGAATGAATATTTGTGTCCCTAAGATTTATGTTGATACAATCTTCAGAGTGATGGTATTTGGAGCTGGAGCCTTTAGGAGGTGACAAGATCATGAAGGCTCCACCCTTACAAAAGATTATAAGATTACTGCTTTTATAAAAGAAACCCCAGAGAGCTTCCTTACCCCTCTGCCATTTGAAGAACCACAGTGAGCAAACAGCCTTCTGTAAACCAGGACGTAGGCCCTTACCAGATGTGGAATCTACTGGCACCTTGAACTTGGGCTTCACTGTCTCCAGAACTGTGAGATAAATTTATGTTGTTTATAAGTCACCCAGTCACACTAGCCTGAATTAAGACATACCCCTTCATGATAATGTCTCTGTGACAGGAGTCTCAACAGACTGAGACATCAGCTTTATGATTAATATTTGCATAGTCTGTTTTTCCATGAATTTACTTTAAACCTATTAATCAGGATCTTTATATGTGAAAGGTTTCTTTTGTAGATAGTACCTAGTCGGGTCTTACATTTCTTTATACTGTGACAATGTCTGCCTTTTAATTGGGATGTTTAGATCATTTATATTTTAGGACAACATTGATTTAAGATGGGAGAATTGTAGTTATTTGTTTCTCAAATGTCTGATGGCATTTACCAGTGATTTCAGTTTTGTTGATTTTCTGTATTGGTTGTCCACTTTATATACCGTTGATTTCTACATTTATTTTATTTTTTTCTCCATTCTACTTACTTTGTGTTTAATTTAATCTTATTTTTCTAGCTCTTACAGTGGATCTTAGATCATTGATTTTAAGTGTTTCTTCTTTAATGTAAACATCTAAAGATACACATTTTTCTTTATAGACTGCCTTAATTACAGCACACAAAATTTATTATGTTCTGTTTCCTTTACCATTCAAGTCAAAATAATTACTGTTTGTTGACTCATGTTTTATTTAGAAGTATATTTCTTTTTAAAATTATTTGTTTATTTTTTAATTCCAGTGTAATTAACATAGTGTTATATTGGGTTCAGGTGTATAATATGATGATAATTTCACTCATGTGAAATTTAAGAAACAAACAACTAAACAAAGAAAAAAAAGATAAAAACCGGACTTTAAAAACAATTTTTAATGTTTATTTAAAAAAAATTTTTTTTAACATTTATTTATTTTTGAGACAGAGAGAGACAGAGCATGAATGGGGGAGGGTCAGAGAGAGGGAGACACAGAATCTGAAACAGGCTCCAGGCTCTGAGCTGTCAGCACAGAGCCTGACGCGGGGCTCGAACTCACGGACTGTGAAATCATGACCTGAGCCGAAGTCGGCCGCTTAGCCGACTGAGCCACCCAGGCGCTCCTGTTTATTTATTTTTTGAGAGAGAGAGAGAGACAGAGAGAGAGAGAGAACATGAATGGGGGAGAGGCAGAGAGAGAGGGAGACATAGAATCTGAAGCAGGTTCTAGGCTCAACATGGGGCTCAAACTCATGAACTGTGAGATCATGATCTGAGCCAAAGTCAGATACCCAAGTGACTGAGCCACCCAGGCACCCCAGAAAAACAGACTTTTAAATATAGAATTATATTTCCAAATTTTCAAATATTTGGGGATATTAGAGGTATCATTTTTTCTTTTTTTTTTAATTTTCTTTTTTTCTTTTTTAAAATTCACATCCAAATTACTTAGCATATAGTGCAACAATGATTTCAGGGGTAGATTCCTTAATGCCTCTTACCCATTTAGTCTATCCCCCCTCCCACAACCCCTCCAGTAACCCTCAGTTTGTTCTCTATATTTATGAGTCTCTTCTGTTTTGTCCCCCTCCCTGTTTTTATATTATTTTTGTTTCCCTTCACTTGTGTTCATCTGTTTTGTCTCTTAAAGTCCTCATATGAGTGAAGTAATATGATTTTTTGTCTTTCTCTGACTACTTTCACTTAGCATAATATCCTCCAGTTCCATCCATGTAGCTGGAAATGGCAAGAATTCCTTCTTTTTGATTGCCGAGTAATAATCCATTGTGTGTGTGTGTGTGTGTGTGTGTGTGTGTGTGTATACATATATATACACATATATATATATGTGTGTATATACATATATACATATATATGTGTGTATACACACACACACACCACCCCTTCTTTATCCATTCATTCACTGATGGACATTTGGGCTCTTTCCATACTTTGGCTATTGTTGATAGTGCTGCTATAAACATGGGGGTGCACGTGTCCCTTCGAAACAGCACTCCTGTATCCCTTGGATAAATGCCTAGTAGTGCAATTGCTGGGTCGTAGGGTAGTTCTATTTTTAGTTTTGTGAGAGACCTCCATACTGTTTTCCAGAGTGGCTGCACCAGCTTGCATTCCCAGTTATTGATTTTTGATACGGTTCTATTTCAATTAGAAAACATATTCTATATGTTTTCATTCCTTCAAAATTAAGACTTGTTTTCTGACCCAACACATGGACTATCTTGTGAGTGTGCTATGTGCACATCAAAAGAATGTGAATTCTGCAGTTGCTTTTTGTAATGTTCTGTAAGTGTCAATTAATTGATTTAAATTAATGTTCTTAAATTATTCGATAGTGTGTTTCCAATCTTTAATATTCTTTGATTCTTTTGTCATTATAACATGTCCCTCTCCACCTTTACTGCTATTCCTTTTCTTGAAGCATTTTTTGTCTAATTTTAAATATAATTAGTCCAGCTTTCTTATGTGTATTATTTGTATGGCATATATTTTACCATCATTTTATTTCCAACCTTTGTGTGTATTTATATTTAAATGGATCTCTTGTGGAGAGCGTATATTTTGTCTTATTTTTTTTTCTAGTCTAATAGATTTTGCCTCTTAATTAGAATAGTTAATCCATTTACATACACATAATGTGATTATTGGAATGGTTACGTTTAAGACTACTATCTTACTTTTGATTTTCTATTCCTTCCTCCATTCTTTGTTTTTTCCTTGTTTTCTTTCTTCTTTTTGATTAAGTGAATTTTTTTTTAGTATTCTATTTTATCTTTATACCTCCTTATATTGTTTTTTAGATTTGTTCTAGAGATCAACATATGCATCTTTAATTTATCAAATATAGCCTAAATTAATATTATACTGTGCGATGGACTAAATATTTATATCCCCCCAAAATTCATAGGTTGCAAGCCCTAATCCCTCATGTGATGGTATTTGAAGATGAGGCTTTTGAGAGGCAATTAGGTCATTGCCTCTCAAATTAAATGGAGCCCTCAATGAGATTAGTGTTCTTACAATAAAAGACATGAGAGAGATGATCTCTCTTCACCATTTGGGAATACAGCAGGAAGTTGTTATCTGCAAAGAAGGTAGAGAGCTCTCACCAGGAACTGAATTGGTCAGCACCTTGATCTTGTACTTCCCAGTCTCCAGAACTGGGAGACGTAAATGTTTATTGTTTAAGCCACCCAGTCTATGGTATTTATTATAGCAGCCTGAATTAAGACATACCCCTTCATGATAATGTAAGAATCTTACACTGCTATGCTTCTATTTATTCCCTTTATATTATTTCTCCTATTGTTGTGATATCTTTTACTTTTATATATGTTTGAATTTTACAGTCCAATTATACTACTTTTACCTTAAACAGTCTCTTAAACAAATTAAAAAATGAGGAAGCTTTGTTTTTGTTTTTGTATTTGCCCACTTAATTTACAATTTTCAGTGTCCCTAAATCCTTCTGATAGATCAAGGGTCTATACGCTTTTTCTGTAAAGGGTCAGAGAGTAAATATTTAAGGATTTGCGGGCAATACAGTCTCTGTCACAACTATTCAAATCTGCTATTATAGAGTGAAAGCAGCCGTAGATAATTTGTAAACTAATGATTATGGCTATGTTTTAATAAACTTTATTTATAAATACTAACACTGAATAATTTTCAAAATATTGTTTTTCTTTTGATTTTTTCTGATCAGTTAAATATGTAAAATTATCTCAGTACATAGACTGTCTAGAAGCAAGTGGCTGCCTTGATTTGGCTTGTAGTCTGTAATTTATCAACCCCTACTATAGATCCATGTTGAGTTCTGGTATCATTGTGCCTCAGCCTGATGGCCATCTTACAACATTTTTTGTAGTGCAGGTCTGCTAATGACAGACCTTGTTTTTGTTTGTCTGAAAATATTATTGCCCCTTCATTTCTGAACAATATTTTCATAGGATATATACTGCTACGTGGGCAAGTTTTTGTTTTATGATACCTTAAAGATGTTATTCCATTGTTTTCTGGCTAGTTACACCTCTAATGCTATTTCCTCTGCTCAAAAGCGAAGTAGAATCCTGAAGCAAATGCAAATCTCACCTCACATGTTTCTTATCTTTCGAGGAACACAGTCTACATTGTCTCTTGTCCAGTGCCTCAAGACAGTTGCTTTATGTATTTTGTTCAGTTGTATATTTATTTTTACACTGAGAATTGTCCTACACCTGCTATTCTGTCAAATCAGATCTAAAGGGCTATTGTTTATGTTCAAAACATATATACTGATTGATTTATGTTATATTTATAAAAAGTCATGCTTGGGTCCTGAGAAGTATTTGTATTTAAGAGTAAATATCATGCTCTATAAATTAATCTCTCTCATTCTGTCTTTTTTAAACTCCCTTTTTAAAAAATGAGAATTCTAGCTAGTTGAACTCTGAAGCCATAATGAAAGCCTTAACTTAGGCTGTGAACCTTGATGGTCATAACCTCAACCAATCAATATTTATTGAGTACCATCTGTGTACCTGATGCTGGTAGGTCTCAGAACTGTTACTCTTGCAACTCAAATATTATAAAATAAATCATGACATGACATCACTTCTTGAGGAGAGGTTGAAGAATAATGTCACGAAACAAATGAGATTCCACAATTCTAAAGCACTAGGAGTTGATCTACCTGGAAAATGAGTATTCTTTGAAAAGCAAAACAAAACACTGAGAACCAAATTTTATTCCTAAGTCTGTTGGAATGATATTGTTCAGTTCATAGTCCTTCCAGGTCTCTTTTTCCTTCTCTATAGAATAAAATTTCCATGCTCTATGATCTTTAAATTCCCTTTGCTCTCTAAAATTTGTGATTCCCTGCATGTCTTTGTACCTTTTTTCTGTCTTGTGCACTTAGGATATAAATAGAGGAGCATAATTTTTGTGAGATTCTGCATTATGAATGTGATTTTGATTATTTAAAATATGAAATGTTAGAGTGCACTTAAGTTGTACAAAATGGTTTTCTAAACATAATAGGTAGTTACCTTACACGTATGCTTTTATGTGTCCTCTGAGTCATATCTGCTCTCAGTAGCTGCTGACAAAACAGGATTTTACTGCTGAAAGAGCAGCAGATCTAATATTGCTGCAAAAGAGCAGGCTGAATTTTATTTTGCCTTGGGTCATCAATAAAATTCTAGTCATGCTCTGATCCTACACTTTTTATTGTTCCCCATGATGCATCTCAGGTAAAAGAAAACTTTACTTTTTTAGGCATTGCAAAACTTAAACGAAGAATTAGAAAATACCTGAAGGGTCATACATAAGTAGTAGAGATCTTGGCAAGGCATTCTTCCTGATGTAGTGACACATGTAAGTGGGTGTATTTAGTAGGGCCATGCTGACTGCTGTAATAAATAGACCTGCATATAAAGTGGCTTGGAACAATAGGACCTTGTCTTTCCCACATGTAGCAGTCTCTGGCGGGTGACTATGTGAGCAGTGCAGCTCTCTGTCTTGTGGTCTTTCAGGAACCCATGTTAATGGAGGCAGTGCCATCATTCAGGGTCTTAGAAATAGACAGGGACCCTCCCAACACAATATACCATTATATGGCTGCTGAAGTTATATCCAATGCAGTCAGTCAGAAAGGGTGAAAGAGCATGGAGAAATTCAAGACAGGTTTCTGAAGACCAGTCCTCTTTAATTCTATTTGGCTTCATCCATTTGGAAGAGAGGTGGAGAAATCTCAGAATCAGGAAACAAAGCACTACCTGACTCCTGAGCTCATGCTCTTAACCACTCTCTTACATTATCTTTTCTGATTGTAATTTGCTTTAGTCCATTCAGGCTGCTGTAACAGAATATCATAGACTGGGTGGCTAATGTGCAACAGAAATTTATTTCTCACAATTTTTTGGAGGCTAGGAGTCTGAAATCAAGTTACCAGCAGAGTCAGTATCTGATGAGGGCCTGCTTACGTGTTCATAGATGGCCTTCTTTTTGCCGTGTCCTCACATGGCAGAAGGGGTGAGGGAGCTTTCTAGAGTCTCTTTTATAAGGGCACTACTCCTATTCATGAGGGCCCTGTTCTCATGACTAAGTCACCTCCCAAAGGCCCCACCTCCAAATATCATCGTACCAGGGATTAAGTTTCAGCATATGAATTTTGGTGGGGGGACAGACATTCAGTCTATAACATTGTTTAAATCTGGAATTCTACCAAATAAACTGTTACTAGGATGCAATCCTTTATGAACCTATGCTAATAGAGAACAATGAAATTTTTATTTGAATGTTTCCTATGATTTCCCCAATTTTTCCCAAAGGCGCTCTCGCTCTCTCTCTCTCTCTCTCTCTCTCTCTCTCTCTCTCCTCTCTCTCTTTTCATCCAGCTCTAAACTGGATGTGAGGGCAGAACTTCCTTTTTTAATGACTTGGAGATCTGTATTCATCCTGGGAAATGAGGAGAACATAGATGAGCACACAATCCAAAATCAGCAGCTGTGTTTGTCTTGGAGCTGCAAGGTTCATATCTTTCAAAGAAGGTGGTTTTTAAAATTCTCTAGCTTAATCTGTATGAAAGGCCTCTCACCTCTTTCTTCTGAATCAAAGAGGCTGAAAAGTTTTATTTATTTATTTATATATTTATGTATTTATTTATTTTCATCATACTTGATAGCCAATAATCTCCAGTTTCATGTAAAAACTTACCTGTGCACACGAATCTGCTTAGGGATAAAAAAAATACATTCTCAGTAATTGTTAATGTCCTATTTTCAAGTCCTCAGAGGTATTTCTATATTTTTCAGTGTATGCTGCTCAATTTTCAGTTGTTCTCCTTGAGGCTTTTCTGACTTTGGCTATTTTTCTGGACAGATATTTCATAATCCTGATAAACAGTACATATGATTTCAGCTGTCCAGAGAATATACTACTTTTAATAGATATTAGCTAAGATGTATTAGCTAAGATGAAAGAAACTTTCCACTTGAAAAATGTCCAAAGACACTTTCCGCCAAAAATTTGAGGCAAACATGCCAAACATTTTGCTTCTTTTAAAAACATATCCATCTAAGAGAACTGCACATACCATGAGTTTTATAGGTAGAAAAAAATCTTTCACTTAGACCTTTAATCCAGAGTTGTCCTGGGTTATAATGATAGGAACTCTAGTGGGCTTACCCTTTAGCAGAAGACGGGATTGTTCTATGACATTTGAGCCTGTTGAAGACAAAATTAATTGCATGTAGGAAGTTTGTGGGCTCACATGGAAGAAGAAATGACCCACATTTGATGATAAGATCTGACCACTGTGAGATGCTGCCAGAGTTATTAACATGCTAATGATATACTGAATATAGATTACCTCATTATTTTATATGCTTTATTTTATTACAAAAATAGTTTGGGAGTAGTGTAAATAATATATTCAATGAGCATGATTTTGCCTTTTTTTATTGTTGTAAAATACACATAACATAAAATGTACCATCTTAACCATTTTAAGTGTATATTTTAATGGTATTAAATACATTCTCATCATGTTGTACAACTGTCAGCACTGTCCATCTCCATAGCTCTTTTCATCTTGTAAAACTGAAATTCCATATCCATTTAGCAATAAGTCCCCTTTCTCTCTTTTCATCTAAGTGGAATCATGCAGTATTTGTCTTTTTGTTACTGGCTTATTTCACTTAGCATAATGTCCTCAGGTTTCATCCATGTTGTAGCATATGTCAGAATTTCCTTTTAAGACTGAAGAGCATTCCATCGTATGGGCATACCACGTACATCCTCCATTCATCCATTGATGGATAGTTTGGTCATTTCCACATTTTAACTATTCTGAATAATACTGCTATGAATACGGGTATACAAATATCTCTTTGAGATCCTGGTTTTAATTCTTATGGTATATACCCAGGAGTGGAATTGCTGAATCATATAGCAATTCTATTTTTAAATTTTTAAAAGTTTTTATTTATTGGGGCACCTGGGTGGCTCAGTCGGTTAAGTGTCTGACTTCGGCCCAGGTTATGATCTCACAGTTTGTGAGTTTGAGCCCCGCGTCAGGCTCTGTGCTGACAGCTCAGAGCCTAGAGCCTGCTTCTAATTCTGTGTCTCCCTCTCTCTCTGCCCCTCCCCTGGTCATGTTCTGTCTCTCTCTCTCTCCTTCAAAAATAAATAAAAACATTAAAAAAATTTGTTTGAGACAGAGAGCACAAGAGAGCATGTGCTAGCATGAAGCAGGGAGAGGGGCAGAGAGAAAGGGAGAGAGAGAATCCCGAGCAGGCTCTGCACTGTCAGCGCAGAGCCCAAGCAGGGCTTGATCCCACGACCTGAGCCTAAATCAAGAGTTGGACCCTCAACTGACTGAATCACACAGATGCTCCTATTTTTAATTTTTTTGAAGAACCACCACAGTGTTTTCCATAGCATTTGTGCTTTTTCATTCCCACCACTGGCACACAAGAATTTTTTAAGGGAGGCAGCTATAATGTAATAGTAAGCACATCAATCTTAAAGCCAAAAAAAAAAAAAAAAAAAAACCACAAAAAACCAAAACTGAATAGGAGTTCTAGTTCCTGTATAGCAGTCATGTGACCCAGGACTGAATGATTCTAATCTCTCTGAATCACCGATTTCTCACATTTAAAAAATGCCTACCTCACAAGATGCTGTGATTTAATGAAATAATGTGTGTAAAGGTCACTAAAACTGTCAGTTTTTAAAAAAATATGAATTATTTATTATGACATAGTTGGATACTGAGTAATTAAGACTTATACTCTTTCCTGATTGTGTGTGTGTATACACACATATATGTATATGTATATATATGTGTATATATATAGTATATATATGGGCACATACACATTCACACATACTTTTAGGTAGTTTTAATGAGTATTTCTCTACAGAGCTTAGTATTCACAGTACCTACTGAGTTTCAGTAAAAGTTAAATTTTACACCAGTGATGATAATCTCATGGAGAAGAGCTCATTTGCTACTATTAGCAGAAGAGTATCAGTAGGAAAATCCCTGCTGTGCATAGTTGCACTTGTTAGTTCAGTCATGTGCTATGCCATGACTTGTTCCTTCTGAAGGAAACCCAGGGAGCTGTGTGCAGTCTATGATTGGCTTGGGTTTTAGGAGCTATGCCATTTAAAATCTCTGTGACCTAGGATAAGTTCTTGTGTCTCTGAGCTTCAGCTTCTAAGTTTTAAAACTGAGAGATTTGGAATCAAGCATTTTTAGGGGCTTTTCCAGACTCAGAAATCTCTGACTGTGAAGTCACTGTATGGTTGGTCTAATATGATCTGGTTGTTAATTCCTGCCAATGCTCTTGAGTTCAGGTAGAACAGTGGATCCAGAAGCAATTTGTTGAGAGAGTAAAGTAATAATAGAAGTAGGAATAATTTATACCCATCATGAGTGAAATTTCTTAACTGTAATAAGAGAATGACCTGTGATTGGATAAGATCTGATAAAATTTATAGTCTTCGGAAGAGAAATTATGTAAAAAATGAATTACTATGCTTCTTAGTGTATAATTCATAAAAATAATATAATGTTCCAGATCAGCTCTGGCCAATAGAATATTCTGCAATTATGGAAATGTTCTATATCTGCACCATTATTGTGGCAGCCACTAGCCACTATATATCTATTGAGAATTTGAAATGACTAGTGAAGAACTGAGAATTATTAATGTTACTTAAATTTATTTAATGAAACTTAAGTAGCCATATGTGGCTAGTGGGTACCTTCCTAGAGCACAGTTACAGAGTGTGATCTGGGGGTGCCTGGGTGGCTCAGTCGTTAAGCATCTGACTTTAGCTCCGGTCATGATCTCACAGTTTGTGAATCCGAGTCCCACATTGGGTGAGCATGAGCCCTGTTTCAGGTGAGCATGAGCCCTGCTTCTTCAGGTGAGCTCTGCTTCTCTCTCTCTCTCTCTCTCTCTCTCTCTCTCTCTCTCTCCCCTTCCCCTGCCCTGTGCCCCTCACTCACTTGCTCTCTCTCTCTCTCTCTCTCTCTATCCCTGTGATCTGTTCTTCTTTAGGGAAATAAATCTGATTATTCATCTTATTGTGCATTCATTAAAACTAACACAACTAACACAAGGCATGTAGTAGTAGACTGATAAATAATTGTGGCAGTAAAGGATGTTTTTTGAAGAAAAAAAAGCATCTATGGTCAAGTATATTTGGAAAAGACTACATCTCCTATTGCTTGTTTTTGGAGATTCATAGTACATGTTAATATGTGCCTTGGACAATTCTCTAGTACATAGATTTATTTTGTTTTCATTCTGCAACTCTCAAACTTATTCAACTACAGAGTCTTTTTATGTGTATATGTGTGTAAGAGAGAGATTGAGAAAAGACAGGAGGGAGGAGAGAGAGAGAAAGAAGAGGGGGGAGAGAGAAATGGATGAGCTCACTCCCGTTAGGTGCCTGGATTCTGCTCTTCACACACACAGATGGATGATATTGATGGAGTGAAGGGATTTGGAGTAGACACTAGAGGACAAGCATCCAGGAAACCAGGATGGAAAATATTTAAGGACTTGGAGCCCTCTGTGGAGTTGGAAAAGGAGGCTTATAATCTGGAACTCCACAGGAGACCAGTGGTCTTCATGAGGTGAGTATCTTCTCCCTTGAGAAATACTCACTGTTCCTACATATTGAAAGTAATATTTGTTTATAATTTCTTTTTAAGTCTTAGGAATCATTTATTTAGAGGTCTTTTCTGTTTCTCTTTGAAGGAATGTCAACTTTGAACCTGAATTTGGTATTTAAAGTACAGGGATTTCCCCCTATAAAGATTTGTTTTAAGTTTATATTAAAACAAAACAAAACAAAAAAACAAATTTTTATTCTTGGGTTTCCATAATTGAAATTTTGGTTGGAGCTGAATCACAGTTAACTAAAAATTAGTTATAGTTAATATCTAATAGACAGAGCAAGAGGAAACAAAAATGAGGCTTCTTGTTTATCTAGCTTTCTATCTTCCTGAGAGTTGGTGCATAAAAGTGTGAGTGAGAAGGGGAGCTGCCTGAAACCACTACCTGCTATAACATTTTTTTCCCAGAGAGTAAAAATACTCAGTTACCTCTTGGTTTATGAGGCAATGAAATATTCCAGCACATAAATATTGACGCTGAGACCCATGGGATGTAGGAGTGCTAAGCACATTTGCAAGACATAAAGACCAAAGCTAAATGAAGTTACATCTTTTCCTATAAAATGCAATCTGTCCCTCAATGGATTTTACCATCCTATTGTTTTTATTTCCCCCGTCTTTATAATTGGAGACATCCTGCTGGCCCATTGAAAACACCACTAGTATTTCTTCCTGAAAGTTAGCCAACCTACTGATTATTCTTAAAATTCTGATTAGGTGTTTGCAGTTAAAATTAACACATCAGGGAAATGCCAGGATGGGAGCCGGAAGTTGAGAACAGGAAAATGGCTAAATAAAAACAATCTGTGGGAACAATATTGTGAAATGAAATAGATTTTTTAAATGGAAAATATTGTATTACTTTTAACTTGCCTCGAAGCAGGAAGAATCTGAATTCTGCATACTGAATACAGCTGCTCTAATGTTTATTTAGTTTGTATCGACATCGACAGGGGGCTCCATGGTAACAGCAGAAGTTAGTGTATATATATATATATATATATATATATATATATATATATATATATACATATTTATGTGTGTGTGTGTGTGTGTGTGTGTGTGTGTGTGTGTATGCTGGCAGGTGAGTAGATGTTAGAATTTGAATTTTCCTGTTGGAAGTTGCATAAAACAAGTTTGGGGCACATTGTGTTGGATCCCAAGGATTAGTGGGGAAAAATTCATTTCCTGATCAGGCTCTGCTTTACAGAATCATGTAAGAATTCCCTGGTGAGCTATGAAACTTTAGAAATCTTATTTCAATTGTGTATGTCTTTGTTTTCCCAACAAGATCATAATATCCTTGAGAATAGAGATAATAATAATGAATGTATTCATTTAACAAACATTTATCTCCCGCCTAGTAGATTACAGGCATTGTGCTAGGTATTGGATCCTGCAATGAATAGTATAGTCATGGTCCTTGCTTTCAAGGAGCTTATATTATTGTGTTGGGGGAGACAGATAGTAAGCAAATGAAGGGCTGAATATATTTCAGATACTGACAAGTGCTGAAAGAAAAATGAAGAAGGTAATGGGATCAGAAATAAGAGTAGTCTAGGAGAGCGTTTCTGAGAATGGAGCTTGAACTGAGGCCCAGCATGAGGAAAGAGCCAGTCACAAAAGGGCAGATTGGTAAGAGAAATAACAAGTGGATGACCTTAGCATGGAGAGCTTTATCTTTCAAGGACAGAAAGAAGACCAGGCCAGGGTGGCTGACCTAAAGGATCTCTTGCGAGAGTGGAGCCAGGTGAGGTCTGAGAGGCTAGCAGAGTAAGATCACTTATTTTGGGGAATGCTTTACCTTACCTGCATGGTGTTTCATGGCCAAACCACAACTCTGATTTAAATTCCAACTCTCTGTCTTTTCCTCTAAAATATGGAACAAGATAATAATGCCTGCTCTCACTACTTCTATCCCATGTAGTACTGGAAAGTCCTAGACAGAGCAATTAGGCAAGAAAAAAAGAAAGAAAAGGCATCCAAATTTGAAAGGAAGTAAAATCATCTGTTTGCACACGACCTAATCTGATATGTGGAAAACATTAGAGACTCCACAAACAAAACAAAACAAAACAAAACAAAACAAAACAAAACACCCTGTTAAATTCAGCAAAGTTGCAGGATACAAATCAATATGCAAAAATTAATTGCATTTTTATATGCTAACAACAAACTATCAGAGTGAGAAATTAAGAAAACAATTCCTTTTATAATGACATCAAAAAGAATATAAAATATGTAGGAAGACTTGTAAACCTAGAACTATAAAACACTGATGAAAGAAAAGCAGACACACATAAATGGAAAGATATCTTAGGTTCATGGACTAGCAGATTTAATATTGTTAAACTTTCCATATTACCCAAAGTGATCTACATATCCAATGTAATCCCTGTCAAAATCCCAATGACACTTTTGACAGAAATAAAAAAAAAAATCCTCAACTGTGTATGGAACCACAAAGGAGCCTGATAAACCAAAACAACCTTGAGAAAGAACAAAGCTGGAGGCATCATGCTTCCTGATTTCAAAATATATTACAAAGCTACAGTAATTAAAATAGCTTTGGACTGGCATAAAATTAGACATATAAAACAATAAAACAAATAGCCCAAAAGCAATCTGTCACATATATGTTCAACAGATTTCTGATAATGGTGCCAAGAATACACATAGGGAAAGGACAATCTCTTCAACAAAAGGATAGTCTGTTTTCAGTCCTGGGAAAACTTGATGTTTACTTGTATAAGAATGAAATTGGACCTTTATCTTGCACAAAATCACAAAAATACACAAAAATTAACTTGAGATGGATTAAAGCCTTGAACATAAGTCCTGAAACTGTAAAACTCCTAGAAAACTATATTGTGGAAAACTTTGTGACATTGGTCCTAGCATGATTTCTAGGATATGACACCAAAAATACAGGCAACACGAGCAAAAATGGATGAGTGAACTACATACTAAAAAGGTTCTGTGTAGCAAAGGAAACAAAGAGTGAGAAGACAACCTATGAAGTGGAACCTATGGAGAAAATATTTGCTAACCATATTTCGGAGAAAGGGTTAGTTTCCAAAGAATATAAGGAGATTTTATAACTCAATAGCAACAAAACAAAGTAAAACAATAAGAAAAAAAGCAAAACAGAAACAAAATTTTAATCCAATTAAAAATGGGTGAAGGACTTGAATAGACATTTTTCTACAGAATACATACAAATGGCCAACTGATACTTGAAAGATGCTCAACATCACTAATCATCAGGGAAATGCAAATCAAAAACACAATGAGATATTACCTCATACCTGTTAGGATGGCTTTTATCAAAAATCCCCAAAGGACAGCAAATTTTGGTGAGGATGTAGCGAGATTGGTATCCTAAACACTGTTGGTGGGGATGTAAATTATTGAAGTCACTATGGAAAATGTTAAGGAGTTTACTCAAAAACCGTATGATTCAGCAACTTGGGTATATAATCAAATGAATTGAAATCAGGATCTTAGAAAAATATCTGCATCCCCATGTTCATTGTAGCATTATTCACAAATGCCAAGACATAGAAACAACCTAAATATCCATCCATGGGTAAAGAAAAAATGTGGTATATAAATGTAATACAATATTTCAGCCTTAACAAAGAAGGTTATCTTGCCATTTGCAACAACATGAATGGGCCCAGAGGACATCATGTTAAGTGAAATATGCCAGACACAGAAGGACAAATACTATGTGATGCCACTATATGTGGAATCTAAAATAGTTAATCTCAGAAACAGGGAGTGGAATAGTTGTCTGCAGATGCTGGGGAGAAGAGGATATGGGAGGTATTAGTTAAAAGGTACAATGTTTCAGTTATACAAGATGTCTAGTCATAGACATCTAGATGGCATAGTGCCATAGTGCATGTAGTTAACAATACTGTATTGTATATTTAAAACATTGCTAAAGTGAGTAGATCTTATGTTAAGCATTCTTATCACAAAAATAATATAAATAAGAAGGCAGGAGGAAACCTTTGGATGTGATGGATAGGTTTATGGCATAGATTGTGGTGATGGTTTCATGGGTGTATACTTTCTCCAAAGTTATCAAGTTGTATATATTAATTGTGTACACGTTTTGTATCGCAACAAAACAAAGCAAACAAAACAAAAACTGTCATGTAAGAGAGGACGAGACTTAGTGCCTTTGTCCTTATTAATGCTGATAATAGAAAGCGATATATCTCAACTGCATTTCTTTACCCACTATGAATGATATACCTATCCATGGATTACCTTTTAATGCTGTAGAGGATGCAGAGGACTGGTCAGTTGTGTGATAAGCACTTCTGTTTCTTACCAAAGGTGACTATTGAACTTAATCTTTATTTAATTGTTCACCTGTTCTTGTATAAGTATCTGTGTTCAAATTGGGATTCTAAACTTTGGGTTTGTCAGAATTTGTCTCTCCTAAAATCTTGGCAAGGGCTTCTTATTCCTCTCTCCCCCTCTTCTGTCTTTTCCTTCTTTCACTATTCTTGCCATGACTATCAGGAAGCTCAAATATAAATTTAATCCTAAAAATGCAGTAACTACAGAAGCCTAGGTATGTATGAAATTTGCATTTCCCAATAGCTAAAGGTTTGTTTGAAATTTTCTGTTTCTGTTTTAATACTCATACTTTATATGTACCTTTAATTGCAACACTGCCAAATCCTTTTCAAACAGGAAGAGCATCATTTGTAAACTACCATTTGCTTAGTGAACAAGCCATCTGCAATGGTAGTTAACGTTTTCTTATTCCTATAGTCAGACTTTCAGTTTCATTCTTTGGGCTTTGTAGCTTTATTTTATTAGATTTCTTTCTTTTTTAAAAAAGTGTTATTTTGTATTCAAATATAATTATCATGTAGTGCTATAGTAGTTTCAGGTGTACAATGTAGTGTTTCAACAATTCCATATATTACTCAGTGCTCTGAGATAAGTGTACCCTTCATCCCCTTTATCTGTTTCACCAACCCCCCCCCCCACCTCCCTCTGGCAACCACTAGTTCTTTCTGTTTATAAGTCTGGTTTTTTGTTTGTCTCTCATTTTTTTTTCTTTATCTGTTCATTTGTTTTGTGTCTTAAGTTCCACCTATGACATGGAGGGACCTAGAGAGTATAGCGCTAAGTGAGATAAGTCAGAGAAAGAGAAATACCATTATGATTGCACTCATATGGGATTTTTAGCTTTAGAACTGTAACTCCCATTAGCCTTTCACCAACTATTTGGGTTTTACCCGGATTGCCTCAGATCCTTCTACTTCCCCTCCCATGCTGTGTGGGCTTTTTCTTGCAACAGTTTGTGTCAGAGATTCTTTTGGAGAACTGCTTTCTGGCTGCTGGAGCTGCACTGACTGTTCCCACACAGCTGGGAGTGAACATCCTTCCCGAGTGGCCCTTAGCCAACAACTGATTGAAGCCCAGCTCCTTTGCTTCCAGTTAGGACAGACTGTTGAGTAATTTATACCGTAGAGTTATCGGCTCCAGGAAGCCATGGTTGAGGCCGATGGTGAGAGTGTGGCTGGTCCTTCACATGAAATCACACCTTTGCATGGCTCTGTCACCTCTCTTTGTCCTGCTTTCTTCATTCCCTTGTTGGTTACTCTTGGGAGCACTTCCTTAATAAATTGCCTATCCTTGAATTCTCCTCTCAGAGTTTGCTTCCAGTGAACCTAATCCAAGATACCATTTATTGACTTTAAATTTTCACACACACACACACACACACACACACACACACACACACACACAATGTTGGGATACTGACTGTAGAAATAAAAAGCCATATTAATTATTTAAATTAATTAAAGTATAGAGACATTCAGAGTAGAACCATGTAACTATCCCAATCTTAGGGTAATTAATAACAAGTTCTTATTGAAAGCAGCAAACCTCTTTGGGATATTGTTAATAAACACTCAATACCCACAGTGAGGAGAATGAGGCAAAATGATGGCTTTGTAGTCCAATCAGTTTCAATACCATTCATTAGATGTATATAACACAGCATGTCCTCAAGCCTTATCTTTTTTAATCTCTAAAGTGGGAAACACAATACCTACCTTGTAGGATGACGGAGATGATTAAAAATTGCAACATGTAAGACAACTGTCTCAATAAGATGTTCATTCTCCAAATTAAACCTACATGCATTACAGGTATAGAGATAACATGGCATTTAAAGAGAAATCAGATTCTTAAATACAAAGAAGGGAAATCTCAGGGAAGACTGGAGTGAGGGTTGTAAGATGCAAAAAACCAGTCTATACAAGGAGAAAGATAAAAGAGCTATTCAACTACAGATTTGTTTTAGTTGTTAATTAAAGAAGGCAGGAGATTAAAATCAGGAGAAAGCGGACATTAATATCTGTTCACTGTTGAATTCCCTGTATTTCACATAATCCCTATCACAGAGAAGGCTCTTCCTGTAGAACAGAATCCCATTGAATACAGTTTATAATTTGCTGTATATACCCCATGCTCGAATTAACCTCAGAGTAGACCTTACATAGCTCTTACTCCTCATGTGAATTCAGTCATTTCCAAAACAACAACATTACAGATTTTAGTGTTTTTATAGAGTGTCTAGTTACTGAAGCTTTCAGAATACTATGTTAATTAGCTATTGGGCTGTGAGGACCTTACCAGATCCTTGTAGTCAATATCCTAGAGTTTGGAACCGGCCCTCCAGGTAACAGCAACTCATAGCACTATCCCAGCCAGGCCGATTTATATCTGGACATGGTACTAGTTATAAAATAACACTATTAACGGGGGCTTAATTCAATTTAGTGGTTCCAAACAATAGTACATTTCTTTGTTTAAATCAGTTGGAAGAAAAGTGTGCTTAAAATATTGCCAAAGAAATCAGCGAAAGTTTCAAGCTTGCTCATTTACAAATGGAGTGATTGTTGGAAAGGGTAATGGGAATGACAGTTATAAAACTGAGGAGCCCAATGAGAGAAGCTGTGAAATTATGACTACAGTGGGGGAAAAAAAAGTTTGTTAGAAACGTTCACTTCTGAGGACAGATTGGGTATGGAGGTAGCGCAAAATAATAGTGAATCTGATTCTGGGCACACTTAATAGGAAAGTTGTTGACACTCTGTCACGCTGTCCTCCACATGAAACAGATGTCTCTTTAGGGAAGGAATAGTCCAGGAAAATCCCATAGGAAGAGGCCATTCATGACAGAGATAGGAGAAAGAGATCATGATCGAATCTCTATTCCTTTCCTTTCATTTAATTCATAGGGGCATAGCAACATTCATTCACTGTGTGGTTGTTAGGAAAATTTAGAAAGGGGATATGCCAAATTTTAGAAAGGTAATATGTCCATTGCAAAAGAACTTCATCTTATAGATGAAGGAGAATGGCAAAGAGGCAGCCTCTGGACATTTATTTAGATTAAATACCAAAGCTATGGAAATAATTGTAGGATGACTAAGCTAGTAAGTAATTGCGCTCTTGCATGGTGCAGTCATTCTACTGGGAGACGTTTTCTTGAATCTTTGCTAATTGCACTAAGCATTAAGACAATTACTGCAGTTCCCTTTGGAACACTTCTGTCCAAAGTTAACTTTAAGAAGGAAGAAAAAGATCAAGGATTTAGAAAGCCAAGCCAAGAGTTTGGAGGAATAGTAACAAGTGATGGTTTAATGCAAACAATTGCCAAGTTAAGGTACAGGGAGCACCAAGTATGTTTTAGACACCATGCATTAGAATACCAGCTTGGACACCTGGGAGCACATTGTTAAAGTTTTCCTACTTGAGAACAGATTCAGTTAAAGGAAAGGGAAAGTTTCAGAGTCTTGTTAGTTCAATAAAAAGGAAGAGCTTGTGCATTCTAATAATGCAATATAAGATTAGCTATCATGCGTATAATGGTGGGTATCACATGAAATTCACTTTCCTTAATTATGTGTATTCGCTTCTCTTTAAAAATGAGAATTCTAAGCTTCCCCATACAGATGTATTTATACTTTCAAATAAATTAATATAAAAATGGTCTTCTAGTTGGGTTTCAGCATATTGAGAAAATCTTAACCCTGGGTTTGAATGAATGTCAAGAAATTGCTTCTGTATTAAACATGTAAAAACTTTTAGTTTTTTTTTTTTGAAATGCTTATAGTGCAGAATGTCTAGCTTATAGCTAGACAGAAAGCATACTCCCACCCTTCACTGAATTGTTTCAAAGAGCACTGGCTTATATAGTATGTACTTTCCAGAGTAAAACTATTAATCTTGTGCTACCATGAATTCATGTGTGTGCTGAAATGGCATTTCTGTAAGAGCTCATAGTTTTGTAATTGTACCATGAAAGTTATTGATTATGCATTACCGAGAATCAGCAATAAAAACAAATGGTTAAACATGTTTTGCATGAAGTGAAAGGGGATATAAATCCTTAATATGATACTAGATTTATGAGCACAAAGTAAACAAGTTGAGGCAGATTTGGCATTTCTTCAGCAAACAATGCTAAATGTTTAATATGTGTGTGATGAAACACATTCATCTTCTGGTTATTGACCTGTTCAAATTTTCTGTTCACATATTGTCCTCTAGAGGAAGACACTTCTTCACTTTAAACTGACCACTTAAAAACGTATCAGGTGAAGGTTTCTCTGTGGACTGGGGCAGGCTGGTGATTAAATTTTCTTGAGTCAGTAGAGAAATTTAAAAAAAAATCAATATTGTGAGTTTTTCATAAAGGTAAACTTATTCTATTCTAAAAAAACTGGCTTTTTGGTCTAAGATTATGTCCTATTTACATATGTGGTTTTAAATTTCCCTATTATGAAATGATGGTGACAGTAGGAAGTACTTAGGTTTTTGTTCTTTTAAATAAACTTATTTGGCAAAAAAATTGATGCCATATGTTGGTCCTCATTTTTTTTAAAAAGTCACTAATCAATAAATTTCAGAACTGGTGCACATTAAGCATTATACAACTATAGTGGCTGTGAAAATACTGAAATAAGTTTATAATTATTATTAAATAACTATTGCCCTAAATGCCTGCCTTTCCACCCACTCTGGCCACTCAATCTCATTTCTTGGGACTCCAGACATTCTACAAGTAAGTATTTAAAAGTTAATGCTTGTCACAGCTGGGGTCATCAGGATACTATTTGACTATTCAAACTTTACAGGTGTTAAATATTTTAAATACAGCCCATGGTAAAATCAAATGCCAGAACCATTGGTATAAAAGGAGTGTTGCTATCTGATTCCTTTAAGAAAAACAAAAACAAAAAAAAATGCTTCTCAGACACGGAATCCCTTAAAACTGTTTTCAAGACAATCTGGCAACTCCTAGTTTGATAAATATAAGGATAGGGTTGTTTTTCTTTCTTCATATACAGTACAGTATGAAAATCTCCATAAATAGAGACGCAGGGCTTTATGCTTCCCAGGCATCAGTAGTTACAGGATGAGAAAGAGTGGGAAGACCTTAGAAGCTTCTCAGGAGAGAGAGAGAGAGAGAGAGAGAGAGAGAGAGAGAGAGACAGACACAATGCATCTCTTCTCTTTCTCAGAATTTTTCCTTCGGTAAGGGAAATAAGGTTTATGCAACTAGAAGGAAAAAATACACTGACTAAAACAAAACAAAATAAAACAAAATGAAACAAACTGGAGCTTTGACAAAGAGCACGCTTTAAACCAAGAAGATGAGGACAAGATAAAGAGACTTGAAAGAGTAAGCAGAGTGAGTAAGGGAAGTTTAAAATCTTGTTTTGAATGTGTTGGATCACATTAGCCAACCCCTCCTCTGCTTTCTCTTTGTTCTTATATGCATGTCTTTTAAGCAAAAGATAGGACCAGAATGAGTGATTAATTTGAATTGGCCTTTGAGTAGCTGCCCCATTAAACTTCAGAGACAGCCTATCTCCACTGCTGCAATCAAGCGACTGTAGCTGGTACTGCCCCTGCACATGTAAGCTGCAGAAACCCCTAAAGAGGCTAATAACCCTCCTTGGGGTAAGAATCACCAAAATGTATGATGCTCTTACCTGAATAATATTGTCATTTGAAACATAAACTTTATTTCTCTGCACTTTGAAACAAAGTGAAGCTAGTTACCTTGATTCTGCTTTTCTTATTTCTTGAAACTGCCAATATATTTGCAGAAACCCTGCAGTAAACCTGCATTGACAGGTCTCTATTATAAAATGCGTAAATAAAACATTTTGATGCCACATAGAGGTTTAAAGTATTGAGGGTATGATTATATGATTATGGTTTAAGGTTTTTACATTAACTATCTTTAGAGTGAGGTCTGGGATAGGGAGGGTTAATAGGCACAGTGAAATGAGCAGAGAAAATGCCACTGCAGGTGTTTGCTTTAATGGGGTGTTGATGGAAAGCCAAGGGCACATAAGTAGGGAAATGAGTGAAAGAGAGAAAGTGTTGAAGTGGTTAGTGTAAAACACAGGTCTGTGACAATGTAAAGCTTTAATGCCTAGAATTGTTTTGGCTTTTCTTGTTTCAGAATGCTGCTTTGCTAACTATTGTATAAGGCCAATTACCTTCCTGCAAGGACAGGGCAACTAGAGTGGAGATTTCAGAAATAGGGTTATTTAATCACACATAGGAAGAAACACATTCCTTATATTAATTTCACAAATTTGGCAGGTAAAATGAATTTTTTCTCTAGCTTATCTTTGTCCGTTTTATAAACTTTATATATTAGGAAACCTATAACATATGCATATATAGTCGTATAGAGATTAATATAATGAACTCCTATGTATCCAGCCTCAAAAATGATCAATTCCCCCACCAACTTTCTGGCAGCAAATCCCAGACGTTATATCATGTCAGTTGTTAATATTTCAGTATATATCTCTAAATAATAAATACTCTTGAAATATATTACAACCCCATTGTCATACCAAAAAGTGATATATCATATTTATCATATACATAAATAATTTATTAATATAATAACACCCAGCTAATGTTCAAAAGTTTATCTCATTTTTAAAAGATGGTCCAACACCCAAAAAAATACATCCATACATTGCAATTGGTTAATGTGTCTCTGTAGTCTCGATCTATGGGATTGCTCTTTCTGATTTAGTTTCTTCTTGCCTTTTTTCTTTTTTGGTGGTTGTTTTAGCAAGTGGGCTGTTTGTAGACAGGGTAGATTTTGTTGATTACATCCTTGAGGTGTTATTTACATGTTGCTCTGATCTCTCTATCTTCTGTAAATTGTTGGTTAAGTTTGATATTTTTAGTAAGACTACTTCATAGATGTTATTGTTTACTTTCCCAAGAATGTCTAAAATGTTTATTGTTTGTAGGTGTCCTGCTGGCAGTCACTGAGGCCTTTACCCAGATCTTCAGTGTTTTCATTGCTTCTTATTATCAAATATTTGGCTATCCTGATATATAGTTCATTAAGTCAAGGAAGAAAGATTGCTTGACTTCACCCCTCTAGCTATCTGTTTTCCAAATAATGATTTGGTTCAATAGCATCTTCTAAGGAAGAAAAATGATATTTTAAAATTATATTTTTAGTATCATTTTAAACTCACAGATTAAACACATTTAATACATTCTGATCCACAGTGTTACTATCCTTACTGGTCGTACACAGCCCTTGGACTTGTACTGAAATACTGGCTCCTCCCTGGGTCTCTGGCCTGCTGGCCTACCCTATAGATTTTGAACTTGCCAGTTTCCATAATATAAGCCAATTCCTTAAAGCCTCTTTCTCTCTCTCTCTCTCTTTTCCTCCCTTTCTTTCTCTCTCTCCTTATCTCCCGCTACACACACACACACACACACGCACGCACGCACGCGCGCGCTCGCGCGCGCCTTATTGGTTCTGTTTTTCTGGGGAGCCTTGATTTATACACTTGTTAAACAAAATTTGTATTAATTCAGTGCATTTTTTTCTGGGTGTTTACTATGTTTAAGGCATTTCTTTAGTTGCTGGATATGCAACAGAGAAGAAAATAGGCAATATGCTTACTGACCTCATGGATTTTAAGTTGTACTGTTTTCGTCAGTTACTTCCTTAAAATGCTTTGTCACTTTTTTTCATTATTTATGCTAGTTTTGTTCAGTATTTTAGTTCTATATACTAGACATATAATTATTGCAATAATTATTTTGCAAAACACGTTGATATATGTTTAATTGACCCAACTTACTTGTTTACTATTTCTTTCTCCTGCCATTTTTCTTGGGTAGCTTTTCTTTTCCAGGAAGTACAATATCTGTGGATAGTAAATTTTAGTAGGGATCTGTGGGTAGTAACTTATTTGGCCTTTATTTAATCTGAAAATATCTATATTTTATCCTCATTCTCTAAAGTTTTGCTATGTGTATAACTTTAGGTTAAGAATTTTTTCTTTCAAAATATTTAAGTTATATTTCCATTTTATTTCAAGTATTAAAATATAGTCAATTATATTTCTTTACTCCTGCTACTTTTAAGATTTTTTCTTTGTCTTCGTGTTGTACTATGAACTAAGTCCATATTTAGATTTAGATTTATACTGCTTGGGCATAATTTTTACATCCTGAATCTGAGGGTTCATGGCTTTCTTTCAGTTTGGAAAATCATCAGATTTACCATTTGGAATATGGCCTCGACCTCATCCTCTTTTTTCCTTCTGCAACTCTGATTAGATCCATCCTATACCTCTCCCCTTTATCTCCTCTGTTTCCTAATGGGTCTTTCATATGTTCCATCTTTTTACCTCTCCATAACTGTATTCTGCAGACTTAGAAAATCATTAGAAACCCATCATTAGAAAATGGTGGGTTTGGGGTGCATGGGTGGTTCAGTTGGTTAAGCATCCGACTTCAGCTCAGGTCATGATCTCAGGGCTCATGGGTTTGAGCTCCGCATCAGGCTTTGTGCTGACAGCTTTGAGCCTGGGGCCTGCTTTGGATTCTGTGTGTGTGTGTGTGTGTGTGTGTCTACCCCTCCTCCGCATTCACACGCTCTCTCTCTCTCTCTCAATAATAAACATTAAAAAAATAGTTACCAAATTTTAGGGGAAGTATTCTTTCCTTCCTCCTAGCTCCAAGTTTGCATCCTGTCCTTTTTATGTGAGGTAGATTTATTTCTAGCTCAGCCTATTTCTATTTTTATAACTATTTCCATATCTTCTGTGTGTGTGTGTGTGTGTGTGTGTTTGACTTGTTAGATTTCCAACCTTTTACTCCTGTACAAAAGTTCTAGTGAGGTTTGACAATAAGATCTAAGTGTTAGACCCTAGTGAATTACATGTATATCACCTCAGGTTCTTACATTCTACATAGAAAACTACTACATTGGAGAATTTAGAGTCAGTAACGAATTTTAAATAAGAAAATCTCTTGACTCTACTGTCTTAATAAATTATGTACAATATAAAACTCCAGCGATTAAATTAAAATAGCATGAAGTAAACCATACAGATAAGCATCTTACTTCCCCAGTGGATCATCATCAAAACCCATTTAGATGTGCACACTTTACTTTACACAATGGAATTTCAAAAACAATTTTGAAGTAAAGGAAATTCCAATGATAAATAGGTGTTTCAGTGAGGTCATTCTGGGTGAGGCAAAGAGGAGGTTGGATTAGAGCAGGAGTTCTCAACCTTGGTTGTCTATTAGGATTACATTGATAGCTTTAATATAATTTTGATACTTCAAACATTTAATTTAATTATCTGGATTGGGACCTGGGCATCAGAATTGTTTTCTAAAACAATTCCCCTCACATAATGCTATTTTCAAACCAGCGTTCAGAACGATAGAGCTAAAGCAATATAAATGGAGAGAAGGATCTAAACTTAAGAGATAATTGTAAGACAGAGTTGTATGACCTGATGACCATGGGATAGTGAACAACAAAAGTTCACCCTGGCAATTCTAGATTGCATGACTGAACACACACTATATTTGTGTTGCTATGAGTTAGGCCAAGTGCTAGCCATGTGTTAATTAATTTAATTTCCATAGTTGTGGCAGAGCTGTTTACCTGTTTACTAAACTCGTTTCTCTTTTCTTCTGTACATAGAGTTGGACTACGTTCCCAAGGATTTTTTTTTGTAATTAGGTCATGGGGCTGAGTTTTGTTTGCCTAAAGGAATATGTGTGGAGTGATATGTACCATTGCAAGTACGACCCATTTAAAACAAACAAAAAAAACATACCTGCTTTCTCTTTTATTTTTTGTCTGCCAATTGAGGCTGATGCCCACATTGTGTTATGTGTGGCATCTTTTCCTTTTCTCCTGAGTCCCTGAGTGAATATACGTATAGAGAAGTGTGAGCATCACAACTTTTATTTCTCCATCATTGAAGTTGAAAGGAGAGATAAAATATTGTTGCATCAAGCCCCCCAAATTTTTGGGCTTATCTGTTAAAGCAGCTAGTGTTACCTTAATAATTCTACTAGATAAGTATTATTATTAGCCATATTGTACAGATTTGTATAGCAGGATGAGTAGGGTTTGTGGAAAGATTTTTGAGATGCTTATATTGCATTCAAGTAGAGATACTTACAAATACAGTTCTGAAACTCAGGCTGGTGGTCAATGTGATAAATACATTTGTGAGTCATCAGCATACAGGTGATTGTTGAAGCCATGGAATCAATCCCTGGAGGATACAATACAGAGAATAAAGGAAGTAGACTAATGATAGAGTGTTAGTACTAACAATATTTAAAAAGAGAATCTAGTGTGGGAGACTAAGAAAAGAAGTCAGAGAGGTTAGAAAAAATGGGATGAAGTATTGTCAAGAAAATCAAGAGAAGAGATATCTTTAAAATGGAAGGCTTATCAGTAGTGACAAAAGATCCAGAGTTCAATGAGCTAAAAACCAAAGAAAAGGCCACTTATCCAATTAGGTTGTGAATGCTGACCTTTAAGAAAGCCCTTTCAGGAGGTTGCCATGATTGGAAATCAGATTGAAATGGTTTGACATGTGACTGAGAAGTGGAAACTGGTGGGCAGTACATGTACATTACCTTTTCAAGGTATTTGGCAATAAGGGAAAAAGGTGTTGTGTAGGATAAGCATTTTGAACCCTGGATCAGTTGAATACTAGAAGAAATAAGATTTGGGACAGCAGGGAATGCATGAGATCAGTTACTTTCCTATGTGAAATTTCTGCTGTGAGAGGAAAATAAATGAATCATCATTATTATTTACCTCAATAATAGTAATAAGTTATTAAATGTAAATGGAACTATGTTTGAAAAAGTTAGCACTTTGAAGACAGGATAATTTAAAGTTATTTTGTCAAGTGAGACAGGTAGAGTAAAACAAAGGGACGCTCTAAGAATCAAGTTTAGGAATTAAAAGAATAAGTACGGAGAGCATCATGCTGTTGGAAAATGGGAAACAACTACATATGTTCCAGAACAGGAAAGAAATGAACCTGGAGATTGATCAGACACGATGATGAGTTGCTAACATAGTAATGATATCCTACAAATACGATTCATATTTAATGAACAGGGAGGGAAATCCATGTTCCTTTTTGTATTTAATTCTTCTCAGGCAGGAATCCTGTATTCACACTGAGGTCCCATGAATTAAGAGTGCTGCATAGAAGCTCAAGAGGCCTGCAAGGAATTATATACCAGGGAAACTGTTCACATATGAAAGTTGAAAGGGAATGGATATGTTTAACATAAAACACAGAGTTCTGAGGAATGACTTCAACATTTAGATAAAGTTCTGCAATTAAATTAAATGTGATAGCGAAAAAAAAGAATAACCTTTCTCACAAAAGCACTGTGTTAGGGGTTGGATAGGATGCAAAGGAAATGTTTTAGAGGGGCCATTGTGGTAACATGGAGTCTGTCTCATGGGTCTGAATGGATGCACCGCCATGAAAGCCATCCTGAAAATGGGAGGGAGGGGCATGCATGTCAAAATGTGAGCTGCAGGCCGAGTTGTCTCAAGACATGGGCAAGAGCTAGGCATGTATTCTAGGTCTAGAAGGATGGGGTATTCAGTGGTCAGAGAGATGGGGCTCCATTTTATGGAGGAGAGTGGGCACAGCAGAAATCAAAAGGTTGGGTCAAGATACCAAACTACAAAATTTGCAGGTATCCAGGCTAGAAGAGGACTGACTTTGAGCTGAATGAAGTGGTACCTGCAGAGCATCTTCCCAACCTCTGGGAAGGACACTAGCCTGTGTTCCAGTGATTGTGTATTCTTGTAAAGTCCACAAAAGCAAGACTGTTTTGGAATTTTGTTGTTAAAATGACTGTCCCTTCCCAAATTATGTGTGTTGACTCTCACTGTCTCTTCTTGGCATTAAGTTTAAGGCACAAATATCAAGAAAAAGAATTGTCCCTTTGCCTCAGAATAAGGGTTTCTATATTTCCTTTGTTGGTAGTAATCAGAGAGCAAACTTAGCCAGAAAACTATAAGTGGCTGGGAGGAGAAGCAGCTAAGTAGGTCATTTTCCAGGCAGGAGTATAGATAAAATTATGTGGTAGGAAGAGACCAAGTCAAGACCATCTTCATACAGGTGTATGTGTGTAGTATAGATTATTTGGTGTTGTAGATGTCATCTTCTTGATGATATCTGCTTTTTTTTTTCTTTTGAGTTGTTTCTCTTTTCCTTTTTTTTTTTTAAGTTTATTTATTTTGAGAGAGAAAGCAAGAGAGCATGAGCTGGGGAAGGGCAGAGAGAGAACAAGAGAGAGAATTCCAAGCAGGCTCTGCCCTGTCAGCACAGAGCCTGACGTAGGGCTCGATGCCAACAAACTATGAGATCATGACCTGAGCTGAAATAGAGAGTCAGATGCTTATTGGACTGAGTCACCCAGGCATCCCTCTTTTTCTTTTTCTTTTTTTTTTTTTAATTTTTTTAATGTTTATTTATTTTTGAGGAGAGAGAGAGAAACAGAGCTCAAGAGGGGAAGGGCCAGAGAGAGAAGGAGACACAGAATCTGAAGCAGGCTCCAGGTTCTAAGCTGTCAGCCCAGAGCCCAATGTGGGGCTTAAACTCACAAAGTGTGAGATCATGACCTGACCTGAAGTTGGACGCTTAACCATCGGAGCCATCCAGGTGCCCCTCTTTTTTTTTTTTTTAAACTAAGGTTTTGTTTGCTTTTTTTTTTTTTAAGATTTTTTAAAAATGTTTTTTATTTATTTTTGAGAGAGGGAGTGAGAACAAGCCAAGGAGGAGCAGAGAGAGAGGGAGAGAGAAATTCCAAGCAGGCTCCATGCTCTCAGTGCATGATGTGGGACTCTAACTCATGAACTTGAGATCATGACCTGAGCCAAAACCAAGAGTCAGACTCAACTGACTGAGTCATCCAGGAGTCCCTCTCTTTTTCTTTTTAAATGTATGTATTTTTATATGCTGTTTGGTACTGGGGATATGAACTCAGAATTATACCTGCCTTCCTAGATTAGGAGTTCCTTGAGGAGTTCCTTGAGGTTTATTTCTTATGCAGAGTCTACTTACACTGAAGAGAGCCAGTGCACAATTAATGAAATTGCTATGCTTTCTATTAGTTCCCTAATAAATTGGGAATAGGGACAGGCAATGACAGATTTCCTTGAGTAGCTGAGACACAGGTATGCAGAAACGTGAAATTTGAAATAATCTGAACACATTTGGTAAAACCTCTGTATATCCTTAGCCCACAGTACTTACATTTTAAATTCAGTTCTAACCTCATTGAAATAACTTTGACTGTATCCTGTTTTTATAGCAGAAATTACCAAGATTGAAAATTTTTAAAAACTGATTTAGATCACCCAAATCAATATTCTGAAATTCTCAGGATGTGGGAAAAATTATTTGAAGATATTTATTTGATTTTAATATATAGCTTTAGGTTTCATTCAGTCATTCATCCAACAGATATATTTAAGAATTGAATATGTGCTCAGTTATGTACCAAGGTTTAGGATTATATTGATAAACAAGGGTATGATCTGTACTCTATTGAAGCTTCAGTCAGGTATGGGTTAATCAAAATGCTCATGTTGTTTGAAATGATACATAAGATGGAAGTTAATGTTCCTGGGTGCAATATAATGATGGAATCTGATATAGATTTATGTGTATTGAGGGGAGGATAAGATGGCCAGGGGAGGCTTCTTAGAGGAAGTGATCCCAGAGCCAAGGTCCAAGCATGGCTAAGAGATCCTGGTGGAAGGAGATGAAAGGACAGGTGAAAAAATGTTTCATGGAAAGAAAACACAATTGTCAAAATTCCTGTTGTCCAAACCAGAAAACATAGGTAGAAAATTAGAGTGGCTGCAGTGAGAACAAAGGAAAGCTTGATGCATGGTGAGGATGGAGGTGGAGAAAGAGGCCAAACTATGCATGACATTAAAATCATGACAGGAATTTGGCTTTTTCTTAAGAACAATGAAAAACCATTAAAATATTTATATAGGGCATAATGTAATCAGATGTGGGTTTTTCCAAAATTCTTGCTGGCTCTATTGTATGGAAAAGATCACAGGAGCTAGCGTGCATGGAGGAAGAATAGTGGGAAGCTACTGCAAATGTTCTGGTAGGAGAGATGGCAGCTTGCACATGGTGGTGTCAATGGAGACAGAAAGAAGTAGGTAAATTTATGGGACATTTAGCGATAAAATAGACATTATTTTGTAATGGATTACATATAAATAGGGGGAGGGAGAAGGTGGTGTCAAGTTGACTTCTAGGATGATAGCCTGTACCCGTACAAAAGGCTGATTGATGAAAACATTCAATGAAGTTGGAACCACTGGTAAAAGACTGGGTTTGGTGGGAAAAATGACAAGTATGATAATGGACTTGTTGGGTGTGGAGGTGCCTCTGACATAACCAAGTAATATATCAAGTAGGTAGTGAAATATATGAGTCTGGAGCTCAAAGGGTAGGTTGATCCTAGAGATGTGAATTTGTCTCAGGATATTTAGTTTTGAATGAGACTCCCTTAGAAGAACATGTAGGAGCAAGCCTTAAGAACTCTAAATTTTAATGATGGTTAGAAAAGCATGCATTTGCAGAGGAAATATGAGATGTAGGGAGAAAATGCCAGGTGAATGTTTTTCTTGGAAGCCAAGCAAAGGCAGCATTTGTAGAATGAGGTAATAGCCAACATTGTCAAATGCTGTTAAGAGGTCTGGGAATATGAGTAATAGAAACCTTAATTGATTTCAGTAATGTGGAGATCATTGGTGACTCAAGAGAAAACTGTTTTAGTTAAGTGGCTATTCAGGAGGGATTGAATGGGGAAGTGAGTGGAAGTTAAAAAAAAAAGTGGAGTCATCTCTTTGAAGATACTTGGCTATGTAGGGAAGGGAGAAGTAAGGCAGCAGAATAGATATGATAGATGCAGTGGAACTTTTGTGTGTGACTGTCTGTGGAAGTCTCTTGTATAATTAATGGTTCAGAAATGTGTGCTTTTTAGGTAGGACTTGAATAATAATTTTGATATTTAAATAATAATAGAAATTTACAGTCATAGTGTAATTTGCTCAATGATATATTGCTGGTAATAGCTATTATTTATTTATGTCTTTGTCTTTCCATTAGAATATTCTTTTACCATGAGAATTACAGTCTACTTAACAGTGGGGCCATGGGTTTATGAGACCATTTCAAGTACACAGAGGGCAGTGAACAGCAAGGGCTGCCTCTTTCTGGATGTTGCCTTGCATTACAATAAGGAAATAATGTGTACTGAGATTGACTGGGTTTGTACTGTCCTGAAATGGACAGTGGTGGAGCAGGCACACACATAAGAGAAATAAATGCAAAAAAACCCATAAAATGCAGGGGAGATGTCTGGAGAAGAATGCTCTTCCTTTATACTCTGAGATGGTAGGGAAGATGTGGCACTAGATATTTGAGGATTACTCTGGAAGTGCCTTCGTGCCCTTGTACATTTGAGGTATGAAATACCATACACATTTTATTTATCATGATGGCCAATGAGTACTACAGGATTTACTGAGAGAGGTTCAGAGTGTTCAACTCATGACAGATGTTTTTTTCATATGGTATTATGTACACATTACTGGTATCATCAAAAAATTAAAATTTATAGTTTAAATTGAAAATATCTAAATTTTTTTGGCATTTATTCATTTTTTGAGAGACAGACACAGAGCATAAGTGGGGGAGGGGCAGAGAGAGAGGGAGACACAGAATCTGAAGCAGGCTCCAGGCTCTGAGCTGATAGCACAAAGCCTGACACGGGCTTGAACTCTCAGACAGTGAGACCATGACCTTAGCTGAAGTGGGACGCTTAACTGACTGAGCCACCCAGGTGCCCCAAAATTGAAAATATCTAAATCATGCCTGTGAAAGGCAGTGGAAGCATGGTCAAGACCACAGACATTGGAATGAGACTTCTTGAGTTTACCATGAGCAGTTCACTTGGGCATATATTTTCCATTTTTAAGTCTCAATCTCCTTATCTGTCATAAGAGGGATATTAATGATAGTAAATAGTAGTACCTTCCTTGTAGGGTAGTTGAGAGAATTAAATCAGGCTATACTTTTGAAGCGGGAAGCACTGGTTCATATTAGCCATTCTTATGAGTGCTTTTGAGTCTCTTTGCATCAAAAATTCGGCTTCTCAAACTGCTACAACTGGGGGTAGGTGGCAGTATGCCAGAGTGTACTAGAAGCCACAGATGAATGTAGGATGTCTTCCTGAAGTGTATGTTTTGTTGATATTTACTACATTTTTATATTTTAACATAGAGTTTAAAAACACCCTTTTGAATTTTTTAGATAAGGAGAAGCCTTCAAAGAAATAGGCTGTCCTTGGAGGGTGGGGCGGAGGCTCAGACTACTGCTCCGGAGTCAGGGAATGTGCGTCCATTCATTTCTGCAGCCTATGGTTCCTCGGTGGCCAGAGCCGTAGCTGCAGTTGTAAGGTGCAGAAGCAAAGGCACTGCTTGTTTAACCACTGATTTCAGTAGATTAAAAATCAAGAGGATTACATGGATTTGTCTGTGCAAATCTTAAAATGATTTTCTGGATTTGGGAAGAACCTTGACATGTTTTAACTTAGCACTTCAACTGAGAAATGTTCCCAGCATCTTGCTTTTTTAAGTAAGCGAAAACACTGTCAACTCAGATTACTTCTGAAAATGGCAAACTAAGATGTTTTCAGAGACACTGAAATATAATATGGTTTGCATTTCTTTTGGTAAATAGCTTGATTTCCTTATTTACTATGAATAAAAGAGTTTGGCAAATTTTCAATTCTGAAATACATAATTCTTAGAGAATATACTATATGTTTTTTCCCAGTTTTATAGATTTGCCAAAACCTAGATATATGCTTCCATATTAACATTTGGGTGTTATTTTAAAAAAGAGACTGGATTTGATTAAAACATAGGCAGAAAGACAAATAGGTATATACCAACATAGAGCAGATTTGGTATCATCTTTTCATGTGTAGCTTCTATATGGAGCATTTCAAGTTTAACTTTCTTATTCTTTTGAGAGGAAATTGGGGAGCATAAATTGGAGTGGTTGTGATATTTGTCTCTGGGGTTTTACACATTCCTTTCTCTTGTTTGCGAGAATCCCTTTCTTTATCTTACAGGCTAATTCAAAGCCTACTTTGGATATTGCTTCCCTCAATGAAGCCTCTAGACCATCCACCCACCAGAATTGATTACATCTTCACTTGTGCAACATTCTGCATTCACTAAAATGCAGAGCAATGATTTCCTTACACGTCTGTATTTCCCCTGACTTGAACTCCTTTGTTCAGATTTCAATCTTCTTTATTTTATGTATTCAGGGACAGTCATGTAGGAAGTCCTCAGTATCTATCTATTAATTGAAATTGACTGAAGGAAGGGTTGCTAACCACTTAGCAGGTGGAATTGAGAGTATAACAGATGTGCACAGAGGTCTTCTAGAGGTATCAGAAGAACCAGTCATTGATGGGTTGTCTCACAGTAGTATCCCTGAAGCAAAAATAGGACCTCAGATGGTAGAAAAGTCCAGAGTTCTGCCAGACATATCTGGTCCTTCTCTAAAACTATGTAGGGAATGGATTGGTGTCTGGGAGTATAAGTGGGGCACCGTGGGGACGAATTCAGTCTGCTATCATCATCCTTCAAGTTATGAATCTATGATATGACAAGTAATTACATGTTTATTGCTCAAGTAATTTATTAATCAAGTAATTTATTAATCATGTAATCTATAAGCCTCACAAGCTATGAATCTGTAATATGACAATTAATTATGTATTAATTAATCTAGTGATTTTCACTCAGGTCTGTGGTAGTTGCTTTGAGTAGATTAGGGATACAGAATGATCAGGTCTGTTCTCTGGTATGTAATAGCTTGTATTTAGTGAGGGACAGGCAAAGCTGATGTCCGTGGAATAATAGGAGACAATAAAAGCCAGTATAACAGGATGAGGAATGGGATATATCCTTTTGTTGGAAATTAATCAATGCTCACAGCTGAGGACATCAGGTGATGACTATGGTCATTTCTAAAGGAGTTTCTAGACAAGTTTTCATAAGATTTCAAAAGATGCAGCCAAACTGGACAGTCAGCTCTCTATTCACATCTTTCACTTGGAGCTCCAGGAGAAGTCTAGAGATTCCCCTGACGGGAGACTCGTGGCTGAAATTCCACAACACTGGAGATGTTTGTGATCCCCTCATCTAGGGGACAGAATCCAACTGGGGGAGAGAACCACCAATAAATGCCAGGGGGCAAGAGAGTCCCTCTGAGAGATTGGGGAGTGTTTTCCAGAAGTGCATTGTGGCATGCAAAAGTTCCCCCAATGTTTGCTGAATTGCAGTAAGAATATTTTACTCACTGGAACTGGCTGGCTTTATACCCTACTGAACTGAACAGTTTGGGGCAGGGACAAATAGGAGAGAAATGACAGATGGAAAAGGCCATGAAATCCATGATATTGTTGGGAGAAGGGAACATGATACATTTTCTGGGAAAACCTGGCATTATCCCCTTTCATTTGTGGGGGAGAGTAGCTGGTCAGGCCTTAAGACACCTGAAGTCAGGACCTGGCTGGAGCTTCCCCTTGCTGCCAGGCAGGAAGGGGGCTGTGTTTCCTGAGCCGGCACACCATACTCAAAAAATCTGAATGGATTTAGATGGTATGGCATGTTTTTATCATAATATGTGAAGATATTCTGTAATTTCGGTTATCATTTTGTGTTTGACACAAGTTAGTTGAAGAGAGGGTTCTTTATTTTATTTTCAGATTATATGAGCTTTTTATTTTTATTCCTAATTTTATTGTATTATGACCAGCGAATTTGTCTGGACTATTTCTGCTTTCTAGGATTCATGGAGTATTGTGTGTGTGTGTGTGTGTGTGTGTGTGTGTGTGTGGCCTAACAATTTTTGTGACATTTTCTTGGATCCTTGAAAGAAAGCATAGTCTCTGTTTCCATTGTAGGGTTTTTAAAGTATGTCATTAGAGGTACTTTATTATTTATATTATTTAGATTGTCTGGGTCTGTATTTTCTACCCCTAATTGCTTCTGTTTCTCCTTTCAATATTTGCTAGTTTATTTGTTAATATTGATACTGTGTTTTATAATGTATAGATAGTTCTGTTACAGTTTTACTGACAACTATATCCTTTATCATTTTAAAGCTTTCTTCTTTTTTCATCTTACATGTCTCGTCTTTCGGTCAATCAGTGTGATATTAATATCATGATTTTGGACTTCTGTTTGTAGTAAGAAAGTAATTTAATTTGTTTATCAATTTCAAATTTTCTAAATTAACAGCTTAGGTTCAACTTACATTTATAGTATATATTTGGTTTTGCTTTGTAATTAAATATAGAAGGCTTTTCCTCTTAATAGATAAATGTAATTCCTTTATTCCTGCTACAATAAAAATATGTTTGGTCTTCGTTTTGTCATATTATTTTATTTTATGCTTTATTTCTGATAGCTTTTAAAAATATTTCATGGCCTGCCCTGCTTTCTCTGCTTTATGTTTGTGTTCCTTCTGGTAATTAGTAAAGTTTATATTTTTGTTGTCGTTGTTTCCAATAAAACTGTAATTTTATATGATAACCTTAATTCTTTCTTTAAACAATATTTATTAATTTTCTATGATTAATGATGAAATGAGTATGATTTTCTTGTTTCCTTTTTTGCCGCCTCTCTATGTTCTTATTTTAGTTAACTATGTGATGTTTCCTAGTATTTACTTTTTTTCTTTTTACATCCAATAAGCTTCTTCCTCTATTATTGGTTTTTCCAGATTTCCCTATTTTTGACCTTCAACTATTAAAAGCGAGAAAGCCCACATCCTTACGTTACTTGCTATCCTTATTAAACCTTTCCTGCTAACATTTTGCTTATACACTATTGAGAGTTGGAACATCCTCTTCCGTCAACAAAACCTCCATCTTGTTTGTCTCAGTCCTTCTATTACACACATGTAATATTTGCAGGTACTTCTTCTGTCACTTTGTCACCAGTCAGAGCTTTGGTGAGAGCTTCTAGGAGATTCATCCAGAAGGCTTAGGGGAACGATATTCTTCATGTCCTTGCTGTTCTTAGTATCTTTTCAAACTTGATTTTTATCTTTTGATAAAAAGATTGAACTACCAAAGAGGAAACATGAATGATGCATTCAGTAGACGTGTTTTTTTTTTTCTTCTTCCTTTGTTCCTGGCCTTCCCTGCCTCTTGCTATCGGTCTGGTTGTGTAAGTGCGGGGCTCTCAGAAGCCTTATTTCTGCAAAGTGACTGTATATCCTTTGACCACAGCTGAGTGGTCCAGAGTAGGTGCTACACCCAAATGCAGCCAATCGGACTCCCAGATATAGAGACTTGTGGGAGGGGAGCTAGAGATGGAGATGGAGATGACTGACAGAAGGAGAGAGCTAGAGAGAATGAGAGAGAGTGCGTGAGAGCCATCTTTCTCTGGGTGGCTGGACTTCTAAATAAGGTTGTTGATGGTCAGGTTGGTAGCCAGTACATGGGGAAAACAGAGAGAAATAAATAGGAAGAAACACAGAGAGATGCACAGCTAAATGAGGCTGAAGACCTTCTTTACAGATTCTAGTTTATCCTTCCAGTTTGTTCTTCAGGCCTGGCTGCTTGTTCCTGTGAGACATGTTTATAACCTTATAGCACATTCACCTATTTTACGTAAATAGGTTTCCGCTATTTGAAACTATACTAAATAAACCAACCCATACCCTCTATGCTCTCATAAGTCTACCCAGCTAAAAAAGAGTGAGGAAAATCAGATTAGATTCTCCTTTCTTGCCCCTCAGAGTTCTTTCAACTGTGGGGTCACCATGTGAAGTCAAGCACAGACCCTTTATTATCTAGCTCAACTACCACATTAGATCTGGTTTAAGGACCAAGCCCTTATTGGCTGGTCAATATAATACAATAGTGCAAAATTAAAAGCAACTGAAAGCTTTAGTCATTTGGGTTTCCAGTGGCTCACTGAGTCACCCCTGTGAGCTATAGGCAGGTACATTTGGATTCACACAGCTTGCTGATCTTTCCTTAAAATGCTGTTGTGGTTATCTATGCTTGTAACTCAGCCATTGGCCTGTCTTCTTAAAAGCAGTCTGATCAAAAAGCACACTTCACCAAATAGGGCTATTTTAGAAGCACTCACAGTCTGAAATCCAAGGTTCACCAGCAGGGCTAAAGTATCCCTAGAGAATTGAATATTCTTTTGGTAATTTGAAGAGCAACCTGAACTTCTATAACTTCCCCTAAGCTGTTGGGGGGGCGGGGGAGGAGCTATAGCTCTAGGAAGAAGCCTCGTGTCAGGCACCTTGAGAATGTGTAGGCCAGCTCAAGATACATACAAAAATATAAAGCTTAATTAGTGTTTAGCTTAGAACTTGGTTGAAAACTTCATTTTAAAAGTCTTTTTACTTCTTTTCCATTATCAAAACAAGGGGTATTTTACTATAAGCACTTAGAAAATAAAGGAAAATGGGATGAGGAATAAAAGTCAATTCAGAATCTTACCACCAAAGAAAAACACTGCTAATTCTACCATTTTGGTATTGTTTTCTTTCCGGGCTTTGTGTTTCATTTCTCAACATCTGTGTTCTCTCATTTACTTGATGTAATGCTGTCTATTTACAATTCTGTATCTTTTTTACCTATGGATTTTCTATACTATTGTAAAGTCAATGTAAATGTTTTCAAAGGATTCATAATATTCCATGAGACGGATATTGCATAGTTTATTAACCATTGTTTGGGGATATTAATGTTTCGAAGTTTTGGCCATTTTAGTGTTGCAATAAATATTTTTCGCATAAAACTTTTTGTATGTGTAGAATATTTTTGCAGGTTGTATCCTCAGACATTTTTGCTCTGATTTGGGATGTTTTCATTCTGGCAGCAAAGTGAGTCTACCACCTTGGCCCAGCTTCACTAGTTACAGGTCTCTGAAGTGGTGGGGGCCCATGGCGGGTCTGGGAACGCTGAACGTGAACTGCAAATTCGAATAAATCTGAAATCCAGGTTGATCACTTTGTTTTCACCTCACTGCATCCCAAAGATGAGAACTGGCTGAGAATGCGCCCGGATTTGGTTCTGCCAGCTGGCAAGGCATCCCTGAATAATGGGAGATTATTAGAATCCTGCCCTTTTCCAGAGAGCTTTTATCCACATTCATTGCTGTGTTGTGCCAATTACAGATGGCACAGTGGTTTTCTTTGTATGCATCCTGGCGGCCCCTGTCCACGTAGATTTGGGAGGAGACTCTATGTGCACATCACTTTGGCTTTCTGTAACAAGGCACGACAGCAGGATTTTGGGTCTATCATCCTAAATTCAGAAGTAGCTATATGCCTGAAAAGATTATCCGTGGACTGTTGAATGCCTTGGCGTCTTTATGCATGACATGTCTCCTAGAGAGGACTCTAGTCATCACACTGCGTATACAGCAGAGATCATTTGCTCCTTGAAGTTTTTTTAATTTTTTTTTTCCAGTGGTGACATTCTATCCATCCATACTGGAGGCACAGTGGGACACAGCAATAAAACAGAATTTACCACAAGGTGGAGTAGATTGGGCCCCATTCACTTGTATTTAGCTATTAAAATATCTGATAGTATTTTAATGTAAGCTTCCTTCTCTGACTGCTGGACAGCTCGGCCCCCATGGTCAGTACTGTAATGAATCTTCAGCACAGAAATTACCAGCCGCCACTCTGCTTACTCAGGGAGCTAGGTGTCTCTACCTATCTGACTGCTGAGCTTCTGGGACAGGATTTTTCCTTGCATCACTAGTTAGGCATTCTAGACATTTGTTTTCTCCTATGGGTTTGATAAAAGCAAAAGTAACAGCCCAGCTACCTCTCCTTTAGACAAAATATTTGTTAATCGTAGCCAGGAGATACTTGTGGTGGTGGGGGGTTGTGAGTGTCAGCTGCAGATAAGGGCTCTGAAGCTGGGCTGCCTGTGTGCGGCTTCATGGGTGCTCCGTACCTTTTGTGGCTGCACAGTCTGATCGAGGTCAGCAAGGGACGACAAACCAAGAAAGGGAATCAGAGGGCCTCTCGGTGAGATGACCTCATGGGTCTAGTCCTTGCTTTGGGCGCCTTTGTGTGGCTCTACTTAACTCTTTTGTGCAGAACTGGGGGATTGCCCTTCCTCTGCTAGCAATGTGAACACTTACAGTGTTAACAACTGAAGGGGATCGCCGGAGCCTGGGTAGTGGGTAAACCACTTTGCACCTTCTGGTTTTTGTCATCAGGGGCCCGGGGAACATACTCAGTTGGTCAGGTGGTATGTGGGGGCTGAAAATCCACGTACGAAGAAATTGTCTTCATCTCAGACAGCACTTCTGCCTCTGTCCTTGGGCTTGGGATATAGAATTTTTCTCTGCTGATGCTCAGAAGAGAAATGCTAACATGTTTCCGTGGTGTATGTGTGCATGTGTAATAAATGAAGAATTGTAGCATATTGGTGATCAGTAAATGTTCGCTTCCTTTCTTGCCAGAGGGGAGCTTATAGTATTTCTAACTTCTAAGTTTCTAAAATTTTTGGAATTTTAGAGTCAGAAGACACCATAGAGGTCCTTTAATCCAACCACCATAATTTATAGATCAAGAAAGAGATGCAGAGTAGTTTTAGGGATTTTTCCCAAAGTAGTAGAGGTTTTGTTGACACAACCACGTTTATAATCTAGGTGTTCAGACCCCAGCCAGATGACCCTTTCATTACACAATGCCTATTTTTAATTTAAGAAGTAAGAAGAAACTTATTTCTGTACTTATCTTTTTCTTTTTTAGAACAAAAATACTTTGCTGGGGCAGGAGAAGGAGTAACACAAAAGTATTCATTATTATTATTATTAGTGTTACTATTTAGCATACTACTTTATGCATTTTTTAAAGTTTATTTATTTTGAGAGAGAGAGAGAGAGAGAGCATGCATGAGCACGTGCACATTTGTGCATGGGAGCACTGTCAGCATAGAGCCTAACACAGGCCTTGATCCCACAAGCCATGAGATCATGACCTGAGATGAAATCAAGAGTAGGACGTTTAACCAACTAAGCCACCCAGGCTCCCTTAAAGTATTTTTGAAATATGCATAAGGTAGGGGGGTGCGGGCCTGGGTGGCTCAGTTGGTTAAGCATCCGACTCTTAATTTTGGCTCAGGTCATGATCCCAGGATTGTGGGATTGAGCCCTGTGTCAGGCTCATACTGAGTGTGGAGGCTGCTTAAAATTCTCTCTCTCCCTCTTTCTCTCTATGCTCCTATCCCACTCTTGCTCTCTCTCTCAAAAGAAAGAAAGAAAGAAAGAAAAGAAAGAAAGAAAGAAAGAAAGAAAGAAAGAAAGAAAGAAAGAAAGAAAGAAGATAATAAAATAAGAAAATACTTCATTGAAGTATTGCTAGCATTCAGATTCAGAAAGCTTTACATAATGAGTTTCATGATAAGAATTTACCTGTAAAATCATCGGCATAATCTATGCAATAAACACATCCATCACCTCCCAAAGTTTCCTCCCACCCTGTTTTCCTTTTCTTTCCTTTCTTTCTTTCTTTCTTTCTTTCTTTCTTTCTTTCTTTCTTTCTTTCTTCTCTTCTCTTCCCCTCCCCTCTCCTTCCCTCCCCCTCTCCTATCCCCTTCTCTTCCCATCCCTTCCTCTCCCCTTCCCTTCCCATCCCTTCTCCTCTCTTCCCTTGATAATAATACTTAACATAAGATCTGCCATCTTGGAACATTTTTAAGTATACAATACAGTATTGTTAACTCTAGGCATTATGCTGTATAGTAGACCTCTATAAGAGTTATTTGTCTTGTGTAACTGAAACTTTATACCATTTGACCAATACCACGTGGCTCTTACCTGGGTCCCTGGAATCCACCATTCTATTCTCTGCTTCTGAATTGGGCATTTAGTTTCCTCATGTAAGTGGGATCATGTAGTATTTGTCCTTCAGTGTCTGGCTTATTTCACTTAGCATAGTGTCCTCCAGGTTCATCCATGTTGTTACAAATGGCAAGATTTTATTATTTAAGGCTAATACTCCACTGTATGTATAGTACATTTTAAAATTTTTATTTGTTTTTGAAATAAATATTTTTTTAATTATTATTTTTTTTTAGTGTTTATTTGTTTTTGAGACAGAGACAGAGCATGAGCTGGGAGGAAGAGAGAGACAGGGAGACACAGAATCTGAAGCAGGCTCCTGGCTCGGAGCTGTCAGCACAGAGCCCGACGTGGGGCTCGAACTCCCAGACTGTGAGATCATGACCTGAGCCGAAGTCGGTCGCTCAACCGACTGAGCCACCCAGGCACCCCTTATTTTATTTTTTTAATAAAAATTTTTATTTATTTATTTATTTATTTATTTATTTATTTATTTATTTATATATAAATAAAGAGCATGGGAGGGGCAGAGAGAGAGGGAGAGAGAAAATCCCAAGCAGACTCCTTACCAAAAGTACAGAGCCCAATATGGGTCTTGAACCCACAAACTGAGATCATGGCATGAGCCAAAACCAAGAGTAGACATTTAACTGACTGAGCCACCCAGGTACCCCAATAGTATATTTTTAATCCATTCATCTTTCAGCAGACATTCAGGTTGCTTTCATGCCTTGGCCATCATGAATAATGCTGCCGTGAGCATGGGAATGCAGTACTCTGGGATCCTGTTTTCAATTTCTTTGAATATATACATATCCAGATGAGATTTCTGGATTATATGGTAGTTCTCTTTTGTATTTTTTGAGGAACCTCCATACTGCCTTCCATAGTGACTGCACTGATGTACATTCTCACCAATGGTGTATGAGAGTTCCCTTTTCTCCACATCCTCAACAATGCTTCTTTTGATTTGTTTTTATGATCATAGCCATCTTAACAGGTATTAAGTGATATCTCATTATGGTTTTGATCTGCATTTCCCTGATGACTGGTGATATTGAGCACATTTCCATATACCTGTTGACCATCTGTAAGTCTTCATTAAAGAAATGTCTATTCTACCCCTTTGAACTTTAAAAAATTGGTTTATTTGCTTGTTTGCTATTGAGTTGTAGGAGTTCCTTATACATTTTGGATACAAACCCTTTATCAGATACATGGCTTACAGATATTTTCTCCTATTCCATAGGTTCTCTATTCACTTTGTTGGCCATTTCCTTTGCTGTGTGGAAGTTTGTTTTTGTTTTTGTTTTTGTTTTGTTTTGTTTTTTAATACAATTCCACTTGCCTGTTTTTTTATTTTGTTGCCTGGGTTTTGGTGTTATCTGTAAGAATTCATTGCCAAGGCCAATGCCAAGGATTTTTTTCCCTTTGCATCTCTTAGGAATTTATGGTTTTGAGTCTTATGTTTAAGTCTTTAGTCCATTTTGGGGTGATTTTCAATAGAGACATCAGTGGAAAAGCAATATCTATAACATAATAACTGTCTCTACTGAGTGGAGATATTAAGAAGCCGCTGCTTTGTGTGTATAATGCTGTCTACTTGTCTTGCTGAACGAAAAGATGGGTACTAAACAGGACTACAAAAAACTTGATGCATCTTCCTGAAAACTAGTAAATTCTAACTTCTTAGAGGTTTTTTACCCTTAATTTTCTATTATGTAACATTTTTTTAATTTGTTTATTTTCCTTTCATGTACGTGGGGGTTGTAGAGAAATGGTAATATTTCACATACTTTTGAGTCTTACACTGTCTCCCAGAGTTTTGCACAATGTCCATTCATGAATTCAGTGTAGCACAGAAGAGACTTGAGTTGTTTATCTCTGTTGAGTTTGGACAGACCATCTCATCTTTCTGGGGGTTACACTTCTTAAGTATTAAATAAGGCATTGTGCTAAAGAATCATGTATTTCCTTACAACTCAAAAACTGTGTCTTTGGCTTTAAAAATAAATATCTATTGCTGTTGAGAGCTTAGTACAGGGAACCTTGTCGGGTCTTTATAAATAGTTGTTTGATAAAAATTCTGTTATAAATGAGTGATGAGTCAATGGACATTTATTTATCGAATAGTGTATCCTCTGCCATATCTCCCATACTCTTACAGTGGACAGGTGTTTAAATGAGTACACAGAAATCAGAATAATCCAATATGGTGTGTTATTGAGTAAGAACAGAATGATCTGTTCAGACAAACCTGGGTTTGAATTCACCTTCTCATTCACTGAACAATTCTTGAAAATTACTTCATTCCTTTGAGGTTCAGTCTCCTCATCTGTAAAATGGCTTGATTATATTACTTCACTGAATCACTAAGAAAATTAAATATGTAGTGTGTAAAGTGCTTGGCATATAGTTTCATTAAATCTCTATTGATTTGCTGCGTTTACACTTCAGATTTGCCCTTGAATAACTACAGAGATCATGCCATAAACAGATGGTGGTTGCCAGCCATCCTTGGTGTTCTTTGGGTTATAGGTGCTTTACTGTGATCTCTGCCTCAGTCTTCACATGACTTTCTCCCCTGTGTGTCTGCGTCCTAATTTCCCTCTTTTTATAAGGGTAGCAGTCGTTGAATGAGGGCCTACCCTATTCCACCACAGCCTCATCTTAACTTGATTATATCTGTGAAAGCCCTATTGCCAAATAAGGTCACGTTTACTTGGTTCTGGGTGGACATGAATTTTGTGGGGACACTTTTAAATTTATCACAACATTTTAACAATTTTAACTGTCTGACCCATGAACACATTATATTTTTTCATTTATTTTTGTTTTAATTTCTCTCAAAAATATTTTACAGTTTTTCACTGTACATGTCTTGCACATCTTGATTCATACTCATCCCAAGTATTGCAGATATTTTTCGTGGTTCTAGAAATGATATTTAAAAAATAATTTCTTTAAAAAAATTTGTTTTTACATTTATTTATTTTTGAGAGACAGAGACAGAGCCCAAGAAGGGGAGGGGCAGAGAGAGAATGAGACACAGAATCCGAAGCAGACTCCAAGCTCTGAGCTGTCAGTACAGAGCCCAGTGTGGAGCTCGAACTCACAAACCATGAGATCATGACGTGAGTCGAAGTCGGACACTTAACTGACTGAGCCACCTAGGAGTCCCTTAAAAAATAATTTCTAATTTTTGCTATGATATACAAATATAACTGATTTTTTATGTTAATCTTGTTTCTTAAATAAATGCTAAATTCACTTATTAGTTCTATTAGCTTTTAAAAAAATGTTTATTTACTGTTGTTTATTTTGAGAGATAGAGAGCAAGTGAGTGCTGGGGGAGGGGCAGAGATAGAGAGGGAGAGAGAGAATTCCAAGCAGGTTCCATGCTGTCAGTATGGAGCCCAAGGCAGGGCTAGATCTCATGACCATGAGATCATGACCTGACCTGAATCCAAGAGTTGGATGCCTAACTGACTGAGCCACCCAGGCACCCCAGTTATATTAGCTTTTTTGTGTGAATTTTGGGATTTTCTACATATAGAATTATATCTACTATGAATAAAGACGGTTTTACTTTTTTCTTCTCAATTTGCATTTATTTTGTTTGTTTTTCTTTGTTTTATCATAGTAAATAACAACGTTTAATACAATGTATAATGGAAGTGCCTGGAGTGTTTTTCCTGATCTTAAGAAGAGTGTATTTTATCACCATTAAGTGTATTAGCTGTACGTTTTTGATAGATGCCTTTTATTAGAATTGAGGAAGTCTACTTCTGTTGAAAGTTGGCTGAGAGGTTGTTTTGTTTTGTTTTGTGTTTTAAATCAGGAATGGGTGTTGGATTTTAGCAAATGCTTTTTCTATATCTATTAAAATAATTATATATTTTTTTTCATTTTTTTGCTTGTTAAGATGATGAATGATACTGATTTGTTTTTGAATGTCATACTAACTTATCATTCTGGGATAAACCCCATTTGGTCATGATATAGTATCCTTACTATATATTATTATATTCTATTGGTTAAATTTTTGTTTACAATAGTTGCACCAATATTCATGAAGGATATTGGTCATTAGTTTTCTTTTCTTGTAATGACTTTGTTACGTTTTGATTTCAGACTAACAGTGGCCTCAGAGAAAGAGTTGGAATGTATTCCTTCTCCAATTTTATGGAAGGGTATTTACAGAATTGATATGATTTCTTCCTTAGATGTTTGGTGGAAATAACCAGTGACATTATCTGGGCTTTGAATTTACTTTATAGAACAGTTTTTAAATATAATGTCAATTTCTGTAATAGGTATGAGCTAGTTGAATTATCTGTTTCTTTTTGTGTGAGATTTAGTAGTTTGTGTTTTTCAAGGATTAGTCTATTTAATTTATTGACATAAAATTTTTCATAGTATTTCCTTATCATCATTTAATACCTGTAGAATCTGTAGTGTTGTCACTTCCTTCATTCCTTCTGTGGCTAATTTGTTTTTCCTTTTTTTCCCCCCGTGATATGTTTGACTAGAGGTTTCTCAATTTAAATGATATTCTCAGCCAGTTTTGGGTCAGTTTTATTTTCTCTGGTTTCTTTTTTTCTATTTCATTCATTTTTGTACTTAGATTTATGATTGCTTTCTTTCTACTTACTTTGAATGTAATTACTTCTTGTTTTCCTAGATGTTTAAGTTGGAACTGAAGCAACTGATTTGAATCTTTTCTCACATAGGGATTTAGTGCCATAAGTTTCTCACTCATTACTGTACCACAAATTTTGAATATTGATTTGTTGTGTTTTCATTTCATCCAGTTTGCAATCCTTTCTAAAATCCTCTTTGATATCTTTTTGATCCACATGATATTTGGAAATATGTTTTTTAGTTTCCAAATACTTGGGGATTTTCTAGAGATCTTTCTTTAATTCATATTTATTGACCTGTTATTGATTTTTTAATTTAACTATGTTGTGATTAAATAACATACTTGTATGACTTGAATCCTGTTATAGTTATATTAAAACTTATTTTATTGCCCAGAAAATGGGATAGGTAAATGTTCAGTGTCCACTTGCATATGTATTCTGCTATTGTTTGGTCCTAAATACTAGTTAGATCAAGTTGGCTGATAGTGTTATTCATATCTAAATCCTAACTTCTTTGTGTCTATTCTATAAATTATTGGTAGAAGGGTGTGGTGATTGGATTCCAGTAAAGAACCAGGAGTATGGGATCTGGGAATAGGATAAAGGGGAGAAAAACAGTCCTGCAAATATCCTAGGTATGCCTTGGATATGCCTTGGTATGCCTTGGCCCCTCCACTTGGACACTTGAAAAAAATTATCTGGCATGGATACAGTGAAAAGATGAGTGAATCTGGTGTAAAGAGACAGAAGTGTGTTGGAAAAGCGTTTAAAGCACATTAGCTACATCCAGTTCCTCTTGCGACTGTTAGTGTGGCTGTAATCACTGCATTAGCTGTATAAACCCGGCCATCCTGTTTATTCACAGTGGTTTCCTGGCTTTGTTGCTTTATAACTAAGATGTATGTAAACATAATAAACACTCACACAAAACATCTGTCTCAAAATTGGTTTAGTTTCTTCATAAAGAAGCCAGAAATTGTGATATGATCACAATAAAAAGATCATGCTGTTTGTAATGCTAAGGGCTTTTCATTACCTTAGCAAGGTTTTAAATGAATAATAAGCTTAAAAGTCAAGTAGAATATTGTAAGGTAATATCTCAAAACATTTCATATTTATTTGCTTTTTGTTCAGATACTATGGCTTCTAGGTATAGCAGTGTCTGATAGACCTTGCTCAATATAACCATAAATTTCTTTGGTTTTTACCTACCTATCAAATTCCATAACAGCCAGATAAGAATTCCTGAAGATCATTTAAATAATAGTTGAACTATGTCCTGGCACTTTGTTGAAGGTTATACAATATATTATCACATTTAATATTTGCAATTAAGCAGATCCTATCCTTTATATCATTTCCTAGAGGAATTTCCAATTTATAGAGTTTAAGTATCTTGCCCCAAATTGCTATTATCAAGGACATCAAAGTCAAGTCTCTTTTGACTTCAAAGTTCTTAATAACTGTTTTACATATTTCTCTCATTGTCTCTTTTGGTCTTTTTTGTTTGTGGAGGACTGAGCTACAAATTCAGCAGGCTTCACATTGCCCTCACTTAGCATTATCTCACTTAGTCAAAAGGTGCTATAGAGTGAATGATTGTGTTCCCCACAAATTCAAATTTTAGAACATAAGCCTCACTGTGATGGTATGTGGAGGTGGGAAGTGATTAGGCCATGAGGATGGAGCCGTCATGAATGGAATTAATGGCCCTTTAAAAGAGATCCAGGGAGCTCCCTTGTCTCTTCTACCATGTGAGGACACAGCAGGAAGCGGCTATCTGTGAACTAGGAAGCAGGCTCTCTCTAGATGCCAAATCTACTGGCACCTTGATCTTGGACTTTCCAGCCTCCACAATTATGAGGAATAAATATTTGTTGTTTAAGCCACTCAGTCTATGGTATTTTGTTATAGTAGCCTGTAAGGCCTATGGCACAAGGCCATTCTAGCATCTGTTCTTGGAATTCCTCAATATGCTCTGCTGGCTTTGTGATTACAGGGTTTGCTTGAATTAGGAATCTTTCTGCCACTCCCTGCTACCACCCTAAAAACATACATTAGGATGATATGGAAGTTGACCCATCAAAATTTGTAAAATACAACAGCTTTTCTTTATTTTTGATACTGTGAGGTTTAGATTAATTTTCCTTCTACCGGAACCCAGCACAAACCAACTTTTTATGGTTTATTGGGAGGGAGCAAACTTTCTCTGGACATTGTGTGCATTGTCTCACAAAGACTGATGGGGGTAGCAGAGGGCTTTCCAACTGAGCATGACTGAGGCCAGGTGAGAAAAATTTCCCTTGGGTATACAGTAAAACCTTGGTTTGCAAGCATAATTTGCTCTGGAAACATGCTTGTAATCCAGAGCATTTGTATATCAAAATGAATTTCACCATAAGACATAGTGGAAAGTCAGATGACTCATTCCACAACCCAAAAATATTCATATAAAAATGATTACAGGGGCGCCTGGGTGGCTCAGTCTGTTGAGCGTCTGACTTCAGCTCAGGTCATGATCTCATGGTTTGTGAATGTGAGCCCTGTGTTGGGCTCTGTGCTGACAGCTCAGAGCCTGGAGCCTGCTTTGGATTCTGTGTCTCCCTCTCTCTCTGCCCCTCCCCTGCTCACACTCTGTCTCTTTCAAAAATAAATATTAAAAAATAAAAATAAAAAAATTATTACAATACTATAATACAAAATAATAAAAATACAAAATATAAAGAAAAACAGATTAATACAAATGTATAAATTTGTAAATACAATTTAAAACACAAAATATAAAGAAAAGCAAATTAACCTGCATTTACCTTTGAAAACCTTCATGGCTGCTGTGAGGGAGACAAGACAAAGGAGGGTTATTGTATATGATGTCTTTCACTATCACTAACAGAATTACTGCCATCTCTTGGCTCAATGGAATCTTTTTTCTGCATGGGGGCCATTGTTTATGTTTGCATGGATGTTGACTATAGTACAGTATGTATAAACTCTTGTCATATACTGTATTTAATGTAACTGGCAATAAGGCAGCAGAGGAAAGGGTCTATATCTACATTCAGTCTGACCTAGAATGAAGCCAAGCATTCCTTATTCTTGTATGGAAAAGCAAAGGACAGTCCATAGGTGTTTTGAAGTGACAAAAAATACACTAGTGCCAGTTGTGGGCACCTTCCAACATCCTAAAAAATAACTGATTTCTGTCAAACACTATGGCCTGAGATTGAGCCTCCAAGCATGGGAGATGATCACCCACAATCCCACAGCAAGAGAGAGAGAGAAGAACCATTGGCTCAGTTGTGGTCATGTGACATTCATCATCATGTACTACTCAAATTGCAAGACATCACTCGTTTATCAAGTTAAAATTTATTAGAAATGTTTTCTCATCTTGCAGAACACTTACAGAACAAGTTACTTGCCATCCAAGGTTTTACTGTATTTAGTGTGAGTAGAGAGAAGGGTGAATAGTGGTGGGAAGGCTTACCAGAAATCATGAAAGGTGGGAGAAAGAGGAATCTAGTCAAGGATGTAGCGAGGCCAGTTATGAGAGAGTCAGAAATTGCCAGTTGGAGTTGAGGATAACAAGCAGTTGAATAGAAAAAACCCCATCTTCAGATGCAGGTCTTCCTGGCTAGTCCTGTTCAGCTTTAAGTTATGAAAAGCCATAATTATGTTTTGAAAAAATTTTAGGTGGCACCAGTCAAAGTCTTACATACTTTATATATTTGTTATTGTTATATTTGTTATTATTTCTGTATTTATTTTTTATTATATTTGTTGTATTTATAACATTAAATTCTCATGAAAATCTCCTAACTTCTCATAAAAATCCTATGGAAGGTATTATCCAAATATCACAAAAAAGGAAACTGAGCACATTCAGAAAATTTGGGGGTAGATCTTAGGGCTGATATAATCCCAAATCTTAGGCTTTCTCCCTTAAATTCTCAACATCTTGACCATTATTATTTCTGTACCTAGGAAATTGGAAGAAAATCAATGTAGTGATATTTTTAAAAGCCCAAATTCCCTTTTAAAATCTATTTTTGTCAAAGAAATATTCTTCAGAATGCATTTATTGGAATAAAAATCTTTCCTTGGAGATTCAAAGTACTTTGGTATACCATTAAAATAATTTAATTACCAAATTATCTGAGGGTGATAACAGAATAGTAGACATTAGGCTAGGGAGTCCCTCAGTTGCAGAGCTCTACATGACCTTGTGAGCTTTAGTTACTACATAGGATTGTCATCTTAGAAGCCGATATGTTAGCACATAAAGTTGATTTATGTTGAGATTAAAAAAGGAAATAACCATTGTATAGTCAGATTGTTATGAGGCTACCATAATCTAAATACACTGGTTGGTATGTAAAATTCTAAGATGATTTAGAAATTAGAATTTCGAAGTTTGTTTTACAGCATAATTCTAGAGGAGGGCTAGTGCTGTGGAACCAGCATTCTATCTGAGTTTGATTGAAATGGTGAAATCAGCAAAATTCTACAAGAGCAAAAGTAAAAGGTGATCATAGTGTTGATATTACCACAGAACATCCTTCAGGATGTTCCTAATCTCAGCATAGCCTGAAAGAAAATGAAAAACATGTGAATAAATGAATGTGTCAAAGGACTGTCTTTAATGGTTTGGTTCTGTATGTGGCAACAAATAACAGATTTCTGTCTTATCAGACGTGTCAGTTTTTTGCATGAATTGTAGAACCCTGCTTAGGTTAGTACATTTTGCTTAGATTGAAGCTATGTAAAATTACTAGATAGAATCAATCTTTAAGACTAAGATGGCTTCCATGATTCTTGCTTGCTAATGTTCACACCTCTGATTATGGATAGACCTGTGACTTATTTCTAACCAATATAATATGGCAAATGTAATAGAGTATGACTCACACAAATATGTGACATTGTGTAAGAATCTGTCTTGCTTGAGAATTTCCTTATTGACTTATTGACTTGATGAATCAAGCAACCATGTTGGGAAAGCCCATGTGGTAAGGAACTTAGGCTCCCCTCCAGTGGCCAACAAGAAGCCTGACCCTCAGTTTTACAGCTGCAAGAAAGTGAATTCTGCCAGCAACCTGAGTGAGTTTGGAAGTGGATTATCCCCCCGACTGAGATGAGAATACAGTCTAGCTGACATCCTGAAGAGGATGGTTCTCTAAGAAGAGGACCCAACTAAGCTGTACCCAGGTGCCCAGCCTACAGAAACTGAGACAATAAATATTTATTGTTTTAGGCTGCTAAATTTGTGGTAATTTGTTGTGCAGCAGTACATAACTGATAGATATTCCATCTAGCCAATGTTACCCTAACCTCTCCCTTGATTGCTCTCTTAAGTCACTTTGTTTACCTTAAAATCTAAAATAATAGTTGTCCACTTTTAATTATCTGTCTCCCTTCTCTTAATTCTCTTACTAAGTTTGTAACCTCTGACAAGCCACTTGAATCCTCTGAAGCTTAGTTTCCTCATCTGTAAACTGGGGTTAGTCATACCTGTGCCCTCTCCCCTCAATGTTGTGAGGATTCACTAGACTTGTGTTTGAAAGAACCCCTGAGTGATGTTTTAACTCCTGACTTTACTGATTCTCCCTACACAGCTGTAACATTCATCATGACTTATCCTATATGCCCTAGCTTTTGATACATGTCAGGCCATAAAGTCTTACCTTACCTTACTCTGGATTCTTAAATTCTTGTCCACCTGGCTTTCCAAGTGGACAACAATTGGCTTATTGTAGCCCATGGGCTGAGCTCATTAAACAAGAAGGATAGTGGTGGCCACCAGCTTTCAGCAAATGAAAATTTTGAAGCTGGTATTTTTCAAAGTTCTTTGGTGTTCTTCGAATAGGGTAGTCTCACCAGGATATAGGCCTCCACCCAAGAGATAAACAGAATGCATAATTACCCTTCCAGTAGTTTTGAGTCCATGGGGGGAAAAACATGAGCATGTTTGTGCTCTAAATTAGCTATAGAATGAATTCTGATCCCAGGCTCCTTAAAAGAATTGGGAGCAGATCCTCAGCACCCACAAAATGATACCAGTTTCCTGGATAATTGTGGTTACTTATCTGAACATGAGTTCCTTAGAGTCCCAAAATGCTGCTTCTATCTTCAGGGTTTCCATAAATAAATGCCCACCTTATAGGTTTGTTTCTTCTGAGATAAATCTCATGCTGTATTACCGTAGCTCTTTGACAAAATTGTGTATGGAAGAAATGTATCAGAATTCTAGGAAGTTGATGGAGAAAGGAACTCAGTAACAATCTAATAACAGTAACGATAGCTAGCATTTTTAAATACTCACTCTGTCTTATGGACTGTGAAGAGTGCTTGATATGCAATGTCTTGTTTAATATGATCAAAATCATTCGTTTTACAGATGGAAAAATTTGGTTAATTGTTAACTTTCAAACTGCTCACTTTTACTGGTAGCATGGGCTCTATTTCATCAGAGTGCTTCAATAGGAATAATTGAATACATAAATTGCATGCATATGAGTTTTAAAGTAGGCAGTATAGTCTAATAGTTAGAAACCCTGGTCTTTGGGGGATACAAATCTGGGCTTAAATCTTGGTCCTGCTATTCTCCAGCTGTGTGATATTGGGTATGTTACTTAACCTCTCTGAACCACTATTTCTCCATTCGTGTCAAAGAAATTATTTTGTGGGGCACCTGGGTGGCTCAGTTGGTTAAGTATCTGACTTTGACTCAGGTCATGATCTCACTGTTCATGAGTTCAAGCCCTGCGTCAGGCTTTGTGCTGACAGCTCAGAGCCTGGAGCCTGTTTCAGATTGTGTCTCCCTCTCTCTCTGGTTTTTCCCTACTCATACTGTCTCTCTCTGCCTCTCAAAAAATGAATAAATGCTAAAAAAAATTAAAAAAAGAGATTATGTCACTACATTGGGTTGTTGTAAGAAAGAAAATCAAGACTAAAATTTATACTATCTCTCACCTAAGTGATTGTGCAGTAAAGGATAGCTACTAGTGTAAATTATTTTTATACTAATTAAATTTGTGTCAGAATTATCATTACTATAACCTAAATTTTATCTTTTAATATTATTTACACATTTTGCAAATGAGGAAGTCACAGAAAAAAGAGGTAAATGCTGGTCACATGTTCTGTAACATTAGGTAAGAGCTGAGATTCAGAGAGATATGCAGACTTCAACTGTCAAGCTCTTTCCTATACTGTAATGGTGTTTCTTTATACTAACTTAACAGCTCCTTTCATTCAGCTGAGAACTTAGTTTCCTTCTTAGGCTATAACTCATTGAAGGCAGGAATCTTATATCACCAGGGAAACTAACACTCCACCTCCAAGTAGGCCTTCAATAGACATGTATTTAGGTTACAAGAACAAGTGAACACATAATTCTAAGGAATATGAACAGTGAGTACAAGTTAAGTCACTTGTCCTTCAAACTGAATCTCAAAGGTAAAACAAATAGAGGTATCATAATAGGGCAAAGTGCATCATCAACCATCCAGAGATCCAGGAGAGGGCATCATTGCTGGGTAATTACCTTGTGCAGGTAATTACATAAGCCAAATATACATATATTAGCCTAAGATGATATATATATGAGCCATATTTTTCCTCCTTGCTTTCTGCCTCTCTGACCACAGTTCTAGAATTTGGTGGTCATAAGAAGATGGTACTTCATTAGTTAATTTGTTCATTTAATGGTATTTATTAGGCTAATATGTGTCAGGCAATGTATTAGACCCTATGAAAATATCAGCAAAACTGAGTCTTTTGTTATGGAACTTAGAGTAGGGAAGAAAGATGAAATGTTAAATAGAAAAACATAATTCTGATAACTGACTATCAAGATTGAGGTAAGGTCAAGTTGCTCTTAGAATTAGCAGGGAGTCCTGATCAAGACTAGGAGGATCAAAGAAGACTTCCTGGAAGAAATGATAAATGAACTAAGTCTCAAAGGAGTTAACCAGACAAAAAATAAGAAGGAAAGATGTCTATTAAGTACCACATGCTCAAGACATGGAGATTGGAATCATCAGGGGCCATTTGGGAGGTGCAGATAATTCAGAGGGTAATAGAGCTGGAGAGTGACAAGGCAATAAATATTACTAGCAAAGTAATCATGGCCAGATCTTGAAGACCTTATAAACCACTAGAGAGATTTTTGACTATGGCCTAAAGGCATATGGAAACCATTGAAGGCTTTTGAGCAAGGGAATGGCCTAATTATGTTTAGAAAGAAGACCCTAGATGTCTGTATAGAATAAGACCCAGGGCTAATGCTGGAGGCTATGGTAGTGAACCAAGTGAGAAGTCTTAGTGAGGACTTGGAGACCAGTAAGAAGAAGGGAAGGAGGAAGCTACATAAGACTCCTACGTTTGGGTGACTGGGAAATAGAGGTATAATTCAATAAGGAATGAGAAGCAGATTTTAGTGGGACATAGGAGAGCTTTGATATGTGGATGTAATAAGCAGAAGGGAAAGGAGAAATAATGTATTAAAAGATGGTAAGGGTGCAGTGATGCCACTAACAGCCAAAATTGGAGAAAATGATGAGGTTAAGGAATAATGTATAGCAGCAAAGGAGAGAGAGCGAGAGGGAAAGTAAAATAAGTACTGAAAAGTGTTAATTGAATTTAATAATGCATCAGTCACCAGTGGCCATGGTAAGAACAATTTCAGAGACGAACTGGAAGCCAAGAAAAGACGGTTATATATTTATATTTAGAAGGAAAAGAGCCTAAGGTTGGCATGAAGTCATATTCAATTTTTCCTTCCTTTGGGCACATGGTAGGGTTTTGCTTTCTCACACCCTTTGAAGTTAGAGCTATGTGACTTGGTATTGCTAATGAAATGTAAGATGTGACATTGTCACTTTGAGCTGGAAACTAGAACTGGTGTGCAATTTTCTACCTTTCCTTTCCCTGTCTCAGTGATCTGGAAAGCATATGTCAGAATAAATCTTCTGTTAGCCTGTGTGCTTGAAAGACTGCAATGAATACAACCTTCTAGGTGACCCACATTGAGTGTGTAGTATGAGCCAAAGGTTAAGAACTTAGTTAATGTTGATTTCTCCTTCTCTTGCACTTTGCATTGCATCTCAGCTCTGTGTCCACCAATTTCTTTGTTTCTCTTCAGAGTAGTTTAATCTTGGAATGTAGAAAGTGGTCTACATGCCCATGACATTCAAGCACCCAGAACAGAACAGACTGGCTAGAGACTCTGTATCCCAGTTCCAAGTTCCCACTGAAAGAATTTGGTTGGTTAAGCATGGGTCAGGTGATCACTTCTAGTTCTAATTAGCTTTGCCATGATATGGTAGGGAAAGAGATATGCCATGATACTGAAGTTGTGAGGTGAGCAAGTTCTCCAACAAGAGGTATAGTGGAATAGATGGCACCTTTGACATCTCTAGTACAATTGTAAGAATTCGGTGACTGTATCTTGTGTGGAATTAAAGGCATTGGCTAACTTCAAATAGGGTGGATGCAGTTTATGACATTGCCTAAACTAAAGGTTGGACAGGAAGTCCCCAGACTCTCAATACCAATTTTCAATGCCCAGGATTTTGCGGGGGTGGGGGTGGGGGTGGGCAGGAATGAGAAGAGCTATAAACCTCTCTTTATGATATGCAAAACCATTGGACCAGAGGACCGGTGGCTCCAACAAAAAACAAAAGGTACAACTTATTGGTAGAAAGCTCCAGACCAGCAGAAAGCAGGTAGCTGACAATGGCCACACTTCCAGCTAAGAGAAAGCATACTATATGAGATTATTATCCTCTTCTGAAGGCAGTATCATGGACGGGTTGGGAAAGAGGTATTCAATAGATGGCAGACCCTCAAAATGGAAAATTCTTTAACCCAGACAGCTCTCAATGATGCTGGGGATTGCTTATTATAAAGCACTATTAACTTTAAACCAACATGATTTTTTGGTTTCATAATATGAAATTTCTTGCTTGGTTCAAAAGCTAAGTAAAAGAAATCCTTTCTAAAAAACTTCCTTGCCGTATGTTGTGGCTGACAAGCTTGCAAGGAGGCAGTTTGTGAAAGCTGATTTGGTTTCCAGTGGAGATGTTTTCCAGGATTCCGAATGGGATCTTGGATTGACAGAAATACGATGAACTTAAAAAGTAACTGGAATAGTTAGTTCTGTATGTATTTGTGATACTAGGGTTTTGTTGCCTTTTGCACCAGGGAATAACTTCTTATTTGCCTTAAGACGGGGATGCCATGAAGGGGAAGAAAAACAAAACTCTCCCCATTGAACTGATGTCAGGAAATCTGAGGGTTTTTTTCCAAGCCAGTCAGGAGCAGAATTAATTTGCAGGCCTCTGACAGTCTTGTCGTCGTAATCAGCACGGCAGGCTTAGGATCAAAGCCAAGTGGGCAATAGACATTATCCCTCCTCGGAGCTCCATCTGCCCACTAGAAGAACCAAACTCTATCTCTGGCCTCTCAGCTCTCAATCCTGCCTGAAATGTGAACTTCGGCTTCTGCTTGTTCCCACTCTTAGTGGAGTATACTCTCAATAGTTTGTTGATTAACTGTAGTGGAGGGATAAATGTCTTTCTAAGTCTATGGTAATGATTGCCTTCGACTGGACAGGACCCAGTTCTGACCTAGACCTGAGGTGTTTCCCTAATGGTATCTTGCTGTTGCACAGACATAATACCTGAGACTAAAGTCTGACTTAGATTTTTTTCAAATACGATTTACTCAATACAGTGTATTTGGAGACTAGCAGGGGCTACAAAGGATGATAAAAGGACTTTAAGCTTCTGGCAGTGGAAAATGCCAAACAAACACAAGCTTCTACTTGACTTTGCTAAGATTGGGAGTGAGCACCTGCTGGGCATCCTTGGAAAGCAACCCGTCTAGAGCAGATGGACCATGTGGGCCTAGCCGCCATATTCAGAGAAGCCCTGGGCTCTCTCCTATGAATGCCACTGACTCTTTTGCCATTTCAGTTATTGCTTTTCTGAATTATAATATGTATGATCTTGTTATCTAATCATATACAAGTGAACCTTCTCTTTCCATCAAAGATCCAACCTCCTAGAGGGAAGGGAGCATGATTTTTATTTCTAGGATTATCTATAATGCCTAGTAGAGGGTATGGAAGGATTCAGGTAACAGGACTCAGATGAGACATTTTCTTTCGCGGGCAGATTTTTCTTGGTTTTGAAGTGTTGTTTTCTCTGTATTCGATCTGACTACTTAATTGGCTCCAACTCATTGTCCTGCTCTGGTTCCTCAGTAGTGCAAAGTTTCTGGTTATGACTGTGTGGCCTTCATAGACTCATAGTATCTAAATTGTTGAAGTAATTGCACTTCAAAACCTCATTTTGTAGAAGGGAAATTGAGACCCAGAGTGGAAAGAAATGTAAGGCCAGGTGTTCTTACCCTCATACCCATCTTTCCCCATGTCCTTGAGCCCATGGTCTCATCTGGCCTTCATTTCTTCATGATCCCTGGTTACCTGTTGATTTGTGATTCAGTCTTGACTCAGGCTGAAATCCCTGTCTCTCCCCTGACATACTCTTTTCTTTTGAACCTGGACTTTACCTTTGTTCACCTGCTCCAGATTTTTTAGCTATTTTGGTCTTGTGTGATGCCTCGTCAGACACTGGGGACCTGCATATATCCATAAACTGTTATCTTCTGAACACATACCCCAAGGCCCTACAACAAAGAGGTCCAGAAGGGCTGATAAGCAGGGTGAGAAGTGCCTGCACTTGCCTGGGTTTGAGCAGGTGGAATGATGACTAGTGAGGCTGCAAGTCACAAGTGCACCAGGCCCTAGGGCCTCCTGAAGAGAGTTAGAGCTTAAACAGAAAACCATTAGAAATCCTGAGGCCAACTGTCCTTCAAGTACTCTAGGGATGCTTTTAGTATTTTAGAAGAAGGGAGAATTTTCTAGGAGGGAATAAGCTTGCCCTTCACAGATGGAAGCAATTTCCTAAACCAAACCTTGGGAAAAAAATCTGGTGATTTATCAGGTTAATAACAGCTTCTTTCTTTCTATCAGCCAAATTCTAGAAAGCTGGATTAGACGTTGACTACCAGTTTAGGGAATATGCACGATGCCTAGTTTTGGTAAAGTTAAAAAAAAATAGAGCTATGAATTGTCACTATTATTATTATTGGTGTCATTATTATTAATTGAAAAGTGTTTAAGGAACACAGGAGAGTCATATAAGGCCACCTTTTCAATGAGAAGGGATCTAAGTAATTTGAATATCCAAACCTGATCATTTTCTGATATCTGAGCTGCTTTTAGCATCCCTTTTCCAAAAGGCAAAACTGGCAATCTCCCTAAAAACATTCATCTCTGTCAGATTAGTTTATCAGATTAGCCAGCAGAGAGCTAGTCTGGCCCACTTGCTGCTGCTTCAGGCTGCCTGGAAGCAGAATTGAGCCTGGCAGAGGACTAGATGGGCTTGATCAGAGAGAGAGTTTATTGCAGTTGCTTTGCTTGGGATGGAGGGTGAGAAGTCCTTTATAAAAGGAAAAAGCAGGGGGTGGCCCAGGGAGGGGCCTGCACTGAATTGACCAGACCAGATTGGTCAAGTCAGTTCACAGAAACACTCCAATTGGTGAAACAGGTTGCAGATCACCAGGAAATTTAGGCAAAATAGTTTAAAATTTGTGCTTGTTGGGATTATCTGGAACACATGATCTTAAAGCCTGATTCTATCAAAATGAAACATGTAATTCATAGAATTATAAACCAGACTCATTGAAATGCATTCATTTGCCCCTCTGCCCGTTATCACTTATCTTGTTTATCACTGAGGTGGGGAGGGGTGGACAGCATCAACTTGCATTTGCAAAAAAGCATCTTGGAATTTCAAAAAGCCATGACTGTTAAATTCTCTCCATCTTCTTTCGCAGTAACTCCTTATCATCTTAATTTCATGGGTCAGATATTAGGATGAGCCTGAATTGCAGGTTCTGCTGAGAAGGAAATGGCTAAACGAATAATACTTTTTACTGCTTAATATTTATTGAATCCATCTAATTCTAATTACAATATTGTGTTTCATCTCCCACAGGATGGCTTTTGCACGCGGAGTGAGATGACCTGTAACATATGCTGCCATTATTATCAGGGGTTCCTTGTAGTTATCATTGTTGATTTAAAATCTTAGCTAACTACAGCACACAGAACTCGGAAATCAGATGAGCATCCAGTGACAATGTACCTTTCTACTCGATTGAAAAAGTCCCTATGAAATCCAGCCTAATTCTTTTCTAAATGTACCTTCATTTGCTGCTAAACGGACTGGCACACACAAAAATACAATATATAGCATTTTTAATAGTGGGAGTGTGAAGTTTTTTAGCCTGCACCATTTTGGGGTGTATGTGTGTGTAGGTAATATATTGAAACTTATTACTCCACATATTATTTTGAGTAGACTTTTGCTGGTAAATTGAGAAGGAAGAGTGAGAGAAATAGTGTAAGTATATGTAGTCTGCACTCAGTGTAGCTTTGCTGACTTGAATCAAATCCTCTGTGTGCTTGAGACAATGGTAGGGTGAGGAGTGTTGGGGTTCCAAAGGCTTGGCTTTTCTGTGAAGTCACAGAGTTGTGTTGGGTTGGTTGTTTCCTTCTTAGTGCACACATCCCCAGTCTTTAACAACTAGGGTATTTCTGGCCTTAATTGTCTAATTGAGTCTTTAATGCTATCCTTTGTCTGCTGGAAACTTGGAAAACCACCTGAGAAAAGAAGGTGAATCACTAATGGGGGCAGAGATAAATTTCCAAAAGGAAACCTGATGAGGTTTGGAGTTGATAGGAGTTCGGAGCCAATGGCCAAGAAAGAATTCTTAAGACGTCTTTGGTGCAAAAAAGGTGATTTTATTCAAGCAATGGGACAGGACCCATGGGCAGAAAGAGCTGCCCCAGGACCCTGAGGAGAGACTGATGAGATATATATATATATATATATATATATATATATATATATATATATGTATATGTATATATATACATACTTGGGAGTTGGGGAAGTTTCCAAAGGGATTTTTATATGCTAAAGAACATTCAGGGGATACTGGCGGCCTAGCTATTGTGAAGCTAAGGTTGTTTTCCCTCTAGTAAGGCATTAACATTAGGATAGTAGGGAGTTCCTGGAAAAAATGTTCTATTCTATTTTTTTTTAATGTTTATTTATTTTTGAGACAGAGAGAGACAGAGCATGAATGGAGGAGGGTCGGAGAGAGAGGGTGACACAGAATCCGAAACAGGCTCCAGGCTCTGAGCTGTCAGCACAGAGCCCAACGCGGGGCTCAAACTCACAGACTGCGAGATCATGACCTGAGCCAAAGTCAGATGCTTAACCGACTGAGCCACTCAGGTGCCCCTCTATTCTTCTATTTGCCTCAAATATTTGTCAATGGGCTGCAGGTTATAAAGAAATTTAATTTTACTTGCCATTGCCTTCTTGCCTTTGTTCCCCATATCACTATAGAATGTGATGTTGGGGTTATAGGTTTCTGGAGATTAGGCTGTTGATAAGATTGCCTTTTTCTGGTAATTTACTAAGATATTTATGAACTGATGGAGACTCATGTCTTGCATGACTGTGATCTCTGTTAGTTACATTTGTTGTCTTTCCTTTCCTTTGTTCTTGGGCAACAGGTGTTGCGGGATTTGTTGTCTCACAGCTTCAAAGAATAAAGAGGTGGACACAGAATGAGCAGAAGGGAAAAGTTTATTAGAGTATAAGATTAGAAAGGAAAAATAGTAGGAAAGTTTTTCTTTACAGAGAGGGGACATTTGAAAGTGAATGCCCATGACAATAGGCAAAGGTCCTTGTTTTATAAGGTTCTGGTCACCTCCCCCTCACCTTCCCTTCCCTTTTTTGTTTCATCTCAGATTCTACCCTTATTGGCTGGATAACTAGGTGCTGGGTTGTCCATTCTTGACTGGCTCATTTCCATTGTATGAGGGGTGGTCTATGGCCATACCATTCCTTGTGGGTCATATAGGTTTTATGGTCTACTTTTTTTTAGTCAGGTCTTTGGTCAAATTCTGGAGGGAAACCTGAAGGGGAGTAGGTGGTATCTGTTACATTCTTAAGGGGAATTTTAAGCCTGAGGGGGTTTGCTGTGGTCAGACACTCCCAGCATTGTCCCAAAATTTGTGTTTTTCCCTCCCAGGATCTCAGGTCCTATCCTTTCCCTCTCTGCCTATTTTATCCTACCTTTCCCTATTATACCAGGAGTGCCTGAGGAATGTCACACATATCCCACCTGGGGGCAGGTGTTAGCCCCTGCTTTGTCCTCATCTTGCCTTATGCTCCCTCATCAAAAGGTGGGGAGACAGAAGAGGAACAGTAGCTAAATAAGATACATATTTTTCCTTAATTTAACTCACAGGCACATAAGAAAATTTAGTTGTAAAGGTCTTTTTGTTTTTGAATAAGACTTAAATAAAAGACTGAGCTTTCTAAACCAATGAATACATTTATCAAATTCTTATTGTCCTCCTTTTCAGGAAATTACCTGAATCTTGATAGAAAAGACACAATGATTGAATATGCACTTCTCATTTTGGAAAAATACATTAAATGAATGTATTTGATGCTGTGTAACCCACTCATTTGTTGAAAAAAGATGGTAAAAAGTATTTTAATCCTTAAACACACGTGTGTATACACACACACAGAATGTATTATCATATGAAAGATTCCCTTAAAAACACTTTTTAATGTTTGTTTACTGTTGAGAGAGAGAGAGAGAGAGAGAGAGAGAGAGAGCAAGCAGGGGAGGGTCAGAGAGAGAGAGGAAGACATAGAATCCAAAGCAGGCTCCAGGTCCTGAGCTGTCAGCACAGAACCTGATGCAGAGCTTGAACTCACAAACCACAAGATCATGACCTGAGCTGAAGTCAGATGTTTAATTGACTGAGTCACGCAGGCCCCCTAAAATTTTTTTGTTATTTATTTATTTAAAAAAATTTTTTTTTCAACGTTTATTTATTTTTGGGACAGAGAGAGACCAAGCATGAACGGGGGAGGGGCAGAGAGAGAGGGAGACACAGAATCGGAAACAGGCTCCAGGCTCTGAGCCATCAGCCCAGAGCCTGACGCGGGGCTCGAACTCACGGACCGCGAGATCGTGACCTGGCTGAAGTCGGACGCTCAACCGACTGCGCCACCCAGGCGCCCCTTTTATTTATTTTTGAGAGAGAGAGAGAGAGAGCGAGAGAGCGAGAGAGCGAGAGAGCGCGGGGGAGGGGCAGAGAGGGAGGGAGACACAGAATCCGTAGCAGGCTCCGGCTCTGAGCTGTCAGGACAGAGCCGGACACAGGGCTCTGACCCTTGACCTAGGCTGAAGTTGGATGCTTAACTGACTAAGCCACCCAGGTACCCCAACATAGGTTTCCTTTTATTGAAGTGGTTAGAATCCAGGAAGACTGATCTAGTCCTTTCCTACCCTTGAGAACCACTGTGCTAGGCTGTTTCAGATTGTGTCCTACTTTAGACTTTGTTTGGTTGGAGGCTCTTTCTTTAAACTCTTTGTTGTACAATACCTGTTAATACAGCCGGACCTTCTGTGGTTTTAATTTGAATCACTGAGGTATTTAAACAATAATAGAGTAGCTTTCATTACTCTGGTTGTGTGCTAGGATTAAACACTTCCTTTCTGGAGCTTTCCCAGGCAGTCTAAGCAAGGGCCCCGCAGAGGAGATGATGAGCAGACCTGAGAAGCTGCAAAAGTCTATGATACCCCTGAAGGTGAAATTCAGCGAGCTCCTGCTGTTACAGTTTCTAAAAGTGAATGCAGGATTTGGCATTGCCGAGACCTACCTCTACCCAAAGAACTCAAAGATTTGAGGGGAAGGGGAAGGCAGGGAGTTGGAACAGATGCCAAGGCAGCTGGAGACAGACCCTGAAATACATAATTGCGCCCAATTTAGTTACTGAATGTAGGGGTGCTTATATGTACCATGTTTTTTTAAAGGAGTAATAGACTTTTTATTGCTACTAAGCCTGAAATAAACAAGTGATTTGATCATTTTGTCTAGATTAATTGGTAATGAATCCATTAACAACCACTAAATTCAGCCAATCACCTAACTTACTAATTGGTTTATAAATTCACCACTCCAGTAAAAGGGGTCATGTCTGCACAGGACCTTGGAATCTCAGTATCCCAGAGAAAAGGGGTTTTCAAATACATATTTATCTTTAAAAAAAAAAAAACAAAACGTTTATTTTTGAGACAGAGAGAGACAGAACATGAATGGGGGAGGGTCAGAGAGAGACAGAGACACAGAATCTGAAACAGGTTTTAGGCTCCAAGCTGTCAGCACAGAGCCCGATGCGGGGCTCGAACTCACGGACTGCGAGATCATAACCTGAGCTGAAGTCGGACGCTTAACTGACTGAGCCACCCAGATGCCTTTCAAATACGTATCTGTCTTATAACTGCACATGCTTACGTCCTCAGATGTCTGGGACCTATTATATCGTGTTTAGTATTGGAAAAATGGATTGAGAAACTAAGGCTAGTTTTACAGAAAGGACTACTCCTAAGAAAAGGGTTATAGATGTCTAGCTATAAGGAAATGCCATGTTCCCACACTTCTCAGGCTTGAAATGCTGTAAGCAGGTTTAAAGCTCCTATTTACTGTTTCTTTTCAAAAAACAATGTACCGAGTGCCATTTTGTACTTCCATACATTTGAAAAATGGTTCATTTGACAACCTGTGTCTTCCACCTAATGTAGTGTCACAAACGGCCTGGAAACCACCACCAGACACATGCAGTCCGGGTTGGAAATTTGACTGGAAACTTCCTGTGCAGCTCAAGAACAAGACATGAGGCCTAGAGCATGGGCTTAGCAGCTCACACGTCCTTTCTGCAGCCTCTAAGATATGGTTATGCGTGGCTTGCACAGAAGAGGCTACCTTCTCCCCTTGTTAAACTTAGCAGATGCTAAAACATTTAGTAAAAAACAAAAGCATTGGTGCTTTGGGTTATACCAGTAAACATATTTTGACTGTGGGATATTATAAGCTTCTAAGTAATTCGCATCAACTTTAAAGAATGCCTGCAGTCTTAGGATAGGTTAGACTGTGCTGCAGGAACAAGCAAATCCTGATATCTCAGTGGCTGATACCGTGTTAACATTTGTTCCTTGTTCAAGCACAGTCTGCTGTAGGCTCTGCAGTCCTCCTGAATACCCAGCTTCCAAGTGTGACCCCGGGGTCCTGATCACTTCCCTCTTACAGCGGCTCTGCCATTCAACACAGGGCTCCCTTGTGCCAGGGAAGAGAATTTAGAGAATAGTTCATGGACGTTTCACTCCTGCAGCTCTAAAATGACAAGCATCATGTCCCAGCATAGTTTACTGGCCAGAACTAGTCACTTGGTGGGACCTTGCAGTTAGATCTGTTTTAGGTCTTAGATCTAGAACAAAACTAGAGTTAATGAGTGCTGTTAATGTCAACCCCACCTACAATGTGCCGCTGGCCTTGCTATGTGGGGAGGATGACAAAGATGAATGTGATAGAGTGTCTACATTTCAGGAACTCCTCATCCACTGGCTTAATAACATGCTTGTGAAGATGAAATAAAGGGCAGTATCCATATTAACAAAGCAAGACATAAAATTGGCCTTAAGGAATGGTTTCAGTTATGTAAAATATAATTGGCAGCAATCATTCAAAAACATGAATATTACAGTAGAAGGAAATAGTGGTCTTTGAAATCCAAAGCTTAATGTAAAATTTATTTATTTATTGAGACTTTAACTTCATTATATATTGGCTACCTTTAAAATTTTGGCTTCATGCAGATTAGTGGGATTGGAAAAGTGAAATGGAACCAAACAAAAATAAACCAAAAACCTTATTTGTTAATATGGAACTGCAACTGATTCTAAGGAGGACGCAACTCATTGTGCAGAAGAACTTGCAGGATTTGAGAGATTAAAATGGAAATCTGTTTCAAGTGGAGGCAAGGCAGATAGGAAGCTCCAAGAAGAAATGACATTTCCTTAGAAGTAGAAGACTTTCACCAACATGAGGAGGCCAGTCTTTTCTCATTTTTCTGATTGAGGAGTTTTAAAAAAGTAGGACCTTTGCCAGCTTTTCCCCCCCACCTTGAATTATGCATTGTCCAGAATTCCAAGTCCCTCAAGGAATGTTTTCTTTCTTACCCCTTTTAGAGTTTTTTTTCCTGAATATAAGAGTAAAATTTGCTCATCGAAGAAAACTTAGAAAGTACAGGGAAGCTTTAAAAAATGGAAATAATGGGGATGCTTGGGTGGCTCAGTTGGTTAAGCTTCTAACTTCAGCTCAGGTCATGATCTCACGGTTTATGGGTTCTAGCCCCGCATATGGCTCTGTGCTGACAGCTCAGAGCCTGGAGCCTGCTTTGGATTCTGTGTCTTCCTCTCCCTCTCTGCCCCTCCCCTGCTCATTCTCTGTTTCTCTCTCTCTCTCAAAAATAAATAAACATTTAAAAAATGGAAATAATCATAGTTAATGCCCTTGTTCAGGGACAACTTGAATTAAAATTTTGGTATATTTTATTTCAGACTATATATATATTATATATATAGTATTTATATTATATATATAGTATTTATATTATATATATATATTTATATTATATATTTACATATATAATATATATTTAGACTATATATATTATATATAGATTATGTCATTGTATTGTATTGTATGTCATTGAAGCCATACCTTATAGGCAACTTTAGGTCTTGCTTTGTTTATATAGATACTGTTTCATACTTACATTTCATTAAGCATATTTTTAAAATGTGGGATAAAAATCTATTTTATGAAAATTACAAATGTTACTTAACTATTCTGCTAACATTAGTCACATCGATTGCTTCTAAATTAAAATGATTATAAATAGCCCTATGATGAACAGCAGTAATTAGTAGGTAAGGCCTCGACCTTACAATCCTGGGCTAGACTTAACAATCCTTTTTGTTGCTGGAAGTGTTTCATGAAGCATCCTCAAAAGATAAAACCTAATACCACGTTTGTTTGAAGGGACAGTAAGGAAAGGTGATAATAAAATCACCTCCCACATATCACAAAGCTTAAAGTTAAGAGTAGATTTTGAGCTAATTTGGAAAATCATGTTAAGTATGGAAGCACATTCTAAGTTAAGAAAGATGTGGAAAGCAAGTATGTCAATTAGCTTTGGCCACAATATGGCTAGATAGCAAACAACCAAAAAGTCATAGCCACATGCAAAGCAAGCATTTATCTAGCTTGTCCAAATGCAGGTGGCCAGGCTCACCTGACCTAGGCAGGTCTTTACTAGGCAGTTCTGCTTCAGATCCCTGGAGTTGGGAGTATCCCATTACAGGTCTGTGGGTAGACTGAGGCAGCTTCAGTCTATATGTCGCTCACTTTCCTTGCATGAGCAAGATGATCAAGATGTGAACTTCTCATGTCTCTAGAGGAGCAACCCCCATTCTTCAAGTGCTTGTCAGGCCCATATCTTGCCTGCTAACATTGGCCAAAGTAAGTCACGTGGTGAAGCCTAAGGCAAGACGAGGGAAAGTGTTTTCAGGCCATGAAGTTTTGGAGAGGAGTGAATACCTCTGAACTAGAATCTACCACAACAAAGAGAGAATATTATAATGATTTATCTTTTATCAAAGAACTTCTGTCTACTAGAAACAGGCAAAGAAGACCTCTTCAGGTCTCCTTGTCTCTTTCTTTTCCATACATGTACCTAACTAACTGAACAGCATGCTTCTGTGGACAGCCTCGACACCCTGTGAGCAAATGATGGAGATATGGGGCCCAGACTTGAGCATGACGTCCCCTGAACAACATTTACATAGACCAGTGTCTGTGTTTGTTCTCTTGAAGAAACCACCCTTCATACAAGAATCTGCTTCAGTGCATAGCCCCGATGTCAGGCGACACTACCCTCATTTGCTTTTCAGGGCAGCGATCCTCAATTCTAGCCATACATTAGAGTCAGTTAGGGAGCGTTTAAAAACCACATGGTGCCTGAGCCCACCAAATCAATGAACTCATAATCTGTGGGGGCTGAGGCCCCGACATAGCTATGATTTAGGTGCCCAGTGAAAGCACTGTGTATTCAGCGTTGAGAACCACTGTTCTCTTACAACCATTAGCTTCTCTTTCAGTCTATTTTCTGTTTTCTCGGCCCTAGCGTTTTATTCACAGCTATGTGTAATTCCACTCTCACCTGTCATAGAATACTGAAACCTCCACAGCCAGCTGACATTTTTTCAAAATTTCTCAGTGGGGTGGGTAGAGGGGTGGTAGGGGGCAGCTTAGAAAACCTATAAATTCTTTCATATTAAGAAATTGATTAGCTGTGTTGTACCTGAGCCAGTATAGACTCCATTCCCAGCTGCACATTAGAATTACTTCAGGAACTTCAAAACAAAACAAAACAAATCAAACAAAGAAAACCCCATTTCTGCCTGACACCAACCTCTAGAGATTCTGATTCAACTGTTACCCCAGCCTGTGATATCGTTTTTAAAGTGCTCAGGTAAATTTTATTTTTTTCTCCTTAAGTAGGCTTCATGCCTAGCCTGGAGGGCCCAGTGTGGGGCTTGAACTCATGACCTTAAGATCAAGGCCTGACCTGAGATAGTCAGACACCTAACCGACTGAGCCACCCAGGCACCCCTCAGGTACTTTTAATATGTAGCCAGTTTTGAGAATCATAGAACCTTGATAGGGCAAGCACATGATTTCCTAGATGTTTGGGAGCTCTGCTAAGTCCCTGAGTAATACAACTCTCTGACACCAAGCACATCTTTTCTTCTTTGAAATAGCCTTTTTTGATCATACTTACTGTGTCTCCGTGAGTGTGCCGTTCCCTTGTTGCTGGTGTGTGTGTCTAGTATTTCTGGTATCCTGCACCAACATGCTTCTTGGGGCATAATCGTTAAGCAACAAGATATTTATTCTCCTGTCCCTGTCCAGAAATATTTGTCAGAGCTAGTTCTTCTCTTGCCTCTGGATGAGAATCTAAGTGGTCCATGACTGCTTCAGTAAGTGCTACATCATTGGCACTATCAAAAGCTGGCTTTGTCACCTGGACCTGGCAGGTGTTTCAAATTGATTCTTCCCCTCATGAGATGCCCAAGTATTCTTTGAAGGAAATTCCCTCCTTCTTCTCTCAAATTCCTGGGGATCTCTAACTGTAGCCCCTTTCGTAAGAGCAAATATGTCTTTATCCTGGCTGGTAACTTAAGTCTTTCCACAGCCACTTAGAAACCAGGTATGGCCTACAGTTTCTTTCTTCTCAAGTCTGTTTTCCTCTTGGACAGGACTCAACAACATTCAGGCACTCTCTCCTGCCTGGCACACAACTGGCCCGAGGGAAACGCTTCAGTATCTTTTGTGCCAACAAACTCTAGGGGTTCTGGCTGAACCCAGCTCAGCCACCGTTCCTTTGACCTATCCTTAGTGGTTGGTCAGCTTGCCTCTGGACCATTACATTTGCCGGAGGGAGCCAGACACCAGGCCCAAGGCTCTGTAACAGGGAGACAGCGCCCTGAGTATCCCGTGGAAGCCCCTCTCACCAGTGTGAGGTGACTGGCTGGCATTTCCTTACTTGACTCAGAGTTGGGGCAGGATTCGCCCCACGTTAATGAGTCTTGCCAGAAATGCCTCCCCAGTGCTGCTGATGAAAAATGTGTTAATCATAATTAACTAAGTCACTGATGCTATTTAACCTGAATTGTTCTGCTTAGAGTTACCCAAGTGAGAAGTAGCTGGATTGCAGACCACACCTGCCTTCATGACGATCAATTTGGGACTCGTGTTTAGAACTACTGATTGTTTTCTTTGTCCTTGGCATATTAATGCATCTTCATACTTATGGCTCATTACTCCCTTTGGCAGTCTTATGGGCCTCTTATTTCACTTCTGTTTCAGCTGCTCTGGTAAATGACTGCCTGCCTGCCCCCCCTGAGGACCCCAAAGCAAATTTCAGGTACGCCACGTAGCCTATATTTAAAATCGTGTTGCTCAACACATTCCCTCCAAATTTCATAAAAATCTGTCAGGCCGATTCTGCTTATGTGGTAACAGAGATATGTAAAAATATATACAAATATATTTTTATTTTTATAGCTACACATAGATGCATTTAAAAATAAATAAAAATTAGGCAGTAAATCCAACGGGCTAAGGGAAAAGAGTATTTTGATTGTATTGTTGGAATAGATGGGAATTTGAATGGCGTTGTTTCTCAACCCTGCTGGAGGCTGGGGGATAGTAAATTTCCTCAAATACCACTTAAGTCTCTGTGCTCCTTGCTATTTGTCTTGCCAGGGATATCATAGGTCTTGATGGATTTGTTATGTGCAGTCATGCTTGGATGATGGTTCCACCTCTTTGATCGTCCCACCAGGAATTCCATTATGGGGCTGTCCTTTGGAAATCCGCTTTTAGCTCAGCCTGCTGTGCTGCCACGTGCCCTGAAGGCTTAGTTGGGTAAACTTCTTGTTAGGTGCTCTGCTAGGCGCTTAGTATACAGATGTGAGTCAGAACGAAAGGTTTAGTTTTAACCTTCCCAAATTGCTAAATATAATTACATCTTTTTATACATCTTTACTATAGTAGAGGTGCTGCCAGAAAGACATAATTCTTTTTTTTTAATTTTTTAAATGTTTATTTATTTTTGAGAGAGAGAGAGAGAGAGACAGGAGACAGAGTGTGAACGGGGAGGGTCAGAGAGAGAGGGAGACACAGAATCCGAAGCAGCCTCCAGACTGTGAACTGTCAGCACAGATCCTGGCTCGGGGCTCGAACTCCCAAACTGTGAGATCATGACTTGAACCTAAGTTGGGTGCTTAACCCACTGAGCCACCCAGGTGCCTCAGACGTAGTTCTTTTAGAAGGGAAATGAGTTCTTTGGATTCTTATGAAGTTGTGGATTCATTTTCATTTTTGTCCTAGTAGCCATCATTTGTCTGAAAATTTTCTTGCAGTTTATTAAAATGAATTCTCTCTGCACTGTTCTGGAGAACTTAGCTCTTTTGGATAGAAATGAGTTGGAGTTTCATTTTTATTTATTTGTTTGTTTATCTATTTATTATTATTTTTAAAATTTAGTGAATCACCACATCTGACAGCTCACCAAGAGGCGCCAGAGTTTTTTCTGCATAAGCAGCTGGGTATAGCCAAGATGTGATTTCTAAAATTGGGAATCCTTAACGGTACAGTTGAGAATTGTATTAAATTTAGCAGGGGAAAAATAACCAGAGGGGGATTCACTTCAACTTTTAACTTCTGCAAATGTCTGATTGATTCTCATTGTTCTCAAATTTTTAAATTATGTTCTTCAAGGAGAAAGGGTATAAGCTCTAAGGTTGCAGGGTTAGTCTAAGTAAGATGTTCTGTCAATATTTTTATCTTCAAAGGTCCCATAACATTGACATTCAAATCTATGTATATTAAGCATTTATCTCTATTAAATTATAGATTTTTTTCTATAGCCAATGTTTGAGTAAAATTAATAATTATTCTTATTCTAGGTAGAAATTAAATGTAGCCTGGTTCCAGGGCACCTGGATGGCTCAGTCCATTAAGCTTCTGACTCTTGATTTCAGCTCAGGTTGTGCTCTTGCAGTTGGTGAGTTCGAGTTCTGCTTCGGGCTCTGTGCTAATGGTGTGGAGCCTGCTTGGGATTCTCTTTTTCTGCCCCTCTCCCACTTGTGCTTACTCTCTCTCAAAATAAATAAATAAATAAATAAAACTTAAAAATAAAATGTAGGCTGGTTCCTTTACTCCTCCCATTTTACTCTTTCCTCAGTGATTAGAATCCTTACCTTTCAGTGCATATGTGTAGGTAGAATGTTGCTGCCTCTCTCCTCCACTCCTGTCAGCTCCACACTGTACTTATTGGCTTAATATATGCCCCATGCTAGCCCTTTTTAGGGGAGGGCTAACTTATGTGCATACATAACTGCTGTCTCTGGCAAAGATGGAATTCTGCAACACGTAACAATGCCTTCATGGTCCCCATTTATTTATTTTTTAATACAACCTTCCTCCTCTTTATCTTTTCCCCAGTCACTCAGCAGACTTTGAGTCTGGCTCAAAGGCTGTCCATTTGCTACACATCCCTTTCAACAATTTTGTCTTCTTTCCTACCTACTTCCTCTAGAACTACATTGTTCATTTCTTAAAGATATGTGTAATTCTTTCAAGTATGGTATTTCAATCACAGCAACTGTATCCCTAGGTATTTTCTGAGTGAATTAACTATTAAAGCTTATAAATAGAGCTATGCATGTACAAATGGTCAACAGCAGTTGGAATATCTTGTCACCAACAACACTGATAATTGGGCATTCCACAGATGGTGTTTCAGTTCTCTTTTCCCTTTGCCAAATGCCACTCTATGGTTCTTCCCCAATCCTACTCCCCCCTGCCCTCTTTTTTGGTGTTCATTGTTCTAGCTACTGGAATCCCTTAGAAGAAGCAAAGATGATGCAAATAGAATATCCAAAACAGTCCCAAAGGATCATCTTTTCTTTTCTGCTGTTCTGCTTCTGTTCTTATCCCTTATTTTTCCTATTTTTGGACTAGGTATATCCTTTTACTATTTTTCTATGTTAAAAATGATGGTACCCATTAAGATCTATGAAGTAGATATATAGGAGAAAATTTAATTTTTTTAATGTTTATTTATTTTTGAGAGAGAGAGAGAGAGAGAGAGCAGGAGAGGGGCAGAGAGAGAGGGAGACACCGAATCCAAAGCAGGCTCCAGACCCTGAGCTGTCAACACAGCCTGACGTGTGGCTGGAACTCACAGACCACGAGATCGTGACCTGAGCCTAAGTCAGACATTTAACTGACTGAGCCACTCAGGCACCCCTATAGGAGAAAATTTAATTGGCACCATTCTACACTTGAAAACTAAGAACAAGGATGGGTTAAATCACTGTAGATGAAGAGCCAGGATCTGAACTTTCCATTGACGCATAGCTATTCCTTTCTCTCTCCCTTGCAATAGCACTTTAAAGTCAACCGTAGCAGAGTTTCAGAAATAAATAGAACACTTAAATTAGAGCTGTGGTCTGCCTTTAATGATTAGCCAATAATGAAATACTGACCAGAAATTTACCTAATTACCTATCATATGTGAAATCTCCACTATGCAGCTTGAATTTGAAGGGACAAATTAATTTAGATTTGAATCAAATCCGTTTAGTTGGAATTACATTGTAGCTATAGGTTGTCCCAAAGAAATACATTCATAAGTAATGGCATATCTTAGAATGCTGGTTAATTCTTGTAACTTCCAATTCAAAAGTTTCTAGTCTTAGATTTTATAGCATTTGGGTGGAGTTAATATAATTGTTGAGCCTTTCTGATTATAGTTTCCTTGCATTCATGCATTTAACCAACACATACCGAGGGCCTAATGTGTGTTAGATACTGTTCTAGGTGCTGTAAGAATTACTAAGTGAAAGTGTTTGTAATTTTGCCATCATTGCAAAGTGGATCCAGAAATGAAGGTTAAGAAAGGGTCAGCATGAAGACATAATACAGTCTCTTTCTACTGCAAGTTATGCTGATTTTTTTTTTTTTCTATTGGTTGTTTAAATGAAACAGAATGTTTGGGCTGCATGGAACCTATTCTGATTAATCCCTTCCATGCAGAGTAGCTCAGGATCACAGAGCAAATTATTAGCAGCTAGGTCCAACCTGAGATTGCTGAGTGGTAGGTTGGATATTTGTTCCAAAATATTGTTAGTGTTATGGAACCAGGCTGGAACACTGGTGGAAAAACCAAGTGGCACTCAGAGATCTTGGTGGATTGGAGATTTATTTAACACTGGCTGGCTCAGAGGAGACCATTTCTCCAAAGATCAGAGCTCCAAATGAAGGGGTAAGGGTAATTTATAGTTGTCAGCTTCCATTATCTGTAGCGGTTTTCACGTAGCAAACAGGGTAAAAAGAACCGGGAAGAGGGGGTCTCCAAGCTAGAGACCAGAGCTTGTTTTAGTCCCGTCGGCCATCTTATGGTGTAAAACTTTATTCATTTTCCCAACCGTCTGACTCTTAGTTTTTGACTTCCCCTTTGGTCTCACCCAGAGAACATTTGTCTATCCCGTCACCCATCCACCCCTTTGGAAATCTTGATTCTCAGCATGAGGAAAACCTCAGGGTCATGAGTAATCCACTTAGAACATCTTCTCTTTCCGTGTTGGTTGATAAAAACAGAATTGCTCAGAGTAGAAAGATGTCTGTGGTTCTACTATGACCACTGCCATGTAGTTGTATAGATTTCTATCTTTACATACTTCATTGGATCCTTCTAAAATGATAGATTAACAAAGACAGATTTACCATCATGTGTTTCAGGTGAGGGAGTGGAGTCTCAAAAGATAAAGCAATACCAAAAGTCACCAAGTCACTTGGGGATGAAAACAAGACTGGGACACAGATCTAATTTTGGGTACAGAACTTTTTCCTAAAGCATCCCAGGTCTTCATATTGTCTTATCTGCAGTTTCAAAGTTTGTTATCACATAAGCAGCCACAGATCCTGAGCCTATGAGCCAAGTCAATATATGATACATGACACATGTCGTATATGACTTTGTGCCAGTAGATGATTATGATTGCCATTGATTAGGTAAATGATTGAGTGAAGCCTAGGAAGTCTCTAGGCCATGAGTCTCCAGTCTCTAGGCATAGTAACCCTGTGAGAGAGTTAGATATTTTCTACATTTTTGAATTGAGAGATGTAAAGTTCTGAGAGTCAGGATAATGCAGCTAGAAACTAGCACATTTAGGTGAATGTGTTGCAGTGAACTACACTCTTCTTCTTTGAATCAAATTCAATTTCTACATCAAGGCAAATAGATTTGTTCTCTCAGTAAAAAGAGCTGGATGTTCTACCCTGTTGTAGTTGAGGCAGTCAGTTAATGAAGCATGGTATGGCATGAAGAGACAGATCAGGATTGGAAATTTAATCTATAAATTATACTGTCTTATTATCATCATCATCAAACTCAATAAACTTCAATGTTTCTGGTCTTATTTATCCATTTCCTAAGAAAAAAAGAATATGTTCAATTTTATTTAAACTGGTATTGTTTTTTAGTCATGAAATCTTTAACCATGTATGTATTCATGTGGTGTCATACTCATACATTTGCATGTGCTAATACCAAATGGAGTCCTGGGAATTTCAAATTTAATATATAATATATTTTAGAATAGGGACTATTTAATACTTATGCCTCCAGACATTCTCTGGAGAGTTCTAGTTGGGGGGGAAAAAAAAAAGAAAGAAATAAAAACTTTTTCAAAGCTTCCCAACACATCTAAGAAGTAAAATCCTGTTAACAAATACTTTGGCAAAATTCCATCAACTAAGACTTCTGCTAGCAAATTTCATTGGAAAAAAAAAAAAGAAAAGAACAACTCCATTAAAATGACAGCAACAGCAATAGTCTATTCCAGGTTGATGGTAATGACTTTCTTTTGGAGAGATGGTTCTGATCATGTAAATTTTTTTTAATGGAAATGTGTACATAATGAAAATTTCTCACATCTAGCTGCTTTTCTTGACAGTGAAATATCTCCATGGATATACTTGTCAACTTAACTGACTATTTCTTTCATGCAAAGAGATAACATTTGCACTTACTGATGAGATCTGGAAGGATCTACTAGATGAGTGGTTAGCCAAACAAGATGTTAAGGATAAAGTCTTTTCTAGATGTCCTGGTGGAGCATTGTCACAAAATGTTGGTTCCTTCGGTCTCCAATTAACATTTGAGTTCCTGGATACAGTGATTTAAAGGTGGGCATTAACTGAAAGTAGTTTTGAAATTATTAAGATCTATTTGGTTGAAGAGCTGATAATTACTTTCCTAATTTTTTTCTTTCTACCTAAGGCTGTGCTTAAGAAAGAATTTATTTCAGTAGATTGCCTTATTGTTTTGTTGGTTATTTCCTATGCAAAATATTTTTATTTTGATATGATCTCAGTAGTTTACTTTTGCTTTTTCCCCCTTGCCTGAGGAGACATACCTAGAAAAGTTTTTGCTAAGGCTCATGTCCAAGAGATTACTGCCTATGTTTTTTTTAAATAGGTTCTGTGGCTTCAGGTCTCACATTTAGGTCTTTAATCCATTTAAAGTATTTTGTGTTTGGTTTAAGACTGTGGTCCAGTTTCATTCTTTTGCATATACCTGTCTAGTTCTCCTGAGACCATTTATTGAAGAGACTGTCTTTTTTCCACTGTATGTTTTTGTCTCTTTTGTCATAGATTAATTGACCATATAAGTGTAGGTTTATTCTGGGCTTTCTATCCTGATGCATTGATTTATATGTCTATTTTTTTCTGCCAATACAATACTGTTTTGTTTATTATAGCTTTGTAGGATATTTTGAAATCTGGGATTGTGATACCTCCAATTTTTCCTCTTTCTCAAGATTGCTTTGGTTATTTAGGGTCTTTTGTGGTTCCATACAAATGTGAGGATTATTTATTTTAGTTCTTTGAAAAAATAATATTGGTATTTTGTTAGGGATTATTTGAATCTTTGGATTTCTTCGGGTAGTATGGACATTTTGATGATATTAGTTCTTCCAATTAATGAGCATGATATGTCTTTTCATTTGTTTGTGTCATCTTCAATTTCTTTTATTAATGCTTTATAGTTTTCAGAGCACAGGTCTTTCACCTCTTTGGTTAAATTAATTCATAGGTATTTTATTCCCTTTGTCTCAGCTGTAAGTGGGATTGTTTTCCTAATTTCTCTTTCTGCTACGTTATTAGTGTCTAGAAACACAACAGATTTTTATGTATTAATTTGGTATCTTGTAACTTTACTGAATTCATTTATTAGTACTAATAGTTTTTGGTGGAGTCTTTAGGCATTTTTTTTTCCAAAGAAGATGTACAGATGGGCAAAAGACACATAAAAAAATGATCAGCATCAATAATCATCAGTGAAATGCAAATCAAAACTCTAATGAGATATCATCTCCTTCTTGTCTAAATGGCTAATATAAAAAAGACAAGAAATAATAAGTATTGGTGAGAATGTGGAAAAAAAGAAACCCTTGTGCACTGTTGGGAATGTAAATTGGTACAGCCACTGTGGAAAACAGTATGGAGATTCCTCAAAAAATTAAAAATAGGATCACCCTCTGATCCAGCAATTCCACTACTATTTACCCAAAGAAAGTGAAAACACTACTTTGAAAAGATATATCCACCCCTATCTTTATTGCAGCATTATTTACAATAGCCAGGATATGGAAGCTGTCCATCAGTAGATGAACAGATAAAGAAGAGGTGGTGTATATGCACAATGAAATATTACTCAGCTATAAAAAGAATGAGATCTTGCCATGTGGGATGACACAGATGGGCCTATTGAGTATTACGCTAAGTGAAATAAGTCAGACAGAGAAAGACAAATAAGAAAGACACAGAAAGACAAACCGTATGATTTACTTATATGTGGAATCTAAAAAAATGAACAAACAAAAAACAGAAACAGAATCATAAATACAGAGAACTTTGGTGGTTGGTGGGAGGGAGTGGGTGTTGGGAGTAATAGAAAAATAGGTGAAAGGGAATAGCAGGTGCAAACGTCCAGGTATAGAATAAATAAGTCACAGGAATGAAAAGTACAGCATGGGAATATAGTCAATAACATTGTAGTAATAATGTACAGTGACAAGTAGTAATTATACTTACCATTGTGAGTGTAGCTTAATGTATTGAACTCTTCAATCACTGTGTTGTACACCTGAAACCACTATACAACATTGTATGCCAACATTCTTAAATGGAATCAGCAGCCTTGAGCACTAAAATTTCATAGATTTCTTAGAAGGCAAGTTGTGGGGATTTTCTTTTATGTATAGTGTGTGGTTGCTTCCTCCAACACTATTTCTTGACTGATCCACATTTGATATTTCTAGCAGCTCTCAAAATACTTGAGCCTGTGAGAATGCATCATTACAAGACCCTGGAAATTGAAAGTACAGCTTTAGGGATAAATTCTGACTGTAGCACAAGGGCTAGGTCATCTTCCAAACAGGGTCAGTAGACCTAGGAATCCTCTGCCTATGTGTATGTTGGGCTCAGGCACAAAGAATTACACTCACGGGCTGCTATAGATCTAACAGTTTGTTTTGCAGGTGCCAAAGGAAAGGCTTTTTTGAGACACAATACTGGTTGGATGTTACCCACCTGCCATGGAGCCATCCCTATGAATTGCATGGCGGTGGAGTACTGGGACAGCATCTAGTCAATATGTCTGTCACAAGACTTGGTAGGCTCTATGATCTGCAATTGAACTTATTAATGGGACAGAGTAAAACCTGGAAGAAGATTATGCTTTTAAATGATAAGGGTACTACCCACAATTTTGTCACCAGAACTTTTGAATCTTCCCCAGAATGTTCTGGAGCTGTGTTAATAGACCTCCCTATTGCCTCCAATTCTGTCTATCCCAACAGCTGCCAGTTCATAAGAATGCCTCTAGAACAGGGCTTCTTAGACTTTCATATGCGTAAAAATATGCATACAAATGTCCTAGGGATCTTGATAAAATGTAGATTCTGATTCAACAGGTCTAGGGTGGGACCTGAAATTTTATATTTAAAATAAGCTCCTGGGTGATACAGATGCTGCTTATCCACAAACCTTTTGAGTACCATAGCTTTAGATGTGCTTTCAAGAAAATAAAATGAAATTAACATTTGTGAGTCAGAACTCAAGTTCAAAAGCTCCAGGAAATTTACAGATATTGTTTCACCCAGTTTTCTAAGGAATCTGAAAAATGCATACTATGTCTGTTTTACAGATGAGAAAGCTGAAGCTTGGATACTTTAACTTGGCCCAAATTAGCTGGCTAGTAATGGCAAAGCTAGGATTTGATCCTGGTTTCTCTGACTCCAAAGGTTTTCATCCTTCTGCCTGACCTTGCTGCCTCCAGTACTCATGTCCCTCAGAGTATGCTGACCTGCTAAGGTTTTTGTTTGTCAGAGTATCCCAACAGATGAGTAAACTAGCAGATTGAAATATCTACACCACAGTAACTGTAGTTATACAATACTAGTAATACAATAACAAAGTGATTATTTATTTAAGTTGGCTTCACTCCCAATGTGGGACTTGATAGTCTAGCAACTGAGCCAGCCAGGTTCCCCACAAAGTGATTCTTTAAAAAGTCATAAATACAGAGTAACAAAGAAAGCAGGAAACCTTTGGAATACGGGCAAGCAGAAGGACAAGTGGTAACTGTACTAAAATACCAGACAAAGCTGGGTCTAGGACACAGTGAGAAGAGCCAGAAGCCAGCTGATAGCTGATCAGTGATTCTCAAACTTCTGCTGGAAGGGCCATCTTGTGAGTTAACACCATTCACTAGAAGAATGAAGGCTGGGATTTTTAGAATAGCTCAAGGACTAAACAAGTAGGGAAGAGTTGGCTCTACATTTGTAAGACAATAGTGAAGCTCTGGTAGGGAAATGATGAAAAGGACAAAGGAAGTGAGGAAGAGCCTCATAATTACTACCCAACACTTACTGTAAATGTTCAAAAAACAACAACAACAACAATAGAGGCAAGGGAAAGCTTTTGCCTTCAGGAGGAATCAATGTAAGAGAGTATATGCTAGAGCCAAATAATAAGGACTTTCTTATTTTTAAGAAATCAAGAGATGGGTTTTCTTGAAGAGATGGGACTGTCTAACTGGACCTGTTAAAACATTGAACTTATATGGAGGAGAAAGAGCTACGTGAGTTCTCTTAATTAAGGAGGACAGTTTTAGTAAAACTCTAGAGGTATAAATGCTTGTGCTAAAAAAGAATGAGAATCAAGGATAAGAGTGGTCGAGGTAAGGTAACAGGAGCTAGGGATCTGAACAGAAGGGAAATAACAGGCCAGTGAGCAGAATCAACAAAGAACTACTTACCACTGACTCCAGGGAGAGGCTGCATGAGTCATCCCTGGGTTTTGCTTGCTCCTGTATACCTGTCAGAGAGGGGCTGACAAGTGTAGAGTGGGGCTGACAGGTGAGTACCATGGTAGTCAGGGAAGCATGTGGGGGCTGCGGGTTACAAGGAAATAAAACCTTGACATGAGGACCTCATTCCTTCTAATCTGAGTGGATCTCAAGAGGGAAACAATCTGTAAGTATTAAATTCTTGACCTAGGTATCTGTATTCATCTTGAGAACATATTTTGCTGCAAATCACAGTGACAACACTCCTGTTGCTTAGTTCACTGAAGAACAAAGTGTGAATTGGTGAATCATGGGAAGCATTTGTTTCCATCTCCATACGAGAGGACTCTTTTAGGAGGTTTGGTCAGGACGATGCTTGGAGCCTGTGGTTGCAGGGTACCCAAATGCCTGGCTATTCCACTTACGAGATGATAATCATTTCAGTTGTTTCTTTTAATTTTAAGCCCCATAAAAGGAGTTATTAAAATTATGATTTCTTTTTAGATTTTCCTCAGTGTCTTTGCAATCTGTTCAGTATATATTAATGCTCAACATATATTTTCCCACTTATTTTTGAAAACGTTCCTGAGACAACACCTTAGTTTTTGTTTGTTTGTTTCAGAAAATAAGATGCTTTATGTGACAACAAACAAGCAAAAACTACCCCAAAGTAGCTCAAGTAACATTATGGGAAAAAATAGCTTCAATGTTGGATTTTGAAAGCACTAGAATTTTCCTTTTCTGTTTTCAGCTGTGGGACAGAGGAAGAGACAGAGTCCTAAAGTTACTGTGGTGTAGACATCAACAACCATCGATGATCTTGGATGTGTCATTACCTCTCTGGGTCTTGATATCCTAAAATACAAAAGGAAAGATTACACTAAGCCGTCTCTCTGATCCCGTTAGCTCCAACCCTCTGTGATCTTGAAGATGTAATCTCTGGTTTATAGATCTGCATTTATGTCAAGGGAAATGTCATGGTAAGTTTTACATCATCACAGCAAAACTGCTAAAGTAGTAGATTGAACAATGCATTTGTATATCGCAATGCAACCGGTCATCCCTCATTTATACAAATCTTGTAGAAGAAATGACAGTCAAAAGCCTCTCCATATTCAAGTATAAAAAAATCTATAAAATTGTATTCAACTGGTTAGCAGCCTGTGTCTGAGGTTTTAATAGAGTTATATTTCTTTTCTGTGTTCAGAGAAGGCTTTTCCAAATGGATATGAGATGGACACTTGATTTGGCTGCCCTTTCTAAACCGTAGACTGAATTTATTCATGCATCTCATGATTTATCTCCTTTATTTGTTTCATTAAACATGGTTTTTATTTTTTCAGAAGCCAGCGCATATATTTTGTCATTATGGAAATGAATTTCAAGTAGGAAAGAATGAGATAAAAGATTTATCCTGCATGAAACAAATCTGATGTGTGAAAACCTGCATTAGAAAGAAAAAGATATATCAATGTAAAAATTATTCACTTTGCCCAGATATTTAGGAATGTATTTATTCCTCAAGGATTAAATTAGAGAACACTTAACCCAATATTTATTCATTCATTCAATTAACACAGATTCAATTTATGCACAATTTTTGTAATTTCATTTCTTGTTTAATTAGGTCAATTTGTGGTGTTTAAGTAACTTCTGATTTTTTAAATGAAAGCATAAGTAGAATTTCTATTTGACAGTAGTAATTACATTGGATTTGGAAATAATGCAAAATGAGAGGACAAATAAAACTAAGAGAAAACTAATAAAGGTTAGTATAAAGCAAACCAAAACAAAAAAAGAACAAATATGGTTCCACCTAAAATCTGAACAGATTAAGAAAAAAATACTGAACAGACTAAGAAACAAATACAAAATCAAAATAATGGTCTGATTTTAGAATTTACGGTTTAGAAAAGGAATCCCTTTCCCCAACATGCCCCTTTCTCTTTCTCTCTCTCTTTTACACATACTCTGTCTCTCTCACTATTCCCTCCTCAAGTTGGGACACACTAGGTTCATTATGTCTCCCTTATGGGAGACACTGAGATTTGGAAATTTAATCCCTTAAAGATTTTGCCATACTAGAGATTCAAATAGGATCATTCAGTTGATTATACTGAGTTCCTAGTATGCTAACTTTTATAATGGCCTTTATTTCCATGCAAATGAATGAAAAATGCTGTGCATTCTGTGTGTGAGGGGCCAGGAGGATTCTGAAGATGTTATTAAAAAAAAACAACAACTGATATTTATTTGGCACCTATTATGAGCTAAACACTGTGTTAGTCATTTTGTATGTGAGGCAGTTCACTGAATCAGAAATTAAGGCCTGAAGATGACCTTTATCAAGGAGAGCATCTAGGCATCATCCCCCACCTTCAGGTTTAATATATCATCTCTGTACTAGACTCATTCCCTAAAATATGGTCACAGTCTATGAATTGCTTATCAGCTGGTTGTTTTCTCAGTATAGTAGACAGAGGAATATAATACACTTGGGCATGGTTATTGATATTAGGGAAGTATGAAATGTAGGAGGAGGAGGAGGAGATCGGAATAGGGAATGAATATATTTATTTAATGAAGCAACAAGAAAATCTTCACGGGGAAGGCTGTGTTTGAAATTGGTTTCTAAGAAATGAAACAATTTTGACAGGTAGGAATAGGGCTGGGAACATTCCAGAAGAAAGGAAGAACTCAGACAGAATCACCTGTGCAAAAAGGAAATCAGACAGTTTTATGGGAATCTTTAAGCAGAAAGCCAAGAAGTTCTAAAATGTTAGATGAGATTGCAAAAGGAGAGCTCAATTAGGAGGCAGTAATAACAGACTAAATCCATGTGGGTCTAGGCAATCAATTGGATGGGGAGAGTGTAAGGGAAAGTAAAGACTACAGTGAGTCAGCAAATAGTTGATTTTATTGCTATTATTATTACCAATAGGAAAAGGAAACCAGAACTAGTAAAAATCTTCCTGTGTGAACCTATTTACATTGCTTTTCTTCTTGAACCCTTTCTTCTTGATACTTATCCCAAGCAGAAAATTGACAACAGCAACCGGCTCTCCATGCCAGATGCGGACACACCAAATGGGATCAATCCTTGGACTGGAAACCTGGGTTCCCAGGCTGTGGCCACAGTACTAAGGGAGAGTGGATGCCAGCAGTGCATTATCACATTTCCAAGTTAGTCAAGAGATCAATTTTTCCCAAGACATTACACTCTCTTCATTGGGATAATTTATGTATCTATTCAGTTAGCCCAAACATTATTTTCTCTTTTAATTTATGGGTATTTTTTCAAACAAATACTAAGTTGTTAAGACTTAAATATTTATTGGGGCTCCTGGGTGGCTCATTCATTTAAGCAACCGACTTCAGCTCACGTCACGATCTCATGGTTCATGAGTTCGAGCCCCACGTCGGGGTCTGTGCAGCCTGGAGCCTGCTTCAGATTCTGTGTCTCCCTCTCTCTCTGCTCCTCCCCTGCTCACACTCCATCTGTCTCTCAAAAAATAAATAAACATTAAAAAAAATTTTTAAAATTAAAAAAAAGACTTAAACATTTATTAAGTTATTTGGACCTAACTACTTAATAAACAGAACAGTTAGATAATTTATTTACCTTTAATTTTTAATTTTTTGACCCCTGAGTGATGTGAGAAAAATTACTGATACATTAAGGTGCTATAAACTTAAATTTTGGAAAATATACATGTATACCTGTCTCTCTAGGACTGAGCAGTATTTAATGCCATTAGATAGGATAAAATTTCTTTAACCCCCAGTCTCAAGAATCTTTTTCACCATCCCACTCCAGCTACCCAATTCCATCATTATATTTTACACCTTGTTGTCAGGAATAACCGTACCATTCCAGTGTCCTGTTTTAATCCATTCTTTGACCCCGCTGGGAGTTCTATTACTGAGTAGCTTTTACATTACTCATTCCTTTCCTCATGTACTGTCTTCCCTGATCATCTAGATCAGAACACATGCTCCATTACACTAAATATTCCCTTAAATATATCTTCAACTCCTTTCCCTTCCCTTTTCCTGTCATTCTTACTTTACAATATCTCTATATTGATTAAACACAACTCTCCAGATACCTCACCTCTGCACTCAAGCATCAGAGTGTAGTTGGAGAAAAAGACACAACCACACTGCCTAGTCAACGTTAAATTCTCAAATACATCAGCAACGCCTCATGGCCAGCCGAGCAAATTCACCTTATCTTCTGAGATGACCCGTTTATACCTCCTTGTCTTCCAAACTCTAACAACGCTCCCCCAAATTTTATTCCTTACTTCCCTGAAAAACTAGAATCTATCAGAATAGACTTCTTTTCCCTCCCCAAATCTCTTTCTGTGCTTGCATCCTTATCTCCTCTCTTTTCCTTCTTGTTTCATGATTAAACTAGCACCATTCCAACCTACAGTTTCTGTAGTTGCCTATTAGATATATTACTTCTTTAAGGGCTTCTCTTTGCATCTTACTAGTTTTTCTCTTGTAGATCTCTTCTGTAAATATAAAATCATGCTATAAAGTCTTTCCCCTTAAAAATATAGGAAAGCATTCACCTTAGATCAAGCAGTCATCCCATTTGCTCCCTCTTACAGCAAAACAAAAACTGTCTCTACCCACTGACTGTCTCTTCCTCATCTCTCATTGCCTCTTTGATCCACTCCAATTAGGCTTTTGTTTTCACTATTCTGCCAAAATAACTTTTATAAAGGATACGTCCATTTTTTCAGGCTCAGTGGTCTCTTTTCAGTTTTTATATTATCAAATTTCTCAGTAGCATTTGGCATTGATGATCATTCCTTCTATTTTGCACTTTCTCACTGGCTTCTGGGGTAATACTGTCTGAGTTTTTATCCTATTTCTTTCATTATTGTCTGTTTCATCCACTTCCAGTGAATCCCTATATGGAGGGTTTTGTCTTAATCAACTATATACCGAGCACCTATAACAGAACCTGGCACATGGTACCATGGGCCCCAGAATAGAGATAAAAGTTTCAGATGGAAAATTTAAGGCAGACAGTGAAGGCTGTGACTTTGAACCAGACCTAAATAATAGGTAGCATTTCATCAAATCTTTTATTTTGAAGGGTTGGAGAAAAAAGCATTAGCAAAGATACAAATTTAGAAATCATGGGACAAACCCTGGAAATAATGACTTGCTTTTGTGTCACACTACAGCATGGAGGTTAGAGGGTTCAACATATTAATTTTAGGGCCAAACACACAGTGGATAACAGACATCTACACTAAGTCCAGAGGAGAGTGTACATTCAGAGCTTAGGGGTAGTTCCTGGCATATGGGGGATATTAAGGTACATGAATGGATTTTTACTAGAATATAGTATATTGATTAATTAATGCTTTTGCAGGCCATATTTGTGAATTGCAATTTTTTTCATGTCAATCATCAATTATTAACTTTTAGCTTAGAATCCATTCTTCCTTGCCTTGCTTTGTGATACATGAGCTGAACTCTATCATACATTCATCACCTTGCACAATGCTAGGCCTTGTCAGTAGAGGGCGCTGGAGGACATCTCTTCTAGTTTCAGCACCTTGCCTTTTCTCTTGCTCCTAGGGCATTGTGGCCAGCTGGTGGCTTCCTAGGTAATTTCTCCAGGATCCTAGTGGGTGGTTCCTGAGTGAATCTGCAGGTATCTCACTGGGGAGCTTCCTAGCAAGTCCTGTGGGTACCCCAGTGGGTGCCTTCCATGAAAATCTTGGCACCTCAGTGAGTGGTTGGTTTTTTGCTTGCCAGTCCCACCCTGCAGGCACTCAACAAACCAGTCATCTAGTGGGCCACAGCCATACCCTCCAAGGAAATCTGAATCTCAGCCCTGGTAGAGCCCCATTGTGAGGTGGTTTCTTCCTTGGGTACTCTCCTTTAGCCCCATTGGTAGTGGCTGCTCCTGTGTCTACTTTTACTGTATTCTTTAGTATTCTCTTATGTTTTACTAGTAAAATACTCATTCCCTGCATACTCATTAATAATTCCTGATATTCAAGTTTCCCTGATCAAATTACCACTGTGGTTTCTGTGATTGGATTATTACTAGTAACTTATTATTCCACATAAAATGGATGTCACTCAAGATGTAGCAATGGGTGCATTCAGAGTGTGCCTACTAAATGGTCATTTGTTTTCCTTTCCAACTGCCAGCAATAGGTCATCATGTGGTAGACTCTACATCCAAACTCAAATAACCCAATTTACCCACGTATATGTTGAAACAAAACAAAATAAAACAAAACATCATAAAATGTCTCCGGTCAAATGAATTTGAGAAGTGTATGAAAATGATGTTTTCTTTTCTTGGCAACACATACTAATTAAACAAATATTTGAATGAGAATAAAATGAACTTGAGATTTAATTGTGATATGTTGAAATTGTATTTCCAAGAGAGATAAGTCATCAAATGGAGAAACCAAAACAAATAAAATATGTTTTGTGAAACTTCTGTGTCTATACTAGTAGAGAGAAAGAAAATACTGAGCCAGCATTGGTTAGTTCTTGAGGGAAATTATTACTGCATTTTCTAGAGGCATAAACCAGAGACACTCTATGGTATAGACTAGGGAGTAACAAATTATGGCTGCAGGTTGACCTCCTGCTTTTGTAAATAAAATTATATTGGAATACAGCCATGGCCATTTATTTACACATTGTCTATGGTTGCTTTTACTCTTTTATGCAGACTAGAGTAGTTCTGACACCAACTGAATGGTCCCAGAAAGCCTCAAATGTTTACTGTCTGTTTAGGAAAGTTTCCTGACTTTGCAAGACATGAGATTTCTGTCATTGGGGCTTAAAAGCAGCTAAACAAATGGATTTGGCTGTGTTCCAATAAAACTTTATTTATAAAAACAGCCTAGAGGTCACATTTGGCTTGTGGGCTTTAGTTTGATGCTGCTGCTCTAGAGCATAGTGATAAATATTATCTGAATAAATGAAAAAAAAAAAAGAATTTTAAAAGATTCTAAGACTGCCTCCACATTCTGTTCTTTTTCAGTATGTGTGGTGTCTGTTTGATGGCCATGTGACAACTGAAGACTGGCTCTGATGGATGACTTAAGTAACCTCTGGAGGGTACCCACACTGTGACCATAAACCACTATGCCCGTGTGGAAAACACTGCAGTCCTGGGGCGAAAGACAAACTTCATGCTTGATAAAAAACAACTAAAAGGTAAGGTTTCTCTCTGGTGTGCTGCAGTCTTCAGTCTTCTGTTTTTCATTCCCACTGGCAGCTCAAAGCTGTCCTCAATCCATCATATGCCTCTTGAGTGTGTGCTCTGGGTTCACTGTCATGATGAAAAACTACTTCATGAATTTAGTGTAGGAACTCAGGATTGAGTCTGAGCTGTTTACATAGCTTCTGGGGAAAATGACACCCAAATGTGGGGGAAACAATCCAAGAGGCATTTCAAGTACGTGTTTTAAAATAGAAATATTGACAATGGTACCGATTTTTTTCCCAAAGGAGTTTGTTAGTTCTACAAATCCAGATAAGCACATTTCGCTGGCCAATTTGGGCTTACCTAATGTGATGATGCTACCTCTGTTACGTCACTCAGATCTACCTCAGCACCTCTATCCTACTGCCACTGTCATAATTCAGGTTTTCATTCCTCTCCTCTGAACTGCTACCTCTAACACTTCATGTTTCTAATTTGTTTTACCTTTTCCAGACAGATTAATCTTCCTGAAACACAAATCTGATCATGTTGCTGTTTCCCTCAGATATTCCAATTGATTCCCCTTTGTCTGGAGAATAAAGTCTAATCTTAGCCATTTGACAGTCTTCAGCTCCATTTATCTCTACCACTCCTGCTTACACCCACCTACCTCCTTTCATGGAGGATTGCCAGATTAGTATATAGGATATCCAGTTAATTTGAATTTCAGATAAGCAATGAGTCATTTTTTGGTATGAATGTATCATATATATATATATATATATATATATATATATATATATATATACACATATATATATAATATATACATAGATATATAAAATATATACATATATATGTATATGGAAAACATTCGTACTATAAAAATGACTCATTGTTTATCTGAAATTTAAATGTAACTGAGACTGAGTGTCCTATATTTTTATTTGCTAAATCTGGCAACCCTACTTTCATGCCCACTACATTTGCCAGATTCAAATAATCTTTGTTCTCTAGATGCCCCTATGGTTTTTAGCATTTCGGATTTTGCCAGAATTACCTTCTCAGTACCTAGATACCATATAAAAATTTATATAATGTTCCCTCTCCTTAGCCAACATGATGTAGAAGAAAAGATATAGATGAGATAGTAAGAGGTATACTTGGATTATCATTACAGCTCCTACTTGGCCATCTCTGTGACCTTTGGAAAAACTGCTTAGCTTTTACAGACTTTAGTTTCCTTACCTACACAATAAGGGTAATAACCAACTTCAAGTGATTACTTTAATGTTAAGTATGAAATTTTATAAAGTCTTTCTAAAAATATATAATTCATACAAGAGGTTTACTAACTGGCAACACTTTACTAACTTTCTCCTTATATCAGTGCTTCTTAAACTTGAGGAACCTCAAGGCCCCCAAAATATATCTGGATCCCAATGTAAGAAATGTTTGATTAAATAGTTCAAAGTTAAAGTGGTTACTTAAGGTGATCATTTTATTTTATTTTTATTTTATTTTTATTTACCTCATAAATAAATAGACACTAATCAGACTTAACCAATGAAAGTCTGTGGCAAAACATGATTTACTAGGTATTTATCTAGGTAATCCAGAATAGATTATATTTTTAGACTCCCAACAAAATACAAAGGCAGTATTTTAAAACTGTCATAAAGAACTTCCATGGAATCACTGGAACACTGAGATGGTCTCATTAGAGAAACACGGCATTCTACCTTATTTGTCTGTATGCTTTACTCTACTAGAAAGATTGTCTTTGTGCAGGATACATGTTTGAGTCTTTATTTCTTCACCATGGAGCCTTCTGCAGAGCAAAAACTTCTATTTGTTGACTGAAGAGCTAACTGATTGAATAGATATTGATCTCTCAAATTCAGAAGTATAGGCTTTAAATTTTTTAAAATATTTTTGAGAAAGAGAGAGAGAGAGAGAGAGAGAGAGAGCGAGCATGAGTGGAGGAAGGGCAGAGAGACATAGAGACAGAGAGGGAGACACAGAATCCAAAGCAGGCTCCAGACTCTGAGCTGTGAACACAGAGCCCGATGTGAGACTCGAACTCATGAACCATGAGATCATGACCTGAGCCAGAGTTGGACATTTAACTGACTGAGCCACCCAGGTGCCCCAGAAGTATAGGATTTAAATGTTTGGCTTATGTATATGTTTTGCCCATTTGTCAGTTGTATCCAAGTTTATTTTTGTTTATTTTTTTGCGGGGGTGGGGGAGAGGGTGCAAGTGAATGAGGGGCAGAGAGAGAGAGGGATTGAGAGAGAAGCAAAGCTCATCCAGGGCTTGTGTTTTACCCAAAGCAGGGCTTGAGCTCACCCAGTGTGGGACTTGACCTCATAAACTGTGAGATCATGACCTGAGCTGAAGTCAGATTCCAAGGCCCCTTTTTTGAGACAATTGTATCTTGATACAACTGCATCACTTCTGCCAGGTAGAAATGGGTTATATAATTTGGGCCATGGTTTATTGGGCATCTGACTTGGCTGGCATATGCTGAGTCAACCAGATTTTTTTTCTCACAGGATGTGAGAACTGTTGGCAGTTTCTGGTAGGTGCCTAAAGTTAAAGTTGCTGTCTGGCTTTCATGAAGCATCTTAATTCTGCTGGGAGAAGCAGAGAAAACTATTCTGCAGAGGGTGATAGTAATGTGGCATCCACTGAGTCAGTGCTTGGAGAAATTGTAAAGTAACCTTGTGACCTGCTTTTCCACTTCCTGTTTTGGTATGTGGTGGGAATGAAGTGGTCATAATTATGATTTTTGTTTAAGGAAGTTTAAGACTATTTTTTGTTACTCACAACCAAATGATCTCTAATTACAGCACGCTGGTCAAAATGGGTATTCGAGTATACCTGCCAGGATTGTTTCATGGAGTAGTGAGGATCACTTGTGGGCAGTGTAGATACTGCTGCAACAAAACAGAAGAAACTAAAGGAGAGCAAGGAAAAATGGACCACTGATTGGCTAAGTGGCCACAAAAAAAAAAAAAAAAAAAGAAAACTGGGGAAAAATAGTCTCTTCTAATTTCTACTAAGTCCTAGTAGATGATCTGTACCCTCTCCTTCATTTCCCACGAAATGTTCAGAAAACATACCATTCACTATACTTTGGATATGTATGTCTTCTTATACTGAACATGTAGGATGAATAAGTTGGATGGCAAGATTGATACCTGGATTGACTGATTGCAGCAATGGGGTCCAGACTTGCATCTCAGATGTGCTGGGTGATGGCTTCAGCCTTCATTTCACTGAGAAGAGTATTTGTAAAACAGGCATAATAGAAAGAGACTTGGACAAAGAAATGAAAGATATGGGATAACAGCCAAGATCCCTCACTTCTTTGTTATGTCTCGGGTTGTATTACTGAGAGAGTAATCCTGGAAAATGTTAGATGAGTTTTACAAAGTTCAAATGTTATCAAGAGAATGAAAGCACTTTATAAACCATAAAGAGCTACAAAGGTTAAATGTGGTTTTAGGTTCACAGTTTAGGTTATGAACTTCTTTTGTTTCTTTCCCAGTGCTTAGCACAGCAACAGTAACGTAGGAGGTGCTCATAAGATGGGTGTTGCAGAAATGAATCTAGGCTTCAGGGTCACATATGCATTTTATATACATATAAATTAATCTCAAAGCATTCATTGACAAAGAGGATGTAAACTGTCCTATCTAGTGTGGGACAAAGGACAGGAAATAGCAACAGAATTGATTTATGTTAGAGTTACAAGGAAGCATTCAAATGATACCCAACAGTGAGAATAGTAGCAGAGGAAGTTGAATATCCCTTCCCTAGAGAGTCTAAAGAGATTGGATTCTGTTCTCCTTGGAACAATTTAAGTCTAATCTTGATGAACTTGAAGATCTCTCAGCATCTCCTCTATCCCTTTAATCTTAGGATTAAAATGAACCTGAAATCTTCTTTACTGCTGGGACAGAAATTGATGTCTTCTGTATGGGCTTAGATAACACAGATTCTGTAGGAAAAGTCCCACAAATGCACTGCAGCATTTATGTAGCTTGGTTGGTTTCTCCATTGGCTACTTTAAGCATATTTATTATAAGCATTTTTGATGTATAATTCTAAAAGGCCTAAAATAGTTGGTGGGCTTTTTTTTACCACCAGTGAATCACCCTGAGGGTATATATACCTTTGGGCCTCTGATGTAAGTAATAAAGGGAAAGTGTGCCTTAGTGCTCTTGTGACTAATTTCATGTCAGTTGCTTTTATTTATGCAACAACATGAATGAATCACTCCATGTATTTCAGTGGCTTTACATAAATGTGTAAGCAATACATTCCAGTTTCTCACCGTGGCAGCTTTTAAAATGATGGCAACATATAGACTAGAAGACATAATGTCTATATATGTTCCTTTGCAGTCTTCCTGGACTGATGACCCTCACTCTTAGAACTGCCTTTAGATTGGGACAAGACAGACCCACCATTGGAGGCCCTGAACTTTAGAGGTCCCTGTGTGTCACACAAACACACAGAGAATATATTCATTTAAGAACATGTGATAATTTCTGTTGCTTGGGATTCAGGACTCAGCACGGGCACAGTGCATTCTGAAAAACTATGAACATTCGTTCTCATGGCATAATACTGTTCAGGTCTCGGAGAAGTACCTCTCCATATCTTGCCCTATATTTTCTAAACAAAAGGTAGCCATATCCAAATGCCATAAAAGTTTGTGAGTCATGCTTCTGCCAGTGTCATCACAGATGGACTGTGCTTTTGGAAATCAGAGAGAATTTGAGGGCAAAAGGTACACAGATAAAAGGAAAGGCAAACAATTTTGTATCTATCTGGATTTAGTGAGGAAAACAGAGCCACTTTAGGTATTATGGGGAAGAAAATATCAATCAAAGGAATTCGAGTTTACATGATTGTGGCAAGAGTGGAGAGAGTGAGTGCTGGGAAGTCTACAGCAGGAATAGTCACTAATGACCTCAGCCTGAAGCACTAAAGTGTGTGATTCTTAAAAGTGTGTGATTGCAGCCAGGAAACTGCTGCAACCTCGGCATCTTTGGGAAAGCTCCCTACCAACTGTCAGACAATCACAAAAATGTGGGTGCATCTGGGATGTCTGGGAAGTCCTGAATATCCCTCATCCAGCCATCAATCTGGTTATCACGAAGTCCCAAAAATATCATGAATTGGGTTTCTGTGAACTTCTAAGAGATCTCAAGAATTTCTTCTCTAGTCTGCCTGCAAAATATCACGAGAGTTTCCCTCATTGGCCAGCTCTAACCCAAAGCCATCAAAATAGGAGATCTTCAAAAATACAGTTCCTGGCTAATCTTCTGCATTGCAAAGGAGGGGATAGTGCTGTAATAAGTTAATAAAAAGCAATTCAACAAAATTGACCCCTTTACCAACTCAGCACTTCTCCCTGTATTTAATTTATTTTTTTTTAAGTTTATTTGTTTTGAGAGAAAGAGAGAGAGAGAGAGAGAGCTCGAGCGTGTGCATGGGAGTGAGGGAGGGGCAGAGATAGAATCCCAAGCAGGCTCTACCCTGTCAGGGCAGAGTCCAGTGCAAGGCCCCATGATGTCATTACCTGAGCTGAAAACCAAGATTCGAAAAGTCAACCGACTGAGCCACCCAAGCAGCCCCTTCATTTAATTTCTGAGTGATGACAAATATAATGTCTCATTTCTAACTAGTCTAATACAACTAACCTTGATTCAAGTGCAGACACATTCATTCTCCCGGAAGGGAAAGTACAAAGGCTCCTATGCCATTTTATCCACTTCTGATATTCTATGACTTGAATATTGAAATGTAGAGTCAACCCATAGGAGCATATTTTATGTTTAACAATGGAGGATGGAGAAGAAGGTTAATTTATGCAAATGTATATATATCAAAGAATAAAGAAAATATAGACAGTTACTAGCCCTTTTTCTACAACTTGTTGCATGGCCATTCTTGATACTCACAACTTCTGACTTCCATTACTGATAGTCCCTTTTGCCCTAAGCAAGTTTATCATAGTTCCCTGCCTACTGGGGACTCAGAACTGATGAAGTGATAAATTGTTCCCTTAGCAGTGGATATAGCCACATTAGCCGTGGTGAATGCAAATTCTTATGTTTGAGACTCTACAGAATGTCCATAACTCCAGCCATGATACTACTCACAAAATGGAACGTTTCATCCATCTGATTTTTGAAGTCTCCTCTGCTGTTCGTGCTGCTGTGGTTACATGAGACACAATACCCCTCAAACTTTGTGACCTTCTTGAAAGATCTGTCCACATACCTTTTCTCCTAAGCAGATTTTCAATTTTTGAATCTGGCTCTTTTCAAATCCCTGACCACTCACTCAGCTAAATTGTTGGTGTCTGCACACATAAAAGTGTGGACTTATATTTCCATTTCCTAGGCAATCTTGTCTTCCAGACAAACCAAATAACAACTCAAAATTCTATCTACAGGGAAGATATCCATGAAACAACGACCCTTCAAAGGCCACTACTGCCTTCCATTTTTGGGTGGTTTTAGATTATCTTTTGGGACCATATGTGAACCGTGCCCAACTGTTTTCTCTTGGTAAACTGGTAATAGGGGAGTCTCCATGAGGCCACATGTAAGGTGAGGGAGAAGAGGCAATGAAACAGAAGTAGGCACCCTGAGAGACATGCTCATGCAGCTTATGTGTGCCTTCAGGACCATCTGGAGCCCAGTTTCTCATATGCCACTAACACTTGGTGATGGACTGCTGCCACCCTCATCAGTGTTTATGGCTTCATGATTCAGATACCACTGCATGTGATGAACAGGTTGGGTTCCATAGTAACTCTGTGGCTCATATCAGTTATTCAGGGCCCAAAGTACAAAAGAAGCTGTGTTTCAGAGGAGAATGGTTCTGCCTTCTGCATGAGTTACTCTAGAATCCCAAGGGTCTGCATGATGATTCATCAATAGTGCCATGCCAAGGACTCCATGCACCATATCCATCACAGATACCTCATGTACCGTGGGAACAGCTTCATTATAAGGCACAAGAAGCAGAGAGGCTTGCATGGGTGTGGACCCATGGCAGGGCCTGCTGTCTGGACTCCACTAAAAAGTAGAAATCGTGTAAGTTACTTGGTAAATATGTCCAAGCAACTTTCATGCCCAAATCTGACATATGTTGTCTTCAAAATTCAAAGAATCCTTGGGGTGCATGCGTGGCTCAGTTGCTTAAGTGTCTGACTCTTGATTTTGGCTCAGGTCATGATCTCATGGTTTATGAATTTGATCCCCGTGTCAGGCTCTGAGCTGACAGAGTGGAGTCTGCTTGGGATTCTGTCTCTCCATCTCTCTCTCTCTCTCTCTCTGCCTCTCCCCAACTCTTTTGCGTGTGCTCTCTCTCTCTCTCTCTCTCAATAAAATAAACTAACTAACTAACTAACTAAATAAATAAATAAATAAACTAAAAAGAAAAAAAGAAGAAACAAGAGGCCTAGTAGGCATGGTGTTTCTTTCTTAGTGGTAGTAGGTTCCAGATATACCAGCTTGTCCCTCACCTCCGATCTGATATGTTGACATGCATTGGAACTGTAGAAACCTTACTCAAGTTACAGAACTCAGAGTTACTGAGGGGTTTATTTCTTATGCTTTGTCATACATGTGTCTTACCAAGGTATCTAGGGTAGGGATTGGAAACAGTTTTTCTGTGAAGGGCCAGATATTAAAAATTTAGGCTTAGCAGATCATATAACATATATAACATTCTTTGTCGCAATAGCACTACTACTATTCCTCCTTCTTCTTCTCCTCTTCTTCCTCCCTCCTTCTTTTCCTTCTCCTTCTAACAATTCTTTAAAATATAAACAATTGTTCTTGGCTCATGAGCCATGTAAAAACAGGCTCGCAATAGTTTGTTGATCCCTGCTTTGGGCAATATTTCTCCAACTTTTTTTTTTCTTTTAAAATTTCCACTCCATTTCAAGACTGCTACTTTTGTAAAATACAGCAAAAAATGAATAGCTAAAAAATAAAATTATAAATACATAGGGCATACAAGTTTAAATTTTTTAATATTAGGTTCAACAAATTATGCTATCAAATTTCTATATAATTTCTAAATACTTCATTTAAATTTTTAATTATTTATTTTTGAGAGTCAGAGAGAGACAGAACATGAGTGGAAGAGGGGTAGAGATAGAGGGAGCTGATAACTCTGAGCTGTCAGCACAAAGCCTGATGCAGGGCTTGAACCCATGGACTGTGAGATCATGACCTGAGCCAAAGTCGGACGCTTAATCAACTGAGCCACCCAGGTGCCCCTCTAAATTTTTATATCTTACTGTAAATTTTTATAGTTAACCTATTGCATATTAGCGACAAATTGGTCTGCAGACTACACTTTGAGTTATACTGATCTAGGGTATTTGTTATTCCTTGCTCACCAGGTTGGTCTGCATTCAATTTAGTGAATTTACGTCATAATCTGAAATGGCCAGATGGTCAACTTCCATACAGCCTAGATTGAAACTGTAGACTGGAAAGTTAATGTATTCCTGAATGAAGGCAGAGGAAGTTTGTTGCAATTCCTTCATTTCTTAAAGGAATAGAGAGAGAAAAAATTGTACCAAATCACTAACTTCACATCAGGTATTAGGGGTTGTGCTGATTTGCTGGAACAGTAGCTGCTATTGGAGTCACTCCTTGATTAATTTATGATAATCCATTGTAATTCTCTAAGATTCATCTGGCTTCTGCATAGTCCAGAGAGGTGAGTTGATGTGGAGTTTGATAGGCATAACCTCGCCACCATTTTTCGTGTCCTTGACAGTGGCATTAATCTCTGTAGTTCTCCAGAATGCAGAATTTTGTTTGTTTGTTTTACCAATCCATGTCAAAGGCTACCTGTGTCTTATTTTCCTGTGCCAATGAGGTTTTTGTAAAATACAATTATCTTGCTTTTGGACAGGGACAGATCTCCGCTTATCTCTGGGAAATCTGAAGTCTGATATTGACACTTAGGCAAGATAAGGATGAGATAGGCTAGGTAGTGATTTTTTAATGTGCTGTTAAAAGTGCAAAATTTCCTTGGTAGAGGCCAGGGCCAGTTTTTTAATGTTCTTTAGGGACATGCAGGTTGGATGACTTATGGCTGGTTTAACCAGTTACATAACCTGGGTTTGTCTCTAGGATAAATAGGGCGTAGAAGACCCCTCTGGAAATTTTTGCCAGAGCTCTCCTGAACTGAGAATTCTCATACATATCCAGATGTATGGTGGCTCATAGTCCAGAAATGAGGCTCATCCTGGGTGGTTCAGAAAGGAACCTGAGTGGCTGAGCCTGCAAGTCTGTTGGCCCCCAATGCTTCCTGTGTTTGCTTCTCTTTTTTTCTCTGCCATATGCTTTGCCTTAAATATACTTTAGATGAGTGTACTCTTAAGAGTCTATTCAGTTCTCCAAAGTTACATAACCTTTGTGGCATCATTGCTGTTTTTAGATTTAATCAATCAGAGAACCAATTCAGACCCTTATTCTTAGAACATTTTCATTTTCCCATACCAACATCATTCCAATCTTGATTCAAATAGGAGGGGTTTAATATTTCATTTGATTCAAATGAAGGGGTTTAATATAAGAGCTAGGGCTTTATAAATGTAGACAGACTTATGGGAATAATGGTGAGGGAGGCTGTAGCCAAAAGGTCACAATTATGTGGGTGTTATTAGAATTGCTGTCATTTTCAGCATTTGTTGAGAAAATTCCCACCTATAGGGAAAAAATAGCTATTTGTATAATTTTGACTAAAAATGTTGATTACTAAGTCTTAAATATTCAGACATGTGATGTGTGGGATTTTATTTACAGTCTTGCTTAATTGTATTGACTCAATAGACCACATATAGTATCTTTATTATAGTATATTTGCATTTAATAAAATAGTTTCTTGATAAAACTGGAGAAGATTTGAAAGTTTATTTAGCCACACGATTAAAATAGGCATAAATAATATGTAATAACAATGGTTGTGTGGGATTTTCTGGGAATGAGAGTTTGTCTTTATCAAGACAAAGTTTTGGGTGATTTTGGACTCTTCCTTTTTACCCCTATCATTCAAAGATGTTTTGCTTTTATCTTATATTTATTGGTACGATTTTGTTTTAAAATTGCTTTCTTAAATTAAAAAAAAAATTTTCAAAATCCACTGACGTAACCCAAATCCTTATTTTATATTTGGGGAAATTAGGGTCTATAGAAATACATGAACTTGCTTAAGGCCACATAGTGAAATAGTGCAAAACTAGGAGTCAAACCCAAGTTCCTAGCCCCTGACTATGTTCTTTTCAGTCTTTTTACAAGCAGATAGCAGAGATCATTGGACTCTTGAAGTTCTTTGCAGAGAAACAGAAAAGGCTGTGATGGCTTGTTTTACTTAAATTCAAATAGAATTTCATGTTAGTCAAATAATCTATATTATATTCTAGTATATATGAATAGAAGCTGATACCAAATACATACTGTCTCCTTCTCTGTCTCTGTCTCTCACATGCACATACATGCACAAAAATAATTTGAAATTAAAAAAAATTATTTTTTTCCTCAGAATTGCCTCCCTCAAGTTGGAAGAATACCATTTTAGTGGCAGGGTACCTAAGTGTAACTGGAGAAATACCAAATTCATAGACACAGATGCAGAATTTGAGAACCTGGTGACAGTCCCTGTTGTCTTCCTCCCATATTTTTTAAGGCTCTGCCTCAAAGAGTTATAATTAATATTTTATATATTTAAAATCACATGTGTTTTATACAATCAAAAAATAATTATTTTATTTTCTCTCAGAAATCTTCAAAAATGGAGTTTTGAGATCTGGTGAGAGATTTTAAAATACATTCTAAAAATGTCTTCTTCAACATCCCATCTCAGAGTTTGGCCTTCAGTTGAAAAGTTTAAAGATTCAGAGGACAGTGTTCAAGTGACCAGAAAACTGGGGATTTTTTTTTTTTTTAAGTCTGGTGTACTACAAGTCTGACATTCTTTCTGATGAATTAGTACTTCCTCCTAATCTAAAAAGAAGATTAAAGCTTCATGAATAGTTCAATTATATGTTGTGGGGTTGAGTATCATAAACATTAATAGAGAGTTACCAGAAGCATCAAGATAAAAATGAACTCTTAGGTAGGTTGCATCAGGTGCTCTTAGAACAAATTCTTCCTGGAATTTAACTTCGTAAGGGAGACTTTTCTAGCTATTGCACTTAGAGTTAGGGTGTTACATGACAAGTCATTCCAGGAGAGAGATAGCCTACCATGTTGTTTGAGAGTTTCAGTGTATCTCCTCATCCTGCATCTACAATTTCTGAAAGTTACTTATTATTTTTCCATTGAAGTTAAATACAATTTTAACATATGATAAGGCTGTAACTGAATGGTGTTTTGACCTCCTGGGGTATGGTGAACAAGTAGTCAGCCCCCAAATACTGAAGAAACTATTCTGTGTGCCAGGCATCCAGGTGGTGACCCCAGGGGTGGAGATGTGAGGGGGTATGACTTTAGAGACCCAGGGGCTTTCAGAATGTGCGATACAGTGGGTAAGGGAATACTCAGGATCAGAGATGCCTGGAAGTAGCCTGATTAGGAATTATTAACTGAGCAGAATCAAGCAGGTGGTGAAGGAAGATTTCCAAGTGGCCAGCCACTAAGAAAGGAACTTTTCCAGGCAGAACAAAACAAGGCATTAAGAGACATTGCAAAAAGTCATTCTTAGAAGGATCCTGGGAAGTCTTTATTTCAGTGCCTGGGATACTCTGAAGGGTAGTTAAAAAGCACTTCTTAGACCTGAGTTGAGATCAAAAGAATTTTATTTTCTTAGGCACCAAGGACACTGAGGAAACTAATTCTGGTCTCAATATTGAAGGGAATTAAATGTGGAAAATGAGAATGAAAAATAGTGCTAGATGTTGACCTACTGGAAGATGATGTGCAAAGAACCCTCAATATTTGAATTGATTCCTTAACACCAGAGAACATGTGGCCTAGAAAGTCAGTGTCTCTCACCTAATTGTTTGAAAATTCTATGCTGAGTAAGTAGATCATGATGCATAGCTTCACCATGGCTGTTAACACTCCTTCCCACTTTCATGTCTCCATCTCTTCCCCAAGCAGGTTTTCATATAGCTGGCTTCTCTGAATATAAAGGGATCATAAAAAGTGAATTTCCTCATAGAGTTGCTAGATTAGGCAAGGAAAAATACAGGAGCCCAGTTAAATTTGAATTGCATATAAACTATCCATTTTTTAAGTATAGGTATTTCCCAGGCAACATTAGGAAGATACTTATACTAAAAAAGTATGCATTATATATCTGAAATTTAAATGTAACCAGGTGTCCCATGTTTTATTTGACAACTTACTTCTTCAGCTTCTTTCTCAGCTAATGCTTTCTCTATATCATCACCCATTAGCTCCTTTTTTGTCATTTCTCAGAAGATGTTACACTTTCTTTCTAGGACTGATCCATTGATATGCACTCTTGATTCCATTCATTTCTATTTTTTCTAGAAGCTTACTCTATCAGTATTTCCTCCATTTTGCACTTTAATTTTTCTCCTCTTTTATAATCTCCTGTTTTCTCCCTTTCCTACCCTCTCCGTTTGCTCCTTTCCCTCTATGAATAATACATCTCTATCCTAATACAATTTTTTCTTAACTGCTAAGCTGCTCAAAAGAATGATCCATACCAACTACTTTTTCTTCTTCACAGTATCATGTTTCGCATTATAATTTTGTAGTAATGTGTCTGATTCTCTAAGTAATAATAATCCTAACTGTGGAGAAACGATTGTCTAGGGAGGCCAGTGTATTATCTAGAAGTTTATTTCTTAAAATTGCAGTTTGAGGCGAGGCCAGATGATAGTCAAGGAAGAAGTAAAGTTGAGAAGCAAAAACAAACACTGAAACAAATAAAAATAAGTTTTAATAAAAATTGTTACTATTTAATGAAATCTTTGGTCCAGATACTCTAGTTTATATTTATAGTTTATTTAATCCTTACAAGAAGGGGTGCCTGGGTGGCTCAGCTGGTTAAGCATCTTGTTCCTAGCTCAGATCTTGATCTCAGAGTCATGAGTTCAAGTCCCACACTAGACTCTATGCGGGGCGTGAAGCCTACTTAAACAAACAAACAAACAAACAAACAAAAATTCCTCACAAAAACTATATGTAATTTTATCTTACTCAAGATCACCCAGAGACTAAGTGGTGGAGCAGGCAATTGAACATAAGGATTTTGACTTTAAAGTCTATGGGATGTGGCCATGAGTAATCATCATGTAAACAAATTAGATAAAATAAATGCCTACCCAATTGCTTTATGCCAATTTCAGTTAGTTCTTGAACTGTATATTCTATCATTAGCATGATTACTGTTTGCTCTGGTTATTAATTGGGTGCAGCATAAGTGCTTAATTTTTTAATGACATGATTGCTTGATTGCTTGGGGGAAAGGCAGTTTGGATCAATGAAGACTAAAATTTGCATGTTACAGTAATTCCCTCTTATCTACAGTTTCACCTTCCATAGTTTCAGTTACCCATGGTTAACTATGGTTGGGAAACAGATGTTACTTCTTCTGACAAATTGTCAGAAGGTTAATAGTAACCTAACACTGTCACACTGCCTATGCCATTCACTTCTCTTGACCTCATCACATAGGCATTTTCTCATCTCACATTATCACAAGAAGAAGGGTGAATGCAGTATAGTAAGATATTTTGAGAGCAAGAGACCCCCCTCACATAAATTTTATTCTAGGATATGGCTATAATTATTCTATTTTATTATTAGGTATTATTCTTAAACTCTTACTGTACCTCATTGATAAATTAGCTTACCATGGTATGTAATTATAGGAAAAAGCATAGTATATATAAGGCTTGGTACTGTCCATGACTTTAGGCATCCACTGGGAGTCTTGGAATGTATCTCCCATGGATAAGAGGGAACTGCTGTATTCATTTTCTGGATGACATTTTTAAATTAAAATTTAATGTTTATTTTATTTTTGAGAGAGAGAGAATGAACAGGAGAGAGGCAGAGAGAGAAGGAGACACAGAATCCAAAGCAGGCTCCAGGCTCTGAACTGTCAACACAGAGCCCAACATGGGGCTTGAAATCACGAAGCCTGAGATCATGACCTGAACTGAAGTTAGATGCTTAACTGACTGAGCCGCCCAGGCGCCCCTTCTCATGACATTTTTAATTGCCTGACTGAAATAACAACTTGGACCACTGCAAACATTTCTGAGTCTTGTTTAAGTAACCAAGATTCTGGTATACCCAGCAATTTAATGTATCATATCTGTGTTTAAGATTGTATTTAGACATTAAGTAATGGAAACATGCAACTGGAAGACATGGACCTGAGCATTTTTCTTGGTGACTGGCCATAGAGTGGATTTTCTATATTTTTAGTATTTTCATCTTCAAATTTAGTGTGATTGATTTCCCAGTCTCTTCCACCTCCAGTTCAACAAATGTGTATTAAACACTTATTACATGCATAGTTATTTGGATTTGCAGTTGATAAAATAATAACAAAATCTCTGGCTTTATGGAAGTGGTTAGGAAAATGAAACCCCCAGATATACACAGGATGATGAAAACCAGTGCTGAGAGCCTGAACCAGGATGGCCAGAGTGATGCTGGAAGAGAAGGCTCCCAGGTGGGGGACATCATTAGAAATTGGTGACTAATTGAATATGGTTGTCAAGAGAGGGCTATATTGTATGAACACGTAAAGAACCTTTGAAAAGAAAAAAAAAAGAGAAGGTGAAGAATGAAGAATAAAACAACATCAGCAACATCAAGAAAAAAGTTCGGGGTTACCTGGGTAGCTCAGTCAGTTAAGCCACAGACTTTGGCTCAGGTCATGGTCTCATAGCTCATGGGTTCGAGTCCCCTTGTTGGGTACTGTGGTGACAGCTCAGAGCCTGGAGCCTGCTTTGGATTCTGTGTCTCCCTTTCCCTCTCTGCCCCTCCCCCAACTCGCACTCTGTCTTTCTCTCTTTCAAAAATAAATAAACATTAAAAAAAAAAAAACTAAAAAGAAAGAAGTTCAGACAGGCAATTATCGACTAAATTCAAACTTATTTCTGTTAATGTTTTCAATATTAAAAGTCTCTTTTCAAAAATAAAATTTAAAATTGAATTGAGCCTCTGTAATCCTCTTCCCTTTCCAGGTTTGTCTTCTCATGTTCTAATTCTTGCTAATCATTTTCACATCAGTTTGACTGCATAAGAGAAGAATGTTCAAAACTGACATAGCAACTTTTGAGTTGGGAAGCATATTTTTATTGTATTTTAAAATGCAGTGAGAAGTGAATATTTTGCCCTTACTTAAACTCATACACAATTTTTGGGAAAAAATAAAGGAGTTTTATTTACATGCAAGGGGCCAGGTTTTTAAAAGGCAGGGGCCCATGAAAAGGGACAATACATGATATTTTGAGCTCAGATTATTAAATGGCAGTCCCAACTCCAGTTTATAAAATGTTTTGTTCAGGTATGACAGAAACCAATAGGTTTTGATAAACAAAAAATTACAGGTCTCCTTATTTCACGTGGTTTCAAAATCTCTTTCCAGTTCAGCAAATATGTATTAAACACTTGCTATGTGCATAGCCTAATTGGCCTATGGCAGATAAAATAATAGCAAATAATCTCACCATTTTTGAGATTCCCCTTTCATCTGCTTGCAAAAGCATATGTTCTTTTGGATATTTTCTTGTTCATAGATGGTATTAGGAAAGCCCTTCACCCACAGCCCATCTTGGAAAACAGTCTCTTTAATTGAGAAATGCAAAGCTTTTCCAGGCAGGCTGTGGAAATATTGTGCAAAATTAGATTTTTTTCCCCCTTTAAGTCCCTTCTTTTGGTCAGCCATTCATTTGAGGTGAAGATTTGACTAAATAAGTTTGCTTTGTGATTTTCCCATTCAGCATTGTTAATTTGATTTCATAATGGGTTTGAGGCATGTGATTTTCCCACTTTTAGCTCTAGTGCATAAGCATGGATATTGGACACGAGCAAACCTTGTATTTAGCATTGTTATTCTCTAACTGGCTCCACTTCCCACTCAGTGAAATAACTTGTAAACCAAAGGCAGGGATCTTAGGTGATGCTAGGTTGTCCTGTGGTTACCTGATCAGTGATATGTTCACTTTTCTAGAGAGAGAGTGGTCAGACTAGCAGGGATATTAGGATGATCTTTCTCTCCATGTACATCATGGGTTCCTCCTTGAGAGACCAGAAGTATTTCTAGCACTGTGATTTTTTTTTTCATTCACAGCTTTACTGAGATATAGTTCATGCATCAGTCATACAGTTTACCTATTTAAAGGGTATAACTTTATAATTTTTAGTACATTCACCAAATAGTTGAACTATCACCACGATTTTAGGACACTTTCATCATCACTAAAAGAAGCCTTATACCCCTTAGTCATCACCTCCTAAATACTCCATCCACTCCAGTTTTAGGCAACCACTAATTTATTTTATTTCTCAATAAATTTTTATATTCTTGGATTTCACATAAATGGACTCCTATAGTATGTTGTCTTTTGTAATTGGCTTTTTTTTCATTTAGCATGTTTTCAAGATTCATCCATGTTGTAACATGTGTCAGTATTTCATTTCTTTTTGTGGCCAAATAACATTCCATTGTATGGACATATCACCTTTTATTTATCCATTTATTAATCGATAGACATTTGCATTATTTTCACCTTTTGGCTATTATGAATAATGCTGCTTGCTGTTCATTACAAGTTTTTGTATGGATGTATGTTTTCATTTCTCTTGAAAATATATCTAGGACTGGAAATCCTGGCTTAAATGGTACCTCTGTGGTAGATACCGTAACTGTCTACTCTTATGGATCATATTCTTCTTGAGGCTTTTTAGTTAGCTTCCAGTGCAATCCCTAATGGGTAGAAACTCATTGGGAAGAGACTTTATCTTGTATTAGGCCTATTTCCTTGAAGTTTAACAACAATAAGTGTAATTGAAATTAGTAAAATCATACCTCAAAGCTATATAAACATATGCTGATGTGTTTTCTAATAGGTCCAATCACTAGGTTAAAAATCATGGAAGGCGTTTATTGGGCTTTCTTTTGGAAAGCAAACTTACATTCATTGTGCTGAGAATCTGTAATTACACTAATAATTATATTTCCCAACTCAGGAAAACAGCAAATATGTAAGAGCATAGCATAGGTCAGAGAATTAAATTTGGTTTCATGCATGTCATAGATTCTGGTTTTGGTGGGTATTAGGAAAGTTTGTGGAATGGGTTTATGGGTCTTTATCTGCATTTTTATTGTTTTTGTTTAGAATATACAGCATATATCTATTGAACTGTTTGTTTGTAGGCTAGAGAGAACTTATCTATCTATGGCTTCTTAAGAGGAAGGTAATGTAAAGGTACAGAAATTATAACCTAGCTTTATAGTGCGATTATAGTCTAGCTTTACTGAAAGACAGTTTACTCTGGGGGACCAACTGAAGTAAAGTGGAAGGGTTTTATGTGAAAATAATGAAACTTGTATTTAATAGAGGTGTCAAGGTTTACCTTAAACTTTATACTAAGCTTATTTTGGGTGGCTAACATCATTACTGAAAAAGCTATTTGTGAATGTGTACCCTGGAGGAACCTATCTTGGGGTCCCATGTGGGACATGTGGTTAGCCTTTTTAATCTTCTTTGAGCCATCACAGGGCTTTCTCTTTTCCGATGCCCAAATTCTTTCTGGTTTCTTTCACAAGTTTCTTGTTAAGTATTAAAATTTATAGAGCAAGGAGGACTGATTTTGAAAAGGAAATTTGTTGTTTCCAACGATCTTGGCCATCTTCATTCAATTGTTTGATTTGTAATGCTGTGAGGTTTTTTCCCTCTTCTTTTGTTCTTCTTTAAGAGTCTTGATAGTGCTTAGCTATTTGTGGTAATTTTTCCAGATGAGCCACTTGCCAATCTCAAATCTCCCAGTAATTTTCTTATTTCTGTTTCTAATATGTATGTGTACCAGAATATTATATAAAGGTATCAGCAAGACTTTTTTTTAAAAGTCATTGATTCAAGAACCTTTTACCTATAGTTTTGGATACTTATCCAGTCTTAATAAGGATGACATTATGAATGGCCTACAATAATTTTCTTTTGAAGCTAATTATTTGTTATATACCCATCCTCTGGTATGATGTTCATTAGGTTTCTATCTACTTTGGCTAGTCTTTTTTCTCTCTCTCTGATATTCTTAACCAAGAATTGATTAAACTGATGGAAATTTGGCAGTCTAGGGTATAGAAATATAACATTATTCTAAATTTCTGTGTATTTTTTGCCTGTATTCTATAAATTTGTGACAGTATTTAACTATGTTGTGAACCTTAGCATGGAGTTGAAGAGGTGAGCAAGTTTTTACTGGGTATTGAAGAGAAAGCTCTTTTTTGCTAAGGGTGGGCTCAGCTATTAGAAAGGATATGAGATTTTGTGAGAGTGGAAAAGGAACAATGGGTGAAGTGTCCCTTGAAACTGCTATGGGTAAGGAAGCTGTGAAATAATTTCAAGTTTTCTTCGTAAGAGTCTTTATCCTCAGCAAATGTCAAAGGAAGGAGAAGGAACGCATGTTTGGTTTTTTCCTACATTTTCATTGTTACATTGAACAGGGAATCTTGTGAAAAGAAAAAAAAAGCTACGTGATACTCATGTTGATATAGAGAGGATTCAGTGTAGCAATCAAAGAAAGCAGCCCATTAGGCTATTGAGATTTTTGTCTTGAGTTCAAATTCTCCCCATAAGTGAAGGATTATGTTAAAGGCACAATTACTAACTATGGGTCACAGAAAATTTGGATGGTCTTAAATGAAGGAATGCCACTTAGTCAAATACATACTTGTGATTATAATGAGAGTATATTAAATGCTGGACACTCTACCCCAAAATATGGCACCTTAGCATATTGAATATTTTAAGATGAAGGAATTTGAGAAACAGCATATGCGGCAGGAAGGCCTTTGTGGCCTCCCCTGGAAAGCAGGTCCTAAAACCCTCATATGAGAGGTGCCTTTTATATCCCTAGAAGAAAGGAGCATCTTTGTCTCTGAAGACGAAGGGACATAGAGAGGAGTCTGAATAAATGTGTCTTGCTAAGTTTCTTGCAGTTTGCCATGATTAACTCATACCCTTTGTCTTATCATTATCTTTTCATTACTTTCCACCCTTCATCAAACCTAGTGTGAAATCATTCAAATTTAACTGTTTCTTCTGGTCCTCATTTCCTTATGAATGCTCCGTTGTCACGTGAAACTTACATTAAATAAGCTTGTATGTTTTTCTCTTGTTAATCTGTCTTTTATTATAGGTGTCCCAGCTAAGAACTTAAAAGTGTAGAAGAAAAAGATTTTGTCTTTCCCTACATAAAGAAGCAGAGGTTTTAAGATAAGATGGGGGGGGGGAGTGTATCTTATAATTAATTACTTCTACAAACACACAAAAACAAAGATATCTGTCAATACAAGAGATTTGGAGATTTTTTTCATCAGCAAAATATAGTAGTATCTGTGGACATAGGACATAGGACAACTTTCCTTCTCAACCATATTGTTAAGACTGTAGCCCCTGTGACCTGGTTGTTAGAAAGCCTGAGTCAGAGGTTTTCTGGATTCCTATCATCCAAATCAGACACATGACCAGAGCAAAGATAGGTACCACCTCTCAACACTTGTTTCTGGTGGAGAGAACCACATAGCCAAGAGATAAAATAATCCAGAAAATCAGAAATCCATGAGCTAGAAACAATCTAGTCGCACCCTCAGGGATAGATGTGCTATAGCAATGAGGCAAGACTAACCAATGGAGACACTGACAGCAGCTTGGGTCTAAGGGATGGTTGTCACTTTTCAAGAATGCAGGTTAATCAACTCCAGTGGTTTAGGTCTTAGAAGGACTTCTAGAAAACTGTTAAAATATTTTAGAAAAAAATCTGGGGTTGGGGAGAGAATTTTTATTTGTATGCAAGTGATCTAAACTTTAAAAAGGGGCCCGTAACATAGAATAAACAGTGTTCAGAGCTTACTTTACTACACAGCAGTCCCATTTCTGATTGGATAACTTGGCACAGTTCTGACAGAAACCATGAGTTCCTATCTACAATATCAAATACCACAATCTTTCTTGTTTTCTCAGGCAACAGTGCTTTGGGAAAGGTTTCTTCCATCCATGGCTACTTCTTTGTGTGGATTCCTTTGTAACTCATGGCTGTTACTCAGAAGTTTCTGCTATTCATGGCCTTTCTTGAAAAGTAAATCTTTGTTATTTTAGAAATGTAAATCTTTTCCTGAGTGAAAAAAGCATTTGGCTTGATTTGTGAAGTTTACTAGACTGAGTGCAAAATCTCTTTTGCCTTCTTCAGTATTCCTTTTATATTTTTTCCATCATTTCTCTTCCCTTGAGACTGAGAAATGTAGAATAGAATGTATTGACATGGGTTACAATTTTGTCCTGAGCGAGACATTTTTATAAGAAGCAGTACCTGGAAAACCAAGGATTATAGATAAATATTTGTTCCATGCCTAACATTTATAATATATTAAGATGGGGAATGTAGAATAAACACTGGACTGGGATTTAGAACATCCAGGATCTGGTCTTGGGTCTTCATTTATGAGTTTAAACTTGAACAAAACTCTTTTTGCTAAGTCACAGGTTGTTCATCTGTAAGTAGGATAATGTACTCTTTTTTCCAACTCCAACAGATGGTTGTGAGATTCAAACACCTTGAAAACTAAATATAATAGAATATGAGTTATTATCACTCAATTAAAAATAAAAAAGGACACTGCCAAGATAATGCATTTGTAGTGTTAATTAAAGTATATAGTGATACAGTTTATAAACTAGAGACCTAAATGTAGAGTAAATATATATACATAGATAGATAATTAGTAACAAAAATTCATATCAAATCAGTAGGAAGATAAATTTTGCCACACAATTAGCAAATATTTTAAATTTATTATTTCTAGGGTGTCAGTAAACCTCAGGCCCTCACACAATGCTGGTAGAAGTGTAAATTTATAAACATTTCTGAATGGTAATTTGTAAGAAATAAAAGTCTTGAACATGTGTGGGCACTTTTGCAGAGTAATTAAGTTTCTGGGAATTTTAACTATGAGAAAATAAGAAACATGCAAGATGAATGTGTAAGTATATTAACTTTAATATTAGAAGTAATTGCAAATGGATAAGAGAACCATTTATGTAATCAATAATAAATTAAAATGCATCATGTATTCAGTGGATATCATCTACTCTCATTCTTTTTCATTTTATTTATTTATTTATTTATTTATTTATTTATTTATTTATTTATTTATGTTTGACAGAGCAAGTGCAAATGGGGGAGGGGCAGAGGAAGAGGGAGAGAGAGAATCTTCCGTAGGCTCCATGTTTAATGTGGAGCCCTATGTGGGGCTCAAGAAATCAAGAATCGGACAGACGCTTAGCCAACTGAGCCACCCAGGTGCCCATCACCTACTCTCATTCTTGTTGTAGTCATTGATAAGCTCCCTTGTCACCAACTCTCATTCTTTGTGGTCTTACTTCGTGATTCTCAGTTATTCTCCTGAATATATTTCCTTCATATATTTTTTAACTCATGTACATTTAGATGATCATTCTGACCCTGGATTCTCAATTCCTTGATGTCTCCTCCAGTGATCTTTTCTGCTATAGTACTGCAACACTTAAGCAACATGTTGTCACAGTCAACTCCTAACAACAGTAGTTTTCAAATTAGAGTGCCTGTGCTTTGAAACACAAAAGACTTTCTTAAGGAATTCTTGGGTAATTTAAGGAAATCACTTTCCAAATTCCCAGGATTCAGAAGTCCCCTTTCCTGAAATAGATAAGCTTGAGAATGAGCTGGTGGTGAGCGTCATGTCAGTTATCCTTTTCTGTTTCCATTTCCTCAATTGCCCTTCTCCTGTTTTACTACCTGTGTTAATCTCTTATTGGTGCTAGAACAAATTACTACAAATGTGGAGATTTAAAGCACCAGAAATTTGTCATCTTATAGTTCTGGAGGTCAGAATTCTGAAAATGGGTCTTATGAGGCCAAAATGAAGGTTTTAATGGAGCCGAGTTCCTTCTGGAGCCTCTGTGGAAAAAGCTGTTTCTTTGCCTTTGTCATTTTGTGTGGGCTGGCCACTTTCCTTGGCTCCTAGCCTCTTCCTTCAACTTCAGTGCCAGCAACATAACATCTTCCATTGCTTCCTTTGATCTGAAACTCTTGTCTCCCTTTTAAAAGGATACCTGTGATGGGGCGCCTGGGTGGCTCAGTCGGTTGGGTGCCTGACTTCAGCTCAGGTCATGATCTCACATCTCGTGGGTTCGATCCCCATGTTGGGCTCTGTGCTGACAGTTCAGAGCCTGGAGCCTGCTTTGGATTCTGTGTCTCCCTCTCTCTCTGCCCCTATCCCACTCTTTCTCTCTCTCTTAAAAATAAATAAACATTAAAAAAATAAAAACAAGTATTTTTAAAAATTGCTATAGGAAGAATGCTTCATATGTTACATTATTAAAATGATATAACAGTTTTACTTTAAACTTTTAATATTTACAACATGATGAAAATTACATTCTTTGCATGTATTTGAACTTCCAATGAGAAAACTTCATCACCACTATACTTTTTCTAAAACTTTGTACAGTTACTTTTAACTTTGAAGTTTATTCCCTCAAGTAGTTGGACTCCAACAATATATTCACATCGTCAGGTCCCATAATCCATTGTTCGTACAAGTCTTTCATTACTGTTAGGCTTGCTTGTACTTTCCTTCCTTCCTTATATATTTCTTGTACATGCCCTCAGTATTTTGCCCCATTCTCAATTCATCACACTTCCTGAAAAAGCTTCAACTTTGAGGCTATGGATAAAAATCATATTTCTAACTATACTGAGCCTGCATTTCCCAATTAAATGTAGCTTAAAAAAAAAGAAAGGAAATACTGACTGGTCTTACTTTATATTCAGTAGTTATATTAAATGAATATGGACTAAATATTTCTAATAGAGGCAGAGGTAATCAGACTGGATTAATAAAAGTCAAGACTTAATTACATGCTGTCTGCTGAGACAGCCACTTTCAATATAAAAACATAGGTTACAAGAAAAAGGATAGAAAACAATATTCCATACAAATGCTAATCATAATAAAGTTGGAGTGGCTGTATTATTAGCAAAGAAGTATAAATAATGTTATCAAGAATAAAGGGGGTATTGCATAATAATGAAAGTTAATAATACATCACAACCATATGTTTATGTCCTCAATAACTGAACATAAAAATTTATGAAGGAAAAACTGATAGATCTAAAAGGAGAATCAGGCAATTTCAGAATTACAGTTGAAGATTGCAAAACTTTTTCTCCATAATTAATATTGTAATCAAACAGAAAATCAATAAAAGCTGTAAGACTTGCACAACACTATCATCTGACTTGAACTAATTGCATTTATTAAAGACTCCATCCCCAAATACAGAATACTATTCTTTCTATTTTTTAAAAAACACTTGAAATATTTACTAAGATAAACTATATTTCTTTCCATAAAACAAGTCTCAATAAACTTAAAAGTACTGAAATAACACAGAGCATATTCTCTTAGCATAGTAAAATTAAAATAAATGTCATTAACAGAAGAATATCTGGAAAATACAAAAATATTTAATAATTGAGCCACATAGTTTTAAACAGCCAGTACACCAAAGAATTGAAATTGGAAGTAATGAAAAAGAAAACACAACATCCGAAAGTCTTTGGAAAGCACCAAAAGCAGCTTAGATGGAAGTCTATAGTTACAAATGCTTTTATGAAAAAATCAGAAGGGTCCAAAATCAATTATCTAAGTTTGCAACTTAAGAGGCTAGAAAAAAGAAGAACAAGTTAGATTCAAAATAAGTGAAAGAGGGGTGCCTGGATGGCTCAGTCCGTTAGGTGTCTGACTTCAGCTCAGATCATGGGTTTAAACCCCATGTCTGGCTTGCTGACAGCTCAGAACCTGCAGCCTGCTTTGGATTCTGTGTCTCCCTCTCTCTCTGCCCTTCCCCCACTCATGCTCTATCTCTCTCTCTCTCTCTCACAAAAATAAATAAACATTAAAAAATAAGTAAAAGAAAGGAAAAAATGAAGATAAGTATGAAAATCTATCAAAAGTGATGGGAGAAATCAATAAAACCTACACCTGGTTTTTTGAAAATATCAATAAAATTTATTAACATCTAGTTACACTGAACAAGAAAAAAACAGAAGACCTATAACGCAATGTCAGGCATAAAAGACACAGCTATAGAGCCTACATACATTAAAAGAATAATAAAGAATATTATTAAACATTTTATGCAGTACATTAAAAAACAGATAAAAATAGCCAAATACTTTGAAAATAACAAGGAACAAAATTGAGTCAAGAATAAATTGAATGACTATATATTAGAAAATACCTCCAAGGCCAAATGGCTTCACAGGTAATTGGTATCAAACACTTAAGGCAGAAATTATACAAATTCTTTCAGAAAATTAATGAGGAGAGCAAGCTTCCTAACTCATCTTATGAGACCAATATTACCTTATTGCTAAACCAGAAGATGTAAAGACATTACAGAAAAAGAAAATGACATAGCCATATCCTTCGTGGACATTAATGTAGTAGTCCTTAATAAAATATTAACTAAATCCAGTGATATGTAAAAAAAAAGGAAAATATACCATAACCAAATGGGATTTATCCAAAGAATGCAGGATAGCAATATTCAAAAATCAATCAAGATTTCAGTTCAGCCAAGTTGAAGTTGATTATAGTCTATCTCTGTCACTGGCACTTTAAAAACTCTGGAGGGAAGACACACACACACACACACACACACACTCACAGTCACATACACACCCCTACATGAAGACTGTGGGGTAAATAGCATCAGGCTGATTAGGAAGGGAGCAAAATTAATGACCATTAAATAAGTAGGGCTCAAGTGCATGATAGTGCGGGTGGCTAAAACTGCAAGTGATTACTGTCTTTCTGGACAGTAAGGAAATACTATAAACTGTATGTCCACAAACTTGACAACAGATTAAAGGGTCAGCAAACTATGGTCTCTGGCTCAATTTAGCCAGTCTGTTTTTGTAAATAAAGTTTTGTTGGAAAACAGCCACATTTGTTGGTTTATTTATTGTCTGGCTGTTTTCACACAGTAACATCAAAGTTGAGTAGTTATGACAGAGCCTGTATGCTTACAAGCCTAAAATACCTACTATATGGCCATTTACAGGAAAGGTTAGTTCACCTTTGCCTTTTTTTTTCAGGGTCAGTTTTCAGATAAAATGTTTTGGAGTCATCCTTGACGTCTCTCTCTCTCTCATGCTCTGTATCTAATCTATTGGCAAATGTATTGGCTGTACCTTAAAAATATATCCAGGGCCTGATTGTTTCTCACTATCCCCATAGCTATCCTTCTGATGGAGGCCACCATTCACTTTTAACTGCATTATTCCTATAGATTACTCCATGTTTTATGTTTGTTTGTTCTCTCGACTGTCACTCTGCACTGTACTAAACGTAGACAGGAAAAGCTGGTTTGTTCAAAATAGAAATCTATTGTGTGGGGGTGGCGGCACCTGGGTGGCTCAGTGGGTTACATGTCCAACTCTTGATTTTGGGTCATGATCTCAAGGTTTTGAGATTGAGCACCTCACATTGGGTACCATCCTGGGCGTGGAGCTCGCTTAAGACTCTCTCTTTCCCTCTCCCTCTGTCCCTCTCCTGCTAATGCAGGCTCTAAAGAAACAAACAAACAAACAAATTATAAATAAAATTTAAATCTACTTATGTTACTTTTCTGCTTAAAAGCTTTCTTTGACTTCCTATTTTGCTCCGAGTAAAAGCTAAAGTCCTTCCAAAGACCAAAAGACTCAACACGGTCTGCCCACCTACTTAGCATCTCTACCTCCAACATCTGACATCTTTCATTTTCTACTCTCACTCACTTCCTGACCCTCTCCATGGCTCACTTCATTTCAATGCCCCGTTGACTTCCCAGCAGTTCCTTGAACCTGCTAGCCACTCTCCTGCTCAGGGCTGCAGCACATGCTGCTCATGCCTTTCCAAATGTCACATGATCAGTGATGTCCTACTTGAGCCCCCTAAATAACATTGTCATTCCCCCCCTCCCCCCACCAAATCCTACTCTCTCCCTATCCTCCTTACTTTGGTCTATATTCTTATTAGTACTTTTCACATTCTGACAATAAATATTTGTTGATGGGTTTATGAAAATACACAGAATATTAAAAATATTGTCAGAAAAACTCTCAAGCTATGTAAATTAAAAAAATACATATTATAATACCATTCCCCTAAATATTCTCAATTTTTTAAATAAATTTTATGTATATATGTCTGCATATACAGAAAAGGATGAATGTGTATTCACCAAGGTCTTTTACTGTGAGGAAGAATGTGAGTGGTTTTAATTTTCTTCAACTCTCTACAGTTACTGTTTATTATAAATTTTTTTAATGTTTATTTTTGAGAGAGAGAGAGACAGAGACAGAGCATGAGTGGGGGAGGGGCAAAGAGAGAGGGAGACATAGACTCCAAAGTAGGCTCCGGACTCTGAGCTATCAGCACAGACCCTGACACGGGGCTTATACTTACGAACCCATGAGATCATGATCTGAGCCGAAGTCAGACACTTAAACCACTGAGCCAGCCAGGTGCCCCTAATGTTTATTATAAATAGACCAAAAATATTACTAAAATACAGGGAATAAATTTCCCTGAAAAAGTTGTATAACTGACAGGGGTCTTCAACTTAGTCCCTCTTTGATACATTTGTTTCTTTTTTTTAATGTTTACTTATTTTTGAGAGATAGTGAAAAAGAACAAAAATGGGAGGGGTATAAAGAGAGGGAGACAGAGGATCTAAAGCAGGCTCCATGCTGACAGCAGAGAGCCTGATGTGGGGCTTGAACTCATGATGTGAAGCTTGAGCCCACAAACCATGAGATCATGACCTGAGCTGAAGTCAGACATTTAACCAAGTGACCCACCCAGGCACCCCTCTCTATGATACGTTTGTAACACGGGGACATTACAGTGCCCAGAGTTCAGGGACTTGAAATCGTAGGCTCGTGGCCGGAGAAGCCGTTCTAGAACATCTACTGCCGAGTATGAACGCAGGCTGAGTTGCCATATTGTGTGCGATTGTCCCCTCTTCTTTAGCATATCACTAGATCTCTCATAATTCAAACCTCTTTAAAAGATGTAATTTTAATAATTTAAGGCTTTTTAAACCTCGAAATTCACTCACTCCACATTAACTTGCCTTTTGACAAGATTACAAACTTAACTGTTTAAGTAAATGGGTAGGCTATTTGTATGTCTAAACTTTGGATATATTATTCATGCCTCAAATCTGCTTCTTCCTGTTTTCACCAGGGCTTAAAAAAAGAACAAAACCCCCAAACAAAAACAAACCAAAGAAACAAACAAAAAAAAAACCCAAAGCCTTAACATTAGGTAAACTGTTTTCACTTCTAAATACAGCTATGCAAAAAATTCACCAACTTCGGTTAAAGTAGGAGTTACTCACTAATTATACTGCCAACTTTAGGTTGATAGATACTAGATAAAAGTGGGATAGGGTATCAACCCATGGATCAGAACCTTGTTTTATTTTGCTTTGGCTTCTGAAAAATCAGTGAATGCTATATTTAGGAATGTTCAGAACTGGAATATCATTTGAGTTTTGAATAGTGACAATTTTTTAAACTGAGTAAGTTTACTTCAAAGAAATATACTTTTTAAAAAGAATTTAAGTCTTTTTAAAAAAAGTTTGCTCATTTTTGAGAGAGAGAGAGAGAGAGAGAGAGAGAGAGAGAGTGAAAGAGAATGGGGGGGGCAGAGAGAGAGATGGAGAGAGAGAATCCCAAGCAGGCTCCACGCTGTCAGTGCAGAGTCCAATGTAGGGCTCAAACTCACAAACCATGAGATCATGACCTGAGCCAAAATCAAGAGTTGAATGCTTAACTGACTGAGCCACCCAGGTGCCCCAGAAATATACCTTTGAGAAGAGATAACATTGACATAATTTTAGACCTCTCTAAACACTAAAATGTTTATTAGATTTCACTGTTCAGTGTTAAACCTGTTTCCTTCCTGATTGAGGTGTTCATACTTCTCTCTCATTTGGTTCTCCCATAATATAGTATGAAAAATACATCACTCACTCATGTTTGGGTCAGTACAAATGGGTGTCTGTTACTACAGTATCTGCCACAGCATTTGAGATGTTTCTGGTGTTCCAGAAAGTACAATTTCCATAATTTTGGGAAAGACTCTTTCTTGCTCGAATTTATCCAGACGCATACTTCTCTTTGAAAGTTTGCTGGCCGTTTCCTCTAACAAACTGATATCTGCTGTGCAATCCTTACTGTGTATCCTCATGGAATCTTATAAAATTAACTTCTTTGAGCTGTCCACAGTTCTGAGGTCTTTTCCCAGAAAACACTCATATCCTTTTGCCACAAGTCTTTCTTCCTCCATTTGATTTTTGGGTCTGTGGTTGAGGGGAAGCTCCTAACTAAAAGTATAAAATTAGTTAATTGTTAGAAGTAATGAAAATAAATAGATTGGATTCCTGGCCCATTGTTGACCTGAAACCTAATGAAGCTTTCAAAAGCCTGCAGGAAATAAGGGTTGAGTTCTTGGCCAACAGACCTTGGAAGGGAGAAGTCACTTCCATTGGCAATTGGAGCAGATGGCATCTTAAGCATGACAGATTTCCCACTATTCCAAGTAGAATCAATATCCAGTAGCATGAAGTAAATTAGCTGGCAGTGGGTAAGAGGTATGCCTATTAGTTTGATTTAGGTTTGGGTCAATTTGCATAGTTTTGCCATGATACTTTGTTTCAGTTCATTGCTTTTAACCAGATCCAACAGCAATCATCTCAAGGATTCTGTGATGACTGGCTCACCAAAATAAACCTGAAACTAGGAAGATTTAAGAAGAAAGAGCAAAAGATCTGAAGGAGCCAAAACTATATCTCCATGCTGGCTTTCTTCCTCTGTGGATATTCAGCTAAGGCAATTTCCCTGGCAGCCCTCTCCTGAGAAAAAGTCATAAAGTAGGAGCAGGAGGATGGAGAAGTATATGGTGAAGAAGTATATGGAGAAGATACCAATAGTTTTTGAGTTTGCTTTATGTGTGGTGTTTTCTACCTGGAATTCTTTTAATTTTTATGACAGATCACACGGGTAGCTAGTGACAATCTGACCTCAGATCCATGCTTGGCTGAGTCCAAAAGCCATGCCTTTTCAAACTTTCAGGTACATTATGCTGATGGTTGGTCTTCCATTAGCATTTAGCTCTTTTCTTCAACTCAGCATCCTGTCTCAGTCTATTCTGCAAGACTTTGCTCCCCAGGAAACTATGTGCTTGGCCTCGGTTGCACTGACTAAATAAAAGGGCCAGTTGTGTTTTAATTAGGAAACTGTAACTTAATGTGAAGAAATGAATTCCAAATGGTGAATTGTTTCACATACTAATGCAAGAACTATTCACCTAATATGTGCCAAATATACTGTCCTGAGTACTGGAGAAACAATCAATAGTGAGCAAAAAAAAAAAAAAAAAAAAAAAAAAATGGCATGGCCCTTGGTTTCATGGAGCATAGAACTTAAGGAGGAAATAGGCATTAATCAAATAGTCACATAATTACATGTGAAAATCCAATTGTTGAAAGTGATCTGAAAGAGAACTAAAGGATACTATATAATATTGAAGTCTGGTCACAGGTTGGGTTCACAGAGTAGAGGACATTTATTTATTTCATTTTATTTTTTTTTTAATTTTATTATTTATTTTTGAGAGAGAGAGAGAGAGAGAGAGAGAGAGAGAGAAAGAAAGAGAAAGAGCGATTGGGGGAGGGGCAGAGAGAGAGGGAGACACAATGCGAAGCAGGCTCCAGGCTCTGAGCTGTCAGCACAGAGCCTGGTGCAAGGCTCGAACTCATGAATCGCGAGATCATGACCTGACCCAAAGTCAGACGCTTAACTGACTGAGCCACCCAGGTGCCCCGAGGACATTTATTAAAGAGTATTCTTGAGGGCATCACCTGTGGAAGGAAAGAGAGCAGGAGAGATCAGATTGGATTGTGATGTAGGCTCATTGAAGACTTCAGCTGACATTAGGAGAGCCCCAAAGGTAGGAGAAACACCTCGGGGTTGCCTAAAGTTGGGATGAGGGGCCAGGTCTTTATAGTTCATCTCAGTCAGACACTGGAGTTCTGTTGCTTTGGAAGGGAGGTGTTTTGAGAGCAGAGTAGAATGTGTGAAAATGGATACTTTTACTTACAATTTAGCTTATTGGGGAAAGGGGGATAGAATGGTTAGCTAGAGGACAATGAGGGATGCATGGAGCATTCTGTCTTCAGCAGAAGAAGCTCAGGCATGGTCCTGTTGAGATGGAGAAGCTTGGCGGGATGGGTGCTTCTAGGGAGGAGGTTTTTCCAGAGGCACAGATGTCTCCCCATGAAAATAATCTAGTGTAAGCCCTGCCTTGTTTCTTGGTTTGGGTTTAAGTATGATACATGTAGACTTAACACTTTCAACTCTTTACTTAAAGGTGTTTTTCAACATATTTGCGAGAAAGCCTACCTCAGCAAGTAGAATAATGAAGGTCAAACATAGAAGCCTGGGTCACATGCTGGGCATGAGCTAAAGGGGGGACATGAGTTTGGCACAGGATATTAGGAACGATCATTTTAGGATCTGGAATGGTATCTCACACTAACACAAAGGATGTGACTATTGATTGATCCAGAGCTAGAATTTGTGCCTTTATTCTAAGTATTGGAAATTTGCATGGTATAATTAGAACTAGCAGGTATGGTTGTTCCCAAGAAGAGAGGATTCAAAACATAGTAGCTACTGGGGATGGCAATAGAGAACTACATTCAATGTTAAGCTCTGTGGTTCAGCTTATCAATTATCTGCTTATACCTGGAATTGAAAGGTGAGAAAATATGAATTTTGAGCTTTTTGTGATGATAATATTCTCAATATGTTACTGTGCCATTTCATCACAAGGGATTTTGCAGTTTCCACTTTCAATCTGGGTGGCTAATTCTGTTGTCCTCACAAAAACACATTCATAGAGGAAGACCTGTAATATGCTTGTTCATTCATTCAGCAAATTTTTTTTAATATATACTGTGGGATTGGCACTTTGCTAGTAGCAAAGTAGAAACTGGTCAGACAAAAGGATTCAGAACAGTCTTGCAGGCGGAGACAGATAATGGTACATGACAGAAATAACTAAATGATTGCATATTTTTATAAATGCTTTAAAGGGAATGAGAAACCATGGAAGAGAATCACAGAACAAGAGTGATGTGGTAGGTGAGGGAACTCACTTTAGACAGAGTGATTGGAAAGATCTTTCCAAGGAGTTGACACTTTGGCTAAGACCTCAGGTTAAGAGAGAGAAGCTAGAAGAAAGAAGAAAGAGCATTACAGGCAAAGGGAACAGCATGCATGAAGATCCTAAGGCAAGACAGGGTTTGGTGAGTACAAGAGCCTGAAAGATGCCCAGAAAGATTAGAAAGGTTGCAGAGGAAACATGTCATATCACCAGTATCCATAGGTAGCCACGTGGAAAGAAGCATGAATTTTATTTTCAGTGTAATGGGAAGCCATCAAAGAGTTTAAGAGGAGACTCAGGACCTGATCCACACTTAAGAATTATCTCCTGGCTGACTTATGGGGAAGAATTTTGGTGAGGGAAAGAGTGGAAACAGTAGTTTATAGAAGAAATAATAAAAGTATGGTGGGAAGACAAATTCATGGATTAAGTCACATTTTTGAGAAAAATGATTAAAATATTAATGAATTGAATAGGAGATGTTATGGAGAGAAGTAAATCTTGGATGACTCTCAGATTTCTGGATTGAGCATCTGGATGGTTGCTGATACCATTTACCCAGAAGAAGAAATTGGAAGAGAGTGGGGCCACTGAGGATTCAGTTTTGAGCATGTTGTGTTTGAGATATCTATAAGCTATTGAAGTGGCTATTTCAGGGAGGTAATGGGATATGTGTATGTTTAAAGATGAGAGCAGTGATCTGTGTATGAAGAGTAAATTTTGGAGTTGATGACACATAAATTATATACAGTCCTAGTAAAGGATGAAATCATTTAGGGAAGAAAATAATCAGGTGTAAAAACACACCTTTCACAGAGTCCTGAGGAAGTCCAAAATTAAGATTTCAGGTGGATGATAGAATATCTTGGTACTAGAGTCAGAATTCCCCTGGTATAGTGACATAATATCTGGTTGCATTTTCACAATGACACTTAGGAATAAATAATAACACTTTTCATTTATAAAGCAATTGCTATGGCAGTCACTCTTCCAAGGGTTCCACCTACAGTCACATATATAATTCTCACAACAATCTTACGTGGCAGGAACTACCATAGTCACCCCATTTTATTGTTGAGGAACCCAAGGTCCTGAGAAGGTAACTAACTTGCCCAAGGTTACACATGGAGGCAAGATTCAAACCCAAGCAATCTGGCTGTAGAGCCTATACAAAGCTGTGATGCTATTTTACCCCTTAAAATGCACTTTGCATTTAGGATGGTGTACTGTCTCAAGTGGTAAAGGTTATGGATTCAGGCTACATTCAAGGGTGCTCATGATTTGCCCATAAGTCTATCGCAGAGCTGATTGCACTGAAGGATGAGATCTGATCCGCCATAGGGGTAAAGAGAGGCAGAATGCACATGAGGTCTCACAGCAATATCTGTTCATCTTGTAATTTTCCAACCAGTACCCTGAGTTCCAGCCCTAGTGATGGAGACGGAGAGGCCAGCTTCTCCATGCTGTCTCCAAGACAGCAGGAATACAAGGCAGTGTGGCTGGGAGAACCCCTATAGCTAGTGTCACACAGAGGAGGGTGTCTACTCATTTCTGCTGGGTCCACAGTGTGGCTCCCCCTGGTCTGCAAGGCTCAGGCACAGTGTCTGTTGCAGAGAAGAAGGCTCTCTGCTTTTGGATGCTTTGTGAGTTTAGTGGTAGCAGATCATGGAGACACTTGGATTGGTGATGGCAGCATGTTTTGTAACTGCTCCATGGGCTCTGTGTCAACCTTATATCATTCAGAGGAAAACTTCAGCATGGATTTTCAGGTTTGGCAGACAATGTGGGGTAATGGAACAAGGTAGAGGGAAAGTAACATGAACCATGTATGTCAGTTATTAAGGTTTCTTTTTGTTTCCAGTTCCAAGTTCACCCTTTTATACTCGTCTTGTGGTGCTGGACAAGGACTCTGAAACCATGTCGGCCCCTGGATGGTTCCATGGTAGGCTCTGCCAGTAAGTCACTATGGGGAGACTGCAGAGCTGATGGAGAATGTAGACATGCTCCTTTGTGTTTGCACAAAGTCTGAGAGTTTTGCAAACTCTCAGTCTGCTGGCTGTTCTCAGAGGGGCTGCCTCAGCCTCACTTTTCACCCTGGCAACAACCGCACCTGCCTACAGCAGCAGCTGAATCCAGTTCAAAATTCGCCAGCCTTTGAAGAATAAGGCTTCTTTGCCCCACTGAGCCCCCTCCTTAGAGGGGTCTTGGTCTCAGTCTCACAGGCCCTCCTCCAAGCTCAGATACACCCACCAATGCTCAGTCCTTCCTGAGATGTCTGAGATTCAGCTTCTCAGGATTCCTTGTAAGTTGTAATGCTCTAGTCTCTCCCTTTTGTTCCCTGGCTGTTGGGATGACAGCTGTCTCTTGCAGGCATTACACCTGTTGTACTATAGAAATGTCCTCTTATCCTTTCAGTTACCTAGTTAATAGCTATTTATCTAGCTATCACATCTTTATACTAAATTCTCCCACTCAGATAACTCACATGGTTTTTGTTTCTTGTTGGCACCCTGGTGGATAAGCCATGTGTGTTTATAAACCCCTGGGCAGGGAGGATACTTCCAGAATGCTTGTGTATGGAATTTTAGGAATACTGTTATTATAACGCTAGGCTTGACTTCAGGTTTGATATGTCTGGCACACCTGTTCTGATTTGTGCCTCCTGAAATCAAGCTCGGTATTCTGAGCAAACCCACTGGAGGAATTTCCCACCTGAAAATATGGACAATGAAACTCACTTAACAGAGGGGTTTAAAGTACACACTGGATTCTCTGTGTGCTGCTTTGTAATTCTTAGGTGACAGGTAAGATTTGCTTACACAACAGTAGACTGAAAGGCAGGTGACCTCTGTTCCGGACTTGGTACTTTTAGCTTGACATATGACCCTTAACGGGTTATATCATCATTTTACATCTGAGATTTTTTTTTCACTGATGTGAAAATTTTAAGGAGAAGACTTTGATGGTTTCATACAGGTCAAATATTGTATGATTTCTTTCTCATTTCTTGCTGGAAATATTTAAGAAGTGTGGAGACCATTGTTGATGGAAGTCTATGAGACTGTATTAGTTTTCTATTGCTGTGTAACAAGCCACTATAGAAATAATACCCATATATGATTTCACAGATTCTCTGGGTCAGGAGTCCAGGCATGGTTATCTGTATCCTCTGGTCAGGTCAGGGTCTCACCAGGCTGCCATCTAGGTCTCTTTTGACAGTCGGAGTCCTTTTCCATGCTCATTGGTTGTAGGCAAAATTCAATTCCCTGTAATTCTAGGACTGAGGTCCCCTCTTTCTTGCTGGCTGTCAGCTAGGGGGTCATTCTCAGATCCTTGAAATCACTCGCCATTCCCTGCCCTTGGCCCTCTCCACAACATGGTAGTTTGCTTCTCTGGGACTGGCAGGAGAATCTCTCTCACTTCCAATCTCATCCTCTAGGATGGATCCAGTCTGTTTCATGGGCTCACCTACCCAGGATAATCTCTCTTTTGATAACTCATTGTTAACTTATTTAGGACCTACATTACATCTATAGAATCCCTTCACCTTTGTCATATAATGTAACCTAATCATGAGAATGAAATTGGCTCTATTCACAGACTTGTATTCAATAGGAGGAGAGGAGATAGGCTGTGGGCAAGGAGTGAGAATCTCGGGGGCTACCTTGGAATTCTGTCTGTTACAGAGACCAGGCACCTACCAAGCTGGGATGGCTTCAGCCTCCTTATGTACTTGTGATTGTCATGGTTAATTTGAATGTCACTCATTTGAATATGTAGATTGGAAGCCACTGCAATCCAAGTGACCTCCTTTTCACCTTCCCCCAAAGTAGACCACAGCTGCTCTGGAACTGATCTGCAAGACCACACACTGTGCAGTTGCTTTGGCAACCAACACATATTCTGTCCCATTTGAGCGCTAGTTGAAATGGTTTCTGCAATGGCATCGCTACGCAGAGTTGGAACTAAAATGTCACAGCGTGCTAAAACCCCAGATGTGGCAGACACTCAAATCCAGTGATTACCTGAAGAGCCAGTGTGAGCCTTTGTGCCATACGTAAGTTTACAATATAGACTCGTTTTCATTTGTTGTTCAAAGGGATGCATGCCTTCTAACACCACTATTGGTTTGCTAGCCAGTGTGTTATATACTGTATATAGAAGGTATGCAGATACGAGCAGATATTTGTTAAACAAAATCAAAGTTTCCTTTTAAGAATGGTTATTTATTATGTATCGGACCAGTGCATACAAAATTTGAATTTCCATGACCCCTGTTCCCCCAAACTACTTTGAACAGTCTACTAAAAGTACAAAAATGTCAAATTTCTTTTTGTCCAGCTAATTATATTTCTGACTGAAGTGACCCCTGCACCTTTAGAAATCCTGCTCATTTGCCAAGGAGCAGGAACTGTAATTATTCACTGAATTGCTCACAAGAATGAACAACTTACTTCTAGCATTTTTTGCATTCACATGTTTAAAAAAAATCACCCAGTAGCTACACAGTGAATTGCTGAGGGTATTTGGTCCTCATGATGCAGATGAGCAATCCCATGCACAGAAAAGATACCAGAAAAGCATTGTTATCTGCTCAGGTGACAAATACTGCCCGCTGCTCTTGTCAATTCAGTTCCACAAATATCAGCTCCTTCGGGTGTTGGTCAGTGTTCCTGACAAAAAGGTTTCTAGTGCCCAGAATGTTGGGAAATGTAGCACACTTTGTCTTCCCCTTCACAGCCACAGTTTCCATTAGCAGGTGAAAAACTCATGAAGGGGTTTAACCCAGCATTTCCCAAACTTATTTGACCACAAACACTCCCTTTTCCCCTCAGCGACTCAGTAGATCACCTAACAGGGTCTCAAGAAAGTAATCATCCTGGAATGCATTTGGAGGTGTACTGTCTAGATAAGCAAGACTTTTGATGACAGGGGCTGTGTTCATTTCCTTTGGGCCGTTCTTCTAATTGGGGTGGGTAAATTGGGGAATACACATTGACCAAGCACACGTGATGTGTAAGACACTGCACAGTGACTCCTTTTTTCTTTTAAGTTAGATTAAACAAAATGTTTATTTATTTTGAGAGAGAGAGAGAGCAGAGAAGGGGCATAGAGAGAGGGAGAGAGAGAATCCCAGGCGGGCTGTGCACTCTCAGTGCAGAGCCCGATGTGGGGCTTGAATTCATGAACTGAATCATGACCTGAGCCGAAACCAAGAGCTGGATGCTTAACCAACTGAGCCATTCAGGAGCCCCACACAGTAACTCTTTTTAACCTTTAATTACCCCTATATGACAGGTAATCTGACTTCCATGTTGCTTATGCAGATACTGGAGTTCAAAGAAGGGAAATAATGTCTGTAGACCCCCAACTGACCTATGAAACCCAAGCCCTAGGACCTTTGCACTCTCCTGTGCTGAAGCCTGAAAAACAAAACTGCTGATGACAGCATTTTGTACTTTTTACTTGAAAAGTACAAGTTTCATGGAAGGGTTCTGGAGAGGCCCTTGGAGGAAAATTAAAGAGCCTATTCATGTCTCCAAGTAAGGTTTTGAATATTGTATGTTGGGCAGAGAGGCAGCAGTATTTTTATAGTCGGGGATACTGATGCTGGGGGTGAAGAGTGGGAGCTGAACCAGATGTCAGGCCCCAGTACCCTCAGCCTTTTGGGAGGTGATGACCACCCTTACTTCCTGAAAAGAAATGGGTCCTGGGTTTTGCTAATGCTCTGACTACATCACTTAGATTCTGGCTGAATATGTGCCTTCTTGTGAGATTTTGATAGAAATTGCACTGCTTTGAATTTTCTCTTAAAAGTAAGTACTCAAGCAGTCTTTACCACACGCACCGGCAATAGTTGATAAATTCTTTAAAGATTTCATTTTCCTGAAATGTCCTCTACGTAGAACAATTTACAGGAATAAGTTTCTAAGGAAAAAAGAAACCTTATAGCTAGCTTACTGAGGACTCCAGCGTATAACAGTATTCTATGTTTTGAGGACTGTCTTCTCAGTACTATATTTTAGACCCTTTTTGGAAAAATTGCTCTTGTGCTATAACCTGCTATAGCGATTTTGAATAATAGTGTTAATAAAAGGTGGCTTGTTGAGATTCAGGGTTTTATTCATTTCAGTTAGTAGAGAGAGCAATATTAATATGTCTTAAAATTGCACAATAAGAAAACCAGGGTGTGTTTATGTTTTCCATGGGTGTGATGTATCGAGTCATTCCACATCTCAAGTGTTGCTCAGTTTTGACTGTCATGGAAGGCATTTAATCAAGATGGACTTGAAAATAGCACACTGTGGTATTAACCAAATGCACTGACCATGGAAAGTGATAAAGAGTACTTTAGCTGAGTTATTTGTAACCAAAAATGCTCAGATACAAGTCCGTCGCATTCTTGCTTCAAGCAAGTGTCTCAGCCACCTTGTCACTGACTTTGCACCTTAGCTCTGCCCTAATCTGCCCTGCTCCAGCCAGATCTGTAAACAACCAAGCACAGAAGGAGAGCCCCTCAGAAGACACTTCACTGCCTTCTGGCTGTTCTTCCTATCAAGCAGCAATATGTACTATTTTAGCATATTTATATGTGTGTGTATAGTGTATTCATATATGTGAAGGCTCTGCTTCTTTCTATTATTTGTGGCTTCTGAGATCAATCAGTCACCTAGGTGACAGGCTATGTTTTTCTCCCATGTTATGAGCTGTGTATCTGTGTGTGCGACTCAGTGAGGTGGTTCTCATTCGCAGTTGCTCATTAAAATTCCCCAGAAATTAAAAAAGACAACAAACCTGGGTATTAACAGAACAATTAAATCAGAATGTCTGGAGGTGGGGTGAGGATCTAATTACTTACTGTGTATTCTAAAACTTTCCATTATGGAACATCTTTAACATATATACAAAGTGGGAAAATAATATAATGTACCCACAGGATAATGTAGCTACCCCCCAGCTTCTACCAATTCATTGTTCAATTTGTTCATCTATACCCCAGTCGTTCCTACTTTCACTGCCTCCTTCTCTTGGATTTTTTAGACATGAGTCCTGGATATCATATCATTTCATTTGTACATATTTTTGTATATGCATATGTGTGACTAAAAGATAACTCATTAAAAGAATCAATATCATCAGGACCCTAAAATCTTAATAACTTAATTAATTCCTTTATATAATCAAGATACCCTGTTAGTGTTTACACCTCCTCAGTTGTTCCCAATTTTTCATTGTTTGATGGCTCAAATTAGGATTCAAGTGAGGGGAATTCATGAGATTTGTTAATGTGTCTCTTAATGTCTCTTTCAATCTATAGATTACCTCCATCTCTTTTCCTTTCTCGCAATTTAAAAAAGGGAGTGGGTCAGGGGTGCCTGAGTGCCTAGTTGGTTAAGCATCCGATCTTAGTTGTGGCTCAGGTTGTGATCACACAGTCTGTGAGTTTGAGTGCCATGTCAGGCTCTACACTGACAGTGTGGAGCCTGCTTGAATTCTCTCTCACCCTCTTTCTGCCTCTCCCCCATTCATGCTCTCTCTCTCTCTCTCAAAAATAAATAAATCAACTTAAAAAAAAGGGGGACTGGGTCATTTGTATTATGGAGTTTTCTAAAGGGTTACCAGTGACTGAATTTCTGTGACATCATTAAACAGCTTTCCTTTATTTCCTATAAATTGGTAGGTAGAGCTATAAGTTTGATAGGATTTAGATGGGATCACTTTGGAAAGGCTATTTAATAAATTTTTTGAGCACAGACATCATTAGGTAAAACATTTCTGATTGTTTCTCTTTTTGTGATATTAGCATCCTCTGATAAACTCATTGTTTTTTTTTTATTAAGGTTTACAAGATGGTGATATTTGAGTTCAGTGATTCTTTACCTACTAGCTGGAGTACTTCTGTAATGAGAACCTTTCCCTTATCAACTCTTTGATTACCCCAAGAAATAGTTTATATAGCAAAGAAAAAAAAAATGCTTGGTTCTTTCCCTTCATTTATCAGGTTTCAAATAATGACATGGTTCCCATTTGTTCTAATGAAGAGTTTTTTTACTGGCATTATTATGAAAGCATGAATTAAGAAATATTTGATTTACTTTAATATCTTACAATTATTTTCCTTATTTATGCTTAAATTGCCTCAACAATGGCCAGAGAAGCCTCTTAATTTTGGATTCTGAGACCCTCAGACATAGTCCTAGTAGCCTCTGATAGCATTCTTACTTTCTGGTATGAAAGCTCATCTTGAACATTCCTGGAAACAGCCATTTCTCCAAGGAGTCCTAGGTTTTTACGGAGAAATCTATTTAGAGACACAAATCTGATTGCTAGGCATGCTCATTGTTACAGCATTGCTCATTTTCTAGGCCTTTCCAGTAGACAGAGCTGAGAAATATGTATATATTTTAAAATTCAGGAATGCAGTGTTTTTCTTTAATTTCCTCACTTTAACATCTGAATCTCCTTTCTTCCATGCCAAAAATCTAGTTCCTCATTAACATAAGAGCTCATTTAATATCTCATATGGCACATTGCATTTTCCAAATGCAAATAGCCACAAAAATATTTCCAATCCCACGTGTGCTCCCACTTCTCATCAGAAGGAATCTATTTTCTTTCCATTGAAACTGTAAGCTTCAATGAACAGAATGCGACAGAAATGACCCTGCATGACTTCTGGTGGGTAGGTCATAAAAGGTGATGGAACTTCTGTTGGGCTTTCTCTCAGGATGCTCACTCTGGGAACCAGCCACTGTTGTAATCAAAGGTTCCAGAGAGAGATCACCTGTAGGTGTTCTGACCAACAGCCCCAGATATGGTCTCAGCAGACAGCGTCAACCACCAGACCTGTGAGTGAGGGAGCCTTCAGATGATCCCACTTTCCCAGCTGAAAAAGATTGGAGGAGAGAAGTTGTTTCCATCATAAGCTGCCCAAATACTCAGTTCAGAAGCAAAGTAAATGTCATTTTATTGGTATTAAATTAGTCATGCCTTGTTGCTTTTAAGTATGGCCCTTTCTCTTATCTTTTTAATTTAATAGTTTTGTTAAAATATAATTGACATAAAAAACATTTAAAGTGTACAATTCAGTAAGTTTTGACATATGCATACACTATGAACCCATCGGTACAATCAAGAGAATAAACCTGTCAACCTAAGCCTTTCCTCCTGCTCCTTTGTGATCTGTGTAATCCGTACCTGCTGACACTCCTGCCCCCAAACCCTCTCTGTCTCCAGGCAACCACTCATTGGCTTCCTGTTATTATACATTAGCAGAATTTTCTAGAAATTCATACTAATTGAGTACATTCTGTACTTTTTTTTTCCTGGCTTCTTTCCATCAGTATTTTTATTTTAAGATTCCTTCATGTTCTAGTGTCTACCAATAGTTCATTCCTTCTCATTTCTCTCTCTGGCTACTTTCTATTTGTCCCTTACTACCAGAAATTATGAAGTTTCCTAGTAATTCCTTCCCTCTCTCCTCCGTCTCTTCCAGGATCTATTTGAAATGTTATTTTACTCCTAGATTTTACCTAAAAGCAATCAGTGTGCTCACTCTCCTTTTCATATATGTCCCTGTTTTGGTCCCCCCATTTTATTATAATCAGAGACTGTAACTATCACCTTATAATTTTCTGCCATGATCATCACCTCATCTCAGATGAGTATATTCTACATTCTACAGATGAGTATATAATGTTTACCACCATATCTTACATCAGTATTTCTCTAGTCTCTTTGATTATCTGAAGCTTTCTTTAGTAGAGAAACAGTTTTCTCTGTGTTCTTGAGGGTTGTTGTAGCTGTTTGCTTGTTTGTTTTGGCAGGTTAATTAATAACAGTTGTGCCCTTGGGGCGCCCGGGTGGCTCAGTCAGTTAAGTGTCCAATTTTGGCTCAGGTCATGATCCCGCGGTTTGTGGGTTCCAGCCCCGCCTGGGGCTCTGTGCTGACAGTTCAGAGTCTGAAGCCAGCTTCGGATTCTGTGTCTCCCCCTCTCTCTCTCTGTTCCTCCCCCACTCGCTCTGTCTCTTTCTCAAAAATAAATAAACACTAAAGAAAATTAAAAAATAAAATAATAGTTGTGCCCTTTTCACTTGGAGTTATGTTTGCCTGGACAGTTAGCACACCATGGTTCCACATTTTCTTTTCCAAAAGTATCCTACATGTGTTGCTTCATTTTCTGCTGATATGAAATCAGAATGTCTGATGACCACCTGATTTAAAAATTTCTTTTTCTTAACAAGTGACTTTGGAGAAGAGAGGAGGCATGCTTCATACCTACCTGACTCTATCTTTTTTTTATTTTTGTTTTTTCTGAAATACAATTATTTTACAAGAATATGTTACAGCTGTGCTATCTTTTTCTCAAAAATATGTTAAATCTTTGCATGTTTTTTATTGTAAAACTTTCCTCGTTTCCACTTTCTGTTTCTTTTAAGGCATTATCCATCATGTTCATTTGCTTTTGAGGGATTTCGAGTTGAGTTTTCATTTCTAAGGTGATTTTTTCTTCTGGTTATGTTCTTTCCTGAGTCTTGTCCCCTATCCTTTCATAAAAGCTTCCATTTTCTAATAACCTCATTTCTGTGGGTTTCTAATTCTGTTTATACTGTGCTTTCATAGCTTCTATAATTTCTTATAAATATTTTCAGTTTTCTTTTTCTGAAAGGTAGAGTTTTGTGGACATATATTTCTGAAGAGCCTTAATTGTATTCTGCTATATATATTATATATGTATTAACAAAGTTATTATAATACATATGTGTTTATACTGCTCATGTTACAGAAGTAAGTTTCCCCATGTTTTAGGGAGGATTATCCAGGATAGCTTTTCTAGATTCAGGGCTTTAGAACTACCGTTAGTGTTATTATCATGAAATGATCAAAAAAAAAAAAAGTATAGTCATTTCTGAAATCCAACTCCTCTGTACCTTTCCCCCACTTCTTTTATCTGGATTTTCTTTCTCCTTTGGTCTGTTGTACCTGTGCTGCTCAATTGGTATTTTCCTCAAGGTGTTTTTTTTGTTTTGTTTTGTTTTGTTTTATTTTTAATTACAAATGCTGATTATTTTCAAGAGAGAGTGAGAGTGCACATGCACGAGCAGGGTAGGGGCAGAAAGGGAGGATGGGGAGGACAGAGGATCCAAAGCAGGCTCTGTGCTGACAGCAGAGAGCTTGATGAAGGGGTCCAGAGGCTCTGAACTGGGAGATCATATACCGTGAGCCTAAGTCGGACGCTTAACCAAAGAGCCACCCAGGTGCCCCCGGGGTGTGGTTTTATCTTGCATGGGAGCTTCCCTTTCTTCCTTTGGAAAATTCATAGTGCCCACCCCCCACATTAACACCCTGCCAGGAAAAGCCCTCCTAAGTTCTGCAGCTGTTCTCACACTGGCATCACACTTTTCGGTGAGTGTTTTTACACCGGGGGTGGGGGGCTCTCTGGTTCTCGGAGCCTTTGGAAGCTTCTGTGCTTTCTTTCTGTTTCTCCCAGGCAGAAGTGGATAATGTGTGTGTATTTACTGATGCTGGTTTTCCCCACTTTCTTGCTCATGTTTTTGGGTTTGTGTACACTCCTATTTTTGTTGTAGCCATGGGTGTTAAAATTTGTTCTGTCAGATTTGGTTAGAGGGAACAGGGGTTCTGAGATGTTTAAGAATCAAGGATTCCCCTTCCACTGTCTCCAAATCCTTGATACTTTTTTCTTCCCCCACAAATCTCCCTGGTGATAATACAACACCACCAGAGTTGACAAGTCAGAAGCCTTGAATCCTTTCTCTATTTTGGGCAGTGTTACTCTTTAAATTCACTTAAATTATTTGAACTTTTATTTTATTGATTAAATGATCACAATAGTACTTGTACTATCTCCCTCATAGAGTTGATATGTTATACAAAGGTCATATATGTGAAAAAATCTTTGAAAATGTGAATTTGATATAATCTGTTTCCCAGTAGTTTATTTTTTTTAAGTTTATTTATTTATTTTGAGAGAGACAGAGACAGGTCAAGTGGGGGAGGGGCAGAGAGAGAGAATCCCAAGCAGGCTCCGCTCTGTCAGCACAGAGCCTGACACGGAGCTGGAACCCAGGAACTGTGAGATCATGACCTGGGCTGAAACCAAGAGTCAGATGCTTAACTGACTGAGCCACCCAGGCGCCCCTCCCAGTAGTTTATTCTTAAATGAACACCAACCACCCAATAACCATGCCTCTGTTCCACATACAACGTGCCGTAAGACATTGCAGAGGTGAGGGCAGTACTTAGGTTTCCTGCTAAAGAAATCTGAGCTCTTGCATTATTTTGAGACACTGTTCCGTCTTGGTTCAGAATGGTGGTTCTGAAGGTCTGCCCTGTCTTTGGGGGCCAGGAGAGAGCTGGAGGTCAAGTTTGCTGAGTCTGGGTTTAAGCAGCACAGGTATTCTCGATTTCTGTTTTACATTTGTTTTCCTATGTATTATTGTGTATGTAAAAGTGTTCCTCGACAACAATGATATATTGGCTTAGAAATGTCCCGGATTTGGCAATCCCTAATTTAGGTACACAATAAGCACCAAAATTTATTTCCCCATCAGTTAGTTATTTGCATCTCTGTGCACTTTCTCTCAAACACAGTACATGGTAGCTCATCTCTAAGCTACCCTTCACAATATACAGAACCCACCATGGACTCACACTGTGTGCTAATACTCACCTGAGCACATTATGTTATCTTCCCTGGTAGCTGAGAGTAATGTGCTAGAGAGAGAAGGAACATTTTTTTGTCTTACCAACTCCTGGTACTTTGATAATTCCAAGAAAATTTTGGAAATAGTTAAAATTTAATTTTCTATCAGTCTTTCTGCCCTCCACTCCAATACTCTCATGCCCCCCTCCTTCTGGCCTCCACTGATTTCAGGCTCAGCCTTTGTACCATTTCAGCTGAGGGGCAGAAGAAAGGTTTGGTTCTCTAAAGTGATTTCCTGACCTCCCTTGGCTGAAAACTATGGGCTCCTTCCACAAAGCAGCTGATCTTTGTCAGCCATTAGATTACTATAATTAAGCCAATTCACATCAGCAAATGACTGATGACCTATAACCATTCCATGGCTATTAATATTTTTAAAGGAGGACGCTTGATTGCTAATTGGGGAATTTTACACACTGTGGCTAACAAAAAGGGGGAGGGACAAAGCAAAACATCGGGCTATATTGGGAAGGATTTTGCACAGATGAGCTAAGTAGTGGGTTCCTGGTTAGGGCCACTACAAAGCATGCAAGCTGTGTTCTTTGTATTTGCAGAAAGTGCCACTAGATGGAAGGTGCCCCTGGAGCTGAGTCACTCAGTGGCCATGACTAGGGTAAATCCATGACACATTTTCTTGCTTTTTTTCATGTTATACCTCACAGATTTCTCCAAAGCATTACATTTTGCAATGTCTTCTCAAACAATAGAGTAGGTCCCTTGTAAATGGAGGTTGTTTTAAAAGTCAGATATTTTAAATTGGGGGCTGCCTCTAGACATGCTGGGACTCCTCAGCAGGTCTGCAGCAGAGGCTGCCAGCTGCTCACCCCAATATCCATTCTCTCCTTCCTCCCTAATGAACAGAACCCAGATATGTTGGGAGTGGCAGTATGTCTAGCTAGAAGCTTCTTTTTCCCATCATTCTTTGTTAATAATAGATTGCAGGCATGTGTCTAAGATCTGGCCACCAACATGTAAGCAAAAGTGTTGCATGAATTTTCCAGAAATACACTTTAAGAGAGAAGAGATGCCTCTTTGTCCTTTTCTTCTGCCTACTGGCTGGGAACTGAGAGCTGATCGCTGGAGATAAAGAGATCATTAAGATAACGCAGAAAGAGGGGCACCTGGGTGGCTCAGTCGGTTAAGTGTCTGACTTCAGCTCAGGTCATGATCTCTCGGTTTGTGGGTTTGAAGCTTGCATCAGGCTCTGTCAGCACAGAGCCTGGAGCCTGCTTTGATTCTGTGCCTCCCTCTCTCCCTGCCCCTCTCCCACTCACACTCTGTCTTTCTCTGTCTTTCTCTCTCTCTCTCAAAAATAAATAAACATTAAAAAATTTAAAAAAAAAAGATGAGGCAGAAAGATAAAAGCCAGGGTTTTTGATGGCAGTGTGAAGCTAAAATACCAACTCTGGTCTGCCCATATGTGGACAACCTTTACTTGAGAGAGAAATAAACTTGTGTCTTGGGTAATCCTCTATTTTCTAAGTCTCTGTTACTTACAGCCAAACCTATTCCTGTTACAAGCTCCCAAGTCACAATTTAATTACAGTCAGGGCACTGTCCCCATGTCATTTATAGTTAAACAAAATGATTTAAATTTTGCTTTGAAATGTATACAAATTTCTGCTTAAGAATATTCTTCTAAGAAATTAATTTTTAAAAGTTATCACACCTTAGAAATACTTTCTAGTTCAAATCTAAATTACAGCACGAACTCCCTAAGAGGTGCTTGGTGCATTGCTTCTCAGTCTTCAATGTGGGTATGAACCACCCACATTGTGTTAGAGATTGTGTTGGAGAATAAAATCTAGATTCTGACTCAGAAGGTCTGAGGTGGAGCCTGAGATTCTACATTTTTAACAAGCTCCAAGTGATGCTGATGCTACTAATCTAATCAGCACTTTAGATCGTCAGCATCAAGTCACCTAGGGTGTCCTTGAATCTGTAGCTTCATGGCTTCTCACCTCCTTTCTTTCTCTGCCCACTTTCCCCTCTTGAGAGTTTCTGGAGGTGGGGATCAGAAAACGATTCATCATAAGTCATGTTTTCTGGGTAATTTTTTTCTTTTCATTCTTTCCCTGAAGAAATATCCTTTCTAAAAATCTTCTTGGATTGTAGTTTAAAGATAGATTTTGATCATGAATTCCCTTTGATTTACTTGACCTCTTTATGTATGATGCATTCTAGTTTTTTTTCACCTCTTTTTTCTCATCATTATTTCATTGATTGAAGCTTCTTGTATTGTTTTCCCACTAGTTTCTTTCCTCTATTTGGAAGTATATGCTCCATATCATTTTTTAAGTGATAACCTTGATGTTTTAGCATGCATATTTATAAAAGTCTAAAGTTAATCAGTATTTTTATTTTCCTCCAGAATCTTATAATTTTTTAAACCATGGTATTTATATGCAATTGTTATTCACTGTTTTGTTTTTCCTCTGATAGTTTTCCATGGATAATTATTGTTACAATTGGTGGGGTTGAATCAGTAGCCACTTATTTAGTAAATCATACCTGTGTAATGATGCTTTCATAGTAACCCAAAAGAATGGGGTTTGAATACTTCCTGGATTGGTAAACAAGTGTTGGTGATGAGAGGGTAACATGCCCAGAGAGAGCACGGGGGCTCCACATACCTTTCTCCATACCCTGCCTTGTGAATCTCTTCTATTTTGATGTTCCTGAGTTATGTTCTTTTATCATAAACCAGTAACCTAGTAAGTAAATTATTTTCCTGAGGTCTGTGAGCCATCTTAGCAAATAATCAAATCCAGGATGGGGTGATAGGAATCATCAATCTATAGCCTGTCAGCTAGAAGTACAGGTGATAATGTGTTTTGATTGGTGTCTGGAGTTGAGGGAGCAGTCTTGTGGGACTGACCCCTTAACTTGTGGGATCTGACACTATCTCTAGATAGGTAGTGTCAGCGTTGAGTTAAATTGTGAGACAGTCAGCTAGTATCTGGAAATCAGAGAATTACTTGGTGTGGGAAAACTACATACATTTGATGACCAGAAGTGAAGTATGTGTGTTTTGAATTAAAAAACCCAGGAGGAGTTTTCCTTTATAATCTTCAATTTAAATCTCAATCAGGATTGCGATTTTAAAGATGTAGTCAGGTAACGATGTGTTCAAATTATTCATTGTTTAGAATGTGAACATAAGTATATTTTAGATTTTGGGGCACCTGAGTGGCTCAGTCGGTTAAGAGTCTGACTCTTAGTTTCGGCTCAGGTCATGATCTCACGGTATGTGAGTTTGAGCCCCACATCAGGCTCCATACTGATAGCTCAGAGCCTGCTTGGGATTCTTTCTCTCTTCCTCTCTCTGCCCCTCCCCCACTCACTCTCTCTGTCTCTCTTTCAAAAATAAATACATAAAACTTAAAAAAATTTTTAAAAAGTATATTTTAGATTTTAAAACTCAGAAGTCTGTGGGAAAATGGAGGTTTATATACATATGATCACTAATATTCATTATCATGTGTGAGTGAATAGATATTTAACAACTTTGTCCAGGTGAATCTCAGGATTTTCTTCATTAAATCCTAAATTCCAATTTCCATGGAAAGAAAGGGCATGAGATTAGATTGTATTGGATATGTATATGTATGTACATAACTATCACCTCCTTGATAATTAGTAGATGTTCAATAAATTTTGGATAAATGGACGAATGAATTGACAGTGTTAATAAGTCATAGTCAAAGAAAGGAATATGATATGTTGGAGACTTTGTGTATGTATATGTGTTTTTGTGTATGCATGTGTAGTAAGTGGGGTAGGAGAGTCCTTGCCTTTCCTCTAGTTTTAAGGAACTGATAGTCAAATAGGGACTGATAGATTTTATTGATGGATTCACTTGGTCAAAAATTCCCATTATCTGGGCTGTCAGACAAAGCAAACTTGATATTAGGTCACCTCCTAAGGCTCTGACTTGCCTCACACTATCTAAATCACTGAAAGAAACTATAGTGAGAGTCCCGCATTACTCATTTTCTTCATGGATTTGGAATGTTGGGAGAGACAATTAACAGCAATAATAGAAGTTAACATTTATCCTGCACTTATGATATGATAGGTATTCTTTAAGGGTTTTACTTGTATCAGCTCCTCCCATAGTAATCTTTCAAGATATGTGAACTTCCTAGCTTGATTTCACAGCTGGCACAAAGAGGTTAAGAAACTTGCCCCAGGTCACACAACTGGTAGGTTGTAGAACCTAGATTCAAACCTGGACAGCACTCTTACTGCCTACCAGATGCTTACTGCCTGCATCTTAACTCATGAGAATAAAGACTGAAGAGTTTGAACCACATTGAGCAGTAGCTTTCTTCACTCCAGGGTAGTGGTTCTCACCTGGAGGCAATTTTGCCCCTCAGGGAACATTTAGCAATATCAGAGACATTTTTGATTGTCAAGACTTGGAATAGAGTATCTATTGAGTAGAGGAAAGAGATGCTGCTAAACACCGAACAATGCGTAAGAATAAGCCTTCACAATTATTACCCAGTCTAAAGTTAGAGGAATCCTGTTCTAGGTTAGTAACTCTCTGCCTTGGCTGATGATTAGAATGATTTGGGAAGGAACCTTACAATTATATCAAGACCTCGGAGAGTAGGATATTGTTTTAAGCTCCCTACATGATTCCAGTTTACAACCAAGGTAGAGATCTGCTTTCCTAGGGAATTTGTGCCCTCACAAATTCCAATTGGTTCTCATCTCCATTGATGATATAAGTGGTTAAAGAGTAAGGCAGGAGTTTTATGATAGCACTTCATATTTGTGGGAACTTTTGCACCTTCTCTAAGGAAACATAAAAAAAGAGAAGGAATCTGAAAAAAAAAATTAAACATTCTCTATAGAGGTTGCTCTAAAATCCTATCATTTATTTTGTATTGAAATCTTGATTATCCTCCCCTAGCCAAACCTCTTCAAGACTAAGCCCTTGATCTTGATGTCAGTTTGTAAGACTAACACTTTGATGGAGGTGAGAGACTCATGTATGAATAGTGATGGAGGAGCCATGGAGCTAGAAGGTAAGAAAGCTGAGAATGATATTTCGGGTGTCTGTCATCTTGTGAAGGTGTGGCTTTAAGTAGGGGACTTGAAAGAGGACTTTTCATAGGGATTTTGGCAATGGTGACCTCATTGTTTGGGGTATATACTTTGAGAAGAGTCAATGTCCAGATGTGAGCTCTTGAGTGATGGCCATGATGATTCTGCCTACTGCATAGTCATGAGGATCTAGGAGGCGGAGAAAACCAAACCTCTGATATAAACTTTAGAAATCAAGCAAGATTGCCTAAGCCAGGTTATATAGACATTTAGATGTTCTTTGTTTTTAATATTTTTAAACCCTTAAACATTTAATAAAATCAGCTTTAATGTTCTAAGTTTGACCTAGCTGTGCTAAGGAATCCTAAGGGGGAATACTTCTGTGTTTATTAAAGGATGAGCAACACTTTTGAAGAATTGTGTTGTGTTGGTATCGGTGCCTCATATAATAGTTTCCAATTAAACCATGAATTCTTGAGTTAGGACTACATCTTCTAAACTTTTCCTTGCACCTAGAGGCTTCCTGTTAAAAGACTATGATATGCAAACTGTGCTTTATTTATTTACTTTTTAATTTAATTTAATTTATTCCAGAAGAAATGCAACTCTTTGATTTTAGCTTGTAAGACCCGTATTGGACTCCTTAGCCCCAGAAATGTAAGATCATAAATATGTTGTATTAAGCTACCAAAGTTATGGTAATTTGTTATAGCAATCTTAGGAAACTCAAATAATCATGCCACTCTTTCTGGTACAATGGGTCCATTCCTTTCTGACCCTTGCTTGTTCATAGCAATCTCTGCTGTTATTATCAACAACATATATAAACACAGGAAGTATGACTATGAAAATAAAGTAAGAACAAATGTGTGAGCATGGCATATAGTCCCATCAAACATTTTCCAGACTAAATTGTGAGAAATGATCTGCTAGAAGATATTTGTCAAATCTGTAATAGTTAATCACATGAAAGTACTCTAAAGATGTACAGAACATTTTGCATAATGTATTATACAGAATTATATATTTAATTTAATACATTTAAAAGGATGCAATTTCATGTAAATATGACTAAAAATTCTGGCTTGTGTATGGAGGAATAAAATATTTTAAGGCCTGAGTATCCAATTAAATATGCAATTTTCAGGTCCCAAGTTTATAATGCCTGGGTACAGCTTTAATTTTGTTTTTATTTGAATATAGTTGACACACAATTTTACATTAATTTCAGGTGTGCAACTAATGATTCAACCAGTTTACACATAATGCTATGTTCACTACAAGTGTAGCTTCCATGAACAGCTTTCATTTAAAATTCTATATCTACTCAACTTCTTGTAGATGTAGATTTTCTCTATTTTTTCATATGCAGGCAAATGGCATTTACTTCTGATCACTTTGGAGAAGAAAAGACTTTTTGTTGTTCCATTTTTTGGATTTATATTTCAGTGTCAGAAATGACATTTGGGGATTTGGAATTCACAGTATCAGCCACAATATTTTCTGGGTAAAATTAAAAGTGATTTTCTCTGACAGGGATAGAGAATACATGGAATATGTAGGTGAGAGAAAGAAGGCGAGTGTGAGCAGCTGTTGGTAAAGGAAAAGCAGTGGGGAAAATAGACTACCATAGCTGGTAAGTGATCCCATAGTATAACACTTCTGGGGACAGTCTCAGGGGTGAAAGGATAGTCAACGTAGAGATAAGCAATATTAATGATATTTCTGGTTTTGTTCTTTCTGTATATATTTTAAAGTTATGTATCAAGGTGACTGTATTGTCTTCAATCTCACAGTTTTAACTAGAGAATAGAGAAGGCTGAAATAAATTAATAATGAATTTAAATATATAATTCATCATTGAATGATTTTAGGACTCATAATTCTTTTAATTATCCATGGCTGATAATTCTCTAACTTTCAGTGGTTCTTAAATTTTAGTGTGTACAAAAGCATTACTCGGGAAGTTTGTTTAACTGACTCTGATTGGGGATCTTGAGGTGAGGGCCCAGAATCCTAATTTTAATAAGTACCTTAGGTACTTATTTTGTAGTGACTGATCCACAAACCACACATGCACCAGCACCAGGCTCCTAGCCTCCACCTCATGCTCATTCACCTGAGGGCAGCCTTCTGAAGTTGATGTGTAAAGCTTACCTACTCATCGCACAGAGTGGGGTCCCCACACCAGCATCATGGACATCACCAGGGAGCTTGTTAGATATGTAGACACTCAGTCCCATCTCAGACTCACTGAGTCAGAATCTGCATTTTAATATCCTGGGGTTGGGGGATGGTAATGGGATGATTCACGAGCACATTAGTTGGAGAAGTACTGTCTTCCTGGAAATTGTTAGTCTCCTTAACAGTGGTTTTTAATCAATGGAGTGCCTCCAAATCTTCTAAGGAACTCTGAAAAATTACACTGATTCCACCTTAAACCCACTGACCTTTCAACAATACAAGGGCAGAAAATATCTTAAAAAAAAGATCTAAAGGTGACTCTGCCTCACACAACTGGTTAAAAACAATTGCTCTATAGGACTTGCCTGGCAATTTAGAACCTTTGGGATAACAAAAATCAAACCAGATTACTCTCAAATATCAGATTTTCTTTGTGGGGTGACAGCCTAAAATTCAGAGTAGACATTTTTATTACCTCGTACAGTCTTTGTTCTTTTTAGCTTCCTTGTCCTAGTCGTCACTCTGGGAGAACTCAAAGAAGTCAGCTAGTTTTCATCTCTGTCTTGTGTCCTCAGGGGACAGCTGATTTATTCCCAAGTTCTCCTGCCTTTTTAATTTTTTTTTTTTAAGGCTGTACTAGTGTAGGTCAGCCTATTCATAATTCACTCTGAGACTGGAGAAAGGACTCTGAGGTCCTCATTTTCCTTAGGAATTGAGCAGTAGTTTGTTAAAACTCCAGAGCTGTCAGCCCTTTCTGTAACTGTGGTCCCCATAAATATGAAGAAATAATAAAACTTTATTAAAGGACAATCCAGGCGTGAATCTTTATTCCATTTAATGGGTCTTGTATTAAAGTAACTTTTAAGCTATTCCTATGTAGTTTTTAACTCAGTCATCTGTGGTGTAGACAGTTTACTGAAGGTATTTTGTTTATAACTGAAAAGGGCTATAAATTAAGGCCCTAGTTCAGATTGTCCTTAATAGGACAATAGATCCTTTGTAGGTGAGATCTGAATGAACTGAGGATAATCAAACTTTTGCTTGGTGGTCTGTGGCTATATTGTCACTTGCTACTTTTCCTGAATCCAGGAAGAGATAAAGGAAGCCAGACCAATTGCCTGAGGAAGTTCTTCTGGTGGTGGATTTCTTTAGGAATTTTTCTACCTTGCTTTGTGTTCAGTCTAGACACCAGTCTAGAAGCAGAAAACCTTCCTTCCGGCATGTCAGTGAGCATAAGAATATAGTATTACACGGGAAGAGCTATGGGGCAAGGTTTTTCTTCCACTGCTTGAATTCAGCACCTTGGAGAAGGCCCATCTCCTTTCTGTGGGCACAACGCTGCCACAGACTCCTTGCCCAAGCCCTTTACCTGGTCTGCATTTTGAAATGGGACATGCTTAAGTGAAATTGCTGCTTTCCATGATAGAGCATATTTGGGCCAAGGGAGCTATGCCTATACTACCCTGTTCTGCCTCATCACTTTCTCTCTCCAAAGCCCGGGCTCACAGTTGAGAGGACATTTATGTACTCTGAGCAGTGTTAGAAGTATAATACTCTCGGTAGATGGTCCTCACCAGAGGAGAAGGCCTAATCTGAGAAATGAGAGAATAATACCCATTGTGTCATCTTGCCGCTGAGGGAAGACATATCTTTGAAATAAGAATTACCATTGTCAGCAGGCAGTGCTTTACTTTAAGGACTTTATAATGATGATAAAAATTGTGGTTGGCAAATTAGTAAACATTTATTACACTTTTAATGTTACATAGTAAATGAAAGAATATACAAATAGTGAGGGAGTAGGTTCTCATCTGCTACATTAAGTTGATTGCATGTTAGAAGTTAGCACAAAAAGGAATTCTCACCCAAGCTGAAATGAGTTGAAAGAAGGAAGAGCCAGCAGGATGAGGATCCTGACTTTATAGCCAAGGCTAGGGATGGAGGCTTGTCCTCTATGGAGCTTCACAATGCTCTTTTCACCGGGGTAAGCCTCATATACTTTTTAGTCAAATTGGAAGATCACTAGTGATTTTTGTCCTCAGAAAGAAGCACCTTGATTTTCTGAAGCAGTGATTCAGCAAATTATATTTGGCAATCTTCTAGTTTTAGTCACTTGGACTATGATTGCATCATATTATAGTAATTTTATCAAGGAGTGAACTGACCTGGTACAACACTTTGTGGCAACTCATTGCCGACTTACTCCTTACATGGCCACTTTGTGAACAAAAGAAAAGCATAAGAATGGAAGGAGAATTTTGTCATTTTCTAATTTAACATTAGATACATTTTTGGGCTTATGGAGTGTACAGCAGACATAGAGAAATAAATCATGGATCTCTCTTCATGGTTCGCCAGGCCCATAACTGAGCTTGGAGGAGGTGTGCCTTCTCTTTTACCTCATAGTTTCTTTGCACCTATCTTGGGAAACTCCTTACCCATTGTTCATTGGACCATGACAGCCAACAAATAGCCCATTTTAATTATTCTAGTTTCTCACAAGTTCCTTAAAGTATAAATAAAAACTTTGCTATTATTCCTATTTCTGTCTTTGACTCTTTTAAAAAAACTTTTTTGAATGTTTATTTATTTTTGAGAGAGAAAGAGCATGAGCAGAGGAGGGGTAGGGAGAGAGGGATACACAGAATCGGAACCAGGCTCCAGGCTCTGAGCTGTCAGCACAGAGCCCGACGTGGGGCTAGAACTCATGAGCCATGAGATCATGACCTGAGCCAAAGTCAGGTCTCAACTGACTGAGATGCTCAACTGACTGAGTCACCCAGGCGCCCCTCTGTCTCTGATTCTTAACCTCTTTTGAGGGACATAGACATTTTGTGGTTGTGTCGCCCAGAATGAGTTGAAATGCCCGGGAGGAAAGGTGGCTATAGTAGAAAACAAGAGGTTTAAGAAACAAATATTTGACTAATTCTCAACCCCACACTTCATAGCTGGGAAAAACTCAGATCATAATCAAAGGGGGCATGTCTTCCTATTCACCATGGCATCCCTAGTACAGAGCGAGTGTCTGCCATATGACTCTCTGCAAAGATTAATGGACTAATTGGAAAATCACCTGAGATACTGGAAGTGAAAGGACACAGAGGATGAACTCAATGAATACTATTTGCCTTCCTCTGCTCTGCTGATGTGTGGGCAGGAGAAACCATCACCTTCTATAAACACATGTCAGACATGCAGTACCTGTGTTCAGAATTATCAGGGGTTAATTCATTTGATAGCTGGGGCTCCAAGGAGACAAATTCCAGTAGAAGTTGTGGAAGAGATAGCAAAACCAGGTTTTCTTTCCTTTTATGTTCTCTTCATATGATACCTTTTTGATTCCTTATCTAACCTTGGTTTATAATGACATTTTCTGGTGGGTAGAGAATTCTAGTCAACTCTACAGCTACAAAAAATATGTGAAAAAGGAAGGCAGGTATACAGATGATTAGTTTGACTCTTTTTACTTACTACATTTTTATCATTTTTGTGCTGACAGTGTTTCAATCTTTGCAAATTGAGAATGTAAAATGCTTAGCATTTTGACTGGCTAAATCCACAGTAGCAGTTACTAGCTGTTCTGCTATAACTAAGCAATTAGTGAAAACTTATTCAGTGCATAGGATGGTGCTAATTAGTGCCCGGAATATACAAATAAAAATGGGCATTACTGATGCAATAAGCAATAATTGCTAAAGGGTGCTGTTAATCTGCATTTCTCCACTCTGAGGACAAAATCTTGTCTGCTATGGTCTCCCTATCAAAAAACAGAATTTATTTAATTAGAACTTTAGGGAGGCAGAAAAACAATTAGTTTGGAGTGACCAAATGCAGTAGTTGTGAGTAAATGAAAATAGTACATAATGAACTTAAGCTATCATTTATGTGCAGTACTGCTGATGTATCGGGACTTGATATAAACTTACAATTTCTCCTATTAGCTTGGTGAGGACTTTTAGTCCTCTGTATCCTCTCCAATTATTGCAGAGAGGATGGACATTAGATCTGATTCCATGGACATATGGCCGTACTGCCCGTGGTCTTGTGCCCAAGTCATTCTGGGTTGAACTCTTATTTCAAAGGCCTTGTTTTTCTTTTCTGCTTATGCATGGGCTCAAGGTTTAATTTGCTTAATGTTACTCTTTTGCTTTCATTAACCTCTATAAAATGCTTATTGTTAATTTTTTATGTAACCTAAATGGGCTATTCTTGGTTCTTTTGCATGGCGCTGTATAGTCCATTACCATGGTTTTAGTTACTTCCCAGTCTTGCAAATCTCCCTCCAGAGCTTCAAACCCATATGTTCAAATTCCTTCTGGCATGTCCCATAGATCACTCAAACTCACATGACTAAAACTGATTATTTTCTACTCCCTGGCTCCCAAATTGTTCAAATTCAGACTTGGTTACTTACTGGTGTGGGGCTTGGGGAGGTCACTCCACTTTTATGTGTCTCAGTTTCCTCATCTATAAAAAGGGATAAAGATAACAACTATCTCAGAGTTGATGAGGATGAATAAGTTAATATGTGTGACTTTACATTGTAAAAACTATATATATGTTAGTTATTATTTTTGAAAGTTTATTCCCTTGAAGTTCTCTAACTTTGCAAATGACACCACATTTACCCAGTGGCTCAAGCTAGAAACCTCAGTATCATTCTCAATTCGTCCCCCTGAACCTCCAGTCACCTCCCATGAATACTATTTCCTACACATCTGAATTTCACCTCTTTTCTCCCAGTGCCACTGCACAATCCTGTATTACTGCAGTAACCTCCTAGATAGAGCTTCACTGTCTGCAATACATACTTCATCTCTACTCTTTACACTAAATACAGAACTATATTTTTAAAATGCAAATCAAATTGAATATTGTCCATGCTTAAAACATTTCCATTCTCATGTTTACTTCTCCACTGTCTCTGACAAGGTCCGCAGAAGTCTGAATAATCTGGCCTCTGCTTTCTTCTGTGACCTTATCCCCTACCGCATGCTTCCTTTTCTGTCACTTCTGGGTCTTTGCTGAAACTATTTCTTATGCCTGGTCTGAGGACTCTTCTTGCCCAGCTGCTCCTGCCCCTACCCCAGTTAGGGTACCTCCTTCTCATATTTTAGGTTTCAGTTTAGATATCACTTCTTCCAGGCAGGCTTTCTTTATTAGCTGCCTATGGATTATACATTGCTTTGATTGCTTAGTATCCCTATTCCTTTGTAGGAAAATCAACTCCAGTGGCCTAAATTGATCCATTCCCACGGCGACGGTGGCTTTGTGACACTTAAAAATCTAAGACCATTGTTCTCTGGTCAGAGAAATGTAAGGAAAATGGCCTAGTCCATATATCAGTCTAATTTCAGATTGTCACTAACATGTGCAGTCCTGACCCAAGTGAATTACCAAGTATCAATTATTATAATTTCTCTTTCATTAGACTTTGTTCTCTTTGAATGTAAAGATTTTGTCTGTCTTGTCTATCATTATATCTTTTGTGCCTTAGCATGAAACAGTCATTCAAAAAAATATTTGTTGAATTGATTCATATATCTTAGGGTGTGAAATAACACAAAGAAATGATTTTAGCCAGTATCCTGATAAAGTATGATACTCTCCTCATGTTTGACAAATGGGTCACCTGAGGTCTAGAAATTTGGACACGCCCTCTAGGTTACATAGAATAAACTAGAAAGAAAGTCTTCTGTTTCCTAACATTATTTTCTTTCTACCATTCCTAGTTACCACCCAGTTGCGTTTGTACATTTTTAATATGCTAATTTGCCCACAGAGAGACTGATAAACCTTGCTGTCTTATCCTTTGCTTATTAAATCTCAGGGTTAAAGTTGAATTAGACTGGACCAAAAGTGCCGGTTTAGGGAGTTGGGGCTTTATTTCCTAAGTTGATTTTCATAGTCTGTGGAGCTCCTGTCAAAGGTCGCACTGCTAAGGACTTCCCACTCCTATTTCAGAGAGGTTCCTTGTTCATTCATGTTCCTTGGCTTTATGGAAAGCCTTCTTTTGAAGAGAGAAATGCATGAATAAAATATTTGAAAGCCATTGCTCCAGGGAGTACAGCAACAATTTCATTTACTACTTAAACTCAGCTTTTGTTGAACTCTTAAGGTAAAATCTGCTGCCTTTTTGTCTCTAAACAGCTTTTCTTAATAGCTTGCAGGGTGAGAGGTTAATGTTGTATCTATATGTTTAAATAGCTAAATGTTATCAGTTACAAAAGAAAATAATATATTAGAACCTGAAAGAATTTGGTGAGCCACATTAAGAAAAACAGAATATGCTTTAAGTTTTGTCTTTCATTGCCTTTTTGAGAAAATATGCAGTTGTGGGGAATTTGGAAAATGCCTATTACATACACATTCTTATATTCTCTGGATTCGTTTAGTGATATATGCAGCTGTTGAGTTAAAAGAAAATGGCTAGAAAAACTGCTGACGCTTGACCAGTAATTGTGGATTAAAATTAATGGGAATTTGCCTGGGGACGAGTGTTGATAGTCCTAATGATTTCTGAATAGCATTGCAAAGGCTTTTGAAGAATCTTTTAAATCTCTCAATCTCTCTATTCTGTTACTTGTAAAATGAGGGGCTTTACATAGATGAGGACAGCACACATTTTATAGATTTGTATGGTACTTTACAGTTTACTAAGTGCTTTTACATTTTTCTTAGAAAAATGTAAGGCTTCTCATAGCTCCATAATTCTACTACTTTATGTTTTATTGATTCTTTTGAATATTCTTTGAGATTTTTAAAATTTGAAACTGACATATTGAATAGTTTTAGTTTAGCAATGATACGACCTTCCAACTCTGTGCTTTTCTGGAGGTTATGTGGGTTATGACCATGTACTTTGTTAAGGAATAACCTACTGATGAGTAAATAGTGTAAAAAGATGCATTTCAAAACAATTTTCTTTTTCTAATACCTTGTGAACAAAGTGATAAGTAGCTGAATATACAATTGTGGCACAAATTTCCATATATCTTTTTTTATTTTCTGTAAAGAATTCTATAAGACTGGGAAAATAATGCAGTCCATGTGGGAATTGGTTTTCAGATTATCATTATCATGGGCGATCCAAAGATAGTTGAATTATTAAGTTTAAATTACTAAAACAAAGAACAAAATAATGTCCATTGTTAGAAGACACTCTAAATACTTCTACTAACTCAAATATTTTCTCATTTCTCTGACATCGGTTTGAGATTATGACCATTTGAGTCCCCAAAGTAGTGGAAACCGTTTAATATAGATTATTTAAAATTTTTTTTAATGTTTATTCATTTTTGAGAGAGAGAGAGAGAGAGACAGAGCACAAGTGGGGGAGGGACAGAGAGAGAGGGAGACACAGAATCTGAAGCAGGCTCCAGGCTCCAAGCTGTCAACACAGAGCCTGACACAGGGCTCGAACCCACAAACCATGAGATCATGACCTGAGCCGAAGTCGGATGTTCAACCGACTGAGCCACCCAGGTGCCCTAATATAGGTTATTTTTAAATTAAAGAGAATAACTTTGGAGAAATTTTGTTGGTTTTCTTGTTTGTTGTTTTCCATTTGAGTATAGGAGTTATTCATATCATTTCTTGCATAGATTTGTATGTAGGAAATAAGACTGTCAAAGAAGAAATAGTGGTGATTAATGCTAATACAGTTCCCTCCTCTAGACATCAGACATGCTCCTGTTCATACTTTCATGCCTTTTCAGAACAGCACCTAGAGGAAGAAAACAAATGGAATGACATTTATATGTAGCAGTTACTCTCTATATGGGAGTAAAATGACCCAAATGAAGACTCCATATCTAGGTAGTCATTTTCTTCTCTATGTGGAGCTTGTATGATCTTATATAGTTTTAAGTGCAGGAATTGTACCACTTCTATTTCTACCAACAAATTTAAATGAGGAAAAGATCTGGGACTTCTCTTTTGAAATTCAAATTTGTTAAAGCTAATCTTGTGGACTGGAGTGGCTTTTACCAGTCCATCTTGAAGAAAAATAATCCCAAGAATCTGCTTTGAGAGGAGCAGGATTCTCAGTTAGGGTTGACTCTTGCATGGAGGACTAGAGGCTGAAGACACTGTGTGGCTCATATGCTAAATTTTGCCCCTGGGATGTATCTGTGTGAGGACATGGGACTCACTTAATTAATACAGAAATTTAACTTTCAAATTCAACTACACATACATGACAGAAACTAGAAAGTCAAAATAAGAATTTAATTTTTATGGACCTTTCTAGATTCACTATCACTAAATTTCAAAGAGCATGTACCACGGTGTGCAATGGAAGACTTTATCTTTTGTATTCCTTTTTGAATTTGGCTCACATATGCCTCTGATAGTGTGAGCATCTCTCCACATGGAAGGAGAGCTAGTATTTAAAGGTTTGCACATTGACTATATGAGATTTTCAGCTTGTACTCTGATATTAAGTTCTAGATCCCATATATTGTGGAATTTTGGTGTAATAATTGGAGTTCAGGCTAAGTTTGAAGTCGACACCCCCTGACTAAGCAGAACACTGACAAGATGTGACATCTCTGCCAACTTGAGGATCTACTTTGGCCTGGGAAAATTGGAAGAGACCTTGTAATGGAAGCGAGGACACCAAGAAGTATAACAAAAGATATCTGGATGAGGTGAGTTGGTCACTCTGTTAGGTTGGGGTACTCTCATTTCAGAAAGAAGTGATACGGAGGCTTTGGTGTCAGCAATAGCATGAACATAGACTAGCTGGGTTTCTGCTTCATCTCTACAGGAAGCTGGTCATTTTTGCCCCAGTGAGCTCTGGAGGTGAAATCAAGAACTCTTACCACTCTAGGATGGTGGTGCTTTGAGAACCCAAGTAATATTGCTTTGTGACTCTCTTTCCAGCATTCATTCCTTTTATTCTCTCTTTTAATTAAAATGCAAGGAGCTGGTCTCTACCTTGGTAACTGTACTGTGCAAATAAAGAATATATAGATATATATTAAAATCATTCACATTTATAAAATTATGCTCTGAAGACAGCAGTTAAAAGGGAAAGCTTGTTGTCCTATTTCAGAATTCTGGTAAAAGAAGCACAGAATACCCAGTTAAGGTAAATATTTTAGTTCTATTAATTAGTTTTTCTTATAAAATGAGAAAAGCTCATAGGTGAAATATAGTAGTCATATCAGTAAATATTTACAAAGTTTCTGCTCAGCCACATTGGACAAAGGATCCCAAATATCCTTTGTCCTATAATTCTTAAATTTTGTATAGTTTTACCAAATGAGAAAAATGGCCCAATTTTGATCATTTCTTCTTGTATAGCTTCTAGAAATGACCATTTTGCTGGAATGTGTTCCTAGAAATCAATAATGCTGTGAAACCTGTTTTCCCATAAACAATATTAGAGTTCAAAATCATATTTCTTATTCAGGTTTCAGTAATATATAAACCTATAAATTAAACCCAAAACATAAAATCAGGGATAGCTAACCATCACTATAAATATTCAATAATTGACTTTCATTTTCAGAAAAAGAAATAGATTATTATATTACATACAAGAGCTAGCAATATATTTTCATTTCATAGGTCTGTAATTGTCAAAAAATGGCAATTTCCTATGGTTTAACCTATTATATATAATTTACATGAAGTTCACAAAGCAGAATTTTGGTAGGTTATAAATTTGGCCACAACCAGTATATTAGCTCAAACATGGGTTTGAAATGTATTTAATAATAACCTTGCCTGCCTGATTTGGGAGTGTACTTTTTAGGATAATTTGGATGGAAGTCCTGGGAAATGTGTATGTATTTCTTTTTTCACCCTTAATTTTTTTCCTGTAATAAGTAGAGCATCAAAAATCATCCCATTAGCCTCAGGTTTGTGCCCAAAGTATGAAGGAAACAATTGATATTGTGGATGAAGTTTTGATGATTCTTTTATTTACAATAATATATTTGAAAGTAAGGATTAGTAAAAAGAACAATTAAATAAGTACATAAAGCTATGGAAATATAAATATTTATTAAAGCACTATTTAGTATAGTGAAAAGTAGGAAAAACATAAATGCCTGAAAGAAAGGATTAGCTAAATACATTACAGTACAAAGGGAAATTTTATAGACATTGAAAATAATGTTGTAGGGGCACCTGGGTGGCTCAGTTAGTTAAGCGTCCAACTTCGGCTCAGTTAGATAAACATCCAAATCTTGCAGTTTATGAGTTCCAGTCCAGTGTTGGGCTCTGTGAGAGCTGTCTCACTCTCTCTGCCCTCCCCTGCTCACACTCTCTAGGTCTCTCTCTCAGAAGTAAACATTAAAAAAATAATAATAATAAAATAAAGGAAATCCTTTAAAAATGATGTTGTAGAAGAGTATTAACATCAGAAAAATTATCATTATATATTGTTAAATGAAACATGTAGGTTGCAAAATGATGCAGTATAAAAATACATACTGATACACATATGGGTAGAATAGAAAGACTGTTCAACAGTAGAAATGCTAGTAGTGTTTTTTTCTTTCTGATTGTGTTGTTTTAGTTTTCTTTTGCCAGTCTAAATTTTTAAGTTTAATAACTGTGAAAGAATATGTTTATCATTGTGATAAGATAAGAACAAGAAAATGCAGGACTTCCTCCCATTACTTCTCCCTCAAAGAATTTTTTTGAATTATTTTAAATTATACTATTGTGAACAACTTGTACATATATATATATATCTTTACATTCTCAAGAATGTAATTTTCAGTGGGATAAATTGAACAACAGTTGAGTTGTTATAGTAAAGAGTATTTAAAATATAATTTTTGTAGATATAAACAAAAAGATTGCATCCAGTAAAGTGTAGGGGAAATGATATGAAAAAGATTTTCAATGGAAGCATAAATACACATGTTCAATATGTATATGAAAGTCAAGGCAAGTTAAAATAACATGATTTTCTATTTACCAGATTTGTTAAAATTAATGAATATGATATGTCAAGTTTTGATAAGGCCACAGAGAAACAGGTGCTCTCATGTGTAGGTGAAGGGAATATTAAGTGGTATTGTGTGTTGTTTACAAAGCAGAAACATGGCCAAGCCCAAAGTCATTGGAAAATATACTCTAACATTTAGTCAGAGGTATTACAAAGTTGTACAGCAAGGGCCTGGCATGTGTACTTTTATTTCAGACTTGTCCATTTTAATATAATAGCTTGAGTAGTAGGAAGGTATTTGTGATGTTGTAAAAGAATGATTTGCTTTAAAAATAATTCCCTAGTGGTTTTCCAAATACACATTTTAGGACCATACTGTTTACCTTACTGAGGTGGACAAAATGGTTTCTCATGTGAAATGTTTATTTGTTAATGGGCAATATGAGGGCCATATCAACCTATGTATGCTCCTGTGTATTTTACCAGTCACCTCCTCATCTCTTCTTCCCTGCTTAATGCTCAGAATGACTCTGAGCAGTATTATTTGGGTACACTGAATAATTGAATGACTTGAATACAATTCAATAGTTGGTATCTTTAGCAATGCAGAGCATACCATGAATTAACTTCTGCATGTGACTTTTTAAAATTATCTTTCCCAAGGTCACAGACTTAGAACATGGCAAAACCAGTCTTGGAACACCCTTGAGCTGTCTCCTTCTAACTCTGCCAATGCACATCTTCTGTACTCAGTGGCCAACAAATGGACTAATTTTTCCAAAAGCCTGTTCTATAACCACATTAAAAAGAAATTAGCCTAAAGGTGTAATCAGGTTAAGTACTGACCTTATGACTGAAGAGGCTTATTCAGATGGTCAGACCCACATGGCTCAGGGAGTTCAGGCACCAGGCACATTTTCTGTGAGAGTAGCGATGAATAAATGTTTACCCCAAATCTGGCCCAGGCCATTACCTGACTGCTTCATTGCCTTTGATATTATCTTGCAGTATTTTCATCTTTAATTTTTTAATTTAGGAGAAATAAATATTTAGAAGCTTTCATTGTTATCTCACACAGGGGCAAAATGGTTGTGTCATACAGATTTCTTTATTACCTTTGGCCTTCTAGCCAGGACTATAGATCGGGCAAAGTTCATCCATTGGTGGATCAAGTGCCTGGATTTGTGAAGTGGTATAGGTCATAATAGATCAGTGAGGTGACTGTTTATTTTTGAATTATCTTAGAAGGCCATGAATTTGGATAAGTTTAGCTCAAGCCTTACAGCTGGGAAGTTTCCATTTGCTAAGCATTTTGGGATTTCATTTGTAAGAATGAAATTTAGACTGAGATGTAAAGAAAAGAAAAATTATCTTTTCTATATCATCTCTCACAAGCTGCATGTAAGCCGTCCTTGTTGTTTCAATTCTCCTTTCCAGGAGAAGCTTAACCTTGCCTTCCTCCTTTAACAAAGAACATTACAATATAAATTATAATACAGACTGTAATGGCAGAGGCAGTTCTAGCAACTGCTGCACCTTTGAAGCAAAAGAAAATAAAATACGGAAGCTATTCTTCCATAAATACTGAGTTCAAGCTGATGGTTGCCAGAGGGAAGGGGGCTGGGGGCTGGGTAAAATGGGTGAAAGGGAGTGGGAGATACAGACGTTCAGTTATGGAGTGAATAAGTCACGGAGATAAAAGGCACAGCATAGGGAATATAGTCCATGACATTGTAGCTACCCTTGTGGTAAGCATAGCGTAACATACAGCATTTAATCCCTGTTGTACACCTGAGACTGATGTCACATGGGTGTCAACTATACTTTTAAAAAGAGCTATTCTTAATTCTTTGTTTTATTGTTGGACAAAGGTAGGGATAAAAATTATTCTAATGTTATTAATGAAAGAAAACTGTTAGGGAAAAGAGATTCTAAAAGTGAAGGTGAAGGAGCTTTTTTTGGTTACCTAAAATTCTCCTGAAGTAAAAGAAAAAAATAAGGTTTCATTTAGGGTAGGAAAATAACATTTTTTTAATATGTAACTATTTCAAGTTTTTATGAGCTGGAAAAAGTAAACTCATTGTTACATCGATGTACTCATGTTGGTCAAAAATGTCTAAAATGATCAAGGCCCAAAATATGCCTACCTCTCAATAATCTCCTATTTAAAGAGGGGTAGCATGAATCTTCAGGAAATCACTAATTTCCATCTTTGAACTTGAACAACAATGGGAAAAGACAGGCTTACAAAAGAATCTTATCCCTAATAGCAAAGGAAATGTCTAATTAAGAGATCACTCCCATTATTGGAGACCCTCAGAAATGCATTTTGCTCTTAAATACTCACTTTTCTTCACAAATGGTTTTAAAAGCCCTATATAAGATGTATGAAGTCATCCTTAGAAATGACTGTATGCTCAGGAAAATTAGAAGCACGCAGCAGTCATAATAGATCAGGGAAGCTTCATGAAAAGAACAAAAGCAGCTCAGCAGGAAGTAGACACTTGAAAATAGCAATTTAGAGTTTACAGGCATAGGTTGAGGCTTTTAAAAGGTACTTCCACAGTAGGTGTGCTGTTAATCCTTTATTAGGCCATGGAAATGCATTGCACTGAAGAAGCAATTTCCCCAGTTAAGCAAACATAATTTTTTTTTTCCTCACCAAGTCAGTTAAATACACCATTTTCCTATGTAAATATTTGGGAGCAACTGACTTGGTCTTTTTTTAAGGACTTTTAATAGCACTGTCTTCCTACCTCCTGGACCAAATACAGCTAAATCAACTTAACACAAGAGTATGAAGGAAAATGAAGAAGAAAGGTCTTGGGCAGTAGCATGAAGAGGAGCAAGAAAAGAGAAAGAGAAAAAATGGTGGGGTGGAGGTGTTGCTGGATCTGGAGAGTGGCTTGGAGGATTCAAGAGAATAGGTGGCCATGAGAACAGAGAGAAGAGGCTAGGTGAGGTTCTGAGCTGGCTGGCTGAGGAGAAGCCACTCAGTAGAGAGTACTCATGCCAGGCCCTATCCCCTGGAATTTCTCTGAAATTATAGGCAATGCTGGAAGCATGGTAAATACTTGAGATGGGGTGCCTAGAAAACTGTGTGCCCCTCTGTGCAGTTTTTCCCTGTCCCCATTTTTCTTGGTAGTTGGAACATTCTCTTCTTCCTACTTTGCCCAGCCTCTTAATGGCCTTTCCTACATTTTTCCTTGTCAATACCCAATCCAGTTTCTTGAAATCCCATTCAAATTCTACTTTTCTTTCTTTCTCTCTTTTTTCTTTCTTTCTTTCTTTCTTTCTTTCTTTCTTTCTTTCTTTCTTTCTTTCTTTCTTTCTTTCTTTCTTTCCTTCCTTCCTTCCTTCCTTCCTCCCTCCCTCCCTCCCTCCCTCCCTCCCTCCCTCCCTCCTTCCTTCCTTCCTTCCTTCCTTCCTTCCTTCCTTCCTTCCTTCCTTCCTTCTCTCGAATTAATAGCTTGCTACCCTGTGTTCCTGTAACAATTGGTACTTTTACTTTGGATCTTAATGCTTTATGTCTTGAATTAGATTTAGTTGTACAGATCTTGTCTCTCCCATGGGACCACAGACTTCTTCAGTGCAAGGCCTTGGTTTATCACCATAGACTTCACAATATCTAGCAAAATGCCACAATAGTTTATATTCATATACTTGTATATACTAATAAATAACTTAAAGTATGATGCCCTCCCAAGGAGTATTTGCATTTTAATGGAGATTTTTAAGAAGATATAATGTCATCTTAACCTAAAGGACTAAGTTCCAGTGAAATTTCTAGAAGGCAGAAGATACATTTTGGTAGGATGCTTTCCAAATCCTACCACATAGGCTCCTTTTTGAAATAATCCTGTCTGTAAGGGCTCGTGACATATTTTGAACACCAACCTTATCTTGCAAGAATTCTTTTGATTTATTCAGTATACCTACTCAAAACCATAAGGCTTTGTCAGTGATCAGGCTCCATGAATGACTGATAAGCCACATTCTGGTTCCAAGTCAAACCACAGAATGAATTCCTCTGGATACTTTCTTACAGTGCTAATGTGTGGTTCAATTTGTTTGTAGTAAAAACAAACTAACATCAACAAAACATTCTTTCAGTGATAGGATAGTAACAGTGATTAGAACAACAACTTTGTAAACCTGGCTCTACCCCAGCTACTTGTAAGACTTAGGCCTTGGTTTCTTTTCATTTATTTATGTATTAATATTTATTGCATTCCTACTAAGTGCCAGGCATTAGGTTAGGGCTTTGAGATGTAATAGTAAATGGGAAGGCATGGCTCCTCTAGAACTATTCTGGAGAAAAGTGAACTTAGATGGGTGGATATAAAAAATTTTACAAATTATATAAATATTTTAATCTTAGAAAAACAGTGATCTTCATCATATGAGGACTAATTTTAATACCAGAGTCCTATTCATCCCTCCTTATCTTGTTCAAGCTTATCTTACAAATCTGTAAATTTATGCATTATATATATTTTTAGGAAAAATCTGACATTTATTGAGCATTTTTATGTTTTAGGTCTCATAGTAGGCTATAGGGTGGTCCACCAAAAGATATGTCTATGTTCCAAAAGTTGTGAACGTGACCTTATTTCAAAATAAGGTCATTGCAGATGTAATAAAGTTAAAGATAGCAAGATGAGAGCATCCTGGATTATTCAGGTGGGCCCTATATCCAATCACAAATGCCCTCAGAAGAGACCAGCCTGGAAGATATAGAGTAGAAGGTCATGTTTACAAGGAGGCAGAATTTGGAGTGATGTAGTCACAAGCCAAGGAACACCTGAAGCTGCCAGAAGGAAGCTACAGAAAGAAGCTAGAAGATCAAGAGCCTGTAGTGGGGTCAGGGGGAGGAGAGGCACAGCCCTGCTGATACCTCAATTATGGACTTTTTGTCTCCAGAACTGTGAGACAATAGATTTCTAGTTTATTTCTATCCAGTTGTGACTGCCCTAGCATTTAATATGAGTCCCTTCATAGATATTTGAATATACTAATTTTCTTTTTCTTTCTTTCTTTTTTTTTAATTTTAGCGAGAGAGTGTGTGTGAGATGGGGAGAGGGGCAGATTGAGAAAGAGAGAGAGAGAATCTTCAGCAGGCTCCATGCTCAGTGAGGGATCCCAATGCAGGGCTCGATCCATGACCCTGGGATCATGACCTGAGCCAAAATCAAGAGTTGGACCCTCAACAAATTGAGCCACCCAGGTGCCCCTTGAATATACCCTTATATTTAATTCTGCCTTGACACCTTCTGAATGAAATTAGGTCTAAAAATGAGAGGCGACAAAAGCTCAGAGAAGTTCAGGGATCGCTTATGTTCTCATGTACAGTAAATGCTCAAGGCATAATTTGAACTCATTTCTATCTGGCTCCAAAGCCTATATACCCTCTCTGCTATTCTAGATACATTCATATTAGGGCATCAGGAATGAATAATAGACTCAAGAGAACTACCGTGTTCATAATGTGAAGCATTCTTCATCACTCCCAATTATGGAACCTATCCGAATATTCTGGATACCAAACATTTAGGTAAAGACAGGTCTCAGAGTGTGTTCCTTGCACTGTTTCTCTATTTTACATATTCAATTTTATCTTGAAGTTTCTTTTTTTTAGTACAAATTATATTTTCTTCATTGATTTTTAATATTTTTCAGGCACGATTCCCATTCCTCCTTCCATTTCCCATCAAGCTCACAGGAATACAAATGTCCTATCATATGCAGAGAACTGTAATATACACTTCGATCCTGCTGCTAATGTGTGATAATTATATATTTTCCTTGAATGTTACAATGGCATTTTCTTCTTGGTGACTACAGTCTAATATATCATCTTGTTTCAAAGCTTTTTGTTTCTTTTTTGAGCTGGTTGCTTAGAAGCATAATATATTAGGTAATGTTTCCTCCCAGGAACAGAAAATTCTTCTCGGTTTTACAAATTATAAATAAAAGGAATTGTACTTTAAATAAACACTTATATATGGAATTAGGATCTCCCAGAAACTAATTTTCACCATTGGTGAAAAGGCATTTATAGGAACATTTAATGAGAACGGAATGAAATTGTATTTAAAGTAGCTGGTTGTCATTGATCTCTGATCTTGCCTACAAAAAATTTTATCCCACTAGGGAATCACTTGTATATCTGAAATTATGTGGCTTTACCTTAATTTATCCAAGATTTAAAGCAATTCTATTAGCTTGACACTTACTGACAGTGCCCCTTGCTGATTGTATCCAAGAAGTGGTTGGATTTCTCTCAACTTTTCTTTGATTCATAAAGCTGCTTACCATAGCACTGGGAATCTTTATTGAAGAAATAACTTTTGATTAAGTTAAATGGAGAGAAAGGGAATTTCTAACTTACTTATATTGCTTACAGAAGCATAATTAAGTTGTGGGATAAGAGATTTCAGTGACTTCTTAAAAAAATTAAGAAGAGTAAGCTTGGAGAGGGCATATTCACAATGCAAAAAGCATTTTTAAAGTTAGGAAGAAAAACGGGGCACCTGGGTGGCTCAGTTGGTTAAGCGTCCAACTTCGGCTCAGGTCATGATCTCATGGTTTTTGAGTTCGAGCCCCGCATCAGGCTCTGTGCTGACAGCTTGCTCAGAGCCTGGAGCCTGCTCTGGATTCTGTCTCCCTTTCTCTCTGCCCCTGCACCGCTCATGCTCTGTCTCTCTCAAAAATAAATAAACATGAAAAAAAAAAGATAGAAAGAAAAACAATTACCAAACCATGGTATGATTTGTGATTTGTTTTTCCAAGATTAGGGATGAATTTACTAAAGAGTTCTCTAGTTTTCAAGGTTCTATTTATAACCAACAATTCAAATGAGTTAAAACACCACTGACTTTGAGAGACAGGGAGGGATCCTGAGAGCATTTTGACCAAATCCCACTGAATGTCATAGATATCAGCCTGGAGTTATAGATAGTGGAAGTGGGCTCCATACCTCACTGGCACAGTGGTCAAACCAATCTGGGTAGACATAAAGAGGTTTTGTTTTAAATTGTAAGCAATGTTTTTTCCTTCCTCTTTGGAGAGTTTTTGAGGGGACCCCATTGCTCTAACTAATATGTGTTGTTTTGATTTTCCTGCTGTGTTTACATTAGAATTGAAGGCAATTCATGGATTAGGCAGTTAAAGGCAGATAATTTATAGGTGTCAGTTAGAGAACTTTACCTTTATACCTTGGCTAGGTGATTGCATGCATACCTAGGTGATTTTTGGATTACTTAGCATATGTACCATTTTCTTGTGATTATTTTTTTTTTTTTATTAAATGCCAAGTATAGGCCAACACATTTAAAATTTTTTTTAACGTTTTTATTTATTTTCGAGACAGAGAGAGAGCATGAATGGGGGAGGGGCAGAGAGAGAGGGAGACACAGAATCGGAAGCAGGCTCCAGGCTCTGAGCCATCAGCCCAGAGCCCGACGCGGGGCTCGAACTCAGAGACCGCGAGATCGTGACCTGAGCTGAAGTCGGATGCTTAACCGACTGAGCCACCCAGGTGCCCCTAGGCCAACACATTTTAAAGAGTGAGTGTTTCCTCGTTTTCTAAGACCTGCCTAAACCACACTGGCTGGTCTCTTCTCTGGCTTACCTCATCTATAAAGTACTAGTGTTGGTAGTGTTGATGGAGGGGCAAGTCATTGCACTTTGGTATTTGTTTTAGACTCCTTGGAAAGTGCTTCATGCAAAGGGATGGGAAGAGAAAAGGGTGTAATTGCAAGAAGGAAATGACTCTTCTAGTGATTATCCTTTTGGTCGCTAATCACTTGGCAATCTATAAGCCTACCTAGGATCCTGGATTCTGACTCTTGTTAGATTTATAAAAATCCCCTTGAAAGCTAAATGCCACTTTCATGACATGTACCAAAGGTATCAAAGTGGGAGCAATTTGTGTCTGTAGGCAATATTTTGTCATTAAAATTGTTTAGATTTCTGGATACGTGGTGATCATAAAAAGCAAACGAGCTGATTTTATCATTGTATTTTAATTCTCTAAAGACAATGTACTCAACCATTGGTATGCTACTAGTGACAAGTTATAAAAATATATGTAAGGAAAGAGATGTATCATATTAGATCTTTTAAAATGGCACATATATTCAAAGTTGGAGACCTGAGCACATTATATCTATGACATTTTTCAGTGTACAGTGATTGTAATTGCATATATAAGTTTTAGGGGTTACTTGAATAAACATTGAGATTCCTAGGACCATTCCATAGACCATATTTGGCACCAACCTAATGAAAATGATATAGGAAAGGAATCACATCTTGCTAATAGAGCAGAGTTAGACATTTCTAAAGGAAACATTCATGGACGCAACCAGGAGTCATTTTCTCCAGGTGATAGCTCACATACAAGGAGATAAGATTCATGTTGGTTAAAGTTCCAGAGCCTTCTGTACTTAGAAGTTTCATTTTCCTCAAAAGCCAAAATATCTTGTATTATCTCCAAGGGCTGGCTTCCAGGGTCAGTTAGAGAGCCACGTATGCACAGAAGAGTCACTATACCCAAGGGAGCCCAAATCGTGTGTCTTCATGGGGTGTGTGCATCTGGAATGATCATTTCTTTGTAGTTCCTCCTAGTCCAGATGAGATCTACCAATCAGGGACCATTTCTGCTCTAATCAATATTGACTGGTAACATAGTTTATAGCCTACCCTTATCTGGCTCCTAGGGAAACAAAGCTAGAAAGCTAAACAAGGTCAAATTCTTATGGAGCAGGGGAAGGGATTTTGTTAAATGATTGCCTATGACACTGGGTCATAGAGGGTCAAATTTAATCTCTCATAAGTCAATGATCATGCCTTATTAAAACAATAATTTATTTTCTCAATTGAATCATTGCCTTTTTGTTAGACCCAGCTTAGAGATAATAGGTAAAAAGATACATTTTCTTTATTCATGTGTTATCTTTATTTTCTTATCCTCTAACCTTATTTTTTGGTTACGACATGACTGATTTTCCTCTCAGAGCTTCCCCCAAATATTTTACAGACACTGAAATAATATTTTTACTTTAGTGAGTAAAATATATGCTTCTCAGAATGTGTCAAAATGACTCTTTGGAGGTTGTTTTCTTCCTCTCCTATAACCATCATGAGAATTCAGCCATGATGATAAAAATATAATCTTAGTCCTTAGTGCTGTGCCCTAGAATTAATGTGCAAATGTCCAAAGCTGTAGGCATATGGGCCTGGCCTAAGAGTGCTTGATGTTTGCATATGTATTTTCTAAAATGACAGTGCTTCTTATGAATATTGTTGTGGCAAACATTTTATTTCAGTCTGTTAAGGAAGCTAAGAGATTGTGAAATATTTTCATTGATTTTTCTTCCTACTAGAAGAAGTAGAAATTCTTGCATTACTTTCATTTATAAGTGAGTATAAACTTGGGATTCGTGGACTTGAGAACAGCATGTAAGCACAGTATGATAATCGTCTCAGGAAAGCCAGCACTTAGCAAACACCTGTTACTGAAGCTCTGTGCCCAGTTTGACACCATAATTCTAAAGATTTAAGAAATTTAGACATGAGGTGTACTAAGAAGATTAAAATATTATGGTAGGAAAAGAGAGAAGAATAGGGATTATTTAGTCTGACACAGAGAAAAGGTAAAAAGGTAACCAACCTAACGGGCATATATCCAAGCACTTTTACTTTTATAATTTACTAAAATATATAATGAAGTGTGCCATGTTCTCTATCTAGGGAATGACTATCTTATGCACTGTTTATTGTATCAAAAGGGGGAATTTCCTTTTTCCTTTCTTTTTTCTTCAAATTTTTATTTAAATTCTAGTTAGTTAACATACTGTGCAATATTGGTTTCAGGAGTCGAATTCGGTGGTTCATCAGTCATGTACAACACCCAGAACTCATCATAACAAATGCTCTCCTTAAACCCTATTGCCCATCTAGCCCATCCCCCCACTCACCTCCCTCCCTCAACCCTCCTTTTGTTCTCTATCATTAAGAATCTCTTATGGTTTCCCTCTCTTTCTCTCTCTCTCTCTGTTCACCTAGGGTGCATTTCTTTGAAATGTGGTAAGTAGCTATAAAATTTCTTCATTTTGCTTACTGAATATTGTTCTCTTTTAGGATGAACTGTGTATATGTATGCTTGTATTAAAAAATGACATTTAACAGACAAATTCAAATCAGAATGGAAATGTTTTCTTTCTCAAATGGTGTATCTCTACAACTAATGATTAGAGGATGATATAAAATAGCATGTTATTTATTATGAAGACGTGATAAACTGGTTAAAATGTATGGCATCAAGAAGCATCTTAGGAAGGTCTGTTCTTTAAACTGACCTCTTGCATCTCTGGCAAGGAGTAAATGAGGGCTTAGTAAGAGGATCTTTCTCTTCTATACAGAATTATTTCCTTTCCCATAGGTAAAATTTAATGGGCAAGTATATAAAGATATATGCTTACTAGATACTATCCAAAGAACTATCATATGCATCATAAAATAAATTGTATCGCTGAGATCTGTAATGGATGTCTCCCCACCAAGAATTTGATGTTATACATTGTACTTTTAAGGAATGATAATGTTGTGGCCATTACTCATGTAGAAAGCACTCCAGCTGTACAGGATGCTAACAGTTTGCTAAAATGCTTTCATTTATCTGATGTTTTAAAATTAATTCCTTCTTCCTTGGCCATTTGATTTTTGCACATTTTTTAAAGAATTGCTTAATCATGTTATTTAATAATTCAACTAACATTTATTGCCTCCCTATTATGTGTGAGATGTTTTTAACACTGGGTACCTTGGGGGATGGGAGGAGAATGACTATTATGCGCCCACTCCTGGGGATTTTTCATCTACTTTAACTAGTATGCATACATATATATGTGTGTGTTGTCACTTAGATTAAGGGGAGATAGAAAAGATAAATAAGGGAAATTCAATGAGATAAACCTCAAAGCAGTGGAAATTTCTTTGGTTAAAACATGGAGAAAATATTTCAACAAGTAGACAATATTATTGAATAAATTCTCTGATGATATAATTATGGTGAGATGAAAAAACATTGTCTACGACACAAAAATTAAATGGGTTGATTTTTTCATGATTTAAAATACCCAAACAATTGGGTTCCTAGTGCATTCTGGCAGATGGAAGGAATTTACTAAAGTGACACATGATTTTTTTTCTAACTTTGAATTTTTCAATATTTCTTTTAAAAAAATTGTTAACGTTTATTTGTTATTGAGAGACAGAGTGTGAGCAGGGGGCAGGCAGAGACAGAAGGAAACACAGAATCTGAAGCAGGTTCCAGGCTCTGAGCTGGCAGCACAGAGCCCGATGCGGGGCTCAAACTCACAAAGTGTGAGATCATGACCTGAGCCGAAGTCACTTAACTGACTGAGCCACTCAGGGGCCCCTGAACTTTTTAGTGTTTCTAATCTTTGTTTCAAGTGTACAGTACAATGATTCAACACTTCCATACAACACCCTGTGCTCATCACAACAAATGAACTCCTTAATCTCCATCACCTATTTAACCCATTCTCCTACCCACTCCCCTCTGATAACCCTCCCCTCTGATAACCATCAGTTCGTTTTCTATAGTTGAGTCTGTTGCTTGGTTTGCATCTCTCTCTCTTTTTTGTCCCTTTCATATGAGTGAAATCATATGGCATTTGTCTTTCTCTTTCTCTGACTTATTTCACTTAGAATAATACTCTCTAGCTCCATCTATGTCAATGCAAATGGCAAGATTTCATTCTTTCATTTTTGTGGCTGACTACTATTCCATTTCATCTATCTATCTATCTAGCTAGCTAGCTAGCTAGCTAGCTATTACATAATATATTTATATGTAATATATAATGTAATATATATGGAATTATATATATAATGAAATATAATGGAATATTATATATATATCAATCATATTTTAATCCATTTATCAGTGGACACGGGCTATTTTCATAATTTGGCTACTGTAGATAATCATGCACATAAATGTGCATATATTCCTTTGAATTAGTATGTTTTGTAGATGTGTTATCTCATGTTATCACTTGTTTACCTGTGTATAATTTAGCACCCCAAATAAGAAGAGTAATTTATCAGTAATGTTTACTGTTTCTCAAGTGCCTTAGAGGATTTCAATAAATATTTGCTGCAAGAATGGGGGCACCTGGGTGGCTCAGTTGGTTAAGCATCTGATTTAGGTTCAAGTCATGATCTCACGGTTTGAGAGTTGGAGCCCTGCATCGAGCTGTGTGCTGACAGCTTAGAGCCTGGAGCCTGCTTCGAATTCTATGTCTCCCTCTCTGTCTGCTCCTCCCCCGCTCATGCTCATGCTTTGTCTCTCTCTCTCTCAAAAATAAATAAACATAAAAAATATTTTAAAAATATTTGCTGCAAGAATAAATATGAATGAATAAATAAATCTATAACAAAAACATTGAAATTATGTGAAGATTGTTTTAGGTCATGTGCTAAGTAAATTACATATTTAGAAAGTAGAGGAAGCTTATGTTGATGTTATTTCAACTGACAAGTCTTAATTTATGAACTGCTTTGTGAAGAACAAAAACAAAAGGAAAATATGATTTTAATTGATCTGAAGCTTAAAAGGAACGAATGGGTACTTAAATGTGAATACAGTCTTGAGTAGCATGAATTTTAGTCTGTTGTGTGTAAGGGAGGTAATAGCTCATTATGTTTTGTATTAATCAGAAATTTTCTTAAGAATGGTGTTTTTTATTCTTATTTTATGAGAGAGAGAGAGAGAGAGAGAGAGAACAAGCAGGGGAGAGGAGCAGAGGGAGAGGGAGAATCTTCAGCAGTCTCCATGCTCAGCACAGAGCCCAACATAGGGCTTGATCCCACGACATTGGATCATGACTTGAGCTGAAATCAAGAGTCGGATGCTCAACAGTCTGAACTACCCAGGCATCCCAAGAATGGTATTTAAATTAGGTCATTTTTACTAAGCTGTGTTCAGAATATCACTGTAAAAGTGAGGAGAAACCTAGAAATCATCTAATTTTGGAGATGTCTGAGAGGCTGGAACTGAAGAATTAGAATACAGAATTCAAGGCAGTCACTGCTGCTGAAAAATGACAAAGGAATCCTGGAAAATGGAGAGTCAGAAAGAAGGAGCTTCATATGTAAACTCTCTGCAAGATCTCTGGATGACCCCTGAAATATTCATGCAATGGACATATCCCAAATAGGTCAGCTAAGGACAAAAGATCTGAACTAGATTTGAGATGTTAACCAAGAGACAGAGTTTGCAGTTTGAGTTTAACCAAAGAAACTACCTCGGCTTACTACTTTGTAGTATCCAAGGAAACTGGAAAAGCAAAACACAAACCAAAAATGTAACACTCTGCAGGGAATAACAGAATCTGGAGTTTCCATGACATGCCAACCTGAAACTAATAAACCAACTCTGAAATGACCCAGATGTTTTTCATGGCATGTTAGTGTTCTGGATCTACTCCTTTCTTGTATGTCGTTTCAATATACAGTATTCCTTAGTAGTCTTGTCTTCCTTGCCTCAAAATGTAGGCTGTAGCTATAGACTAATATTAAATTTTCTGCATTTGTAGCTCTAAAGTTTTTACTTAGGAAGGCTTCTACATTGCTTTCCTTCATGCACTTTTAAAGATTCCAACTGAACTTGCTAAATGGATGGTTCTAAAAATAGGAACCTCAAGCTTATTTTCTTTCTCAAGCTCCAGTTTTGAAGATGTAAATATTTCTTCTATATCTCCATTTGATTTATTCATTTTAAATAAAAGGAATTTCTGGTCCAGATAAATGGAATCCTATCATAAGTCCTATAGCCATCGTTGCTCTGCCCCTCTTTAAATTTTTCTGAAATATCTTGGGCATATTCTATTATTGGGTCTTTTGTTTCCTTCTGGTTTAACTGCCACTACCATAACTTTAAACTTTATAAATTCACGTATGAATTACTCTAATGGATCATACCAGGCTTTTGGCATCCTACATATTGTTACTAAGTTATGATTACAATGTCCTCCTATGTTTTCTTTTGCCCAAATTGTCACCCTTCTTATTACTCCTTTATAATCAGAGTGACATTTTTAAAGTACAAATCTGGTCAAATATTTTTCCATATAAAATGAAATTACTTGATTGTCTATCAGATAAAGTTCAAATTCCTTTCCATGGCATTCAAGACCTCCTATTCATTGTCATTATTTAAGATATTGCTTCTTCTCACTATAGAACTTATGCCTCAGCTTTGTGGAAAGAACTTCTATTACCTAACTGTGTCATGCTTATTCATACTTCCATGCTTTTATATGTCTTCTCCTTTCTGGGAATGCAGTATATATCACTTTTCACTTTGACAGACTCCTGCATGCATTAAGGTTCTATTCAAGAATATCCTCCTCTGAGATATCTTCCATGACACTCCCCAGTCTCCTATCCAGAGAGACATGTGAAAAAACACTTCTCAGTTGTGCAAGATACTATTTGCCAGAATTGACTTCTCTTCATTGAAACTCTCTCTTCCCTTGGCTCTCCTGATTTTCTTTTGATTTTTTTTTTGTGTGTGTGTTTGTGTGTGTGTCTTCTTGACCTCTTTTGATGTCCATTTCTGAATGAGTCACTATATTGTCTTTAGAACATGCTATTTACTTTCAAAAAACTTTACTCAACTTTAATTACACAATTATATCTATGTATTTGCTGTCTATCACACCCCCACTCCAGCTAGATTATAAGTACCATGGTGTCAACCCGTGGTGTTTTTTCCCCCATCTCCAGCACAATGAGAGATATGTTTAAGGCATTCAGTTATTGTTTGTTGAGAAAATAAATGAATGAATGCACAAAATGTTTTAACTTAAATATCTCTTATACCAGATTATGAAGTTCTTGAGGAATATATGGTGTTTTATTTTTCCCTATATGCCTAGTTTTTATTATGCTGATACCTAGCATGTGTAAAACTTATTGCTACATAAAATTAAAATTATGAGATTAGAGTGTGTGTGTGAAGAGGAAAGGAAAGAGTAATCTGATTGGGAAATGGTGGAGATGAAGATTAGGCAAAGAATCCACAACTACTTAAAAGAAATTTTATATTATCTTTATTTCTAAGATGAGAGAGAGGAATAAGGATTCAGGCATACTGATTAAGGTAAATTAACATTTTTACTCATCATGAGTATGGCAAATCTCTGTTTTAATATAAAATGTTTTACATATTTCACTCATAAAAAGATAGAATTAATTATACTCAAAATTACATGGCGCTGTGTGCCTCATACCTATAATTAACAAATACAGATAGAAATGTAACTTGTGAGTTGGGGAATGCTGAGGATAGAGAGGTGGTGGTAGTATACTTAGGTTTTATTTGGTAAGACTGTTTCATTCCTGGGAATGTGACTAAGTAACACTTGTGATTTCTTTCTTGTAGGTTTGCTTTTTTAAAAGTTGTTAGAGGCACTTGAGTGGCTAAGTTGGTTGAGCATCTGACTCTTTATTTTAGCTCAGGTCATGATCTCATGGCTGTGGAATCAAGCATGACATTGGGCTCTGTGCTGAGCCCGGAGCCTGCTTGGGAATCTCTTTGTCTCTCCCTTTGCCTCACTCCCCTGCTCTCTTTCTCACCCTCTCTCTTTCTCTCTCTCTAAAATAAAAATTTTTTTACATTATTAAAATATATTAAAGCCATCACAAAATTTAAAAAAAACCTTACCTATAAAATAGCAAATTTAAAATCAGAAGCCAGGTTATCAGTGAACAAAGGAGTATAAAAGTATAATTGAATTATTCAAAAACAGAATATTCTCTTTTTCTTTGCCTTAAACAATGTTTTGGGTCTCCATACATGGATGAATTTCAAATCAATAAAAATATTTTTTTTCTATTCACTCTGAATCTTAAGATTTTTATAGGGAGCCAGATAGAAATGTTTAGCCCTGTGGCTCAAAAGAACATGTTGTCCATGAAACCTGACTCAGCATCCCCTTAGGTATTACCTGCAGTGATTCCTCAGTGCTTAGCCCCTGTCTTGGGACAACAATGTTTCTATTCTGAGTCAGCTGGAGATAATGATCTCATTTACTTTGGCCCTCTGTCCTTAATGTTTGTGATCAGGACATTTATCATCACCAGATACAATGATCAGATCTGTCACCTATTGTTATGGACTGAATGTTTGTGTCCTTTCCAAATTCATATGTTGAAATCCTAACCTGCAATGTGATGATATTAGGAGGTGAGGACTTTGGGAGGTAATTAGGTCATGATGGTAGAGCCCTCGTGAATGAGATTAGTGCCCTTATAAGAGAGCTTTCTTGCTCCCTCATTGCCCTCTGCCATATGAAAATAGAACCAGAAATACTTATCTGCAAATCAAGAAGCAGGCTCTCACCAGACACCCGATCTGGTTCACCTTGATCTTAGGCTTCCCACTCTTCAGAACTGTAAGAAATAAATGTTTAAGCCACTCAGTCTGTACTAATTTGTTATTATAGCGGTCCAAACTGGCGACTAAGACACCAAGTTATCCATTATTGTCTCTTCTGTTCTGAATTTTACACTGAATTCTCTCTGTGTCGTTTTCTATGTTCTCAATTGTAAGGAGTTTGGGTTTTTTTCTCTGCCTCACAGTACAAACTTGGCAAGCTCCTAATACTTCACACCTTTGCATTAAGGGCACTGAAGCACTGGGGGATCTTGGTTTGTCTTCTTATTATGCAAGTTAGTATCATCCCAAGCATGAGGACAAGCCTGACACAGTTGCCTTGTCTATGGGGTTAGTATGAGTATCATCTTAGAGATCATTGATAGGCTGGCAGGTAAGGAGAGCTCCTGTGGAGAGCATGCCTACTTTGAGAGTCAGAAGAAATTTTGAAGACTGAAGCTTTGTTCTGGGAGTACAGAGCTTCCCAGTCTACTTCAGTCTTAAAGAGTCAGAGTTGACTCTTAAGTTGGCTTAAAGAGTCAGAGTTGGCTCAAAAATAAATCTGTTTCTCCTGATGGGAAAGGGACACTCTTAAGTCAGTGACTCACCTTTATACCAGGGAAAAGTGATATGTTCTAAGTCCAATTGAACTCTTGTTATGGTTTATATTCCCTTTGGTTGAGTCCTGTAGGTAAGATGCTTTGCAAGGTCAGGCAAGCACTATAGTAAGTGAGGCAGGGAGGTCCGGAGTGGATATCAACAAATATAATAGGACATGCATGACTGAAATGGGATGCCCACTGATTAGCCAGTGTCATTTTTGGGTGTTTTGTTACTGCTTTTTTTTCTTGTTATTTAAGCTTATTTTTCCTTTTTGTTTTTAAGTTTATTTATTTTGAGAGAGAGAGAGAGACAGCACGAGTGAGCAAGGGGGAGGAGCAGAGAGAGAGAGAGAGAAAGAGAATCCCAAGCAGGTTCTATGCTGTCAGCACAGAGCCCAACACTGGGCTCAGTCTCACAAACTGTGGATTCATGACCTGAGCCGAACCAGGCTGAGCCACTCATGCTCCCCTAGGCTTATTCTTCAAGGAAAGCTATGCATCTGAACTTTTATGCGAAATTCTATGATTTTTAAATGTTCTGAACTATATCATGTTAAAAAAATTGTAGTGTCAGGGATCAATCCAACAAGAGGATATAATAATTATAAATATCTATGCACCCAACACTGGAGCAACTAAATACATAACGCGCATATTAATGGACATAAAGGGTGAAATTGGTGGTTACAATAATAATAGGGAACTTTAACACCCCACTTACATTAATGGGTAGATCATCCAGGCAGAATATCAATAAGGCAACAGTGTCTTTGAATGACACATTAGACCAAATGGACATAACTTTTATATACAAAACATTCCATTCAAGAACAACAGAATACACATTCTTTTCAAGTGCACATGGAACAATCTCCTGAATTGATCACATGTTAGGTCACAAAACAAGTCTCAATAAATTTGAGATTGAAATCATATTATGCATTGTTTCCTGACTACAATGGTATGAAACAAGAAATCAGTCACAGAGAAAACCTGGAAAAGAAACAAATACATGGAGGCTGAACAGCATGCTGCTAAGTAACCAAGGGGTTAATGATGAAATCACAGTAGAAATAAAAAACACCTGGAGACAAATGAAAATGAAAACTAGTGGTCCAAAATAGTTAGAACATAGTGAAAGCAATTCTAAGAGGGAAGTATATGGTGATATGGGCCTACCTCAAGAAATAAGATAAGACTCAAATAAAAAAATCTAACTTTATAAAAAAATCTAACTTTATAAAGGAATTAGAAAAAGAACAAAGACAAGGTGAGTAGACAGAAGGAAATATTAAAGATCAGAACAGAAATAAATGACAATAGAGACTAAAAAACAATAGAAAAGATTAGTGAAGCCAAGAGCTGGTTCTTTTAAAAGGTAAACAAAATTGATAAACCATTATCCAGATGCATCAAGAAAAAAGACAAAGGACAAAAATAAATAAAATCAGAAATGAAAGAGGAGAAGTAACGACTAATACCACAAAGATTATACATGGATACTATGAAAAATTGTATGTCAACAACTGGATAACCTAGAAGAAATGGATTCATTCCTAGAAATGTACAATGTTCTAAAAGTGAATTAAGAAAATATAGAAAGCCTGGACAGACCAATTACTTGTAATAAAATTGAACTTGTAGTCAAAAAACTACCAAAAAAAATTCCAAGACCAGATGCCTTTACAGATGAATTCTACCAAACATTTAAAGAACAGTTAATACCTATTCTACTCAAACTATTCCGAATATAGAATGAGAAAGAAGGCTTCCAAATGCATTCTATGAGGTCAGTATTACTATCATACCAAAACCAGAAAAAGACACCACACACATACACATGAAACTACCAGCCAATATTTCTGATGAATGTAGATACAAAAATCCTCAACAAAATATAAGCAAACCACATTCAACAGTATATTAAAAGTATCATTCACCACATTCAAGTAAGATTTATTCTAAGGATATAAGGATGGTTCAATATTTGCTAATCAATCTATATGATACATCGTATCAAGAGAACAATGGGTAAAAATCATATGATCATCTCAATAGCTACAGAAAAAGCATTTGATAAAATTCAACATCAATTTATGACAAAAACTCTCAAAAAGTGGGTTTAGAGGGAACATACAACAACATAATAAAAGCCCACATAAGAAAAAGCCCACATAAGAAAAGCCCACACTTTACATCATACTCAATGGTAAAAAACTGAGAGGTTTATCTATAAAATCAGGAAAAAGTCAAGGATGTCTGCTCTCACCACTTTTATTCAACATAGGACTGGAAATCCTAGCCACGGCAATCAGACTAGAAAAAGAAATAAAAGGCATCTGTATTGGTAAGGAAGAAGTTAAACTGTCTCTATTTGCAGATGACATGATACTGCATATAGAAAACCCTAAAGACTTCTCCCCAAACCTACTAGAACTGATAAGTGAATTCAGTAAGGCTGCAGGGTAAAAAAATCAATACCCATAAAACAGGAGTATTTCCATACACTAATGGTGAAGTAGCAAAAAGAGAAATTAAGAGAACAATTCCATTTACTGTTGTACCAAAAAGAATAAAATACCTAGGAATAAACTTAAACAGTAGGTTAAAATCTGTACTCTGAAAACTATGAAGCATTAATGAAAGAAATTGAAGACCACATGAACAAATGGAAAGATAATCCATGCTCATGGACTGAATGACCAATATTGTTAAAATTTACATACTACCCAAAGTGATCTACAAATTCAGTGCAATCCCTATCAAAATACCAGCTGCATTTTTCATAAAACTAGAACAGATCATACCAAAATTTGTATAGAAACACAAAAAACCCCTGAATAGCCAAAGCAATCTTGAGAAAGAAGAACAAAATATCACAATTCTGCATTTTAAGACATACTACAAAGCTGTAGTAATCAAAACAGTATAGTACTGGCACAAAATAAGCACATAGATCATTAGAATATAATAGAGAACCCAGAAACAAACCCATGCTTCTGTGGTCAGTTAATCTATTTCAAAGGAAGCAAGAGTATACAATAGAGAAAAGACAGTCTTTTCAATTAATGGTGCTGGGAAAACTGGACAACTACATGCAAAAGAATGAAACTGATCCACTTTCTTACACCATACACAAAAATAAACTCAAAATGTATTAAAGACCTAAATGTGAGGCCTGAAACCATAAAAATCCTACAAGAGAACACAGGTAGTAATTTCTTTGATATTGGCCGTAGCAACATTTTTCTAGATTTATTTCTTCAGGCAAGGGAAACAAAATCAAAAATAAAATATTAGGACTACACAAAAACAAAAGCTTTTGTACAGCAAAGGATATCATCAAAAAAGAAAAAGAAGGGAGAAGATATTTGCAAATTATATATCTGATAGGGGTTAATATCCAAAATAGATAAAGAACTTGTATAACTAAACACCAAAAAACCCCCAAAGAATCCAATTTATGAATGGGCAGAGGACCTGAAGAGACACATTTCCAAAGAAGACATACAGACAGCCAACAGACACATGGAAAGATGCTCAGCGTCACTCGCCATCAGGGAAATGCAAATCAAAACCCCAGTGAGATATCACCTTATACCTCTCAGAATAACTAGAATCAAAAAGACAAGAAATAGTAAGTGTTGGCATGGATGTGGAGAAAAAGGAACCCTCAGGTACTTTTAGTGCAAATGCAAATAGGTACGTACACTGTAGAAAACAATATGGAGGCTCCTCAAAAAGTGAAAAATAGAATGACCCTATGATCCAGTAATTGCATTTCTGGGTATTTACCCAAAGAATATGAAAACACTAATTTGAAGGGATATATGCCCTCCTATGTTTAGTGCAATACTATTTACGATAGCCAATGGATAAGGAAGATGTGGTGCACATGTTGACGCGAACGCATGCATGCCAGTGCGCACGCGCGCTCACACACACACACACACACACACACTCACTCACACTGACTATTACACAGCCATAAAAAAGGATTCAATCATGCCATTTGTAACATGGATAGGCCTGGGGGTATTATGCTAAATGAAATAAGTCAGACTAAGTACCATGTGATTTCATTCATATGTGGAATCTAAAAAAACAAAGCAAAGGAATAAAACAAAAAGTAGAATCAATCCTGTAAATACAGAGGACAAACTGATGATTGCCAGGGGGCAAGGTAGTAGGAGGATATAAGTGGGAGATACAGGCTTTCAGTTATGGAATGCATAAGTCTTGGGAATAAATGTACAGCATAGGTAATATAGTCCATGATATTTTAATAGTGTTGTATGGTGGCAGATGGTGCTACAATTGTGGTAAGTATATCATAATATATAGAGATGTGAATTGCTATGTTATACACCTGAAACTAACGTTAACACTACATCAACTATACTCAAAACAATTTTCAAAAACTTAAAAAAAATTGCGAGGTCAAATAAAGCTTGCAGGAAGGACAGATCTGCTTATCAGGTTACCATCTGTTCTCTAGGGGGAACAGGGAGGATGTGGAATTGAGTGATCTTCAGGTTTGAGGATAATACTGCTTTTCATCCATTATTGAACATCTCAGTCTTTGTCCCATGCACTCCAAAGCCAGGCTGCTATTTTAGCCTCAGAGAACTTGCTATGCCCTTTGGAAGGATCGTATTCTTTGGAATCTGGTATCTTATTGACAAGAACACAGCAGCAAATCAGAATGATAGACTCCTTTCACAGGGCATATGTCATTGCTCTGATCTTAAGATAATTGTTTGTGAATCATGTTGGGACCTTAGTAATATGGCCTAGCAAGGAGGCTGTGGATGTTAGGAAACTAAAATTGTTATTGTCTAGGCCTTTACAGAAAAAGTTTGCCAGGGTCTTGTCAAGTCAGTCAAACTGATAAAACTTAGATGGATTGGTGGCTGACTTGGTGTATTATGACTGGCTTGGCAATAAGGGGCTATGGCTTGGTTACTTGTGAATATGACCTAACTGGTGACTATGAATTGATGACAGGTGACTGACCTGGTGACTGTGGCTTGGTTATAGGGCACTGTGAACTGGTAACTATAGTTTGGTGACTGGTGAATATGACCCGGTGACTGGTGACTGTAGCTTGGATACCCAAAGGCTCACCTCAGAAACATTAGGAGTAATGGGCTTTGGGCAGCAAGATTAATTTCTCACCCCTCCCTACTGTTAAAATTGTGCCTTAACTTGCTGAGGCTTTGGGTAAAGATTGTAAAGGCCTCAGCCAGATCTGTTTTTAGTTGTACACTTATGGGAAATGTAGGGATTGGTTTTTAGTCACTTACACAGAGAAATATTTTTAAAGGAAATGGAATGTAATGTTTTATAAAATGGCCTCTGTGTGGAAAAAGCGCAATAGTTCTCAACTTTTTTCTTCCCTTCCCAAATTGTAGTTAATGCACCACTTCATGCCCATTGAGACTGTGACTGAATCTCTTATTTTCTTTGAATCTTGTAATTCCTTTCTTATGATCCTTTTCTTTTTAAGAGCAGACGTTCACTTACCTTAGGATTGTGTTTCATAAGGTATTAATCTTCTATAAAGGCTTATTAAAAGTTTTTAAATTGGGTTTCTAATGACATTAATCAAGCACATTATAGCAAGAAAATGTAATTCTCCCTAGATTTAGTAAATTTTCATTGTATCAATCATAAAATCCCTATGTTCTCCTCTGTACATGGGCAGAATGAGGAAGTGGAACAGATTGTTACATGTGGAAAGGAGAGAAAGGCAGCTCTTTGGGAATAATGGTGTTACAGATGCCAAACTTCTTATATGTGAAGGTCAGATAAGTTATTTTTTACAAGGGTATTGGGTATAATGCCTAAAGAATTTGGAAGAGTGAATCGTTATTTTGAACATATGTCATGGTCCCTGGAAGACGGTTCTTCTGGTCTTTGAATCCCCGTACCCATCAATACCAAACCACATTTTCAGTTTAAGAAAGGGTTGCTGATGGGAGGTACTTTCTGCCACAAGAAGTTAAGTCTCTGTAATACTGAAATCTGTACTTTTTCCAGGGTACATATTTATATTCAGATGGAGTAAAACTTAGCTGTTCTAGTATGAACACTTATTCAGGGTCTTTTGTTTGTCTCTAACTCATCAGATCCACTTTTACCCCATTTTTAAATCCTTTTGATCTTTGTTTTACACACAACTTTCATACTTATATGCTTTCTGAGCTGGATAAACCATATTACCTCTCTGGACCTCAAGTTCTCATCTAATGAAGGGGTGAGAGCTAATGTGCTTTCCATTCTGATAGTCTCTGATGGAAAGACACACAGACTGTATTTATGAAAAAATCATTACTAGAGAAATTGAATTGTTTTCCTAAAGATAGCTTCGGGCTGCATGCAGTCTTGCTGCATCCATACCCCCTCCTCTCTAGGACCCTACACTCATTGAGTATATAAATGGGATAGCTAATTGACAGCCAAGCTAACATACTTATGTGAGCTGTACCATCTTGGTCTTATGTATTCCCTTAATGATAATTAAATCTGTTGAACACTAAACAATACCCATTAAAGTTCTAACACTTCTCCCAAAGTTTCTAACATCCTCCAGTAAAAGGAATAATTTAGTGCCTGGGAAGAAGGGAGGTCTGTGACAGTGGCTTCATCTACAGATATAATTCAACTGAGAGAAGAAGGAAGACTGAGAATCTCTTTATTCATGCTGTGCCCCTATCCACTTTCAGTGAGTGGAGTCTAGCCATTGTTGAATAAGAACTTAAAAAAATAGTTAAAATTGCTGTTGAAAAATTGGGCACAGAGAAGTCAGAAAAATTCAGACAAACTATTTGGTGTATATACTTACCTCTAATGAGTGAAGATTCTTCCTTCTAAGTTGTCTGTTCCTAGAAGATACAAAGCAAACTACTAACGTGCAAGTCAAAGGTAATGTGACACTACCCCAACTCTTCCATTAGAATATAAAATTAAGCATTAAAAGGTTAACTTTTTAAAGTTTATTTATTTATTCTGAGAGAGAGTGGGTGGGGGAGGGGGGGAGAGAGAGAGAGAGAGAGAGAGAGAGAGAGAGAGAGAGAATCCCAAGCAGGCTGTGTGCTGGCAGTGCAGGGCTCAGATTCGAACTGTAAGATCATGACCTGAGCCAAAACCAAGAAGCCATGCATGCACCCCTAAAAGGTTAGCTTTTAATTAAAAGAATGTTAAATTGATTTGAAGAACAATAATTAATATTCAATTATATAACTGAATAATAGACTACATATTCTTATGGAAGTTTTATCTGGGGTTATAGAAAGAAGCTATTATTTCAATCAATGTGTGGGTTTTCACAATGAACCCCTGAGATTCTGGTGCCTCCACTTGTGAGAACGTCTTAATGGATAATACTGAAAAGGAATGCTTGAGCTTTATTGCCAGAGATTTCTCCAAAGTCTGAGCTCATCTATTATCTATTATAGATGGGAAGAAATTGTGTGCTGTGTTTTTTCTCTCTCTTATTCACAACGTCTGATATTTGGAATGTGAAGAACAAGTAACTCTTGGTTCCATCTTTCTTGTGTCCCACTGAGCCATTACCACCAGTATTAAAGCTAAATAATGCCGACATGAGCTGGTCTTAAAAGCACCAAGGAGAAATTTATTATTATCTTCTTAGCTGTTTGCTGAGAGCTGCTAGTATAGTAAATGCAAGGCCATATATTTGTCTAAAAATCTTAAAGGCTATATATTAAAAGGTGTAGCATGTTTACATCTTGTGTAATGTCAAATTATTATCATCTTGATTGTCTGTAACTTAAAATATTTTCCTATTTGTGACTTCCTTACTTTTCAAAGCAAGTAAATAATGATCTAATATTAATCTAATATGAAATAGCTGTGGTGTGTGCATATGTGTAGCTTGAGGTGGACACTGGTCAGTATTTTAGAATCAAATATAATCAGAAACATCTCTATGTCATTCTCCACAGTACCCCTCTGGATAGGTTTTAAAGTCTTAGATTTATAGGTGAGACCATGAAACTACCAGATTCATATGTGGTAAATCGTGAATTGGAATCTGGTTTTGTGTTGTCTGACTCCAAACCTCTGTTTCTTAAGGTTTTTGGTCACTGTTCTGTCTATGCATGGTTTTTTTCTCAAACAAAAGTATGACTTTCATGTATTATATTTAGCTAAGCTAAAACTGGCAGGCTTATATAAAGACTGTGTCTGATCTCATCTTACATTTTTCTTGTTTGTATAAAAACAAGAAATGTTGTTTTCTCTATTGCCTACTGTTTTTGTGGTATCTACTTACTTACAGTAAAAGTAAATAATATTTTCAATGGTCAATCCATTTACATGAGATGCTCTAAAAATGTCATACTATACTGCCTATTCTTAAGATTCATTGAATCCAGTTAGTTGGTAAAAGTTATGGACGTGTTTATGTGTATGTATATGTGTGTGTTTACAGAGTTTTCAGGTCAAAGAGTAACTGCCATGCAGTTTTCAGAATATATTTTATTATATTAAAAAAGAAAAAGGACTAAAATAAGTAATATTTCAAAAGCTAAATTGTTAAAACATATCACAATATACTAGAAAATAATCAGAACTTGGTTTAAAGTGATAATGTGGCATTCTTACACAATGAAGCAGTTTATGGAAACTTAGGCATAGAATCAGGGCATATAAAGACAAATTCTAATGTAAAAGAACCAAGAAAAGGAGCTATCAAAGCTTTCAACATATGAAGATCAGCTACAATAAGGAAAACATACAATTAGCATAATTTTCAACAGCCATTAAACTCTATTAGTCTAATGATGTCAAAATCTATGGAGAGTCCAACCAGAAACTGGAACCTCACAGACTGCACAGCATGGGAGCCAGCATGGACCCCTGGAATGACATGAATGAATAACTTCAGATTTTTGAACTTCTTGAAAGAGAGTTAGAACATTGGAGTTTGAATACAGAGCTCATTGTGTGTTCATGCCAAGCTCAGAGCTGTAAATAGAAGCTCTAGACGTGACCCCTGAGCCTTTGTTTCTTCTGTCTGCTTTGTATATGCCCCTTCTCCCAGATCCAAAGATAATCTGAGCTCTTGTCACACCATAGCTATCCTTGAGGGATGTATTGAGATTCCAAATGAAACTTTCGCAGCTGTGAAGTAAGTCTTCAGTGTTCCAGGACCTGCTTCCTGCTACACTGTGTGCCATCATGGTGGCCTTCAGCACTGATCTCCTCCACTTTCTGGGGTCTTTCACATTCTTTCCTATATATAAAAAGGGCTTGCTTCTCTTTTGAGTCCCCAAAGATTCTGCCTTGGCCTTCAGACACTTCTGTACTGACAAGGCATAGGTTTTCTAGACTTCTCCAGATGTTTTGGTATCTTTCCTTAACTCTTTCTGTGATTTGTTCACCTAATAAATTCCATGTAAGCTCTCAATGAGATCAATGTAAGAAATATTTGTATTCTTGTTTTCTCTTCACTTTCCCACTCCCTCAAAATAATCATTTGAGCAGGTGTTATATTTCATACTTTAAAGGCTATGAATTTTAGGTTTTTTCATCTTTGCCCTCTGTGCTCACAGGACTTGCATCTAGATTTATCACTGCTTAGAAGGGCCACCAAATAATTGAGCAGCACATTTCACTGATGCTCTAATAGGCAAAACATTGGAATCCACCATAAATAATCTAGAATAGAAAGCATATCATCTTAGTGTAATGCAATAAAGTATGTCAGTAAATTTGGAGAAATCACAGTATAATGTCTATAATGGTATTTGGAGGCATTCATCAAGGACAGGAAAACTTAAACTTTAGGACTTCTCCATTATCTGTTTTCTTGCTTTATATTTCTTGATACATTGATTTTTGTGGCTTAAAATGCTGTAATTATTCATCATGCAGGCTTTGCCCACCGTTAAGGACTATATGTTTGACATTTTCTAGTAATGGCGAAAGTATGATTCCATTAGGAGATTATCAGACTAATTTTTTTTTTGAAAGAGAGAGAAAGAGAGAAAATGTGTGCACACATTGGGGTGGGGGGGAGGGACAAAGAGAGAGGGAGAGAGATGATCTTAAGCAGAGTCCAAACCCAGCATGGAGCCCAATGCAGGGCTTGGCGTCACAACCGTGAGATCATGACCTGAGCTGAAATCGAGTCAGACACCTAGCCAACTGAACTACCCAGGTGCCCCTCAGATCATTTTTTAAATTCAGGCTTATAATGCAGAAAGCATGGATTTATATTCATCTGATTCAATCAACTTAATCAATGTGTATTGACATTTTGTCATACTTTTGATCTACCTTTCACAGACAAAGCTACTCAGTTTTTAGCATCCCATGTGGCATATTTGGGCTTCTAACCTAGGGATACCAGTGGTGTTCTCACTTCTGAGATCAGAGATGGGCACCATGGAAGAAGGAAAATGAAAAAGAAAGAAATTTACTTTAAAGAAGTTGTGAGATAGGCGACATCTGTCTTTGTGAACTATATTTCTATTTCAGGACTCCTTAATTCTTTGTACTACAGCTCTGAGGTCATTTCCTCTCTTCCTGCAGACCTGTCTGGGATCAGTGCCACAGGCATATGGGACCATCTGGGGTAGATGCTTGGATTCTGATCTATCCAGAAAAAACTGACCTACCCCTGTTATTTCCTGTCCTTTGTTAGTCTTGCTTGTGCTTGTTTAATGAACTAAGAAAACCAGTCTCTCAAAGTGACTCCATAGTGTTCCTTGGGATTCTATTAAATATTATGTGATAAATTGGGGCCATAACCAAACACATTTGGGAATTGTTTGGTTAAACAAAGTTTCTGTAGTGTAGCACTTCTCAGAGACTTTAGTAAGCAATGAATCCCCAAGCAATGCATCAAATGTTCACTATTCCTCAAAGTTATTACACTATGGAAACTTATTTTATGGGATTGCCTTTTAGAATCAGTGTACCTGAAAATAAATTTGCGGAGGTGATAAAACAAGGTATAAAATATTGATAATGTGTAAATATATTATAAATATCCAAGGACAGTTAAATTTTCATGGACATGCCTTTTCTCTTTACCAATTACTGGAACAAAATTTTAGTCATTTTTTTTCCCTAAAAAAGTTTTCACATCTTTGTGAACTGACACAGACACAGGAATGGCATTTTCATGGATAAGGAATTGGTTTTGGAATCAGAAGTTCAAGTTTCTGATCCCAGATCTGGTCCTAACTAGCTTATGACCTTAGGTAGGATATCTTACCTTGCTGGGCCCTACTTTCCTCAGCTATAAAATAGAGAATATGGACCAAAAGAGCTTTTTGGTTCTAGTATTGACATGCTCTGATTTTGAAGAAATCTATTAATGTTAGATAGATTTTTTAGTGTTTCTTTATTTTGAGAGAGCGAGCAAGCAAGCAGGGGAGGTGAAGAGAAAGGGAGAGACAGAGAATCCCAAGCAGGCTCCATGCTGTCAGTGCAGAGCCCAACGTGGGTCTTGAACTCACGAACCATGAGATTGTGACCTGAGCCAAAACCAAGAGTCAGATGCTTAACCAACTAAGCCACCAAGGTGCCTCAGTGTTGAACATGAATCGTTTTCTTTTTCATACGTTAGAAAATAAGAGAATATGGAAGAATAGATAATTAGGACTTAAAATATCTCTCTATAAGAAAATAGAATATAAATATATATATATTTACAAGTGTGTCTATGCTCAAACACATATACATATAAACTATAAAGAATGATAAAATAAATACCCTAGTGCCTGCTATCCAGCTGAAAAGCAGAAATTAAAAAATATCTTTTAAGCTCTTGCTACATCTTCACTTTGGCATGTTCTTTAATTCTCCCACTGAAACATTGTAGTGAATTTTGCGTTTATCATTCTCTTGATTTTTGTTTTAGTTTTACTATATATTATGTATATCTAGGCATGTTTATTGTTTTTGAGAGGGAGACAGAGAGAATGAGTAGGGGATGGAGAGAGAGAGAAGAGACACAGAATCTGAAGCAGGTTCCAGCTCTGAGCTGTCAGCACACAGTCTGATGCAGGGCTGGAACTCATGAGCCATGGGATCATGACCTGAGCTGAAGTCGGACACTTAACTGGTTAAAACTGAGACACCCTGGCGCCCCCAGGCAATATATTTTTAAATTTTGTACATATTTGGCCTTTATAGAAATGGTATTAAATTATAGGTATTTTTCTTTTTTTTTTTTTCAATTAAATTGGTTTCTAAGTCTCATACATATTGATGAGAGTAGCTGTAATTTATTTATTGCATGGTAAAATACATAGTATCCCAGGATATGAGTACATCACAGTTAGGTTGTTATTTTGTATATTCTTGGATCAGACATTTAGTTCTGCAATATTTAGTCTTTCTTATTTTCTAATATAAGAAATAAAAACTTATAAATGTTGCTCAAAATATGGTCCTGTTAGGACCATCTAATAATTTATTGAGATATTTTTATCGTTATTCAGTTGAGAGTATTAAACTATCCAGTATTACTTCTTTGAACCATGAGGTTTTTGTAAATGTAACTTATAAAGTATATGTTTCTTTATCTTTTTAATATTGATTTTAACTTTGTTGGATTATGGTGAAAGAAGGTAATTTGTATGATATTAATTTTTTCTCAATTTTTCAGAATTGTTTTTATGATTGGATATAGCATAAGTCCAAAGAAAATAAGCAAAACACTTCTCTTTAAAAAAAAAGCATAAAATTCAATAAAACAGAAAAAATAAACACTGAAAGGATAAAAAATATCAAATGTGAGTCCCTAGAAAAGGCTAATGAAATGGACAAATTTCTGGTAGGCACAATTAAGAAAAAAGAGATATAGCACAAATAAATAGTAATAATAAATTGGTGTCATGGCTACAGGAGCAAGCAGAAATTTAAATTATAATATGAAATGCCATGAATAACTTCATACTAAAAAGTTAGAAATTGGCAAATTCTTAGGAAAAAGGTAAATGTAGGAAAACTGGCTCAAAAAACAATAGAATTCTTGTTTCCCTTCCCTTATGTACATCTGTTTTGTCTCAAAGTCCTCATATGAGTGAAGTCATATGATTTTTGTCTTTCTCTGACTGACTAATTTCACTTAGCATAATACCCTCCAGTTCCATCCACTTAGTTGCAAATGGCAAGATTTCGTTCTTTTTGATTGCTGAGTAATACTCCATTGAATATATATACCACATTTTCTTTATCCATTCATCCATCGATGGACATTTGGGCTCTTTCCATACTTTGGCTATTGTTGATAGTGCTGCTATCAACGTGAGGGTGCATATGTCCCTTTGAAACAGCACATCTGTATCCCGTGGATAAATGCCTAGTAGTGCAATTGCTGAGTCGTAGGGTAGTTCTATTTTTAGTTTTGTAAGAACCTCCATACTGTTTTCCAGAATGGCTGCACCAGCTTGCATTCCCATCAACAATACAAAAGAGATCCTCTTTCTCTGCATCCTCGCCAACATCTGTTGTTGCCTGAGTTGTTAATGTTAGCCATTCTGACAGGTGTAAGGTGGTATCTCATTGTGGTTTTGATTTGTATTTCCCTGATGAATCTACTCCTGAAATCATTGTTGCACTATATGCTAACTAATTTGGATGTAAATTAAAAAAAAATAAAAAATAAAACAAGTTAAAAAAAGCAGTAGAATTCATGGATAGTTCTATAATAGGAAATTTAACATTGGCTTAAATTATACTCAAAAAAGGAAATCATACCCACATGTTTTCTTTTGTTTTGTTTTGTTGTTTTCTTCAGGAAAGTTTTTCCAATTTTTAGAGGACTATATCATCCTAATATCATACAAACTCACTTAGAGAATAGAGGTACTATAGGCCAAATTGTGGCCCAGTCCGAAGATTTCAGTTTGGTGGAAAATGAAGATCTTGGACCCCCACACCACTTAACACATCAGAAGCAATTACATAAGTGTACCTGAAACTGGACAGCTTTATTTTGACAATTTGCCATCCATTTCTCCCAGTGGAGCTCAGACCTCAGAAAGGCATATGTCTGGTTATCAACTCAGAACTGCTGGGTGCCTGGCCTTTTGTGTTATTCTAGGCCAAGGAGCCACTTAATCTGTACCTTAACCTTCATTACAATGTCATACAGACAACTCTGTGCTGTTAATCCCCATAGCTTGCTCCTAGCTTCCAGGTTTTGAGTATACCTCTTTATAGTTTACAAGGATCCTGTATCCTGTGATTTAGGGATTTTCCAAAACCCAGTCTTCCCCACCCTTGCTTCTTGAAGTTTTTTGTTGGTTCACTTCAAGCTCAGCAATAATTTAGATTTATTATTTGTTGCAGTTCCTTTAGCATCTGGATATCTAACCAAAGGACATTCAGAATAACCTGTGTGCCATAGAGCAAACAGAAGTGCTTCTCCATATTGAATTCTGTATATGAAGCTCATTAATAATTTTGAAGGGTGAAGTGTTGAAATTCCATAGAAGTACCCTGATCCAAAATGAAGTCTTCAGGGACTGCACTTTTTAAAAATTGAAGTATAGTTGACACACAATGTTACATTAATTTTGGGTGTACAACACAGTGATTTGATGACTATATATGTGATGCTATGCTTACCACAGGGCAGCTACTATCTGTCACCACACAATGCTATTACAATTTCATTGACTGTATTTCCTATGCTGTACCTTTCATCCCTGTGACTTATTCACTCCTTAACTGGAAGCCTGTACTTCCCATTCCTCTTCACCCACTTGACCCAACTCCCCTACCCACATCTGGCAACTACCAGTTTGTTTTCTGTATTTATGGGTCTTTTTCTGCTTTTTTGTTTGTTTGCTCTAAGGTTCTACATGTAAGTGAAATAATATTGTATTTGTCTCTCTCTGACTTATTTCACTTAGAATAATACCCTCTAGGACCATCCACGTTGTCACAAATGACAGGATATCATTCTTTTTTATGGCTGAGTAATAGTCCACTGTGTATATATACCACATTTTCTTTATTCATTCATCTATCAGTGGACACTTGGACTGTTTCCGTACTTTAGTTGTTGTAAGTAATGCTGCGATAAACATAGGAGTGGTTTTTTTCAAAGTAGTGTTTCCATTTTCTTCAGGTGGTGCCCAGTAGTAGAATTACTAGATCCTATGACATTTCTATTTTTAAGTTTTTGAGGAGTCTCCATAATGTTTTTCCACAGTGGCTATATCTATTTACATTCCCACCAATAGTGTGTGAGGGTTCCTTTTTCTCCACATCCCTGCCAACATTTGTTATTTATTGTCTTTCTGATACTAGCCATTCTGATAGGTTTTTTTTTAATATGAAATTTATTGTCAAATTGGTTTCCATACAACACCCAGTCCTCATTCCAACAGGTGCCCTCCTCAATGCCCATCACCCACCCACCCCTCCCTCCCACCCCCCATCAACCCTCAGTTTGTTCTCAGTTTTTAAGAGTCTCTTATGTTTTGGCTCCCTCCCTCTCTAACTTTTTTTTTTTCCTTCCCCTTCCCCATGGTCTTCTGTTAAGTTTCTCAGGATCCACATAAGAGTGAAAACATATGGTATCTGTCTTTCTCTCTATGACTTAATTCACTTAGCATAACACTCTCCAGTTCCATCCACGTTGCTACAAAAGGCCATACTGATAGGTTTAAGGTGATATCTCATTGTGATTTTCATTTATATTTCCCTGATGGTAGATAATGAGCCTCTGTCCACGTATCTGTTGGCTATATCTGTGCCTTCTTTGGAAAAAAATGTCTATTAGATCCTTTGCCCATTTTTAATTGGATTATTTTATTTTAATTTTTTTGGTGGTAATTTATATAAGTTCTTTATATGTTTTGTACATTAACTTCTTATTGGATATGTCATTGCAAGTATCTTCTATTCATTAGATTGCCTTTTTGTTTTGTTGATGATTTCCTTTTTATTTTGGTGTAGTCCCAAGAGTTTATTTTTGCTTTTGCTTCCCTTGCCTCAAGAGGCATATCTAGAAAAATGTTGCTAAGGCCAATGTCAAAGAAATTACTGCCTCTGTTTTCATCTAGGAGTTTTATGGCTTCACATCTCATATTTAGGTCTTTAATTCATTTTGAGTTTACTTTTGTGTATGATGTAAGAAAGTGGCCCAGTTTCATTATTTTCTGTGTAACTGTCAGGGACTCCATTCTCGATATTTCCCACCAGTCACTTTCTTCTCTGATGTCTGACAACATGTTGTCAGACATCAGAAATTATTAATTTTTTGCATAATTCTTGATACTCCATTTGGTTTGTCTTAGCTTTTAATTCCAATAAAGGGAAAAAAAGTCATATTTTAAATAGTTTATATATGCTTTAGTATTTGTAAGGTGCTGGGCCAGTGTGAAGGTTCAGTAAGTAAATGTTTAATTGATTAGTTTTATCATTGATTGAGGCACTGTTTATTCAACAAAAAGTAATAGGTTAGGTCAATTTAGTCAATTTACCTAAATTATTAAAATTGGTTATTTGGCTTAATTTTTTTGGGGGGGCAACATTCTTCATTAGTTAATTAAAAAAAAAAAAAAGCATGACTCCTAGGGCTTCTATAGACATAACCCAAAAGACTTCATCTAACACTTTGAGATCTTCCCGATGAAGCTGTTTTCATTGATTACTGCCTTTTAGGGGATTGCCCAGGAGCATTTGAAGAGGGCTGTGTTTCCTTTTATGAAACTGGAAGACTAAAAGCCTGGGGAACAGAGAGGCTTTAGCAAACTTCTGCCAGCCAAACTTGGATTTTCAGAAATACACTAGCTGCAGTGATTGATTTTTTTTCCCACCTAAGTAGCTACAAGGTGATACAATATTAGGCAAGGACATAAGCCATATTCAGGAAGCCACTACATCCTCTGGTACTCTGTCAGTCAAAGATACATCAAATCTAGACTGAGATGAACATCTTTCATGCAGGAGTGTTGTCTAATTTTCTTTATGGATGTGAGACTGGATCTGTTACTGGTGCTTAACTTCCAGCAACACCGCTGTCCTTCCATGTTTTACCTCAGATGCAAGACTATTTTCAAGTGCAAGAATCTAGAAAGCAGTTGATTACCAGGTGTTGATGGTAGTATCATTAAAAATCAGTTCCTCCAGGCTGGGCATCTGAAGGCAGTGAATAACAAAATATCTCAGTTCCTGGGCAGGGAAAGCAGCAAAGCGTAGTGACTGATAGTAGTGTTTCTTGTATGTAAAGATATCCTAGGTTGTTAACTTTGGTTCATGGTTTTCCAGAGGACATTTTTCATCATTTAATGCACACTCAAAATATATCAGGAACGTTGGCATGTGCTAGGGATACCAAGATGAGTAAGAGAGTGTTTTGTTGAATAAGTATTTGTTACTGAATTAAAATACTTGAAATACAAAGAGTGCTAAAATAGTATGTACAACGTGCCAGGGGATAGCAAAGAAGAATGTATGAAATTAGCCAGGTTAGCCATTCAACTCTGGAACTCCATGAATGTGAATTTAGTTACCAGAAGGATCCTAATGTCTGGCCCAATTCAAGGCTTCTGCCACTTGTACATTTTAATATTTTTCTTATCTAATTCCTTTGTTCCTTATCTAATTACCTTTTGTTGTAATTACTTATTTAATGGCCTGTCTTCCTAGAGATTTGAGAAGAACCATCCAATAGAAATCCAGTGCAAGACACAAATGCAAGCCACTTATGTAATTTTAATGTTAACAGAAGGGAAAAGGGGGTGCCTGGGTGGCTCAGTTGGTTAAGTGCCAACTTTGGCTCAGGTCATGACCTCATGGCTCATGAGTTCAAGCCCTGCGTCGGGCTTTCTACTGTCAGGACAGAGCCCACTTCAGATCATCTGTCTCCCCCTGTCTCTGCCCCTCCTCCACCTGTGCTTGCTCACTTCCTCTCAGAAATAAATAAATAATAAAAAAATTTAAAAAAAGAAGCAAAAAGAAACGGGTCAAATTAATTTTAATATTTTATTTAGTTAACAAAACATATTTAAAATATTATAATTTTAGTATGTAATAATTTTTTTAATGAGGTATTTTATATTTATATTGTGGCCAAGTCTTCACAATGTGGTTGTATTTTCACTTACAGCACATCTCCATTTGGACAAGTCACATTTCAAGTGCCCAGCAGTCACATGTCGCTAGTGGCTACCATGTTGGATAGCACAGCTTTGGAAGTACTCTCCATGTAGACAGAGAAGGATTATATAGTTCTTACTTAGTTCTTTGTCCTAATTGAGTAGCACAGTGTTTGGGGTTCAGTAAGTATTTGATGAGTAAAATAATTTTCTTAAAAAAAGAGTCAGATGTCCAAGAATGATTGGTCTAAGCAGTGGAGATGAGCCTATCTTCCTTAAGGTGAAACAGCACTGTTCATTAGTAGCACAACTAAGTTTTGAAAAGTGTTTTAGGAAAATTACAGCAACCTACTGAATCTCATTAGTGAATAGATTTAAAAAGGAAGCCTTGAATATGAAGTAGTCCATTGTGTCTCTACAAAGGACTAGTGTGTACTGATGAGAAGGAAATGGTGGTATATGGTAGTGTTGTAATTGCATTTAGAGAGTGTCCCTCATGATCGAGTTGCAACTACTTCTTAGATATTCTGTGACTGATGATCTAGAGTGTGATTTATTTGGGCCCTTTGATTTTTCTACTCTCTTCTTTTGCTATTTTATCATTAATCTGTGTAATTACTTATTATGAACCTAGGAGATGAAATGGATTACAGACCAGGGAAGTGAAAACTAGGTCAGTAGAATTTAATTACTGAGAAACCTTTATTGAAAAGTATTTAATACAAACAAACTGAAGGTATAATAATTACTAAGCATCATTGGAAGACACAATTCAGAAGAGAATCCTTTTTGAGCACAAAGAAATACCAATTATATTCCACATAACTTTAAGAAAAAGCAAAATAGTGCAGATAAAACCACCCGCATTATCTACATTGTCATCATCTGAGCAAGCCAGTTTAATTTATGTGACTAATCTGACAATACTTTTCAAGTTTGTCTGACAATATGTAATTATTAGAGAATTGAATTCATTATGAAAGCAAATACTAAGAAATGCTATAGGTCACTAATCATCTACTAAGAATGTGAGGTTTTTAAAAACTACCACTGAAGGTCCAGTTCCTTTGTTTCATGAACAAATCACTGGTTTGTCAGTCAGCTTTCCAGGTGGAAGTCTCCAGAGTGTGAGATATTGTGACAAAGAGGAAGGATGTGTGTTACAAATTATCACATTTCCCTGGAAGAAACTGTTAGGTGAAAGTCTATTGATGAGTTTAAGCAGGTAAAAAATATTAAGTACTTATTTTATGTTTTGTTATCATATTAAATATTGTCAGTTTCAGAAGAAGCAAAAAGCATGGCTACAACCTTTTAAAAGCTGGTAGTAATAATTAAAGTAGGATTAGACACTAAATTATGAGGTGCTGTGTCTTTATGGAAAGAGTTCTGGGTAAGGGGACATTGGTGAGGTTGGAAAAGATGAGACTTCAAGAGAAGAATGGAGTTTGGATTTCAGTTTGAAAGCTGGAAAGGTAAGAAGAAAGAGAACAGGAAAGCCTGAGTGACACAGTTGATTGAGTGCCTGACTTGTGATTTTGGCTCAGGTCATAATTGAGTCCCATGTTGGACTCAGCCCTGAGCATGGAGTCTGCTTGAGACTCATATTCTCTCTCTCTCTCTCTCTCTCTCTCTCTCTCTCCCCCTCCCTCCCTTCCTCCCCTCTCCCTCTGTTCCTCTCCCCTGCTTGTGTTCTCTCTCTCTCTCTCTGCCTCCTTCCTTTCCTTCCCTCTCCCTCTGTTCCTCTCCCCTGCTTCTGTTCTGTCTCTCTCCCTCTCTATCACTCTCCCTCTCTCTCCCTCCCTCCCTTTCTCCCCTTTCCCTCTGTTTCTCTCCCCTGCTTGTGGAGGAACAAGACAGAAGAAGTGAACAAAGGCCTCTTACATAAGAGATGTAACTGGAGTTCTTGTAGTGGTCAAAAGCAAGCTACCAAGTAACAAATCTTAGAGATTTAAGGTTCCTAATTTTTTGAATTGATTAAAGTGTCTCTTAGAAGAAGAGGCAGAAGGTACAAGTCAGTTTTTACCTTCTCAGACCCAGGGGTTTATGCAAATTGAGAAATATTTTTAAGATACAAATGCTGGGATACAGCAAAACATGGAGGGCATGGGGAATAAAGAGAAGAAAGAATAAAAAGTGACTAAAAATTCACCTTTTAGTATAATTGAAAGAAAATATGATGTTGGAAAAGGTCATGTGTTTAAGGTTGAAAGATACATTTGTTTTGAGACATCACATTTGTCAAGACAGGTTGAGCTTATACTACATAATAAATGGACCCCCAGATCTCAGCGTTTTTGTGCAACAAAAAAATGAATTCTGGCAAGAATTATTCAGTTTTGTTCTCAGTGCCTCTCCACAGCAGCTGACCTCCATGTGGTGATTCAATGATCCAGGCTACTTTGATCTGGTGGCTCTGTATTTGCAAGACAAAGTCACCTCTGGATCACAGTAGCACACAGATTGGAAAATTGTGCAGGGTTTATTTTCCACCAACTCAGTACAGAAATGACATGCATCATTTTTGCTCGCATATCCATTAGCCAGAACTATCATATTTCCCCTAGTAACTAAAAGAGGTGTGACAAATAGAGATCTAATAGATCCAGAAAACAAAAAAAACAACCAGATAATGGTGTGTAATCCACCAAAAGTTCAACAATAGAATATTGAGAGTGAAAATGTTCACAATATAGTGTAGGACTGAAGTTCAATATAAGGCTGAAAATAAACATCTTAGTGCCATTGTCATGGATGTTGGCGTTGCTCTGTTAGAGAAGTTAGCCTTTAGGAGCAATGGTATTAGAAGTATTGAAGTGGCTAATTCTGCACAGCTACAGTGAGGAGGTATTAGATTTGAACTCAGGCCTAGTCTGAAACCAAAGCCCCAATCTTAATCATTATATTACACTCTTTTCTTTACATGTAGCACAACTGAATTAACAATTTAGACTGAACTTTCCAGTTGTAAAATGGTTATCAACAAATTATTTAAGTGAATAGGAGAATAAGTTTAAATATAAATTTGTCTACTTTGTGAAGGCTTATAGATAAATTAAATCATATCTTGATTACATAAGATATGGTACTTTTGTCACCTGTATCCTAGGTTGTAAGGTAAATGGACCCATGCTCAGATGTTCTTTCCTGGTGACCTTTGTGAAGTTTCATCATAGAATATTATACACTTACAAAGGAGGCCAAAGACTGGATAGGCAGATTTCAGATGGAATTTCTGGTCCTGGCACATACCATCTAGGATCACTGTGTCCCATCAGCTAATGTAAGAAGAATCATCATTGACCTTCAAGGAAATCTGGGTTTGGACCAATGCTTGGGCAAGGTGCCAACAGATGTTCCTTTAGCTACCATCCCCAACACTTTTATTGCTAATATTCAGGGAGAATGGGATAGTATTATTCAGGGGTGGGTATATGAGGCTCTCTTGTCAATGTATTTTTTAAATGTGTATTTACTTTTGTGTGTGTGTGTGTGTGTGTGTGTGTGTGTGTGTGAGAGAGAGAGAGAGAGAGAGAGAGAGAGAGAGAGAGAGAGAGAGAACAGGTACGTGAGCTGGGGAGAGACAGAGAGGGAGAGTGAGAATCCCAAGCAGGCTCTGCACTATCAGTGCACAGCCCAACATGGGGCTCAAACTCACGAACTGTGAGATCATGACCTGAGCCAAAATCAAGAGTTGGAGGCTCAACCAACTGAGCTATCCAGGAGCCCCTATTATCAGTATTAAGACCATTATCATTGTTGTTCATGGAGAGTCTATCTCTATTTTATCATTCAAGTGCTTCAACTTACCAACTAACTAAGACTATCTCCAGAAACAACAGACAATCTTATCAGATGTTCTTTGTCAGTTGCAACACACGTAAAATGGCCCTATTTGTTGAATCTACGAATCCATAATAATGACAAGGAAGGTCTCATGTGTGAAAAACAATAGTGACCAGGGACAAGAACTGCACTGAAAAGGTTTGGAAAGAATCTGTAGAAACTATTCCTCTGGGATGGGGTCTAAAATTTTTCATTTCTGATAATTTCCTGGTAATGCCAATGCTCTTGATCTGGGCACCAGTTTGAGAACCACTGTTGTTCTGAGACCAACTGAAACAGAAACTCTGGGGATAGCACCCAGTAATCTGTGTTTTGTTAAACCATTCAGGTAACCAATGTATATAAAGTTGGAGAATCATTGATTTAGTAACATTGAACAAACTGTACATCTGGACAAATTTACCCTTACTCAGCAAATGGGCAACGTTTAAAAGAAGATTCAAATTTCATTGGTGTGCCATTTCATGAGGATTTAAATGTAAGGGAGAATTTATAGGAACCAAGGAGACAAAGTTTAACAGGACACCATCCTTTATGCCAGGAGCTAACAATCCAGTAATGGAGAAAGACATGTAAGCAAATAAATGCCAGGATGATATCATGTCATCTAGAGTTGAAGTACAGAGGATGTCTTTAATGTCATGGCTTTAAGAGGGCCCCCCCACCTCAAAAAGTTCAGAAAGGAGCCTTCAGGCATAGTATTTAAGCATTACCTCCTCTCTGAATCCTGATCAGGGTCTTGAAACTTATTTTTCCAGGTGGTAAGGGGTGAGAAGGAAAGACATTTTAGGCAGAAAGAAGTACATTGCCATGAAACGTCTCAGGAATGTAACCTATTAGTGTGAAACATTTAAGGAATGTTAACTATTTGGGTAGGAAACTTTTAGAGGATATTAGGTAGTTAGCTATGAAAAATTTCAGGAATACTAACTAGTTTGGTTGACAGGAGTAAAAGGTTCTCATTAAGGAAAACCTGGAACCGAGCTAATGAACTATTGGCACACGTTTTGCTGTTGGCTAAATGTTGAAATACTTCTGTCTGACTAGTAAATCGCCATTGCTTCAAATCCTGTGTGTGATCCTTTGGGTGACAAACTGGCTGCTCTACCTCTTTCTCCTAAATCTTACCCAAATCTAACAACCATCAGGGTAATTGTTCAACACTGCTGGAGGCCTCCAAGTCCGTGCTCAGGGGTTACTGCTGTTTGTTTCTGATTGGTTGATGGCTAGGGCTTGCTGGTTTTTATATCACCCATGCCCTGAAGTAACTGGAGTCAAAACGTAGGGATGTCCAGATCATGAAGGCCTTCTATGCCAAAGTAAGACATTGAAACTTTATACTACAGATATTTGCAGATGGGATAAAGGGGCCTACAATGTTTTCAGATAATTGCCTGTCATGACAGAGGGCAAAATATATTCAGGAAGAATCCAGAATGTTCTAATTTTTTATTTCCCATGAGATCCTCATCTTTGCCAGCAGGATAAACACCCAGCCATCTGTTACTCAGTCAGTTGGAAATTTCTAAAGCCATGAAATTCCTCACATCTACATGTAGTTAAAAACTAATGTTTGAAACAAATAAGAGGTTCTTAAAAGCAATAACCTGTTCACTTTTGTAGGCTTTCTAGCACCTATTCCTGAGTCTCTAAGTAATCAAGGTTCAATACATATTTGTTGAATCCTGTTGATACATAGGAAGGATATAAGGAATTCTGCATCATTACAGAACAAATTATAGTGATAGTATTTTAATGTCAAATACTTATTGTGGGGAGAGAATTTGATTTTTTGAAAAATAGAAATCCTGGTGAACTATACATTTAATAATGTAGTAAACATTAATATTAGATATTCTAGATTGTCGAAATTCTGATTGTACTAGGTTTCATAATTTTTAAGAGAGAGAGAACATAAATATTAAACATCTGTAGAGTGGTGATCACAACTCATTGGTTGTGTTCACCTCATCCCCATTATGTATCAGGAACATACATTATTAACAGATGGGCTATATTAACAGATGGGCTGATAAAATAAGGAAGTAGTAAGCAGTGGGCATGGAAATCAGTGATATTCTCCTTTCAAATATACATGGATATTTTATTTAAGACATGATTTAAGGGGGACGAGGTTTGAGTCTACAATTTAAAGAAATATGCTTGTTTGATGGTGGAGAAAGATATAGACAAAAGGGAATGTTTCTGTTTCTCAGAACTATTTCTTTGAATGTCAGAGAACTAGATTTATCATGTAATTTCAATATTTCTGCCTGAGGATAATCTCTAGCCAATCTGTCCTAATGGATTTTTTTTTTTTTGAAATACAGCAGTATTTTATGAATATCCTTGTGCCTACTTGCTACTTTTTTCTGAATATTATCTTCAGCTATTTTTTTAAAAGACTTGGCCCCTTAGAGTCCAGGTTACAGCAAATTTGGCCACATGAATGAGCTGGAGAGTAGTAATTCATACAATTACTCCCCATTCCCCAGGGTCAGGTGAGTTAGGGCAGTGTATTCTCAAGTATTTTATCAGAGGCCAAAGTGATAAAGTCAGTTCATGAAAAGAGTTACATGTTATTTCCTCAAGAGGACCATGAAGAGTTCTAGAAGGTTTATGGAGACTACTGTCACAATCAAAGAAGTGAACTTTCCCTTCCAAATAAGGCTAAAAGGAAATAGTTTAATGACCATTAAAAAAATACCTTCCAATAGGCAGTTATCCCTACGGTTTTGGGGGGAAAGTCCTTGGATGGTGGAATCAAGTAAGTACTTTGGAGAGACTTTGAGACTCTAGGGAACATCCTGTTACCCCACATATTCTTAACCTCCTTCCCTGAGTGGAATGTACTTGTGCATCTAATTCAACTTTCTTCTGGAAGAGCAGTAGTGGGTAGATTAATGGCTTGCAAATGGAGTTTTCTTCACATATGGTCTAATCCTCAGCTCTGCAGTTTTAGGAATATATTTTACCTATTCCTTGGGGTTGCAGTTTGTGGGGACACAGAGCCAAATGTCAGAGACTAATTTTTCAACAAGAAGGTCAATTGTTTATGCTCAGAAATAGAATTCTCACTAGAGAGCTTTTCATAAAGTACCCACTCAAACAGACTGGAAAATCCAATTACTGTTAAGCAGAACAAGATGTCTCATTCAATTGACCAACATGTTCTCTTCCACTAGGAGAATCCAGATGCCAGTAAGTTAAGGCTAGAGAGAAAAGCAATGAGAAGCAAACCAAATTTTAAGGGATCAGTTATGATAGCAAAATGTACTCTTTTTTGGCAGGGGTCTATGACCTGGTAAACCAACCAGAAAATATATATTAGTCAAGTATCCTCTACCCTGGTTAGTGCTGGAATAACACAGGCAACATTTTTTTTTACCACTCAGCTTGTTTTCCAATGGTCTAAGTCTTTCTTCATTACATGATATCACATTGCAGTTTCCAAAGTGGTATACTTTCATTCAATCTCTGTATTTTAGACTTTCATGTTAGTATTTCTTGACCTCTACTTCAGGTTTCCAGTACATGGCATTTTGATTTACAGATATATTTGATGATCCACTGATATTTTTAATGAGTATATCAAATGCCACCATGCCTGTAGCTCAAAAAATGTAACAGCGAGGAAAGTTACAAGAGAACATTTTGAAAGTTCATATAGGAAGGTATTCTATATAGTTAAACAGATCTCAAATTAAATTCTACTTCTAGCACCAGCTAGTCATGTGACCCTGGGCAAATTACTTAGCCACTGTAAACTTTAGTATACTCATCCTTAATATATAAATATTGAAAATTATTTTAGGGTTTTATGAGGATAGAAAATATTATGTACCTAGAACATATCTGATACATAGTAAAAATTCCATAAAAGATAGCTCTAATATTAGCATTATGATGATGATGATGATGATGGTGATTTTACTGTGGCTTTCTTTTTTGACAACCTCGTGACTTAGTACACAGGGAGGTGGGCAAAAGGTTTAACCTGTATTTGTCACTAACATGGGAAATCAAAGATATAGTCAAGTTCAGGAAAAAAACACAAAACAAACCCTTTAAACCAGTGGGTAAAATTCAGGGAAACCAAACATTTAATACTCAAATATTTTTCTTTAGATATATGACAAAAGATCAGCATAAATTTCCAAAGTGGACAAGGAATAAAATATATATGTCTGGTAGCTAGATTCACTGTGAAGAAATGTGGCCCAAAGGTATAAAATTGCACTTTATTTTTTGCATAGTATGGGTCAGTTGCCCTGCTAGGCATTTCCTCATACATCTGCATCTTTAACGTGTGCAATAGGTATTTCTATCCCCATTTTAAAGATGGGAGAACTGAAGGTGGTTTGAACCGAGGAATATAACAGAAAGTAGGGACAAAATGGCTTGTTGTAGAATCCCATACTGGGTGAAAGATTGATCTGTAAGAACCTAAATCCAGGAAAGCAGCCTATGCAGCAGTGTTCAGGGATCAGTGCTGACAAATGCTCTGGGAAGCCTTCCCTAGTTCCTAGACCAGATGAAGTCTTCTACTGGTCGCTGCCACAACACTCCAGGTCATCTGCTCTTAAATTCAGCATGCTTTATTAGAATTATTTGAAGTAACAAACTTATTCTCAGTGCATATTTTCATGCACTAGATCCGACCTTCTGCACCTAGTATGTATGACCGCATTTTGTACATAGATGTTAACGGATGGATAGTGACAAAACTATGGCAGATTGTTCTTTTCTACTGGTCTTCACTCCCTTCCTGGAAGCAGGCCTTAGATGGAGAAAAAGGAATGATTTAATTAGCACAAGAAAGAGAATTTTCATCCTGTAAGAGGCAGCTAAGATTAGCAAGAGAATGGCTAACTTGTCTTGTAATTGTTTCCCTCTCAAGGAACCCAGAGAGTTAATCAGCTGTGGTCTCCATACCAGATCTGAGAGTAAGTAAATGTACTGGTTCAGGTAATCCAAGTAGTTGTTATTGTGGGGGGTGGGGTGGGGGGGTGGGGGGGTGGGAAATCTCAGTGGCTTAAAAAGTAGAAACTGATTTTTTCTCATTTTAAGATGCAGTGGTGATGGGTGGAGAGGGCTCTGCTCCATGTGGTCATTGAGGAATCCAGGCTGACAAGTGCTCTGCGGAATGAAGTCTGCCTGTGAGCCCAGGAGGAAAGGGAAAAGGGCTCCTGAACCACAAACTAGCTTTGCCACATTTACCTAAGTAGAAAGGCGCTCAAATGTCTAATGCAATTTTGTGGGGTTCTCTGAAGACTTTACTCCACAATTTGGCCTTTATTTTCTTTAAATACCTTTGTCCTGGTGGATTATGTTTTGTATTAACACAGCTGCAAATGCAGGAACTTGGTTTTCCAGTGTATAAATTGATGCTAGTGATTAATTCATCAGCTGTTCAATGAAAACATGCATATTGCTTCTATTGTATGTAAACACTAGAGGGGATAAGATAAAGATGTGTGCTGCAGACAGTAAGTTGTGTAGAAGGGCAGAAAAAGAATTTCTGGATGACTCATAGCTACATTTTATTGTGAGATCATCAGTGTGATCTCTGCAGAGGACACAGAGGGAAGGGACAGGATCGAGTGAGTTTATATATCTTCTTGTCTCTCAAAACTTTTAAAGAAAGTTGCATTGCTTTTCTAAAAATATGTATTTTTTTATTTTGAAACAATCACAAATTTCCAACACAGTATATGTACAATATAAGTATCATTTATTTATTTATTTATTTATTTATTTATTTATTTATTTTCTGAACCAATTGAGAGTGAGCTGATGGCTCTTTCCCCAATCACTTCTGAGTATTTTGGGGTGCATTTAGTGTCTGAGGCATTTAGTGGATGATTTGTTTTACAGCCATTATGACTGCAATATTATCTAAAGCTTAGACCTATTCAGATTTCATCAATTATTCCCATAATGTCCTTTAGAGTACAAGGAGTCAGATCAGAATCATATGTCACATGTGATTGCTGTGTCTTTTTATTCTCTTGACATGTAAAACAATCTTTCTTTGACTTTAATGACCTTGATACTTTTGAAGTTAAGCAGGTTTTTTTTAGTAAAATGCTTTCTAGTTTAGGTTTTTCATTAGAACTAGATTCAGGTTACACATCTTTGACAAGAATACCATGGACATGTATCTGTTGTTGTTGTTTTCATAACATGCTATTAAATGGTGCACAGTTTAATTTGCTCAAAATTAATAATGTAACTTTAAAAAATTATTTATTTATTTTTGTGGAAGTATAGTTGACATACAATTATATACTAGTGTCAGGAGTATAGCATATTCATTCAACAAGTTTATATGTTAGTGTTAAGCACACCACAAGTGTAGCGACCGTCTGTCACCATACAGTGCTATTACAATACCATCAATTATACTCCCTATGCTGTATATTTCATTCCTGTGACTTACTCCTTCTGTAACTGGAAGCCTATACCTCCCACTCCCCTTCATCCAATTTGCCAGTCCCCCAACCCCACCCACTGACAATCATGACTTTATTCTCTGTATTTATGGATCTGTTTCTGTTTTTTTGTTTGTTTTGGTTTTTTAGATTCCACATATCAGTGAAATCATACAGTATTTGTTTTTCTCTGCCTGACTTACTTCACTTAGTATAATATATTCTATGTCAATCCATGTTGTTACAAATGGCAAGATCTCATTTTTTTTTTAATGGCTAGGTAGTATTCCACTGTACGTATATACCACATTTTTTTTTATCCTTTCATTTATGGATAGACATTTGGGCTGCTTAAATAATTTGGCTATTGTCAATAATGTTGCAGTAAACATAGGGGTGCATAAATCTTTTTGAAGTAGTGTTTTTGTTTTCCTGGATAAATACCCAGTGGTGAAATTACTGGATCAGAGATAGTATTTCTATTTTTAATATTTTGAGGAACCTCCATACTATTTTCCACAGTGGCTGTACCAATTTACATTCCCACCAAAAGTGCATGAGGATTGCTTTTTTTCTATATTCTCTCCAATACTTGTTATTTCTTATCTTTTTATTCTAGCTATTCTGACATGTGTTAGGTGATACCGCATCTTGGTGCTTGGTAAGGGATGTTAAGCATCATTCCATTTGTCTGTTGGCCTCTGAATGTCTTTTTTTGGAAAGATGTTTATGCAGATCCCCTTGCCCATTTTTTAGTCAGTTTCTGTTTGCATATTTGTTTGCTTTTTTGATGTTGAGATGTATAAGTTCTTTATGTATATTTTGGATATAAACCCTTTCTTGAATATATTATTTGTGAATGTCTTCTCCCATTCAGTAGATTATCTTTTGTTTTCTTGATGGTTTCCTTTGCTGTACAAGAGCTTTTTATTTTGGTATATCCCAATAGTTTATTTTTGCTTGTGTATCATTTGCTTGAGGAACCATATCTTGAAAAATGTTGCCATGGCTGAGTAATATAAACTTCGATCACTTGATTCTGGAGGTGTCTGCCAGGCTTTTCCATGTACCCTGTCCCCTTTGTGGATAATAAGTATATTGTGGGGAGGTACTTTAAACCTAGTTAAATATACTGTTCCTCATTAAACTTTGAATCTAGTCATTTAGTATTTCTTTTTATCTATATGGACACATTAAAAAACATTTATTTTATTCAATGAGTTATTATCCATTGTCATTATTTTAATGTTTAATTTCTCCATGAGTTGACCTGGCAGAGCCCCTTTGGTCTGATTTCTCTATCTTTTTGACATGTTCCTAACTTCTTTGAGCCCTTTCTTCCTGGTGCAATAATATGTTTTAGGCATATATGTACCCTTCCCCAAACCAGAAATCAGCTATTTCTTCAAGAAACCGTAGTTTCTTTTATTAGACAATGGTATTGAGAAGCCAAGGTTTGAGCGCTAGATGTGGTCTCTATTATTGGGGAGCCAATGCCCCCAGGCCATCGCAGTGGACACGACTGAAGAATATGTGACACATTGACATTAATATTTCTTTTTCTGTCTATATTAAAAACCGTAAGTTCATAAGCTACTTCTAATTCCAATTCAACAGCACATGGTTTATTTCTTTCCTTTTTCCACATTTGTCACTTCCTTTTCTGACAGTGAGAAACCTAGATCCATTACCTTTAATATATTTACTAATTTTATTTATTCACTTGCATGCTAACCAATCCACCGTCTCTGCCTACTCTCTCCTCATGTGTTTCCCTCCTCACCCCTCTTGTGCATAGTAGTCCACCCCCCAAGGTCATATTACTCTCCACTACAGACATCCTCCCCATCCCTCTTGGGCTTTCTACGCTAAGATGCACCCTGACATGGATTACTCCTGCCCCTGCTTGTTGTCTAATACCTTGCACCAGTCCACCCTCCAAGCACGGATTCCCTTTTTACCATGTGTTCTGATTCCTCAACCATGCTGCTCCTGTTCCCGCTTGGGTTCTGACAACCTGCACCAGGCTGGCTCCCCCAGCTCTCATGAATACCCAGCTCATCTACTCTGAATCTGACTCCCCCATACTGGGTTGCCCTCACCTCTGGAGATTGCCTTTCTCATTCTACTTAAACTCTGGTACCATAAGTCAGGTCACCTCTCTGTAGGAATGCTACTTTTACTTCTCTGAGGTGTCTCTATCTGTTGCTACTCTTCTCACTTTATGGGCTGACCCCTTGCATGGGCACTAGCTTTACCTTGTTTTGAGTTCTGACACCTTACATCTAACAACAGTCCACTACCTGGGCATAGCCACCTTCCTCTCCACTCAGGATTTCTGACATATTGTTTTTTTAATCCCCACAGCTTCCCCAGCCCCATCCCTACTGGTGTGGACAACTACCTTTTCCCACCCTCATCTAATGGCTTTAAGAGTGATTTTTTGTTTGTTTGTTTTAATGAGAAGTCAAGAATGGTCCTACCGCTTTTGTGAATGAAAATCCTTAGGGGATGTTGAGTTATTTCACTTATTTAGTTAATTTATTCATCAAATACATATAAGTTTCTATTTTTTGTCAGGCATTGGTGTAAGTGCTGGAGTTATAGTAGTATACAAAATAGGCAATGTCTCTGATCCTATAGGTTTAGATTCTCATGGAGTTGGAAAGATGCCCTAACCCAAGATACTAATTTGATATTGGCCTATTTTATTAGGACACTGGGATATTAGTCTTGTATACAAAATACCAGTACATCCTGGGCTGGATGCAATGAAGGAAATTAAGGTGAGAATTTTTATGTAGTGATTTAAGTAGGCTCAAAAGGAAAGGTAACCTATAAGAGAAAAGCCCAAAAGGGATGTTTTAAGAATAAAATATCCTGGAGACTTATAAGGTCAAATACATTATAGAGAGCTCAGAGGGACTCAACTTCTAGTACTTGGAGAAATACTGTGTTTGGTGTGATCTTTGAGGTATAGCTGAGGATTAGAGAAGTAATGGACGTTGCTGTGGTGCAAGATGTAGACTTCATTGGTCTTACCCAAGAAGATGCCGTAATTGGGCTAAAATCTACTTTTTTCTGGTAGTAATATTATAATTAGGTAGTATCCAGCCATTCTTGCAATGATTCATATAGTCATATAGATTTGTTTGTCACTCTGAAGATGTATAGTGTGTAGTAGGGCTTTATGCTAAGGAAAGTGTAAATTTCTTTTTATGAAGTAATTAAATAATGACTGTGGGGAAACACTTGATTCTCTTTTTCCTTTAAGTTTGTCAGAAAACTGCCAAATTTAACTGAACAAATGCTTTCAGGACAAGTCAGCAGATACTAATACTGATTCCTCTAGAAACTTAAACTTTTTTTTTTTGTCTCAAGATGTAGTTATGTGAAAATAAGCCAACTACAAAATACCAAAGGCATGCTTGAACTCACAGTTGGACCCACTACACAACAAACAGACATATTTTCCTTTCTCAGTAATTTCATATTTTTCAAATTTATATTTGCACGTCAAAACTCATTTAAACCACATGGGTTATGATAAAGAGTAGTTATAATAAAACAGCCACATTTTAAATGCTTACATTTGCTTCTATTGGTAACTAAAATCTTTAAAAATATATTGAGAACTTATACTTCTTGTATGATTGCCAAATCTCCTACCAGATTGTCCCTCACATAGGTATCAACTATTTTGTCTATTTCTTTTTTCATTCTTTTTCCTTTGTTCTTTTGGGTGCTCAGCATTTTCTCTTCATAGTGTGAATTTCACTGTTCTTTTTTTTTTTTTTTTAATGAAGCTCTAACTGACCATCTGTCTTTTCAGTATAGAGAGATGAAATTGGAAGATTGGCCATCATTAATTTTCTCCTTCAACCATCCTAGAGTAAAACAAAAGTATTAAATTGTAAGACCGTTCTGTATTGATCATAGGTAGTTACCCTACCTGTGAAATATGCATGGCTAGCCTCCTAAATTTCTGCTTTTTTTATTTCACCAGGCCATGATAATAGCTCTCTTCAATGGAGATACACATGTAGATGTTTTATGTCAGACTATTAGATTTCATAGGGCACATATATGTGGATTTAGGCTTCAGGAAATGATTCAACACTGTTACCTTGTTAATGATTATTAAAATATTACTTTTTATTGTAAGTAAGAGAAACCCAACTCAAACCAGCTCAAGCATACAAAGGGAATTTATTAAAAGTCTTCTAGCAACTCCAGTTTAGATGTCAAACCAGGTGATAGAGTGGTTCAAATAATGTCACCATATACAACCTTGCACTCACCATCTCTTTATTCTGATTCCTTCTCAATTTATTCAATTCTGGACAGGTGTTCTCTTTAGGGTGGAAAGATGACTGCCAGAAGCTCCAGACTTACACTTAACCTTTTGTATTCTTTAGGTGCTTCTCAGTGATCTGATTAGACAGCATTTGGCCACATTCTATTACAAAAACATTCATTATATCCAGGGTAAGGAATATGCTATTGGCCAGACTTATTTCATAGGTCCACCTAAAGTGGACACATCTAGTGTGCTGAAAAGATCCCTTCAGATTTACTCTACAGGTCCTTTGAGCTCCTCCTTGATCTGTCTTTGCTGCTGTTTCCTTGGATCTGCAATCTTCAGAGGATTGCCCTGGGCTACCCTGGCCCATGGAGAGAGAAACATCATGTGGAAGCCAGATGTCTGGGAATCTATACCAGTCCCAAAGTAGCCCATAGCCACTGACTAGATTGGTATGGTATATAAAAGCTCAGCTCTTTGCCAAGAGGCAAAACAAACTGTAATTTGCAATTTATGCTCCAGATCTCTCTCTGGCATTGGATTAAAGCTGGAACTTTACCTGAAATCATATACTTGTCTGACTTACTCCTCTTTCCTATATGCTTCATTCACTTTCTTATGGATTTATCTGGGAGGCACTTCCTTAATGAGTCATTTGCATTCAAATCCATTGCTCTGGATGGGCTTCTCAAAGAACCTGTTCTAAGAAAATTCTGTGAGTGCAGCAGTCCAAACAAACATGGGATCAGGGTTGGAAAAGGAGAGTTCTCAAGGAAAATCAACATGCAATTATCAGATGGGAGATAGACAAGGGTAAATTAAAACAATAGGATTCTAGGAAGGGTAACTTCAAAATTAATGCAAGTTTATTTCTTTTATTGCTTCTTATTGTTTTTAAGGAGCAACTATTTCCTTTAAAGTGTGTAGTAACAATTCTCACTGGTTCACCCTCTGTATTAATATTGTAAATACAGTTCTGTCTTCCCTCTTTGTTTTGATGTTTTGACTTTGGTTGGTTTATCTGAAGGTACACTTGAGGTATTAAGGGTCTTTCCTACTGAGATCTGTGTAATATGGATTGCATAAACTATGTCTGAGCTTGGCCTGCCCATCCCTAATCTTTTTCCATCATAACCTGTGACAGCTCCTGCATTTTTGTGTTTTCTATAGATTATATGCCTTAAGGGGATAAATGAATAGTTTTGATTCGTTCCCTTTGTCAACTTAATTTCACTCCCAACCTTCTCATTATTAGCATGATGGGATATTATATTTCTCATGTTTAAGTAATGTTTGTCTTTCTTTCAGTGTCTATCTGGTTTTAAAGAAAATACCATAGTTTGCCTTATAAAAATGTGCTTTAAGAACAACGTGTACCTGCTTTCCCTCAGTCAATGTATAGTTTCTCTTAAATTCATTAAGTGGCCAACTATATGACCAGCCATTTTTGTATATGCATATGTTCTATGCGATTCTGAACAGGCTTTGGGGCATCATTAAAACAAATAAACAAACAAAACTAATTTATGTTTAGAAATGTCAATGGTTTAAACCCCATATCTACTTTTAAAACACTATTCTTCACACATTTTTTACCACTGTTAGCATTACTTTACCTCTTCTACCTGAGTTATTTTAGCTTTTTACAAACTGCATTGATAACAGTAATCAAAATCCATTTAGAGGGGCTTCAACAACCCAGTGTTAAGTGCCACTTTTCCCCTAAAACTAGCCTGATTCTACTTTGTGCTACTTTGCTCTTTACTAAAAGGTTTTATTTATCATAATGTATACCTACATATGGCTCATCTTCATATACCCAGCTCTTGGCACATTTATAGATATATAGAGTGTACTTAATTAATGTTGTTTGAATCATACTTCATAAATTACATTTCGTGTACAATATGCTTTTGGTGCTTCAAGTTTTAATTTTAAAATAATTGTTTATATGAGTTGTGGGCCTGCACCTTTGGGAACATCTTTAAGGTTTATAAAGCAGCTTATACTTTTTACCCTTACATAATTCTTACCACACACTGTAAAGCAGGTATAATTTCCACTGTACAAATTAAGAGGTTGAAATTCTTAGGAAAAGTTAAACAACTGGCCTAAGGCCATACATCTAAGTAGTGAAGCTTGGATCAAACCCAGACCTTCTGACTTGATACCACAATTCTCTCTTTTTTCTTGAATTGGCATCCTGGCATTAGTTTACAATCTTATCCTTTAGAAAAAGGATGACTTACTTTCCTCCTGTGATAGGTCTAAGAAATGTTTATTTTTTAATTCCTTCTTTTTAATTAGGAGATAGCATATTCACTAATCTTTTTCTCTTAAACCCACTCACTACTGACCTTTTTTCCCCCTTATCTGTAACACAATCTATATAGATTCCTTTCCTTTGTTTTTTCCTTTTCTTTAATTCTGTTCCAATTCCCTTCGTTTCTTTCCATTTATGTTCTCACTTATGAAAATGGAAGCCTCTTTTTTTGTTTTTGAAAGCCCAAGACTTCTCTTTCTCCTTGGAGAATTAGAAAAATCTTTTAAAAGTGTCTCACTATTTTCTGATGTGTTTTTAAGCTTAAAAAATATATAAGGTGTATATTTTTGACAGAACTATCATATATTTATTATAGAAAGTTGGGAAATGATGCTTTATTTTTATTACTGAATTGCCAGTGCTAACGTGATAATTTGGCACAAATAAACATTTATTAATACACAAATGCACACATATACTCATAGGCCATACACAGAAGAATGAGTGGGTGTGGGGAAATAGATTCTACCTACATAAATGGGTTAGAAAAAAGCTTAGGGGTGGAAAGCTGCCACCACAGGGTGAAAGCACCCAGGTTAGCTAGAGAGATATTGTAATGGGATCATGAGTAAAATTCTTTACATCTGACATCAGTCTACATTGATCACAAACTCTTTGACCAAAAACTCCTCGTTGATCACTTACCCCCCACACCCTTTGCTTCCTAAACACACAAATTAATGATTACTGATTGTTTTCTCTACAGGCACTATGTATGTAAGATCTTACTTACTTTGCATTCACCATGCAGGTAATATCCTGTGAGCTCAATAATTGTGGAGATGAAACCCCTGTTTGGGGCTCTTGTGTCCTCCTGGACATTAGCCTCTTTCTTATTCAATTCTGTGTCCACTCTCTTACTGGACAAGAGAGAACTCCAGATTCATAGGCTGTGACAGAGTGGCATATAACAAAGCTAGGACCAAAGAATGGAAGAACTATTTTAAGAAGTTTAAAATACAAAATAATATCAAAAACAGTATAAAACTTTAAAGGTATTTTTGCAATAAGTAAGAACAGTCTAGACCTACTGTGTAGAGAAATGATATAATGTTTACAACTGACTCTGAGAAAGGTCAGTTATTCAATTTCAACTTCTGTTCTTCTGATTTCTTTCCCAAAGATACTTGCCATCATGGCTTTGAGGAGTTATAAGCCGAAGGCAAAAGAAGCTTTGTATTCAACTTTTCAATTGTGCATAGGTTATCACAGGTATTAAACAGTATGTCACATTCCTGACTAATTTATTCTCAAATATCTACTGCCTAGACAATGCCTAGCCTGGTGCCTGCCCTCATGCAGTGGCTCTCTGATGTGAACATCCTGAATAATGTCTTCACTATCAGCCATCTTTGAGGAATCATGAAAAGTGCCAGAACTAAAGCAGGGAAAATGTGTCTTCTCAAAACTACAAAATAATGAGTTTACTGAAGATACCTAGCAGCTTGCTAGGATGGATTGAGAGTCTTCGGGGAATGAAGCACTGAGTCTGACCTAGAAGGGGACCTCAGGCAAGTAACAAGATAAAAGTATAGAGTCATTGAAATGAGCCCATATTAAAGGAGGATTTTCTATAAAGCCATTGTTTTTCATATCTTTTCATAAATACATATTTACATATATACATTTCTTTCTCTTTCTTTCTTTCTTTCTTTCTTTCTTTCTTTCTTTCTTTCTTTGCAATACAATAAATTCTTCAAATGAACTCTTAGTGGAAGACTAACATATAAACTGCTGTAGGGAAAGGGTTAGAGCTTCATATTACTGTCTTATTTCTTGCTTCTTCCTTCTATGGTGACCCCAAAGGGACTTCCTAAAAGCCCCCAAAATAGTCATTCTGAGATTGAAGTATAAATGGCTTTCAAATGAGGTGTTTAGTTAAAAATGAATAATCTTTGGGGTGCCTGGGTGGCTCAGTTGGTTGAGCATCAGACTTCAGCTCAGGTGAGGATCTCATGGTTCCTGAGTTCGAGTCACATATTGAGCTCACTGCTGTCAGATCCTCTGTTCCCCTCTCTTTCTGCCCCTCCCCCACTCATGCTTTTTCTCTCTCTCTCTTAAAAATAAATAAACATTTAAAAAATGAAGAATAATCTTATGTCTCACCATCAGAGATTCTTATTACAAACAAAACAAAACAGAACACAAGTATCTCAGGTGATGCCTATTTAAATACTGTCAGGGCTCCACATGTTTTGAAACCAGTAGTATGAAGATAAATTGCCTTTTGTGTTTGCAGCCTGACAGGAAGCTTAAGAATCTGGTTGGATGGAATTATAAAAGGCACTAACTGTGAAGCAATTATAGGTTAATATGGAGGGAGGCTTTAGTGGTGCCATTAGGGGTCATGACTGGTTAGATCTTTTTACTCATTGCTCTTTCAGACTTGACATCATGGGGCATATTCATGATCATGGCGCCCCTGAGAATTTAAGACTAAATAAAGCAAAACAGAAAACATCTTTATTTTTTATCTTCTTTAGGGAGCTCAACCTTTTCTTGTCCCCAGGACAATTCAGACAACTCAAAAGGCAGCTAATTCTTCCCAAACAATGAGTTTTTACCTTATCCCCTTCACTTCCCAGGGGTCATTGCCAATTTAGCCCTTGTACACTAACCTTTTCATCATCCACATGTGTTAACAGTTTCCTAGATACTTGTGTTCAATTATTTATGGGCACTTTATTCTTACTGTAATAACTCCACTCAGTGGGCACTACGGAATCTTTTCGCTTCCTCTCTATTTTGTGCACATACATTTACAAGTAGAATTTTCTCATCACTCGCCCCTTTGCCATCTTTCTTCTAGTTTCCTATATGGACCATGACTGTCAATCATGTACCCCAACCTTAAGGGTAATGTGGTTGGCTCAAATCTGACTGGGAGTCTGATTTTACCTACTGTGACTGAGCTGGTCAGATATATTCCTCAGATGCAAATTTTGGTCTCATGCACTTCTCTGTATTGCAGGGAAGCTGACACCTGTAGGTTACATATCACAGCCTCCATGTCAACTGGCTTCCAACTCTGTTCACCCAAAATAAGCTTTGGTGGCAATATTGAACATCAGCGAGAAAGAACTCCTCTTCCCATTTTAGTTCCAGGGGCATCGCACACTAGGCTGGTACCTTCAGCGACTCCAGATCCCTCCTGATAGGTCTGTGGTATTCTAGTTTCTGCTGTTCCTGGAGTTTAGTAACAATAAACCACTTTCTCCCTTTGTCTCTCCAGCTCTATGGTGGAGTGGCTTTTTGCTGTTGCTAATCTTGGGATTACTTTGACTTTTCAGCTCCTCCATCACCCATGTAACCAGTTCCCTGAATTAAATTCCCTCTGATATAAATACTTGGAATGGTTTCTGTGTTTCTTACTAAAACCTCAAAGTTATACCTCACTACTCTCATGTTTCTTCCCTTCCCTCTTTCCCGTCCTCTTCATCTCCTCCTCTTCTTCTTTCTCCTCTTTTCCTAGCTCCTCCTCCTTACTTTTGCAGTGAAGGAGCTTCTCAATTTAAGAGACAAAACTTAAAATCTATTTCAGGTTACCAGTGCACCCAAATGTGAAGCCTCCTCCTATCCTATCCCACTCTTGGGATTAAACTTCCCTGTTAGAGGAAATTGTTAATTGACTGAAAGGATTTTTTTGATGGTTATAATTATCGTCCGTGACCACTTAAAAATAAGATGCAGAAGACTGATTACAAAGTATTGAATCAGAATCATATGATGATTATGTAGATGGAATAAGAAAGATGGGAAGCCCATATGCTGCTTTATTCATGAGAATCTTGTGTCATTTAGGAGCAGAAGGCAACATGCTGTGAAGCATAAAGTGATAAGAATTGGTGAGATTAGACAGCAGAGATATGGTTTCCAAGGAAATAAGAATTCCTTTGTCTAGAGAAAATCAGATACTTCTCTGAGAACAGGACTTCCTGGAGGGATTCTCAAAAGAGTGTGAGTGTCCTGTAATGGAGACTCCTAATTTCCAGGCTGTGATTTATCCTAGATCTGTGAGCCATACTGACTAGTAGATAGGGCTCCTTGGTAAACTGCCATCTTTACCCATTAATAGAAATATCTTTATTTTGGTAACAGTACAAGGTAGTTAAGGATCATATGGCCTGATCCTTCATTCCTAAAGAATGACCTCCCATTCTTATACAGACACACTAACCTACAAACACACATACACACACATGGGGAAACACACACCAGTAAATCATTTTCATCTGTATAGTTAAGAAAATGGTACCTTCTTCCAGATCAGGATCAATGTCAAGGATCTCTACATCTAGATTTCTACATTTTCGTGATAATCTGAGTTATTGAGTGAAAGGAGAAAGAGCTAGATTGTTATCAGATAGATCAAAGGGGCTTTATGTAAGTAGTACATCTTTACAAGAGACACCATTGTTAGGCACTTTCTGGATTTGTATTCTGGTTCCTGTGTGACCTTACACTAATCATTAAATTTCTTTGAGTTTTGGCTTACTTACTCTTATAAAGAGAATAACTTACTCAATTTATAGAATTATTTTGAGGGTTGAAAAGCACACATTACCTGGCAAGTTGTGAACCCTCAAGATATTTGTTGACGTGGTAGTTTCTATGTTATATGTACAACTCCCAGGATGTGGTCTTGTGTTCAATAACACTAATTTCAATATTGTATATATTCTACATCTATACTGTTCTACAAAGATTCTTGGAGTTTCAGAATGAAGAGCTAAAGAAAACCCTAAAAATACTTAATTTTTGAGGAAGGTGTAAAATTTACTGAACATACTTGTTTGACCAAGGGCAGGTAGGTAAAAAACTAAAGGTTTTCAATAACTGTGGGAGTCTTATTACTGAACTTTGCTATCACCCTTTAGTTCTCTTCAATAAACTATTGATTTCCTGTAAATCAGGAAAAATAGATAGATAAGTCTATCTATTTCCTGTACAACCAGGAAAAATATCAATTTTCTTGGTCAATATTAATCTATCAGTCTTATCTACTGTCAACCCTTTAGTTCTTTGGTTCTGTCCTGATATTTTCTCTACTCACTCACTTCCAGGGGACCTATTTTCTTCCTTCATCGTGTCAATGGCTTTTGCCCTCACTTTTGTTAGAATCGTTCTGTTCCTTTTTTGGATACAAATGTATTAGTACACTCATTTTGAAACCTAAGGTCCACACATTAAAAATTCAGCAACTAATTCTAGGAAAATGGCATCCTGTCCATATTTATTTTACCCTTCTCCTTCCAATGCTGGGCATCTGTCTCTTATGGATCACATAGCTGCTGGGGCAACACACTCTTGGATGCACACAATGCATAGGGTACTATGGGAATCTAGCTAGTGAGAGCTGCTGGGGATCAGGACAGGGATTAAATATTAACACCTAATAGCTCGGGGACAATGATTAGAACTCAGAAAGTCCCTGTGAGAACTTGGCTGAATGATATGTGGGGACTCAGTGAAAAACAGAAGTGTAGGAGCTCTTGTTAAAAAATTGTTAAGAATTTTAGATGGTGATAGCAGAATATTAAACCAAGCATAAGCCTCCCCCGACCCCCCCTTTTTTTTTGTGCATGAGACCTTTCTGGGTTCAGAGCTCTGTGTAATCACACAGATCACCCACCCATATAGCTGCTCCTGGTAGAGGGGAGGTTTTAAGGAAAGGAAGATGTAAACATCAAAGTTGTGTGATTATGTTAGACTGTCTGGCCCAAGAAATCAAGAAGCTGAACTGATGGGCTGAGGCCTCCTAACCTTGAAGTGGAGGGAGCATGAGAAGACTGAGGAGCAGTGAGGCTTAAGATGGTATCAGGGACTGGCAGCCTGCGTGGTACTGTACCACCAGCCTACTGGGTTTGGTTTCCTCATCTTATTTGACATTGACCTAGAGGTTATAACAGAGAAAAGGAAAAAAACAAAAATAAAGGAAGAGAAGACTGGTGTAACCATTGAAAAAAAGTAAAACTCTTTTTCTTGATAATAGTGCTGTATACCAGAAAACATAAGATATTTTCCCCAAATCTAAGATAACTGATAAGTTAATTTGGTAAAGTGGTTGGGCACAATATAAACATACAAAACCATACTTTCCCTATAGTGTTGTGATTCATTCAGGGAAATGGAACTACCAAGAGCATTATGTGAGAGGAAATTTATTACAGGAACTAAACATTAATTTAGTGTGGGAAGAGTTTGGAAAATAAAAGTCCCAAAGGAAGACTCCAAAGAGCAGAGAAAAATAACTAACTAGCCAAGGTACAGGGAGTAACTTGCGTGCACACCTAGAATATAGGTGTGCCTGGTCTCCCTTGTTGGAACCATGAAGGCAGCTGGTGTAGAAATTCATAGGGGCGTCTGGGTGGCTCAGTCGGTTGAGTGTCTGACTTCGGCTCAGGTCATGATCTCACGGTCCGTGAGTTCGAGCCCTGCGTTGGGCTCTGTGCTGACAGCTCAGAGCCTGGAGCCTGTTTCAGATTCTGTGTCTTCCTCTCTCTGTGCCCCTCCCCTGTTCATGCTCTGTGTCTCTCTGTCTCAAATATAAATAAACATTAAAAAAAATTAAAAAAAAAGAAATTCATAGAAGATTGCATAGATGCCAGTGGATGATTGTTGGCTCTTCATGGTCACTAACTCTGTGAGTTCATAGTGAAGTGCTGGTGTCAGGTCACTGTCTTTCAGTAGGACCAGTGACCAGGAGGGAGAACTGGGGAAAAGCCAGTGCAAACTGGAAACTGCTTGTGTCTCTATTTACAGCCTAATGACTACTGCCTCATTTCTGCCTCCAAATTTTCATGCAACTTCACACTTGGCCAACTCCAGCCTGTAACTATACAAGGAAGGTAGTTTGGGGAAACATAGTGCCCAGAAGAGCCAAGTCCAAAATAGAGCAATTGAGCTTAATACCTCAAAAAGGAAATGAGTAAGTATTCTACTCTTAATACCAAAATATCAACACATTGTTTAGTTTTTTTTTTTAATTATGTTTATTTTTGAGAGACAGAGACAGAGTGCAAGTAGGGGAGGGGCAGAGAGAGAGAGGAAGACAGAGAATCTGAAGTAGGCTCCAGGCTTTAAGCTGTCAGCACAGAGCCCCATGTGAGGCTTGAACCCATGAACTGTGAGATCATGACCTTAGCTGAAGTTTGATGCTTAACTGACTGAGCCACTCAGGTGCCCAACATATTATTTAGTAATAAATTTAACCATAATGGCATAAAGACCTGTATGAGGGGAATTATAAAATCTAAGGATATTAAATAAGATTTGGTCTTGTCTTATAGATTTAATAGTATAAAAATATAAATTCTCCCAAACTTAATATATATATTTAATACATAAACAGTTGGCATCTCAATAGTTTTTTGTTTAATAAAATGATCTTTAAGTTGATCTATAAGAGTAACTCTTCAAGGATACCCTAGGGAAGGATAGTGAGAAGTGACTTGCCTTAGAGATTTAGAAAATATTACTAAATAGAAAGCTTCTGCTCATAAATCATTATGGTATAACTATAAGAATAGATAAAGTAGAAAACAGGGAAGGTTGAGAGAATCCAAAAGTATATCCTGATATAGATGAGGATTTAATATATGACAATGGCAATATTTTTAGTATAGAAGAAAATAATGGATTATTTAATACCTGTAAACCTAAAGCAATGTATGATTTGATAAAGCACAGCTAGCTGTGCATAAAAAAAGTAAAAATGGCCTCTTTCTTGCTTCATCTAAAATAATCTCCAGTTGGTTTAGATATTTAAATGTAAAAAATAAAATAAAAATCTTGTGAGAAAAATTTAGAAGACTATGTGAATACTCTAGAGGCAAACAGAGGCTCTAATTCTAACACTCAGAACCTATAAAAGAAAAATGAAAAACAATTGAGTATATATAATTAAAAAATTATTATGACAAAGATAGCTTAAATGAAATGAATAAACCAACATTATATTTGGGGGAACAACTTGTAAAACAGAGGAAAAAGCTAGTAACTGACATACAAAGGACTCAAAAATTGATAATAAGGATGTAAGTGATAGAAAAGTAGCAGTCAATATGGAGAAAATATAACAGTGAAAATCTGCATGGTCAACAACACATACAAAATGCACAAAAACAGTAGTCAGGAAAAGATAAAGTAATAGATTTCACTTTTTACTCTTTGGATTGGCACATATTAAAATGAACATAAAATCTCTTTCCCCACCCTGGGGTGGGAAAAGTGGCATGCTTATAAAAGAAATATGAAAACAGTCTCCCACCATCTGTAAAAAAGCATGTGTAACCGAGTATACCCAGTAATATCTTTCCTGATAATCTATTCTATATAAAGAAAACTTTAGTTCCATAAGGATTAGCTACAAGGTTGTTTACATCAACATTGTTCAGAATGGGTGAAAAATCCATAAGTGAGTTTTAAGCTTCCAAACCACTAAAAAGAATGAATGAGAACAATGAATGAGAACTTGTAAAAGATTTCTGTGAAATGACATGGAAAAAGCAATAGCTAAAATATCATGTACCATTTCAGTTTTGTAATATATTGCTAAAGCCTGTATATGGTTACATGTATATATTCATTTGTACATCGATATGTTTTATAGATAGATGATAGATAGATGATAGAATATGGATATATTCTATCTAATGGATAGACTATATCTATCTATATATCTATATCTATATCTATATATCTATATCATCTATGTGTGTGTGTGTATGTGTGTGTATACACACACACACACATCTACATATGCATAGAGAAATTATATGAAAGGATACATTTTAGGTGTTAGTTTGGGTTGCCTAGTGGAGAGGAAGCAGGAGAGCAGTTATGTGGGTGGGGTGGGGAATTGGGAGTGAAGCAAAAAAAGTAAAGTACAAATTAAAAATGAATTAAAAGAAATGCATATGATCATATTTATTCATGTCGGGATTATATGACTTTGTATATAAAAACGTTTCAAGCAGGGTTTGAGCCAAACCCTTGGCTAGTGTTAAGTGGATAAATTTCTTCCAGAAATTAACCCCTTTTTTTTTTTAATCCCCAAACTTCTCTAATATCAAGAGTTTACCATGTTGTCATGTTGGGAACTCTTAAAGTGAAGATGGAAATGAACTCTAGGGGATTTACAGTTTGGGTGTATTTTCCACTGAATTTTTTAAAAGGAGGTGAATCATATCCTGTTTCTTCTTGAGAAATGTATACAATCAGTGTTTGCAGGGCACTGATAAACAAGGCTTAGGACCCAGGAGAATGCAAAGAATGAATGTGAAATTGGAAACACAAAGGGACCCAGAGCTTCAGAGAGAAGGTCACAAGCTTCCTTAGAACAGTTTGCATTTGAGACACTGTTAATTGGGCTTTATAATTGGGCTTTAGAGGAAACGGCTGAAGGAGTGGTTAGAAGGTAGGGAGTGGGGATAAGGACCCCCTGTGTTTGGGAGACAGACATTCATGAAATCACTGAGGAAATTTTGCACATGAAGTTCAGAGTCTTGGGGAAATCATAATTTTAGAGAGAAGGAAGAGTAAGTGCAACTAGAGGGAATGATGAAGGTCAATGCAGAGAAGGAGAATAAGCTAAAGAAAAATACCAGTGGAAGCAAAAAATACTCTTCCTTGTGGAGAGGCTACCTAACCATGCCAGTGCAATGGAATGGATAGAATGCCCAGGCAGAGAGCAGACTGCTATATTTGGCAACTAAGGAAGGTAACCCCAGTCTTGAGCAGCAAACATTGGGAACTAATGTAGACACTTGTTGGGGTTCTCTCTTCTTTAGAAGCAGAGAGGAGTTCAAGATGACGTGGGATTTGGGAATGGAGACATTTTAAATCCACTTCAAGATATGTTGTGAATCCTTTGAAACATCATTATTATTACCTTAAGAAAATAGTAGTAAAATTTACCTGTGCCACTAAAATGTAAAACAGCTGCTCAGAGCTCAAGAGTGGAAATGGGTTCAAGGTGAACATGGTGACTCTATCCAGCTTCTCTGTTGAGAGCCACTCACATCGTCTTCAACACACCTCTCCGTCCAGCTGCAGCTGCAGTGATCTGTTCCATGCTGGCTTCACCCAGCTGCATGCATCAGCCATGTCAATTTTGCCCAGTGCATGCCTTTGGCTGCCTGTCCTATAGCTTCTGTTTCACAAGGATGTATGACATTCACAGGAACCCACTTGGCACTCACATATGTGGAATACTGAAGTGTGTGAGTGAGTATATTTGTGTTGGTAGGGGATCCTTTGACCAATGAATAAGGACCAGTGGATAAATGCCTCCCTTTCTTTGTCTCAGACACATATACGAAGATGTATTTCATTGACTTCTCGTTTGATCTTTTCAAGTAGAGCACCATTTTTCCCACTAAATTATTACATGTAATCCTTTGTCTCTGGTTCGGCTCTATCTTCTGGAGCAACTCAAGTTAAGACAGCTTCTGTTTAAAAAAACAGAAAATGTCGGAGTTGTGTGGTCCAAAAGGAATAGGGAATGGAATGATTTTTTTTTCACTAGAAAGTATGAGTGTGTTCCTTTATTTCTTGCTTTCTAAAATGAGTTTAGGTCTTCAGTTATTTTAAAAACGCCTCTGAAATGTTGATTTCCTTAGGTGAACAGCAGTAGAAGAACCAAGTGTTCTGTGATGGATCTTCAATTAATTGCAGAATATACAATGGAGGGTAAAAGAATTCAGCTACTTTGAGTAAAATGCTCTTATAATTAAAAATCTGTTAGGAAGAACAGTCCTAATTTTCCTTTATGTGCCTTGAAAATTTGCCAGGAATTTAAAAGTCTTCCATCATTACACATGGCTCTGGACTTTAACAGTCCCTTAGCTCCCTGGTTAATTTTATGTCCTAAGCCAAAATTATTTCTTTAGGCTTTCTTTTCTTTTTTATGTCACCTAATTTTGGAGATGGCTATTCTGATTATGCTTATTTGATTATGTGATCTTCTGAAAGCAACTTCTGAATAGAAAGTTCTTTTCGAGACTGATCTGGGAGCTTTCCAGTTTTATGCCCATCTCTCTTGATCTCAAGGTTGTCCAAACAATTATGTGTCAATAATGGACATCAGAAGCAAGAACAGGACTTGAGCTTCCTCTGTCTATTGGATTCAGTTAGGAGAGATCATCCAATTACTCCCTGTATTTGCTCGGAGGTTATCTGCTAGGAATAACAGTTTCTTCAAGGGCGGCATCCTACACTTTTGAGTCTTCTTTATATTTCTTGCATTTCATTCTAGGTTTCATTTATTTGAACTTTAAACAGAAGAAGAAACTTTTTAACAAATTTGTACCAGGGTACACATTTGAATGTCAAATGCTTTATTCTTGCAATTGAATTATACCTCTCATTTTGAGCCTGTGAGATTGAACAGAAATCTGGCAGAAATAAACTCTATGTATGTAGGTTTGGTCCCAGTCACTCACTCTTGGCACTATTAAAATGGACATTGGGAAAATTATAGCACTGTGACAAAGTGTAAGCCCATGCATGTTAATGTCAAATTGTCTGTGGCCAAATCCTGACTCCTGCACTTATTACCTAATTAGACTGACAAAGGTTACTTAATTTCTCTAAACTTCTATGCCCACATCTGTAAGCACAGGTAATAACTACAACTATCTCATCAAATTGCTAGGCCCAGAGGAAGCACTCTGTGATAACTATTATTATTCATTATACTTGCTAATGTCAGTTACAATAAATGCCCATAATATCTGTGGTTTTCTTTATGATGAATATGAATTGGTTTTTAGATTTTTAGAAGGTAAGGAAGTAAGGAAGAGCCAAAGAAGCTTGGGATTGACTTTAAGATCAGTGCCTTTAGGAGAAGAAACACTATATATTGGTAAGCTTAAAAGCCTGGGTTCAAATCACAGCTCTGTCATTTATTAGTTCTTATTGACACTTGAATGAGCTACTTAACTTCTCTGTGTCTGTTTCCTCATTCAGAAGTGAAAGATAATTATTGTTTCAACCTCATATAGTTGTTATGAGAGTTTAACTCTTTGTTCTTAAGTAGTGCATAGCAGGGCTGGTTTGGTTGATGGAACTGTGTGACTGCGTAAGTCACCATGCTGAGAACAAACTCATGTTTGGTTTAATGTTCTGCTTTTGCTGTCTTAAAATTCTCTTTTTAAAACTTAAAAAAAATTTTAAACATTCATTTATTTTTGAGAGAGAGAAAGAGAGCGGGGCTGAGGGTAGGGGCAGAGAGAGGGAGACAGGATCTGAAGCAGGCTCCATGCTTTGAGTGCAGAGCCTGATGTGGGGCTCAAACCTACAACCTTGATATCATGACCTGAGCTGAAATCAAGAGTTGGTCCTTAACTGACTGAGCCATCTAGGCACAACCTCTGTCTTAAAATCCTTAATTTCTTATTATTCCTAATAATTTAAAAAAAATTTTTTTAACATTTATTTATTTTTGAGACAGAGAGAGACAGAGCATGAACAGGGGAGGAGCAGAGAGAGAGGGAGACACAGAATCTGAAACAGGCTCCAGGCTCTGAGCTGTCAGCACAGAGCCCGACCGGGGCTCGAACTCACGGACCGTGAGATCATGACCTGTGCCGAAGTTGGACGCTTAACCGACCAAGCCACCCAGGCGCCCCGTTATTCCTAATAATTTTAAGAATGCATGTGCATAGGCGGGATATGTGTAATAGGCAGGACTACTCTGTTCTGTACTGTGACCTTCACACATAACATTTGCGATGCCCTGTGAGCACAGAATTCTAGTGGCCCAATGTGTGGGGATGCAGTGAGACTCAAAGCAAGTACAAGGTAGTGTCTAACGTATATGACTGGACAAGAGAGGGTGCTGACAGCCCCAACAGACCACAGTTTCTGTTGAAATCAAGACTTTGTTCAAAGACAGAAAGAAGGCAATGGCATTCAAAGAAACTTAGTGACCCAAAACCCTATGATATTCTTTCTTACTCATGTTACTTCCTTGTATTAGGTAACCACTGATGCTAAAAATGACATAGAAGGAAAGGGAAATAACTTGTAGTTCTTTTTCCTGTTAGTATGTCCTTGTTCATTACTAAGTTGAGGGTACAGAGTGTTGGCAGAATATGCATGTATCAAGATGTGATATAAAAACAGCTGAATTATTTTTTGTGCAGTGTTTCCTGTGTTCTAGCAAGAAGGAAATACATATGCACAGTGACCTGTGTAATGTGAAATGTGAACTGTGTAATTTTGATTATTGTGTCTATGAGATGAGAAGCTCTTATGTATTTCTTTAAAGCTGGCATTGCACAATGTTAAGACGGACAATAAAATACAGGCTACATTTTTTTTAAAATTAATTTTCTTTACTTGGCGTGACATTAACAAGTGAAAAACACCATAACAAGTGAGGAGAGGCACCATGAAAGAAAAGAAAATGCTTTATATTTTATTATATTTTACAGTACTTTTTTCCTTGATTTTTTGAACAAAGGTTTCTACATTTTAATTCTGCACAGATCCTTATAAATTATGTAGTTGGGGCTGTTGCCTGGGGTGTCATAAGTACTATATATTTATATCTATATGTGTGTATTATATCTATATACATCTCACAAAAGATTTAGGGTTGGTTCTAGACTTTTGTACTGAAATGTTGTATTCTTAAATGGAAAATCCAAAATTTCTATCCATGAAGAAAATTACTTAAACAGGGAAAGATGGTGTACTCAGTATCTGAGCCTATTCAATGAGTTTTACATTCTTCATGGGATTGATACAGCCATTACTCCTCGAATGGAAGTTTTTCTGTTCTGTGGCTGGTCCCAAGTATCCAGATTAGTCAAGGTCCATAGGACACAATTTGTTTCTTTCTCCATCTCTTGGGCACCTTTTAGTGATCCTTAAAAGAACCTTACAGCTTTCTAAACACTTTCAAATACATTATTTCACCTAAACCCCACAACCTTTTTAAATTAGGCAGTGGAGAAGTTAAAAAATAATGTGTTTGGTTACCAACAGCCCCTGGAGGGGCATCACCTGCTGAGCTCATCAAAACCCAAAGTCTGACCCCTCAGTCTTACAGATTCAGAAAACAGACAGTGTCACTTTCTCAAAGCTTTATTGGACTTAGGCATGCTGATTCACATCAACTAAATCCACAGGAGAATAAGGTATAGAATACAGAATGCCGATGCTGTAATTTGTAGAGAGAAATGTAACTTTCCAGCACACTAGAACATTCTCTCCCTGTAGAAAATCATCCTGGGAGGCAAGATTATCAGAAGGTAGCTTGTGAGCATGGAATCAGAACAAGGAGAGTTGGCTGGATAACTCATATGTTTAACGGTATCAGACTCCAATGGTCTGATAGATCTGTCTTGACAATAAGGAGAATTGGGCACGTTTGCATCATTTTATCTTCCTAGGACATTTTGTTCCCCAGTCAGTGCTAGAGGCGTACTGATAATTCATGCCTTCCTTTCTGTCATGCTCCTTGCTGACTGATTCGTTTTCTGATGGACTCATTCTTTCTTGAGATATGTGATTTTTTATCAATATAGTAACAGCCAGATCTTTTCCTTTCTTGCTTCCAGCATAGGGAATACTTTTTCTTCCTTAAGGCACTTTTCATATAAACGGGATTGCATATAACTGGTGCCAGTCTTAAGGTTTAACTCTTAGATTTTAGGATTGTATTGTTCTCACCCCTGCCTTCAGACAATACTGTCTTCATTTTTACAAAACTGAAAACAGTCTCAGGGAATTTTAATAATGATCTGTGGAAGGAATCCACTTATTTACTTCTCTTCAGGGCTTGTTTGTCTGGATACAAGTATAATCTTCTTCCTGCTATATTATACTATACTACATCTGCCTTCTTGAAATTTAAACACTTTTTCTTAATGTTTATTTATTTTGAGAGAGAGAGAGAGAGAGAGAGAGAGAGAGTGAGTGGGGGAGGGACAGGAGAGAGGAAGAGAGAGAGGAAATCCCAAGCAGGCTCTGCAGCAGTCAGTGTAGAGTCCGATGGGAGGCTCCAACTCATGAACCATGAGATCATGACCTGCGCCAAAACCGAGTTGGAAGCTTAACCGACTGAGCCACCCAGGTGCCCCCAAATTTGAACACTTTATAATTTTAAGGCAACGTCAAATCAATTTCCTACCAAACTCCTTCACTTAACCTACAGGATAGTACAACTCTGCCTCTTGGCTTTCTTTCTGACTTCCTTTCCTCTTTTTCTCCCACCCACTCCCCTTCAGCCACATTCACATGTTCTGGCCTCAGGGATTTTACATGTGCTTTTCCCTCTGCCTGGAATGCTCTTCCTTCAGGTATGTCCTTTGTCTGCTCCTTCACTTCATTCAGAATTGCACTCAAATTCAAGTCCCTATCAAATGACACCATTATCACCACCTGTGCCAGTTTCACACTTTACTTTTCCCAATGATGCTAAACACTAAATCATGCTATCACACCTAAGTGTTATGTAGCTATTTTTTATTTAACTCGTCTGACTTCCCTACTGGAATATAAGGTTCAAAGGAGCTTTCTTTGTTTTATTCACTATGAAACCCCAGACTTTTGAATAATCTCTACCACTTTGAACTATTATGGAATGAAAAAGTGCATGTAGGGGCACTTAGCATCAATCCTGGTCTCAACCAAGTGGGTGATAAATGTTACTTTGTTGTCTCACATCCATGAACTCATTGGTTCATTCACTGAGCATCTTTCTTTTGAGTGGTTACTCTGTGCACAGAGTAAGGATTCATCAAATATATGTTGAGTGAGGAGATGGAAAAATGAGTAATGAACTGCTATGGATGTTGAAAGGAGGAAAAAGTCACTTCCAATTGTCAGATATCAGGAGAGGATTCATGGAGAAGGTAGCATTTAAACCAGGTCTTAAAGGATAAGTTTGATTTATTTCTGTGAGCATGGTGATGAAAGGCACTCAATACACATTTACCATATGTTCCATAGCACTCTATACTCTGCAGGTTTTTTTGTTTTTTAAGTTTATTTATTTACTTTGAGAGAGACAGATAGCGAGCATGAGCAGGGGAGAGACAGAGACAGGGGGAGAGAGAGAATCCCAAACAAGCTCCACACTCTCAGCACGGAGTCTGCTGCAGGGCTCCATCCCACAAACCATGAGATCATGACCTGAGCAGAAATCAAGAGTTGGATGCTCAACCAGCTGAGTCACTCAGGTGTCCCTCTACTCTAGAGTTTTAATATCTTAGAACGTAAGCTCCATGAAAACAGAGTCTATCTAGTTCATCCTGATATACATAGTATAGTATCTTGATATATCTAGTGTATCTTGAGATATATATATACATATATAATATGTATAGTTAATATTTGGGTTGTCTATGAGATTTAAATATCATTTGTCAATTTAAAAGTCCATTTTTCTCTATAGGGGAAAGTTGGAGTGATTAATATATACAGTTTAGAATGAAACTAAAATTATAAAGTTTTATTATTGAATGTTGTTTGTACACTTAATTCATATTCTTTTTTCTTCAAATTAGAGTATCAAAAAAATCATTGGTCAAAAAGGCTCAGAAAGTTTGAATAGTTTCCCTTAATGATATGACAAGAACTTATTTGTCTTGTGAGGTTTTCAGTAGTTAAGTTCTGAACCATTGTAGTACCTGAGAATAATTAATAATCATATATATTTATGACAGGCAATTCTCTCTTGGGAATACCTCATATGGTACGTTCCTCCACAATGGACACTGACATTTCTTATATCTCCATTAGCCATAGGTAAAACACAGCATATAAGCATTTGTTTAATGGCCAAGCCACTCAGCTAGTATATGACTGTAGAGAAACTTATAGTCAGATATTATGAGTCTAAATATGATTCTTATTTGGTCTCAGCACAGCAACCATAGCAAGGAAAGAAGGGTCTAGTTTTTCCTTGGGAGTTTTTTTCCCCCTTCTTTTTCATTTTTTAACCCTGCCTGGGCATGGCGTTATCAAAGGACAAATTTACAACCCCTTACCTTGGGGATGAGTAACTGTGATGGCCATTTCAGCACAGCTGCAAGGAGAGACTTGCCAATTCCAAACACTTCTTTATCAATTTACCTGTCAGAGCATGAAGTGCAATGGATGCCTAACTGTTTTTCAGGTAATAATTCCCTTTTACATTCTGCACTTTCAAAACAACATATGGCAATACTTGGTTTTACAACCATTTACAGCTAGCATGAAATGTTTATTAATCGTGCCTAATAAAATTACAATTTTCCAAACCTAGTTGGTCAGAAACCTTGATATGGTACACAGCTCAACCAGCGCTGTTGTATTAGATAGAAAGGTGTAGCAATAGAGGGATTGGATATCACAACATTCTATTTTCTTTCTTTCAAGCTAGTGCTACTTATCAAAATATTATAAAACACATGAGATTTTACTAGGCTTTTTAAAGATTGTAATTCCTTGAAGTTCCAACCTGAAGTAGCTTATCTTTTGTAGGGTAATGGTGTGCAAACAGTTCATTTGAGTTTTGGATAGAGTGCTGAAAGTAAGGGGAGGTCAGTAAATTAGGGGAATTCTGTATGAACTTTAAAAATCAGTAAAAGGGGGCACAAAAGAGGGCCAGTGTTTGGTTAGATGATACCATCAGAGCCTGAGAAACAAAGAAAAGGGTGTCAGGTGTTCTCAATGGCCAGTCTTGACTATTTTGTATGGCAACCCTTTGAATATACACAGTTTTGCCTTTTGGATGTTTCCTCTTAGTTTTGATATTTACAGATTAAGGAAGATGAAAGGTACCATGAAACCATATTACCCATATTACCTGTTTCTAGTTCATCTAGTTATTCAACAAACATTTTTTATGCATTTATTCATACCATGTACTGTAGATGTGGTTTGGGGGAAATGAAACAGTCATGATTTTTCAATGAACTTTCTATATATGAGTCCTGAACTGGTAACTCTCTATGGTGGTAATTTTATGTGTCAAACTGGCTAGGCCACAATACCCAAATATTTGGCCAAACACTGGTCTGAATTTTCCTGTGAAGGTTTTTAAAGATGAGATTAACATTTAAATTAGTGGACTTTGAGTAAAGCTGTTTACCCTCTGGAATGTGGGTGGGCCTTATCCTGTGAGCTGAAGGCCTTAATAGGGAACAGTTGACCTTCCAGAAGAGGAAGGAATTCTGACAGCAAGCTGCCTTTGGACTTGAACTGCAAATCTTCATTGGGTTTCCAGCTTGCTGGCTTAGTCTTCAGATTTTGGACTTGCCAGCCTCCACAATCATGTAAGGCCTTTCCTTAAAAGAAATTGCTCTATGTATGTATACACACACACACACACACACACGTACATATATTTAAATATACGTATAGATAAATATATTTATATACATCCTGTTGGTCTGTTTCTCTGGAGATCCTTAATTTACTGTCTATGGGATAGGTTGGAAATATCACTAACAAAGTGATAGCTTGTTTTAATCACTTTTAGACGACTTTAATCTTGATTTTAGATAATGCTTTACAAAGTTATTACAGTTTATGATTTTCAAAGGAATTTCACATGAATTTTCCTGTTTGCAGTTTATAAAAGTTTTGACAAAAAGATTAGGACAGAGTTCAATTAACCCCACTTTATTGATTTGAAAAGTACTGTCCGGAGAGTTTATTACTGATTAAAAATCAGCTGTAAAGTGATAACACTTACTTTATTTATTTTTTAACTTTATTTATTTTGAGAGAGAGAGAGAAAGACAGAGTGTAAGGAAGGGGCATAGAAAGGGAGAGAGAATCCCAAGCAGTCTCTATGCTCTCAGCACAGAAGTCAAGAGTCAGACATTTAACCAACTGAGACACCTAGGTGCTCCAATAACACTTGCTTTAGTACTCAGATTTCCTTTTTCGCAGTGTAGTAATCTTTTCATGACAGGTTGCTGCATCTTTGAGTATATGAGAATGTTAAGTCATGGCAGAAGCAATGTATATATTAAGCAGTGTCATATCAGAATAATGCATACTGGAAAAAATGTATAGACTTTGGAAGAAAAAAAAACATTAAAAACTCTCAAGTCAGTCCAAGCTCAGAGAACAGTCTACTTCTATTGCCCCCAATGGGACAGCCCTGGGTACTTTCTTGTATTGGTTTAGGGAGGAGTGTTTGGTTTTTGTTTTTGTTTTTTTTCCCCTGCACTTGAGCTTTATGCTCTCTGTTAGAAACAGAGAATAAAACATAGCACTATTTTAAAATCTTGGAAATAAGGAAAAATAAGCATTACTTTGTTAGATGTATTTAGAATACCAGGCCCTTTTTTTTTTTTAATTTTTTTTTCAACGTTTATTTATTTTTGGGACAGAGAGAGACAGAGCATGAACGGGGGAGGGGCAGGGAGAGAGGGAGACACAGAGTCGGAAACAGGCTCCAGGCTCTGAGCCATCAACCCAGAGCCTGACGCGGGGCTCAAACTCACGGACGGCGAGATCGTGACCTGGCTGAAGTCGGACGCTTAACCGACTGCGCTACCCAGGCGCCCCATACCAGGCCCTTTTATTGGCCACATAGCTCAGCCAGGTGTTGATCTTTAACATCAGAGACTAGCACTTTGGGTACACTTCTTTTAAGGCAGCCGTCCTTGAAAAAGTCACAGACTTAATCTTGGTGAAAATTTGACACGAGAAAGTAAAATAAGAAAGGCAGAAATCATTTAAACACCATAGATTGTTTTATCAGAAGCTAATTTCCACTAAAGTTGCTTTCAGTTCCTATTGCCTTCTCTTGTGGTGCTTTTTAAAAACGCCTTCCACTACAACCCTAAACTTGGCTTTGACTATAGGTGGAATACTAGGGATTTAATGTGTGTTTGGAAGTCTGCCTCTTACCTGTTCAGTAATAGCATTGATTAGTGTATAGAAGCAAAAATGTATGTGGAATATTAGGCTCACTACTGGAGGTTTTAAAACACTCATTGTCCGGGAGCCTTGGTGGCTCAGTTGGTTAAGTGTCCGACTCTTGATTTCAGCTTAGCACAAACTCACGGTTTGTGGGTTCGAGCCCTGTGTCTGGCTTGGTGCTGACAGCGCAAAGCCTGCTTGAGATTCTCTCTCTTTCTCTCTCTCTCTCTCAAAAATAAACTTAAAGAAAATTATTGTCAGTTATGTCTCAATTTTTAAAACTGAAAAAAATCCAATTTATTTTGGATTGATTGACGAATTGAGGGATTATAAAGTAGCTAACATTTGGCATTGACAAAGGAAGTGAGTTGATTCATACTGTGCTGGTGGTTAGCAGCTGTCAATAACTGGACCTGTTTCATCTCTGCTTCACCACATCCTGGCCTGGAGAGGATGTTGGGCACAGAGAAGGTGTTCACTAAGTGATTGATTGCTGCACGTGTAAATGGATATTAATGTCCGTGCACCTCCTGGAGCACACCCTTCATTTCACACACAGGATAAACTGGGTAGTAGGAACATTGAAAGTTAGCCTTAGTAAGTCAAAATGGCTCCTGCTTGACGTCCCAGAAGCAGTGGCGGCACCTGAAATACCTTCCTGTGGGAATGTCTTTCATCTGCAAAACTGACGGGAATTCTTGGGTTAGGGACTGTTCAAATTCCATGGTTGTTTGTTAGCAGCCTTCTAGTCCATCTATAAATAAAATTTTCCAAATGCATTAGCATAATTAGACCTCTTTTTATGGCCCAGGGAAAGTAGGCCATTTCTCTCCCTTTGTGATGCTGATCAGCCTCCCACTCAGCTATTGCAGCTGTATTGTGAGGGTACCTCAAAATGGATTCTATTTGAACACAACCTGTCACAGGCCATTGTGGCAGGGTTACTAGGTGACAAGTGAATTCCCCTGTGCAGGAGGACAGTTGCTGTAGTGAGAAGCACGTGGCATGGGGAGTCAGGAGACCTAGATTCTACTCCATGAAACTGCCTGGGGTTTGCAGTGTGGCTTGTTTCTCCAACCTTAATTTCCTTTTCTATAATTGAAAAGGTTGCTTGAAGTACTCTTAAGAGTTACCTCCAACTAAATGGCCTCATGGTCTGTTAAAGGATTTCCTAGATGAGTGTTAACTGCAGGTTAAGGAGGTCTTGAAATCGAGTTTAGAGATTTACATTTTGGAGCCAACCAAACCTTATAGGCACTGTCTCCACTACGTACACTTGTACGTTTTGGTATTTTGCAAACTCATCTGTAAAATTGACAAAATAATAGTTCCTTCCTCGTAATGTTATTATAAGGATTAAATTATAGGTTACGTTTGAAATGGTTAGCAAATAGCCAGGATCAGGGTAACAGTGAATTGCTATTGCTTATTAGGAGAGAGGGAAATAAAAAGAGAAGAGAGAAATTATTATCAAACATTCAAAATCAATTGACACTTTAACCTTCGGTAAGAAGTGAAATGCAATGAAAAAGAATTGGGTCAAGCCTTTTATTGCAGGTGAGTATCATTGGCCTCCATACAAAGTGTGAATGTGGAAAAGTCACTTTTCTAAGTGTACAGAATCTTTGGAGGTGATGTTTCGTTGGCTTAAGGAACACATTCTTTGCTTGGGGGTGCCAGGGAAGGCTTGAATATGTAAACACTTCTTTAAACTTAAAAAGCTCATAAATCCACATAATTATTTTATTTTATTTTTTTAAAAAAAATTAATGTTTATTTATTTTTGAGAGAGACTTAGAGACGGAGCACAAGGCGGGGGGGGGGGGGGCAGAGAGAAATAGAGACACAAAATCCGAAGCAGGTTCCAGACTCCCAGCTGTCAGCACAGAGCCTGACACGGGGCTTGAACTCCCAAACTGAGAGATCATGACCTGAGCCAAAGTCGGATGCCTTAACCAACTGAGTCACCGAGGCGCCTCTCCACATAATTATTTTAGAGGGAGAATTATCTACAAGTGTGTGTAAATGTGTGTGTTTGTCAGTTATTATTTTAAACACTTTTTCCCCCCAGAGGATGCATATTCTCAAGTTTGAAAAAACAAGAGAAATGAAATAATATTTTTTTCTCTCCTGACCTCATTCCCCCCCCATTTTTTTACAATTTTGTTAAACTTCTCCCATAACATTTAGCTATTTTTATTAGTTTCTTGTGTATTTTATCATGGTTTCTTTATCCCTACTTAACTCTTCCCTTTTGTTTTCATAAAAGATAGCATATTCTGTGCCTTTCAGTACCTTGCTTTTTGACTTAATTTTGTATCCTGTCTTTCCATAAAAGTGGAGCAGATTGTATTTTCCAAAATTGGCATAGTGAGAGCTTCCCATCCTGCCTATTCTTTTTCCGATATGACTTTGACATTCCTCCTATCAAGACAGGAGTCAAATCTGAATGGGCTTGTGACCATGAAGGAAATGACACTGTGTGACAAAGCTAGGACAAAGAAAGCAATACAGCCTCCTCCTGGCTTTCTTTTTAGGATGCTCCTCTTGAAAGCCCGCCACCATGCTGTAAGGAGCTTAAGAAATCACATGGAGAGGCCATGGGTAGGTATTATAGCTTCAGCTACAGCTGAGTTCCAAAGCTGGCTGTAGGGACCATTGTTAAAAGTGAGCAGACCCACCCAGCAGTTCAGCCTCCAGCAGTGGAGTCAGCTCCTAGCCTTCAAGCCTTCCCAGTTGAAGGCCATCATACCTGGTGGAAAAGAGAGAAAGTGTTCCTACTGTGCCTTTCTGAGTTATTGACTCAGATAATCCGTGAGCATAATAAAATGGTTGTTGTTTTACACCACAGAATTTGGTATGGTTTGTTATGTGGCGGTAGTAACTAGAACAGAGCTTCTGCATCCTTTATCTTTTTTCTTTTGCAGCTTTATAGTATTCTATTATAGAGCTATACCATATTTGACTATGTCCCAGTAGACAGTGACTTGAGTAGATACAATTTTTGGCTTTCCCTCTAATAAATAACTTTGTAAATATATCATTTTAAAAATGATGCAAGTGTATTTATGGATAAATTTCCTGAAGTGGAATTTCTGGAGGGAGGGTAAATGAATTTGTAAGTTTGATTGACATTTTTGAATTGGCTTCTATAGGGGCTGTATCACTTTATACTCCTACCTGAAGTGTCTAAAAGGGTTTGTCTCAATACAGTCTTGCTGTTGAGAAAACTTTCAGTTTTTCTGCTATTCTAATAAGTAAAAACTGGTGTCTCGCAATTATAATTTGCATTTCTTTTATCATGTGTATATTTGAGCAACTTTTTTTGTATGAATATCCTTTCATGTAAACTATCTCTTGAGACCTTCTTTCAATTTCTAGGTGCTTATATAATATTTAGGAAATTAGTCCTGTATCTACAAAATGATTTACAGATATTTCTCTTGTTATTTTTTGACTTTCCTTATACTGTTTTGTGTGATGTTGAAGATTTTTCTTTTTAAGTAGTTTAAGTTAACAATCTTTTCTTATGTGGCTTCTGGATTTTGAGTCTTAATTAAAATGACCTCTTTCCAATATAATCGAGTATTTTTCCATTAGTATATTTAATTATATATGTGTTCTTATATATACATGTAAGTATATATATATGTAAGTATATATACATGTAAGTATATATAAATATACCTAATAGTTTTATATATAAATGTCAGTAATATGGAAGTTTTCCAACATTACATTTCATAAATAAATGAAATATGTATCAGTTTTATATATAAATATGTCAGTTTATATGTATATATACATATATATACATATATACATATATATACATACTAGTTTTATAATAATATACAAATTAGTAAATCAGTTATATATATTCATACAATTACAAAATATGCAATGAATGCTATTGATTACTATACATTAAATACTATTTAAGGAAATTTTGAAAAACTAAAAATGGATTTTGAGGGATGTGACATCAGTAAGAAGGCAGAATAGTGGTTTTCAGTTCTCATTCCCTCCTCCGACTTCCTCAAGAAACTTTGATTTTGACACCCATTCATACAGAAGAATATATTTGTGGGAACCTGGGAGTCCAATAGAGAGGTCTCAGCATCCCCTTAGAGCAAGATTTCTCAGAACAGATCCATTGCATTGGGTAAGAAGAACAGTTTCCCTTTATTTGTATCACTCCTCCCTGCAAGAGACCCCTTTGTCCCACTGTTTCTCCCACAGGACAAAATGAGAGGTAGTGAGTACCTGGCTTCCATGCAGGGCATTGCCTGAGAGGCTCACTACTTCCTCACCCCATCCAGAACACTGAGAGCATGGGAATGGCTGAAAAGTCTACAAGGTGCCAGGAGCAGGGAAAAGGGGTTCATAGTAACCAGTGCACAGAACTCAACAAAGGCAATGCTTTCCATTAATTATCTGGCAAAATTCACCCAGAAGCCTTCTCACAAACTTGCAAGGATGCATCACCCTTTGACTTCCCCACTCCCAACCAGCCCACCCAGGTGTACTCCTAACACTCTGTGTGTCTTAGTTCTCCCCCACCCTCCCCCCAGCTCTTTGTGTGCCTCAGTGAGGGCTCTCAGGAGCCTCTGCAGGTCTTGTGTGAGCTCACACTGGCAGCCACCTCAGCTCTGCTCTTTCAGGGGAAGGCGCTTAACTTTGAATACTTCAGGCCACTGCCCTAAGGAAAATAAACAGGAGGCTCTCAGCATCTGGCCTGGCTTCTGGGGATTGAGAGGAAGCATGCAATCCTAAAATTTACTTTAAAATTTGAACTTGTCTCCTCTTGGCATCAGAGAGGAGAACCAGCTGGAAGCTTGGGCAGGAACTCCTAGGAGGAGAGGCAGATGTGAATGGAGTTACCAAAGGAGGGAAAGAGGGAGAGATACTTGAAATAGAGATCCCGAGGTTGCTCAGGAGAGGATTTCCTACTAACATGCCTCTTCAAATAAGCAAAAAACCAACAAAAGAGCTTAACTTGGAAAGCCAGTTCTTAAGAGGGACACTTATACTGACAAATACCTACATTAAGAAAAAAGAAAGATCTCAAATAAGTAACTTAACTTTACAACTCAAGGAATTAGAGAAAGAACAAACTAAGCCCAATTTTAGTATATGTGCTGCCAAAGCGAACACAAGAACAAACAGCCCAAAGTGAGCAGGAGGAAGGAAATAATAAAGATTAGAGCAGAAATACATTAGAGATTAGAAAAACATAGAAAAGATAATGAAACTAAGAGCTGGTGTTTTTGAAAAGGTAAATAAACCTGACAAGCTTCTAGCTAAACTACTTAAGAGAAAAACAGAGAAGATTTACTTAAAAAATTATAGAAGGAAAATGAGACATTACAACTGATACCACAGAAACACAAAGGATCATAAAAGACTAGTATGAATAATTACACACCAATAAATAGGATAACCTAGAAAATAGATGAATTCCTAGAAACATACAACTTACTATCACTGAATTGAGAAGAAATAGAAAGTCTGATAATACCATAAAGAATAAGGAGATAAAAGCAGAATAAAAACATCCTGACAAAGAACAGCCCAGAATCAAATGGCTTCACTGATGAATTCTACCAAGATTTAAAGAAGAATTAATACCAATCCTTTTCCAGTTCTTTCAAAAACAAATGGAAAGGAAGGGAACATTTTTAGACTCTTTTTATGAGACCAGCATTGTCTTCTTCAACATGTTCTGATATCAAAGCAAGACAAAGACACCACAAGAAAAGAAAATTACAGGCCAATATACCTGATCAACATAATGCAAAAATCCTCAACAAAATAATACCAGACTACAAGAAACTTATAGACCAATACACCTGATAAACATAGATGCCAAAATCCTCCATAAAATAGTAGCATCCTGAATTGAACAGCACATTAAAAGGATCATACACCATGATCATGCATGTGGGATTTATCCCTAGAATGCAAGAATGTTTCAAAATTAGCAAATCAATTAATGTGCTATACCACATTTACAGATTGAAGAATAAAAATCATATGATCATCTCAATAGATGCAGAAAAAACCTTTGACAAAATCAAACATATTTCCATGATAAAAATTCTCAACAAATTAGGTTTGGAAGAATGTACCTCAACATAATACAGGCTATGTATAGCAAGACCACAGCTCACCTCATACTCAATAGTGAAAAGCTATCTTCACTAAGATCATGGATAAGACAAAGGTGTCTGCATTTACCACTTCCACACAACATCATTATGGATGTCCTAGCAAGAGCAATTAGATAAGAAAAAGAAATAGAAGGCAACGAAATATGAAAAGAGGAAGTAAAATTTCTCTGTGGATGATATAATCTTATATAGAGAAAACCCTAAAGATGTCACAAAAAAACTGTTAGAACTAGTGAGCTAATTCAGTAAAGTTGCTACTAGTTGTTCTGCAATGGTATTCAGAAGCCCTGGGCTCTGGTTCCAGCTTTGGCATCACTAACATGACACAACCTGAGTGTCAATATTCTCATCTGTTATATCTATACACATATATATATGCACATATATGTGTATATACACATATATGTACACACATACATATATATACGTATATAGAGAGAGGGAGAGGGAATTTTATTATATACATTTTTATTTTTATTATATATTTATACATTATAATATATTTGTATATTATATATTTTATTATATATTATAGAGATAGATATATAATTTTATTTTTAATTACAGTTGACACAATGTTACATTAGTTTCAAGTGCACAAGCAATGATTTGACAAGTCTATATGTTATGCTCACCTCAAGTGCAGCTCCTATCTGTCACCACACAGCAGTACCAATGACTATATTCCCTGTGTTGTACCTTTTATCCTAGCGACTTATTCATTCAATCACTGGTAGCCTGTATCTCAAAGTGGAGATAATATTGACTACCTTATACAGATGCTTTGAGAAGTAAATAGTAGGTGATATGTGTGCATAATAGATGGTATTAATGTAGTTTTTATTCTCACTTTAGAGATTTGTTGATTCTCTGCTACAAGAACACTAAATCAATAGAAAGACATGTTCTGAAGAAAATCTGGAAGGAGAGTTAAGGCTTCTGTCACTTGGCTACAGACCCTTGGTTCCAAGGATAGTAGCGTTCAGGCAGATTATGTTTCTTGATATTCATTAGGTTTTATAATCTTCATGATTTATTAAATTATTAAAATTATATTTTTGGTAATAACCAATTACCTAGTTATGGAATTGCCTATATGGGAGGAAATGAACAGTTGTGTGCATAACTTATACCTTGGGACTACTGTTATAACCTACGGCTGAAGTTACCTAGGGTATGTGTATACTTATACACGTATTGTTTCACCTTATGAAAGGTCATTTTATTCAATTTTCTCCTGTTTTGTTATTGTTGCATTCATTTCTTATTTCTTGGAAGACTAAGGGAACCAGAAAATGTTGGCCAGTCTCCTACTTAAATCCCCTATTACCCTCCACTAAACTGGTACAGGGTTTATTTGTGCTTAGTTATCTTTTTATTCAGTAATCTGTAGTTGTTGCGATACTTGATGCATGACTATATGGGTCTGTGAGAACATATTCTTGGCTGGGGAAATGATTGCATGGTCCATTTTACACTTGACATCTCACAGAAGTAAGTACACTTGTCCAAAAGAGGGAGGAAGAAGGGGAAAGAGGAACGAATCAGAGACCTTGAAGGGTACTTGGCTTTTAAGGAAGCACTAGACAGGCTGGCTGCTTTATCAGAGCCTCAGGTTGGGGCCTGAGAGCCATAAATGAGTTCCACACACTTCAAAGGACTTGGCCTGGACTGGGAATATGTTAATATGATAGAGGATTCTTCCTGATACTACCTTTTCCTCCCTCAAGTATTCTCCCTCTTCAAACACCTAGGTTTTGAACTAGATTTCTGTGTTTGCATGTGCAATAGTATTTCTGAAACCTTTGCCATTTTTCACTCCTAGGACCAGGAAACTGTAAGTAAGTATTTTAAAAGAGTGTGATAATTCATAAAGCAACTTAATGTTTTTCTCCTAACTCCAAACTCCCTCAAGGGCCTAGTTCTTTCCTGACATTGAATGAAATGTGGGAAGTTTCCATAGTTTTTCTAGTTTCCCCATATAGTAGATTTGAAAGAAAAAAAAAGCTCAGGTCATAGGCAGTCATAAGAACAGTAATTAAAATGTAAACTCCAGGGATAATGAAAATTCCTTACCTAAATCCGAGTCCACATACCTCCCTTCCCTCAGCTGGGGACCTGCCGTGGTGGATGGTAGGTTATTTCCTTCTCTCATCCCATGTGTTGTATTTTTCCTCATCTGTTCCTTCTCACTTGGCAGCCCCTGGCTCCAACAAGGTTAGGAGGAGGGCGTGGAGGAGTGCTAGGTGTTAGAAAAAATTTCTGTTGACTTATATTCTTTTGAATGGGCATGTTACCCTTTCTGGATAGTTGCTCACAGCTGATGGTCTCTCGTGGGATGCTTTCATGTTTATAGAAAACACCACTTCCCCCACAAGGACCCACTTCTTAGGAGGGGGTGAGGTATCTCCTTGGCTTGGCCACTTATGTTAAAGCTGTCATCTGGGGCAGAAACTCAAATTACCCCGGGGTTGATCCTGGTAAGTGGTTCATATTTAGACTCTAGGCTTGTACTGCTTTGCTGTTGGCCTTTGGGCCTTAACCCTGTACCAACACCCTGCTGCATGAGAATGGGGACAATGAAGGCAGGAAAGTAGCACAGTGGTTAGAAGTGCAGTCTCTGTAGTAGTTCACGTTCTGGGCCCTTAACTAAATAGCTATGTTACTTGGAGCAACTTACTTAACCTCTCTGAGCCTCAGGTTTTTTTGTCTGTAAGGTATAATGATAATACCTAATTCAGAGGCTTGTTACGAGGATGAGATGATTAAAAGTTCTGGCACACATACGCTCAGCCAACATGCATTACATCTCACAGATGATTTCTCAGCAACGATGTCCAGGATTTACCCTGTGCTGTGAGAAGGAGCAGGTGGTTCAATACAAGACTCAACATTACATGCTCTGGAACAGTTATGAAACCAGTTTTTAAAAACATGCCAGCCAGCTATGTAAGAAGAACTCCTTAAATGAGGGCAATGTTTCCAGTTTCTGAACTGTCTTCCTATATAATTTCTCATCTCATCTTTGAGATACTCCTGTAAGCAGGCCAAAAAAAAAAAAAAAGGTGTTTCATTCCTCTCTTTATAGATGAGGTGTTTGTAGCAGGGACAAAGGTCAAAATGACAGTGCTGGATTCAGAACCCAGCTCCTCGGACTTTCCAGCGCTCTTCAGACTGCCTTGACTCTCCTCTGCTGTCATAACATTGTTTGTCAAATGAGCCCAGCAGGGGATGGTCGGCATGTTATTCCCTTCTCCCCATGGCAGCAGTTCGGTGGGAGGCCTTAGAAGAGACAAAAGTTTCTTGCACAGGTTTTCATCTGTGCAGGTGGCCTCCCAAGTGAGTGGGCAGGAATGCCTCTGGTGAGGTACAGGCCTGCTCTGTCCCATTAGGGAGCTGGTCTCTCCTTTCCTTCAGAAGGCACCAGTTCTCTAAAAATCACCCCGTCGACATACCATTAACAGAGCAGAACATGTTGACATCCAGCTGTTGCTTTCATTACCAATTTGTTTTAATTGGTCTCACACTGTTTTCCTCTCACTTTTTTGTACTGTGTTGGTTTAACTCTGTCTGCAGCCAGCCTGGCTTGAGCTGTAAACCTTTTATGAGGGGAACTTGCTGATGTGTGGAAAGTCACAGGCAGCTGGCTGGGCCTGGCCGGCAAGTCTGGAACTTTCCAGCCCAGACCGTAACCATTCGGTGATTTTGTTTGCTCTTTCAACATTTCCTTTTAAAAACTGTAATGTCTAAAACTTTAGAAAAGGCGTGCTTCTCCGGGCAGATATCTAACGAAATTTATTCCTAATGCACAAATAGCATATTGTTAAACAGGATTTGGATGGAGTTTGTAATGAAGGATGTTTGGCAGTTCTTGCTTTTGGAAAAACATTTGAGTGATCATGAGTAGGAAATTTGCTGTAGTCAGTGTAATGAATTAACAACTGAGTAGTGGCCCAGGGCAGGCAAGTACCCTTGGAGGAGGACAGAAGTCCAGATGGTGGGCTATGATCCAGAAGTTTGGGACATCAGTCAAGAATGCAAGGTGTTTATAAGGTGGCCAAGAGGGAGATAGCAACCCATTTGCAGAAGGCCATCTTTGGTTGTACTTGCCAGTGGTAACTGCTTGCTTGGTTTTGTGAGTGGTGGAGATGATGGTTTGCTTGATCTACAAACAATAATAAGGTAGAACTTATTCATTTTCCACAGCTTAGCTTTGATTCTCAGTTATATTCAACCTGAGCTTTTATACAGGGGGAAAAGAAAACACATACACACACACACACACACACACACACACACACACACACACACACAGCAAAACCAGGGGACAGGGTTCTATTAGGAACCAATGATTCACGTGTGTTTAACCAATATTTATTGAGTAACCCAACATCTTTCAAGTACTGTTATATTTGCACCTAACAGAATAAAACCTGTTGTTTTCCCCAGAGGATTTATTTAAAACATTAAAAATTCTTACAGTAAAAGACAAATAGGTTTTATTCTGTTAGATGCAAATTAGCTATTATACTCATGTTCACTAAATAAATATCCCCTTCCAAGTTGACAAAAGCAGAACCCTTTCTTTAAAATTTTTGTTGTGAAAGTTATGTGATTAGTCTATTTTGATACATATGATACAAAGAGATTGGATCCTTATGGAAGACACAAAATCTACTTATTTATTCTGCATGGGCTCCCAGTCATCTCTTCCTAGGGAGTTGTATAGTATTTAATTCTCTCAATAATGTGTGAAAATGCATCTGGAGTACTGTCACCTAGAGGAGTTCACTTAATCTGTAGTGTCCAGAGTTTTTATTGAGGGTTGATCATGTAGGCATGGAGCATTCATGTGGCTGACCTTAGTTACTTAGTTTCTAGGCCCCTCCAGAGGTTAGACTGATAACATGTGGCCCAAGGCCTTGGTCACAAACCACATTGTTAGTATAGACCATCTGGCATGACACAAGGCCCTAGGTGAACAAAGATACTCTTATCTGACAGGAGATCCCAACGGCTTAAAGGTTACCTTCTAGAAGTTAGTCAAAGGCCAGACTTTTCTTTGGAATGTGCATGGTTTGAATACTCCATAGACACTGAGTCATCTTTTATTATAGTCATCATTCCAGGGAAGGGACCTTGCCCATTATGTCTTATATGGTACAAGAACAATTTTGTCGGTAAGAAGATTATTGGATTATTGGTCACTGGATAATTTGGGTTAGGTATCATTTATTTAGAGAAATTGTCAGGAGAGCCAGCTGCACCACTCATGGGGGCCATTGGAGCCTTGGGCAGCTAAATCTGGGTGCAGCCCTCCCCTTCTAGAAGAGGGAAGAGCCTTTTGTCTCATCTGCCAGTAGTGTAGACAACCAAGAGTGAGCGCTGGTCGTCATCTTCCAACAAGGAATTCCTCAGAAAGAATGTTATATCTCTAAGATTCGGGACAGTAAACAGAAGTCACCTAATTTAGGGGAAATTTAAATGTTATTTTGCCTGAATTCAAATTTGGAATATCTAAAAGGAGTTGGAAAATTAATGCTGCAATTGGCTTGACTGCTTATCTTTCTTTTTAGAAGGCAATGAAGAAACATTTCCTTTGTTACTTCCTTCATTGGTGATTGCCTGTCTTCTTCACCAATATACTAGAGTTACAGAATGTGGTGATAAGTACTTTACAATGGGATTAAATATGGCAACATGGCTAGATCTGCACAAATCTGGAACTCTCATTCTGTTTGTGCTATAGAGTAAGTATCCTTATGTAAGTGTTCTTTCGCTTGTGATTTCTTCTACACAGTCCCTCAATCATTCTGCAGTAAAGCTCAGGCTTTTTAGCTCAAGGTTGATGGACAAAATGATGGAAGGGGGAAGGACGTGACTTGCATTCATATATATTGTGTTTCTTAAAACTGGGAAACCTCCATTGCATTATAAAGGTCTAGATGAAAATATGAGGTAATGTTCAGCTGAAACCATCAAAATTATAAGCTCTCCTAAATTAGCTTGAAAACTCATCAGTAGGATAAAGACTTTAGTTTCTCGATAGCACAGTGGATTGAGATTAGGTGATTATTCATACCTGCCCAAATGTCCCTGGGTAACAAAGATAGGTAAAACCAAGGCAATGTGACACATTTGGAAGTTGCTGAGTTGAATATGAGATGTAAGCAAAACCGTCCAAAGCTGTGATTGAATGCTAGGATTAGTCCTTCAGTACATTGGGTTTTATTTTTATTTTTCCAGGCAGGTTAAGGTTTTAGAAATGTGACCTCACTACTAAATAAAACTCATCCTAATTAAAGAGAATGTCTAATGATAATAAAGTCTTGAGACTAATCTTTGGGCATGCTATTCCCTAAGGAGCTGAGCCACATTCAGTGAATACTCCCAAATATTTTTGAGGCTGAATTGCTCTGGGGTTCATTATCAATGGGTTTCCATCTGTTCTTTTGGAATCAATGATTTTTGTTGTTGGATTTAGACTGTCTTTGTATTCTCTTGACACTCACAGAACAAAATATGCCTGATTTAGCAATGTTGTTTGCTAGAAAAATCCAACATCAGATGAGTCATTCTGTCCATTAACCACCTCCGTTCTTCACTTTTGTGTGCCGCATGCTTTCTCCAGTGAGGTTCCCCTCATTCGGTGTTGGGCTTGCTTTCCCCTTGAAAAGTAAAGGTTAGTTTCTGTTCTCAGTAGTTCCTCATTCTTTCTCTCTTTGTACCCACTTCCTTCTCTGGTTCTCTCCACAGCTATCCTTATCCAGTCTCTCATTTAGGACTTTTAAATCATCAAGGTGAAAAAGCAAGAATCATGAGTTTCAGAATGAAAACCTTAGATCTATTACCACTAAATTCCTTGCCAAGGATTTTCCAAGCCACTTAGGCATAACAATTGCTCGTTTTTATTACTTCGTTGTGCTACTCTACTTTTTCAATAATTTTGCATCAGGTATATACATGTGCCATATATTTTTATATCCTTTACTTTACTTTTATGATGTCAATTACTGAAAGGTCATTCAAATTTTCAGCTGAACCAACCTATCTGAAAGGTATGGACTACTAGAAGTTTGTTTAAAATTGAAAGGTTTGTTCTTTTCCTTTTTAAATGGAAGGCAAGGAATTAACTATAGTAGCCAGTTGGGGTTTTCTTTAGTTCTGGAAGTGGAGAACATATGTACGTGGTAAACTTTGAGTAGTTAGAGAGTCACATATTTGTAAGGTAAAAATATTCCGGTTGGCAGACATCTATGGTGTTCTTTATAGTCTTTATTATTGAATGTGTCTGATGTTAATTATGTTAAATGTCAGATGTTAAATCCAGAGGATTGCCTGAATTATGGACTTGATATATTTTCACTTGATAATCAAATATAAGAAAGCTGAGTTTTACCTTCTTAAAAAGCACAGATAAATTTTTAAAAAATATTCTGAATTAGCTGGGTGGCTCCAATCTACAGCATCTGGGAGACACTGCAGGTGGCCAAGTGTGGGTGAACTCTGGAGGAAGGCAAATTGTAGTCTTCTAATGAAAATATCCATGTAGAATATTTAATACATTGCCTAGTATGTCTAAGTACCTAAATATATAATTATTTTTTGTAAATGTTTACTTATTCAGAGAGAGAGAGAGAGAGTGAGAGAGAGAGAGAGAACGAGCATGGGAGGGACAGAGAGAGAGGGAGAGGGAGGGAGAGAAAGAGAATCCCAAGCAGTCTCCATACTCAGCGCAGAGCTTGATGCGGGGCTTAGTCCCATGGCTGTGAGTTCATGACCTGAGCTGAAATCAGGGGTCACACTCTTTACTGACTGAGCCACCCAGGCTCCAGTTATTTTTTTCTTGTGGGCAGAGTCAGAATTACTTCGTAGCACAACTTTCCACAGTTGAATTAATTCAAGACATTAGGGAAACATTTTGTAAGTCATTCATCACTTAGCAAAGCAGACACGTGAGGGTAGTTATTTAAGATGTTTCTGCTTATCGGGGTGCCTGGGTGGCAGAGTTGGTTAAGCATCTGACTTCTGCTCAGGTCATGATCCCAGGGTTTGTGAGTTTGAGCCCCATGTCAGGCTCTGTGCTGACAGCTCAGAGCCTGGAGTCTGCTTTGAATTCTGTGTCTCCCTCTGTCTCTGCCCTTCCCTGCTCACACTATCTCTCTCTCTTTCTCTCTCTCTCTCTCTCTCTCTCTCTCTCAAAAATAAACGTTAAAAAGTTAAAAAGAAAAGATGTTTCTGCTTATCAAAAGTTATCTAGCCAGACAGTCTTTAGAGATGGTCAATTCATCTGGTAACACCTGCCTCAAACATTTTTATTCTTAAGGACTTAGTTGACACTTAAACGTGAATATGATGCAGAACTTGAAAACCTCAGTCCCTGGCTCAAAACAATTCAAAGTTCTTTTCTAGAAATAATACTGAAATACTGACTTGTTTTTATACGTGCAAGCATTGTTCTTCTTTGACAGTTGATATAGTCTTTGTCTAGTATACCCAATGGCTGGGCTTCCTCAGAGAGTGTTTCTATTTGTATGTATGTATGTATGTATGTATGTATGTATGTATGTATGTTATATATATGTATTATCCATCCATCCAGCTATTCATCCATCCATCCATCCATCCATCCATCCATCCATCCATTCATCCACCCATACAACCATCCTTTGAATGGGTTATACTTCCCTGTTTCTTTGTACTCTTTGTGATTTTTCTTGGTTGAAAACTAGAAAGTTAAATATGATGTGTTAGTTTTAGAAATAAGATTAGTCTTCTTCCTCAGGGTTTGCTATTTCTTGATTGTTGAATGTTGAGATCATCTGTTTAGTTACTTTTCCAACCTAGTTTTGCAATAACTCTATTCCTTGTTGTGTGTGCTCACTGAGGTCTCTGTTCCTTTAGCTCTATTTAGCTAGTATTGTGACAGAGATTTTCTCGAAATCCAGGAGCTCAAACACACACACACACACGCACGCACACACACACACACACACACACACACACACCCCTATCCCAGTCTTTGCAGACTGGTTCTGTGCTGTGGCACTTCTTTAACACTTAGCCAGGTCACGTACAACTTTGTCCTAGCCTTCACTTCTTGCTTGCAGTGAGCCTAAAGATCTGCCGAAGGTGAAAGCTTAGGTCCTCCTCTGGTATTTTATGAGTGTGTATTCTGCCCCAAGCATGGGAATGGCTTCCTAAATTCCCGAGTGTACATGGGTGGTTCTGTAAGTGCCAATTCCCCAGGGAAACATTGTCCCTAGCTTTTCCTCCCAGGATTTAGTGCGTACATATATTACATGTCTCAGCCACAGCCTTTTATCTTAGGTGGCTGTGGACTTTCCATTCACCTTACAATGTTTTAATAACTATTAACTGTTCACAGTTTATTCTGCACTACCAAGCATACATCCTTCAATTCCACAAAGAAGAAAGCAATCACACCTCGAATTTCATAAAATTGTCATATTTTTATATTTTTTGAGTTTTTGCTTCTTCCCCAATGAGACTTGCCCTACTAGCTGGTTTGTTTCTCAACGCTATTATATTTTCCATGCTTCAGAGTTTCTGACACCCCTGAGAGACTTTCCTTCCAAGATCATTTCATGACAAGGGCCTGTCATGTTTTCTTAGATAGCCATGGGCAAAGAGCTGTGATCTTTCTGTGCCACAGTGGAAACCAGGGAATACTGCCTTACCTCTTCCACACACCCTGCCTTTGGGTAGGTACTTTCTCTTCTATTGGATTTTTATTTTCAATATCTGCTTGTTATGTAAATTTGTCAATGTGCTACACCTCACTTTTGTTTGCAAGGCACTGAAAGATTTCTTTATTTTTAAGAGGCTCACAAAAACTTGCTTTTGTTTCAAAACTGAAATTTCAAGAGTACTTAGTCAGCAAAGAACTGAGTAATCTTTAAGGTCAAGAACAACAACAACAAAAATGCAGACAATAATCAGAGGTTTTACTTAGCTTAGAGCACACAGATTCCTCCATGATTTTTATCAGGTTGCAACACATTATATTAGGAGGTGAATGCTTTAAGAGACTCCTTTAAAGGGACCCTCTTTGACAGTTACATCTCACTCTCTTCTACGTATAAGAGTTGTTTGATGGACCTGGTAAGGTGAATCTGGTATGAAGAGTTGTTTGATGAATCATACTTTTTATAGTACTTAACAGACATTCAAGTGCCTTCACAGACATTATCCCATTTGATCCTCACAACGAATAGTGAGATAAGCCTTATTATCACCCTCACCAGCTTCTCCCATTTTCTTTGAATATCTTTTCAATGGAGAAACCAGTTTTCCCTCAGTAAGCATGTATACACTGACACAGATGCCTGTCCAGACCTCTCGTTTTCCTTTTTTACTGCCACCCAGTCAACTTTCCCTGATTTTCCCAGCTGGCTCTGCACAGTGAGCATTCCTCTCAAAGTCCAGTGGTTCTTAACATTGACTACATATTAAAATTACCCGAGTTCTTAAAAAAAATCACTTGGTGTCTCGGTCCCCCTTTAGACCAATTGCATCAGAATTGTAGGGCAAGATTTGGAAAGTGCCTACACAACAGTATTTTTTTTTTAAGCTTTAAAATATTTTTTTCAAGGCTTGGGTGATTTTAATAGGCAGGAAGGTTTGAGAACCACTGCCATAGAAGCTTACAGCTGTTGTCTTCAGAGATGGAGAGCGATTTAATTTCAGTATTTTAAAAATGAAATCTTTGAGGGGTGCCTGGGTAGCTCAGTAGGATAAGTTTCCAACTCTTGGTTTTGGCTCAGGTCATGATCTCATGGTTTCGTGGGTTCGCAGTCCCGCTCTGTGCAGAGCCTGCTTGGAATTCTCTGTCTCCCTCGCTCTCTGCTCCTCCCCCCGACCCCCTCGCACTGTCTCTGTCTCTCTCTAAAAAATGCATTTAATAGAATGAAAAGAAAATGAAACCTTTGTATACTAACCATTATCATCCTCTGTGGTTTTTCTTTTAAGGTGAGAAATTTCATAGTTCTGTTTTCTCAAATAACAATACATTTTGTTTACACTGTTTTATAATTAAAGCATTTTCATATACATTATTTCTCAATGGGACTCAATTTTAGGCATATAATTAGTATCCCATTTTAGAGGAGTAGAGACCTAGGGAGGTAAGGTTTCCGGTGCAGATTAAGAAGTGTGTAAGTACTGTGGCCGGCTGTGTGTGTGTGGTGGAGGCAGACAGACGGGAGGGGAGGGCAATCCCAGTTTTTAATGTGATGAACTTTACTTCTCTTCGATATTCATGGTGTGGTCCATGGGTCCATGGGTCCTGCATGGTCACCTAGAAGCTCCTTAAAAATGCCAAATCCAGGCGCCACCCCAGATCTACTGAGTGAGGGCTGCAATTTAAAAAGGTCTCCAGGGCATTCTGATTCTCATTAAGGTTTGAAACTCTCTGCTGTCTACCATGCTGCCTCTTGGAATTCTTAGTCCTCTGGTTTTGTGGTGTCTGTATAAATATGTTGCATATATTGATGCTGCAAGGGATAATTGTTGAGAGTTCTTGCCGATAGTGTCCCTTCGGAAGTTTATTTTCCAGTCTTTTCACTGTGACTTGAGGCAATTTCTCCCTCTAGCTCTCCTACAGACCTGGAAATGCACCTCTGATCATTTTCTGCTGCTTTGAATTTTGCAGGTACAAGAGTTGTGGAGGACCCTTGGAGGGCGGATGCTGCTTTTTCACCATCATAATTTTCCTCCCTTTTCTGAGCCAGAGGGTATAACCTAGGAAAATGCCAATCAGACTCCTATTAAAATTGAGATTCTCAGTGGATGGTGCTGAACTCTTGTTCCTTATTATCATTGCTCACAGTCCATAAGAGGACTTCAGGGATCTCACGCAGTAACATCTTTCCTAATAGGTATTCTCTCTATAAACTCAAATTGAAAAGGTTCCTAGTGATATGCATTTCACTTTCCTGAGCTCTCCATTTCTCTCTGCCTCCCTAATGAGTTCCAAACCTGGAGAAGTCCAAGAAGAGACAGAAAGAACTGTTGTGGATGCTGCAGTTCCAAGACTGAGGCTCTCTCTCACAGCCAATGCGGTTGAAATAAACAAACAGGTTGTTTTCTGAATGTAAGGCTGTGTTGAGGTGTTGCCGCAGCGTGGGAAGCGGGCCTGACAGCTTGTCGCATGATCCACTGTGCGCTTTCTGCAACACGCCATCCGCTCTGGGCTCAAATTGCTTTACTGCCTCTCTGTATCTGTCTTCACCCCAGGATTTCCCCAGACTCGGAGAAGTTAATGACTTTGTGTTCGTTTGGGGCAAGAAAATACACAAAGCTCCATCTATGATCCTGAAGTTAATTTGTGGCTTTCCTTTGAGGAGGGAACATGCGCATGCCAACCGTATGCTTGGTGTGTAAAGCAGACATGGTTAGGAATATAGCTAAATTCATGTAAGAAGCATATGAATGTGTAACACATATTAAAAAATACAAACAAAACCAAACACAAACTGGCCCTCATTTGGACCCTGTAGCTCTTCTCTATAGCTCTCATGGAGCACTTCTATTTTGCCTTGTGTTACGGTACATATTTACTCTCTGTACTTGATTATAAGCTGCTTGAAGTGTCTTACTCATTGTTATATTCCCTAATGTGCCTAGCTCAGTGCTGTCCCCATAATACAGCCCATCCCTGGAGTCAATGCATACAGTCGAATTAAATAATGGGGGAAAGAAGAAATATGAGTTGGGGCATTTGGGTTCTGTTCCCATTTCAGACACTGAGGAGAAAGACAACCTGACAGAGCAATAAATATCTCTGGGTTATATTTTTCATCTGTAAAATGTAGACATGGAGGGGCAGATGTTTCTAATCCTTTCTAAGACTACAATTTTAGCATTCTGGGTCGGAGATGTATAAGACAGCCAAGTAGAAAAGCCCAGTTGGAATCTCAGGTGAGATATCATGATTAGAGATCATGTTTTGGGGAATCTTTGACATTTGGGTCTTTGTTAAACCATGAGAGGGGATGTGATCTCACAGGAAGTGTGTGGAATAAGAAATGGTTTAATGTGGGACTCCTATCAAACCACTTGTAAAGGACAGACAGGTGAAGGGTCGTCTGTAGTGACTACTGGTAGGTAATGTTGACGAGTAGAAGGAAGGTCGGATGATCATAGAAGCCTTGCCTCACCTCCTGTGGGAAGGCAGTTGCAGGTTTTGTGGTTGTGGTTTTGCTGCGTGGGTGTGTCTGAAGGATGGGACAGCTTCATTCTACCTCCTCAGCATTGCTTGGCCCCCAGCCCCCCTTTCCTCTCTGTCCCCTCTGGGGTTAAGGAGAGCAATAAATGTGGTCTCAGAACCCCAATCTTCATTCACTTGTGTTCATGTTTATGTATTAAACTCTCACAAAGGTACCATTTTAAAAAATAGGGGCTCACTGTTAAAATCTTTCCTTTGCAAGTGGATATAGCATAGATCCAAATGCCTTTGTGTGACATCTGAGGACCTTCATCTTTGGGTGTTTTTCACCCAGCCTTTGAAGGCTCTTGTTCTTCCAGTCCCATTCCAAATGTCCACTTGATCCATGTCAAATGATTGTCGGTTCACAAATATCCTATTCTCTTCTACCTGACTGTGCCTTTGATGATTTTGTCTCTCTACCTAGTGTGCTTTGTTCATTTTCCTTTTCTTGGAAAATGTCTATTAAGTGTTTAAAACATAGCTCAAGCATTTCCTTTTTGATTTACCCTCTTTCTAGGTCACTTTGCTGCTCTTACATTTGCCCCAGGAACACTTTGCACATGTTGCCATTGTCCTATTTATCTCCTCCCATTATTGGTTGCCTACACACAGTGGACTGAGCCCTTGATGGCTGTATTGTGACTAGGTCATGGGCTGAATTTGAACTGAAACTCTCAGGTAAGTGTTCACATTCATAAATCTTGTTCTATTTGAGCGACCAAGTCTACACATTTGTGGCCTCTTCTCATATTCCTGGCTCTGTAAAATGCGCTGCACTAGGATATCACAGAAGCAGAGGAGATCTGTGCAAGTGGCCAGCTGGGTGACTCAGTAAAGTTACATTTGTTCCTGATCTGTAGCAATAATCCAAGGGTATGCGTAAGAGCTGTATCTCTGACATGTGCACTGATTTTATTTCTTCCTAAATTCTGATATTGAACATATTAACAATACCCTGGGTGATACATCACCGTTAAGACATTTTGCAACCCACGGAAAGGGTTGCCTTCATCCATTCCTTACTAGCAGCTCAAAAAGGTGAATAAACCTATCACATGTTTGAGTTGCTGTTAATATCATCAATAGCTAGTATATTGTATCACACATAGAAAGACTGAACAACACTTTAAATACATTAATTTTTCACAAAAATACATCTTCAGCAAAAGTGAATCCTTTTTAAAGAGAGCTTAACCGAGTAACTTAAGGCAATATATAAGAAAATAAAAATACCTAGGACTAAAATGATATGTTTGTACAGATTCTGTTTCATCAATTAAACCTTGCTAACTTTGTTTTTTTCATTCAGTGACGTGGAACTATTATTTGAAGAAGCTGTCTGAAATGACTTTCTAAGCAAGTTGGTAACAAATACCTTTGGCTTCTTTTAATAACCGCCTTCATTTCTCTGTCACAGCTACCACCAATAGTCTGTTTGGTCTGGTTTGCTGAATTGGTTGTCAGTTAACCCAAATCAGAACTATAGGCAACATTTCCTCCAACTTTTCTGTTTCTGCTGGTTTAATTTGTTGTCAAAATACCTAGGTTTCTCTAAAGCTTTGATGTTATTTTTGGTAGGCCTTAATAAGCCATACTGTAACTTCATCTAGTATGAGTGCTAGGCTTCTCCATTTCTTCTCATTCCATTGCCTTTTCAATACCTCGTTATGTCTCAGAGAGTTTGAAATCCTTGTGTCTTTTCCTTCCATCAACAGAAAGAAAAAGACTAAGAAAAATATGGCACTAGCCACGTTGTTTTGGAGTCATGCATTTACACATTCCTATCCCCAGAGTATAAATGTTCTCGTTTTCATATTTTTATCTGAGGTATCTGTCATGTTACTTGTCACATGGCTGATGTGCTAAAATATTTGCTGCTCTAAGTCAGCTAGTGTGTTACCCTATGATATTCCTTTGCTATGCAGAAATGACATTCTCAGCTATTTGCTCCTCCAACTTTTCTTTCTTTTGACCCTATTCTTTTTGATCAATATTGTTTACTGTAATTTACATTAAATTCATTTATTCCCAAAGGATCGAATACATTTGTTTTCTGAGACATTTTTCTTACTAAAAGAATTTTAGAAGGGGAACATTCCAGCTTGCATCAGATCCCAAATTCTAAATGAATTTAAGAAAATCTTAAAACATATTGGGGTGCCTGGGTGGTCGGTTAACTGTCCAACTCTTGGTTTCAGCTCAGGTCACGATCTCATGGTTTGTGAGTTCGAGCCGCTCATCAGGCTCCGTGCTGACAGTGCCGAGCCTGCTTGGGATACTCTCTCTCTCCCCCTCTGTCTGCCTCTCCCCTGCTTGCTCTCTCTTTCTCTGTCAAATAAATAAATTTTTAAAAAATTTAAAAAAGAAAGAAAATCTTAACACATATTAATTTTTTAATAAGAAATGCAATGATCAGGTACTCAGATTCTCTAAAGCCCTGAAAAACTTTCTACACTTAGTCAAAGATGGAACATCTTCATATGATTTTTCTCCCTAAGGCTTTTTTGAAGAATTGAGTAAATGAGTATAGCATACATAATCTCTCTTACCTGCATTCTGTAACCAGATATAATGACTAGCTCTTAGGTAACATTTGACCTGTGACTCAATGCAAGCACTGTCTGCCAGAAACACTGCTTCCCAATCAGAAAATCTCCCTTCTAGCTTCTGACCAGCCAGGTTCTGCACAGTTGTTTATATTTGAATTTAGTCCCATTCTCATATAATCGGATCTTTAGGTCCATGGTACTTTTGCTTCCAAAGTGATAGTGGAGTAAAACAACAACGAAATGTTAACTTGGATCCTATCTTCCTCAGGAGACTTACTTCAATGGTTATTCCCGAAGAGAATACTCTCCTGATTTTCCCTCTAGCTCAGTGGCTACACTGCCTCCTTTTTGCATTACTAATATGGCTTCCTCACCTCAATCATTACATTTAGGAATTCCTTGACGCTTGGTTCTGCACTTTAGTTTCTCTTTATTTTCCCCTAAGCAAACATATACTTTATCAGCCATCATAGGGACAGGGCTCACACATGTCTCTGTTTAGCCAAGGCCAGTACTCTGTGCTCTAGGCATATATAGGTGACAGTTTACTTGCCATTTTGGGAGGGATAACTTAAAAGCACTTCAGACTCAACTTGGCCAAACTAAATCTGTGACTGTGCTGCACAAGACTGTTTCTATTTCTCTGTTTCCTCTTTCAGTGAAGAGTCCAGTTATCTACCTAGTAGTACAAACCAGAAGGCTAGAACGCATCCTTTTCAGCTCTTTCTTTCTTTTTCCTTATCAGATCTATCACCAAGTGTTGTCCATTAAATCTCCTAACTGGAATTTTCCACCTTCTCTATAAGTGTGAAACACGCTAGTCTGAGCTACCAGTCTCACTAAATGTTACAAAATGCTACTGCTTTCATCCACCCACCTCTTTTCTTGCTTCCTTGTAATGCTCTCTACACGGTATAGGACATAAATCTATTACCGTGATGTAGAACAGCTATTCTCAGGTCCTTTAGGGATCTATTCAGGGGTTCCACAAGGTCAAAATTATTTTCTTAATAATACTATGGTTTGTTATACTCATTCTTTCTCAGTGAACTGGAATTTTCTATGGCAACCTGACCTATGATATTATAACAGAACAAATGCAGAAGCAGATGTGAGAATCCAGTTCTTCTATGGAGGCAAACATTACAGGGACTTTCAAAAATATAAAACTATCATTCCTTTCTCTCTAGTTCCTTTTTGTTTCGAGATAGGTGTTTTATTTAAATAAATATCATACTATTCATGTTAATGCGTAATACATCTACTTTTGTTATTTAAAAAAATGGCATTCATTTTTGAGAGACAGAGTGTGAGTGGGGGTGGGGCAGAGAGAGAGGGGAAACACAAAATCTGAGGCAGGCCCCAGGCTCTGAGCTATGAGCACAGAGCCCGATGCGGGGCTCGAACTCATGAGCCCTGAGATCATGACCTGAGCCGAAGTCAGACACTTAACCAACTGGACCACCCAGGTGCCCCTGTTTTTGTTATTTTAATAAACACTAAAAATTTCTCAGATTTAATTTATAAAACAGTAACTGTTGATAGATCTAATGCACAGATGAACAAAGGTTCTTTGAAGTTTTGGTTAACTTTTCAGAGAGTAAAGTGCTCTTGAGACTAACTGCTTGAGAACCACTGTCCTAGAAGGCCATCTATGGCCTGGCCACTCCCCAACTTCCCAAATCCATTTTTCTGCACAGCACACTGCTATTTTTCTGCTCCATCAACCTTGGCGCCTCTCAGTTCCTATTTCTTGCCTGTTTCCCTTCCAATACAGGCACTTTGCCAGAAACTCTCTTTCCCACCCTCTTTATCCAATAAACTTGAAGCAGTTCTTCAGATTTCATCCTCTCGAGTGTCATTTCTGTAGGCAAGCCTTCTCTAATCTTGTTGACTGGGTCACATTTACTATTTTAGGATCTCATGGCATTTGTACATCTCACTCATTATGATTGTAATAGTGCATTTGTTTCTGCCATTAGTTAGTTTATTTCTGAAGGCTCACTAACAAACAATACCATGAAATCAGGAGCCAAGTCTGTTTTTGTTCAGTACCAAAGGTCCAGTGCCTAGCATGGTACCTAGCACCTAGTAGGAATGTATGGAATGAATAAAGTGGATGAGCTGTAATTATGCCACAGGGACAAAAATAGTCCTATAATACATAGTATTACAAAGACTGGGAGTAAAATACAAGACTAAAACCAGGGAATTTTCAAGTTAGGTAAGAATATCACAAGGATTTGGACAGAAAGAGAGTAGTCTAATGATCCAGCTAGAAGGGAGAATAAGGTGAGAAAAGGCCCAGGGATAGACAAGTAATAACCATAAAATTATATTCATTGGGGCACTTGGTTGGCTTAGTTAGTTAAGCATCTTACTTAGGCTCAGGTCATGATCTTATGCTTTGTGAATTTGAGCCCCACGTTGGGCTCTGTGCTGACAGCTCAGAGCCTGGATCCTGCTCTAGATTCTGTGTCTTCATCTCTCTCTGTCCTCCCCCCTGCTCACGCTCCATTCTTCTCTCTCTCTCAAAAATGAATAAACATTAAAAAAAGAGTCTCTTATAAAATTATATTAAGAAGTAAGAACATATTGAAAGGAGTAGTAAGAGACACGATTAGGAAGATAATCAAGATCCAAATCTTTAAACCTTTGGATGTTAACTTTAGGAATTTGAGATTCAAACCATAAACAAACAATGGGGAATCCAGTAAGTGCTTTTGGAAAGGACAGGCAGGGACAGTAATGCATTTGGGGCACATTCATCTACTAGCAAAGTGTGAGATGGATTAGAACAGTGGTGGGGAAGCTAGTTGGGGAGCTACCTGGACTTCTGCATAAAATTCCTTGGAAGGACTGTGGCCGCACAAAATCTGTTTTCAGAGACCGAGCATGACTTCATGGTGTTGAGATAGAAATTTAAAAATAATAAATCTTCAAGAGAATGGGCTTTCCTTATCACAGTCTTCTAAGCTGTTTCCTAAAGCTAAACAGTGTCTTTATAATACAGAGCGAACACAGAGTTCGTATGTCACTCTCTAGTCCTGTGGTTCTGGAAACATGCACTTCTGTTGCAGTGGGTATTGGACATGTTTCCTCCCTTGAATGAGCTGTAACTGTACACCCAGTCATGTGATGTTTCATACCTTTATGGTGCATTCACCAACAACCATGCTGTAAGTGTCTTCACTCCAGATTGGATTTTTATGTACTTGGAATCATGTCGGAATCAAAACTCCAATAACCTGAACTGAAATGAGAGAGAGACTTTTATTTTTTTCATTTTCTCTTAAACCAGTTTATAGTCAGTTTGCCTCAAGGAATCACAATATCAGTGAACTCTATAAATGGTTGTTGTACAGATAGAGTATGTGCACTGAGTCTGTTTTTGAAGTTGAACAAATGAGAGCGTGTTGCTTTATGCCCTAGAACTTTGTTAATAGCTTCCCATGTGGGTTTTCCCAGAGCCTCAAGTGGCTCCACAAATGGGGACTCTGAGAAGAAAAACCTTTAACATTATGGGGAATACCCCCACACCCCGCCCCATACTAAAAATGTAAAAACCTTATAATTTATCATCTTTTTAAGGTGCTGGAATACATTTGACCCATCCAGTCTGTGAGGACTACAATTTATTTATTGCTTACTCTGGGCTAGTACTACATGGGGTCCTTTGAATATATTCTCCAATTTAATCCCCATAAAATCCTAGATAGCAGTAGTCTTATTTTTATTTGCATTGAAGGAATGATGATTCTGAGAGTTAGAAAGTTTAATTAACTTCTCCAAGTTCATATAGGTAGTAAGTGTTGGAACTACGCTTTTATGACCTATTCATTCACTCCAAAAAAGACTTTGGGGAATCACTAATGTGTAAGAGTCCTCTTGGAGTTTGTATTTTAGAGGTGGAGAAAGATTTGGATAATCAACTAGCAAATAAGTAACTAAGCAACATGCTTTCAGAGCGATATGAAGTCTATGATGATAAATAAAGCAGAGTAAGGGGACAGAGAATGAAAGGATAAGTTTTGTGATCCTATTTTTGATAGCGTGATGAAGTCAGTCTTCCATGGGGCAGTGACATCATTTGCACTGAGCTTTGAGTGGAGTGATGAATCAAACTTTATGAATGTTTTAAGGAACAGTGTTCTAGGTAAAGACCCTGAGGCTAGAAAGTGGTAGCATGTTCCTCAGAGAATGGCCTGAGCAGTATGGGCCAAGGCAGAGCCCTAGGGGATGAATCTAGAGAGTTACTTAGGTAGAGATCATGAAGGCTCTTGTTGGATATAGTAGAAAGTTTGGATTTAATTTGTTAGAGTGATGAGAAGCCACTGGAAGGTTTTGAATAGGCTATCCCTAAGAAAATTTCCAGGTTTTTAAGAGTGCCACGTCAGGAATCAGGGGTAGAGAACAGATATATATTTCTTATTATGTTGCATGCTTGTACCGTAAATCTAAGCTGTTACCTCTTGGTTCTTAGATTATTATATCACCAATCATTATTATATTGTGATAGATGATTGCAGTAGGTTTTCCTGATTTCTTTCTTTCTTTTTTTAATGTTAAATTTATTGTCAAACTGGTTTCCATACAACACCCAGTGCTCATCCCAACAGGTGCCCTCCTCAATGCCCATCACCCACTTTCCCCTCCCTCCCACCCCCCCGTCAACCCTCAGTTTAGTCTCAGTTTTTAAGAGTCTCTTATGTTTTGGCTCCCTCCCTCTCTGACTTTTTTTCCCCCTTCCCCTCCCCCATGGTCTTCTGTTAAGTTTCTCAGGATTGACATAAGCGTGAAAACATATGGTATCTGTCTTTCTCTGCATGAGTTATTTCACTTAGCATAACACTCTCCAGTTCCATCCACATTGCTACAAAAGGCCATATTTCATTCTTTCTTTCATACATTCAATATATTTGCTATACCTGGTTCAAATTATTTATTATAATAATTACTTACTGATTAAAATTATTATAATTCTAAAGAGAGTTTTCAGATGAAGATTCATTTCTTCATTAGTCTAAGAACACTCATAATCATTCCTGTCTTTGTGTTTTTTCTCCAATGCTGGTTTCCTTTTCTCAAAGTGACAGCCATTTCTTACTTATGATTGATGTATATTTCGAGCTCCATTTGGAATCACCTTCTCTTCCTCTCCAAATTCTCACCAAACTCTCCCTTTTTTGACCTTCTATAGTAATTATTGCCTTCCCAATTCATCCCAGAATTGATGTATATATTCATTTATTTAATTATTTATACATTTTTACATTTTTTGGTTGAGTTAATTCACTCCTTCATTTAAGAAATGTTTATCATGAGCCCATTATGTTCTAGGCATTCCTCTAGACACAGGGAATTGTGTAGACAAATTTATTTTAATCAATTTTAATGAAATTAGTTTTCATTTAATAAAATACATAGCTTTTAACTAAGGAATTCATTAGTTTTGACAAATGTTTATTCAATATATGAAACATTTCCATCATCTCCAAAGTACCAAAGTCTCTTTGTGCATGTTAGCAGTCTACCCTCCTACCTGACATGTCTTCTTTCCCATCACCATAGTTTAGCAGGCTATTTTAGAACTTCACAAAAGGAAGCTATACAGTATGATCCCTTTGACTTAGGTTCCCTTGCTATTCATTATGTCTGTGAGATGAACCTATAATGTATTTTTGGTTGCATTATAGGTTATATATAATGCATTATAGGTTGCATTTTTAGTAGATTGTATATTTTTTAATGATAAGCAGTGTTCCATTGCATGTATATCCATACATCTTTTAAAAATCACCGGTTTATTGATATTTGGGTTGTGTTTAGTTTCTGGCTATTGTGCATAAAGCCTGCTATAAACATTTATGTACAGATATTTCTCTGGAAGGATGTTTACATTTCTCTTGATTAAACTGATGAATGGAATTGCAAAATCTCAGGAAAGGTGTATATTTGAATATGTAAGAAATTTCCCTGCCCAGTTGTAGCATTTTTTTCACTCCTAGTAGCAATATGTGATAGTTCCAGTTGTTCAAAATCTTCACTAACACTAGGTATTGTCAATGTTTAATTTTTTTTAATTAAAAAAAGTATAAAATTATAAAATTTTGTTATTATAGCATGTGTGAAGTTACATCTCATTTTAGTTTTAAGGTGCATTGCTTTGGTGGCAAATAATGTTGAGAATGTTTTTTGTTTATTGGCCATTTCTTTATCTTCTTTTAGTTTTATTTATTTATTTTTAATTTATTTTAAGTTTATTGTTAAGTTTTTAACGTTTATTTTTGAGAGAGAGAGAGTGCTGGGGAGGGGCAGAGAGAGAGGGAGAACAGAATCTGAATCTGACTTCAGGCTGTGAGCTGTCAGCACAGAGCCCAATGTGGGGCTCAAACTCATGAACTGTAAGATCATGACCTGAGCCAAAGTCAGACACTCAACTGACTAAGCCACCCAGGTGCCCCTATCTTCTTTTATCAAATGCTTCTTCCAGTCTTTTGCACACCCACTTTTGTCAGATTTTCTTATTACTGAATTACAGGAGTTCTTTATGTATGTATATACATTCACATACAAACATAAATACAAATGTATGTCTTATAGTCTGTGTCATTTAAAAAAAATATTAATTGGTATCTTCTGAAGGGCATTCTTAATTTAAGGAAGTCCAATTATTTTATATATTTTTTACAACTTGAGCTTTTTATGTCTTTCTTTTTTGTTTTTAAAGTTTATTTATTTTGAGAGAGAGAGAGAGAGAGAGCACAGGGAAGGGGCACAGAGAGAGGGAGAGAGAGAATCCCAAGTGGGCTACTCCCTGTCAGTGCAGAACTTAACTCAGGGCTGGATCCCATGAACCATGAGATCATGACCTGAGCTGAAATAAGAATCAGATGCTTGACTGACTGAGCCACCCAGGCACCCCTGTGTCTTTCTAATAAATCACTGCCTGCCCCACTTTGTGAAGATTTTATTTTGTATTTCTTGTAAATATTGTCACATTTTAGCTTTTATGTTTTAGTCTGGATCCACTTGAATAATTTAATTTTTCTGTATTTTAAAAGGTACTGTTTCACATTCATTACTTTTTCTATGTGGTTATTTAGTTGTTTGTTCAAATTACAGGCATACCTATTGAATTAACTTGGCACCATTTCCAAAATATTGTATGATCTCATGTATATGTGGAATCTCAAAAAAATAAATAAATAAAGCTGAACTCATAGGAGTGGAAAGTAGAATAGTGATTACCAGCGGAATGGAGGTATAGGAAATCAGGAGATGATGGTCAGAGGGTAGAAAGTTACATTATATGGGATAAATAAGTCTAGAGACCTAACGTGTGAGCATGATAACTATACTTACTAATACTGTATCGAACACAGGAAATATGCTAAGAGAATAGAAAAAAATAAATGACTTCTGGTTTAAGCTATGATGTGTAAAGAGCTTGGAAATGATCACTCTTGTCCTTACAATAAAAGAAAAAGCCTAAAAAATAAAATTAATGACTTTTCTTAGCTCTATCAGAGGATTGAGTTTACAGGGCAAACCACCACTCTGAACGTTAGAAAGACAGTAAATTGAATACGGTGAGCCACCGCTGAGATCAGCTAAGGTGAAGCAGAAACCCCTGAAGCCAGAAACAGGTAGGAACACTTATATGGTAACTCTGAGGAATTACTAGAGTCTGAATGTGAACTAACTTGAGAAGTAAAACTTCTGGGGGCCCAGTTTTAGGGAGGTCCCCACACATGCATGGGTATTATCTCCAAGAGCTCCACCACATTCTCATAGCAAAGATCAGAGGGAAAAAAAATTCCTCCTGCTTCAGGCAAGGAAAGAAGAAAATTAAATAGTTTTAAATACAGCTGGGTAATCTTTTTGCAATATATACGTATATCAAATTATAACACTGTACATCTTAAGGAATGTTATATGTCCAAACAATCTGCAAAAATTTCCTTCTAAATATGCTCAGAGAGTTCTTTGTAACAAATCCTTGCTCTCCAAAGGAAGCTACTTCATCTTGATTCTTATCTGACATGGAGGAAGGGAAATTAGACACCCACAGCCTTATCTAGCCTCCCTATCTCAGGTAGGGGAAGGGTGAAAAAGGCTAATGAATTCTTCTGAAGATCACAGCCCAGGAACTCAAGCTTGCTAAAAAGTTGAGAGTCAATCATAAGATTACAGAATGCTTCCCTTCCTTAACACTAGAACCACATCAACAGGACTTCAGGATAATAATGGATTACAACCAAGACACTTTCAAGATACAGATTCTACTTAAAAAGAAATTCTCAGGGAAACCCAAAAACAATTGAGGGAGAAAAAACAAAAAACAACTAGAAGATTAGAAGAAACTAAGACCTCTGACACCTATACCAAAAGCAAACATTAAACAAGCTCAGCTCCTAACCAGATTTAAAAGAAAAACCCTCATAGTAAAAGCCTAAGTTCCTATTAATGCATTTACCAACAACACAAAAAAATTACAAGGTAAAAGGGGCACCTGGGTGGCATAGTCAGTTAAGTGCCTGACTCTTATACTGGCTTAGGTCATGATCTCAAGGTTAGTGAGATCAAGCCCCATTTTGGGCTCTGTACTGACAATGCAAAGCCTGCTTGGGATTCTTTCTCTCCCCCCTCTCACTCCCCTCTCTCTTTGTCTCACTTGCTTTCTCTCACTCTCAAAATAAATAAACATTAATTTTTTTAAATTCAAGGTGAAGAAAATGAAGACATAAACATCAAAATTAGACTCAGATGTGATACATTTTAATAAAATTATCAGAGAATTTAAAATAACCATGATTAATATGTTAAAGGCTCTAATGGAAACAGTAGATAATATGCAAGAATAGATGCGTAATATAAACAGAGGTAGGAAAACTCCAGGTACAATTCAAAAGGAAATGCTAGAAATCATAACACTGTAACAGAAATTAAGAATGCCTTTGACAGGTTATTAGCAGATTGGATACAGCCAAGGAAAGAATCAGTGAAAATGAAGATAGGTCAATAGAAGCCTATCAAACTGAAATGCAAAGAGAAACAAAAATGAAAAGCCAAAACATCCCAGTATATCCAAGATATCTAAGACAAATACAAAATGTGTAAGATACTAGTAATTGGGAAACTAGAAGGAGAAGAGAGAAAGGAGCAGAAGAAATATTTAAAGCAATAATGGCTGAGAATTGTCCAAAAGTAATGTTAACTATAATAAATACTGTACCACACTAATGCAAGATGTTAATAATAGGAGAACCTGCTTGATTCAGGTAGAGGAAATATGGGAATTCTTTGTACTGCCCTTTTTTCATTTTTTTGAATTTTTGTAATATTTATTTTTGAGAGAGAGACAGAGACAGAGTATGAGTGGGGGAGGGGCAGAGAGAGAGGGAGACACAGAATTCAAAGCGGGCTCCAGATTCCGAGCTGTCAGCACAGAGCCTGACATGGGGCTCAAACTCACATACTGCGAGATCATGACCCGAGCCAAAGTCAGACGCCCAACTGACTGAGACATTCAGGTGTCTCTCATTTTTAAAAAATTGTTACTTTAAAATTTCGTTTTAAGTTTTGTTATGTTTTAGATTTGCCTTAGGAATAAGTTTCTACCTCTAGATCTAATTTTTTTCTTAAGTTTTACTTTAAATTTTAGTTAGCATATAGTGTAATATTGGTTTCAAGAGTAGAATTTAGTGACTCATCACTTATATATTACACCCAATGCTCATCACAACATTGCCCCCTTAATATCCATCACTCATTTAACCCATTCTCCACTCACCTCCTCTCCAGAAACCTTCAGTTTGTTCTCTGTAATTAAGAGTCTCTTATGGTTTGCCTCCCTCTTTTTTTCCCTTCCCCTATGTTCATCTCTTTTGTTTCTTAAATTCCACATGTGAGTGAAATCATATGCGTTTGTCTTTCTCTGACTGATTTATTTTACCTAGCATAATACACTTGAGCTCCATCCACATCATTGAAAATGGTAAGATTTCATTTTTTTTATGGCTGAGTAATTAATATTTGTGTGTGTGTGTGTGTACATATACATACCATATCTTCTTTATCCATTCATCAGTGGATGGATTTTTGGGCCTTTTCTATAATTTGGCTATAGTTGATAATGCTGCTATAAATATTGGGTGCATATGCCCTTTGAATCAGTACTTTTGCATCCTTTGAGTAAATACCTAGTAGTGTAGTTGCTGGGTCATAGGATAGTTCTATTTTAAATATTTTGAGGAACCTCCATACTCTTTTCCAGAGTGACTGCACCAGTTTGTTTTCCCACCAACAGTGTAAGAGGGTTCCTCTTTCTCCATAGCCTCCCCAACCTCTGGTGTTTTCTGTGTTGTTAATTTTAACTATTCTGACAGGTGTGAGGTGGTATCTCATCATGCTTTTATGCAAGGGAAACAAAAGCAAAAATGAACTATTGGGACTTTATCAACTATTAGGACTTCTGCAAAACAAAAGAAACAATCAACAAAACCAAAAGGCAGCCTACAAAATGGGAGAAGATATTTGCAAATGACATATCAGATAAAGGGTTAGTATCCAGTATCTATAAAGAAATTATGAAACTCAACACTAAAAAAACAAATAATCTAGTTAAGAAATGGGCAGACGACATGAATAGACATTTTTCCAAAGAAGACATCCAGATGACTAACAGACACATGAAAAGATGCTCAACATCACCCATCATGGGAAATAGATCTAATTTTCCATTTATTATAATTTTCCTTCATCAAGAAGAACACCTTTAATATTTCTAATACTATTTTATCTGCTGCTAACAATTTCATTTTTTTATTCATTTGCAAAGATTTTTCTTTTTTTATAATTTATTTATTTTGGGAGAGAGAGAGCATGAGCAGGGGAGGGGCAGAGAGAGATGAAGAGAGAGAATCTGTATGTAAAAAAAGATCTGTATGCTGGAAACTATAGAAAGCTTATGAAAGAAATTGAAGAAGACACAAAGAAATGGAAAAAGATTCCATGCTCCTGGATAGAAAAAACAAATATTGTTAAAATGTTGATACTATCTAAAGCAATCTACATATTCAACATGATCCCTATCAAAGTAACACCAGCATTCTTCACCGAGCTAGAACAAATAATCCTAAAATTTGTATGGAACCAGAAAAGACTCCGAATAGCCAAAGCAATCTTGAAAAAGAAAATCAAAGCAGGAGGCATCACAATCCCAGACTTCAAGCTATACTACAAAGCTGTAATCATCAAGACAGTATGGTACTGGCACAAGAACAGACACTCAGATCAATGGAACAGAATAGAGAACCCAGAAATGGACCCACAAACATATGGCCAACTAATCTTTGACAAACCAGGAAAGAATATCCAATGGAATAAAGACAGTCTCTTCAGCAAGTGGTGCTGGGAAAACTGGACAGCGACATGCAGAAGAATGAACCTGGACCACTTTCTTACACCATACACAAAAATAAACTCAAAGTGGATGAAAGATCTCAATGTAAGTCAGGAAGCCATCAAAATCCTTGAGGAGAAAGCAGGCAAAAACCTCTTTGATCTTGCCCTCAGCAATTTCTTACTCAACACGTCTCCAGAGGCAAGGGATACAAAAGCAAAAATGAACTACTGGGACCTCATCAAAATAAAAAGCTTCACAGAGAAGGAAACAATCAGCAAAACTAAAAGGCAACCGACAGAATGGGAGAAGATATTTGTAAATGACATATCAGATAAAGGGTTAGTATCCAAAATCTATAAAGAACTTATCAAACTCAATACCCAAAAAACAAATAATCCAGTGAAGAAATGGGCAAAAGACATGAATGGACACTTGTCCAAAGAAGACATCCAGATGACCAACTGACACATGAAAAAATGCTGAACATCACTCATCATCAGGGAAATACAAATCAAAACCACAATGAGATACCACCTTACACCTTTCAGAATGGCTGACATTAACAACTCAGGCAACAACAGATGTTGGCAAGGATGCAGAGAAAGAGGATCTCTTCTGCATTGTTGGTGAGAATGCAAGCTGGTGCAGCCACTCTGGAAAACAGTATGGAGGTTCCTCACAAAACTAAAAATAGAACTACCCTACGACCCAGCAATTGCACTACTAGGCATTTATCCACGAGATACAGATGTGCTGTTTCGAAGGGACAAATGCAACCCCATGTTTATAGCAGCACTATCAACAATAGACAAAGTATGGAAAGAGCCCAAATGTCCATCGATGGATGAATGGATAAAGAAGATGTGGTATATATATATATATATATATTCAATGGAGTATTGCTCAGCAATCAAAAAGAATGAAATCTTGCCATTTGCAACTACATAGATGGAACTGGAGGGTATTATGCTAAATGAAATTAGTCAGTCAGAGAAAGACAAAAATCATATTACTTCATTCATATGAGGACTTTAAGAGACAAAACAGATGAACATAAGGGAAGGGAAACAAAAATAATATAAAAACAGGGAGGGGGACAAAACAAAAGAGACTCATAAATATGGAGAACAAACTGAGGGTTGCTGGAGGGGTCATGGGAGGGGGATGGGCTAAATGGGTAAGGGGCATTAAGGAATTTACTCCTGAAATCATTGCTTCACTATATACTAACTAATTTGGATGTAAATCTTAAAAAATAAAAAAAATAAAGTTAAATTATAAAAAAAAATTAAAAATAGAAGAACATCCTTTAATATTTCTAATACTGTTTTATCTGTTGCTAACAATTTCTTTATTCATTTGCAAATATTTTGCTTTTTTTTTTTTTTTTTTTTACAATTTATTTATTTTGGGAGAGAGAGGGAGCATGAGCAGGAGAGGGGCAGAGAGAGAGAGGAACAGAGAGACTCCCAAGCAGGCTCAGTGCTGTCAGCACAAAGCCTGATGCAGGGCACAGGGCTTGAAGTCATGACACGGTGAGATCATGACCTGAGCAGAAACCAAGAGTCAGACACTTAACTGAGCCACCCAAAATGTCTTTATTTCATGTTTATTTAAAAATACTTGGTTGAGTATAGAATTCTGCTTGATGTTTTTCTTTGTTTATTCAAGTCTATAAAGATATAAGGTCCATATCTCCTGGCCTACATGTACATATATATCTTCAAAATAAATATGTATCTTTAAAATATGTATACACATTTTTAAAAGTTTATTTTAGAGACACAGAGACAGCATGAGTTGGGGAGGGGCAGAGAGAAAGGAAGAGAGAGAGAATTCGAAGCAGGCTCTGTACTGCCAGCACAGAGCACAACATGGGGCTCGATCTCACAAAACTGTGAGGTCCTGACCTGACCTGAAACTGAGAGTCAGACACTTAGCTGACTGAGCCACCCATGCACCCCTATATACATATCTTGAAGAATGTATCTGCTAAATCTGACATCTGCAGTATGTCAGGTCAGTTTTTTGTTTGTTTACTTTTTTATGTGACTATGGTTCTAATTTTCCTGTTTGTACATCTGGTAATATTTTTATTGCTTACTGGACACTTTTAATGGCACATTAAAGGGACCCTGTGCTCTATTATATTCCTCTGAAGAATGTTGATTTCCTTTTTTTAATGTTTATTTTATTTACTGAGAGAGAGAGAGAGAGAGAGATTGAGAGAGAATGTGTGGGGGAGAGTCAGAGAGAGAGGGAGAGAGAGTGTTCCAAGCAGACTCCAAGCTGTCTATGTGGAGTGGGATATGGGGCTCAATCTCAGGAGCTGTGAGATCATGACCTGAGCCAAAATCAAGAGTTAATCCACCCTGGTGCCTCTGTTGATTCCTTTTCTAATAGGAAGTCTTTTACTAGATGATCACCCTGAACTTATGTAAATCTTTCTTTATTAGGGTGGGTCACTGAAACCCTCAAAGTGTTTTAAAAGTTCTTCTAAATATGCTGCACATTAAACTCCAAACATTGTCCTGTCTTCAGGATCTTGAGAGGCATTGTTCACTTTTAAGCATTGTTATGGTGGATCTAGAGTAAATTTTACTCTTTAGTGTAGTTTTAATTTCAAATACCTGCACTTTTTGTGTTTCACCTTGATGCCCATAGTGTGAACCAGATCTGTTTACTCTGGCTGGGACAGAACTCCAAAGCCTCTCATAACTGTTGGAGCCCTATTCTGTCTGTCATACCTTAGACCTCATAACAGCCACTTACTGTACAATCCCATGTAGTGTCAACCTTATGTGGGTGTCCCACACTCTGGCTGAGGACTTGTGAGGACTTGACACAGACTTCTAGAATCCACCCTGAGCCCAAGTCAGTTGTTTCTGGTGTTTGTCCCTGAAGATTTCTGTAGCTTCTGCCACTTCAAATATTGATATTCATCTCTTTATCACAGCAGAACCATTGTGTCCTGTGTGGGTTCTATTTATCTGTAGTGGTTTGGGGCAGTTGTCTCCGTAGAGCTAGAGAAAACATGGGACTTCCTTCTCTCCATGGTTTTGTCCAGTTTTATAATTGTTTACTGTACAAGGACTACTCCAGCTCAGAGATTACTATAACTGGAAGCTGAAGTTTAATACTATATTATTATCTTTTGAGTATATATTTTTTCCACAACTTTGTTGTAAATCTCTTACAGGCAAGCCTCAGTTCTCTCATTTGAAATTCCCAAACTGCTAGAATTTGGTGGGCATACATTTGTCCCTTTGTTAATTCATTAATTTATTCCACAAATTTTTACTGGATACCTGTCAAGTACTAGCCACTGTGTTAGGTACTTGCAAGAATAATTAACGTAGGACATCTGCTTGTATTAGCTCATAGCCTAATTAGAGATGTGCTGTATTTTGTGGAATAGACACATAAATGAATTTTTAAAAAACAATATAGTTTGTATCTCCAAACTACAAGGGAGGAAATTAGAGAAATGCATTTCTCTTGGGGAGCCAGAGGGTACATTGTATTGTTGGTGATTAAAAATTGTAATCTAATTGAATTTTACAGTATATGAATATAAATTATTCTCTAAAAAATCAAGTGGCATCAAAATAAATTTATGTAAAATAAGGAAAAGAATAATCTTGTGACAGTGCTACTCATTGCAAGATGGTACCACCAATAATTACCCATGCTTTTGGGAAGGAAAGGAATTATTTTATGTCTGTGAAGAAAATGAATCCATAAATAGCATCAAATTCTTAGTCTCTCTCTGCAATGCATAAAGGGCCTTGTTCTCATAGATTTGTTTTCTGTCATATTGAAAACATTGGCTAGTTATTAATTCTCTTCTGTGCTTCTCAGCTTCTTCCAAGTCTTAGTAAAGTACCAATTAATATTTTATTAATTCTGAAATGCTTGTTTCTGTGATCAGAGTGGTGATTCCTCTACAGCTGGCTTTGCACCTACTGGGCACTGTTGTAGTCATTGCCATCACTGATTGATGCTGTAGGAACTGAAGGCATATAGAAAAAGGGAAGATAAAGGAGTATATGGGATAAAAGTCCTGGACCAACATGCTTCATTACTTATGTTTCACGAGAATCTTAGGTAGAACACTCATCACAGAAAGTAGAAAAATCATCAATATTTATTAAGTGCCTGTTGTTCGGGGGGAAATAAGAGGAGTATCTGACATACCTTTAACCTTGAATGAGGGCTTACAAAGCTTCCAGTATTATATATTAGTTGGGAAGGCAAGACACCTACATGAAAGGGTCCTGGATTTATTTCCCAAATATATTTAACACTTTTTGGTGACCAAAGTACTGAGAGTACTGAGAAGTTCACAAAGAGAAATATAGCAGAGAGCTCCTGAAGATGCTTACAGTCTGGCAAAGTAGACAGATATGCAGAGATGGTTATGATACAAACATAATGAAATAGGTGTTAAAGCAACATACAAAATGTATTCGGATCTTACTATATGTCACGTACTAACTCATTTGATCCTCAATACAATCTATGATGTAAGTACATCATTATTTCCATTTTACAGATGGGAAAACTGAGAAGAGAGGCGTGTGAAGTCACTTGCTCAAGATAACATAACTAGTAAGGGACAGAGCTAGGGTATGATCTTAGACTGTGTTATTCGCACATTCGTCAAAAAAAAAATCAATAATGGAATGCACAGGGGAAAGCAAATTATTCTTAGAGATAATATGCTGCTAAGGGATGTGAAAACATAAGTCATATTATCATAGGAGTTAATTATCAGTGATAAGGTACAAGTAGTCTCCAACTGCATGAGGAATACATAAATTCAGAAAATACACCCATCTTCTGATTTCAAAGCTAACACAAATCTCCATGCCAAGGTGGAGCTGGATATCTGCAGAAAAGAGTCCATGATTCTTATTTTTACTACTTATCTACCATCCCCTAAAATATCAAGAATTATTGCAAACTCTCACTCAAACCATTCAAATCTGTTAGGATTTATTTTCCCCAAATCTGATATTACTCAGTTCCTTCAATCCTTTAATCCAAGTATGGTTTTACCTCAAGAGCACACACATCTTCCAGTCAGCAGAAATATTTATCCCTCCTTATAAATTATTAAATTAACTTTATGGCTTAGAACTAAGTACCTCATGAATCTTGTTATCATGAATTAATAATAATTCTGTACATTTATATAATGCTTTACAATGTTCTTCCACATAAATTATCTTATTTAATTTTCATAGCAGTGTAGTGTGCTAGAGAAAGTTGATATTAATACCCCAATTTTCACCATGAGGAATCAAGGACTTAGGAAAGTTTGAGTCACTTTCTTGAGTTCATATAGCTATGGATTGTTGACCTGGGTTTAGGACTAATCCAGTCTTTCTCTCTCTCTGTCTCTCTGTCTCTCTCTCTCCCACTCTTCTCCCTCTCCCCCACTCATTAGGGCTTGATCATATCTGAATGATGAGAAGAATTTGAGTTCTTAAAAGTGTAAAGACGGCAATCACAGCTAGAATGATGGTGAATTCACTAGGGCAGCAGCCCTGTGAGATTTGGCCAAAAAGCATCATGCAGGCTGTTGTAGTCATTTATTAGAATTGTGCCAAGTGGCTTAGAACTTCAGTGAGGTAGCACTTTAGAGATGGGAGAGATTTAGTCAGAGGCAGGGAATTTTGGTGTCCTTTGAAGGAGAAGTAGAATTTGAATAGGTGGAGACAAAATTTATATTTTACCAGACAGAGGGGCTGCACACAAAAGATAGTAGGAAAAATATCATAGGAAAATATTTGGAAGGAGGGGATTACTATATTACAAACCATACGATGGGGATTAGTCAGAAATCAGGTTGGATAAATAAGATGGGGAGAAGATAATTAGATTGGAAGCAGGAGATACAGAAGTGGGACCTGTATCATGTTCTTGAAATAGGGACTAGCATGTTAATGGACTGTTTGGGAGTGATTGATCCATTTCTATTGGCAGGTGAGTAATGTTGAGGCAAGGAGATCAGCTGGGAAGTGTTTAGTTGATGTTGATGAAGGCCCCAATTGTGGGATTAGTGTAGAAATGGAGGGAAATGCAACATTTTATTTATTTATTTATTTATTTATTTATTTATTTATTTAATTTTATTTTTAACGTTTATTTATTTTTGAGACAGAGAGAGACAGAGCATGAACAGGGGAGGAGCAGAGAGAGAGGGAGACACAGAATCCGAAACAGGCTCCAGACTCTGAGCTGTCAGCACAGAGCCCAACGCGGGGCTCGAACTCACGGATGGCGACATCGTGACTTGAGCCGAAGTTGGACGCTTAACCGACCAAGCCACCCAGGCGCCCCGAAATGCAACATTTTAAATAAGGAAGTGTATTGATATAGTGACAGACTGGATGCAGAGGATGAGGCAAAAGGGATATTTAAAGATGATTCCAAGGTTCCTAGTCTTGGAGGTAAAAAGAATGTTGCAGCTAACTAACACCAAAACAATGCTAAAGAAAGGAAGTACAAGGATGCCTGGGTGGCTCAGTCAGTTAAGCATCTGACTCTCAATCTCAGCTCAGGTCTTGATCTCAAGGTCATGAGTTGAATCCCTATGCTGGGCTCCACACTGGGCGTAAAGCTTACTTAAAAACAAAAAGGGAGTATTTTAGAAAAAGGTTTCCCTTAGTGCATTGAGTATGACATGACATTATCTCTGGGGAGGACATCTATGAGGAGAAATCTTATGGGCCAGTGAGAAAGCAAGGTAGAATGAGTTTGGTCTGGGAGACATTGATAAGCCATAGCATTTCATGCCATCAGATTTTGAGTTAACACAGAGGCATGAGTGAGAGAAATAAATGCAGAGGTTCAATGTTCGAGGCTTGTAGAATTGTCTCAATAAGGTGCCAGAAGATGCATGGAAGCATAGAAGAAAGACCCAGAAGTAATAACTAGAGATGCAGAAAGAGAATCAGGAGAGAGGCATGTCAATGGCCTTAGAGAAGAAGAGTCAAGAAGTCGAGTAGGTCGATAGTGTAAAAAAAAGAGTCAACAATAAGAATTTAGAAGAAATATACCATTGGATATGATAATGTAACCAGTGGAATTTGGGGGAAATAATTCAGACTGAATAAGTTAATCACATTTTATCTACCAATATCAGTAAATAAGTTATTGTATGTAAGGTCCATTTAACATTTAACATATTACCATTTATAATACGTATATGTATAACATTTATAATACATGTACAGTGTATGTGCGTGGGGTTCATTTTAACATTGAACATATTAGCATTTTTTGCTATTTTAAATATACAATGTTAGAAAGTCAAGGACCTACAAAACAATTTGTAGAATTCGTACTGAAAGCTATGGACATAAATATGACCTTTAGAAATTTTACCCATGTGGATGAAATTGGATTTCAGAAAGTTAAAAAGATTTATAGGAAGAGTGAAATTTAAGAATTAAGTAACATAAAAATTTTGTAAAATATTGAAAGTACCCCTAAATCAGAATGGAAAAAAAGAAGAGATAGCTCTTGCAGTTCTAAATAAGTTGTGTACTTTCAAGCACCTGGTGCTGAGAAAATTTTAGAAAGAGTATATTTAGCCACAATCTTACCAGCTCATCATGCATTTCCTATTTTCTTAATTCTCACTTTATTGCTAGAGAGATTTGCATGAAAGAAGAATATCGTTTTAAAAGTTTCATCTGTTTCTCCTGTTTATTCCTTTACCTGAAGTCATAATCATATTTCTATGGGAATAAATTATGATTTCACAAACAAAGGATTATAGCTTTGGGAGGATAATTAGATGCTAGAAAATGAGGTTCTTAAAATGAGGGTCTTGTTTATAATATCAAGCATTTGTGACAAACACAATGAGTCATGATGAAAATGTGCCCTAAAATGTGACATGTCATGTGGATAAGTGTCTAAATCCTGCTGAAGGGCTTTCTGGCATCTTTAAAACTTTTCTGCTGTGGTATGGATTTAAAAACAATAGGGTAGTTCAGCCCAGCCCTGCCATAGAGAGTTCACGTGAGGAGATATTTCTTTTCTGGCTTAAATTGACTCTGTAATTTTATGTGCCTATCACCATTATTGCTACAGAGACTTCATTTGGATTCCAAGGACCTGGGATGCCAAACGTCAGCAAGTGAAATGTGCCTCCATGATACTAATTCCTGATCATCACCAGAGGTAAGCAGTGTTCCAGTTACTTCAACATACAGTGGAGAGTCAAGAATTCCATGAAATTACTGAGAAAACAATTGTTCAAGATTTCCTAGGGAACTTACTTTTTCCATCCAAGTAGATTATATCTACCTGGGAGTAGAAATTGCCTAAATCTGCCAATCTGTTCAGCAGTGGAAGGTGAGCTCTAAGGTAGCACATACATGGAATGCTTCTTTGTTCATTGTCAAGTCTCCAGTGCTTAGTACAGTGCCTGGTACACTGAAGGTCGTGTGTGTGTGTGTGTGTGTGTGTGTGTGTGTGTGTGTTTTGAATGAGTGAATTAAAAGGAGAATCAGTCAGTGTTATTAGGATCGCTCCTAAGAGCAGACTACTTTTTGTTCTGTGTCTCTAAGAAAGACATTCTTTCTGCCACACTTTTCTCAAGCTAGGAAGGAACCATATAGTCTAGTCCTTCTGTTATGATTAAACATCATGAGCATTTTCCAAGGTTTCTACATGTGTCTTCTGCACTAACAGTTCAGGTTAGATGGTTAGCTGAAAGGGTTCCTAAGCTGGTGTTGCTGAGCTCTTTCTCAGCTACATTTAAACCCTCCTGGGGCAGAAATGTCTTCCCATAATACTTTTCTTATGCATTATGCCAACTCAAACAGGATGAATCCCTGAGGTCATATTTCAATATGAATGGGCCCTATGAGGTTTGGCTCCCAAATTGTGAGTGGAAAGAAAATAAAAACATGCCAGGAGAATGAAACTCATCTTTTTTGCTTTTTTTTAAATTGAAAATTATATGACAGGGGCATCTGGGTGGCTCAGTTGGTTAAGTATCTGACCTTGGCTCAGATCATGATCCCTCCGTTTGTGGGTTTGAGCCCCTCATTGGGCTCTGTGCTGACAGTGCAGAGCCTGCTTGGGATTCTGACTTTTCCTCTCTCTCTCTGCCCCTCCCTGACTTGAGATCTCTCTCTCTCAAAATGAATAAATAAACTTAAAAGAAAATTATATGACAAAATCCTCATCATTTAAAGAAGCAAATTATATTCAGCAAGAAAATATATGAAAATAGTACTTTAGACATGTATTAGTTTATAAATAAATAATGATATTAGTTTTTTGCATATTGCTATTTGTCAGTGTTTTTTTAAAGTTTTATTTATTTATTTTCAGAGAGAGCACATGTGTGCATGAGCGGGGGGAGGGGGGGAGAGAGAGAGAGGGAGAGAGAGAATCCCAAGCAGGGTCTGTGCTGTCAGTGCAGAGCCTGACATGAGGCTCCATCCCATGAACTGTGAGATCATGACCTGAGCCAGAGTCAGGAGTCAGTGCTTAACCAACTGAGCCACCAGGTGCCCCTCAGTTTGTCAGTTTTTAAAGATTTGTAATTGGTTTGAGATTATATTCATTTTAAGTAAAATTTGCTTTAATATCTAATTTTGTGTTATAATTTTGTATTATTTTTCTTGAAAAGGGCCACCAAAATTATATAAGCTTCCGGCGGCACACATTTGTTTCCTATACCAGTTGTGCTTGTGTTTCTCTAACAGAGGGAGTCTACATATCACCATTTTAGTTGATGGGAAAAGAAAACAGAAAAAGGTCTCAGCATTCCTCTTATATCTACCTGGAAGTGGCAAGGAACCCTTCATGCAGAATCTCTGGGCAATGAGCACCTAGTCACCCCTAGTGAGAGAACAGAAGAAGCAAAATATATATATAAACTTTCCAGGGAAAGTTCCTGAGTTCTCTGGTCTCATAGATGTGATTGAAAGGTGCTGAATTTGGAGTCAAAAGATTTGAATTATTATTCCTGACCTACCTCTTATGAGCTGCGGGACCTCACAGATATCACTTCACTTTGCTGAGTCTCAATGGTGTCTCTCTCTCTTTCAAATGTCGTTTTTAACATTTGCTTATTGCACAAAGATCTTAGGATCAAATGAGTTAAGATATGTTGCAATATATTGACATGAGGAAATGTGTACTGATTTAAGTTGTTACTGATACATGTTACTTCTTAGTAGGGACAAAACAGATTTTGTAGTGGAGTAGGAAGGTACCTTGTCTGCCCCTCTTCACTGTTTGGAACAGTTATGGGTCTTAGGATGATAGGAAGATGGGGATTTGGGTGACATGCAACCAAAAGGGAAGAGTCATCAGTAGAATTTCAGCTTTGACTTCTCTGAAATCCTATTTGTGAAGGTATCTCAACCAGTCCATCAGCTGGCCAGTGTCTAGCAACAACCATCTAATTATTTTTGACACTTCCAAAAATTATAATAATCCTTGTATTTTATGGGGACTCTGTTATCTGGAACTGTTGGTACACAGAACAATCTATATCAAATGATTGCTCTTATCTTTACTTCTGTTTTCAGGACCAGTTGCACAATGCATGAAAAAACATCATTATGAGTGGCTATAATGATAGTAGAAAGATCATCCTACTAGGAATGAGGATATTCTGTTTAGTTACAGCCTTTAAAAAAGCAGTGTAAACCTGAGGTAAGTCATATACCTTCTCTGAGTTTCAAGTTTTTTTTTTATTGGTAATATTACATCAGCCCAATTTAACCAAAAGTGTTATGAATATCAAATAATAAGGTATAGATGTTGAAGGATTTGCCAAGCATGCAAAGCCTACCCAATTAAATGGTGATATTATTTGCTGAGAATTACTAATTAGAAGGCAGTTAAATAAATTAACTATGAGACTGAGAAATTGAGAAATCAGCAGACACAAAATCCACTAATTTGATAATTCCTAGGGCCATTAGCTTGTCATATATATACATGTACACACATAATAATAATAAATGAAAAAAAATCACTCCTTTCATCTAAAATTGCCTTTTCTTTGTCTGGATAGTTTGGTGCTGACAATCTGGCATCTACCAGTTCCATCTACAGTGATTGTTTGAAATGTTTAATCAATCTTTTATAAAATGTATGTCTGCAGCTTTTGTAATTGGGACTAAACAAAGGAGGTGCTGAATGTATTTTGCTACTTTTCTGATTGTCAGACTTTGCAACTGGCAAGCATTCTGGACCACAACATCCCACAATGCACTGGTGATAACTTTCCTCCCAGACAGATATCAGCTAACCACAGTGTACAATCAGCTGCCCACATTGGAAGACACAAATCAGAAAACCACTGTTCCATAATCACAGAATTGAAAGAACTGCATACGTAAAATGACAGGCTATTAATTCTGGTTTGGAAAGCCTGAATAGGACTTTTGATGAAGTTTAATTTTTTTTGGCTCTCCAGAAATGGATAAATCATTTAAAATAAAAATAGATGTTGTATTATAGGATGCTCATTTCTCTCAATATTTATTATTTGGGGGAAGTGTTTTTATAATGATGAAAAATAATGATGGTGTTCACATGAATGCTCCAAAATAGCACACAGTTCATCCTCTGTTGCCTCACTAAGCTCTAGATTTGAAAATTGTTTGGTGTAATTTAAGTAAACCTCTAGTATATAAAATTTTAATTGAAAAGATATGATATTTCATTAAATGCTGTCACACGTTGCTATTGTTGCCAAATGAGGCTTGGCAGTACCTTGGGGACACTTCCCTACTGATTGGATTTTGTCTCCAGCCTGAGCCAAATATAGCCTTCAAGATACATATCAGCTATCCCGTGTTGCATGAGAGGATTATATAGACATAGATGTGGTATGCATTTATATGTTTTTATAGCATTTATATGATTTATATTCATATGAATATTTTTATCAGCAATTTCATTACAAAACTGCAGTGGCATGAGAATAATTACTTTTTAAAAGTCTTGCACCTGGAAGAGTATTTATAGTTCTATGAATTATCTATACAGAATGCTGTGACAGTAAGATACAAAAAGATGGGGGTGGGTAGTGGAGAACACAGTTTGGAAGTAAATATACTCTGGGAGTCAGTCTAGAATATATAAGCAAGAAAATTAAAGAGAATCCTTTTTTGTTTTTGCAAATTCTTTTTCCCATCTATGGTGAATGAACTTGATTTTTTTTTTCTGGGGTTAACAAATTCACCTTTTAAAAATGTAGGGAATAACAATGAAAGACATATGCACATGACCACTGCATTCTAATTAGGACCCACATAATCATATGCTAGTTTGACTTATGTCCTCTGCAAAGTATGTTAGGGCCAAGGAACCAATAGGACCACTTGCCTCAAATTCTCTAGAACTTACTGAAGTGGTTAGTGAGCAACAAGAGGTAACAGTTGCGTGCTCAGTGAAAAATCTAATTCACCTGGAGAAAACTGCTAACGTAAATCCACCGTTTTTCTCCATTTGCACCAAACCTGGGCATTTACTATAGGATGCTGGTTTTGTCTAACCGTGCATCTTTAATTTTTACTTCTTGCCCAAAGCCTCAGCACAATGCTTGATGTCACTGACGTGAGTAGTCCGTGGCCATCGGTGCAGCAGAAGTGACTTGCTTCCAGATTCTGCTTCCAGTGGCTGTCACACTGGGCTTCCCAGGTAACCACTCCTGTCCGTGTCCTCAGAGATTTACAATTAGTAAGAATCCCAAGAACAGAAGCTCAAAATAAGACCAACCTCCAAAGTCTAGGGTTTATTTTTCATGTTTAACACTTTGGTGGAAATATTTGAAACAAGGAATCATACAACTGTCCTGACGAATATTATTGAGCTTTCTCCTTTTACAGTCCTGTCTGAAGCTTAGTGCTGAAGTGTTTTTGTTTTGTTTTTTTTTAATTATCATTTATAAGCTGAAAGCATTTTCTGCTTTACAAGCAGTTGACACATGAATTCACGTTTGGAGCAAGCTGTCCCTTTGTTTTAGGGGAAAAAAAAACCCCACTTGAATGTATCCATTAAGAACCCATTTTAGAATGCAGAGTTACTCTCAATTTTCCTTTAGAAAAACTAGTTTTTATTTTTTATTTTATTTTTTTAATGTTTATTTATTTCTGAGACAGAGAGAGACAGGGCATAAGTCAGGGAGGGGCAGAAAGAGAGGGAGACACAGAATCCAAAGCAGGTTCCAGGCACTGAGCTGTCAGCACCAAGCCCGATGTGGGGCTTGAACTCACAAACCCTGAGATCATGACCTGAGCTGAGGTCAGTCGCTCAACCGACTGAGCCACCCAGGCGCCCCTAGAAAAACTAGTTTTTAAATGCATCTTTTGTAGCCTGAGATTCTGAATGAAAATGGGTAAGGCGAATCTTACGGAAGACTGATGCAGAACTGTGGCTCAAAGACTTTTTTTGGAGTGTGTGGGGGAGATTTCCTTTTCTTGATACAAACAGCTTATGTCTGTAAATGTTGCCTTGCAAGTCTTGTGTAGATGCATATGTCTGTGGAAGTGAGAATGTGAGAGAGAAACAGAGGTGGGTGGAGAACTTTTGTTTGAACAGCTCTTCGCTTGAAATAGGAGGGCATGAGATGGGAAATCAGCATGAAGGGCTTTCAGGCTTGATGTTCATCTGTGGGTATGCAAGACTGTAAGAAAGGACCAGCTTCTGCTTGGCTTATTAGTTCAGTGTGGATTGGTCAACTGATATTCTACTCACCCTTCTACACAAGAACAAGTAATTCAATATAATGATTATATTCTGATATAATTGTTTTGGGACCAAAGGGTAAGTCCACCTTCTGGTGGGTGTTAATTATCAAAATAGTAATAGGTAATACCTACTGAGAACTTACTTTATACGAAAAATATTTCTTTATTTTATTTAAACATTTATTCATTTTTGAGAGACAGAGAGAGACAGGACATGAGTGGGGGAAGGGCAGAGAGAGAGAGAGAGAGAGAGAGAGAGAGAATCTGAAGTAGGCCCCAGGCTCTGAGCTGTCAGCACAGAGCCCGATGTGGGGCTCAAACTCAATGACCACGAGATCGTGAGCTGAGCAGAAGTTGGACACTTAACCAACTGAGCCACCCAGGCGCCCTGTCCAAAAAATTTTTTTTCTAAATGCTTCAACTATGTCAACTATTGCCCCAATAACAAGACTCCTAGTTGGGAACAACTTATCTCCATTTTATAGACAAGGAAACTGAGGCTTACAGAGATAACTTTCTCATGGCTCCAGAGAGAGAAGGCTATAATTTGGGAAGGAACTACATCTCCGTCTGTGAAGCCGGGTTGCACGTTGGGTTTTTTCTGGGTTACCAAGGAAGGTAATTATTTATGATAACACTTAAGAAGGCCTCTCTCACAGTGGGCTTCCCATCAGGCATAGGGAACTGAAAAATTCATGAGAGCAGCCCATCAGTGTAAGGGCAAGCCATACACACACACTACCTAGAATTCATGTACATCTGGTTAGAATTCTGTCAGGTAAGATTTTTCTGACACCTTTTCCTTGTTTCCATCCCTTTTGCCTGAAATTCAGGTTTCCTGGGTTGCTGTGCTCTTTTCTTCTAAACTCATTATTATGTGTTGATCTATATGAAGCTGTTCTTACTGCTGGCACATTCATGTAGACATAGTTTTGAATAAACATAACCAAGCATCTTTTTTTTAACTTGTTATCTTTCTATCTTTCTGAAGGCAACTATTGTTCTCACTTTTGGTGTGTGTGTGTGTGTGTGTGTGTGTGTGCGTGCGTGTGTGTGTGTGTGGTTGGTGTCTAGCTTTTAAAAGTACTGAATTCAAATAGTAGAAGTATTGATAGTGTATCAATATTAAATTTAATTATTCTTTTCTGGGGTGGTCGTATGACTCTTCTTTACTGTGTTAAAAGGGCACAGTACAGTGCTTCTCTGATGTTAAATTAACACGTATTTCTGAAGTAAATGCTACTTCATCATGGTATATTGCATGTTTTACTGTAATAGTTTTGCTACTATTTGTTTAAAATTTTTCTGTATCTATGTTCATAAATAAGGTTGGCTTATGTTTTTCTTTTCTTATGCTGTTCTTTTTGTGGTTTGGTATCAAGGTTATGACGGCCCCATAAAAACTTGGAGAGTGACCCACTTTTTCTGCAATCTGGAAAGTATATGTAATATTAGTGTTATTCCTTCCTTATGTATTTGGTAGAGTTTGCTGGTTAAACCTTATTTGTCTAGAGTTTCCTTCGTGGAATGAGAATGCAGTTCAACCCCCTTACTTACAGCAGGGAAAAATAAAGCCAGGAGCAGAATGACATAGTACGGACAGCACGGGCTGCTTCACTTACCTCATATACCTGAAATTAGTGACATTTTCTTTAATAGTCACAGGAATATATAGATTTTACTTTTTCAGTTTTATGAATTGTATTTTCTAGGAGTTGGTTTATTTCATCTAATATTTAATTTATCAACAGGTTGGCTTATATGATACGCATTTTAATGTCTGGTTTATAGCGATGTCCCCTTTTTGTTCTTCAGACTGATTATTTGGTTTGCTTTTTTTTTCTTAAATCTTGATCCAATGTCATTAGGAGTTCATCAATTTTTTTTTCAAAAACCAATTTTTTGTTTTGTTGCTATTCTCTAAAGCAGTACCCTGGTGAGGTGGCCAGAACGCAGAGGCACTGGCTTCATAGTGTGGTCAAAGAAACCCTGTGCTAGGCATGTGACATGGAAGGAGAGAGTCACTATCCACAAGGAACCAGCATCAGTGAGGATGTCAGGGGTCATTCAGAGAGGCTGAATATTAGAAATCCTTTCTCTGAATATCACATGGGTCTTTGAGAATCTAATGCAATACTAGAATGGAGAAAGAGCTTTAATAATGACTGAGATGGAATTTTCCCCTTCCATCCCAGAAGTGCAAGCTTGGTGTGTGAATTTTGTTGGTATAATCTAACTTTTCATTGACTTAGCTTTATACTATCTCATTTTTTTTTTTGGTAATTTATCTTGGTAAAAATCAAATTTTTTCATGGACTTAGCTTCATATCCTTTCATTGTTTTGGTTTTCCACATAGACAAATCACTTCAAAGTGAAGGTCCAGATTCTCATGAGTCCTGAGGCCATGCTGGCCTAATCAGCTTGTTGCTCTTGTTGCCTGTACTCACTTTTGAACAATTACAGTTCCACAGCCTAGAAAGGGTTATTCTATAAGTAAGTAAGTAAAGTGTGTGTGTGTGTGTGTGTGTGTGTGTGTGTGTGTGTGTAAAGGGGGATTTGATTATAATTTTTAATTAGTTCAACTTCAGGTTTACATATCTCAAAGGAACACTACAAGTATTTGGCAATTAATGTTTGTAAATCGCCTTGAGATCTTTGAGGAAGAGAGATGCTATATAAATGAATAATGTAATGAAAATAAGACTACATACACTTACATTCCCAAGCCAGTTGCCTGAATTGGGTCTTGAAGTCCAAGGAAAGCTGTACAAAATGTAGCTATCTAAGAAAGATTTTCACACCATTCATTAAGGCATGGTGGCAAATATCTGTGAAATACAGAATACGACTATAGCCTGCGACTATGATTTACAATACCTTTATGAATGCCTATTGTTTAGATTAGTAACTATTTCACCATTCGTATACAACTATTAAATCAAAAACTAAAGGATATAATCAATTCTTTGGGATGATATTATGGGAAGCTGACTGGCAGTTATTTCAACATAGTTGCTAAATGATGCTCGATAATAAATTGTGGTTCTGTGATTAATTCAAGTTATGTCAATGGCATAATGGATATTTTTTGCAAAGATTTTTATAAATAAGTCTTTAAAAAGGCAAACAAAAAATCCTAAGTCAGTCTCAAACCATAAAAGAAATTGCTTTCTCCCCACCTGACCACCTTTCATTTCCTTTCCAAATTAAAGGTCAGTTATTGGATGCCTCTGACAATGGCCCTTCCCTTTGTCACTGCTCAGTGGAGGAGGAATGTACCTGTTTACTTTATGTAGGCGGCTAAATTCCACCATTTCATATTTTGGCCATTTGGTTTCTGAAAGTTCTGAAAAATGGCATCAAACTTCACAGCCCAACTAAAAATGAGTTGTTGTTGTTGTTGCTGTTGTTGTTGTTGTTGTTTTTCCGTAAGTGTACAAAGTCAATTACGGCATTGAGTTTTTATTAAATAAGACCTTTAGGACTGAGAGGATAGATGAAAGAGCCATTCTTTTGGATATGAACCACTTTTACTCTCTAATTTCACAACTTCATTAACGAGAAACTCTTTTGTTGTCATTGTCCTGTTGTTTGATTGTTGTGTCCCCCCAACAGGAACATAAACTCTTTGGAGCAATATCTTGTCTGTCTTTTGCACATGGATTCCCAGAACCCTAAGTTTAACTACCATCTAATAAATACAAGATCTCACTCCTGGGGAGAGCTTGTTAAGTACTTTGACAGCACACCCTTGTTGAAATAGAAAAGAAAATAGAGGGTTATGTGATAAAACGTAAGTCATGGAAAATCATCACATGGAAAAATAGAACAACTGTTGTTCTTTTGGGCTGATCCCAGAACAGGAAGCGAATGTATGTCTTAAACACTGGCGAATTTAAAAACATAAAGAGCAGTGAAATGTCCTTATGGTCTTTAAAGCATTCTTGCATGGATTACCTCCAGGCCTGGCAGGATATATCTCAGTTCCAGCAGGTTAACAGTGTGAAAAGAGAAGTTTGAACAAGTAAGGATGAATTTTTTGGGGAAAAGAAAGCTTAGATTCTACTTATTAATGAAGCTTTGTAGACTAAAAGCTTTATGTTAGGTTGAGGATCAGAACAATGCATAATTGAAGGATTCTCTAAGCAGTTGAAAAGGGGCCTGGATTTGGGTAGAAGTGAAGATAAAAAGATAAGGGTTAAGAAACTTTATACAATTTATAGTCAGTGTTTAGAATTGGTGTGACCACAAATTCATAGAGAAAGAATGCTCAGTTCTGAGAGTTGGGAGAAACTCCATCCTGTAGAGGATGAGGGAATATTTAAAAATTTCAAAAAAGTTAACCAGGGAAAAGTAATAACTGAAATAGGTAGGAATCTTGGCTAGTTCAGAGCCCCCACAAACCAATAGAATGGCCAGGAGGGGAGCATGTTAACTGTCAAATTTTGTAGTAAGGTCAAAGGTAGATAGATGATGGAGCAATAATACCTGATATGGAAATGCAGTCTTCAGAGAACAGTTCCTGGGGCACCTGGGTGGCTCAGTGGGGTAAGCAGCTGACTCTTGATTTCGGCTCAGGTTGTGATCTCATGGTTCATGAGATGAAGCCCAGCATTGGGCTCTGTGCTGACCACGTGACGCCTACTTGGGATTCTCTATCTCCCTCTCTTTCTGCCCCTCCCCCACTCTCGCTCACTCCCCCCTTCTCAAAAATAAATAAATAAACATTAAAAAAATAAAAGTAGGTTAAGAACAATGGAAGATATAAATAGTGAAACATTATATAGGAAAGAAAAACACATCCAGAAAGAAAAACAGAGACACAAATAAAAATTACAGAAGACGAGCACCTGGGTGGCTCAGTAGGTTGGGCTCAGGTCATGATCTCACAATCTGTGGGTTTGAGCCCCACATCGGGCTCTGTGCTGACAGCTCAGAGCCTGGAGCTTGCTTCGGATTCTGTGCCTCCCTGTCTCTCTGTCCTTCCCCCGCTTACACTCTGTCTCTCTCTCTCTCAAAAATAAACACTAATAATTTTTTTTGAAAAATTACAGAATAAAAGGTTGGAGACCAAAAAGATAACAGTGACAAATTTTAATTCAGTATAATTGAGTTTCTAGAAGGAAAGAAATGAGAGAATGGAACAGAAGGGATATTTAAATGGATAACAGTTATTATTATTTTTTCAAAGTGATAAAATATATCAAGCTAGTGATTCAGGAAGACTTGTGAACATGACCAAACCTAGAACAAATATGTCATATACTCTGAGACATAAAGATGAGTTAAGAATGGTAGCGAGTCTCAGAAAAGGGCTCTCTATTGAGGTGCTATTGAAGCAGAGATCTAAAGGAAGAGAACAGAGTTAAGCAATAGAGCGGTAGGTGGGTAGACCTTCCCACATAGGAAAATCTCTAAGGGTATGTTTGAGGACTGCCATACAGGGTAGTGTCTCCAAAGCAGTATGAGAGAAATAGAAAATACTAGATGCACCAGGCCATACAGGTCATCTGTAGTCTTTGGATATATTCTGTGAGGGTGGTAAGGAAGGAGGAGGGTCATGGTAAGATTTGGTGCAGAAGAGTTCCATGCAGAATAATCTCTTTGGCTGCTCTTAGGAAAATAGACCATAAGAAGTACTTTTTAGGAAGTACTTTTTAAATTTTTTATTTTATTTTTTATCTAAGGGAAAGAGCACAAGCAGAGGAGAGGGTCAGAGAGAGACAGAGACAGAGACAGAGAGAGAGAATCTTCAGCAGTCTCCATGCTCAGCACAGAGCCCAATGAGGGGCTTAATCCCATGACCCTGGGATCATGATCTGAGCCAAAAGCAAGAGTCTGACACTCAACTGACTGAGCCCCTGAGGCATTCCAGGAAATACTTTTTGAAAAGGGGAAGAAAGTGTTAATGAAGACTTGCAGAAGTCTGTGCATGAGATGCTGGTGGTTTGCACTGGGGAGCTATTGGTGTACATGGTGTGAGGGTTGGGTATGGACTTCAACTCTCTGCTGAGGATTAATATATAGAGTATTTTGATGAAATGTTTGTATCACTCCTGGAGGATATATTTAAAACGTATAAATTGAATTAAAGTGAGAAAGCTTAGAGGCAACTTTAATAAAATCTTATTAAAGTGAGCTATAGGAGTTCTAAAACTGTTATCTTAATCGAGTGGCTTCAGATTATTTATTTTATTTAGTAAAGTACAATAGGTCACCTCCTCAGACATGAAACAGCAATTTTTTTAATTCAAAATGTCTTTCAGTGGTACATTTCCAATGTAGCATTTGCTTTGAATTATGATCTATTCTAAGTCAGTCAATAAGAGAAGTTTCTCTGAATTATAAGGTTTTTCTCAAAAAAAGAAAAAAAAAGGTCTTCCATAGATGTTGGGTTTTTGAGCCTATGAACTCCAGAAATAGTGGTCTAGCTCCAGAGTAAATTCTTGTTACTATATGGGTGGTGAGCTTGCTTTTAAGCTAGAAAATGATCTCCAGAAAATGTTTTCAGAGAGCTACTCTTTTTAAAGTAATAAAATCACCAGGTATCTTTCTTTATGCAATCTGGCATTTTTTGCTCCCCGAATCATTACTCCTGATGTCTTGGAGTTATATTCCAGTTTCATATGAACATTGGATGAGTCTATACTAGTGTTCCAGGTCTGGTGGGAGAATAACCTTCCAGGCTGTAATTAAATTTCAGTGAATTGCTTCAGTGAGAGATTATTTAAGCAAACATGGAAACAGCATTTAAGTGGTTTCCTTCAAATGATGAAATTACACATATAACTATTACAACACATAATCCTAGGATTAACCTCTAACTTTGAGATTCACTGGCTCTTTGTGTCACACCTCAGTGTCTGACTTCTCTTTTAAATTCAAAAGTGTTTTGAAAAATGATTTTTAAATGGCATTCCTTAGTTCATTATTAATTCTGATTTTAATCCTGTAATAAGATTAATTAACTGATGGAGAATTCAGTTGTTAGGATTCAAAAATAAATTATTGGAAATTATGTTTTTAATAAGAAGGATTAAAAGGCAGGATCTATGAATGTCAGGTATGACTAACTTTGAGTACAGGGGTGGACTTTTTAAAAATGATGAAATGGAGGGGCACCTGAGTGGGTCAGTCGGGAATCCAACTCTTGATTTTGGCTCAGGTCATGATCTCACAGTTTGTGGTTTCTACCCCACACTGGGCTCCATGCTAACAGTGTGGTGCCTGCTTGGATTTTCTCTCTCCCTCTCTCTCTGCCCCTCCCCTACATGCATGCTAGCTCTCTCTCTTGCTCTCTCTCTCAAAATAAATAAATTTTAAAAAGGTCTGAAATGGATAAAGCATTGATAAAGGGTCATTCCTTCATGGGGAAAGCTTCACAGAGTGTCATAAAGATACAACAAATAGGCTTGTTTGGCTTTGCCCATTTTTTGGAGGAATTTTTGTTGCCAGTCCTGATTTATAAAAAAGCAATGGCAATCAGTTGAAAAATCTTTAAACATTATAGAACATATACAGTAGAAAATCAAGGCCTCCCTTGATTTCCCTGACCTACCACCTCCCCACTTGCTGAGATAATTATTGCTAATAGTTTAATATGTATTTTTCAGGATATGAAATATATAGTTGAACATGTGATATAAATATGATCAGTCTAATGTGTACACAGGACTAGGTTGTTTTCAACTTAACACTGTATCATGAACACTTTTCATGTCAGGGCATGATTTAAGCTATTTGTTTGAAGAGCTATGTAATACTCCATTGAATCAGTATATTGGTGTGTGTGTGTGTGTGTGTGTGTGTGTGTGTTACATACAAAAACTAAGATTTAGGGAAGTTAAGACACTACCCAAGGTCTTACTATCAGAATAGCTGCATCCTCATTCCAAAGCCCATATTTTTAAAATGATGCTACAAATTCTCCCACACTTTAATTGCTAAACATTTAATTTCTCTGTTGAAAAAAAAAAAAAAAAAGCTCCATTGAATATAGACATGTTGTTTTACATATTTCTGGTTCCTTCCTTTGGATACATTTCTAAAAGTAGAGTTGTTAAGGTAAAGATTTATCTCAGTTCTGATAGTTATTGGGAATTAAGGACTCCTACCAATGGTATATTTGAACACTTGTTTCCCCAAATACTTGCTGAGTCTATGAATTACTGATCTTGTTAATTTTGACAAATCTATAGATGCTTAATTAAAAAAACTTAAGCCCTTTCTCAAAACTGTAATGCTTTGTTTGTGTATCTTGCTTTTATGAAGGAATCTGTGGATTTGAGGGTGCGTGTCTTCATGCTCACAAAATTGTAAAAATCCTAAGTAAAAAACATAACACTTTGTCACATAGGTTGCAAATCTGTTTTAAAGATTATTGCTTCTCCTTAAAATTTTTTTGTGACTTTTTTCATGTATAGCTTGTAAGTACAATGGAGATACAACTGTGGTTTCTTAAGAATTAGTCTTCTGACCATGGTATTCTAATTAGAAAGCTTTAGCCCAGAATTACTGAACTATTGTTCTCCTTATTCATCTTGTCATGATTTTATTTTTGATGTTAAGTTTTAATCCATGGTTAATTAGTAATTATTTTTTTATATGTATGGTGGTCATTCCCCCACATCAAGTGGAGGGTTAATTGTTCCAAGATTTAATGAAGAATCTATTTGTAAGTATAACTTTCATTATTTTATAATTCTCACCTATATGCTTTTTTTCCCTCACTTATGTATCATCCATTTTATTTTTGTATTACATATTCTACTTCAAAATCCTTTCTTAAACTGTACTAAACTTCAAAGAATTCATCAACAATTACTTGGACTTAGTCCTAAGTATATATAGTTATATATATAAGTATATATAATTTCATTGCTAAGCCTTCTGTGTAAATTCATAGTTCACATTGTTTCTATAAAATATTTGTCCTTCTCTCTTTGATTCATTATTATGATTCACTTCTTGTTTGGTTCAATTGAATTCTTAAGCAATTCTTTTCAGGATTGCTGTATTGGCATTATACCTTTGAGTCCCTAAATGACTGATACAGTTTTTCTTTTCCCTCAAAGATATGAATATGCCAAAATTCCTAAATTGGACTTCACTGAATAGTAATGTTGAATTAGATGTTAATAGATGTTTCAAAAGGGAAGGAGACATTATTGTTAAATAAATTTGAGAAACAGGATTAAGAAAACTAGCTGTGGACTTTTTAAAAATTTGGTTTTATTGCAGAATTTATCAGAGCTCTTAAGAAAATGTACTTTCTGCTTCTCTAAGAAGTAAATGTAATGTGTATTTCTAATAATGTAATTATTCACACATGCCCTTGAATAACAAACACATATCAAGATCTCATGAAAAAACCATTGAAACAGTTCGGAAAATACTAAACTATAGAATTCTAGATGCTCTGTTCATGGAGGCTCATGGAGCATTTCCTATTAAAATTTAAGGAAAATTAAACTTCCTTGCTTCCAGTCTGTTAAGGAATTGGTCTCTAATGTATGTTGTGGACCTATGTTTTTCTCTCTGTGTCATAGCCTTTTATTCATTCATTCATTCATCCATTCATTCACTTACTCATCCGGATTTAATTAGTATCCAATGTGTTCTGGGAACTCTTCTGGACCTTGGAATAAAGTAGTGAACAAACTAGAAAAAAAAAATTATGAAGGTTCCGAGGGGAAGAGGGAAGACAGAAAATAAATGAGTAAAAATATGGTTTATCATATGTCAGGATGATGGATATAATATAAAACAGAGAAGGGGCACAGGAAGTGTGTGTGTGTGTGTGTGTGTGTGTGTGTAGTTGGGGGATGAGTTTTCATAGGGTTCAGTTTTAAATAAATGGGCAGAAATATTTTACTGAGAAGGTCACATTTTAACAAGGGCATAAATGTGCTGAGGGAACAAGCCATGCAGGTATCTGGATGAAAGCTGACATATAGGCAGAAAGAACATGGAGCTTGGTTGTTGGGTTTTTTTGTGTGTGTGTTTTTTGTTTTTTCCCTTATGAGCTTGTAACAACAAGCTGGCAATTCAAGCAGTCCATCTTTTCAGAAGAAGATATGTACGTTTTTAAATCAGGAGAACATTTGTTACAACAAGAAAGATGTGCATGTCAGCTGCAGGAAGGTTCCAGCCACACAATAAGGACTGCCCTCCCTGAGCCTTCCTTTTCTATCAGAGTTGCAACCTTTTTTCTAGTTGCAGTGTCTGCCCTTAGAGAAGCTACCAGCAAACAATCTGAATCTGTCCTGGATCTCTGCTGGTGAAGGGACCCACATTCTTCTCCAGACCCTAACAGGAACTTCTCATTTCTTCATGTGACTCATTTTTGTATTTACTAAGAAATGGAAGCTACCGGTCAACATGTTAACTGACCTGCACTACCCTATGTGGTTGGTGGCGAATGCTGCAGTGGTATTTCAGCCTCTAGCCAGTAGAGACACGTGGCTTTGGTGGTGCACCATTCTGTGGGGAAATGCAGGATTGTTTGCTCCCTCCGAAAGCATGGTTAGCATCACCAGCACCACAGAAGCCAGGGAGTGAGACTGCGTGTTCTCAATCATGGATAGGAAATTGAAGGCAACAAAAGTTTCTACTCTTCATCCTCTTTACGTATTTTCATTTGGCTTATCACTTCTTTTTTTAACATATTATTTATTTGTTTTTTAATGTTTATTTATTTTTAAGAGAGAGAGAGACACACACAGAGCATGAGCGGGGGTGGGCAGAGAGAGAGGGAGACACAGAATCAGAAGCAGGCTCCAGGCTCTGAGCTGTCAGCACAGAGCCTGACATAGGGCTCAAACCCATAAACCATGACATCATGACCTGAGCAGAAGTGAGACACTCAACTGACTGAGCCACCCAGGCGCCCCACTTTTTAAATATATTTTTTAAAGGTTATTTATTTATTTTAGAGAGGGAGCAAGAGCAAGCAGGGGAGGGGCTGAGAGATAGAGAGGGAGAGACAGAATACCAGGCAGGCTCCCCACTGCGAGCACAGAGCCCAATGCGGGGCTCAAACCCATTAATCGTGAGAACATGACCTGACATTTAACCAACTGAGCCTCTCTGGCGCCCCTGGTTTATCACCTCTTGACTTATTATCTTGGTTTTAGAACTAAATTAGTACTGTAAAGGGGATACCAGAAGTGCCATTTGCATTTGAAATGTAAAATGCTGTGTGTGTGTCTGTGTGTGTAATGTCAAAGTGAGAGAAGCATTTGAATAGGAATTCTAGAATAAAGAGTTAAATCCTTCTTTCTTCCATCATTTTGAAGAAGTACTAATGAATTTGAGAATTTAATGTTGAAGATAATTCTAATATGAAACTAGATTCTCTTATATGAAAATTTTGTTTCTCCCACTCGCTCAAGAAATTATTTTCCTTATCAGTTTTATTGAGGAGTAATTTATATGCAACAAATTCAGTCATTTTCAGTGTACAATGTGGTGAGTCTTGTCACTTGTAGACACCAATGAAACCATTGCCACGTCATGGAACAGAACATCCCCATTGCCCCCCGAAGAGATCTTGTGGTCTTTTACAGTTGATTCCTCTTTCCTGTCTTTGCCCCAGGTAACCACTGATCTGCTTTGTGTCAACTATAGATTAATTTGAATCTTGTACAAATTGAATTGTTGTTTACTGTGTTTTTCTTTGGCTTCTTTCACTCAGCAGAATGTTTTGCAAGTCCTCCATGATATCAGCAGTTCATTAATTTTTGCTGCCAAATGGTGTTTTAATTCTCTGCGTATGCAACATTTTGTTTATCTGTTCACCTGCTGGTAGACATTTGTGTTATTTCCAGTTTTTGGTAATTTCAAATAATGCTGCCATGAACATTCATGAATCATTTCTCCTAAGACTGAATCAATTTGATTCATTTATAGGATTTAAACATTACAAATTGAACTACCTGCCTATATTGCAGAGCTAGAAAAGTTCTGCTAACACTACAAATTTAAAAATTTCTCACCTCTATGTGGCAGGAAAAACTTTGCCTGTGGAGTTGATGATAAAGCTTTGCAAGGGAGTTTCTTCACTGAGAGAAATTTGAAATTTGAAATCATCAGAGAAAGTAGAACTTCAATGTTCTCACCAAATAAACTGAAATAAAATAATCTCAGAGAAAGCAAAGAGGCCAAAACACTATCAGTCACAGAAAGGACAAAGGAGAATATAATACACATGGCACCTATAATATACAAGCTGTATGAAGCTGTATATACAAGCTGTATGAACTCTTCAGGAGAACAGGGAGGCAAGCCCCAGAGTAGCTAGAGATCAGCCACATAGGTCAGTTGTCATAAAATGGGGTGAAGACTGTAAGAAGTATCTGTGGAGACAGGTAACAGAGAAGGGTGTTTCTAGGGAAATGTAGATGAGCAGCCAATGAGGATGTTGTTTAATCTATATAACCAGAAGAATTCAAGAATGAGTCAACAGTTGGACAGAAGGGTGAGTGAGGTCAGCTATCCTAATGGAAAGTCACTAACCACAAGTAATACCTCTAGAAGAGGAAACAAATATCCCCTTCCATGAAAGCCATAAAGAACTAGAAACTTCTATTCTCTGTAGCAGTGAGGAGGAAAAGTAAAAAGTGGCAGCCTCTGAGAAAAGCAAAATGATGTTTTGTCTGTGTACTCAAGGTAATTAATTAGCAGACTGATGACTCCTGAGTGGTGAATGATGAAGGCATCAGGTGGGAGGAGATATGTCAGCAGTGAATGACTCAAGACTTCATTTTACAGAGCAGTAAGACTTATCAAGCACTATTTCTATCTGGGTTTCTTCTACATCCGCTTTGAACTTTGAGAAATTAGAATTAAGCATACACACACAAAACTTTATACTGAAAATGGAAATTAATGGAGATTTACAGTTGTCTCCCCACATCTTTTTTCCACTTCTTCCTCATAGAAATAAAATCATCTATTTTAGCTATCACATGACCAACCAGAACTAAATTCTGGACAATAGGTTGTTAGCGGAAATGATGTGCGGAACTTCTAACTTACGTCCTAAAAAGAGAGGCAAACCTTTCTCACACCCTGCTTCCATCCTGTTGCTTGGAACATGAACGTGGTCACACAACATCCTGAACAATGGGGCAAGACAGAAATCCAGGAAAGGCAAAACAACAGAGCCCTTAAGTGACTACAAGTAACACAGCCTTTATCCCCAATCTTTTAGGTGAGAGTGTAAAACACTTCTGTCTGTCTTAAATCACTGTTTTAGGTCTGTGTTACATGCAGCTGAAATAATATCCTAACTATAATGCACAACTTTTAAGTATGGTACATTATCTGCAATTTCCTATATTCTCTATAATAATTAAATATCCATCCCCAAGTTTCTTATACAAAAATGAAAGCAGGTAAGCTCTATATAAAAGATTTTTCTGAGGCATACTGAAAGGGATATATAACTCTAAGTTACTAACAGAAGACTCTCCTGGAAAGATAAAGCTGATGACAGTAAAAATATGGAACTATGAAATACGACTATGATTTCTTTGGCTCCTCATGTTGTACTTGATATTACAGGGCCTGGATATATATAAGGCCCAGAAAAATGATAGCATTGTGTGGTATCACTATGCTGATTAGCACTGAGTTGCTCCCAGATGAATTAGCAGCTGCAGAATCTTTAAAAAGATCTCATTCAGATTTATTTTATGTATACCTTTTTTGGCATACCTATTGAAGACAGATCTGAACAATGGATATAGGACAATAATTGTCTATCTCTTGTAATTGCTGAATTTGAGCCATATGGCTTTTTGATACTGACTAATATATCATAGAGTCAGCTTCTCACAGTAATGAACACTTGATATCAAATAGTGTTAAAAGCTAAGCAGAATAAGATTGGGTACTGGGTCTCAATTTAGAGCTTTCTTATAAGGTGTCTGTATTTGCATGTCTGAGAAATTTTTTTTAAATTTTTTGTTTACACTTTATTTATTTTTGAGAGAGGGAGAGACACAGAGCACAAGTTGGGGGGGGGGGAGAGAGAGAGAGAGAGAGAGAGAGAGAGAGAGAGAGAGAGAATGAATCCGAAGCAGGCTCCAGGCTCTGAGCTGTCAGCGCAGAGCCCGATGCAGGGCTCAAACTCACAAACTGTGAGATCATGACCTGAGCTGAAGTCAGACGCTTAACCAACTGAGCCACCCAAGTGCCCCGAATGTCTGAGAGATTTTGACTAGAGTTTCTCCCAAGTAGCATTTTGACACCAAGAAGGTGTTTATTAAACACCTGATCTCTGACCTGATTTACCATCAGTACCACTGCTGTTACTACTAGCACATAACGCAGGGGTTGGCAGGTTAAGAGAGAAAAGGAGAAGGTGGAGGAAAGAAAAGAGGGAAAATAGGACAAAACAGCTCTTCCTTGACTTATGATGGGGTTACATCCCATAAACCCACTGCAGACTGAAAGTATCTTAAGTCAAAATGCATTTAATACGCCTGACCTTCCAAACATCATAGCTTAGCCTAGGCCACCTTAAACGTGCTCAGAACACATACATTAGCCTATAGTTGGGCAAGATTATCTAATACAAAGTCTATTTTGTAACAGAGTTTTGAATATCTCATGTAATTTATTGAATACTCTACTGGAAGTGAAAAACAGAATTGTTGAGAAGGGGCAGAATGGTTGTGAGTGTATACTTTTGTTGACCCTTGTGGTTGTGTGGCTTACCGGCCAGCACCACTCTCTGCCTCTGCTGAGTATCACGAGGGATCTACACATATCACTGGCCTGGGAAAAGATCAAAATGCATAATTCAAAGTATAGCTTTTACTGAATGCATATTGCTTTTGCATCATCATAAAGTCAATAAAACACAAGTTGGGGACTGTCTGTAGGAGAAGAGAATGAAGGGAGAATAAGTGAAAAAAGCTAAAAAGGGCAGTTGGAACCAAACTGTGAGATGGAAAATATGAAGTTACAAGTTCAGCTTCAACAGAAATAGGTTCACTTACATAAAAGCCTTTGCAGATACACAAACTACGTTTGGGCCAGTGTTATGTGCCTCATGTCTCTCAGTGACTAAAAGGCTTACTGTGCTATAAAAATACAAACTAATATCAACACAGGATGAGGTCTGACTCTTGCAGCTAAATACTTCTTTCTTTGGAGTATAACTGATACTAAAAATTTAGACAAATTTCCTTTGGATATTTCTGGAATATTTTCTTACAATTCTTTGATAGTTATGATTAAGAAAAAAAGCAGATGATATTCATAATGTTACTGAATCTGATGTTCATTTTTTTTCATGATAAAGGGTTGTCTTTGATAGATTTTACATTACATATATACAGATAGCCTTGATCTCTTTAGTATAAAATGAAAGACCTTGCTTCATTGAGGAAGAAAAATACCTGGGAGTGTATTTAGACATAATACTAACTGTATTTGGTTGTCATGGAAACCGAAATGTTAAAATGATGATGAAGTGATTGTCCAAAAACAAAGCCACTTGCATGTACTTGTTATGGTAACTACTCATTTGGCGAATATTTTTTTTCCTTTTTCTCTACATTAATGATGTGAAATACGAGCTTTACAAAATTGCTTCTGTGATGTATTTCACATAAAATATATGTCATACCAAGGATGGACATGTTCGCGTAGAAATATTTTACATTTAGGTGAATTAATACAACATATGTGTGTATGTATCTGTGCATCTGTGTAAGTGTTAATTTATGCACAAAAAAAGACATCCCTAGATTGTAAGTGACTGTTACAGGTCAGTGGTTTTGGAAGCATCCTCAGTTGGTAGAAGGTGGGCAGTGATTCAGGGAAGCTAGTAGATTGTTGTGCTAACAAAGACAAGGAATGGGATAGAATTAATATTTATTAAATATTTAAAGTGTGAAGAAATTGACTTTAATATGTATTTTCTTATTTAGACCTAATGGTAACACTTTGAGGTTAGTAGTGTTCTCATTTTACAAGTGAGGAAAGCGAGTGTCAGAGATGCTAAATAACTTGCCCAAGGTCATAGGTAAGTAAGTGTGGAGCCAAGATTGAATCCATTGAAGTCTGTCTTAAAACCTATTCTACTCCTTTGAACAATGGCTGATTCTAGGACTAGAGAAGGAAATATGCAAGGTGAGCCTGGAGCATCTTGTAGTGCCAGAAAGTAGGAAGGCTTAAAAAACTAAACACACACACACACACACACACACACACACAGACTGATCACATTGATAAGGGTATGCCAAAAGGACACGAGCTACACGGGGGCCAACTGGAAGACCTCCCAAAGGCTAAAGCTGGAACACTTTGAGGAGCAAAACAAAGTAGTGGGCACAACTCCCCGCTCCTTACGTGTGGGCTGTACATAGTGACTTCCTTCCCACGAGTGCATCATGGAATGGAAGAAAAGGGTAACTTTACAGGGGAGGACTCTGATTTACTCTGGTGCAGCCAGGTAGACAAGGTTAACATCAACAATGATAAGTCATGTTGATAGTATGTACCCTTGATCAAATGTGATTTGAATGACACTACATTTGTGAACTTTTTCCCCAAAACCCCAGCCCACTGTCTAATTATAAGAAAAATATTAAATAATAATTTGGGTCCAATAATGATAAGGGTCACTCTACATAATACTTGAGTGAAAAAAAGACATTAGATAAAAAATAAGGAAAGTTAAGTATGGATTTTAGTTAATAATAATGTATTAATTAATAATAGGCTTTATCCATTTTGTCAAAGGTACCAATACCTAAGGTAAGATGTTAATAATAGGGTAAAGTGAGTGTGGAGTATATGAAAGTCTCTATACAACATTTGCAACTTTCTATGAATTTAAGTAAATATGAAATATTCTACATTCATTATACCACAATGTAGTCCCTCTTGTTTATAACTGCTTTTCCTCTTGACATTCATTTTATCAGAATCTTACCTAGAAAATTGTAGTTATACGTGTGGAATATGACTTATGGTTGGTCTCCAACCCAACTCTCTATCTCCTAGGGATTTTTTTTTAATATTCTGGGCTTAAAAGAGAAGTAATAGAATGAGTAACAGTGCATAAACTACAAAATGTTTCTTATGCCCATTTTCACTTATGACTACCTTTTCTGTCTGCCAGTGTATGAATTGTCTTTGCCTTTCTATTGATATGTGCTGATGTTGCTATCTGTTATAGAAATCATTTGTCTCTGCTGGTAATAGCTCCTTTTAAAAATTTAACTGTATGTATGCTTAGAATAACTACATTTAGTGATTTGAAATGCACAATATTTAACATTCTTAATCAAGATGATTGGACATGAAAGAATTCTTATAGATACAAGGGGGGGCTGTCAAGTTTTGTGGAAATCTTGATGGTATTCCTTGTATTAAAAAAATTAATGTTTATTATTTATTTTTCAGACAGTGGGAGAGAGACAGAGACAAACAGCACAAGTGGAGGAGGGGCAGAGAGAGAGGGAGACACAGAGTCAGAAGTGGGCTCTAGGCTCTGAACTGTCAGCACAGATCCCAATGCAGGGCTCCAACTCACGTACAGTGAGATCATGACCCCGAGCTGAAGTTGGACGCTTACCCAACTGAGCCACCCAGGTGTCCCTTCCTTGTATTTTTCTTTCATGAAAACTGGTGTCATTGCCCGTGTTCCAGGGAACAACCATGGAACCAGTTGTGAGCTATGTGCACCACCAGACTTGAAGAGGGTGCCAGGTATCAAAGTTTCATTGGGGTTTATTGCAGTGCCCTCAGGCTGAAGGCACATGGAACTGTCTAGGGTATAAGCCAAATTTTCACTTGTATTTATTTTATATATTTTTAATATTTTATATGTTTTAGAGTCTCTCAAACATGCTTATGTTTTTCTCTTTCTCTTAAATAGAATCCCCCCAATAACTGTGCTCCATATGACTCAACAGAATGTAGTTGTCAAGACCATAGTGAAGGGACGATAGATGTAACTTTTAGACTTCTATCACTTAGTAATTAACTGGTTCTCAGTTTCTCTATCTGAGAGATAATTTGGCCTGACTTTCAGCAAGTTTGTTGGTAAATCAAGAAAAAAAAAAAACCCAGTGCAGTAATTTGAGACAGCATGGATGGGAAGTGAAAATAATTCATACTGAGGAAGACAAACACCATATGATTCCACTCATGAGTGGATTCTAAAAAAAACTGAATAAACAAAAAGCAGAATTAGGCTCAGAAATACAGAGAGCAAACTGCCAGAGGGGCATGGGGTGGGGGGTTGGGCAAAAATGGGTGAAGGGGAGAGGGAGATACAGGCTTCCAGTTATAGAATAAGTCATGGGAATAACGACACAGCATAATGGATACAGTCAATGATATTGTAATAGTGATGTAACACGATAGATTGTAGCTACACTTGTGGTGAGCATAGCATTATGTATAAACTTGTCAAATCACTAAATTGGATACCTGAAACTAATACAGCACTGTGTGTCAACTGTACCAAAAAAAAAAAAAATAAAGAAAGAAAGAAAAAAAAAAGAAAAAGAAAACTCCAGACCCATTCAGAAGACTCAAAAAAGCGTTTTTAACTATAAACACATAAAATTAGAGAATTATTTCTATTGCTATTTAAAAAATTTTTATTTTACTTTAGAGAGAGAGAGAGAGCATGAGCAGGGAGGGGGCAGAAGAGTGGGTGTGTGTGTGAGACAGAGAGAGAGAGAGAGAGAGAGAGAGAGAGGGAGCAGGCTCCATTCCATGCTTAGTGTGGAGCCCAACGACCCTGGGATCATGACCTGGGTCAAAAATCAAGAGATGGCTGCTCAACTGCCTGAGCCACCCAGGTGCCCCTCTATTACTGTTGATGAAGGAAAACTATACAGAAAGGAGTAGAACTCGTTGTTTGGAATATGGAATGAAGAATGAAGACCAGCTCTACGTGAGGACCTGGAAGGCCGGTTGTGTCACGATCTACACGTGGCACGGAGATCATGTCTTCTATGGTACATAGATGTGTTTTCTATATAACATATCAATGAGCCATACTTTTAAAAATGCCTTGTCTACATATGTTTAATGCTATTCCAGCTGTGAAGAGTCTGGCCACATGTGGAGGCCATGGACATGCAAAATCCCCATTGGTTCCTATTATTTGGCGAGAATAACAAGGAACAGTCAAAAAAGAACCATAGGGAACACAGCAATGTACACAGAGAATTGTGTAATGCTGGGGATACTAGCATTTTATTTTATAAAGTTGGATTTTTATAAATTCAACTCTTCCTTTGTTTTAGGAAATACTTGGTTTCTCTTCTTTTCCTTGACACAATTCCCAAATAAGTAATCAGCTGTTTCCATTTCTCCTTTAATTCAAATTCCACTCTGAGAAGTCCCCAGTCTTGCTGTCTATGGATGGACAAGTTAGAAACAGACACAATACAGTAGTGAAAAGGTTTCTAGTCATCTCTAGGTTCTGAGGCTAGAGGACATACGAGAGATTTAGGGGTGGATTGGAGGGAGTCCTTTCTTTTGAGAAATTGAATTGAAAGAGAAGAGAACACAGGGACCAAATACCACACCTGGGGAAATGTCTACCTGTCGGAAGTGGGAAGAGAAGCTAGTGAAATAAATAATTGAGATAGGTCTGAGGGGGTAGGGAGAGAGAGAAAATAGAGCAGTGATAGAGCCATCTCATGGAAGATTGCACATCAGCTAAAACAGCTTTATTTTATTGGATTTCTTTTTAAAATTGCTTTTGAATAAAAGCTTTTGCAGATTAAAAAATGCTTGAAAATCAATGGACTAGAAAACCTTCTACCTCTCAATTCTGATTCAAGTGTAATTTCCTCTGAGAAATAAAAAATAAAAATAAAAATATGCATTGACTATACCACTATATTGCAAAATCTAATTTAAATATCTCTCCTTTCCTTTGACTGACTCATACTGCCTGTTTATGGCCTTATTGCAAAATGCATTGTATTTGAAATTCCTCACTGATGAATTGGGAACTGTAATTAAATGCATACTGAGAAAACATATTATTTTGAGAGTGGAAAAAATTCTCACTAAAATAATGTTGGACTGTAGATGGTAATTTTATCAGCAGTTACTCCATTCTCAACTACTAAGGAGTTTTGGTAGTTCTTATGTCTCATTATATCATGAATATTAACAAGCATGACAATACAGTCTATTGTGATATATCTGTGTTGTTATTTTTTCCCCCCACTTGATAGAATAGATCCTGGCTAGTGGAACACAAGCTAATGTTGGCCCAGTAATGTTTCCCAATTTAATATATCTTTAGCTTATCTCTTTAAACCTTGCACATTTTATCATAGATACCAGTGTAAGTGAGGAGCTATAATCCTTTTGGCATTATCCACCGTCTGCTCTGAAAGCCCTGTGGAATTTCTATTTCTTTTTGGAACCAGTGAGGTGAATAGGAATAGGAGATCTTACCAATCTATGAATTGGCATGAGAAGGGTAATAACTATTAGGATGCAACTATTTTTGGATTCATGGGATTCTGTTTCTTATTGAAATAAGAAATAGGAGCGATTATAATTGTTACATTGAGTGCTTTTCTTTATCTCAAGACCTTTGCTTCAATTTCATTTGTATTGTGTTTTCAAATTCAGGGCATATTTGACATCAAGTAGGAAACCTTCACAGAGGCTGACCTCAATGCACCTCTAGAATGTCTGCACTTGAAAGTGGTCCTCCACTCAGTCTTTGAAAAAATGATGCAGTTAGGTATTCCAGGACCTTACTTCTCATAGGTATTATATATAGTTCATGGACCCTTCTTTTTGCCCAAATGCCGATAGAAAAATCAAAGTGGCTCTGGCCAAGTTCCAGGAGCATTTCAGTGTTCTTCAAAGCCACTTGGAAATGGACTTCACTAATGCAAACGTCGGGTTATTTGTGACTATAACTAAGGAAGATAAATACATCCTTTACACAGCAACTAATCAAATTGGCTCCCTTTTTCTTTCCACTTCATGAAAGGCATATTCTTCAGGGCTACTTAGGTCTCAGGAACCTTTGTCTGTCTTGTGGGCTATTCTCAATTCCTACATGTGCTTTCCAATGACCTTAAATGACCTCTAGATTTATGATGCGTTCTAACTGATTCATCTTCCTAAAATGGAAGCCCCTAAAAAGTAAGGACCATGTGTTGTTGTTGTTGTTGTTGTTGTTTTGTATTTCCAGAACCTAGAACAGTGCTCCATATGAGACATCAAAGGCTTGTTAAATATTTGACTGGGGGTTTGATTGATAGGTGGACTGTACTTTCTGAATGTATGGGTATATATTAGAGTAACTCCCACAAATGAATTATTCCCTCTTGTGAAAATTCTTTTTCTGAAATCCATCTTTTTTTTTCTTTTTGTTCTGTTCTTCCATTGAGCCTTTCAGTCTGCCAGATCAGCAACCAAATGCCTAATCCACTAAAGAAAACTCCCAGACTGTCTTGATCCTTCTACCTTATTCTTCTAGCCTTCCCGCTCTCACACAGCCCAGCACTGTCAGCAGACTGTTTTTTACTTTTATTTTTTTTTAATTTTTTTTTCAACGTTTATTTATTTTTGGGACAGAGAGAGACAGAGCATGAACAGGGGAGGGGCAGAGAGAGGGAGACACAGAATCTGAAACAGGCTCCAGGCTCTGAGCCATCAGCCCAGAGCCCGACGCGGGGCTCGAACTCACGGACCGCGAGATCGTGACCTGAGCTGAAGTCGGACGCTTAACCGACTGCGCCACCCAGGCGCCCCTGTTTTTCACTTTTAAAAACATTGTGTCTATTTTCCATAAGAAAGCATGCGTTAAAGTGCATGTAGATTCACATAGTTTCTGTTACCAGTGTATCTACTCCCTTCTTTCTGCTCCTCAGTGACACCACAGAGGTCTGAGACAACTTGGTTGCTTTATGACTGGAAGGGGTCATGAAATAGTATTAACCTGACTTTCTTACCAGTCTCTAGAACATGGATAGTAGTTTACTGCTTAGGAAAAGGGTTATTTCTTGGTTCTGTGTACCGTGTGGATGGGAGGAAAGGAGGGTGATTTTGGCAGCTTGAGACACAACTAATTACAAACAGCAGAAAACCAAACAAATGTATCTTTGTATCTAAAATAAATATTGACACTGAAATACTTTAGACTTGGGAGGACTTTCAAGACATGGAGAAACATGCACAATGTAAGGGAGCTTGCCTAGTTCTTAGCTCTCTCCAAGGAAATGGGAATGGCAAATATTCCAGAGGAATTGTGGCAAGGCACAATCAAAAGTGAGAACAGAAACATTAGTGATAAGCAATCAACATTGATGTGGTTTCATTTTCAACTAGGCCCCTTAAGTCTGTCCAGCATTTATAGATACACTTCCCCCTGAAATCCTTAAATTTGTTGCTAGGCTGATGAGCTAGGAAGAAGAGAGAGCTGGTATGCCATACTTAGACGAGTAAGGCATAGTTCTCGTCATCACTGAACACATATAGCCACAGACACCTCAGGAATGATTGAGAAAAGAATAGATTTTATTTCATAGAAAAAGTCATTTTAATGGAAACCCTGACACCCAACTTCATAATGAAACTAATACCAAAATTAAGTCTGTAGACTTGAAAGAGCGGCCAGTATCATATTTATATTGGGTTGAATGAAAGAAAAAGAGACTACTTTTTGGAACTACAAAATGATATTTGCGTGTTGAAGAGTTTGTTGAGGTGTGGCAAAGAAGTATAACTTCTCCTTTACTTACATAAAACCGTGATGTCTCCTCCCTCAGAATATTTAAGGAATGCATGCATATTTTGTCACTTCACTGTAGAATGAAAATAACTCAAGTGGGAGACTGTAAAACAAAATGAGTAAGAGAAGGAGGTGAGGATTTATATAAAATAGCTGCTATCAAAGGCAAAACTTAATGATTAGGACTTCCCATGCTAGAAAAATAAAAGTTAAGATGGGTAATTATGTGAGGGATAAAGAGGCTGTTACAATTAAAAATATATGTAATAATCCAGTCTTTGATGATGATCTCATATTAAGGATCACTCTTCTCTAAGTTCAAAAGAAGTTCATTTATACCCAATAATAACTAATTCATGTTCTGGGACACCATGAATTTTAAAATAAATGTTTTAAATGGGCTAAGTTTTTGGAAAATGTAATACTTAATGAGATTTATTAATAGATGCTATTTTGGCAATAGCCCTAAATTTTTGCTACAGGAGTATATTCGTCTTCTGTACACATAGCACATACTTTGTACTTCTGTTATAGAAAAAGTCACTGAGCTTGATGAACCAAGGATTTGTCCTAGTGGGTTGTCTATCTTTTTATTGGAACGTGTAATTTAGGAAATGTTTGCAGTGGTGATGCTCAGTATGCTGAGATATGTAAAATGTAAAGAGCATTTATGCCCTCTAGCTGCACGCACCCATGCTTACTCTTCTCCCTGTCCATGGCTGGCTCCTGGCTGACCACTGGATGGAAAGGTTTAGGGATAAATATGTGCTAGTTGAGCATAGCTTTCTGGATTCATTTTTTAGTCATCTTCAGAGGAAAAAGGAAAGGCCTTTCTTTCCTTTCCAGAAAGATGGTGACTGTACTTGTGGTGTACAATGAGTAGGGTATGGAATTGTTGAATCTAGTTATATACCTGAAACTAATATAGCATTGTATGCTACTTATACTTCAGAAAGAAAAAAAGGAAGGAAGGAAGGAAGGGAGGAAGGGAGGGAGGGAGGAAGGAAGGAAGGAAGGGAGGAAGGAAGGAAGGAAGGAAGGGAGAAAAGGAAGGAAGGAAGGGAGAAAGGAAGGAAGGAAGGAAGGAAAAGAAACAAAGGGAAGGGAAGGAAGAAAAGAGAAAGAAACTGAAGTAATCCATTTCTGTGCAAGACCAAAGCTCCTAGATGAAGAGTACACTTTTAAAGAGCAATTTCACACATCAGGCTTTGTTGTACAACTAAACACAGATGTGAAAATATTTTTTGACATTGCATGTGGAAATTTTCTGATAGACATGACTGTTTTTTAAGAAATATGTGAAAATAAAAAAATTATCTTTATATCTGTTTGTTTTGATCTTGTTTGTACATACCTAGTTCTTTAAATGCACACAGTCATATTACAGTTTAATTCACGTATCTATATTTACTGAGTATCTTACAGTGGCAGGCAATATTCTACATCCTTTTAGGCATGCAAGCATTCTCACCTGTCACAATTATAATCTACTGAGAATGAGATTAAGAATTTTAAGGGTGATGATCAACCCTTTCCAGTGAGACAAAAATAGGTTTCTCCCTGCTTACCCTACACTATCCAGGGATTAGCTGGGGCAAATGAATCATCCACCGTGTTGTTGTGAAGGAAAGTGATAGGTGCCTATCACTTTTTCCTGGTATCTCATGTGTTACCTAGTTAATCTGTGATAGCAGTTTCTTGAAGTTTACAGTTTCTATAAGAATGTAGAATGCATGAAGCATCCAAGTTAGCGTAATAGGCTTCTTGTTAGAGAATTAAGTAGATAGATAAGACCTTGTACCTATCTTTCACATGTCACACATTGACAAACTAAGGTTTGCAAGAACATGATAGTGTCAACAATTGGTTCTCTTCCCTGTTGCTTCTTTGTTTTGCTACATGAATGCCTGAATTTCATGTATCATATAATATTTATAACCATCCCCTAAGATATCCTTGACTTGAGTATTGCAACTGCATTTAAAGTGGATTTAGTTATTTGTGTCGTTAAGGGGCACTATTGCCTTTTTTCACTGAAAACCCAGCAGACCTGTGAATCCCTGCCTTACTTTTCACATAGTGACACTTAGACCTCTTGGGCCATAAGCACAAGATAGGTTTGTATGAGATAGTTTACATGAGGGTTTCATTTTAACTCAGTATTTTTACTTGCCACACTGGCTCATCAGCACTAACAAATGGTGGGACCTAGCAAACCTGAGAACTGAAGCCCTGAAAAGATGTTTCCTGTCTCATTGACAACAGGCCGGTTTCCTGGTGATTGAGACTAAGCTCTGGTCAGACTTTCTTACCTAATACTCAGTACTATCCAGATTATGAACTTTTTCATGGTAGGGAGAGTATTATATTTAATTCGTGATTCCACTGTCCAGCACAGCTTTGCATAGACCTAGATATTTGCTAAGAATTCATAAAATCCAACTCTAGGCTTTAATTTCAACTTGGGCAGGAAACCTGTAATGATCACTTACCTTTGTGTGATATGTATTCTGCACTGGGTCAGTCATGTTTACTTTGGTTACTCTTGCTGGGTTTTGATCCACATTTCCCTGGAAACTGACCCCTGAGACTCAGGTATTCTTAGGTCTTCAGGGTTTGAGTCACCCACATGTTGATTCCTTGCTCTTCATCTGGGCTCTGAGTATTTACCTCAGTGACTTAATATTTGGATACAAAGCTCTATCTCCATGTATACCCCAAAGATATCTTTGATTTATGTCGTGCTGTTAAAATCAAAATGGATTTATTAATTTGTTCCTAGAAGGACATTGTTCCTTTGTTTACTTAGTAACAGAATTCTTGCTATTTACTCCTATATCATCCTAAACCCATATTCATCAAAGAACTTTGAAGCAGGAATGGCCTTAATAATAACTCACCCCTGCAAGCACCTCTTTTATTGAGACAAAGAAAGGTTCTGAGACCTCGAGAGATAGCAGTTTCGCAATTTCAGCAAGTAGGTTAGAAGTATAGCTAAGGATCTCTTTCTCCGCATATACTTGGCTTCCACTGTTCCTTCAGAATGGTCATCTGTGTCTTAGGCCTTGCTAGCATTTCTATTTCTCAGATGGAAAAACTCATTTGATTGCCTCAACTAAGCTGAGACAACAGGCATCAGTCAGCACAGTTCAGGCAAACCACGATGAATGATCATTTCATACAGGTACCTCAAACTCAGCATGGAACACAGAAGTAATTTTTTTCCAATCTTATCTGTCTCTTGTATTCTCTACATTATTTGGTGCCGGTACCAAAACCATCTAGGTATCCAAGTGAGAAATCTGAAAGTCATCTCTGGCTCCCTTTCATTGTTCACCTGTGTGTCTTCACCCAATTCCTCCAGTTCCACCTCCTGAATATCACTTGAATGTATCTGTTTCTCTATATATTTACAGTGAGCTAATGAATATGGCTTATAAAATATTGAGAAATAGAAATTCATGTAAGTGTAAGAAGTTATTTTTTGTCAATTTAATTTCATTTGAAACCTGTATTTTCAGATGCATTATGTTAACTCATGACCTTCTGAGGAGCCTCAGCCTATTTGGGGGAACTTCGGTCTCCCATCAGCCTGGCTCTATCAGATTTTCATGGTCAGGTGATTGTCTATATCTGCATACAGGCTTTTCTCCCCTACTTGTCCAACATCATCTAGGTAGGTAAAGGGAATTGAAAACAGCTAGCTTGATATAGAGAAAAAAATGCAGTTTCTCCCAGTGGGCTTTCTGATATTTTGTTTGCCTGCCTCTCTTGTCTTCCTAAGGAGTCTTGGACTCCTTGCCTAGATTGCTCTTTCCAGAATGTAGTTTTCATTATGCAACAGGGACATACAGTGACTCCTGTTTCCTCCCATCTAAACTCTGTCGTTGTCCTCTCGTGTTCAAGCCCCTCAGAGGCTGGTTTCCCGCACCTGTGCAGTCATATATTCCAGTACATCTCAGCACATACAATTCGCTCCAGGCCAGTAGCCCTATATGTTTTCCTGGGCCCGTGACATTCTTATTTCTACCCTATGGGCTTTGCACTTGCAGCCTACTGCTCCTGCATATCTAGATGATTTTCTTGGCATTTGAAAAATCTCATTCATTTCTCAAGAATCAACTCAAGTAACTCAGTCTTTAGAAAGCATGCTGGAGAACTTGAAGCCAAATCAATTTCTCCTGTCTCTGAACTCCCATAAATGTTTACTCAGGCAGCTTATTGTAGATGGAAAAACATGAGCCTTGTGTTAGAGATTCCTGGATTTTAATACTGTCTCTGACACTTATTAGCTGTGGGAAGATTATTCTATACATCAAATCCCTCATGTGCAGAATAATGTGTAACTCATAGCCTTGGTTCCAAAATAAATGGTCTATTTTTTAAAATTACTATCTCTCTTAAGAACTTTTTGCGTATATATTCCGATTCTTTGGTGAGATTCAGTGAATTCAGTGGTTGATGGGTTAATTGAAATCCAACCAGATACATAGTCTACACATTCAAAATCTAAGCCACATGAAGTGTTTTAATTTGAGCAATGGTGCCTATATAGCTAAGTTCAGTTTCTCTTAAAAATGCTAATTTCTCATAATCCTTTGCATTAATTATTCAATACTTTATCTCCTACATTATCCTTTTTCCTAGCTGTGTTTTCCTGTTCCTATTTTTAACTTTCAACATTGTTTGGTCATCCTAGTTTACCAAGTATGACCAATCTAAATGTAAAATATTTTTGATATTTGAATACTACCAAGTATAGGATTCTCCCTATCATAGAATGAGAAACACAAACAGCTGAAATCCAATCATAGCATTTGTCATATATAGCTTTCCCTAAATCAAGTCACATTTCACAATTTTTAGTTCAGCTTCTATTAGGGCAATTGCTGTCGAGGGAAGAAATACCAATACTGTAACTGATTTGAAGATACCTTATTTTGGTAGTATTGGAAACTCTGGGATTTCTGAATCAGTGTTTATGAAGATGCTATTATCCACCACTGTGGCAATTCTATATAAACTGCGTGACTGGGCTAGTACTTATCCCTAGGCAGCCATGGTCAGAAAAAGGAGATTGAGTGAGCACTGCCTGATGTTGGCATGAATGAGTGTGTGTGGGTGTGTGGCTGTGTGTGTTTTCTGTGACATGAATCATTGTCTAAGAAAGAAGAATCTGCTACAGGAAATAATAAAATTTTGCATCAATGAAAGATAGAAAAAAAAGCGACCAAAATCCTTATGGTTACAAAAATAATAACAAAACAAGCATCTCAGATTCCCTGTTCTAGTTCTGGGGCTTCTCCCAGGAGAGGCAATTATTTTTTGTATTGATTTTAGTTTGCAATCCTGCTCTCTAATGTGCCAATGGATAGCCCCAAACTAGTAAATAATTACATATTATACAAAAATACTGTGTCTTTTTACTGTAAGCTTCACAGCCCCAGAGCAAATTAATCTTCTCACTGTATGCTCTGTTACCTGCAGTAAATACATCACAAAATATAGCAGAAAGGGAAAATAAAATCTTTTTGATCAGAGGAAAACTGTCAACAAACAAGTCTGATTACTATTAAGTAAGTGTTGAGGTTTATCTGTGTTCCCACATCCAGAAAATACACGATAGGTAAGTAGCCTTCAGTTTACCTATATGTACATTTCTGTTTTATAAAGAACTTTATTAGCAAATGAAGTAATTAGAAAGGAGGAAAAGTAACACAGAAGCTGCATTATTCCTTTCTTTGCTTTTTATCAGCAATAATAATATTGACCAAAATGGCTCCAGTTTTCTAGCACAAGATCTAAAACTGCAATTTCTCTTTGTCCATTTTTTTTCTCTCCTTTGATTACAAAGCAGAGTTTCTTCTTTTATCCAAAGCTAGTCTCTGCCCCTACCCCACCTTTCCTTTATTCTGTTCTCCATTCCCTCTTGTGTCAAGTGTGTTCCCAAGCTACCCCCATCTTCGCATGGTAATTTGCCTCCCCTTTCCCCACCTACCTGAGTCTTCCTTAGTCTTCTCCATCTTGGCCAGTGGCAGTAACATCTACTTAGCCCCCCAATCCCAAACCAGGGAGCCATTCTTGATTCATCACTTTTCACCATCTCCCAGCATCCAAACCATGCCAAAAAGTTTTTTTCAAAGAATATCTCAAAACTGTCCAGTTCCCCATCATTTCCTATCATAACTCTAGACTAAGCCATCGATCTCTCTCACCTGTGCTTTATTGTTTCCCTAATATTAAGGCTCTATATCACAGCCAGAGGAATGTTTTAAAAATATAATTCAAGTCACATTACTCCCTTCATGCAAGCTCTTAAAAATCTAATACAACCCACACTTGTTACTATGGTTCTTCCAGGGCATCTTGGTTCTATGTGATCTAGCCCAACCTCTGCTCATCCTCAGTTCACATCAGACCTCCCTTGTTCATTTCTTCTTAGCCATGCTGGTCTTTTGCCTTCCATGGAACAGGCCAGTAATGCTGCAGGTGACACTTTGGGTCTTGACACGTCGTGTATTTACTGCATTCAAAGCTGTTCCCCAGCTTTTCATAGACCATCCTTTCTCCTCCTCTAGCTCAGTGTCACCTCCCTAGACAGACTTTACCAGATACCATTTTCAAAATTAGTCCTTCCATAGCCATCCACTGTTACTCCCAATTATGTCCCCCTGCTTTGTTTCCTTTATGGAACTTGTTAAAAATTGAAATGATCTAGTTTTACTATTTGATTACTCATTTATTGGCTGTCTGCTCCCACTTGAATGTAAGCCCCAGGAGAGAAGGGAATTTGTCTTTTTTGTTCCTAGTGTGTCTTTAGTGCCCAGAATAGTACTTGGTACACTCTGAACTCCAGGCTCTGGTATGAATGGCACCCTCTAGAGCTTTTCAACATGGCATACCTGAGTACATGTCTCTTTGATTGATCTAGTATAATTTTTTTTTTTTGCATCTGCTTTGGGTTTGTACTCCAGCTGAATCTTTTCTTTATTTTAGTTTTACCAGGATAATGAACTTACCATTGTAGAGACAGAGCCACAAGAGGTGTGCATAATTCCCATGGATACCTTTTTAAAATCTGAAAAGTCAACACCCTAAGAGATAGAGTGAATTTGAAAAGAATGACTAATTCCTATGAAGTTATTAGATCTACACAGTTAGAGCCAGAGAAACAACAAAAAAAATTCAATTCAATGATGGAGTAGCCTAGGTGGAAGGTTGCAAAGTTATGTTAAAAAAAATGGCAGAATGAGGTAAGGATGTGACTCAAGCATAGGAAAATGGGTTACATTACCAGCCTCCTTCTTTAATTTAAAGGACTCTAAGATAAAGTGCCTAAAAGTGCCTGAAACTCAGCCCGACAGTTGGGATTATGAAAAAAATCACTCTAGATATTTTTAGCTCCTGACCTTATATTCCTGGCCGACATTACAGGTCCTTATATGACCCTACCCCTTGAAGATGTATAGGGTAATGTAGCTGTTTCCTTAACATCCTTAACCATAGGAAGATTTAGAATTAAACATACAAATTTAAAAAAAAAATTACATTTATTTATTTTTGAGAGACTGAGTGAGACTGTGCACAAGTTGGGGAGGGGCAGAGAAAGAAGGAGACATAGTATCTGAAGCAGGCTCCAGGCTCTGAGCAAGCTGTCAGCACAGAACCTGACACAGGGCTCGAACTCACGAACCATGAAATCATGACCTGAGCTGAAGTCGGACACTCAACAGACTAAGCCACCCAGGTGCCCCAAACATACAAATTTTTGATAGAATCATATCTAAATCATTAATATTTTTGTGCTAAGAAAAATTTTGTCCAAATTTGGTATTTTACCTAATTGTAATATTAAAGAGAATTTAGCTTTTTCAAGTAAAAACTTAACCTTGTTTGTGATTCTAATTTAAAATACATCATTGAATAATTGCTTTAAACTTGCAGTTTACTAAGATTAGGTATTATATTGGGAAACAAGATAATTTAAGAATCACCATACTTACAGTTTTAATTCTGTTGGTTTTATAAAAAAAAACATAAGGGGAAATTTTTTAGGTTAGCCAAAGTACTTAAACAGGAAATGAAATATATTAAATTTATAAATGCAATTTAAAATATTGATGGTGTGAAGTTTGTGAGACCATTGTTAAAATTTTCTAGAAATATAAATAAAATCATAGTGCCTGAGTGGTTCAGTCAGTTAAGCATCTTAAGCATCTGACTCTTGATCTCAGTCCTGGTCTTGATTGCAGGGTCGTTATTGCAAGCCCTGTATTAGGCTCCATACTGGGCATGAATCCTACTTTAAAAAAAGAGAGGAAAAAAGAGAGAGAGAGAGAGGGAGAAAGAAAGGAAGAAAGAAAGAAAGAAAAGAGAATACAAATATATGTATATTGGATCTAAAGAATAAGGGCAAGGGCAAAATGGGGTTTTGACTTTTGGAGCAAACCACTAAATAATATCTTTGGACCCTAAAAATTACCCTCAAGACATTAAGTTTAGTGAACTGTATGGCAAAAAAGAGATTTACACTGATCAGAGAGTTTCTTTTAATTATAAAGACTCGTTGGAGCCAAAATAAATCACATTGTTAGGTTGTTAGGTGTATCAGACAGTGAGAAATAGGTATAATAAGAGATTCTTAGTTTGAGTCTTAGCCCTCAAGTTTTGTTCACTGTTATAGTATTGTCTGCCCTCAAGTAGCCTATATACAATTAGAAAGTTTCCAAGTTTATCTACAGCGTCTCTCATGAACAACTCACTGTCAAAAATAGTGAGCCCCTCTTTCATCCTCCCAGGGAACTTATAAGGTGGTACTGTTATTCCCATTTTTTAAAAAAAATATTTAATTGAAGCAAACATACATGTTATCTCCATTTTTAGATAATTTAAAATAATTAACTCATTTACCTCGTCATATAACTAGAAAGTGGTGAAATCAGGATTTGAACTCAAGACTTTATATCTCTGAAGCTCTTGTTCTTTTCACTTTACTCAGTTTGCTAATGAGTTAATGTGTTAAAGTCAGGGTTGCTACAAATATGATCAGCCTTTATTACACGACAATGCCTTGACCTTTTAGTGTCAACTACTAGACACTCAGGTAGGTAGATGGGTCCACTTTTCTAGGATGAAAGAATGAGAATAATAGAAATGACTTTTATCTTCACTCAAATTATGTCAACTGGGCAGATGCTTAAGCAGTTTATTTGATGGATTTGCATTCTGTTTGTTTTAATTTACTTTTAATTTAATTTTTTAAATTTTTTTTAGAGAGAGGGAGAGAAAGAGAGTGCACGAGCAGGGGACAGGGGCAGAAGGAGAGAATCTTAAGCAGGCTCCACATTAGCAGGCTCCACATCCAATGTGGAGCCTGGCACGGGGCTTGATTCCATGACCCTGGGATCATGACCTGAGCTGAAATCAAGAGTTGGATGCTAAACTGACTGAGCCACCCAGGTGCCCCTTGTTAAATTTTTTAAACAAAGGATACAATCACTATACCATGACAATGATACGTAAAATTGTGATGACAATTTTAAGCTCAGAAACTTCTATAAATCCTGTGATATTGTAGTAGAGAATTTCGGTAGTTTTTACTATTTCACAGATAAACTGGCTAAGGGATGTGTGTGTGTGTGTGTGTGTGTGTGTGTGTGTACATGTATGTGTGTTTTCCAGTCTGCTGTGAAACCTGTAGTAGCAAGAAAATGTGAGGTTGGCATTCAGTCTGTGTAGATTTGGGATGCTGGCCTTTGTTTGGAACAGGGCAAAGACTAATTGGCATTTTCAAGGTTTTACTGGTTGGGTCCTGACCTGTTGAAGAGTGTCAGCTGTATGCCTGATGTTTTTCCAGAGCTGCAGGATGAGACTGATTAGATTTTCAGCCTTCACTTATTCTATTTCAATTACGAATAATGAATAATGGATTTTTATTAATATAATGACAAAAGCCAAAGCCCAGATCATTTGTGTTGGACTCACAGTGGCCCTCAAGTCCTAAGTTGGGAAGTCACTTACGTGGGTCAGCTTACCTGAGTTTTCTGGTCACAGCACCTCAGGGTAATGAAGCTAACATTAAGATCAACATAGAAGATGGTCCTGTCGACTAGTCATATTGAGTCTGTCTGGCCAATGGCCCCTAAACATGTTATTTCTCTAGAAGAGCAAAGGAGTCATTTCTTATTTTTAGTCTGGCTTCTGTTTTATATAAAATGCAACTCTGGCCTTAGTGATAGTGTTAGCATTACATGAAGCTGGGAGACGTGAATAATGACAGAGGTGACAGAAACTTTTAAGGAATGGGACAGGATGGTGCCACCAATGTTCCAATAGGCCACATCTGGGAACCAGTACGTTTAGTGGATAAGTACACAGATTCTATCAACACATTACCTGAATTCAGCCACTTACTAGCTATATGACCTTTTAATATAAATATAAGCTGTACTATAAAATGTATATATTGCTGAGTTGATCTGTTTACAATAAATTTACTATCAAACATGATTCCTGATTTACTTTATTTGTATATTAGTTTGGGTTAGTATTTACCCTCCTGACAAGGATTATTTCAATTAGGGGAAAAGAAAAAATATATATGTGTATATACATATGTTAGGTGATTTAGAGGAACTGGTTGTTTAATATTTGCATACTGTAATATAGAGTTATATTTTTATACTAAATAATAGAGTAGGAAAACACGCATTTTTGTCTCTGGGTTATCACTTACACATATGTCGTACAAGGCTACTTCTTGGTCCAAATGAGTAGTCTCCCGAATGGCATCCTCCTCACCCAGGAACTTATCAGAAATCTCAGGCCACACTCTAGAGCTACTGCCTCAGAAACACTGATTGTAGAGCTAGACTATCTGGATTTTGACAAGATCTGTGGGTGATTTATGTGTTGATTTTTATCCACTCAGAACAATCATCCTCTCAAGCAAGAATGTTCAAAATGAGGTAAATACAAGACAATCCATTGGAGTATGGGAGGAAAATACTGAAATTTTTACATACTTATTTTGTCCTATTTTATATTTTTGTATGTATATTGTAATATCCAGAATTTGTGTGTATATGTGTATATATACATAAACATTTACAAACAAAACATAAATATACAAACATGTATTATATATATGTTTAAATAATTAACTATACTTCATATTGGATGGATTTTTTTAAACCAAGATATAGGTTTATTTATTTAAAAAATTTTAATGTTTATTTACTTCTGAGAGAGAGAGAGAGAGTGAGCGAGCGCATGAGTCAGGGAGGGGCAGAGAGAGAGAGGGAGACACAGAATCTGAAGCAGGCTGCAGGCTCTGAGATGTCAACACAGAACTTGACGCAGGGCTTGAACCCATGAACTGCAAGATCATGACCTGAACTGAAGTTAGACACTTAACTGACTGAGCCACCCAGGCGCCCCTAAAACCAAGACGTGGGTTTAAATAGTTTGGACACCATTGTTCTAAAGGACATATGCAGTTATTATTTATATTCTGATCATCACAGTAATCCAAAAGTGAAAAAAGGAAACCAAATGACAGTAAAATTATTCAGCTCATAATTTTTGGTTACAGTTAAATTATAGCTAGATCTCTATGCACTTATATTATAGGAATTCTTACATTGCAAATAGTCAATTGTTATCATAATTAAAGCAATAGTTTATCATATTAGTACAGAATGAGTAATGATCACTGCCTGGACTTTCCCTTCAATTGAAATGAATCACCTATATTTTCCTAAATTCTATTGACTAAAGAAATTCAACAAGATATATTTAGGTAGAAAATTCCAAATGCCTTTTGCTGGCATTAAAAAGCTTCAAATTAAATATAAAAGCAGAATTGGCATTTTTGAAGAGAAACAAGCTTTCAGTGCAATTTGCATTATTCTGGGAACGTTATGCAAAATCCGTGCCTCTGTTATTTCTTCCAGTTACGTGATGTATCATTTTATTTATTATTACTTGCAGAGGAGGATTGGGGAAGGAAATATATGAATTTCAAATTAATAAATTAGAGTCTTTGCTATTATCCACATAATTAATAAAACATAGATAGGCTTGAAGGTATGGGATACATTTGAAATATCTGTCCTTGCCTTTCCTTCCACTATTAACATTTATAGTTGAATGTTTACTATAAAAGTGATACCTGCCCATTGATTCCTTCAAATTTCTATTCCATATAAGATTTCCTGAATTATTTTTGTAGTTTCTCAAGAAATTATTCTGGATAAAATAGAAACAAATGAAATGATACTTTCACATGTAAGTGGATTTAGCACTTCGTTAAACGACCTAAGGAATTGATTCTTGTTATAAAATCCAGAAAGCAATTATAGAACACATAAATAAATTCATATATCCACATTCCTGGATAGATATGCAATATTATTAAGAATTATTTTCTCCCAATTTATAAGTTCTTTAAAAAAATTTTTTTTAATGTTTATTCTTGAGAGAGTGTGCAAGCTGGGGAGGGTCAGAGAGAGAGGGAGACACAGAGTTAGAAGTAGGCTCCAAGCTCTGAGTGGTCAGCACAGAGCCCGAAAAGGGGCTCAAACTCATGAAATATGAGAACATGACCTGAGCTGAAGTTGGACACTCAACTGACTGAACCACCCAGGCACCCCCCACCCCAATTTATAAGTTCTGAAAGAAAATTCTATAACATTAGGGAAAGACTTTGTTCTTTAACCATGAGAACAAGTGGCTGCCAGAACTGGTTTACACCAGTTCAGTGGATCAGTGACAGGGAGACAGACACACAGGGGTGAATGGCACATGGTAAAGGAGAGAGATTAGAGGTAAGTAGCTTCCAGCCAAAGAATGCCCAGGACTGCTGGTGATTGCCTCCTGAGTCTAGAAGAGACATGGAATGATTCTACCAAATCTTAAAGGAAGCGGGGATCTATCGACCCCTTGATTTCACACTTTTACTTTGAGAACCGGGACAGAATACATTTCTGTTGTTTCAACCATCCCAGATAGTGGTATTTTTTTTTACAGCAGCCCTAATAAACTAATGCACCTGGGTTTTAGTATTTGACAAACTTGAGATTAGAAAAATACAGTTATCTTTAAAAAATTTTTAAATGTACCATTGTCTTTTCATTTCAGGTATTGAGTGGTAGTCTCATCATCTTTTATGTTTCAATGCAATTCCATTCAAAATCCCAGCAGACTTTTTAGTAGAAATTGACAACCTGAATTTAAATTTTATATGGGAATACAAAGAATTTGAATGTGGTATTGGGATAAATATTTTTAAATAGATAAAAGAAACAGAACAGAGGGTACAGAAATAGACCCACATTTATATAGTCACTTGATTTGAGGCAAAAATGCCAAGGCACTAAATGTGAAAAAAGCAGACTACCCTATAATCTAGCAGTATCATTCCTAATTCCTAAATATTTACCCAAAATAAATGAAAACATACGCCCACAAAAAGATACACAAATTTTACAGCATTTTTATTCCTACTAACCAAAAACTGAGGAGGGGAGAATGTCCCTCAACAGGTAAATGGATAAATGAGATGTGCTGTTTTCATACACTGAAATAATATTCAGCAAACAAAATGAATGGACTGCTGATATTCATGGATAAATCTTACAGACATCGTGTTGAATGAAAGAAGTTAGATACAAAACTGTACTGTGATTTCACTTGTATAAAGATTTAAAGCAGTCAAACCTAATTTATGGTGATTAAAATTATATCAGTGGTTGCTTGACACAGAGGTGAGTTTGAGTATTGATTTCAAAGAGGTGACAGATGTTCTCTATCTTGGTTGGAGAAGTAGTTACCTGTACATTCAGCATATACATTTGTCAGAACTAATATATTAAACAGTACACTTAAAATTCTGTTTTACTGGATGTACGTTATAGCTCAGAAAAATTAAAAAAAAAACTGGAGAGGGGTCATTTGTAATTTTCCTCTGTTAATATGTAATATAGGGGCACCTGGGTGGCTCAGTTGGCTAAACCTCTGACTTCAGCTCAGGTTATAATCTCATGGTTTGTCAGGTCTGCTGAGAGCACAGCCCTCTTTGGATCCTTTGTTTCCCTCTTTCTGCCCCTCCCCCACTCATTCTCTCTCTCTCTCTCTCTCTCTCTCTTTCCCTCTTTCTCTCTCAAAAGTAAGTAAACATTTAAGAAAATTAATATTTGATACAATTAATTTAGCCGGGCTTAGCCAGAATTTTCTAAATGAAATAGATTGAATGTGACTACACCAGAATGCAACACACACAGTGAGTCTAATTATTTTATGTAACCCTTGTTTTAGGTTTGTGTGTGTCTGTGTATGCTTTCCTGAAACAGTAAAATATATTTCTTATTGTAAATCACAGCACAAAATATTGGAAATACCCTGCCTTAGGGCACTATATCAATCCAGTCCTATTTGATATTTATCATCGATCTGGATGAAAGTACATAATCTTTCTCCTGTTTACCATAAACACCAAGCTGTCAGGAATAGAATGCATTGATGGTCAATAATTTAATTTTTTAGGTATGGATACCCAGTTTGAGTGAAAGTATAAGGAATTTCACATACACACTCTGCTGATGGAAAAAGTACTAAAACCAGTTTGGGAAGTTTTGACTGACATACATTCAAACTGTTTCTTTGCTCAGCTATGTCCAGTCTACCGGTGAGCCCATCGAAGTAATTCATTTCCACCACAATGTTTTTAATTTCCTTCTAATTCATAGAATTTCAATCTCTCTGCTCACATTACCTATCTTTTCTTGCATGTTCTCCACGTTTTCTGTTAGAGCTCTTGCATATTAATCATGGTTATTTTAAATTCCTGGTCCAATAAATTCCAAAACCTCTGTCGTTATCTAAATTTCTTGTTGCTTCTCTGTCTCTGCAGATGGTGTTTTTACTTGACCTTTAGCATAGCTCCTAATGTTTTATTAAAAGCTAGGCATGATACATTGAGTAATAGTGGCTGAGGTAAATAGGCCTTTAGTGGGAGGGTTTATATTAATCTGTCTAGGACATTGGCTATCTTTAATGTTTGGTGTAATTGTAAATATTGGAGGCTTCAATTTCCTTTGTTTTCTTGTGTTTTGGGTTTTTTTTTCTCTTTGGTATTTTTGGGTTTCCCTAGAGACTTTTTTTTAAGTTTATTTATTTAGTTTGAAAGAGTTAGAGCATGAGGGGGAGGGGCAGAAAGAAAGGGAGAGAATCCCAAGCAGGCTCCAGGATACAGGGCTCAAACCCAGGAACCCATGAAATCGTGACCTGAGCTTTTATTTATTTATTTGTTTGTTTAAGTTTATTCATTTATTTTGAGAGGGAGAGAAAGCACAAGCCAGGGAGAGACAGAGAGAAAGGGAGAGAATCCATACTGTCTGCACAGAACCCAACATGGCGCTCCAACCCACGAACCATGAAATCATAACTTCAGCCAAAATCCAAAATCAAGAGTTGAACGTTTAATCGACTGAGCCACCCAGGCACCCTGAGACTTCTTTTTAAATAGAACCTGGGCCTTCCAGTTCTTTTATCTGGAATCCTCTGTTAGGACATGACACCAAAGCCCTGTTGCTGTCATAGTAAGGTTTAGGGGGAGGAGATGCATTCTACGATCATATGATGTTAGTGTTTCAGCAAGCCTCCCTCTCACACTTCAGGTGGGCTGTTCCCAGCCAATGACTAAGCAGGGTAGAGATAAGGTAGACCGTTTTCTGGGAAATGAAGGACTTCTCTGAAAGTGATTTTGGATCAAGGATTTCCACTAGTTTTGTCAGACTTTCATGGAGCAGCCTTCAGACTCTTCCACTCAGCCTCCCTCCCTTCCCTTTCTCCTTCACAAGTGCAGGATAAGCATGGGCTCTGACAGCTGTCCTGGCCTCCCTCAGGTCCTTTTCCATTTCTCTTCACAGGGCATTTCCTCTAATAAATCTCTTGCATGTTTAATCTTGTTTTGGCATATGCTTCTCAGAGGACCTGGACGAATACATCTTTTATATTAAAATACAAAGATGAATTACAGAGTGCTAATGGGTTTTTAAGACCAAACATCAAAATCCAAAATCAGTTTGTACTTTTGGTTGGGCGTTTCACACTTTAATTGAAGACCCTTGGAATTAAAGATTTCTTCTCTCTGCTGAATGTACCATATTAAGAAAAGTTTTAATGCACTGTGCTGGTCTAACCAGTAGGTTCTCATCAAATGCTCATGAAGTAATACAGTACTCCTTTTAACTAACTCAGTTCTAAAAAGAGCTTCTACAAAATACATAATATCTAAATTACCTTCCTCCTACTTACCAATGTTCTCTCTTTGTCTCTTGTACAGCATACTGATGGACTCAACAAGACTTAAGTGGAGCTAATGTGAAATGATAGTCTCTGAGGTTCTGGCTACAGTTCTTGTTATCAACAAGGAAGCAATCACTTAGCATGTGCTCTGCTGGGAATCGTTTTGATCAGTTTAAAAGATTAGATTAACTTAATTGAAGAGACTAATTTCTCCCACTAATGAGATCAGTTTCAAATACCAGGGTGTCACTATTTAGCTTCTTTAACATTGAATAATATTTATTATAAAAGAGTTCCAATCCTATGTAACTTACCAACCGTTACCCGTTTAACCCTGAGGAGTTGCATCTCATTCTAGAATTCAGAGGCATTGTATCTCTATCTTGATCTTCCATTTCTGTCATTAGCTCTGGTCCTGGGTGCATTTCTCATCATTTTGGCATAGATAAGTGAGGATTATTATTAGAAAAGTCCAAAAGTGATAAAATAATTTCTGTGTTTAACACACATTTGATTTGCCAACCCTTCATAAACTAAACATTAGATCAAAAATTTTATGATGAATTTAGATTACTCACACTTTTGCTTTCTTTGAATGTTTTCTAGGCATGAACCAGGTGGTAGACAATTAAAAGTTTATGGAGATTCTTCTTAGGTTCTTAGTAAGAATTGAGTAGGTTGACCTTTAGATAGATAGAATTGTATCTATTTTTCAGATGTTAAAAACAAAAAAATGTACATTAGAACTAATTTGTGTTTTGAACAATTATAATTTTAAGGTAGTCCAGAGATATTATTAAAGTCTACCTATTCATTAAAATGACAACATCATATTAATTAATTGTATAAATGTTTTCCTGGAAAATGATGAGGATGAAATCATTTCTTTCAATCAGGAAATTTTAAATTTCAATTATTATTTCCAGATATTGTTATCTGGAAGATTCAAGTGTGGTCAACTAAAGGGAAGTGCCGAAGGAAAAAAATATATATTTTAAAAATAGAATTGGTGCCATCAAAATGGCTTCAAAGTATGTGAAAAATCATAGCAAATTACTGAAGCTTTAAGGAATTGGTCCAATTGTGGGAAAATGATGGCTAGGGCAAGGAGGATTATTATACCACCAGACGGGAGCTATTTTATATGTGCCTTTCTGGTATTTCCATTTTTAACTTTTAGAGAAATACGGTACTGGTTTAAATATTTTAATACTGTCACTATCTTTAATCAATAATTATTTTTTAAGAAATGTTATGTATCTGTTTATCTCAAAAGATTATTGTATTTTTGAGATTTTTTTAAAACCACTTTTAGGTTGTGAACATTTTCCAAGAACTGCATGTCCTCTTTTGTAATGAAAATCATTAAGTAAATGTAATTAGTAGATATTTACCGTAAATTCTACTTTCTGGAATGTGTATCTATTCTTTTCACTAGACTGTATTGTTGTAAGGTATTCAAGTTAAGAAGCCAATGCCTGCCTCTTTGTCATAGATTAGAGAGGAGTGAGCATTGGCTTAAAATGAGTGTGGAAATGCCCTGCAAGGAAGAAAAAGGCTTTCTTTCATCTTAAACAGTAAAAGAACACAATTACTTTATAGGGCCTGGAATGTAAAAAACACGTGAGTCATTTCATATTGCTGCACAGATTAGGGTTTATGGCGACAGCCATATCGAGTCTCCAAGATATAGGCCAGTGTGGAAAGCCAATGTGAGTGCTGTGTTTGCTCCACCGGTAAAAGGAACGTATGCTTTGTTCTTTAATGAACAGAATGCCTGTAGAACTGTTCTGTGGTCTAAGTGAAATTTTGCATGAAAATCATTTTGCTGAAGAGCCGGCGAAGTCATTTTGGGTGTTAATAGGGAAAAGTAGTATTGAGATTAAAAAGATTTAACCATGCTGCATTTTATTTCAGTGATTACTTTCTTAACCATTTTTAGCTAAACCTGCCAGCGTAGTATCTGTAATTATGGCATGTATTAAAACCAGCCAAGCTGTTAAGTACACACTCGGATGTATAGCTGCAGCTCTAATATATCACTCAATCATTTTCCATTATACCATGCAACATTAGTCACCATTACTGCAGTGTGCAACCCTGATAAACACTTCATGCTAAAGGAGAAAATGTCGGGAATACTGCCTAATGTTTTGTTTTGTTTTGTTTTGTTTTTTAATCTCTGAGTCTACATTATGTTTCTCATGTGGTTCTCCCTGCTTCAATTCATCGGGTTCCCTTTGTTAAATTTGTACAAATTCTTAACATAAAAGTATCCCCACATGTCTATGGTGTAATTAGGTTGTAATTCTAAGCAGAGGGTCTAGTGACATTTAAGAGCAAACAGAGGAGCCAATGGGATACCGCTGACTCTTGGGGATTTAGAAAGGGAAGAGAAGAACTGATTTATGGGAGTCTGAGAGCTGATTATTTTAGGCACAACTACTTAGGAAATAAAAACTTCCTTAGTTCTTGTCTCCTCTGTTTCTCTCAGTTCAATTTTTATATCACTAGTGTTCAATAGCTAGCTCTTTAGTTCACAGTGGTTAAAATAAATTTCTTAGTGGCAGTTTGCTTTGTTCAGAATGTCTATGTCCAACTCTAGAAGAGTATTGCATTAGTGCTTCTAGATTTTAATCTCAACATCTCTTTCTCTAAAAGATCCCATGTTTTTTTTTTCAAGAAGTAACATTTTTCTTTTAATTTTTTTTTTTAATTTTAGAGAGAGGGAGAGAAAGCATGCACAAGCAGGGGAGGGTGGCAGAAGGGGAGAGAGAGAGAGAGAGAGAGAGAGAGGAGAGAGAGAGAGAAAGAGAGGGAGAGAATTCTCAATCTCAAACCGGCTCCACACCCAGCACTGCACTGCACAGAGCCCTATGTGGGATTAGATCCCACGACTTTGAGATCAGGACCTGAGCCGAAACCAAGAATTGGATGCTTCACTGACTGAACCACCCAGACTTACCAAAGGTCCCATAAGTTTTAAGCATTGAAAACTTTGGGCGTGGCAAACAGAACTCCTTATGTTAAGTTCAGGTGATGGTATTTGCTGACTTCACCCGAGCCGACTCATGCCTGAGGTTTTAAAAAGCATACAAAACCATTTATTTGTCATGCAAAAGGAACGTGGATCACAAACTAAATGACAGAGAAAGGGAGTCAACGTTTCAGGTGTGCAGAGAGAAGTGACCCTTGCAGTTCCTGCACAAGAGGGCACCCAGTTAGTTCCAGCCCTGCACCAAGAACCTCTGCTACTGCTACCGCGCGGGGGAGCCACCTGCTGCTTGGCGCCCTTTGTTTCCACCACAGAGACGTGGCCCCTCCTTTGTGCAGAGCCTACGTGTGTCCTATACCCCTTGCCCCCACCCCTGGGCATCCTGTTCAAGAGTGGGGCCTCCTTGTGAACTTACTGCCCTTTCAGAGGGTGGCCTTTTGTGGGCGTCTCTGCCCTCTGGCCTTAGGACCACGGGACTCCCGTAGTGCTCCCCTTTCCCGGGAGCGGCACCTGGGCGTCATTGAGCTCAGGTGTTCCAGGTCTTTATCAGGATGCACGTGTGTCCCACTCGCCCCTAGCGTGTTTTAGCAGCTTCCTGTTTCTGCTTTGCTGCGTCCAGGCCACAGTGGAAGCGAGGTTAGTGCCTTCTGAGAAGTTTTGTGGGGGTTTCTCTCCCGCCCCTTCCGCGGAGCCGCCGCCAGCCACCACTTCATAGCCGGTCAGCAGTGTTGGCAGAGGCTGTTTCAAAAACTAGAGGGGAAATTCGGTTTTCAGTAGGGTTGCTGCATTGATCTCTGTGGTTTCATAGCAAGTCAGACTGCCTGGGCACAGCAAGGAAGCGGTCTCCAAAGAACCATTTTTCCCTGAAAGTGAGTCACCTATCAGAGTATCTGACCATGCCTACAGCGTGGAATCAGGAATTTCATTTTATATTTTCGTTCTATGGATAAGGATCTGAAGAAAAAGAGACTTGCCAAAGGCATTTAAGCTGGGTCCTGTAGGAGAGCTTGGATATAAAAACTTCCTTTCAAATTTACCACCAGCCTGTGAATCTCTGGGTTTAGGTCCATTCTGCGTTTCTAGTGCTGTTTTCCTGAATTCCAAATGCCTTTCCCTTCCCCTCTGCCAATTCAAATGTTACCTAACCTGAGCTCTGCTTCCTCCATTAGAATTTTATCAATGAGGTTTATTTCTTTTTAAGGATCTCTTTTGCTTTGAGTGCGATACAAACTTTATTCAACTTAATTGTAGAGGACTCATCATTAAAATGCATATTCTGACCTAGTACATTGTACTTCTGCGTTCCTGACCAAATCCCAAGTGAAGACCATGCTTGTGGTCCCTGGACAGTTCGACGCTGCACGTGGTACTCACTCACTGATGCCTAAGTACCTATTGAGAATAGCTGTGTGGGCATCACCCACAACCAGTTGTAAAATGCCAATTCCAGGGAATTTTACTTAATTGCATCTGATGAGACAATTTCCAGGGTAGGGTCATAGCATCTGTTTCTTCACTAAGACTTAAGATTATTCTAAGTTCCAGCCACTAAGTCTCATTCAGCATCCATATTTTGCTGACAACCTGAGTTCCACGGGTGTCAAGAGAGAAGCACAAAGATAGCAGACAGCATGTGTAATATTAGGAGTTAACAGGGAGTTACCCACCCCCCGCCCTTTTAAACACTTACTAGTATGAATTGAAACTCAAGTGTTAGTCTCTCTAGACGTTTTTCTCATCTGTAAAATGGAGATAGTAATCCCTACCTCACAAGATGTGTATTAGGGTTTTGGGGAATAATAAAGGTTAGATGTCTAGGCCATAGCAGGTAGCGAATTTATTGTGATGGGGCTAGGGCTATTATTTCCTTTTTATGTATATTCTCTTCTAAACTAGATGACAAATCATTTAAGGGCAGGGATTAAGGAATTGCTGTCCTTTTTGATCCAACCTGTTGCTAGCACAGAGCTGAGAACAGAGTAAATGCTCAGTAGATGTTTATTGACATGGCTCAAAATAGACTTCCTCTTGGCCTTTTAATATTTGGTCTCCCATATCAAATTAGCTGGTGTCGGGTGATTCTCTTCTTGGACCCTGACCCAAAGGCAACTGAACTTAATATTCCTGTCCTGAGCAGCTGTTCCCTGTCCATAGTAAATTGATCTAACCCTGGATTAAGCCATATCCGTGGAAGATCAGAAGGTTGGGTCAACTCAAAGGACAATGTAAGATTCAGATCTATTTCATCTGGGGTTTCAGACTCAAAATTTAATCATGATTCAAACTGAACTTCTAGATCAACCTACCTATAACCTGACTAGTGTGGATTAGTCTGGAATAGAGGTGAGCTGGTATTAATGAAATAATGGCCTCACCACAAAACCTCGCCCTTGTTTGTTTACTCCCCTCTCTGCATCACTAGACCGTTAATACCTTGAAGGCAGAGTGTGTCTTTTATCTGCAGATCCTCAGTAGCATCACAGTATAAGGTACATGGTGATTTCATGGGGTGACTCAAGACCTCTGCACCGTTTTTGGGTTGGAATGAGAGAAAATGTAACCTGACCTGATGTTAATCAGGCTTCTGTTCAGAAGTTAAATTAACTTTTTGCAATCAAGTCATTTGCCTTTGATTTTTCCCTGTAATCTTGTGCATGTGTCCCTACTGCAATACTTATGAGCTAAGTCATCCTGAGTAATTTCAATAGTGATAAGAGCTATTGATTTATTATTTTTCATGTACTATGCAAAGTGTTTGACAAATACTCTGGTTCAAATACCATAACCTTGTGAGAGAGACATCTCCATCTCCTAGATGAGGATCCTAAGGACCAATAAGTTTTCCAAAGTCAAGGATTTAAACCTGTGCCTGCCTCAGTCTAAAGCTGTGCTCTTCATCATTCCCATCTACAGCTGCCATATGCTCTCGTTTTAAAATTTGACTTGGGAATGGAGCAAATCTTTTAATATTACATGTAATAGAGACATGAATAATTTTCATCATAAATTGTTAACATCTACATTTAAGATAATATATAATCATTCCTAACCAATAGACACCAAAGTGAGTTTGGCCGAGTGGAATTTGTATAAGACCTTGACATACGGGGAGTAGGAAGTAGCCTTGGGCAAGTTTCACAGCTTCACTATATTTCAGCATTTGCCCATAGAATGAGAAGGATATTGACTGCAGGTTGTGCTAGGATTGGAGATCAGTAAATACCTGGGGTCGTGCCTTCCATGTAGGGCACTCCCCCCATCCTCCTACTCTCTACCTAGATATCCTGCAAGTTCTTTCAGCTCAAAATTTCCCAACCAATGGCATTGGTTACTTTAATTTTTTTTTTTCCTGCTAATTTGGTGATAGGCGTGTGCCAAATTTTATTTAAAGCTTCTTCCAAGGAAGGGGAAACCTAAGAAGATTAATTCAGAATCCCCTCTTAGTTGGGACATTTTACTAAAGGAAAAAAGAATGACCAGATAACGCTAGTTAGACTAGATAGAAGAAAAATACCTGGTCAGTGACTTCACTCTTGACTGACCATTAACTAGATGAGTGGGTAACAAGTTTCCCAGAAGGATTCCTAAACCATTAGCATTTATCAGAAAATTACTTAAGCATGTTACAGGGTATGCTAATTTTTCTCCAGGAGGTGACTGGGTATTTCATGATAAAGGTTCTGTCTTCTAAGAGAATGTTTATCTCCTTCTCTATTAATGACCTCCTACTTTTTTGGGATGTCTCCTCCCAGACTGTGGTCTCTTAACTAAGCATCCTACCTTTAGCCTTTGTTGCTTCAACTCATTTTCTATAATCAAAATTATCTTTCTAAAATACCAATCTCATAACACCAGTTATAAGTTTAAAAGCTGTCCATTGTCTTGTCATTGATATCTAAAGTCCTTAACTTGCTCCTTCACAACTTGTTTTCCTCTTCCTGCATAGATGCAGCTTCGATGGCTCTTTTTAATGAAGGTTTTCTTCGATTTGTAGGAACAGATGAACCCTTCACTAAATCTCTTTAAGGACCTGACATACCTAGGTGTCATTATTTATGCTTTCTTCTTCTTTTCCTTTTTGGAAAACTTGATTCATTCTTAAAGACTTAGATTCATTCTTAAAGACTGGTATTAAGTAATACCATTTCTCTGATGTACTTTTCCTGATATCTCACTGGGATCAGCTTTTCTCTCCCCTCCTAAGCAATTAGTTCACTCTCCATTATTTTATTCAACAAGCTTTTATATAGCTTCTAGTATGTGCTAAACACTATTGTAAGCCCTTTTTAAATATTAACTATATTTAGTGTAAATAGTAACTTACAATGACACCATGAGGTAGGCACTAATTTTATCCTTATTTTACAGATTACAGACCTGAGGCACAGAAAGGTTAAGTTACTTGCTCAAAGTCACACATCTAGTAAGAATGAGAGCTGGGATTCAAACTGAGACAATGTAGTTCTGAGTGAGTCCTTTCCAAGTCCATGTTTTTAATCACTATGCTAAAATGAGTCTTAAAGATCACTATACATTGCATTAAAGATATATTTCAGCACTTGTTACATTATAGGGTTTCATTTTCACATACCAAAATCCCCTGATAAACCTCTTAAAGACAGAAACAAATTCTATTGTGTTTCCTGGATTCCTGGCTCAGTACCTGCCATGAAATGGATGCCTAATAAATGCATGTTGAACTGAGTTGAATTAAGATAAAAAATATTTTCCCTTTGCTGATAAATAGATTTGCATGTCAGCAGCTGTCCTTGAGGTTTGTTTATACTCAGTGACAAGAAAGGTAAGAAGATGAAAGTAAGTTAGTTTAGAAGAAAAGAAAGGCAATACTAGCAAATGCTCAGAAAACACTGTTAAATACTATTACAGAGGTCCTTTTCCAAAATGGATGATTATTTAACCCATGTAGTAAGGGAGACAGAAGATTATACAATAATAGGGGCAACCTGCAGGCCATGCTTCACTAGTGCCCATCAACTGACCAGACATCACTGGAGTCCCATACGCAGTTCATGCAGGTCATTGAAACAAGTGTGCACACTTTGAATATTGCTAAAGGAGGTTAACCTGGAGTTTTTGGAAAGGGAAATGCTATTTCCAGTAGAAATCCTGATAGCTTAAATAGGAAAAGCAGTACTAATTGAACTTTCAGAGGAAAACAACCACAAATCCCTTCAGAGGGGAAAAAATAATCATGTAGGGTTTGTCATTATAGACAGTGAATCTTCTCATGAAAGCATTTGGTAAGTACACTAATGAGATCTACTGTTGACTATAGTATTACGAAATTGTCATAGAAATTGATAATTATGATACCACTGAAATCAATATATTGGATGTTGGACTGGAATGAAAGGTCAAGTGGCAATAGTGGTGGGAGGCGTTAGTTAAGGAATGGTAACGCTTTTTATGTCATAGAGTATTCAGGTAAATAAACATACATAATGTTATAAACTGTTCTAATTTCTGTTGATCAGTATAGATTTATTTTTTAATCAGTATAGATTTAATTATAGAAAACTACTAAAGTTTGGTATCTAATAAAACTACAGATTCAAAATTAGAATGAGATGACAGCAACTTCAGAGTAGGAGTTCAAACTGCCACCCAGTATAATTTTTTTTATTTTTACAATGTTATTTTTGTGTGTGGGGGGGTGGGGTAGGGCAGTGAGAGTGGGATAAACAATCTTAAGCAGGCTCCATGCCCGTGCAGAGCCCGATGCAATGCAGGGCCAGTCTCATGACCTGGGCTGAAATCAAGAGTCAGACGTTTAACTGACTGAGCCATCCACGGGCCCCTATTTTTATAAAATTCTTAATCAACTCTGAACAGTTCTTTCCATTTTAACCCAGCTTTAGTTTTTAGCCATTGAATAGAGCAATAGTGAGGTCTCATCTGAAGTTCAGTGCTAAAGATGAAGAAAATGAAATAAGTTTGTTGCTCAAGGGAGATTTGCTGCAGTAATCTACCATTTAAAGAGAAGAAATAAGTACATCATTACCAACAACTTCATACAAATCAGGCAATTTCATATGATTATTATACCATTGCTTAGTCTTAATGAAAACTTAACTACAACACTTTGTTGGCAATAGGGTTAATATGTTTCTGAACAGAACGCCTTGACACACATTATTTAATTCAGCTGTGCCATCAATATAAATAGACTTTGTCCCATTTTGTGAAAATACTTGGGTTTTGTAGTCTTGAAATTACTGGAATGAAGACACTCTAATGAAGACATTCGAAACACTAGATCACAAAATGCTCAGAACCTTGAATTTTCTATTTAGTTAGCACTTTCTGAGTAGGTGTCCACAGGGAAGTGTTCTTTTTGTTATCTGGCAGATTTTCTTCTCTTTCATGCATTACTATTGAGCATAGAACCTTTTAAAAATAGTTGACATCATAAAGGCTTTACATCTGAACAGCTGAAATAAAATTTCCTTTCACTTTTTTGACATCATTCAGTTAACAGCTTTTATTTGGTGTCTACTGTGTGTCAGATCTTCAATACCTCAGAAATTAAGAGTCTGAAAGTGTTGGAGGCAAAGAAAAACAAAACTACATAATATTCTCTATATTAAGCACTTAGAATGAATAAAACCAGTTACTGTTTTTAAATGCATTTCGTAGTAAATCTATTGCTATAATTTATTAAAAGCTTGCTAAATGGCAGTCACCCTACTGTTTTATAGACTCGTTTGTTACTTACAACCATCCCATAGGATAGATACTATGATTACTAATGTTTTGTCCATTTCACGGATGAGAAAAGTGGGGCACTGGGAGCCTCATGACCTTTTCCAGGTTATGTGACATCTAAGTGGCAGTTCTGGGACTCCATGGCTGTGTATGAAGTGTCACAAAACAAGCCCCCAAATGACTCCTTATGTATTTACAAATACCTGCGTGAGTTTTTTTGATCCTTTTTAATTAAGGCATAGATAGCAACAATAGAAAGTAAGAAAACCATCTCCTAGGGAAGGCAAGCCAAGTAAAACCAGAGAATTTAGAACTGCTGTCAGGTTTGCTGATTGCGGGTGTGCGTGTGTTGGGGGAAGTGTCTTGAGACTGTATAAAGAGGAGAATGATTCTGTAACCTCTCTTTGAGAAATAATATCACCTAACTGTAATCAAGAGCAAAATGTGAATTTCTGTGTGCCAGACTAGTTCAAGTCCAGCCCCAATGTTAGAAAGATAAACAGCACAAAGCAAGGACCCTAGAGGGCATCTCAGTCAGAATGTCTTCTGTAAGGTGGTTTGTATAGTTCAGTTCAAAAATGGCTGCTGTGAGCAGCCACATCAATTATCCCCTGGGTTTCTCTATCCACAGAGGATAACACAGGAATATAAGGATTGAAAACCTGTTGGGTTGAAGTTAGTTGAAGAAACTCCTTTCAGGTGAAGAGATCTATTTTTTGTGGAACTGTTGGGCTTTGCACCCCACAGTTGAATGAATCTGCAGATGAGCAAACTGAGGCTATAGTTTGAAGATGACATAAATAGGTGGAATCCATTTTAAACCCAGATGAGTCTCTTGTAGGTCTGTAATGACATCTATGTTCCTCCAAAAGCTTTTGTTTCATTACTCCGGGCTTTCTCTTACTCTACTTCCTTTGGGAGTTAATCTCTCTTTAAGCACCTTTTTCTCAAGTTAAAGGCACCCACAACTGGATTCAGTCTTCTAGGAAGCATTTAATCCAGAATATATGATGAGATAATAAGGCTCCTGTGAGACACCTCATTGTTTAACTGTCCTCAGAAAGTACATGATGAATATGAATTTGCCAATACTAAAGGGCATTCTACCTATTTGTGAATTAAATGTGACAGATCATCATGAAAGAGATGCCCATGCCACCTAAAAATGTGCTGATGTTCAATAAATGTGATCTACTTTTGGCTGTCAGATAGAATTAGGTGAGAAAAGGATACAGAACTGTCAAAAACTTGTAGGCTGATAGGGTTATTCAGTACAGATGGTAAAATAAGACCGTGAAATCTTTCCAAAGAAGCTCTCTCTCGCTCTCTGGACGTGGATTGGTAGCATACTCTCCTCCGAGTGTGAATCTGCTTTGGTCATACTACACAATAATCAATGGCTATTCTAAGAGAGCTTGGATTGTCTTTCTAGAAATAAAAAAACAATTCAAATTTGTGATTTTTCTGAATAGGTTAAGAAATGTTCAGAGTAACAGGGCATTAAGAAATTCTCAGAATAAGGGGGCCATTATGTATATCAAAAACTATCCCTAACATTATAAATTTAATAATAACTGAATACGGGATGGCAAATGAAATTAAACACATAACTGAGAGCCCTGAGTATTTTCATTTGAGTGACTTCATATGGGGATAGCCTGAAAAGTGATAGCAGACCACTTAGGAGGCTGTGGAACTATGAACCAACCATGTGAGCTATGTAGACATGAGCTCTTAGTAAGGTCTTGAGTCATGTTTGCTACAGAACTGCAGGCATTTTGCTTAATGAGGATGGACTCTGATATTGGCAGGGGCATCAAACTGATCACTAAGGGTAGAACCCTGATGCACCAAACTGATCACTAAGGGTAGAGTCATGATGATGAAAATCTGCCAGAAGGGCAGTTTTAAGCAAATGTTTTCTAATCAGCATACTGACTGCAACAGCTGGAAGAGTCTGTGGCAGAGAACATGAGATTTGTATACAGCATTTGAGTTCCTGCTCTTTCCCTTATTATTTAGAGGAGGTCTTTGAGCCTCCATTTCAACAGTTATAGCCTGGGAATAAAGAAGACCCACTTCATAGAGTTGATGGGAAAATTAGTTATTTCACTGGGTATAGCACGGTAATTGACAGGGGGCATTGTTGTGATTATTAGGCCCGTGATTTGAACATGTGTGGGTGCCTTCCAGCTTTGTGTTAAGCTCTGAAGTATGCTAGGCCATTTCAGCCATATGTCTTAAGAAGAGGGCTATCTGGGGAGGAATGGACAAAAACACCACAAATAGAAGACATTAAGCAAGGGCTAAAATATTGGTCATTGCTGATTGGCACAATAGATCTTTAGATATTTTTAATGTACATTTGGTGACTTATTAGCTACTTTTCCTAGTTACATTTTCTTTTTACTGCACACACACAACGTTGCCTACAATGAGATGATTATTTGTGGCTTACATTTTAATAAATGTATATATCATTGCAAGTAATACCCGGATCAATGTACAGCATTTCTATCACTAGGGGGAGAAAAAAAAATCAAAAACAAAAACTTCCTTCCCTTTCCCAGTCAGTTGCCATCCAGGAGTATTCCAAAGATATACTATGTTGACTTCTGTCAACACAGATCACTTGTGTCTGTTTTGAACCACACAGTAGAAGATTCTGCTTCTTTCTCTGCATTTGTCTATTAGATGTATCCATGCTCTATCCATCACTAGTTATTTTTCTTTGCCGTATATTAGGTCATTCTATGAATAAAATACACATTATTTGCTCATCCTACTATTGATGGATCTTTGAGCTGTTCTCAATTTTGTGCTATTAGAAATAAAGCTGCTATAAATGTTCTCATGCATGCCTTTGGAGGCCATAACCACTCATTTCTGTTAGGTATATATGCAAGAGTAGAATTGTTGGGTCATATGGTATGTATACTATGAAGCCTTTTTTCCAAAATGGTCTTGTTAATTTGTATTCCCAGCAGCAATAGAAGAGGTTTCCAGTGGCTCTGTAACCTGGAGAATACTTGGTATTTTCAGTCTTGAATTTGATCATCATGATTACTTCTGAGTGGATATGTGGACTATGATATTTTAGCAGGGTGGGGAAGGCAATCACATATTCACAAAAATTGAGAACCTATCTGACCACAGTTCTTCTTGCCTTGAATTTTCAGTCTGCCTTTCCTTTTCTAAGTTCCATGGATTCTCCAAAGGATTTTCCCTTTATGACACCTACGAACATAATGTCTGCTCTTCTCTACTGACCAAATGTTGACTAACACTGGCCCCAAGAGCAGATAGGAAAGGCTCCCTTCTCTGGAATGTATAGCAGAACACTTTCTCTGCACTTCTAACTTCTGTCTGCCTTTTGCATAGTAGACGTTGAGTAAATATTTGTTGAAATGCGCTGACATTTCCTTTTTATTTTTTGGCTCTACAAAATAACTTTCACTGATGTTTGCTCCTGCTATAAACATTGCCTTTTCCTGGAAAATTGCTTATAACTTGTACATTTACCTGAAAAGCCTTAATTTGTCATCTTCAGTGCTTTTAGTCTTACATGATATGATTGGAGTGAGCAATATTGTGAGCTTCTTAAAACCTAAATCAACACATAATAGTGCTCAAAACTGAGCTGCTAACTATTTTTAAGAAGGATCTGGAGCAGGAATGTAGGCAACTTAACATTTTGAAGACCATTTCGATGGTTTTTGCCTCAGACCTTTAAAAGAACCTGGTGGATACTGGGGACAGTATGTTTAAAACGTTCATAAAAAATAATTGATTATACATGAGTAATTTGTGGGGACTAACCATTATTGGACACCTAGAACATGTCTGGCAATATATATTATCTTTGAGTCTCTCCTCAGCTCTATTTCTATTTTGTAGAAATAAAAAATTTGAGAGTTAAAATTAACCTTGCCTAAATTATGCATATTTCAAATGGGATTTTCATCATTAAAATACAAACAAATTTGATAACAAAATCTTGAAAAAATGAGAAAGTGAAATGTTGACACTAACTGATGTGATTTTAAATAATTTCTCAAGTGAAGAGAAATAAGAATGCTAGTTTGTTTTTGTTTCTGTCTTTTATTACCAGCACTCCTATTTCCACAGGTGTAGTTACATTGATGGTCCATGATCCAAACTATATTGTCCAAATGGGAAGAGGGACTGGGAAAGACTTGAGGCCGCTTACTTGGTTTCTTGGTATTATTTTCTCAAATCACAGGGCTTTATTTGACATGTTTCCAAAGACCATTGGAGTGCATTATTTTGCCTTCATTCTGAGAAATATCTTTGCTTTTTATAGCTTAATTTCTATTACCTTGCAACACATTCATGTTGTCCTTTGTAAAATCCCAATGGGTTGGGCAGTTTTCTCTTGATGATTACTTAGTTGGAAACCTGCATTATTTTTTTCATTGTGCACTTCTTAAATATCTGTATATATTTTTTCCTTCTGTTTTTGTCAGTGTCATTTAGTATCTTACAAATTATTTTATGATTGTGTCTGTCTGATTGTGAGCAAGTGGAATTTAAAAATTCTGGACTATCAATTCCTTTAGGCTATTTGTGCATCTCTAAAAAATCATCCTCAGCCCCATCAACTATTAGACTAACTAGTGGCTTGTGGTGAATGTGGCCAGAAAGGCTTAGCTGAATTTAACCCTAGATTTAACCCAGGTTTGTTATATATTTGACTATATGGAATTTACATATTTGACAATAAAAACTTATTGCCTCTAAAAAATAGGCTTATTTGATGCTATGACTAATTTATAACCCAAGTAAGGAATCTGAAAGTCTCATAGAACCATCATTAGATGAATTTTTCTACTATACTGGTTCTTCTGTTGATACTTCCTTGGAATTCTGGTGTTAAAATTCCAATGTTAGTAAAAAACCAAAATCAGAAAGGGCTCCATTTGTCTACTGTGAATCGACTAGGACACAGGACACTGGTGATTCCTAGTATACTGCTCTGGCACTTAGATACTGCACCAAGGCCACGTGCTAAAGTTACCAGCTGAGCTACATGTCAGGTAGAATTCCCATTTTATTGTTTCCAGAGGAAAAGGCATAATAAGTTCTTGCCTCAAAAGTCATTGTAACAGGATACCTGGGAAGATGGCGGCATAGGAGGATGCTGGGCTCACTGCGCGTCCTGCTGATCACTTAGATTCCACCTACACCTGCCTAACTAACCCAGAAAACCGCCAGAGGATTAGCAGAACGGAGTCTCCGGAGCCAAGCGCAGACGAGAGGACCACGGAAGAGGGGGGGAAGAGCGGCCAGGCGGTGTGCGCTTCACAGACTGGCGGGAGGGAGCCGGGGTGGAGGGGCAGCCTGCCAGCTAAGCAGAGCCCCCGAGTCTGGCTGGCAAAAGCGGAGGGGCCGGACGGAGTGTGCTCCGACAGCAAGCGCGACTTAGCGTCTGGGAGGTCATAAGTTACCAGCTCTGCTCGGAAAGGAGGAAGGCTGGAGGACAAAGGGAGGGAGAGCTGCTGAGCCCTGGGAGGACAGAGCTCAGTTTGGTGGGGAACAAAGGCGCTAGCCAGCGCCATCTCCCTTGCCCATCCCCCAGCCAAAATCCCAAAGGGAACCAGTTCCTGCCAGGGAACTTGCTCGCTGCGTGCAAACACCCAACTCTGTGCTTCTGCGGAGCCAAACCTCCGGCAGCAGATCTGACTCCCTCCCGCTGCCACAGGGCCCCTCCTGAAGTGGATCACCTAAGGAGAAGCGAGCTAAGCCTGCCCCTCCTGCCCCCGTGCACCTTGCCTACCCACCCCAGCTAATACGCCAGATCCCCAGCACCACAAGCCTGGCAGTGTGCAAGTAGCCCAGATGGGCCACGCCACCCCACAGTGAATCCCGCCTCTAGGAGAGGGGAAAAGAAGGCACACACCAGTCTGACTGTGGCCCCAGTGGTGGGCTGGAGGCAGACATCAGGTCTGACTGCGGCCCCGCCCACCAACTCCAGTTATACACCACAGCACAGAGGAAGTGCCCTGCAGGTCCGCACCACTCCAGGGACTATCCAAAATGACCAAACAGAAGAATTCCCCTCAGAAGAATCTCCAGGAAATAACAACAGCTAATGAACTGATCAAAAAGGATTTAAATAATATAACAGAAAGTGAATTTAGAATAATAGTCATAAAATTAATCGCTGGGCTTGAAAACAGTATAGAGGACAGCAGAGAATCTCTTGCTACAGAGATCAAGGGAGTAAGGAACAGTCACGAGGAGCTGAAAAACGCTTTAAACGAAATGCAAAACAAAATGGAAACCACCACGGCTTGGATTGAAGAGGCAGAGGAGAGAATAGGTGAACTAGAAGATAAAATTATGGAAAAAGAGGAAGCTGAGAAAAAGAGAGATAAAAAAAATCCAGGAGTATGAGGGGAAAATTAGAGAACTAAGTGATACACTAAAAAGAAATAATATACGCATAATTGGTATCCCAGAGGAGGAAGAGAGAGGGAAAGGTGCTGAAGGGGTACTTGAAGAAATAATAGCTGAGAACTTCCGTCAACTGGGGAAGGAAAAAGGCATTGAAATCCAAGAGGCACAGAGAACTCCCTTCAGACGTCACTTGAATCGATCCTCTGCACGACATATCATAGTGAAACTGGCAAAATACAAGGATAAAGAGAAAATTCTGAAAGCAGCAAGGGGTAAACGTGCCCTCACATATAAAAGGAGACCTATAAGACTCGTGACTGATCTCTCTTTTGAAACTTGGCAGGCCAGAAAGGATTGGCATGAGATTTTCAGTATGCTAAACAGCAAAAATATGCAGCCGAGAATCCTTTATCCAGCAAGTCTGTCATTTAGAATAGAAGGAGAGATAAAGGTCTTCCCAAACAAAAACTGAAGGAATTTGTCACCACTAAACCAGCCCTACAAGAGATCCTAAGGGGGATCCTGTGAGACAAAGTACCAGAGACATCACTACAAGCATAAAACATACAGACATCACAATGACTCTAAACCCGTATCTTTCTATAATAACACTGAATGTAAATGGATTAAATGCGCCAACCAAAAGACATAGGGTATCAGAATGGATAAAAAAACAAGACCCGTCTATTTGCTGTCTACAAGAGACTCATTTTAGATCTGAGGACACCTTTAGACTGAGAGTGAGGGGATGGAGAACTATTTATCATGCTACTGGAAGCCAAAAGAAAGCTGGAGTAGCCATACTTATATCAGACAAACTAGACTTTAAATTAAAGGCTGTAACAAGAGATGAAGAAGGACATTATATAATAGTTACAGGGTCTATCCACCAGGAAGAGCTAACAATTATAAATGTCCTTGTGCCGAATACCGGAGCCCCCAAATATATAAAACAATTACTCATAAACATAAGCAACCTTATTGATAAGAATGTGGTAATTGCAGGGGACTTTAACACTGCACTTACAGAAATGGATAGATCATCTAGACACACGGTCAATAAAGAAACAAGGGCCCTGAATGATACATTGGATCAGATGGACTTGACAGATATATTTAGAACTCTGCATTCCAAAGCAACAGAATATACTTTCTTCTCAAGTGCACATGGAACATTCTCCAAGATAGATCATGTACTGGGTCACAAAACAGCCCTTCATAAGTTTACAAGAATTGAAATTATACCATGCATACTTTCAGACCACAATGCTATGAAGCTTGAAATCAACCACAGGAAAAAGTCTGGAAAACCTCCAAAAGCATGGAGGTTAAAGAACGCCCTACTAACGAATGAGTGGGTCAACCAGGCAATTCGAGAAGAAATTAAAAAATACATGGAAACAAACGAAAATGAAAATACAACAATCCAGACGCTTTGGGATGCAGCGAAGGCAGTCCTGAGAGGAAAATACATCACAATCCAGGCCTATCTCAAGAAACAAGAAAAATCCCAAATACAAAATCTAACAGCGCACCTAAAGGAACTAGAAGCAGAACAGCAAAGGCAGCCTAAACCCAGCAGAAGAAGAGAAATAATAAAGATCAGAGCAGAAATAAACAATATAGAATCTAAAAAAACGGTGGAGCAGATCAACGAAACCAAGAGTTGGTTTTTTTGAAAAAATAAACAAAATTAACAAACCTCTAGCCAGGCTTCTCAAAAAGAAAAGGGAGAGGACCCAAATAGATAAAATCATGAATGAAAATGGAATTGTTAAAGCCAATCCCTCAGAGATACAAACAATTATCAGGGAATACTATAAAAAATTATATGCCAACAAATTGGACAACCTGGAAGAAATGGACAAATTCCTAAACACCCACACTCTTCCAAAACTCAATCAGGAGGAAAGAGAAAGCTTGAACAGACCCATAACCAGCGAAGAAATTGAATCAGTTATCAAAAATCTCCCCACAAATAAGAGTCCAGGACCAGATGTCTTCCCAGGGGAGTTCTACCAGACGTTTAAAGCAGAGATAATACCTATCCTTCTCAAGCTATTCCAAGAAATAGAAAGGGAAGGGAAGCTTCCAGACTCATTCTATGAAGCCAGTATTACTTTGATTCCAAAACCAGACAGAGACCCAGTAAAAAAAGAGAACTACAGGCCAATATCCCTGATGAATATGGATGCAAAAATTCTCAATAAGATACTAGCAAATCGAATTCAACAGCATATAAAAAGAATTATTCACCATGATCAAGTGGGATTCATTCCTGGGATGCAGGGCTGGCTCAACATCCGCAAATCAATCAACGTGATACATCACATTAATAAAAAAAAAGATAAGAACCATGTGATCCTGTCAATCAATGCAGAAAAGGCTTTTGACAAAATCCAGCACCCTTTCTTAATAAAAACCCTTGAGAAAGTCAGGATAGAAGGAACATACTTACACATCATAAAAGCCATTTATGAAAAGCCCACAGCTAACATCATCCTCAATGGGGAAAAACTGAGAGCTTTTTCCCTGAGATCAGGAACACGACAGGGATGCCCACTCTCACTGCTGTTGTTTAACAGTGTTGGAAGTTCTAGCATCAGCAATTAGACAACAAAAGGAAATCAAAGGCATCAAAATTGGCAAAGATGAAGTCAAGCTTTCGCTTTTTGCAGATGACATGATATTATACATGGAAAATCCGACAGACTCCACCAAAAGTCTGCTAGAACTGATACATGAATTCAGCAAAGTTGCAGGATACAAAATCAATGTACAGAAATCAGTTGCATTCTTATACACTAACAATGAAGCAACAGAAAGACAAATAAAGAAACTGATCCCATTCACAATTGCACCAAGAAGCATAAAATACCTGGGAATAAATCTAACCAAAGATGTAAAAGATCTGTATGCTGAAAACTATAGAAAGCTTATGAAGGTAGTTGAAGAAGATATAAAGAAATGGAAAGACATTCCCTGCTCATGGATTGGAAGAATAAATATTGTTAAAATGTCAATACTACCCAAAGCTATCGACACATTCAATGCAATCCCAATCAAAATTGCACCAGCATTCTTCTCGAAACTAGAACAAGCAATCCTAAAATTCATATGGAACCACAAAAGGCCCCGAATAGCCAAAGTAATTTTGAAGAAGAAGACCAAAGCAGGAGGCATCACAATCCCAGACTTTAGCCTCTACTACAAAGCTGTAATCATCAAGACAGCATGGTATTGGCACAAAAACAGACACATAGACCAATGGAATAGAATAGAAACCCCAGAACTAGACCCACAAACGTATGGCCAACTCATCTTTGACAAAGCAGGAAAGAACATCCAATGGAAAAAAGACAGTCTCTTTAACAAATGGTGCTGGGAGAACTGGACAGCAACATGCAGAAGGTTGAAACTAGACCACTTTCTCACACCATTCACAAAAATAAACTCAAAATGGATAAAGGACCTGAATGTGAGGCAGGAAACCATCAAAACCCTAGAGGAGAAAGCAGGAAAAGACCTCTCTGACCTTAGCCGTAGCAATCTCTTACTCGACACATCCCCAAAGGAAAGGGAATTAAAAGCCAAATTGAATTACTGGGACCTTATGAAGATAAAAAGCTTCTGCACAGCAAAGGAAACAACCAACAAAACTAAAAGGCAACCAACGGAATGGGAAAAAGATATTTGCAAATGACATATCGGACAAAGGGCTAGTATCCAAAATCTATAAAGAGCTCGCCAAACTCCACACCCGAAAAATAAATAACCCAGTGAAGAAATGGACAGAAAACATGAATAGACACTTCTCTAAAGAAGACATCCGGATGGCCAACAGGCACATGAAAAGATGTTCAACGTCGCTCCTTATCAGGGAAATACAAATCAAAACCACACTCAGATATCACCTCACGCCAGTCAGAGTGGCCAAAATGAACAAATCAGGAGACTATAGATGCTGGCGAGGATGTGGAGAAACGGGAACCCTCTTGCACTGTTGGTGGGAATGCAAATTGGTGCAGCCGCTCTGGAAAGCAGTTTGGAGGTTCCTCAGAAAATTAAAAATAGACCTACCCTATGACCCAGCGATAGCACTGCTAGGAATTTCCCCAAGGGATACAGGAGTACTGATGCATAGGCGCACTTGTACCCCAATGTTTATAGCAGCACTCTCAACAATAGCCAAATTGTGGAAAGAACCTAAATGTCCATCAACTGATGAATGGATAAAGAAATTGTGGTTTATATACACAATGGAATACTACATGGCAATGAGAAAGAAAGAAATATGGCCTTTTGTAGCAACGTGGATGGAACTGGAGAGTGTGATGCTAAGTGAAATAAGCCATACAGAGAAAGACAGATACCATATGGTTTCACTCTTATGTGGATCTCGAGAAACTTAACAGAAACCCATGGGGGAGGGGAAGGAAAAAACAAAAAAGAGGTTAGAGTGGGAGAGAGCCAAAGCATAAGAGACTGTTAAAAACTGAGAACGGGGGCGCCTGGGTGGCTCAGTCGGTTGAGCGTCCGACTTCAGCTCAGGTCACGATCTTACGGTCCGTGAGTTCGAGCCCCGCGTCAGGCTCTGGGCTGATGGCTCAGAGCCTGGAGCCTGCTTCCTATTCTGTGTCTCCCTCTCTCTCTGCCCCTCTCCCGTTCATGCTCTGTCTCTCTCTGTCTCAAAAATAAATAAATGTTAAAAAAAAATTAAAAAAAAAAAACTGAGAACAAACTGAGGGTTGATGGGGGTGGGAGGGAGGGGAGGGTGGGTGATGGGTATTGAGGAGGGCACCTTTTGGGATGAGCACTGGGTGTTGTATGGAAACCAATTTGACAATAAATTTCATATATTGAAAAAAAATAAAATGTAAAAAAAAAAAGTCATTGTAACAGGATGATGACAATAGTAGTCAACCACATATTAACTGTTTTAAGCTGCAGGGTTAGGGGCAGATCTTACTGCATACTTGGTCCCTGGGTCCAACTGAGAACTTTCCATGAGACCATCAGTTATCTCTTAATTGTAAATCATTACTGAGCTGTTTTTCCCTTGCCTCTTATCTGTTTCATACCTTCTTATCTCACAGACATCAAAGCCTTTCCCAGAGTTTCTTTGCTGCATAGTCATCATTATCACAGATACCCAGATGAGAAGATCTTGTCTGGCCCAATTTTCAGAAATGCAGTTTTTAAGCATGTGTGCAGAGAAAGGGAGCTCTGTGTCTAAATTACCATCAAATCTTTTAACATCTCTGGCTGAATGACATCTGCAAGTTTGCCCAGGGGAAAAAAAAAAACATTCGCTTTTAGAACACATATTCATGAGCTTACTTGGGGAATATATATCAAGGAACTTCTGGTTCCTGTAATCAATAATTTAAACTATTTTGTGCATTTTAAGCAAAATGACAAATGTCCATTCTGCATCTCTGTTTGCCTTTCTGGAATTTTAGACTTATCAGAAATGAATCTTATGAACATGAATTGAGGCCGTCCCTGACTCTGTATTTCAGGGATTTGGTAATTTTAAAATTCCAAATGCATGGCTTTGAATTACCTGTTCTTTTGTGCGCTTAGGACAGCTGGATGTCCTCTCCCCAGCACTGAGTTGCTTTTCATAATAGCTTATCACTCCTGGTTCGGACTGTGGGAAGTGGTTGTGCAATACTGGTTGCACGAATTGATGGAAAAGTCAGAAGCCCTGGAATAATCCTCTGACTGCAGGTTTCTCTGTAGCTGCAAAATAAAAAGTTAAAAAGTCATCTGCAACTTGAGGTTGAGGAAATGGTTTTTGTGGGATGTGTTTCTTGATAATGTTCAACTAGAAGATAGATTAGTGGGTGATAGCTCTTCAGGTACTGGGTCCATGTCAGCAAGACTCTTAACCCCCTACCTCCAAGGTATAAATGTAGAGCTGGTGAGCATTTGTGTCCTATCAGGTAGAATGTTCTTCGGGATGATCCGTCGCACCTTGCCAAATAATGTTGGATGAATGACTTAGAATCTCTCTACTATTTAAAACTTTTTTTTGATATGCAGCTGTTTGGTTAATTTATTAACAATATCATTACTTCTATGAAGCCTGCCTGAGTAATTCCTTTTGTAACTAGAGACTGAACAAAAGTTGTGGGAAAGAACAGAAATATTTAATGACTGCATTAGAGAAAGTCTTTTCCCTACTGGTGTAGTACAACCTGGACGCTGACTGAGCACTTTGAGAACCTCCATAAAGCCACCTCTACATACAGAACTGGATGTGGTTTCTTGTAGTTCTGATCAGATTAACTAGGGACTGAGGCTTTCTGTATGGCTCTGCCTTTTGAGAGCAGGTAGAGAAGTCCAGGAAATCTGACAGTGCAAAGGTGACTGGAGGTTTTGCCTCTTAGGGGAAATAATCTATTTCAACAAAACCACCATCCTGTTAGTTTTATATACTGAGGGAGAGCCCACGATTCTCAAAAATCATTCAAAAGACAGTAATTTCCAGGTAAAAGCCTATATATTTTTTACACATTAAATACTGATTCAGCTTTCTGTCACTTCTAGAATTTGACCATATCTTGATCTATCTGATGCTGAAAACGTCATGCATTTATCATTTCACCTCATTAGCTACTGCATTTTTTTTCTTCTTGTTTAGTGGCATTTTGTTACAGGAAAGAGTGGTTAGATGTATATCATTGGGAATGAGAGATGTCTATTTCAGGAAACAGAATTGTTGTGGATAGTGAGTATTTGTACAACTGGGGGGAAGGAGCTGTATCTGCTCCTCTGGGATCTGTAGCACATGGATTCCTGCCAGCACTTGCTGACATTTATTATAACCATCAGAGTGGCCAACAAAGCAACTGAAGACCACTTGGTGGCTAAGTGGGGAAAAATGCATACTAGAAAAAGAAATGTAATTAATTTGTCTCTCTGGGATCATGAAATCTGAGCATTGGAGCAGAAAATCACAATGTCATTGTTGAATGTACAGTGCTTTGGGATGTTTTCAACAAAATGTTTTTGTGTCCAATTCATTTATATAACTCAGAAAATAAAGTATCCTAACCACAGCACAATTTTAGACCATCTTGGAATATGAGATGTGTAAAATCTAGAGCTTTGCCTTGAATAATAATGGTCAACTTATTCGAGGGAAGTCCAAAGTTATTGGTACAGAAAATAAGTACTATGAGAACTAAGAGTCAGAAGAGTCAACATGGGGCCAGGTAAACAGGAAAGCTTCGTGGTAATAGATAGAACTTGACTTTAACCTTCAATAATGTGCTTTTTAGTAGGTGTAGAGGGGGAAAAGTTTGACAAAAAGCACTGAAAGTGCAATTAAGAGATTGGAATGACAAGAGTGTTCTCAGGCGATAGGGAGGTCACCAATTCCAACTGCAGATAGAAGGAATGGAATGGAATCCAGCTGAGGAGAGTCAATAGCTGAGGAAGTCAACCTACTCTTTGAGGAAAGAATATGGTTAAGAACTAACTTTTAAATGGGTTCTCTTTCTGGATCCTCTGGACTATGAGAGACATGAATAATTTCTTTGATCACAAGTAAGCAGAAGAGGTGTTTAAGAAGGTAAGACCTTGAAAGCCAATTTTGGAGGGAATGAGTTGGCTCTGATGGTTTGCCTGAGGATACTTTTAAGGCAGAATCCATTTCGTCTCAAATTGTCTTGTGTGTGTCAATCAGGTGAAAGGATCTGGAAATAATTTTAATTAAAAAAATTTTTTTTTGAGGGAGAGCAAAAGCAGTGGAGGGGCAGAGGGAGAGAGAATCTCAAGCAGTTTCCATGCCCAGCATGGAGCCTGATGGGGGCAGGGGGTGACTCCTTGATCTCATGACTGTGAGATGATGACCTGAGCTCTAATCAAGAGAGGAATGCTCAACCGACTGAGCCACCCAGTTTCCCCGATGGAAATCATTTTGAAAACATAATAAAGATTCGATTGCTGTACCAAATAGTCTTATGGATGCTTACATAAAGTATGAGCTAGGTCTTGACAGCAACCTTGTGAGGTAGGTGTTCTACTCATTTTGCAGGTGAAAAATTTCAGCTTCAAAGAAGTTACTTGGCTTCACCTCCCACAAATAGAAGGAGGCAGAGCTGGGGGTTAATGTCAAGAGACTCACGCTTTGCATTCGCACTCTTTCCACCCACCTGTATTGCTTTGTCATGTGATGTGGTATGTACACAAAAAAGTACCAAACACAAAGGGCAATAATCTAACACTTAGGCATTTTTTCTAAAGGGTAATCATTATACATGTGAAATGAACTCAAACAGGAGTGGCATAGAATTTGGTGCTTATCTACTTGTGATCGTCATCAGGCTATATGTGATTACTACAGATAGAAAAGATTTTGTGCTTGTGCTTGGCCCCATCAACACACACTGTAATCCTAGCTCTGCATATTTAAAATTATTTTTAAAAATAATCTTGACAAAACTCAGCAGGCAGGATATGCCCATTATTTCCACGTTATTGGAAAGAAAAACTAACCCCCAAGAGGTGTTAAATGGCAAAGCTAGCAATTAAATCCAGTTTTCATAGCTAAGTCTAATAACAACTTAATTCTGAGTGTCTCAAATGTCAGCGCTATATTAGCCATCTTGGCTTTTGGAAAGATGACTGGATATGATCTATTACCCTTGCTTTGTGCCTGTCCATTATGGCTATTGTAGCTTGAAATACTTGTCCAAACTTTATTCACAATATTTCTCTGCTTATAATTCTATTACTTTCTAATCCAGAGTACTTCCTATTTCCCAGTTAGCTATTCTTGAAATGGTCCTCAGGTTATATGTCTAATTTCGCCTAATTTTTCAGTTACTAGTTTTAAGATTTCTCTATAAACGTAAAACCACCACCCTTTACATAAAAGACTGTTAATAGCCCTGATTATTGGACAGGAGGAAAAGGAACCTGGTGTTACTAAAAGCATCTGCATGTCCTATTTCTTCTTGTTTAAATCCAGTCAAGGCTAATTATTCACTGAATAGTTTCATTTCATTGGAAGAGCAGAAAAACAGAAAATTGTGGTTTCTTAGATTGTACTGCTCTTTACGGATAATGGTCTTTATGGAACTAAATGAGGTTACAAACTGGATGTAGAGCTTGTCACAGACTTGGCCTCGCTTTTAGCATGCAAGACCCTTTGAAGTCCTTTGGAGCTTCCTTCACCACCTTTGTGCCTGACAGCCCAGCCATGCTTAACTCTGCCATGTAGGGCATGAGAGAAAGTCAAGGTCAAACCTTTTGGTATTTCTCATACCAGAAATCAGAGGAAGGGGGTGACAGTTTTTCATAGGAAGGGGTATACATTTCCTATTGACTCTAGTGTAATATGAGGCCAGGCCTGAAGGATCACCCCAATCCCCCCTCCCCCAGCTGCTGCATTCTTCGCTGCTGGTCTGTTAGGGAAAAAGCCTGCAGAAAAAGCTTCAAGTGTTCTCCTATGGCACCACAAACAGAGGAGACCCAAGGAATCCTGAGAGGTATTACTACTGCAAGGAAAACCGAAAAGGCAATGGAATCCTTCCCAGCATGACCTACATTTAAATGTGTTCACCAGTCTGGAACAGCACTCACATGCTAATAAGAATATTTTTCAACGAGAAAACTACGTCTGACTCTGAGATGAAATAAAAATAATTGAAAACGAGGTAGCAATGGAAAGATTTCCTGTAGCTCCTGATATCACTGGGCTCCACACAATTGAAAAGGAAAAATGTAAACACAGAGTATCTGAAGAAACCACATGAGGAATGAACATCAAAGAACTCAATAGGAAAAATCACCTCCCCTAAGTCTAATGTCAAGAAAGCTCTATTGGAAAAAAAAGATTGATAATCCCTCCTCCCAGGGGAATATGCAGAAGCAAAGGTAAGCATTTTTAAGACTAGTGGAAACTACACCAGAATTTAAAAAAAAATTAATAATCTACTTGCCAAAGGCCTATGGAAGGTGTTTGTTTGTTCTGTGGGGAAAATAAAATCGTGAAAGGATGAACATATTGCGTTTATACACAACATATGTTTTATACCGTTCTGTCCTAACTGTACTTTTGTTATTCCAAATGATTAACCCACTCTAGCCTATTAAGTTTTTTGTGGGATGGTAACCTAGAAGGGCAACTGAATATTTTGCAGTTCTTTGCAGAACTCTGAAAGGCTTGGAGACTATACTTCCTGCATGCTGTAAGAAAAAAACAGCGAATACTATCTTGCATATCTCATAAATCCACTTTTTCTTTAAGGTGGCTTTAAGCATGTTTTTAGAAGAATGGGGATCAGTCCAGGTATTTGACAGACAACATCTTTTCTCACTGGTCAATATCCAGCCAGAGTCAGTTAAATATTTAGAATATTACACTGAGAATGGGCATTTAGTAGGCTTATGCCTTTTGCAATATAATATGAATTATTGCAACATATCTGGTCACTAATCAGAACAATAGCACATTCTATTTTCACTTTGTATATTGTTTAAGCTAGAACTCTTTTTTTTTTTTAAGGCTTTTTTGAGAAAAAGAGCCTCTGTGGAGGAGGGGCAGAGAGAGATGAAGACACAATCTGAAGCAGACTGTAGACTCCACACAGAGCCTGATGTGGGGCTTGAACTCACCACGAGATCATGACCTGAGTCAAAGTCAGATGCTTAACCGAATGAGCCATCCAGGGGCCCCATAAGCTAGCTAGAGTTCTTAATGGACATTGTTGTTTTTTTTTTTTAATCTCCTTAAAAAAAGTGTTCAATAAGAATATGAATATAATTGTAATATTTTCATTGCTTAGTTTTTTATATTACCAAAACTATGATTATTTTCCTTAGCTTTAGAGGAAGTATTGTCTTATATACTAATATTAAGAATAACATAATTGTAATTTTTAAAATTTTATGTACATTCTTTAAGAGTTTTCTAAAACAAACATTAAATTTTGTATGATGAAAATGTGTTCATGGCTTTTTTGGGCAAAAAACAAAAACAGTAATGTCAAAATTTATAACAATTGCAAAGAAGTTGGCAGTATTAGGACATTAATTACCAGACTTGGGTTTGACTTATTTCTCTAGTAACGATAATAATCCTTGGTTTCTAATTTAATATGGATTCACTGACTTTCAAGTATCAGATACCACTGCAGGCAATAAGATTCCAAAGGTAAAATGCTGTCTTCTAGATTTATGGATCTATCCCTGGCTTTCTTGTGGGTTTACCTGTCTATCCTGATCCTTTATTACATGAATCTGATCTTCTAAGGTACTGAGGTTGACACAGGCCCAAAGCATATTACATGACTGTGCAGTGGGATGATATGCCTCATAATGACATGGGCAAATATTTATTAAATGCTTACTATGTGCCAGAATTATTCTAAATGTTTTATATTAATCTTCACAGAGTATCCATGAGTGCTCTCCTGGATTATCACCATTTTCCCCATGAGCAAACTGGAGGGAAGGCCCAAGATCAAACAAGTGTAACTCATGATGGTAGAATTGTTGAAGAATGCACTGTGATGTTGATCTGTGTTAGCATAACTTCTGATGATCCAAGCAGTCAGGGACCTTTAATGTTAGTAAATGTATTATGCATAAATATTGTCTCTACCCAAATGGACTTCCATCTCTTGAGAAATATTTATTTTGAACTATTTCAAGAGACTGATTCAGGGGATCCTTCCTGTGCTTACTTCCTGTGCAGAGCTCCCTTGTCTGTGGTTAGGTTATGGCCCTCTGTGAGCTGCTTCTGAATCTGAGGGTAGCCTGGCTTTGCAGTTTCCTGTCTTTTCTCTGGGATTTCCCAGAATGCATCAGGCTTCACCTTTAAAAATGATGTGCTCACCTTGAGAAGTTGTACTAATATTTTGTTCTAGCCTCTTTTGCCATCTGCTTTCTGAATCCTTCCTGAAATATAAACCTTATATCCTGGGCCTTCTGCCCTACTGTCATCAATTTGATTTCCCTTCTTGGCTACTGTTTTATTTCCCTCTCATCTCTATCCTTCTGGAAGAGTTTTTATGAGATATTTGGTATTATTTCTGAGATTCTCAAGTACTTAGTTAACAAAGCCCTTTTAATCTATTAATGATTGAATAGATAGTCTTTTGCATTCACTGGCACTCAGAGGCTGTGGGGTTCTCTTCGCTTTCAACCTGTTCTCAGACTCAGTTTCCATGCACTGTAGTATCTGCTCCCCTTGTAGGAATATGTTGCCTATTTTGGGTTTCATCTTTGATTCCATTTCATTTCCAGCAGCTTCTGCCACACAACTGCTGTGTCTTCATTGGCCCTCCTCTATTTCTGCAGGGAGGTGGGTGGTGGAGGGGGTGAGGGACTGGGGGGGTGGTGGGATCTGGCCACACCCACCCACAATCTAGAGTTTCTGGGATTCCTAATCACCCAGTTTAACATGTCCTCCCTCGTTTTCTCTGCCATACTGTTCTCCCCCAATCTCATCTGAAGAGAATACCTTTGCTTTATTTATTTCTTAAAAGTAGAGTTACTGCTCTTGTTTCATAAACACAATTTCTTCTCTTAGCTAAGGATACCAGTATAACTTTTTTCCTTTGTTTTCCTTCCACATGTTCTCCTTTTATTCAAGTTGTTTAATTTGTTCCTTAACTTGTCATATTAGAAGCTTTCTTCAGATAGTTTGAACCTGGTGAAGCTAGGTTGTTGGCTCAGATTTAGAAGTAGGCACCATAAGGGATGCCTGGGTTCCTCAGTCCATTAAGCTTCCAACTCTGGCTCAGGTCATGATCTTGCAGTTCATGAGTTCGAGCCCTGTATGGGACTCTGTGCTCACAGTGTGGAGCCTGTTTGGGATTCTCTCTCTCCCTCTCTCTCTGCCTGTCCCCGGATCATGCCCACTCTCTTCCCCACCCCCTTTCTGCCCCTCTGCCACTTGTGCACATGCTTGCTCTCTCTCTCTCAAATAAGCTTTAAAAAAACTATGAAAATAATTGGAAACGTGGTGTGTGTGTGTTTCCACTCTGAGCTTTGCTATACGGTGATTTGCCAGGGCTGTTCCTTTGAGGAGTCTCCCATATCAGTAACTTCAGGTTATTCCCCGGTAACTGGTCAGATCCCTGAAGAAGGACCTTCAAGTTTCTTATCTGGAGGGAATAGAGCCAGCTGCCTTATCTGAACACTTAGTGAAGAAGTGGGGTTAGATTAGCCTCTCAGGATTAAGTATGTGTATGTTCTCTTACCTCTTTTGTTGGTACAATGTCCCTCCTTCAACTGGTCCTCCAACCCTGAGATGATAATCTGTGTAAAGAATAAACCTGTAGCCTCATAACAAGGTAAGGGAGAGGGTATTCTATAGAGGAGCAGGTCTGATTACATCTCGAAGAGTCTGTTTTCAGCTGGGTGTTCATTCATTGTTGTAAATCTACTTGTTGCCTCTGCTTCTTTGCAGGGAAATCAGCAACACACATCAGAGTATGTCTGCTTTTCGATAGCTAAGTCAGTTTCAGGTTCTGTTTTCCAGGTTTCAAAATTTTATTGGTCTTGTCTCTCTATTTTGTTGCCTTTTATCATGTGTTTATGATGTTTGGAAAAACTTTTACTGTTGTTTCAATGGAGTTGTTGAAGGGAAGCAAAAGTAAATTCATGCATTCAGTGCCCTGCTATTAACCAAAATGGGCTTAACATTGGCATTTTGGTAAATATCAAAGAATGTGTAAAAAAAAAAATCTGTGCATTTCTGGATCCTACTTTTTTCCCCCCTCCTGGAGGACAGAGATTCTGTATCTCTGAAACATTTATTATTCTCACTTCTATATCTTAATTGTTGCAAGAACTGGAATTTCTCTTACGCCACAAGTCCCTCTGTAAGCAAACAAATATTTTCCTACAGGAGCGATGTTATTCCTTACCTTACTAATCTAATAAGTAGAAAAATGCCCATCATATACTCTTTAGTCTTCTGAATGAAAACAAATGAGGTGTTTTGATTTTGAGAAAGGCTGCTCACCCCTCTTCATTCCACAGAATTTTCGATTGGCTTTGTTTTGCTAATTACTATAGAAAGACTACCTTTGTGAAACAAATCTGATTATCTGATTCTTCTTAGTATATTTTTAAGTTCTCTCTTGTTCCAAGGCAAAGTATAGCAAAACCTAGTGGCTAAAAACAGTCATTTTATGTTCACAGTGTTGTTGGTCTGGGAATTCTGGAAGGGCTTGGCCCAGTGGTCTTTTTCACTCACAGGCCTGGCACCTTGGCCTGTCTTCATTCCCCTTTCATCTTTTCCGGGTGTCTTCATGTGTCTTGGGCTCTCACAGCATGACAGTCTCAGGCTACCAGACTTCTCACATGGTGGTTGGGCTTCCCCTGGGGAAAGCATTCTATGAACACGTGTTTCAGAAAACAGAAAGTAGAACGGACCTCGGCCTGGACACTAGGATAACTTCACTTGTGTTTTATTAATTTGATCAGAGTAGTCACACAGCTTACCCATACTCATGGAGAGGTGACATAGAAGCCATGTCTCAAAGGAAAGACAAAGAATTTGCAGTCACCTCTAATCTGCTAATCTCCCCCTTCCATCCACCCACACAAATATATATGCATACCACCCATAAAAGATTTGACTAATTTCAGAGTCTAATTGTCATAATCCTATGCAAAGTGGATGGCTCAGCCATAAATACCTGCCTTGTTTAGGAGCACTTCACATCCTCTCTCTGCTCTCATTACTGTTGTCTGTGTTATGCCCAGAATTCGTGATCCCCAAAGACCACCAGGGAGCTGAGTCCGATGCAAAAGCAAAAGAGCCTTTATTCCAGCTAGCCTGAGCTCAATCCCTACCTGCACCAACCGACGCAGCGGTGAGATACGGGGTGGGGGTGGGGGGGGAGTTTCAAAAGCACAAAGGTTTTATTGGGGTCTAAGAGCAGTTGGTGACGTAATGGCTGTGGCCTCAGCCGATTGGCTGGGGCAGGGTCGGAGTCTTGTTAAACATGTCGCCAGGTGTGTTTTGATCAGGAAGTTTGAACGGGTGAGCGGGAGGTTAGTCAAGGGGAGGAGGCGTGGTCAAGGTGAAGGACACAGAACAAGATGGAGTCGGCCGGCTTAGGCCCGCCCTTTCAGTCTGTAGATACCTCTTTGGCAAAAAGTTCTCCCAATAGCTACAGCTGGTTAGACTTCGTATCCCAGAGCAGGGGAGAGCAGACTTGACCAAGTGAATTTTCTTAAGAGCCACCAACCCACCTGTACTACAGTGCTGGACTTGTCACATCGTTCCTGAGAGAGTGAGGCTGTGTTTGGATAATGCCCTCCATGCCATTCGGATGGCAGAACAAGATAAGGTATCTGCCAACTAAATGTCCTCTTTCAAAGCAGCAGCAGTAGAGGGAACTGTAGTGGCAGTTCCTGAATAAGAGGGAAAAATAACCTCATGGAAAAGACATGCTCTGGGCTTATCTGCCCACTTGATCTTCTACAAAAAATTACATAGTCTATGTACTGTCTTCATTTATATGATGGAGCCAGTAATTTCATTTCTAAGAGGTTATAGTCGGATTAAGGGCACTCACACTGAGTCACAGTGTCTGGAAAAGAATTTGATTACAATTTTTGACTTATTTTCACATTATTATTAAGGAAAAATATACAAACATAGTGATGTAACCAGTTAGAGTTGATGTCCCTTAGCATTCATTGTATCTAACACTATTGATATGTAATGTCAAAACATAGTGGGTTGTACAGAATCTTTGAATTGGTGCCAGTTACAAGTATATTCAAATAATCAGCATTAAGGAGCAATTTTAGATCCTTTCCAAACTTCCCATAGGATTAGCACTGTATGATGGTGGTGGTGGTAGTCAGCACCTCTCTTCTGACCTCTTTTCATATGGAGATGGCCCAGGCTCCGCTTGAAAACAATGGGATTTATCTGTTTCAAGTTCCAATGGATTCTAGCTTTGCCTGGAGGTTGCAATGCGGGGAATCTGCCCCTTTCCGTAGTACTTCCGTCTGTATGGTCAGCCCATTAGGACGTGGTCCTGCAGCTATTCCCATCATCCTTGCCTGTAGCTATTCCCATCATCCTCTTCACGGTCATCTTACGTGCTCTAATCACACATTGTTTTTCTGAGTATGCATGAAACAAGTGACTCATGCTGCACCCCTGATCTCCGTCATTGACCATTTTGAGGGTGTCGTGTTGGTAATAAAAGGAACTAAATACAGTGATGCTGCTGGGGGAGTACAAGCCATCACTCTGGCAGAGAAATAACACCAGCACACCCTGTCTTAGGCAACATGTGATGTGGCATAGAGGCATTACCTATAAATGAGTTCTTCGTATGGAGGAAAGTTTGTATCTCTCACCTATGGCCTGGAGCTTGTGGTCCTCAATCCATACTCTTACTAGTAATTATTTTCGCAAAAAAGATGCACCAGATTCAGAGACCCACAGATCTGGATTCTAATCTTGGTTCCACTCCTTAGTGGTTTTGTGTTTTAGGGGAAGATAATCACTTGGATACTTAGATTTTTCAGCTCTATAATATCTGTCTGCCTATCTATCTATCTATCTATCTATCTATCTATCTATCTATCTATCTCTGTCTAAATAATATAGTTAAGTAAGATAATATGTGTAAAGTTTCTAAAAAAGAAAACTGGCATATAACACTTGTTTCAACAATAACTGATACATGACTGTTTTTATTTTCCTATTTCACCAACATCCCCAACCAGATTTTTTGAAGCAATTGCCAGATACTATATTACATCATTGCATCTTGAGTTACTTCATTATATATCTTTAATGTCAAGGAAATTCTTTAATAACATAACTTTGGTAAAATTTTGACCCCTAAGTTACTAACAATTAGTATTATTAATTGTTAATTCATATCATCAAGATCTAGAAGTGTCATCAAATTCACTTTCAATTTGTTTAGTTAGTCTTGGATAAACTACTTAATGGGCAGAATTGTGTACTTTCATACAGAGATCTGTAAGTCGGTTTTTTCTCTCTGATGTTAGTAACTGATGGTCATTGTTTGGATCTATTAATACATTAAGGGGTTATAGGATGGTGATACTTTATCATTCTTTATTGTGTATTAGCTGAAATATTTCCATAAAGGCACAGTTCCTTTCTTTAACTGTAGTATAACTCCTATAGAATAGCAGAATAAATATTTAATTTCTCCCCTATATTTACTAGTTTTAGTGTAATACAGTCATTTCCTGGCATATTTAAGAGTAATTGTATTTATAATGTACTCTATTTTCATAGCTCTAGTTCAATATTCTTATTTTATTTTTATTGATAGACTTTATTAGGACAGTTTTAGGCTTACATAAAAATTGAGCACACGGTATAGAGAGTTCCCATATAGTCCCTTTCCCACACAGAGCTTTCCCTGTTATTAACGTCTTACATTAATGTGATACATTTGTTACAGACAATGAACCAATATTGATACATTGTTATAATTCAAGTCCATAGTCTACATTAGGATTCACTGTGTGGTGCATAGTTCCATTGCTTTGGGAAATGTACAACAGTCCTTGGAATACTTATTTTGAAAGTATTTTTTTCCCCACTCCGTGGGTTACCTTTTCATTTTCTTAGCAGTGTCTTGCACAGAGTGGATGTTTTTAATTTTAATGGAGTTCAGTTTATTAATTTCTTTCTCTTATGGATTGTATGTACTTTAGTATTGTATTTAAAAGGACTCACCAAATACAAGGCCACCTAGATTTTTTTCCTGTTACCTTCTAAATGGCTTATAGTTTGGCATTTTACATTTAGATCTGTGATCCATTTTGAGTTGTTATTGGTGAAAGGCATAAGGTCACCATCTAGATTAAGTTTTTTGAGTGTGAATGTCTAATTTTTTCAGAACCATTCATCAAAAGGACAATCCTTTCTCCATTGAATTGCTTCTGCTCCTTTATCAGAAATGTGCTAACTCCATTTGTGTGGGTCTATTTCTGAGTTCTCTATTCTGTTCCATTGATCTATTTGTCCATTCTTTTCCTTTAACAATATTGTCTCCCTTTCCATGAATGTAGAATATCTGTTTATATAGATACTTGATATTTTTAATCAGTCTTTTTTTTCAGTTTTCTTCATGTAGACTTTGTGCATATTTTGTGAGAGTTATGCTGTAATATTTCATTTTTGGTAATGTTAATATAAGTGATATTGTGCTATTATATTCAAATCCTCATTGATCATTGCTAGTAAAAAGGAAAGCAATTGGCTTTTGTATATTAACCTTGTGTCTTGCAAACTTGCTATAAGTTTTTTAGTTCCAGGAGTAGTTTTGTAGGTTTTTGGAGATTTTTCTACATAGACAATTGTATCACCTGTGAATAGATAATTTTACTTCCTTTTTTTTCCCAGTCTGTATAACTTTTATTATATTTTCTTCTCTTACTGTATTGCCAGGCTTTCTAGCATGATATTGAATAAGAGTAGTGAGAAAGTACATCCTTTCTTTGTTGCTAATCTTAGCAGAAAAGCATCCAGTTTTTCACAATGTTAGCTGTAGGTTTTTGGTAGGTGTTCTTTATCCAGTTGAAAACATTGCCTTCTATTCCTAGTTTCCTGGGTGTGTTTTATCATGAATGGTTGTTGGATTTTGTCAAATGCTTCTTCTGCATTTACTGATTGGATTTTCTATAAGATTTTTAAAAATATTTATTTTTGAGAGAGAGAGACAGATAGACAAAGCATGAGTGGGGGAGGAGCGGAGAGGGACAGAGACACAGAACCCAAAGCAGGCTCCAAGCTCTGAGCTGTCAGCACAGAGCCTGAAGTGGGGCTCAAATGCATGGACTGTGAGATCATAACCTGAGCTGAAGTCAGATGCTTGTTTAACTGACTGAGACACCCAGGCTCCTCTATAAGATTTTTTTTTTTTGGTAGCTACTTCTTTGTTTTCAGAATCTTCATATATTGAAGATACAATATTTCAAGTAACAGGGGCACCTGGATGGCTCAGTTGGTTAAGTGTCCGACTTGAGCTCAGGTCATGATCTCACAACTTGTGGGTTTGAGCCCCGTGTCTGGCTTTGTGCTGACAGCTCAGAGCCTGGAGCCTGCTTTGGATTCTGTGTCCCTCTGCCTCTGCCCCTCCCCTACTCACGCTCTGTCTCTCTCTCTCTCTCTCTCTCAAAAATAAATAAGGATTAAAAACATTTAAAAAACTGCAAGTAACAAAAAAATTTGAATAGACAAATAATGTGTTTGATAATCAAACTCAAGACTCAAAGTGATCTGATAGGTTAAAATGTCAAGCTGAAACCTATAAGATAAAAGTTAAGTCCTGCATACCTCACTAAATACAAAATGGGGGAAAAATGCCTTCACAGGAGTTCTTGGAAGAAGTATATAGCAAAATTTTGTTGACAAAAGTTTTAATATTAAATAGTACCAAGACCTGGTTAATTAACACCTGTTTTGGAGTATTTAGTTTCTGTCTTCTGGGTGGCAAATTTTAAGAGAGTCTATATACACAGTGTGTGTCTTGTATTAATTTTATAATGATCTCTCTTTTGCTTACAGGACCACAGTGTGACAAGCTAGTATAGATAATAGCAAAAACCAAAAGCTAGAAAAATGGAGGAGTTAATGTGGCTGTGCAATAAGGATCTGAAAATACTTCATGGATTGTTAGTATAAAAGAAAATATAGGTATGTTTTTTATTCTTACAGAGCAAAACTATGAGCAGGGGCTAAGATTTAAAAGTAAAACATTTTCAAAATCAAAACCAGGAAATTGGCATTGGTACAGTAATGTTAGAAAAAAATAGCAAAATGTATTGTGAATACATGTATGTATCATCCTGACATCCCTATACTTGAGGTATATGGTTTCTTTTCAGTTGCTGGATAGCATAAGACAAGTCCCTGGGATAGGGTGTAGAAGAGTTGCTACATGGGATAGAGTGTCAGGCTAAAAGAAGTCTAAAGATACCTTAGCACTCAAAGTCTCTAATTCTCCTAGAGCTCATCTGAAGAAATAGATTCTGACCATAGGGCACTTGTGTAACTTTGGGGTGGGGATTCTGAGCTGCCGGGGCAAGGTAGAGAGAACATAAAAGACTAGCTACCAAGAGTTGGTAGAAAATGAAAATGACAGAAAATACTTCTCTCTCAATACTGCATGAGTGAATAAGTGTGCAAACGCACATCCTTACAATTATTACTAGCATGAATAGTACATCCTTCATGCTTCCTGTGGGAATTGTGAAAGGCAGCTCAGTTTTGCAAGGCTATTCCCTAGAAATAAGAATAGCTCTTAAAACACAGAGTAGTTGGGGTAGAGTATTCAGGAGTAGGACTGACCTCAAGAAAACAAATTTGCTTCGAACTTTCTATGGGGCAGGAGAGCTTAAAAGATCCCACCCAGAATTTTATTCCGTCTTAAAATCAGTATCAAAACATTGCCACCATTCAGCATCAGAGGGCTCATATCAGAAGGAATTTTAGTTGCTAAAACAGAAAGAGACATCTATAAGTCAGTTAAGGAGTTAATCTGGCAAGTTATGACCCTTTAATAAAGAAGCATTCCTTTGGTTAAGATCACTTATTAGCAAGGGGCGAACCTCTAGAAAATAAATGGTTAGGCTTTTTTATTCTTCTTCTACGTGAAGCACCTAATGGGATTTTTTTTTGAATAGAGTGAACAATTAGTTGGTATTGTTTCTGGTATGAATAAATTGAAACCGAATACATTTTTTGTTGTTGTTTAAGGGTAATAGAGAAGATGACAGTAGCCTTCGTCTGCTAAATAACTCCATTACAATTAGGGAGTCAAAAGAAACGATAGTTTTAGCAGATTATTAGAATTAAATTTTATATTAATTACACTGTCAAAAAAATGAATACAATTTAATTCAAGTCAGCAAGCTTTGACTATATTATTTATATAAAGATACTTAAAACTCAATTTAGTCTTATGAAGCCTGAATGTAAATAATATAGTTGGAATTGACTGAAGAATTCAGTCTGGAATGAAATCATATCTTCTTTTGAGGTCCTGTACACTTAGGTCATATTCAGTGATTGGCTTTCAGGTTTTTTCCCTTAAATGTTAACACTCTCATTGTGAGAGACCTAATTGACACATTTCCAATTATTCTTTTATGCTATTCTAAATATATGCCACTGACAGTTAAGAAGTATCCCAATTAGGAATATAAGGGCTTAAACTTGCTTCTTGTGGAGGGAGAGTCCATGAACTGTCAGTGTGCCCTACCCTGTACTTTATTGACATAAAGCAGTGAGCCCATCCCCCCCACCCTCAGCTGACCCATCTACCACATTCTGCCTGTTCATGGGCAATCTGTGTAAAAATACATATTCATCAGTAGAACACTCAAAAAAGACGACTTTCCCAAAACAGCAGAGGTTATTTTTATTGTTTCTTATAGTTGAATTTGGACTAGAACAAATTGCCATATTCTGTCTCTAAACAAATGCTATTTCTGAAGCAACATGGTTGCATCTGACTGATGTTTAAATTGTGACTGGTCATGTGATTCTGACACAGTGAGCCCAGTGATCTGGCTAGATTGTTGGTGCTTATTAACTTCTTAAAGTAAAAGGAAAGAAGCACGTTGGGTGGGCATCCTTATAGGGCATTAATATAACACCCTCATTCTTATTAAATGAGATACATAAAAATGAAGGACACGACGTTTTCCCCAATGCAAACATGCTGCTTTCCAATAATGTTACTATAAAAGGCAGAACAACATAGACTTCCAAATGCATTTTTGTTACTCTCCTGATGAAACAAACAAATTCATGCCAACATGGCTTTGTGTATATTTTGAATCTCCACAGATTGTTATAGTTTTTCCTATTTTACATCCCACCATAATTTTTCTTTGGCAGATCAGCCCAAATTGTAGTTTATTATCTTTAGAGGAGTAAATGAGAGGGGTGACCAATGCCCTGGACCAAGTAACAGAGGGGCCTCTCTCTCGTTTAGACAAGCCTTGCTAGTTAAGCAAGTGCTGTTGGTATGTGACCTCCCTTCAGGTTCTCAGAGGTGAGGTCTCCGACCCATCCTGGCCCTGTCATTTGCTGACGTCCCCAAAACCCCAAACCTGCCCTCCCATTCAAGAAACAGCAAGAACACTAAGGGAGATACTCGGGTGGCAAAGAAATTTCTTTTCAAAAGCCAATGCCACTGGAGACTGCAGTGTGGTGGTGAGGTTTCTGGAGCTGTGTCTGTCCTGACCTAGAGGTGAGGAGCATCAGAATATACTGGTGGGAGTTACCGGGGATCTGGAAGGATGGAGCAGTGGCCTATGTATCTTATTATCTAGTATCCTAGAATGATACCTGACAGATTAATGAGGAGTCAGGAATGAAGTAATATAGTCAGAGATCATTGGTGACACAGGATTTGAAGATCTATCAAATTTCTAGTTAACTCCTTCTACTTGTAGAAAGGTCACAGATGGGTAATTGGCAGGTAGGGTCAGTAAGAGGACATCCAGACTAAGGAAGAGTGGACACTTAAATTTACTATGAAAATCCTCTGTCTTTCCTAAATTATTTCTTGTCCTTTCTGGAATATGTGTATTTCCTGTAGAGAGCTGGTGCTTTTGAAGCAAAGGCCAGTTTCCATCCTTGTATGAGCCACTGAACCTCAGAGGAAAAAGAATAACAAAACATAAAACAAAAATTTCACAAGAGTAACAACAAAGGAAAAGGGCTAGAAAGTAAAATTAGAAAAGCAACTCAAAGTGTATATTATGCTAACACAAACCTATAAAAAATGCATGGTTTCACAAGGTCCAGGGATGCTTTTATTAGCTGGTATAACAGAATGGTTTTTTGGCTTGGGGAAAGTGACTTGGGATTCCAAGTCAGATATAGATATAGATATAGATATAGATATATACATACACAAACGTATATACTCCTACATATATGTACAGATGCATGCATGCACATGTGTATGTGTGTGTATTTGCCTATGCACACATGTGCACATGTATGTATATGTATAAGCTTCAGATGTGTGTGTATATATATAAAGTTCAGATATATGTATGTGGATATGTGTAAAGTTTATACACACACACACACACACACACACACACACACACACACACCAAACTGGCTATCTTCCAAAGTGGTATTTTCTTAGGATACAAAGTAAACCTCCATTGTAGGCCAAACCAAACTAACTCATATATTACACAAAGCCACTTAATAATTTATTCACACCATGGGCCTGGTACTAGAATGGGCCTTGAAGATGTGATTCACATCTGAGAAGACAGGTGTCACTCACATAGAATTGTTAAATTATAATTGTGTTAAATGCTATTGGAAAAGGACATTTAGAGTTTCACTTGGATTTTCCATGGCTTTTACACATTAACAGCTTAACATAACGGAATGAATTGATCTTTTAAAAATTCCCTTGTTCTAGCTAAGAAAAGGAACTAAATTTGAGAAGAGAGAGATGAGAACAACTTCCCCTCAGGCTGAGCTTCTCATTCCATTCAACTTTTCTATTCAATGTGCCCCACACTTGGCTTACATTCTTTAGCCAGTGGGCTTTCATATTCTCTCATTTAGAAGTGCTTTTTATCTCCCTTAAGGTTAGCTCAAATACTATTCCCTCGTTGGGGTGCCTGGGTGGCTCAGTCAGTTAAGTGTCTGACTTCAGTTCAGGTCATGATCTCGCAGTTTGTGATTTCGAGCCCCGCGTTGGGCTCTGTGCTGACAGCTCAGAACCTGGAGCCTGCTTCAGATTCTGTGTGTCTCTCTCTGTCTGCCCCTTTCCTGCTTGTGTGTGCGTGCTCTCTCTCTCTCTCTCTCTCTCTCAAAAGTATATAAAAAATATTACTTCCTTATTGATGCTTAACTGGGGTTAATAATTGTTGGAGGAGGTCATTGAGAAGACAACCTCAGGTTGACTCTCAAGCTGGACCCAAGCAATCAGAGGCTCCTCACCCCCTCACCTAACCTTGGAATGTGTGTTCTGCTCACTCTTCCCACAGTGTGAGCCCTTTTCAAGGACACAGCCTTAAAAGAGTAATGTGTTGTTGAGCTGTGTCAATGGTGGACATGACTAAACCCTACAAGGCCTCTCTATAAACTGATTCTGATGGGTGGTTGGGTGTGAAGATACACTCACCTTGCAGCCACCCACCACAACCCTTGTGTGTAAGTTCCCTTGCTGTTTAACCTGATATCCACTGATCTGGACCAGTCTGCCCCTCTCTTAGGTCTCTCCTTGCCCTCTGTGTACAGAGGCTAATTTGCAAGCCAACAGTTGGCAATCGTTCCCTTTTCTTTACCCTTTGCTATTTTAATATCTTTTATAGTTCTTACCCAATTAACTTTTGAACCTTATTTTTCAACTGAGGTTGGAAACTAAACAAAGGCAATTCTATCCAATCCATGTGATGTGATTTATTAAATTGTGCCTTTTCTCTTTTTGCCAGTTCAGTAATAGAAGAAATTATTTTATTTGTCTTACTGATAGGATTAAAAGGTCAATTAAGTATTCTCCATAGAAGGACCTGTTTGTGTGCTGTGAGACCATGTTTTCAGAAGAGAACAGCAAAGTGAGAATCATATATATTTAAATACAATAAAATATCAGTAATAGCAATTAATAAAATTAGTAAACATAATTTAATGGTAACCTCTGAGTTTCTCATTCAAACTTCATGAAAAATTCTTTAAAGTTTTGTCAAAACTATGCAGAGATTGATAATAAACCAAATATAATACAGAATTCACTTCCTTAGGCTAAATGGAATACCCAACTAAGATTATTTTCAATTTTCATGATTCTGTAACTGGAACTAACTGAAACTTTCTTTCTGCATTAGCACGAGGTTACTACTCCAGGAAACTCTTGCTCAGGAAGACAAAAGTGGAAAATAACATTATTATTTTAGGAACTCTCCGGAGGCCTTTTAAATGAGCATTAGACTCTTCACTTTTTCAGTAGGTAGCATGGAAAGTCTACTTCTGAAAGAGTATCTTTGGAACTCTCCTTAAGCCCTTAGCTTGCAGTGTCTGTCCTTTCTAAACGATTAGATCATGAACCTTACTCAATTGGAATCAAATACACTGCCTTAAACCAGGCTCCCCAAACCTCATAAGTACCCAATTTTTCTGTCCCCATTCTAAAATGCTACTAAAATTCTGTCAAAATAGCAATCTCCTTGACCATAATAACCCATTTCCCCTTATGAACAGGTAATTTTGGTAGCATTTTATCAATTCTAATAAAATGAACAAAGTCATTTTTTATCCACTGAGAAAGTTTATGTATGCCCATCAAACAAATTTTTATAAATTCAATAAATTTTTGGTTTAGAAAAAAAAAGACGTCTGTTTAAAGTAGTACTTGGCATTTTTATGGAATGTATGAAGCTGTATCTTCATAAAGTGGATAGTGTTTGAAACTTCAAGTATATCCAAGCTTTTATTAAGTACAAAAATGTACCCCAAACCATTTCCTCTGATTACTTGGTACTTTGGAGCTTATACATGGGCTTTCATTTATTCAAATAAAAAGGTTGAAATCTGGCATTCCAGTACCACAGAAGCAATGAGTTTCCATTCTTAAGTCATCCTAAATCACTTTGCTTCTAGTTTTTCTTTATGAATACTTGTGCTTTGTGACATAGCTTTTCATCACTTGATTCCCCCTGTACAGTTTCTTCTCAGAATAATGATGTTTCTGGAACTTACCTTGCTTAAAGTTACTGAAATAGCATTAGCTTTGGATTTGGGTGGACCTGAGTTTTGCTGTTTGTTCTGATTCCTTTCATCTCTATCACGTTTGATTTGATTCCTGTTCCTATCACCTCTATCACCTATTGAAAATAACTTCTTCTTTCTAAGCTTCAGGTTCCTCAACTGCAAAAGGGGGATCATGTTAATAACTTCCATATTTGTTTGGAAGATGAAAGGGGAAATGTAGGGAGTATTCAGTCAATCATGTGCCTTTTTGTATTTATCCTGTTATTCAAGGGATTCCCTTTGATGAAGGGTAGTTTCTTCTCCTAGATGACTCTACTTTGGGTTATGATGTGCCTGCCACTGCGACATTTCTTTAACTGGGGTGCTTCTTGAGCTTATGGTACTTCCTTCCAAAGTGTTCCATGACAGATGTATTTTCCCAGAGCCTACATTTCAGTTGTTCGGGGAGCTCCACCTCCCGGCAGAGCTTTATGTCATGGTTTAACCTAATGTCAAAATTGTGGGCCAAATGTATTGCCCAAGTTACTTGTTTCACTTTAATCTTTTGGATTTTTAAAAATCTGTTTTAAACCATAGCAAATCTATCCTATAACCTCATGCACTTTTTACATTGCCAATCTTTATTCATTCTCATATGTACTTTAAAAAATATAATTTTACGATTCTATACTCTGAGATTTCATATTTAATACACATACCTAAGTCATGGCTCGTAATAATTTTTTCAACATCATATTTCAGACTGCCCTACAATGAATTGACCTCTCTTTGTCCTCAAGCAAAGATCCCCTGATAAGTTTCAAAAACATGGAGTTGTGTAACTAAAGGGGAATTTTAAAGGTAAAATCAGTCAGTGATTTAACATACTCTGTGAGGGAACAACTCCATTGGATAGCTCCTCCACATATCTAAAGCATTGCACCTTATTTGTTTGTGAAGACCATTCTACTAATCTACCACAATCTGTATAGCATCTGTTGGCTTTCCTATAGTGAGGTTAGATTTATAAATTCTAGTAAATACAAACCAGAAGAATCTTGAAGTTGATCCAGTCCAGTTATCTTATAAACAGCTAGAGGCTCAAAGACTTGCTCAAGGTCACACTGCCTATTTATAAGAGATTTGTCTTTAGTACTCAGATTCTGTAACTCCCAGCCCAGCACTGTTTCTGCTTTACCTCAGCTTTGGTTTGATTCATGCTCTTTCTCACTGTCTCCGTTGGATTAATGGTACACATTTGTGAGATGGATGACCTGGGCTGTTGTCATTTTTCTAAAGAGATGTCCATCTACCCTCTTCAGCTCAACGGAATCCATGCAAACTTTTCTTTCAATGTCTCCTTTATTTCTGTCATCTCTGGAAAAATGAGAAAAATTCCAGTACCAGGCATTGCATTGATCCCATTGGAAAGCCTTTTCATCATAAATAACAACAAATAGTTGTTGAACATTCACTGTGCTTATGGTATACTTTATCATTTTCTTTTTTCTCCTTATGCTGTGTGTCTCCTTTAAATTTGTATACCATTTCCAGAGGATATGCTTAAAGTTATTTTGCTTAAAGTTATTCTCAGTTTCTTGTACCCTAAGAAATAATCCATGTTTGAGCCTGATTTTTTACATAGGTATTTACTTGTGGGGAAATGCAAACCTCACATACTGGTTAAACTTCATATGTTTACTTCACAGGAGGCCTCCTTTTTGAGAGCAAGGTAATCAAACTGCCTTCTATAATAGATGTTGGATTTATTCAAAACCAGACAAATGTTCCTGTGGCTGTACTACTTTCCTATAAATAAATAACTTGAAAAAGAAAATGTCATAAAGTTACTATGGCTGTGTCCTCTATATAGAACAGAGTGGATGCAAATAAAGGCCAGTTCAGTGCTTAATGGGTCAGTCTGGGGAAGAACGAGTGGTCTTGGAGATGGTAATAAGTGTATAGATTTGGAAAACCAGAGCTAAAGAATTTGCTGGTGGATTGGATATGGGGTGTGGGGGGAAAAAAGCTGAATCAAGCATGATTTCTATTCTAGATTTTTAACACATCTGTTCAAATTGCAGTGTTGTTTTCTAAGATAATAGAAAAGATTTGTGGGAAGAGGTGTCAAGAATTTCAGACTCCTTGTTGAAGCAAAAATGTCAGGTTGGCTGTGGTGCTGGAATTCCTGGGAAGACACAGGAATTTCACCGTGTTGGTCGTATGTTCCAAACACGATGGAGTTAGGGGAGGTCAGGCAGTAAGAGTGTGAAATGATGACTGGGTTAAATAACAAGCAACAGGGATTGAAAAGTAGCATCCAATGAGGTAGAAGAGATGAATGAGTACTAAAACCCATAATGACAGAGGAAATGATCAGCTGTGGAGAATGGCACTGAGAGGTTGAGGGCACAGGGATGCCCATTGGTCTCACTTGGCAACTTGCAGCTCATTGGTGATGTTGACAAGAAGGATTTTAGAGATGTAAGGAGGGGAGATGAGCAATCAGAGTGGAGATGAGAGAGTGGAGGCGGAGGAAAATAGTGTCAGCAGGAGGAAAATGAGCTCAACACATTTAGAGATGGAAGAAATGGGGATTGTGGCTGATGAGGTAAAGAGGGCTAAGAGTTCATTTTTTTAAGTAGATAGAGAATATTACAGTGTAACTTACTCTAATTTTGATGTATAGTAAATAATTTTGTTTGTTGTTACTCCTGACTTCTCATTAGCCACCACCTACTGGCTAGAGTGGTGGGGGGGGGGGGGGTTGGGGGAAATCTAAGTATTCTTTCAGGTTAAAATTTAATCCAATCTGATAAATTATCTTTTATTTTTTAATGTTTATTTGTTTTTGAGGGAGAGAGTCAGAGCGTGAGCAGGGAAGGGGCAGGGAGAGAGGGAGACACAGAATCGGAAGCACAGAGCCTTACGCAGGGCTCAAACCACAAACCACAAGATCATGGCCTGGGCTGAAGTCCAACGCTTAACCAACTGAACTACCCAGGTGCCCCTGATTATTTGAATTATCTTAAAAAAGGATTTCTAGGGAAAAAGTGCTCAGGTTTTTAATTTGCCTCCTACAACTTCTCTCTAATCTGGCTTTTCTCTCCTGGGTCTAGGACAGGGCATTGCTACTTTCACATCCCTGGGGTGAACGGAAAAAACTCAGATCCTATGAGGACCCCTCTTTTCTCCTGGTTGATTCCAGATATTTCATACTAAAGTCTGTAGCTGCTCTAACTCATGACTTGTTCACTCTTGTGCGTCCTCTGGCTTACTCAAAGCTCAAGGCCTTTCAGCTTCCATTCTCTTCCTGAGGCCTTATGTTTTGTATCCTGGAGACCAGCCTGTGTTACAGTCATTTTATGGGACAAGGCAGACCCTATAAAATGCACACAGCATCCAAGTACCCACACACTGAGGACACATTCAGATATCTAAACTTTGAGGTCGCCCTTTGTCTGGCAACACTATATGCACAAACTAGTAAAATTAGGCCTTGGTTGAGTTCTGAAAGCCAGTCAGACAATTAGTCTCGTTCCTGAGTCATAAACCCAGAGTTCCCACTGTTGGTGGTGGTATCCTCACTTACTCAGTGTCAAATATATTCTCCTTTTACCAAAGCCAGAGAGAAGACTATTCAGACACTCATATGTGGCATCCTCCCTCTTTCTGGAGCCAAAAAGAGGCAAATGTTAATACGCATCCCCTCTCTTTCTGTCTTGGTGTCCTTTATTTAAATATGGGAGGTAAGGAAATTCAGCTCCTCATTTATCTTCCAGGCTGAAGGATTCCTTAGATAAACTAGGAAGAAAGTCACGTACTAAGAAAGTAAAAGCCAAAAGTTCATGAATTAGGAGTGTCTGGGTGGCTTAGTCGGTTGAGTGTCTGACTCTTGATTTTGGCTTAGGTTATGATCCCAGGGTCATGGAATGGAGCCAGTGTCAGGCTCTGTGCTGAGTGTGGAGCCTTCTTGGGATTCTCTCTCCCTCTCTCTCTGCCCCCTCCCCTGCTCATGTGTTCTCTCTCTTGATTTCTCCCAAATACATATTTTTTAAAAAAGTTTATGAATTCTCTGAAACATATTACCCCTGTTAGACATTTTAATGTGTTGGTAGAAATGATCTAGTGGAGATAAAGAAACCAATAGAAGAGAAAGGTCCTTCTTAGGGAGGAGAGATGGGAATGTGATGCACAAATGGATCTGTCAATTTTTGACAGGTCCAGAGACATTTCATGCATCTTTTTTTTTTTTAACTTTTTAAATGTTTATTTTTAAGAGAGCAAGCAAGTAGGGGAGGTGCAGGGGAGTGGGGGACAGAGGATCTGAAGCAGGCTCAGTGCTTACCGCAGTAAGCCCAATGTGGGGCTCCAACTCATGAATTGTGAGATCGTGACCTGAGTCAAAGTAGGACGTTCAACTGACTGAGCCACCCAGGTGCCCCACTTCATCTTAATAGCTGACCACAAGGTGGGAAAGGTAAGTATAGATGCAGAAGGGTGGGCACTGTGACAGAGGAAACATGGAGTCCTTCACATCTGATTTCATCTGTGATCTCCATGAGATGGGAGACAAGGTCATCACTTGTATTTGAGAAGAGAGAATGCCAGAGAACTGCTCTCCAAAAAGAAATATTTTATAGTTTTATTTCACATAAGATGTTTCTCATAATGTAATTACTTTTCTCTGTGTGGTGCTCTTCTGTTCCAAATGCACTAACTTACAGGTCTATATAATTTTATTCATTCTCTCTTGAAGATAAAATATTTTGTCCTTGATGAAATGTAGGGATATCATTGCATGGAGTTAGTAGTTTCATTTACCTGTCAGGATAGATGGGACAGATTTGGGATTGATGGGAAAATTTCCAGTGGATCTACCTTGTTTTCATTCCCAGTAGAAATAATGACATGTTTGTGTATGCCTATCAGTGCAGTCATTAGGTATGTTCTAAAAAATGCCTGGTTAAGAGTAATCAGAAAAAACTCTTAAGGTTATGGGAATGTCAGACTGAGTAATTTGAACCAAACCTATTACTGATTATAATTTAAAAATATAGATGAACTAAAAAAAAAAAAAAAACACAGACCAGTGTGTAAGCATCAAATAGTCAACATGATAGTGAAGAGATGAACTGGACCAATGTAGGAGAAGAAAGAATTGAGAGACCTGGGCCTGGAATTTGGAATTGCTTTGGCTCAGGAGCATTTGCCAGTTCAGAGGAGGATCTGAGCAGTCTTTGACAGAGTTTCAGAACTTCAGGGACAAAGGTTAGAGTCCATTGCTTGCCAAAGGTGAGGTGTCTGAGTAAACTTCCCTGACTTAAATTTGAGAACCAAATCAAGAGGGCAGATTGAACCAGAATCAAACCATCTTGGAACAGATGTCAAGTCATGTAGGTCACCCAGAAGAATTGGATTAAGCTGATATTTCCAGGCAACTGGAAAGCAAGTGAAAAATATTATTTTAGGCCTCAAATTATTTCTAGCAAATTTTTAAATACTATGCCTGGCATCCAGAGATAACAAGAGGCATGGGGAAGAGACAACATGGAAGGGTACCACTACAAAAGACAGATGACAAAGACCTGTAGATATGTCACATAGTGGAAATATGCTCAGACTGGGGAAAAATATGTTCACTGCACTCATGGAAATAAACGTTGAACCTAAACGTGTTATCGAGGATTTGGAAACTATGTAACATGACATTGTAATTTTAAAGAAAATAATTGACTAGGAATTCTAAAACTGAAAAATAAAGTGACTAAAATTAAGAACTCAGGAGGTGGGTTTAAAGACATACAAGACACAGGGGAAGAGAAAATACACGAATCAGAAAATAGATCAAAAGACACCATCCAGAATAACGCTGAAGAAGTAAAATGCAGGAAGCACAAGATAGAGGGTAAGAGACACAGAGGATGGTGTGAAGTTTATTATATATTTACCTGGAGTCTCAGAAGAGAGGAAAGAGGGCATAAGACAAGAGAAATATTTGCAGCGATAATAATTTCCCAAAACTTTTGGAAGACATTAAGGAACCAAATCACAAAGCTCCATTAATTTCAAGTAAACCTGTGAAACCTAATTCAGGGGAAGACTGGAATACATCAATGAATTTTGTACTATTGGTAGAGTGTTTTGTTTGAATTACTGTGTTAATTTTCTTGTACAGTTGATCTAAACTGGGAAAATACTTGCTGGTTAGATGTTTTGTTTTAATATATTTAAACATTTATAATTAGCCTCAGTTGTTTAAAAACACATCTAAAAATGATTGAAAGTGGTTTGTTTTATAAATTGGCTATACATTGTTTTTATATGATGTATCTTGTTTGTGAATCCAGTTTGTCTTAGCAGACAATGAAAGAAAAATAATCCCAGCAATATGCAAATTATCGCAGATTGAAAATGTGTGCTGAATTTATATATATTTACTTCAATGTAGTGAGCTGAAATCACCATTGTCTTATCAGGTTGCAAACTTTATAGAGATTTGTTCAGAGTTTTTAATATATTGGGGAAAAAAAACTCTCCAGTCTCTGGGCTTTTCATCCCCCTCCCTTTCTTTCTTTCTTTCTTTTTTTTCCTTTGGTGGACATATGGACAGGGTTGAATAATGTAAAAGATCTTAGAGAAAAGGCTTCATACTTCTGTATATCTACCATCTAATTTTTTAATTAAGAGTGACTGCAGTTGGCATCTACTGATGCCGCCATATGTTGGGAGAGATTATGTAAATGACAAAAGATTCCCCATATCCCAGTTTTTGCTTCTGACTTTGAGACATTCTCTTGTGTTAAAATTTAAATCTAAAGCTGAGATGAAGTTTCCAATTACAAAGTGCAATTGTCCTCCTTGAGCTATAGATGCCGGATGGTAACCTCAAAAATTTCCCACCAGAGGCTTAACCAGGAGTCAAGTGATGCAAGGAAATAAAATAAATCTTGGCTGATTTCTAGGAAATCACCTCCCACCTGGCACAGGCCCATATCGGGCTTCAGAGTGATCTTCAGAGAGACATGGAGAACAGAGCTGAGTGACTCTTCACAGCAGGGCTGTGCTGCCCACGGGACTATCTGGGGAGCACTGAGGGCAGAAGGAAGTCACAGGCTGGTGAATCTTGCTGAAGGCTGACACTGATAACCCATCTGTCAGTGACACTGGCCAAACCACTTCTCCCCTTCCATGTACCAGGAGAATTTTGAAGTGCAATATTGGGGAACAGGTGTTAACAAACCATTTTGTATTTTTTTAAAGTTAATTTGTTTTTGAGACAGAGAGAGACAGAGCATGAGCGGGGGAGGGTCAGAGAGAGACGGAGACACAGAATCCGAAGCAGGCTCCAGGCTCTGAGCTGTCAGCCCAGAGCCCGACGCGGGGCTCGAACTCACAGAGCATGAGATCGTGACCTGAGCTGAAGTCAGACGCTCAACCGACTACCCACCCAGGCGCCCCAAACCATTTTGTATTTTTAACAACATTGTTTAATGGGAGTTTCTCATGTCTTTGTCACAAGCAAGGATGAAAATGCAGGCTTTCTCAAAGAGGGCCATGGGGGATGGAAGGAAATTAGTGCAGAGAAGGTGGAAGGTAAGTGGAACAGTAATTGGGAGAGGAATAAAACAGATAAAAAATTAATGACAAAAAAAAGAGAAAGTGTGCAACTTAGTACCGTATCAGCACTTGTTAATTTCATATGCTTCTTATGGAAAGTTTAATGGAGAAATTGAAATGAGAAAAAAATTAAGACATTAAAAATCTTCCATATTAAAGTACACTCAGAAAAGTTTTAGGTTTTCTTCCTGCCTCCTCCCGTTTCCTTCTCTTTCTTTTCAAAGCTTTCTCTTTCTTTTGAATTAAACCATGGAATCTCCTTTCATAGACATTTTGGGGAAACGATACTTTATCCTGTCTTTTAGAATTGTAGGGTCTGGTCTATGTAAATTTGTGATATTCCTTCCAGTCATTTGATCTTAACTTGTAGAGGCCTAGAGAATTATGTGAAATCTCCCTCAGTGGTCTGAAGGTTATTCAAAATGAGTTTCCTTAGACACTTAAAATGGCGAAAGAAAGGAAAAAAAGGAAGACTCCTCAGATGCATCAAAATATAAAGATTTTACTTTTAAATCTGCATTCTGTCATTGTGGGTCAAACCCTTTGAGGTCTGTCAAATCCTGGAACTGGCACTTAGGTCCCACTGTATGACTTTTCAACTGCCATAAGGGCCTGTTGCCACACTGGTGTTTCTGAAGCCGTTAGGACATTTCTACTGAGGTTTAGTGTATATATGGAGTCCTCCTGAGCCTATTTGTCAATGGGGAGTGAAACTTAAAGTAAAAAAATGAAAAATAAATAAATGATAGGATGACCAAGAATGGAACAGTGAGTGACAATAGCAAGTAGATCAGATTCTCAGCCAGATAGTTGAAGAAAGAGATAGCACATCTTGAAATTGAGGGGAAAGTGCACTCATTTGGGGGAAATACCACTAAAACCTCTCAACCAGGCAAAAGAGACTGAATGGGTGATCTATCAGGTCAAAATGACATAAAATCAGAAACGTAAGCAAAATTACTTCGATCTAGATTTTTATTACATCACCTTTAAAATATCAAGTCTCCCCAGAGTAACCTCCTGTATTTTCCTAGGAACCCAAACATGCACTTACAAAATGGGCCTGGATTGTGCCCCGAGGCCTAGTGAGTTGGTCATCCCTGCTGAATATAACCTCTGGCCTGGTCTGAGATGCACAGGAGTCCCTGTGAAGGGAAAGGCACTGCATAGAAAGTGACAGAGAAGACCACAGTTTAGTTTGTTTTGTAATGTAAAGGGGATTTTCCTTAATCTTCACAGTGAGGACAAAAAGAGTGTAGGAACATACTCAAAGCATGCTCATTAAAAATCAGTGCAAGCCAGCTGGATGAGGAATCTTGCCTGTTTCTCCTTCCCTGGATATCTGTTGGGAGTTGCAGCACCATTGGGTCCATCATCTAAGTAAGGCATTTGTAAAGGTCTTTTCTCTCATATGACCTTACTCATGATATCCCCTCCTGACTTACAGCATATGTTGACATGGTTTGCTAAGTATGCAGAATGGCTATCTGTATCAGAGACCAAGGACTAGAACATAGGTTTTCCTCATGCAAGGGTAGGATGGCATGGAGTGAATGTGCAATGTAGTCCAAGAAAATGGCTCTAAGCTTGTGTGTGTGTGTGTGTGTATGTGTGGTGGGGAGGGAGGTTGCTAATAACACTTGGGAGGATTAACTCATGAGTCACCTGATTTTTTTTCCAAGGGAATGTTTGGAAAAAACATGTCACTCCCTGCTGGTATGGTGGGGGTGGTGGTAATATGATGGGTAGAGGCATAAGGGACAAGGACAGGAATGTGGTAGGTATATAGGGAAAGCTGAGCAAGCCTCTTACCACATGTAAGGATGGTTCTGATTTTTATTAATGTTTCCATCTTTGGATTTGAACTTCTTGTTAACCTGTATTAAAAAGTCTTTTTCACAAGAGCATTACAAGGTAAAAGAAAGAATAGTGAAAATAAGATTACTATTAAAATGAAAAAAATGTACAGGGTTCAGAGAGTTAAAGTTCCATATGTAAAACGGTGGGAGAGGGAAAAACTAAAACTTAAAAGTTTTACAGTAAGACATTTAAAAACATTAAGGGCTTAAAAAAGGATTCAAAGCAAGGGAACAAGCTTAGGGCTAACAAGATTTTTAAATGACTGGATGAGATTCAACAAAAAAATGACCCATGAGGGAGAGTGAAAAATTTAAAAAATGCCTTCTGGTTTCGTTCTAATTAAGAAATAAAGGTAATGGGCAAAAATAGAAATGTTTGAAAAGTAAGCATTTTAAGTAAAAAAAAATCATTTTTGTAAGGAATTCTAATAACTAATACAACTTCTTTTTAGTACAGAAATGATTTACCTTTTAGAGGCAAAAGTAAAAGAGACCTAAATAAAACAAATAAAAAAAACACCCCAAGCATGATCCAAAGCATGTTGGTCATAAATCTCTTACTCAGTCTGGATCTAATTTCTCCTGTTTACTAGCTAGGTACCAAAACTATTTCTCTGATGCTAACTACTTTCACCTGCCTCATACTGCCCCACAACAGGTAGTATTTTGAACCTCCAGCTGGGAAGGACAGAGCTGGGTACCTTGATCCATTAGGCAGACAGATGATGAAGAGAAGAGATAAGAAGAGGGGAGTTCCTAGCTGCCCCCGCCCCTGAAAACATTCCACTTCTTACTAACTGGCAGAAGAAAGGGAAACTTAAAAAGTAAAAACAAAACAAAACAAAAAACAACAAAACATAAGAATAAGGTCCAAGGTCCAAGCAGGGATCAAAGCAATTATGTTCAAGTAGCAGTAAATATTATTAAAATGATGCTTCTTTGATGAGAATGTTCACATTTCATTTTTCTTGCTGGGTTTGTTTTTATGTCTTATAATGCAGCTAGACAGTAAAGTTTAATGTTCCTTGTGCTCAGTGAGCACATACATAGGATTTGAGCCTTTGCTTATAGAATTCTCTTACCCTCCCCACTCATTTATGTGGATATATATAGACCCCATTTTTTAAAAACCAACTCAAATGCCGTCTCTTCCGTGAAGCTTCTCTGATTTCTATAGCTTGATGCAGTGTTTTTCTGTCTTGTTGGCCTCATTAGCCTTCAAATACTTAGAATTCTCTATACTCTATAAATGTTATTTATAAAGATAATTTCTTCTGAACCAAAAGTACTTTAAAAATTTTTTTTTAGGGGCGCCTGGGTGGCTCAGTCGGTTAAGCGGCCGACTTCGGCTCAGGTCATGATCTCGCGGTCCGTGGGTTCGAGCCCCGCGTCGGGCTCTGGGCTGACAGCTCAGAGCCTGGAGCCTGTTTCAGATTCTGTGTCTCCCTCTCTCTGACCCTCCCCCGTTCATGCTTTGTCTCTCTCTGTCTCAAAAAATAAATAAACGTTAACAAAAAAATTAAAGAAAAAAATTTTTTTACATTCATTTTTGAGAGAGAGAGAGCATGACCAGGGGAGGTGCAGACAGAGAGGGAGACACAGAATCCGAAGCAGGCTCCAGGCTCTGAGCTGTCAGCACAGATCCCGACGTGGGGCTCAAACTCACAAGCTGTGAGATCATGACCTGAGCTGAAGTCGGATGCCTAACCGACTGAGCCACCCAGGCACCCCTGAACCAAAAGTATTTTAAAGAAGCTGTCCATGTCTTAATCATCCTGGACATTAAAAAAATAAATAAACCCACAAAAACTAGCATTCTCCTGCATTTCCTTACAATAAGAGATGTGATTAAAAGATAAATGGATACTTCTATTCATTCATACTTCAATTACTTTTCCAACAAATACTTGTTCGAGCTTCTCTTGTAGACATCCATGCCATGATAGAGCTTGAATTCTGGTGTGGGGCAGACGATCAGTAAACAAATTAAATATATAAAATATGTAGTATGTTAGAAGTGATAAGTGCTATGTAGAAAAGTAAAGCAAGAAAGGAGGAAATGGGTCGTTCAGTTTTTAATGAGGTGGCCACACTGGTTAGGTTATATTTGAGCAGAAACCTGACGTGAGGAAGCAAGGTGGATGGCTGTCTGGGAAAAGGAGTGTTCCCGGTCCACGAGAAAGCACACGTGGAAAGGTCCTAAGGCAAGAGCTCTTCTCCTGAGTTTTCAGAATTATGCCAGTGTGACTGAAAGAGAACAATCGAGGGAAAGAATGGTAGGAGATAAGATCAGATAGGCTAATAAGGAACCCTATTGCAGCATTGTAGATCATTGGAAGAACTTGGGCTTTTGAGCGAGACCGACCGGAAACCACTCAAGAATTTTAAGCAGAAAATGGGAGAGTGTGAGATGACTTGAGTTTGTGTTTCCACATGGTTGAATTATATTCTATATACTATATTCTATATGATCCAGACACTGGATTCTCTGTACTACGTATACTATGTGTATCGTGTGCACTATACGTACTCTATAGTAGTAGGGTAAGCCACCTGCATTGTCTGAGTAGTAATCTGTCCTCACACATGGCTTCTGGTTGTGCAGCTACCGCTACGTGTTAAATACCACACAGTAAGGAACAATATATGTAGGAGTATCTGGCTTTCAATTTCCTGCCACCAGGGTCATTGTTCCTAAAACAAATCATAGATAGCTGAGCGCACAGGGCTGTGAAGTATTGACCACTTCAATTTCCTTATTTTACCTGTGTGGCTGAGCTTACAGATTTTTCTCAGGGTTTCTATTTAATGGAGTTTGATTTTTTAAAAAGGGCCATGACTGGGTTTTAAATGTCTTTCCTGATGTCAATGATTCACCAAGGATTTTCTAATTATATTGCACTCCACTGAAACCGGACTTGAATTTCACACTCCTCTGCAGAGGGACGCACTCTAAACTTAGCTTGTCTCCTATAGTGACAATATCTAATTAGAAGGGAGCCTAAAAAACATTCCAGTTCTGCTTCTATATTTAAAACTGTATCCTATTTCTCCCTGTCATTCTCTTATCAAATTTTCCTTGTGTATTAGCCTACAAGGAGCACAAATTAAAATTTCATTGTTGCATATTTTCCCATTTTAAGTGCTTTTGAGTATAAATTGTTTCACTGATATTAACTCTAAAATTGCATACAGGTAGAGACTAGTGGTGAAAATTATTAAAATAAAAAGCCAAACAATTTTCATTTAGATATCTTAGACTAAATGCTCCAAGGAGATTTGGATTTAATTTGAGAGAAATAAAACTAGTCCAATTTTATATTATACTCAGAAAGATTACCTTAGGTGTCTTGTACTATATAATTTCATTTAAGGACTTTGTAACTATGAATTTTTATCAATTAGAATTATACAATGGTTTTAATTAATCTCATTTTATTTGAAGTAAGTTTTTACCAAGGTATTGACTTTTAAAAAGAGTGATCTTTCTCAGCTTAAAAAAAAATTTTTTTTTCAGATAGAAGTAAGAACCCCAGCATCAATAAGCTGCTAAGAATCCAAAACACAATTATTTAACATAGAAAACAATGAAATAGAACACAATAGAATTCTTTAATTTTTGGAGCATTCTTTTTTTAATGTTTATTCAGTTTTTGAGAGACAGAGAGAGACAGAGCATGAGTGGAGAAGGGGCAGAGAGAGTGAGACACAGAATCTGAACCAGGCTCCAGGCCCTGAGATGTCAGCACAGAGCCCAACAAGGGGCTTGAACTTATGATCTACGAGATCATGCCCTGAGCTGAAGTCGGACGTTCAACCGACTGAGCCACCCATGCTCTCCTCTAACTTTTGGAGCATTCTTAAGCCGTATCATAAAGTCAATTCCATGATAAAGTGGTTTTGTCTGTTTGATTATTGAGGAATGCTTGGTTAAAAAAAAAAATGCTTTTTATGACTCCTGAAAGTTTATTCTCAAAAGCTGATACCAATATTTTGTTTTTCTGAATTAAGAATAAAACAGTGTTATCCATTGTGGTTACTGCATATATTTACTTTGCTCCTGGCACCTGACATGCAGGTCCCCATTTAATAGACAAGAAAGCTGACTAAAGAATGGCAAATGATCTGCTTCAGTTGATTTAGGGAGTAACTGAAAGAGCTATACTTAAACTGGCTGTCTGCCTTGTCCTAAGCCTGTTTCTTTACTTTGCCCTATATTTCTTCATCACAGAAAGGTTGCCTTTCTAGGTCTTTTGATATTTCTATCTTCACCTTTATCTCCTTTGTATGAAGAAATCAATTGTATAGTGATAATGGAATTTCACCTACAGTTTTTTTGTTTGATTAAAAAATAATAGCACTACACCGCAGACACTATGCACATATATTCATAGGCTCCTGGAGAGATCACACAATAGACATTATTCTAAAACTCCAAAAAGAGGAATTGAAAAGAAACAGCCATGGTAACACAGACATTGAATTAGGAAATCTAACAGATGGTAGATTGGGGAGGCTTTGCCGGAGCTAATCTGTAAGGAGTGGGACTTTGTCTAATAGAAAATTTACATCAATAATTGTTAGTTTCCTTCTTTTCTTTCTATAAATATCCTTGCCCAATTTATCAGTGACTTAAAAGAGATATGGAACACATGATTATAAAATTTGAATGTATTTTGTATTTGTAGATGTATTTTGTAATAAAACTGATCTCCGGGGAATTGGTCTCAAAATATGTTCCATTCATTTGTTTTTATTAGGGCTCTTTTATTAATATTTTTTCTTTTAACCAACTTTAAATGGATTCCTTTTTTTTTTCTTAACTCAGTCCAAGAAATCACTGCCTATGAAACAGTGGGTTTGATGTGCTCGATTTTACTAACACATACATAGGCAAACATGTTTAATATTCTTTGTCTAAATATGCTACCTAAACTAATGTTGTATGCTTCCATTGATATTTATATCATATTTTGACATATACTGTCTTGATTTTAATTCCTGAGATGATTGGACTAGTCACTTCTTCTCATCTTTTTGATATAGGTCACCAACGAGACCTGTCTTTGAATATGCAGTAAAAGGACTGCTGTTGGGTAGGCAGGTGTGGGACTGCACTTAGTCCTATAGGTTGTCATCAGGAACTGGAATCACGTGATCAAGAGCCAGCAGAGGCTGTGGATAAGGTAGGCAATGACAATTAAACGTAACAGATATGAATGTTCACATTCAAATAACTTCTCAAGTGATAAGTACTGAAGACTTGCCTTGGTGACCGTTCAAATGCCAAACTGGTGGTGATTTTGTTAATCATAAGGTTATTGGCGACTAGTAATATTACACAGAACATATAGATAAGGGCACTGACCGATAGTATGTGTTCCTATCCCAGCGATCAAAGGGGGAAGGCTCTCTGATTTATGGGATATGTAAAATAATTTTATGAACATTAAGAGAGTTGCCTTAAATATTGAAGTTGTCATAGGGAAGAGAGAAAACACCGGTGCTATCTTACTCTTCTGGACATAAGTAGAGATGGTGAGTTTTGGAGCAGTGTGAGGAGCAACTTTAAATTACTTAGAATGTTCCAAAATAGAAAACTTGAGCTGCGGCCAAGAAGGGGAAAAATGCTTCCCTTTCAAAGAGGCGGGAGGCAGTTTTGAATTCAGAGAGAAATTGAGCTTCATGGTCTGTGAATTTCTAGGCTTAAGAGTCTAAAAAAATTAGTAAAAATTTTTACACTTAAATTCATATATCATAGTATATTGTGCGAAATATTTACAAGAGTAAATCTCTGGAAGTTTCATAATGCTGAGTTCAAAGTTTCTGAATGATTTGCATATAAATCTCCCCTTTTCAATCATTACGTTTTTCTTAAAGTCTCACGTTGGAAAGAAATCTCTCCATTCAAGAGATTTTTGTTCTCATAACTAAGCATTCTGTGCTCCAAGCAATTCTTCATACTTAGTAAGGACTTTCTTGGGATGGTAGATTTAACTAAGCTGTTAACCTTTAGAAATATGAATCTGAACAGAAGGAAAATGTCCAATCCACAGGGTATTCTCCTAATATTTGGCTACAACATTAGAAGTACGAGTGTATACTTTTAAAACAGACTTTATAATATCATGTGGATGTTCTTTATACTCAATGAGGTATAATACATTAACACTTGTAGTTATGGAGAAGTGTCAGTAAAATAAAAAAATATGATGTTGAAGTTAATGGGTGAAATACAGTGTTGAAGTTAATGGGTAGGCATATCTAATCTGTAATTTCTCTTTACCCCCAGACAATAGTCTGTGGTATACCTATTATTTACTCTTCCTGACCTTCCTGTTTTCAAATTGTTTATGATATGTAGAATACTCTGATCCCTCCTTATTTGTGTGAGAGAGCTTGGAGAACACATTTCTGACAATAATGTTAGAGTTACTGCTACTTTCAAGAATCTGCAGAGCAGGGCTCTGAGTAGGAACAAATGCCCATATGTTCTATTATAAATCCTATGATGCCTCCCACAACATAACTGTGTCACAATGGCAGAAAGAGCCCCTTTTATAGTGGCTCTATAGTGGTTAAAAGATAATTTATTTAGAACTAGTTAAACACCACTCATTCTAAACAAAGAAAAGTGGGTAAAACAAGAATAAATCTCTATAGGAACAGTTGTTATTGTGCTCACATTTAATTGTGAGTCCCAGTAAATTTTTTGTTCTACCATTAGTCCTAGATGAAGAACGTATTTTCTTCTCTGTGTAAATATGGTTCTGCCAGGTGTAAAAAAGGAATGTAGCAAAATATCTACTGCTATGTCTTTAGCCAGTCAAGATCACTGAATAAGCTGTGCCTCATTTCCTCTGGTGTTGCCATATTTGTGAGAATAAGATTGTAAGTAAAAGCTTGGTTGAATACTTGAGAAAAAGCATGGGAAAAGGTACCCATAAATGGCCCCCCAGTCTCAACTTAGAACCTGAGGGTGGAGTCCTTTGTAATTTGGGGAGTATTTTGTGTTTTACCAGGATGGTATAGATAATTTATGACCTGGCATACCCATGGGACAATGAAGCTCCCCAAACACCGGACAAACCCCTGATAAAATTTATCTTTTATATACATATTTATGTGTATTAATATTTATCTTTTAAACTTCTCTTGCATACGTATTTATATTTTACATTAAAAAAATTTTTAAGACATATATATATATGTGTGTATATATATATGCGCCTAGTTGGAGAAAGTCTTAACTCTCTTATCATTTCCCAGATATACATTGGGAGAGTTGGAGAGTTAAGACTTTCTCCAACTAGGCAAGAACCTTTTTAGTGCCACTGTATTGGATCTATCCTTGGAGCTACTAACACTGTTTTTTGAGTCTTCCCCCTGGATATGAAGGTTGATGATCCTAATTTGTCAAGGAGTTGAGTTTTGTTTAACATAGATATATTTCTATGATTCATTATGTCTTGGCTGTTTGAGGTGATCATGACCATGGCCTTGTTAATTCTGTCTACTCCCACATAACGGCCAGGGCCCAATCTGAGTTACTTATCTCTCCCATACCTGCACTTGCTGGACTGAAGCTACTGTTCAACTGTTTCTTTTTTCTACCCCGAGCCTCACTCAACTTAGGTAGATATAGTCACTGAGAACCTTGTGACATCTCTAATGTCCATCATCCTGTGTGGTACCAAATTCAGAGGACAGTGCCCACAATGTAGTAAATTGACATGAGCAGAAAGACAGGACAGGAAGAGCTTTACCACACTGACTTAAGAAGCAGTGCCTATGGACAACCTAACTTTGAGCTGAAGATAGGATACAATAAATTATGTAAAGTTGGCTAGAATGTTGTATAGCAGTTTAACCACTGATCATAAATACTCCTACCAGATAGAGGGGTGGGACCGCCTCGTGGCATGATGGAAACAACTATGAAACAGATAACAGTGGGCAAGGTAATATCAGTGGCAGCTAATGGGACCAGAGAAGAAGGAGAATTGAGTAAGTAGATCACCAAAGATGAAGGTATCAGTGGAGGTAAGCAGTAATCTGTCAGTGAAGTAAACAATGAAAAGGACAAGACAAGAAGTAACCCCCCAAAAGAAATACCAGATGTGAAAACAATAAGACCTAAGGAGTTCAAAGTCATTACAGGGTCCTGAGAAATTCTGGGAAAGCACTTCCCAGAAAATGTCTCACTTCTATTTTGTTAATAATTGCATGGTCACCCTGTACCCAGACAGAATTCTTGTTTTTATTTTTTCTTATTTTAATTTATTAAAAAAATTTTTTTTAACGTTTATTTATTTTTGAGACAGGGAGAAACACAGCATGAACAAGGGAGGGTCAGAGAGAGGGAGACACAAAATCTGAAGCAGGCTCCAGGCTCTGAGCTGTCAGCACAGAGTCCGACGCGGGGCTAGAACTCATGGACCGCGAGATCATGGCCTGAGCCGAAGTCGGCCGCTTAACCAACTGAGCCACCCAGGCGCCCCAGAATTCTTGTTTTTAAATTAATGCCATTCTTAAATTATGTAGGATAAGCCTCCTTCAATTCTTATCTATCCTATGCTTTGGAACTCCTATGCCACTCAGCTTTCAGCAGCCCCAAACCCAATAGTCTGTAAGTTCATTAGCCTGCACTAGCAGAAGTTAACTTGATGTGATCAAATTACTTCCATACATCTTCAATGATGGCTCTTTGGAATATTGTCCTAAATACTCCTTATTAGTGTGCTCTGTTGTTGAAGGGATTTTTGTTTAAAATTCTGATTTCTAACATGTCTCTCAAAGTCCTTTAGTTTTGCTTTTGGAGAAGAGTTATGCTTCATTTTGTCAAAAATGAGTGATATTTGATCAAGACAAACGGAAGCAAGTATTTTTCCATGTTATTTTTCCAGTTAGAGGAATCAAATGTAGACTTGGCATCTGCCTACCAAGCTTTGCCAAAGAATGTAGTTAGAGCTTAAAGAAATTCTACTTTTGACACCAGAACTGAGAATGTGTTGACAGTCCTTTAATGAAGATTTCTGGAGCTGATCAATGACTTTTCCCTGTAACATATCCTTTTCAGGTAAATACTAAGATTAATGGGTTATATTTAGACAGTTAAAGTGCCAACAGAATTGCTTCTGTTACAGCTGATGCTTTTTTGTGTGCCAGTTATATGAGGCATACGATCCAGACAATAAAAATTGAGCATGTCCCAAATTAAGCAAAAGCTCATTACATTCACTTCTTAATTAATTTAAAAAAACAAACAAACACAGATAACATAATAGGCTTAACTCTGTGCCCCTCACATCTCCTTCATATTTCTGTTGCCAGGATTTGACTATTCATTTCCAGCCATCTGACAGTCCATTAACACTGTCACCCAAAAGGCGGGGAAAGGAAGGGAGGTGTTAATCCAATCAATCAGCTTCATAGCTCCCTAGAAGTAACACTGAATACTTTTGGTAAAGGAAAAGTTTTACACAAATGGCTAAAATGAAAATTTCAGAGTATTGACAAACCTTACTGTCTACCTACAATAAAAGATTCTCTGTAATCTCAGGTATTTTGTCAGGTAGGTATGTATCAACTTATCAGCATCACCAATGTTTATTCATGTGATGCAACTTAGCATTAGTTGAGTAATATCTTGGAGACTGCTCCCATAATGAAATATACTCATACTTTTGTTTTTTAAAATCCAGAGATTTTGCTATTTGCTGTTTTGCTTAGTAGTAAAATGAGTTGATGCTTTCTGCAATTTCTAACAAGCCAGCTAGTTATTAGAAAGTTGTGGTCATTTGAATGTTTTGTTGTTTGTGATAAATGGCAAAATCGTGATATGCTGATAGTTGGAAACTACAAATATTAAACACATCTGAAACAACAGGCACTGCCAGACCTAGGATCAAATTTTTCCTTGCCTCTTGCAGAATATTTGCATCATACCTCTGCCATGTAGAGAAGGCTTGAAGAGATTCAGATCCAGTTTTAGATTGCTTTGTTTCTGAAATAATGGGTTTTAATTGTATAGCAAATTACAGTTCCTCCGTTCTCAGAAATTACTAGCCTAAATCTTTGAATAGTTCATATATAATATAACTATAGATTGGAAGTGAAAAAATACTTTCATTTCGCAATATTACACAAATAAGCTTTATACTTTTAACACATCCACATACTAAACTTTGTAGATTTTATTAATGAGGACAATTGTTTTTTAAAAGTAGCCTTCAGCAAGCTATAACTCAAATCCAAGTTGTTTCTGATTATTTTTTGATGTAAAACAACAAATGAAACCTTATCTCTCACACATGAGATAGGCTTAGTGGGCTTAACTCTTTGTCCCTCACTTCATATTCCTGCTTCCAGGATTTGACTGTGTATTTCCAGCCAGCTGACAATCCATTAGGACTGTCACCAGTACGTTTTTAAATACACAAGGATCTCTAGCACTCTTTATGCTACTTGTTGAAACTGTGCTAGTTAAGCACAAGATCAGTTCCAAGACTATTGTCTCCAACTCTTCTTTTCTTGGCCATTGTCTCATCTTTTATCTGTTAAGAATATTCCATCAGTCACTGTTAGTGATGAAATATAGATTAAAAAGAAATAAAGTCAAACATTTATTGCCACAACATCTCTAGTATATTAAAAACACATATTTTATGTTTTCAGAAAATAAAATTAATCAAAAAAAGTTCAATACTCTTCTGCAAATTAAAGGTTTCTATATAAAAGCAGATAAGTAGTATCTGGTAATAACCAGAGGCACAAGTTCCTGTTTAGATATGCTCTCCAAATTTAGAATATATCTGTCATATGAGCTAGTCAATAGGTAAACCTTTTTTTTTTTTTTTTTTAAATGTATTAACCACACTACTGGCTTGTTTGTTTGTTTGTTTGGAAAAAACAAAAACAAAGAAAAAATAAAAATGAAACAACCCTGATTTTTTATAACACATTAAAAAAAAAGTAGGTTCCTGGACATCTGGGAAATCCACGTTACTTCTTTTGGGGGGAAAATGTTGACTATCTACCGATTTTTCTTTATAAAAAGCATTGAAGTGGCAAAATCCAGAGTGTGTCTTCTCATGAGGTTTACTCATCATTGCAGTAGTAAAAAGAACCTTTAGTGTCATAGCTAAGGAAGTTGTCACAAGTACAGGAAAACAAAACATAGAATTTTTGACACATCTCTTCAAAAAAGATTAAAAAAAAGATCATCATTATGATCATTGCGTTTTTGCTCTAAATATAAATTTAGAATGAGATTTAATGCATCAGTTATTTTCCTGGTTGGCACCATAGCTTCTATCACAAGAACTCTGTGCTTCTTTTATTTACCACAGAAACACTGATGATGGACTAGAGCCTTTACTAAATGACTCGCTGATGAAACAAGTCCTATATGAAATTAGCTTTGAAGGTTTCTTTTGACAGGTTCTAAGACATCGTGGCTCATCCTTTAAGTTTTAGGGAAAAAAAACCCTCTTTTTATGAGGAACTTGTTCATATTTCTTTCATGAATCTTATTCTGTTTCACAAGATTTGACTGATTCTTTATCTCCAGAGGAAGTCTTGTTTTCCTCTGTAACATATAGCCAACATGATACATTCTTATAACAGATCTTTTCAAGAAAACCCCAAATCCAGACAGACTCAAGTTTCTGCTATAATAAAATCATACCCTTCATGGATCTCAATGTCATCATGGCCTGGCCATGTTTCTTGTGACCGCCATGATGTTATTGAAATCCCACACTCCATGGATGGTTTAAGGTTGAAATTTGAAAACTGTCTATCATAAATTTTGTGATCTTTAGATTTCATCCATTTCTTTTGAGCAAACAAATCCATGAGAAATGTATCTTTAGTTCTGTTTAAACATCCTTGATCCCCCTATATGAAGTGTAAGAGGATTGCTGTGAGCAAAGCATAATGTTCAAGATTGCATGTAAAGAGTGATGATATGACCAGGAGAAAAGGGTTAAAGAGAGTGATTCTTCCACTTTCATCTCAGAAATCAAGTTCTTTTGCCCAACTAGACATAAACAATATCCTTGAGAAATACTCCACTTTCTATCTCTTTATGACTTGGGAACAACAGTTATGGCAGTAGTAGGCTTCAGACTGAGAATACAAGGACTTCTGGATTAGACCAATTGACAAATGCACTACCAATATTGTGGTGAAATCATGGACAAATAGGAATATTTTCCTAGAAATAATCATTGTGGCTGACTTGCTGGTACTACCTATTTTATTTAGTAAGAGAAGAACTAAAAACTTCTTCCCACAAAATGTACTAATAGAATTATCATGATGAACATACACCAGTATGGTTATTATCCTCATATTTATGCAACTCAACGAGGATTTCTCTATCTCTTTATTAGCAACATGTTTTGGGGGCGGGGTGGGGAGGAGGAATTGTCTGTGACATTGGCATTTGAGAGTTATGCTTTAAACCAGAGTTTGGCAAACTTTGCCTATAGAAAGCTAAATGATACCTACTAGGCTTGTGGCCCTGGTCTCTGTTAACTCCTCAACTATGTCGTTGTAGTGTAAAAGCAGCCAGAGATAACAGATAAGTGAATATGTGTGGCTGTGTTCCAGTAAAACTTTCTCTACAAAAACAGATGGTCGGTCAGATTTGGCCTACAGGCAGCAGTTTGGCAGCTCCTTAAAAGTTCCACATTAGACATGAGATATATTCAGCATAGATGTTGGCCTTTACTAGGAACTAAATTATATGTCAAAAGCATTTCCAGTATTAAGGTAGCATATTCAAACTCCTAATTAATTTGTAGAATAATAGGAATGATTGGTAGTAGAGTAGCAATACATTTTCTAAGATTTGTATGGTTTGGAAATGTCTGAGGCCAAAATAAAGTTCGCGATTACTTCAACTCCTTAGGTAGAAGTGTTCAAGTGTAAGCTACTGGTTATTATTAGTGGTTATTATTTTGCAAAGAAGGGCATGGTTTTTAAAACAAATATCAGTCCCTTGCATAATTTGAAATTAGAGTATATTGTTAATCTACTCATCTTGAAATTTGAGGGCTTGACAATTTGTAATGGTAGCTCAAAATAATATCCTGTAGAACACAGGTGAGATTAGAGTAATCTCTAAGTCTCCCTCCTGGTCTCACATTTAGTGGTTCTATGCAAATGAATACATCAAGGTTCTTATCAAATGTGACTGAACTTGGAAAGCATATGAGAAAAGAGCAATGGCTATTCTTGTAGACACTAATTATCTCCCACACATCATGTTTATTTTGATGCTTTGCCTAGGGTCTTAATTCTGAATAACTAAATTTTATGAGACTTTTAAGATTATCTTTTTTTTTTTGCTTCATTTTAAATGATTTTGGAACATCTGTATTTAACTCTTTAGAAAGCATTAAAAATAAGCTTAATTTCTAGTTTTTCTTGTTCACCTGGTGGCCAAAATTTATTTTTGTTATGTATTTGGTTCTTCGACTACTTCAGATGAATTTGGTTTTATTTTTTCATGTTATATTTGGAAATTTTGTAACACATAAAAGCAGAGAAGAGGCACCCCTACCAAGCATATTCAACAATGATTGATTTTACTATTATTATTATTATTTTTTGCAGCTTTATAGATTCCTCTGTTTAGCTTTGGAGGAGTTATAGAGCTTTAAAGTATATCTTTGATATCATGTGTCTTACCTATAAAAGCTTTATTATGATGTCTAACTGATACAGAGATTTTTAAAGTAACAACTTTGCCATTATCAGAAGTCAGAGCAATAAAAATTCCTCACTGTCATCTAATGTACAGGCTACATTCACATTCCCCAGATTGCTTTACAAACAAATCTTTATTTTTACAGCGGCTTGTTCATGTCAGGATACAAACAAGGGTACAAACAAAGTTTTAATATGACTCTAATGGTTTATCGAACACTTTTTCCCCTGAAAAGAGCAGGAAGTTAAGAATAGATCAAAATACTCCCTTCAAATTCCTTCCCTAAATATGGTGATAATGTTACTGAAAACATCCATATACAAAAACTTACAATTGGACAATTATAAATCTTTGAGAAACAAGGTAGAGATTCTAAGATCAGGAGCAAATGAAATGAAATAAAAAATGAAATAAAAAACTCTTAACAATCTGTATTCATACAAATCCTTGTTGGTTTCTCATCTCCAAAAGCATAAGCCCCAGATCCTTTGCTTAATATGCAAGGCCTCAGTATCTGTCATGAGCCTAAGGATTCTAGGTTAATTTCATTCTTTCTTAATTTTTTTAAACGTTTCTTTATTTTTGAGAGAGAGCAAGAGAGAGAATGAGAACGAGTGGGGGAGGGGCAGAGAGAGAGACACACACAGAATCCGAAGCAGGCTCCAGGCTATGAGCTGTCAGCACAGAGACTGATGTGGGGCTCGAACTCCTGAGCCCTGAGATCATGACCTGAGCTGAAGTCGGATGCTTAGCAGACTGAGCCACCCAGGCACCCCTCATAGTTTGTATGTTATCTTTGGAATCCCTGTATTTCCTCAAATAGGACTTGCTCCAGGCGTTTTCTCTGCTTCTACTGCCTTGCCCCTTCCTCCATCTGATGTTCTTTTATGTCTGAGAGGAATGACACATCACTGAAAACCACAGTGATCCCTCTGTGACTACAGTTTCTTACAGAAGTCAAGAATTCATGAACTTACAGTGGTATATTCTTTTAGCATCTATAAGAAGTTCCTATCTGGTGTTAAAAAAAGGTTGTCACTTTAAAAAAATAATAAGCTGAACAAGAAGGAAGGGAAAATATGGGAACAGAACAGAGATGTCAATCATAGAAACATAGTGCTTTTTCTTCTGTGAAGCCCATGGGAATGATAAAGGAAAATGGAGAAAAGTAAACTTAGAATTTATTCCATCTCTCAGGAAGGGAGAAATAGCAAAAATGTATGTAAGGAATCAGTGGATTGGTAAAGAGGCAGGAAGATGAGGATACACAAATGAGTAAATCCTGAGGTACAAACATGGACAGCCACAGACACACAGATGGGGGAAGGGATGATGAGTGACCTGTCCCAGAGAGAAGCATCATGATGTATTAGCATCTAATTGTAACTCCTGGGAGGCAACCAATTGCAAATGATCCTGTGATCAAGGATACTGAATGAAAATGCTTATAGGGCCTATTAGTCTAAATGTAAATGAGTGAAATTCCCTCATTATTGGCTCTTTTGAGTTGGATTGTACACCATACTCACACAGAAGTCCCTCCTGAATTGAGAGGAGAGTTTCCTTCCAAGTCCTGGGTTTGGGAGCAGATTCTTAGCCTCTCCCAGGCAGCTGCCCAGTTCAAACCCTGTCCAGAAGCTTCTCTCTTGTGCTAGCTCAGTCTGTGGCAAATAGAGGAGAGTGATCTGTGCTTTTAGAGGATATTCCTGACAGAAGAGCAAAGGTGGTTTGGTGTGGAGGGCTGCAGAACAATGGAGGCAGATAAAACGTGAGGGTGACAGTCTTCAAAACACAGGTGACAAGGGCTGAACCCCGGGCCGAACTTGAGCCACTCTCCTTCCAGGGTGGACTTGAGCCATTCTCCTTCCCCCTAGCTCCACTGAATTGCTGTGTGTCTGACCCTGCTGTATAAAATAATATCAATTCTGACTAGCCCCGAGATTGTTACAATAGAAAGGTAAAAATTGAACTTTTTTTTTTTTTTAACTTACGGCTGAGATAAGATTTAGCTGTTTCACTTCACACTCAGTGGTTTTGGTCATTTAGTCCTCACCTCCAAGAACCATGGTCAAGGTGAGTCTTGATGAAATATTACTGACTTCTTAGCCTCAAGCTTACTTTTGCTTTTGCACATTTGTTCTAATTCTTTAGTGTGCTCATGACTTAAGCATTCTGTTTAAACACCTTTTTTATGTGTGTTGTCTTTTTTTTAAAAAAAATAAGCCACTTTTCTAAAAGGTGTTTTAGGTTCACAGCAAGACTGGGCAGCAAGTACAGAGAGGTCCTACATACCCACTGTCCCCTGGCAGGCACCAGCTCCCCCACCGTCAACATCCTGTAGCAGAATGGTACCTTTATGATTGAGCCTCCATTAACACATCCCCAGAGATCATAGTTTCTGTTACACTTCACTCTTGGTGTTCTACATTCTGTGGGTTTTGAAAAGATAAATCCACCATTGTAGTATCATACAGTACACTTTCATAACCCTAAAAATGCTCGGTATTCTGCCCATTCATCCCTGTCTCCCCACTACTCCCTGGCAACTACTGATTATTTTACTGTCTTTATAGTTTTGCCTTTTCCAGAATGTCATATAGTAAGTGTTGATAAATATAGTAGGACGTCCCAGTCTGAAATATGGCATGCTGACCTATTGAATATTTGAAACTGAAGGAATTCGAAAAATGGCAGATGCGAGAAGTACTTTTTGACTTTCGCCTGAAGCAGGTTATGAGACCTTCATGTGAGAGGTGGCCTCCCTCAGAATTTTCTCAGGAAAATTCTTATCTCTGAAGCTGGAGGAATATAGAGAGGAATAGAATTGGCCTTGCTAAGTTTCCCCAGTTTACTGCAATTAGCTCATATCCTTCATCTTTTAACATTTCCCACAACTTTCTACTCTTCATCAAACACAGTATAAAATAGTATAAAATGCTCAGGTTTTCATTTCCCATGTCACGTAATATTTATATTAAATATAAATACTATATTTAATTATACATTGTATTTTTAAAATTTTTTTTAATTTTTTTTTAATTTATTTGTTTTTTGAGACAGAGAGAGACAGACCATGAGCAGGGGAGGGGCAGAGAGAGAGGGAGACACAGAATCTGAAACAGGCTCCAGGCTCTGAGCTGTCAGCACAGAGCCTGATGCAGGGCTCGAACTCATGGACTGTGAGATCATGACCTGAGCTGAAGTCAGACACTTAACAGACTGAGCCACCCAGGTGCCCCTATATGTTGTATTTAAAGGATATATTATATCCTTTTCTCTTGTTAATCAGTCTTTGTTACAGGGACCCCCACCGAGAATTTTGAGAATTTCCAAGGGTAGAAGGAAAAGATATTTTGTCCTTCCCTACGGAATCACATGGTATGTAGACTTGCTGCATATTAAATTGGCTTCTTTCACTTAGTAATATTCATTTAAATTTCCTCCATGTATTTTTGTGACTTGGTAGCTCATTTCTTTTTAGCACTGAATAATATTCCATTGTTTGGATGTTTATGCACCTACAGAGGGACATTTTGGTTGCTTCCAATTTTTGGCAATTATAAAAAAAGCAGCTATGAATATTCTTTTTTTTTTTTTTTTGGAGACATAAGTTATCAACTCATTTGGGCAAAAACCAAGGAACACGATTGCTGGATCATATGGTAAGATATGTTTAGTTTGGTAGGAAACTGTCAAACTGTCTGCCAAAGTAGTTGTACTTTTTGCATTTCTACCGGCAGTGACTGTGAATTCCTATTGTTCCATATTGTCAGTGGTTTGGATTTTGGCCATTCTAACCGGTATGTACTGGTATCTCATTGTTTTAATTTGTATTTTCCCAGTGACATATAATGTGAAGTATCTTTTCATGTGCTTGTTTGCCAACTGATATCTTCATTGAAGTGTCTTGTAAGGTCTTTGGCCCATTTTTTAAATTGAGTTGTTTTTCTTACTGTTGAGTTTTAAGAGTTTTTTGTATAGTTTGGATAGCAGCCTTTATCAGTATGTGTTTGGCAAATATTTTCTCCCATTCTGTGGCTTGTCTTTTCATTCTCTTGAAGTGTCTTTCACAGAGCAAAAAGAAATTTAATTTTAATTATGTCTAGTTTCAGGTGGTGAAGAGTGTAGAGTCTATATATTTTTTTGCATGTGAATGTCTAGTTAGTCCAATTTATTGAAAAGACTATCATTGTTTCATTATATTGCCTTTTCTCTTTTGTCAAAATTCATTTGACTAGATTTATGTGGGTCTATTTCTGGGCTGTCTGTCCTGATCCATTGATCTACTTGTCTGTTCTTTCACCAATATCACACTGTCTTGATTACAGATGGTAGCTTTAGTTTTTACTTATTTTTCTTTGCTAAATACTTTTTTATTTTAGCCATCCTAATTGGTGTACAGTACTATGGCATTGTAGTTCACATTTCCATTTCCATTTTTTATTTTATTTTATTTTTTTTAAACGTTTATTTGTTTTTGAGACAGAGAGACACAGAGCATGAATGGGGGAGGGGCAGAGAGAGAGGGAGACACAGAATGGGAGCAGGCTCCAGGCTCTGAGCCATCAGCCCAGAGCCCGACGCGGGACTCGAACTCACTGACCGCGAGATCGTGACCTGAGCTGAAGTCGGACGCTCAACCAACTGAGCCACCCAGGCGCCCCTCCATTTCCATGATTTTTTATATTAAATATAATTTATTGTCAAATTGGTTTCCATACAACACCTAGTGCTCATCCCAACAGGTGCCCTCCTCAATGCCCATCACCCACTTTCCCCTCTCCCCCACCCCCCATCAACCCTCAGTTTGTTCTGTGTATTTAAGAGTCCCTTATGGTTTGCCTCCCTCTCTCTCTGTAACTTTTTTTTTCCTTCTTCCCCCTCCCCTATGGTCTTCTGTTAAGTTTTTCAAGGTCCACATATGAGTGAAAACATATGATATCTTTCTCTGCCTGACTTACTTCACTTAGCATAATACCCTCCCGGTTCCATCCACGTTGCTACAAATGGCCAGATTTCATTCTTTTTCATTGCCAAGTAGTATTCCATTGCATATATAAACCACATCTTCTTTATGCATTCATCAATTGAAGGACATTTAGGCTCTTCATAATTTGGCTATTGTTGAAAGTGCTGGTATAAACATTGGGGTACAAGTGCCTCTATGCATCAGTACTCCTGTACCCCTTGGGTAAATTCCTAGCAGTGCTATTGCTGGGTCATAAGATAGGTCTATTTTTAATTTTTTGAGGAACCTCCACACTGTTTTCCAGAGTGGCTGCACCAGTTTGCATTCCCACCAACAGTGCAAGGGGGGTTCCCATTTTTCCACATCCTCTCCAGCATCTGTAGTCTCCTGATTTGTTCATTTTAGCCACTCTGACTGGTGTGAGGTGATATCTGAGTGTGGTTTTGATTTGTATTTCCCTGATGAGGAGTGACGTTGAATATCTTTTCATGTGCCTGTTGGCCATCTGGATGTCTTCTTTAGAGAAGTATCTATTCATGTCTTCTGCCCATTTCTTCACTGGATTATTTGTTTTTCGGGTGTGGAGTTTGGTGAGTTCTTTATAGATTTTGGATACTAACCCTTTGTCTGATATGTCATTTGCAAATATCTTTTCCCATTCCATTGGTTGCCTTTTAGTTTTGTTGATTATTTCCTTTGCAGTGCAGAATTTCAGCACATCTGACCACTTGAACATGCTGACTTTGGTGCCTCATTCATTTTTTGCACTTATGTCTATGCACCCCTGGCTGGAGTTGGTTGCTTGGAATTTCCTGATGGGCAAATATTCTCTTTGAGTCTCCCAGTAGTTTTGTATAGGTCTTTGGCTTACACAGAGTTAGTTATAGTTCTTAAATTCTACTTAAAAATTTTTTTTAATGTTTACTTATCTTAGAGAGACAGAGTGAGACAGAATGCAAGTGGGGGGAGGGCAAGAGAGAGAGAGACACAGAAGCTGAAGCAGGCTCCAGGCCCTGAGTGGTCAGCACAGAGCCCACTGCGGGGCTCAAGTTTAGGAGCGGTGAGATCATGACCTGAGCTGAAGTCAGCTGCTAACTAATTGAGCCACCCAGGCTCCCCCTTAAATTCTGCTCCTAATGCTTTTGAAAGAGTCTGACTTTAAGGACTACTCTCAGCCAATTCTAGATGCTAGCACTGTCACAATTAACTAGTATAATTTGGTTTTAGACTCTGTTTCTGACTTCCTTCATTGTACATTCTTTAATCAAATACCAATATAGAGGAGTTAACTTCTATATATGGGCCCAATAAAAATGAAGCTGAAAATTTCCTAAATTTACTACCTAGTATCAGTCAGACACAGGTCATGGGAGGGGGGGGTGGACAGAGAAAATATGAAAATATTGATGGTTACAAAAAAGAACTAAACATAATAAATAATTCAAAACTCTCTTGCTTATGGGCCAGAAGTAATATATTGACATAAATATTTTAACAAAATTAGATTAACCTAGCAAAAAACTCTATAGTGCCAGTGCCATCCACTGTTTTTCTTTTTTTGTTTGTTTGTTTGTTTGTTTGTATTTTGTGTGGACTTTAACACATGTTGATAGCCCATAGGAAGGGTTCATTGTTGGTGGCTAATGTTTCTTTCCATTTGCATATGATGGCTTCTTAGATAAATGTTTCAGGAACACTCAAGTTGTCAATAAACAAAAGGGCCAGACCTGTTCTTCTTATAGTCACTAACATACTGTAAGTTTGTAGAAATCGCATTTCTCAAATCTGATTTTAGTACAGTATGATAAAATATGCCTACCTATTCTAAGAAAGATACTGAGTGTTTGAAGGGTGAAATACTCTACAGCAAAAACTTTTAAAGACAAAGGGAAAAGTTATAAATCCTATATGTTACATTAGAAACTATGAAATAAACAGCAAGAGGTTAAAGACTAAAATATTTTTATTTCAACAAGCCACTTCAATACTATAAAACAAATCACTTGTCCTTCTATATCTTTCAAATGGAATTCTTTGAAAGTTTGATATTACACATCTTAGAATAAATCCCAGGCAATTCCTTTGGTATTCATTGACAAAACAATATACGTATTTTCAGAAACCCATTTGCAAATGTCTCTTTTGGTCTGTCTCTCCGTGCAAAAAAAAAAAAAAAAAAAAGCAGAGAGAAAAGATTTTTCCTTATTACTCAAAAAAGAAGAAAGAAAAATATGTAAGTAGACACTAAATTTAATACTTTAATGGAAATGAATATGACCTATTTGGCTAATCAGCAGTAAAGACAGTAATACATCGTCTTGGTTTGTTAGTACCTAAGAAGAAGTAATTTAACATGTAGCAAGATGACGAAGTGTAGATCTAGAATAAAAAAATATTTTACCAAAAAATTTCTTAGAAGTTGTTTATTAAATATTCCTGTGGTTTTATTTCAAATTGGACCTAACTTATAAAGTATGCAAATAGCAGAGATTGATAAAACAGTTAAATCTGCAAGTGTTTTCTCTCTAATTCGCATATTAAAAGTATATTGAAAGATAGAGGATGAAGAGATCTTTTAGGAGAGAAGCAGGATATTGGGGAAGAAATAGGTAAAGAATAGGAGATCTACAACATTATTAGAAGTTGGTCTAAATCTGACTTGAAATGAAAACGAGAAGCAAATAATGTGAGATTAACATGCTGAACTAATAAAATGGTGCTCTTTCTCTACCAGTTTACAAAGGATGATAGATGTTAGCATTCATGTCAAAATAAGGCAACTGAGATAATGAACAAACACAAATATGTATGTGGTAGGCATATTACTAGTTCATCCAATGTATATTAAAACATTATTTGTTAGGTACTGTCCTAAAAACAGTGTAAACCATGGTTTTTGAAGCACCCTTTCAATCATACCTTTAATCACCTCCTCAGTGTTGTAATAGATGGATTGTATGGGGTGCCTGCCTCACCCCTACCTTCTGCTCTGACAAGTGTTCCCACAGTAAGAGCTGCTACTCTGTGCTACTCTGGCCCCAACCATTTCTGATTGGACCAGGAGTAAATAAATGCCTCATTAAGTGGAGCCTTTTCAAAGAACTGTTGTTCCACTGACCCTGAAATCAAGGGGATAAGGAAGAGGTTGGGTTATTTAATCACAGAAACTGAACCTAGGATAGGGCAGGGGTAGCTAGGTCAGGGCACAGTATAGATGGAGCAGAAGAATCAGGCACACCTGCTCAGAGGAACAGATTGAGGACATGTGACCCCAGAGGAAGATAAGTGGAAAGAGTAGTTGTTTTGGTTCATGACCGTGTTTTCATTTCTATTTCGAATCCCTGTGGTATCTGACTACCTTCACTGACCCTAAATTCCAAATATGCTCTTTTACTCTCTATCCTTTCCCTTAAATCACTTTCACCCATTTATTTTGGTTGGTTTTGTTTAAGGAAATTTAATATGTTTTTGTTACTTGCATACAAGGAGTATTCAACCACGGCACTAGTTTTTATTTAAAATTTACATTTCCTTCAACATGTTGGGGCAAACAAGTCAGCCACTTGAAAAAAAAAAACAATTTTGGTTTTTAATTTAGACTATAAGCAAAATATGTAACATATTTAAATATGTTATACAGAGGGATAACAATTAAATTTTTAGCAAAATTTTGGAGACAGCATGAATTTCTAAGTTTAGAAGTATAATAAAGAGCTTCAAAATTAAAATTTAATAGATTTGACTGCATGGTTTAAGGGCTCTGCATGTAAAAGGCAAAATAAATCCTATTAGAAAGCAATATATTGATACATAGAAAGCATATATTGGTCATATATGTATACCATATATGTGAGTGTCATTATCGTTCTTATATAAATATCTCAGAAAATCTGTAAGAAGAATATTAAAAACTTCATGAGTAAATGGACCAAAGTCCAAGTTCACAAAGATGATTAAACACAAATAATTGATATTAATGTGAAAACATCCAGTCTCTATCAAGTAAACAAATAAATATTAACACAAAAAAGAACACATTTTCTGCTACTAAATTGGAAATTTATTTTTAAATATTCACTGTTGCCCAAGGCAGGATAAAAGTGGAAATTTCCTACATTTTGGGTAATGCTAACTAGTACAACTCTTTTGAAAATGAATTGGAGATACTGTCCAGAGCAAAGGAAAGAAATAATACATACAAACAGACACACACACACACTTGAGATATATAGTCCCAGAAGAGAATTACTGGGCCAAAGGATTTGTATTTAAACATAAACATCTGTGTAGCTATAGATATTACATAGATATTAATGTTTATCTACATTCATGGCTATATATCTATATATTAATATTATTATATATTTTTATTTGTATATATATTAAGTATACTTATCACATTATTTGTACCATGAAACACTGAAGAAAACTTAATATCCAATTATTGGAGAATATTTAGGAAGTTTGATAAAGTTATCTTGTGGCTTTTAAAGTGAATGCTGTAAAATAATGAGAAGTCTCAAATTTGAAATGAGGTTACATTAAGAAAGCAAAATATATAATTAGAAATGCGATGTGTCAAAACATTTCAAAAATCTCAGGAAGAAAATGCTGGATGCAGTGAAGCCTCAATGATTGAATTAAGATAATTTAATTATAGTTTGTTTTGCCTTTTAATACAAGAATGTTTATAATGCATCTATATACCTGTATATTTAGTTTTTTTAAATCTCAATAACCATATGATTAAGACTGCACATTTGCAGCACATTCATCTTTACACTTTAATATTATTTTGTTGATTTCTGAGGCTAGAATTTAATACAATTATTTATAGAAGTGGATAATTAGAAAGAACTTACAGTCCAAACACTGAGGGAATAGTTAAATAAATTACAGTAATTCTATTTGGAAAAATAGTATTCAAACTTTACTCCTACAGACAACGTAGTAGCCTTGGAAAGTAACTGAGAAATTCACTAAACCTATGTTCCTTGTAATTATAAATATCTTTAAATATCTGCCTGTGGTGGGGACAAAATACTCTTACTAATATTCAGATACTAAGATTATGGACATTTTAAGATCAAGCTTTTCACAGAGCACCTGGGTGGCTCAGTTCATTAAATGTCTGACTTCGGCTCAGATCATGATCTCACAGTTCTTGAGTTCGAGCCCCTCACTGGGCTCTGTGCTGACAGCTCAGAGCCTGGAGCCTGCTTTGGATTCTGTGTCTCCCTCTCTCTCGGCCCATTCTCCCACTCATGCTCACTCTGTCTCTTTTTCCCTCAAAGTGAATAAACATGAAAAAAAAAATCAAGCTTTTATAAACTTGTCATATTATTTTGTATTTATAAAAAAGTTAATACTGTTAACATAATCAAGTAAGGAGGCTTTAAGCCTCCTTGGTAGACTGTATAAGCAAATGGAAAGCAATACGTCATTTCCTGTAAATGCCTCTAATTAAGAACAACAGCCAACCACAAACAGCCAGCTAGGCTTTCCTAAATAATACAACTGATTATGCTGTAGCAAATCAAATAATTTCCTTGCTCTGCTTCAGGGTCTTTCCTGTAAAAACCTTGCTCCTAGCTTCTATCCAAGAAGACTTCTATTTCCCTATTTAGCACTGCTTGGTCAGAACTGATATTTGCTTAAGCTAAAAAAAAAAAAAAAAAAAAAAAAAAACTAATATGCTTCATTTTATCTTTTTTTTCCAGTTTCTGTTTTAATACATTAAACAAAGATGAGCTTTTTAATTGAAGGAAAGTAGATGTCATTCTGTGCATCAAGATAAGGCTTCTGAGGCAAACCAGAAGGTCTTCAAGCACACTGTATATATTCTAGTAATGGGAACTTTTGCCAGTGTTTGAAAAGGAAAAGCAGGCATTCGTTGAAAACCCGCTAGCATGTGATTTAAACCTACAATGAAAAAGGTCAGTTTTAAATACACTACCATTAATCCAGCTGCTTACACTGTAAATCTTTATTGAAACAGTGTTTGTTACATCCCTATGAAAGGGTTTTTTTTAAGTTGCTAATTACATGCCCATCAGAATAATAGATGAATAATTATCCTTATTGTGCTTAGTGACATTGAAACTTTTTTTATTCTGTGATTGGACCTGCATAATTATAGATAATTGTTGGTACTGTATTGCCTGTTCAAATATAGCTCTGCAAAAATTACTTTATTTTAATTAAACATGTTTAATGTTTTACAAGTTTGGTTTGCTATCATAACCAAACAAACTCTATTTAAATGTCATAATAGAATATATCTCCTGAACTCTTATTAATCAGTTTTGAGCAAATCAGTTCTTTAACTCTAAATGAACTGCTTTCGGGGTGCCTGGGTGGCTCAGTCCGTTGAGGGTCTGACTCTTGATTTTAGCTCAGGTCATGATCCCAGGGTCATGGGATTGATCTGTTCATCATGCTCTATGTTTAGCTTAAAATTCTCTCTCTCTCTCCCTCTGCCCCTTTCCTGTCCCCCCTCCCCGCCCCATCTCAAATAATAATAAAAGTAAATAAATAAACAAACCGACCTTCTTCCACTTAAAAATCAATTAGATGAAATATAAAATTAGATGACTAGTATATTTTCTTTTGTAGGACCCAATTCTAAAAGCAAAGGTAGAATTTTTTCTAATATTATTGACAATACGGTTTTTAGCTTTAAGAGATGGTAGTGCTGGGTTAATAAAGCACTTCTCAAAGATTTAATGAAATAAAGTATTGTAGAAACCATTTACAATAAGTATGACACACTATTTTGGAACAAAGTCAAGGAATATTAACAAAGAGAAATATAGAACTCCTTTATCAAAGATGTCACTTTCTCAGAAAACTTATTACAGTAGGAATCAGCCATATAACCTGAGTAGGCAGCCTGCCCAGAACTCAGTCCTCCTTGCACTTCAGGCTTTGTACAAATACCACACCAGAAGTCACAAGGACACTTTTCTTTGACCTTGTCTCCTCTTTTGATAACACATAGTTTATTTCAAGTTGACTTGTTCTTTCAGGCTGAGAAACACCCCCGAGAGGTGGGTCCAATGCTTCTTTAGTGCATGGTCCACTGGTCTAAGATTCATAGGCACATTTTATGATGTTGTCATTGGCCATCACTCCGTCTTCCCTTTCCTTCTTGTGACTTTGTGGTAGGAGTTCAGTCTTGGAGCCAATTAAGGGGTCTTTGCTGGGTTACTTGTCATTGACCTCTGCTGCTTGCCTTCTCCTGAGCAACTTTGACTCAGGTGCACAAACTCAAGTGAAAAAACACAGTATGGAATTTCAAATATTCCATTTACATCCAAGGTAACCCATCCCAAGGCTCCTAAGGGTCTTTGGCATTGTAGTATGATGGCACCCTGGGGACACTGGGTCTGTAGTTCATGAGCAATAAAACATCCCAGACAGAGAGATAGGGAGAAAAGTGAGGAGCTGTGTTTAATGGAAAGAGAAGCAGACAAGGGATTGAGCATAGACAGGCAAACTGTTAGGAACCATTGATAAAAACATGTTTTCAAATTTGAACTTGTTTTCTTCTGGACCAAGACAACTTTCATTCATTTGTTTTGCCTGCTTGTTTGCTTATGTTTTTGTTATTGTTTTTATGTTTGCATGTTTTGTTTGGTGTAAAAAGTACTAACATTTTCTCATTATCCAGGCTCAAAGTTGTCTTGGGATCCCCTTTTTCTTTCCCTCACCCATTCTCTTGCACATCAGCTCATTCCATACTCTATACAAATCTTTTACTGTTCTTTTCTCTTTCAAACTACATTTCTGCTTCTACTTCTAATGTTAGGTCATTCTTTTCATTTGTTTTGCTTTTAAACACACATCCACTTGCTTTTTTTTTTTTTCTTCCATGCATTAAGGTCTAACTCAAATGCCACTTTCATTGAGGAATCTTTCCTGATGACCCACATCTGAAATGTATCACTCTTAAGCTCTTTCTTATCCTCTCTTTTTTGTCTGGATATTCTGTTTTGCCTTAGTTGTTTATACTCTTGTTATTTTATCCTACTAATGTGAAAGCTCTTTGAGCCAAATACCCATCCTAGGCATGATATACATCACAACAAGTAACTTCACTTTCATTTCCACACACTATAAGATGAGAAGAACATAAGATTTCCTTTTAATATTTTAAACTAAGCATGTAACATAGATGCTAACAAGGGAGTCTTCATGTAACTTTATATAGGTCTTCCAAGAAGACAAAGATAATTTTTATGTGTAGCAGCTTAATATTTACATAGTGGATTAATTGTGAGATACAATATTTATCAGAGATGACAATGAAAATAGGCAACCTTCTTTCCATGTAATGAATATGATGCTCAAGTAGAAGAGTAGTCCCTAAAAATATTTTAACCTTTCATAATCAAATATGCTCATTATAAACACAGACTGTTTTAAAAATGCAAATTTAAATAATGTAACTAAACACTAATTTTGGAGAAAAATCTTCTAGATTTTAATTATAGAACCAAAAAATAGAAGAAGAAAATTCTAAGAGATAAATGTTTTTTTAACCTTTTGATTAATGACCGTATATAATTTACTTTGGATTTACTGACAGTGTGAACGCAATGGGAATGGATTGGTCATGTTTCTCCATCACATGAAAACAACAGCTTTATGCAATCAACTTTGTAGGATCCCATTTGCTGGGAGAAGGTAGTAAGTGTGTGATAGAAAAATGGCTCCTGTCCAAATTATGATTCATTAAAAAGAGGCAGGCAGAGAAAGGCAGAAAAAATATTAGAAACATTTTTAACTCCTAGAAATCAGAAATGAATGTTTAACACGTATGAAGAAAGAGGAGTGAAAATCAGACTGTGATCACAGGGAATTCTTCTATATGACTTAACGGCATAGACTAGTTTACATTATCAATTTCAGAAAATAAAATACTTGATAATGCTGGGGATAATGGTCACTTTGTTCATATTATAGTGCTGACACTTTCCCTTAGTTTCATACATCCTCACATGCGCCATATGTGAATAAAAATTATTTTGGCCCAAAGGGGATTTTTTTATACTCTTTGGCTTTGACTTTCAGAAACCTCCTGTGCCAGTTGATTCAATGCTTTGAAATACATAAACTTGTAGTGGAATCAAAAGTAATAACATTTTTATATAGGTTTAAAGAAAGTTCTATTGAAAGTGTGTCTTCAACTAGGATTTGCTAAGACTGTAACACCATTTATCACATAGGGAAAAATGAACTGTTGTTTTAAGTCGACTATTATTTGTTAGTTCTCGAGGCGATCCGCTGAACCCTGGGAGTTCCTGAGACAATTTTAGAAGGGATATGAAGCCAAAACCATTTTAATAATAATATTATATATTTTATCATTTTTACTGTGTTAACATTGCACTAATTATGCCAAATCCATGGTGAGTAAAACTGTGGGTGCCTTAGCATGAGTAAAGGCAGTGGCACCAAACTATACTAGTAATGACTGTGTTCTTCACTGCTGTGAACTTAAAAAAAAATTTTCACTTAGGAACATAAGACATTGAAACTAATTTTACTAAAGCTCAACCCTAGGATACATATCTTATTAAAATTTTATGAGATAAAGTAAGAAGTATGTATAAAGTACTTCTAATTCAAACCAAAGTATGATGCTTTAGAGAGAAATTGTGGAATTGTTTGGTTTGAAGGCAAATTAGCCACTTTTTTTCATGGAGTACCATTTTCAGTGTTTGAAGAATAACTATGAGAGAAACCTTGATTATTTAGGCTTGGGGAAATTGCCAGATATTTGTTCAAAAGTAAAGGAACTGAGTGTATCATGTGAAGGTAAACAATGAAAAGTATTTGTTGGCAGTGATAAAATTTGAGCTTTCATGGGAAAAATGGAAATGTTGGAAAATACCTATCAGTAAGAGCTTTACAGCTTCCTGATACTGGGCAATTTTTTGTGATAAGATTGGTGGTGATATTAAAGGTGATATTTTGCTATATTGTGAGGTAAAGAGTTAACTCAGCAGTCTTACATTGTTCAGATTCTGCACATTCCAAAGAACAGATTGGCTCTTGATTAGTTCATGGTACATAACATCTGAGCCTTGTAATATCTTGCCTGATAAGAGTGTTTTGTACATGGAGTTCCTGTACCTTGCTGTATTTGGCCTCTGAGGAGCTGAAGATTGAGTGGCCAAAACCAGTCTTGAGAGCAGTATGTCTACATGACTAACCTCAAGCCGTTACTGGACTCAGAGCTCAGGTGAGCTACTCTGTCTGGTTGGCAATACTTGAGTTATGTTGTCACTAATAGAATTAAAGAGGTCCCTGTGTGACTCTTTCTAGTGAATTGAAGCCTGGGGGTGCTTTTAGGAACCCTCAACACACTTATAATGAAAAATGTCAACTTTGGAAGAACTTCACAACTCCGTGAATGACCAGTTCATGATGTAATAAAATCTTTCTTCCACTTCTTCCTGGTCACTGGCTCCTTTCTGATTAGTGGGACCTGAATAGGGCTTGGTTGCATACTTGCTCTGGTTCCGTCCTCTTTTGTTGTTTCTTCCTCTTTCTCTGGCTGACACCAGCCATTCTTTGACAGCTTTTGTGAAGCAGGTATATAAATGCTTGTTCTCTTTTGGATGCTTGGTTGATTTTTGTTCAAAGAATGCTGGGGTATACATTGTCAAGAACCAAGGCAACAACTCTTTCCTTTTCTTTTGTCTAGGGACATACTGTCTGCAGTGTATCTACCTGTATTTTTTACTTCATCTACTTTTGTCTAAAAGTACTTTTATCTACTTTTAGACAAAACATCCAACATGGATGCCTCTGTTCTCTCATTATGAGTGCAATCTCTTCAACCACAATTCCTAACTTCAGCTCCGTCCCTTGACTGTATACTATTATATACTACACAGTATCTTTTTTTTTTTTTTTTTTTTTTTTTTTTTTTTTTTTTTTTTTAGCTCTCTTTGCCTAGAAGTTAGGACTCTTGGAAGAGTTGATAGCTAGTTGAATCAAGCCTAACTAAGTTCTTTAGATACATGTGGCCCTGGATGTAAATGTGCCCTTGCCATGTGTCTTAATCAGCTCATGCTGCATGAAAAAAATACTATTAATGGTGTGACTTCCACACCATTCCACAACTAGAATTTATTTCTTACAATTCTGGAGGCTGGGAAGTCCAAAATCAAGGTGCTAGCCAATTTAGTTCCCTGGTGAGGGCTCTCTTCATGGCTTGTAGAAATCTACCTTCTTGCTGTGTCCTCAAATGGCAGAGGGGGAATCAGGGAAGAGGGCAAAGTTGAGGAGAGAGAGGAGAAGAAAGCTCTGATCTTTTTCTCTTCACTAATCTCATCATGGAGGGTCACTCTTATGACCTCATCTAACCTTAATTATCACCCAAAGGCTCTACTTTCAAATATCATCAAGCTTCAACATAAGAATTTTGGGGAGATAGGAACATTGAGTCCATAACACTATGGCAGTGGCGAAAGTGTAAATAGCGTTGCCGCTTCTCAAGACAAGGAATATGAAAGATCTCTTGTTTTTCCCTCCTGCAGCTATTCTCAGTCTCTCAGGTGGTTCTCTGGGAGCTCCCCTCACTTAGGGAAGTATTATTTCTAAGGAGGGGAAAAATAGCTTCTAAGCCTCAAACTCAGGATTGTTATTATTCTTACCCTTACTGTCCCCACTTGTCTTTATAGAGACTAGCAAGAAGCAGTGGAGTTGACTAGTTTTGGCAAAGTCTGGACCAAAATGTTTATAGATTCCTTTAAAATAGAAGATAATTTGAGAGGCGACTGGGTGGCTCAGTCGGTTAAGCGTCCCACATCAGCTCAGGTCATGTTGGCACAGTTCATGGGTTCAGGCCCTGTGTCTGGCTCTGTGTTGACAGCTCAGAGCCTGGAGCCTGCTTCAGATTCCGTGTCTCCCCCTCTCTCTGCCCTTCCTCGGCTCATACTCTATCTCTCAGACATAAATAAAATGTTAAAAAAAATTTAAAAAAAGATAGAAGATACTTTGAGCCTCTTTGTTCCTGTCTTTGGATCTCACCAGCCAATTCCTATAAAGTGTCACTTAACATCCAGTTACATCTCTACAAATGTGAATGGATATTCCAAAGTCATACATGGCGCCCCTGGAGCGTGCAACTCTTGATCTCAGGGTTGTGAGTTCAAGCCACACGTTGGGTATAGAGCTTACTTAAAAATAAAATCTTTAAAAAAATTGCCTAGCACTACATATAATTCAGTTCTTAAAAGTGTTGCCATGAATTGTGCCCTTTTAGGATGCTTTTCTGCCCCCTCCTTCCTTTTAAAAAAGGGAAGAATGACTCACCAAATTATTTTGTAATTAAAAAATTGTGAAATCATGTGGCACTTAGTTTCACAGATACTGTGTACCTGTTACCTCATTTTCTCTCCCAAGGATGCAAATTTTGTTTCTTGTTGTGTGAAAGCCAAACAGGGGAATTAAAAGTAGCAAATCTAGATAGAAAAAGGAAAATTTTCAGACTTACTTACCAGTTTTTATAAAAGCATCAAAAAGTATATCAGTTGCTAAAATATATTTTAAACTTAACCTTAAAACACCCTTTGTCCTCAGATATCAAGTTAATCTCTGGAATGTTTATTTCATGTAACTCCAGACCTGAGAAGGATAAACAGAGGTCACCAGATCTGTCCTGGTTTTTAAAGATGAATGATAATCATCTGAAAACGTTTGGGTGGAGGTTTGTGCAGGGGACAGTGCAGTGTAGGAGATAGGAGGGCCTTTGATCATGATGGTGGCTACCAACTAGGATGGCTTCCCAAGTGAAAGGAAAGTTGATCCTGGAGGGAAAGTTTCATTGAGACTGGAACAGACTGGGGTGAGATGAGATGCATTCTGAGAATCTAGAAGATACATTTGGGGAAAAAGCTGTAGGTCAGGGTAGCTTTTTGGCAAGATTTCTATGATCTACCTCAAACTGAATACCAAGTAATCCACTTTTTATTAGTAAATAATAAAAAAAGGGCACTTGGTTGGCTCAGTTGGTTAAAGTGTCTGACTCTTGATTTGTGCTCAGGTCATGATCTCATGGTTGTGAGATGGAGCCCCATGTCAAGCTCTGCTCTGGGTATGGAGCCTGCTTGGGATTCTCCCTCCCCCTCCCTCTCTCCTTCTCTCCCTATCTCCCTCTCTCCCTCCCCTCTCCTCCTCCCCCACTCACATGCATGCATGTGAGATCTTTCTCTCTAAAAAAAGTAAAAACAAGAACAAACAAAAAACCCAAATAATAAAAGAAAATAAAACAATAAAAATTAAAATTCCTTTCCAGCCACTAACAGTACACCAGAAAAAATGAAACCATTACACAAATTGAAGGGGGAATTTTTATATTCTCCATTTCAAGTTCTTTAGTTATGTTTACATATTGGTCATTTAAAATATTTATAAAGTTCCTACAAACTGTTTTGGACTCAAGGGAATAAAATAAACTGAAATAGATACTATCTTCTCCAGTTTACATTTGAAACCTCTTTATAGATTTGTTACATACAATGTTACTTATTCTTTATTAAAGGCACTAATTCTACCACACTGCCTGGGATACTACAGATAATATTCCCTTGCAGACTTTTTATTAAATTTTTATTCTTTTCTCTTTGGCTCTATCTTCACCTGACAAGGTTTTCTGAGAAGTCCAAAGTGATGGACATGGGAAAGAAAAAAGCTATAGTCACAATCCATCAAGAACTTTGCTTTCCTTCTAGACATAGCAGATGACAATTTTCACATGTCAGAGGCAGGCACACAGGAATGCCGTTTACCAATGGCATCAGCAAAATGGCAGCCAACCCCCAAACTGAGTAAGCATGTGTAATGTGGTTAAACAAAACCTATGTTTTTTATCTTCCCCTCCTACTGAAATAGCAGTTGAGTCACTGTACTGATCAATTATGATCTGAGATAAATGATACAGTTACCATTCAACTGAAAGCTTCCTTGAGAAGTTGGAAGCTTTATATCTGTCTTCTTTAGCAGAGCCACTCTTACCGTAACTAAATATGCACTAAAAAAAAGAAAGAAAAATAATTTAACCCAATTTCAAAAATACATCGTTTTAGCATTCTAAGCAAATAGGAAATGGTATCAAATCATGTGCTGTTTGGGCCATGTGGTAGGAGGTTCCCTTAATGCAAGTTATTGTTAGAGAAACTTCATGGATCGTAGATTAAACATGCCACAAAATACCAGTTTGAAGTAATAGAAGACTCTACTATAAGCAGTATATTTATATAATTACAGAAGACTGCTATTTCCAAGATAGTTGTGTTGCACCTGAGCTTCTCGATTACATTTTTGTTCTCCTGAATTTTTTTTTCCCTTTTACAGTCAGAACATTGTAGGGAATTTAGCTTCTAGGAAAATAGCTTCTTTTTAACAAATTAAATGCTGAATAGCCTTTCAGATTCAGAGTTAACATCTGTTACCCGTAATTAATTGTCATCATTGATGAAGACAAGCACACTATTAGGAGAAAGCAAGTCAGTCCAATACATTTCACGGAGAAGCTGGGTGAACAGTTTTCACTTTGCCATCTTTCCTAGTAGAAAATATTTCAAAGGACTGTCTGACTGTTGAGAGTTCATCCTCAGCAATGTGTGTGCTCTACCTGACCACCATAGATCGCTCACTCCCTTGTAGTAGCTAACTTTGAAGAGAACAGGGGACTACAGTGGTTTTACAGCTTCAAGGGAATTCTCTTCCTTTGCACCGATAAGTACACTTACTTGAGGTATGTCTTTTTCCACTAAGGATCATTTGAAAGTTCAGAGATAACAGAGTATTTTAAGTATCAGACATAAGTGTGGTAACTTTAATCCAGCTTTTCTTTAAAACTGACTTTCTACCTTAAAGCTGCATCCTTTTTTTTTTTAACATCAACAAACATTACATTGTTAAAAAAAAAGAAAAGGCAATGAGAAAGATTGACAGTGAAAGGAACAGTGTGGGGTGGGAGAGCCAGGACTGTGGAAACAATTTTTTTTTTTCCTAACTAGCTTGTTTGTTTGTTTGTTTGCCACATTGATGATTTGTTTTTAAATAGTTAACAGGACTAGGAATGCTGCTTAAAAATTCTTATTGAATGATTCTGAAAGAACAGTTTTCACTGGGAAGGCGTAGCTTAAAGATGCAGGCAGGAATTTGCCAGTTAAAAATATGAAGGAGAAGGAGAGGACGAAGAGGAAAAAGAATACAAACAGCACAAGAATATTTCAAGATCTCATGAATTAATAGAAATCTTGTTAGGTCATTTTTTTTCCAAGATGGGTAAAAATGATATTCAGCTATGGTATGGACTTCTCGCTGAATGTTGTTTTTTGTTTTTTCTTTTTTTCCCCCAGGAAGCTGGGAAGGAGCCTAACCAAACCTGGTGAAATTTAAGTTGGTTTGTTAAAATTGCAGAGGGACCAGAGAAAATCAATATGCATAATAAGAGAAAAACGTTTAATTGTAGGATAGATGAGGGATTTTTTTTTTTTACTGAGATTAAAAGTGCAGAAGAAAAGGGTAACTGTGATAAACTAGATCTGATGCCAAGAGCTGATGCCAAGATAGGATTAAACATGCAAACATGGTATTAGCTGAAGCAGCTGCTAGAGAATCTATGACAGGAGCCTGAGAAGGCCAGAAGAACTTAGGGACTACAATGGAGATCTGACCCTGAGGGAAGGAGAGGGAAGGAAGGTTGAGTGCAAACACTGCTGACTGCTGAGCCGTCTATGGAAGGTTTGGCAAGGTCGTCTGGTTGTCCTCAAGCCAGAGTCTGAGGTCAGAGGTTCATAGCTTGCCACCTGCCTTAGTCTCTTGTGCCACTATCAGTTGATTGTTCCGTGTCTCTTCCGTGGTGGGTATTTTCTCTGTCAGCACAGAGCCTGATGCGGGGCTCCAACTCACAAACCATAAGATCATGACCTGAGCCGAAATCAAGAGTCTGACACTTGAACCACCTGAGCTACCTGGGTGCCTCCATGGTGGGTATTTTCTGATGGGCATTAACATGTGTTATAAAAATCTTCACATTTGATGCAGGTGCCCCTGGTTTTAAAGCATTTTTTAATGCATGTCCAGAAGATAAAAGTTGTTATTAATAGCCCGCACACCTTAGCATTGGTACCTGAACCTTTGTCAGTTGTTGCTTTTTAAAATGACATCTGGCAATGACCTCTAATTGCCTTTTTGTTTGTTTCTAAGATGATCAGTTTAAATATCTCAGAAGGCTTTGTACATTACTAGGAACATACTATGTTCTAGCCCCTAGTATTTGCGTAGAGTTTGAAGAAGTTATTTCTTTTTGTAAAACATTATTTAGTGACTACATGTAGTTTTTTAATTATTAAAAATCTGAACTAGTAACTGAATCCTCATCAGTGACCAGTTTAAGCCCTAGGGGCTGGGAGACCATTGCAAGAGGAATTTTGGATGGGGAAGCAGTCTCTGTGCTCTTCAAGATTTGTCTTGTAAATTATAGGGAATACATAACATGTGATATCACTTTAATAGAAAGAAAAAGTACTCTAAAGAATCCTACCCTGCAGAAATCTTTCATTGCTTCAAGATCCTTTAGAATTATGGTGTCTCCAAAATGATTTATTACTAGATGTACTGAACCACGTAAGTCAATGTTATCTTGAAGTTCAAACACATCAGATAAAAGGAACCAGTAAATGACATCAAAGCAGTTGTAAAGAACAACTCAGGAGAATTAGAATTACAATATTTGATCTGGGTGTATACGTGACACTGTGTCTGCCCATTCTAATTATAATCACTGTGATATACAAAAGTTGATTAATCATAAAGTGAAATTGCTGTCGTGGGAAAACTCTTACTCAGTGATTACATGATTCTAGCTATTCTAACATGACAGAGCATGCTTGCAGTTCTGAGGTTAAGGAACCCTTTGGCATTCAGATCTGAGAAGGAACAACTTTTTGTATATACAAAATTCTGAAAAAGCTACACTGTGGCTGAGTAATATGCTGAGTGGTTTTAAAATATTTCATCAAGAATCTTTGAAGGATTTAGTATTCTGCAAGAAAATAAAATGCTGTTTATCATTAAAAGGAAAGTTGACAGAATAACACTCAAATATAAATGAATTGAGTTCTGATTTATCTGAACTGACTTTGAAAAAAGGATTTTGGAACTACAAGGACATTTCTTGTACATCTTTCAGAGCAAGATACTGAAGAAAACTTTTGTTTTGTTTTTCAAACCTACATTCTAGTGTCAGAGAAATTAGTGAAATTTTCTGACTGCATCCCTGTCATCTTTTTTCATGGTCTCGGGACTGTCACCACTGGCCCTGAACAAAGTAGATGGCAAAAGAGACATCGATGAAGAAACTGTCTTCAGAGACCTTAATTTTTAGTATTCCTTACAATCATTTACAGAATCCTTACAATCAAACAAGTCCTCAAATAGCATATAATGTCTGATGTTATTTTTCTTCATCATCTTCTTAGTTAACGTACAAACACATTATCATGCAAATATCAGAGGTCATATAGGAGCATGAATGTCTTCAGCTTTTAAAAACATTAACTCCTTCTCTCCACAGGAAGTTGAGGTCCTTGGTGAACTTTAACAGGTTTGTTTCTTTTTAAAAGTATAAACATTAAAAATTTTTTTTTAATGTTTATTTCTGAGACAGAGAGAGAAAGAGAGAGAGAGTGTGAGCGAGCATGAGTGGGGGAGGGGCAGAGAGCGAGGGAGACAGAATCTGAAGCAGGCTCCAGGCTGCGAGCTGTCAGCACAGAGCCTGAGGCAGGGCTCAAACTCACAGACCGCGAGATCATGACCTGAGCCAGTCGGACACCCAACTGGCTGAGCCACCCAGGTACCCCTTAAAAGTATAAACTTTTATTTGGAAGTGTTTTCAAAGTTAGAAAAGATTTGCATGAATAAGGATTAGCACAAAGAATACCTATACACCTCTTATCCAAGTTTGTCTAATTTTACCATTTGCTTTATATTGTATTCTCTGTTCTTCTTTCTCCATATATACATATACAATTTATATATATTTATTTTTATATTGTACCTATATATGTATGTATATATATTATGTATTATATTATCATATTAATATATTATTAACATTAATTATATATTATTATCATATTAATATATTAATAACATTAATTATATATTATATTACATTATATTAATAATATATAATTATGATATTATGTATATTTTATGTATATATTATGTATTATATATACATACATATATATGTAATTTAATTATTTCTTTGCTCTCTATTATAGCAGGATGTTCCAAGCTTATGTTTATCTTGTACTTAGCCTGCCTCAGCCCTAAAAATAGCCTAAGATACCCTGGCTCCTTTTAGTGGAAAATGACGTTAGAGACCAAGATGTGAGTATGAGATATGCTCATTTCTACTGGAGTGTCGTTGTTTCTTGTACTTTTCAGCAGACAGAACTAGGAAATACGTGGATGTATATAAACACATGGGCACAAAACATGCATCCATACACATAGGCATATCCATATTGATTCTACCTATAAGTTCATTCTTGCTTTACCATAGCTAGACCATTTGGAATACTTATGAATGAAAGTGTGACATCATCATGGAAGTTACTACTAGTTGCTTTGTCAGTATTTTCACAGTCATCTTTGGTTGGATGAATCTCATCCTTGAGTAGACTGTCATGTTTCTCTTTCATTTCTCAAGATCCTATTTTTGCCCTCTTTTCCACTTTCCTTTACTGTTTTCATCTCTAAAAGTGATACCCTTCTTAATATATCTGGTTCTGTTTCAGAAGCAATACATCTTCAAGGCTGCCACTTCAGGTTCTATACACTTTCAAGTTCCTTTTCTGTGGTCAGTTCTATGAACCACCATTCTGACATACGTTGAGTATGTTACCACTTATTGTTGAGCATTTTCTTTCTGGGAATGGTTTTGTCTGTGCTTTTATCTCAGTCTTTTGCCCTCCTCTAGTCTTACTCATGGAGTATTGTTAGTCTTCCTTCCTCCACTCTCTGCACCCACAGGATTGCAGCATAGAGCTGGTAGTGAGCATGCCATTGGATTTTTTTTTTTATTTTTTATTTTCTCTGCTTGCAGGTAATTGTAAAGTTGCATTTCTCTGTCTTATAATAATGCTTAAAGTATTGGCTCTGAGTGGTTTATTTGCTCTCCCTCTTGAGTTTATGGAGTGTTAAACCATTAAAATAGTTATATATCTTCTGAAAAACCTCAAAAATAATACGGGCATCAAATAAAATGTTTTCTCAGAAACGACCATTTTGGTTTAAATATTTAGTCATTATAGGGAAATGTGAGCTAGATGCTAATACTTTCAGTTAATTTGGGAGAAGTGACCAGGAGGTCAGCATGTGAAAGAGACCAGGTGGGAGAGATGGGTAGTGTGGCCAGATGGCTGGGGGCAGAGGAGTGGGTATGGATACAGGAGAGTAGAAATGTAATGGACTAGAAAAGCACTAGGAGCAAGGTTTTTGATCATCTCCCAAGCCAGAGGTTTTAGAAAATCAGCAGCATTTATCATAATAGAGCTTCTGGGGAAATAGTATCCTCAAACAAAAGCTTGGGGAAGGAATATTCTGTGAATAGTTGCCAGAAAACGGAAAATAGGTGAATAGTGGTACATTCGGATTGGAAAGGATGAGTAGGGCAGCATTGGGATGCAGTTATGATATGGAGAATGGCCAAAATTGGCTGGGATGGGTGGTGTTGCAGGATGAACTCTTCCTAAATTTTAAACAGACATCACATACAAAGTGGCTTTAATGCAGGCACACTTTAAGTCTCCAGTTTGAGTCAGAGGTTTAGAGAATGGTCTAGACAAAGGGCCCTAAGAGAAACAAGGGTCTCATCTGTAGGCGCTAAGGTAGACACAGGTGGGGGTCCTTGGTTGAGTGTGCAGAGAAGGAAAAAATCTTTTTTCCTTCTATCTTTCTAGATTCTCTGCTGGGTTCCTGTAATAGAAAACAGATTAACAAGTGAAAAAACCTGAATTTATTAATATGTATGTAATATGTATGTCTTATATATACATGGGAGAAATTCAGGCATGAGTAACTCAAAGGGATGTTTAGAACTTAGGCATATACATCTTAGGTTAAGGCCAGGGAGGCAAAATATGGGAAGGTAACCAGTAAAAGTATAGGGATCAAGGGTAAGGTTTGTTAGGCAGATTTGAATGGTGTCTTCTGTGATTAAGAGTCATCCTTCTCTTCCTGATACAGAGAGAAACTCCTTTACAAATAGAGATTTGCTTTAAAAATGTAAATTTTCCTTACAAAGGGACACTCTGTTCTGTCCTCAGAGCTTCTCCTGTGTCTGCTGTTATTCAAAATAATCAGCAAAAAATTATCTTCCTGCCAAAGAAGCATATTTTGGGATGGCATATTCTGGTCTCCTACAAGTCAAAGTCCTGGTGTGGGTGGAGTTGAAGATCTACATGCAATCTGCTAGGAGCTTTAGTCTGATTTTCCCAGAGGCTCACAGGTAGTAAATGCCAGTCCACTCCTTCTAGCCTCTAGTGCTGCAAATGAGGTAGATATCTAATGTCAGTGTTGCCACTCTCTCCTTTGCATGGGTTATAATGTGATACCTAGATATGTCTTCTTCATTTGCAATCCTGTGACACCTTTGCATCTGTGAACTTACCATTTTCTTCAGTTTAGGGGTCTGGTCATTTGTTGCAATACAGTTAATGCCTCTTCTCCATCCTTTTTATCCTTTACCAGCTCTTGTTATTCATTGTCAAATTCTTTCTTCCTCATTATTCTTTTCTCTCTGTCCTTTGCCTCCACTCTGAGATATTTTTCTCCTGTTTTACCTTTTACCTTTTAGGTTTCAACACTGTCCACTTCAGTTTTCCCCTGAATTGTTCAACTATGAACAGTTATGTTAAACTGTGTTAGTGTGCTTAATTTTAGTTTTCTTAAGGTCTGTTGTTATTACATTAAGTGTGGATTTTCTGGCTTTCCTTACATGTGTTCTGTGTGTTCTGACATTCTCAGGTGCTAAGAGAGTGACTAGTTCTCTATTTTCAGCTTTTTAGGGCTCCAGTGTAATAGTTGGAGAGTATGGTTGGAGTGTGCCACTGGTAGATTTCCAGTGGGCTTCTTCTCCCCTGAGGCCTGGCCTCACATGTAGAGTTGGGCATGCTACCAGTTTGCAGCTGCAACAGCTCGAGGAAGTCGTGGAAGACATGGACCATTTTCTGGTTCCTCTAGGAATTTTGGGACTCCAGGGACCAGTCAGATGTACACAGGGTCAATGTCAGAAGGTAATGTTTCCCCACCCTGAAGAGGATATATGCTACTCACTGGCTAGTGCACTGGGGGCTCCTGAACAATGCCTCCACAATGCTGACCCCGCCCACCATAAAGGACTGCACCAGTCATCTGTAATGAGATTCTGGTAAAATACAGGATACCCAGTTTAATCTGAATTTCAGTTAAGATATATATATGTGTGTGTGTATATATATACACACACACATATGTATATACACACGCATATATATACATATATACACATATATGTATGTATGTTTATATATGTATGTGTGTATATATATACATATGTGTGTGTATGTGTGTATATATATATGTATATATATATGTATATATATATATCTCCTAAATATTGCATGAAGCACACATACATTTAGATAGTATTCATTGTTTACTGGAAATTCAAATTAAAAACATTTTAATGTTTGTTTATTTGTTGAGAGAGAGAGAACATACAAATGGGGAGGGGCAGAGAGAGAGGGAGTTACAGAATCCAAAGCAGCACAGAACCCAATGCAGAGCTCTAACCCCCCAACTATTAGATCATGACCTGTGCTGAAGTTGGGTGCTTAACTGACTGAGACACCCAGGTGCCCCTAAAATTCAAACTTAACTTATTTTTCTTTGCTGGATCTGACCACTTGACCATAGAGGTCAAGGACATCTTGCACACAGCGGTCTGTAAGGTCATGCAGAAGGTTGATGCAGAAAGGGCAGATGGTTTGATCTTGAGAGATGGAAGAAAGCAGTTCAGTTCCTGTCATGTCTCCAAATCTTTTTTTTTTTTTTTTTTTGCAATCTTCTACTTCCCTTTTCACTTTGCCCATTACATATGTTTTCCAAAATAAACAAGACCTTTTGAGCTGACCTGGAAAGTAACAACAATTATAATAAAACCTTTCCCCATTAGAATCATGTGCCTGTGGGTACAAATATTTTACACATTTTGTTTTCTTTTTCCACATCAATGATTTTATTTTTATTATGGTAGGTTATAAAGCAAAATATAGCTATAAGCTATTTTTAAGAAACACATTTAAAATGAATAATTAAAGAAAACAATTAAAAGGATACTGGAGAAAGGGAAACAAAATATTAAAAAGGTTAAAAGAAAAAAGTAACAGTGGAAAATCAGTATCAAACTATTGAGAATTTAAGTTTAAAGTCACCGAACAGGATAAACAAATGCATATTGTAATAATTTGTATCTCACAAACATAATAGCTAAAAACCACAAAGAAATGCAGACATTGGAAATATTACAATGGAAGACTTCCGTATTCTCAGAATTAGGCAAATTGAATGACCACAAGAATAGCAAAATAAAGACATTAGGAAGAGGAAATTGATTAAAAAAATAGTTTAACATCTGATGAAGGGGTCGTGGAGTAAGGAATGTTATAGGTTACTGGCAGAAAATAAAGCATTATAAGAATTTGGAAAAACAATTGGGCAGCCTCTATTAAATTGAACTTTCAGGGGCGCCTGGGTGGCTCAGTCACTTAAGCGTCTGACGCTTGATCTCAGCTCAGGTCTTGATCTCAGGGTAATGAGTTCAAGCTCTGCACTGGACCCCATGCTGGATGTGGACCCTACTTTAAAAAAAATGAGGGGAACCTGGGTGGCTCAGTTGGTTGAGCATCTGACTCTTGGTTTCTGCTCAGATCATGATCTTACAGTTTGTTAGTTCGAACCCCACATTGGGCTCTGCGCTGACAGCGTAGAGCCTCTGCGTCTCTCTCTCTCTGTCTCAAGGATAAATAAATAAACAAACAAAAATGAACTTTCAAAGATCTTTTGACCCATCAAGCTCATTCATGGCAATCTTTCCATGGAGGTACCTGAATGACTCAGTCGGTTAAGCATCCGACTCTTGCTTTTGGATCAAGTCATGATGATCTCATGGTTATCAGCTGTCTTTCTCTCAAATAAATAAACTGAAAAAGGAAAAAAAAAAACTTATATAAAGGAGAAGGCATTGGTATTTGAGTTTCAGGGGAATAGGAATGTTCACTACAGTACTATTGGCAATGACAAAAAAAAAAGGAAATGAAATGGATGCCTCTCTATAAGAAAATGGGTGACTTCTTGCTCTCAGCAAGGAATACATGTCGGATGAAACAGAGGGAGTTAGAGGAGTTGCCAGCTAAGAGAGGAATTCAAGATGCAGAAAATGTGTATGATTTGATATTTTAACTTATATATGACTTAATGTATACTTTCTTATAAAGTTGAATGAATAAATGAAGAAACATGGGTGGAATAAATATATACTAACAGTTTCACTTTACATTGACTGGTAACAGTGACTATTGGAGAAAGAACGCAAAGATTTCACTGCCTTTCACACTGAGTTGTAAACAAAGAACACCTATGTAGGTATCATACTGTGATCCACGCAAAGGAGAGAGGAAAATGAGAGGGGAAAGCCATGCAGAAAAGAGAAAAAACAAAAATGTTGCCCCTAAATAAAAACATGTATGGCATGATCGCACATAAGAATTTATTTAAAAATATTTATTGCCTTATGTGTAAATAAATTGACTAATAAAAATCATTGGATCTCTGCCCATTATATGCACATTATAGGAAAAAAAAAATCTCAGTTCCTGGTTTTGGTCTCAGAAGTTATCTTTTATCTCCTACTCTTTTTTTATTCTGGCTCCAGTTATGTTATTATAAAAATTGGCATCCTCAGTAATCCCGGGTTAGAAGTCAGCATCTCCTTACTGGCTGGGGTTCTCACACTTGTGCTTTCTAGCTGGTTGGTTACCTTCCTCTCCCTTCCCACCTTCTTAAGCTTTTCCTATATAGATCTGTGTCAGGAGTTGTGGAAGTTGGAAGAAGTGTATTGCTCAGTCCCACTTTTGAGAGAGCTCAAAGTACAGCTGGAGAGACAAGTCGTGTGCACTTAAACTACTGCAACTTTAGAATAAACCAATGCAAACACTGGCATAAGCCAGGACATAGTTAAGAAACAAATGCAGTTTATTTTTTTAAATGAAAAAAAATTTAATGTTCATTTGTTTTTGAGAGAGAGAGAGAGAGAGAGAGAGAGAGAGAGAGAGAGAGAGAGAGAGAAACAAAGCATGAGCGGGGGAAGGGCATAGAGCGAGGGAGACACAGAATCTGAAGCAGGCTCCAGGCAGGCTATGAGCTGTCAGCACAGAGCCTGACTCCAGGCTCAAGCTCGCAAACCACAAGATCATGACCAGAGCTGAAGTCAGACGCTTAACTTATGGAGCCAACCAGGCACCCCTTGTGGCTCATTATTTAAACTGCATGTGTTTCTTAGGGCACCTGGGTGGCTCCTGGGTTAAGTATTGGATTGAGTCATGATCAGGTCATGATCTTGTGGTTTGTGAGTTTGAGCCCGGAGTCAGTCTCTGTGCTGACACCTCAGAGCCTGGAACCTGCTTCAAATTCTGTTTCCCTCTGTCTCTGCCTCTACCCCTGCCCTTCACCCTCTGTGCCTCTCTTTCAAAAATAAAACATTAAAAAAACAAAATGGGCCATCTACTAGAGTTGATAAGAGGGAGAATTTACCATGGGTTGGAGTAATCAGAGAATTCAGTGAGGCTATTAGCACAAGGACTTGGCTCTTGATACCTGTGGTTACACAGGGTGTTTTGCTGCTAAAACATTCTACATAGGCACGTCTTCTTAAAAAGAAACCAAACACTTCCTAGGAAGGAATGAAGGGACACCACAAAGAAAACATAGCAGCCCATCATTTGATCAAAGAATCAGAGCATTAAGTTTTCATGAGAATGCCTATCTCCCAAAGGATAACTCTATGGTAAACAATCCTATATCCAATTCCTTAGTGCATGAGGTAGGAGAACAGGTCTATGCAATTCTAGAATTCCTTGAGCCAGAAATACTTGGGGCACCTGGGTGGCTCATTCAGTTAAGCTTCTGACTCTTGATCTTGGCTCAGGTCATGATCTCATGATTTGTGGATTTAAGCCCTGTGCTCTGGACAGATAGGATGAAATCTGCTTGGGATTCTTTCTCTTCCCCTCTCTCTGCCCCTTCCATTCTCTCTCTCCCTCTCTCAAAAATAAATTAACATTAAAAAAGAAAAAAGAAAATAGTGAACACTTTCTGGAAAATCTCTATATTCCAGGCAACACTGGAAGTATCTTCTTAACCTCTCCAACACTTCTGTGAAGTTGGCAATGTTATTATCTGTTATTTAGGGTGGAGGAAATGGAGTCACAGGTGGGCTAGTACTTGCTTGGTGTCACATTGCTTGTGAAGGATAGAACTGGAATTGGAACCTAGGTACAGACCCACGATGCTGACTGTCACTTTAACAGTGGACATGTTACAAGGCAGTGTGTGGTACAGTGACCATTAGCCTGGACCTGGAAACTGCTTCAGTATGATCATGTGCCTTTAATCATATTTGTAAAAATAAGGTTGTAGCTGCACAAACCACTTCCTACTGCATCAGGGAAACTCCTTTAGGACCAATGGTAATTAGTAAAAGGAATCTTTAAATGCCTTCACTAAGCAGCGTGGTGGGAATGTTGCAGGGTACACATGGCATAATTTAGTACTTGCTGTAGAATTTAGACAACTGTCAGCCCATGGGGAGCTCATATTTAAGCTAATTTAAAATAAATGAGTAATTAACATTTCATGAGCTAATGAATCAGACATTTGGCTAAATGGAAGACATATCATGTCTGTAGCTCAGCCCTCAATCTCAGCTACGAATCCTATAATTCAATTAAAAACAAGCCCTTTGGCCTTTGCTTGAAAAACACTATTGTGTTTTTTCCTCTGGAAATATCTAGATTCCCACCATCCACCCCCCTCCCCTTAATACATACTTGCTGTAATAACACATTTTGTTTTTGGATTTCTTTCAGTGAATGAAATATGTTTTAATGATCTTCTCAAGATAATTTAAAATGCGATCTATATTAAACTCCTTGTTTGAAAGGGAGGGGAAAGGAAAGTGGGTAGAGTCTAGACTAGGAAATCTCAGTTTTTCAGCTTCATTTTTTTTTTATTTAAATTTCTTTTTTAATGTTTATTCTTGAGAGAGAGTGCGAGTTGGGGAGGGTCAGAGAGAGAGGGAGACAGAGAATCCAAAGCAGGCTCCAGGCTCTGAGCTGTCAGCACAGAGCCCAACACAGGGCTTGAACTCATAAACCGCATCAACTTCATTTTTTTTAAATATTAATATATCCATTTGAGAGGGAGTGAGTGCCCACGGGGGAGACGCAGAGAGAGGAGACAGAGAAACCCAAGTAGGCTCTGAACTGTCAACACAGAGCCCAGTGTGGGGCCCCAGCTTGAGAACCAAAATCAAGAGTCAGAAGCTTAACCAAATGAGCCACCAAGGCACCCCTCAACTTCATTTAAAAAAAAATAATGTTTATTTTTGAGAGAGACGGAGACAGAATGCGAGTCGATTAGGGGCAGAGAGAGAGGGAGACACAGAATCCAAAGCAGGCTCCAGGCTCCGAGCTGTCATCACAGAGCCTGATGCGGGGCTCGAACTCACGGACTGTGAGATCATGACCTGAGCTGAAGTCGGACACTCAACTGACTGAGCCACCCAGGCACCCCACAACTTCATGTTTTTAAGGTTGTTTTGCTGTAACTTTTACTGAGAGCTTTCTAGGCCTGTTGAGGAGCAAGAATCCTGTCCCCTCAAAGGTCCTTCTAGGTGGGCTAAGAATCATATCTAGCTGGAGAAAATCAAATTTAATAGGCGTACTCGCAGGGAATCCACACAGACATGGAAATTCTGAAGACAGGCAAAATGAGGTATATGTGGCATTCTGAAATAAGGAGCCGTGGGGAGGGGTCTGGTAATTCAGAGGAAAGGAATGTACTTCACAGGGTGATAAGAGCATATATTTAGTAATTAGATATTTGCCTTGTCACATAGATGGGTCACTCAGATAAAAGTTAGGAAGGGCTCCTAATTTAGATTCTTCTTGTAGTTAAGGGAGCGGCAAAAGTTTCTCTTAAGTCTCTGTGGTCTCAAGTGTCTTCAGTTCAAAATAATCCAGATGCTACAGTGGCTCATTCAAGGGGATGGGGGCAGGGGGGGAGGGTTGTTCTGAAATTGTCAGGGCTTTATGCTGACTTCTTTACATGCAGTATCCAAATAGGACTCAGCAATATTAGGTGGTAGTTATTATTGCCATCCTTAATGTAAATGGACCCACTCATGAATTCAACATTTACTGACTATTAGGTTCAGACATCATGTTATACAGGAGCCATCCCTTGAAATCTAATCATCAGGAAGGCTAAATCCTCTGCCTTCCAGTCTCTGTTGCAAGGTAGGAGCCTGACTTCCGTGGGTGCCAATTAGCAAACACAGAAGGCCCAATGACCTTAACCAACCTCCCTCTTCCCCTCATGTTTTCTAGTATTTTTCCACCAGCCCACCCTAGTTCAAGCTGAGTTTCATGGCTACTGTCAGGCAGCAACAGTGAATGGTTGGGGATGAAACCCAGAGTCTCCTGGTGTGTTTTTTACTATTAAAGTCAAGTCCTCAGCAAAGAGGAGAATAATAATTTATCAGCGTGTGTGGACAGTAAATGAGGACACGTCACGAACAGGCTGGCTGAGGAGGACCTGAAACAGAGTTGTAGTTAATAGAAAAGAGAAACTTGTAGGCCAATAACCCTGGGGTTTGTTGGTGCAGGTGTGCATATGTATATGAAGAGATGGAGAGAGTTATATCTAAGTTTTGCCGTGAGTTATCAAGGGACCAATCCTCTGGTGTTCTTGTAAATTCCATAAACTCTTAAGCTGTTTTTCCATTACTGTTGTGTGTTGGAGGATGCTTATTTCAGTGGCACACTACACAGGGACAGAATATCTCAAGGCTCCTGAGTGTTTGAAGGCTTCACTGGGAACTGAAAAATGGTTAGTGCTGTGTGACAGAAGCATAGTGAGGAGGAGAGTGGTATGAAACGAGGTTGGTGGAGTATGAAAGGTTGGATATAGAACAAGCCTGAAGCAGCATGAGTAGAATTAAAAACCAGGCCTGCCTAATATTGTAATGAATTCAAGGGTTTACTGTTGGGGAACATGAAATTGAATATCTTTGTGATCATTACTTTAAATCCTCTATCAGGCATATTACTTAAATCTGTTTCATGTTGGTTTCTTGCTATGGTTTGGTCCTGCTCTTTTATTTGGGATATATTCCTCTGTCTCTTCATTTTGTCTGACTTTCTGTGGCTGTTTCTCTGTGTTAGGAAAGTCAGGTAAGTCTCTTGGTCTTCGAGATGATGGCTTTATGAAGAAGAGGTTCTGTATACCCTGCAGTGCAGTGTCCCCTATTCTTTGGGACCTGGGATTTGAGGGAGTATCTCCTATGTGTGCTGCCCATGCCCTGCTCTTGAGTCTTGGCCTCCTTTTCCTTCAGTCCTGTTGTCTGTAGAGGCTCTCTGTGCTGCTTGGGGGCAGTGTTGGTCCCTGGCTGGGTGAGGTACATTTTAACAAGGTGTGAGCTGGTCTCCTTGTGAAACTAGACCTGCCCCCACCACCGTGGGAACCAAAGCCCCACTAAAGGTAAGGGTTGGAGATGCGGTGCTGGTGAGGTTTGCACTGGTCTTCTGGGGGAAGGGCCCTGCGGCACCAGATCTGAGAGGAACATGACTAGAAAGGGCAGATATGCCCCAAGCATGGGCTGGGGCTTGCTGTAAGCAAGTTAGATAGCCAGTGTCTATGCCTGGGTGGGTGTTAGTAGGTGGCCATGTGCTTATGCTGAGGGGTAGGGGAAGAAAATGGCACCTGCCAGCTCCTTTGTTCCTGGAGGCATCTCCCTACGATCCCTGCCTCTCCAGAACAAGCTCTGAAATGAATAAATCACTCTACCTCTTCTGTGCCCCAGTCATTTTGCAAACTTCTTCCAAACTGGATCTCCACAGGCTGTTTGTCATGTTGTCTCTTTAGGGGCTTGAACTCTGCTTCCTAATGCACTCTGGGGTTTCTCAGAGCTGAGCTTGCTGATTTTTACATTTCCTGGCTTTAAGTCCCACTGGTTGTAAGAAATCAGGAAATTTGGCCCCTCTTGCTTTCAAAGCCAAATGTTGTGGGGATTCCTCTTCCCAAGCAAGTGACCTCCCCAGTGTGATAGTCTGTTTTTCACCCTTATCTGCACCACCAGCTCCCTCCCCACATGGAAGGCTATGGGCTGTTTCCCTCCTAAACCACATCTTTGCGCTTCCTGCCTTCTTTGATGTGGCCTCTTCTCTACCATTAGTTGTGGAGTTAGTTCTGCCAGTCTTAGGATCATTTTCTGGGTTCTTTGCCGTGATGTGAGTACTATCTGCTTACTTCCTCCTAGTGGAGTCCTCCTATTCCACTGGCTTCCCAGTCTCCTTCTGGTGCATTAAATTGAACACAATTCAAGGCAATGTTAGAAACAAAGAACTTTTTATTACCTGCTACAAGTAAAGATGTACCTGTGGCCCAAGGGTGTGAGAGCACCTGCCTCCTGGGGTCCCAAACAGAACAGGTTCAGCTACTCGCCACTGACAAATCCAAAGGCAGAGAGAGGAGCAGTGGTGAAACAAGAAAGGAATTTATTTCAGTGAGGCTGACACTGGGAAGACAGTTGTCTCCAAAGTGCTGAAAATGCTTCTAGATTTGTATAAGGAGAATGTGGGACCCAAGTCAGTGGGTACATGCAGTGGGACAGTAAAGGACAGGCAATCACTGTCTTGGGGCCAGTCATGTGAGGTCTTGCTGGTATCAGGGCAGTTTTTATTGCCAGAGGAGGTAATACTGGTTTTCATCACAGGATATTTTGCTCACAGGGTCTTTTCCCTGAGTTAAAAGATAAACTGGAGGGGCGCTTGGGTGGCTCAGTGGGTTAAGTGTAGGACTCTTGATGTAGGCTTAGGTCATGATCTCATGGCTGTGAGTTCGAGCCCTGCATCTGGCTCTGCACTGGCAGCATGGAGCCTGCTTGGGCTTCTGTCTCTCTCTCTCTCTCTCTCTCTGCCCCTCCCCCTCTGGAAAGCAGGCATGTGTGCATGTGCTCTCTCAAAACAAATACATTAAAACATTTAAAAAATGATAAACTGTAAAGAACTTGATCAGTTAAAAAGTACAGAGTGAGGTCAAAATAGAGGTAAAGTCTTCTTTCCAGGAGACAGCTCCCAAAGCACTGTCTCCCTGTGGGTTTAGTACCAGAGGCTTTTATGCTGGGTATTAGTGGGCTGGGAGCTTGCTTATATGTTAAGAACTTATATATACTCTCTTAGGCATTTTGGTTCAAGTGTGCTTGCTCAACATTTCAACAGCTAATGCGTACACTGAATGTTCAAAAAATGGCAGAAAACCTCACCCGTAGGAGGAGATATTAGTATTACAATGAGCTAAAAACGACCTCAGGACAACTAAGTGGGACTTCTGCGCAGGTCTTCAGCTCCATTCTGGCTCAGACTAGCTCATGTAAGGGGTTCTCAGGTGAAATACCTAGCTGGGCATCTCCTTGGCTAGAACTGCTGGTTCTGTAAAACAAAAACATATTCCTTCCCTGCTTTTGTCCCTCCCTCTTCCTTCCTTCCTCTGATAGCCTTCAACCCTCTGATCTAACTTCCCTTAGCATCCAGGCTAACAAAATTGACACAAATACTTCAACTACAGAATATTAAATGAGAGGAAACCATTCTGCTCATCTAAGGCTGACTGTGTCTCTCAGTTCTCTCTCAGAATAACCCAAGAACGGTAGGAGTAGGCCATAGAGTTTAGTATGTAGAAAATATTAGCAGCCACCTAGTGAATTCTTTTTGAATAAATACAAGAGTGAAGTGAACAAAGATTAGTTGACTGACCTGTCTCCCTCTCATTATGTTTGTCACCTCAGAAAGGAAGAGTCCTGTTTTGTTCTCCATTGTGTTTCCAGTGACTCAGGTGGTGCCTGGTCTATAGAAGGCACTCGGGATTTGTACGAATGAGCGAGGAAGTGAGTAAACACTAATGACTCTGCTCGTCCCTCAAAATAATGTTTGATTTCTTTTTCCCTTGCAAATCAATTAACCTTATAAAGAAAATAAAAATATACATTAACTTAAAAAGTAAATAATTCTCCCATATGACAACTTGGAACCTAAAACAGAAATTGTAAAGAGTAAAGCATCCTGAAGGAGAACAGAAAGACCTTCCAAAATATGTCTCTTTGGCATAGGGTTATTTTATAATAATCATTTATAAAAAACAGCAGACATGGAAAAAGCTCTGTAAACTGGATAGAATTACCCTTTTGAAAGAACATGTACATTTATAATGGAAATCTCCATTTCTAAGGGTGTCTCCTCTACAGCCCCAGGAAGAGGATGGTGAAATCTCTGTAAAGGCTTATCAGTGCTAAAGGCAACAGACTTAAATCTTCATAACAACCATACCCTTGTTTGCTGTGCTTTTCTTTCTTTTTTTTTTTTTTTTCCAACGTTTATTTATTTTTGGGACAGAGAGAGACAGAGCATGAACGGGGGAGGGGCAGAGAGAGGGAGACACAGAATCGGAAATAGGCTCCAGGCTCTGAGCCATCAGCCCAGAGCCCCACGCGGGGCTGGAACTCAGGGACTGCTAGATCATGACCTGGCTGAAGTCAGACGCTTAACCGACTGCGCCACCCAGGCGCCCCTGCTGTGCTTTTCTTGATGACGTTCCATAACTGGCTTCCCTCCTGCCCAGCATCTTTTGTTTTTAGCTGGAGATGGTATTTAAGGTGATGGCTTGGCCATTTTTGTAGTTACTTGGTTTTTCTGGATATCTCTTCTGTATCCAGGAGGTATACATATTGTTAAAATTCTCTCTTTCTCATGTGCTCTTGTCTTTATTACAGGGGCCTATCCCATAACCAAGAAGGGTAGAGGGAAAATTATTTTTCTTCCCTAATACTGCCTTTCCCCCGGAGATAGTTTCCCCATCCCAGCAGCCTCCAAGAACACACACACCCATGCCTAGTACAACACACACTTGACTAGTGAGTTCCTGGCACCTTTCTCATGCCCTGAAGTTAAAGGAACCTGGATTCTGAGCCTGTGTGACTTCTAAAAGGAGCCCTTTTCTCAATGGACTTGATGGTAATGGTGTTCTTAGAACTGGTCCTGGACACCCAAGGAACCCCGATTCTTTTGTGCAGGCCAACACTTGCTTCAATAAAACTTAGTGTGTATATTCAGGTAGACATAGGATAAAGTAAAAAATAGTATTTCTTAGGAAATATTCCTCTACTAAATAAAAAAATCATGTTCATGAGAACAAAACATTTATTTCTGAGACAAAAGGGATGTCAACTACTGTGTTGCTTCAGCTCTCTCTTTTAGTCACGCTAATTAAAATTAATCTCCCCAACAAATGATAATGATAATAAAAAAAAAACTTGTAAAATTTTTTTTGAAGTGTCTCACCCCTATTTGAAAGGTGAGATACCTTGAAAGTGATTTGTTAGTCTTTATTAATGTGTTAAACACTGTGCTAGATTCTATAGGTACAAAATATATAGGTCGCTCAAGTCCTTAGACTCTCTAGGACAAGTTGCTGTTATGTAGTGACTAACTTGGGACATTTCTCCGGATTATGCTTCTGACTGCCTTTCCAAAACTGTTTTCTTCAATTGCTGCCCCTTTCCTGAAAGCTCATTTCTCCTTGGTCAGGAGTCAAGAAAGGCTTCATATTTAGGATGAACTTTCATTGGAGTTGCAGTGGTGGATATTGTCAGGCAAACAGGGAAGGAAGGGCAAAGCAGATATAGGTAGGAGAAATCCCTGTAAACACACAGAGGAGTCAAATAGTCTGATTTATTTGGGGAATTTTAAACAGGTCATTGTGACTGGAGCAGCATATTCAAGGGGTGATATTACAAGGATAAAAGTGTGGAGAAGGAAGTAGAGGTTACATTATTACAAAGCTGTGTAGACTTTATTTCATAAGAGATTAAGTCAGGAGACTCAATCTTAGTGAGTTTGCCCATGTATTTCAGCAAGGAAAAGAAAACCAAAACTAAGTAGAATAATGTCTTTGTCATCTTATATCACTTTTGATGACAGAACTTTAAATCCCCTTCTACAGTCCTGCCCTAATACCAGATAGCTTCTACTTGAATATATACTGCGATAGGGAACTCACTATTTTCCAAAAATACTCCATTCACTCTTAGCCAGCTATGGTTGTCTGCTTATTTTTTATTTGTTTGAAGTGGAATTATAGTTTGTGAAATTTTACCTAGTACTTCCTAGTTTTCTCTCAAGTAAAGTAGGACATTCTCCCTCCACATGACAACTTCTTGTAAAATACGTTTTTCCTTCAAAACATGCTGTGGAAAAAAAATTCTACATCAGTCTAGAGATTGGTCTGGGGACTGCTACAATTCTATTTCATAAATCAGGTGTCATAATAAAACCCTGCATGTACAATAATGAAAATAACAACTACTCTTTTGTTAGTGATGAGCAGGTGCCAAATGCTGAGTATTAATCTTTACAATAACCCTGTAGAGTTGATATTATACTCATATAGGTTAGGAATCTAAGGTGAGTAAAATGTTCTTATGTGTGTAACTGGTAAGTGATGGATCAAAGATCCATCCAGTTCTATGTTCTATACGTAGATCCAGTTCTATTCATCTTAAAAAAAAGATCAGATTAGGATTTTTAGATTAAAAGTCAGAACCATGTATAACATAAAACACAAAGTCTCTTACATTAGTACCACATCCTGTGTTCAACATTTTGTAGGTTAATTAACCTTAATATCCTAATTTTAAAGAAGTTTTAGCAGCACATTATACACACTGAATTGGGAACACTGTGAGTTCCTGGGCCATTCTTATTTTACCGTTTTGATCTCAGACCCAAACTAATATATTCCAGACATTTTAGTTAGACACATATTTCTTCATGGATAGTATTAAACTCCTACATTGCTTTAACTTCCTCAGGGAAAATATCAAAGTTTGTTATAATAATTACTTGAATATGGTGAGACAAGTGTTGAAGATTTCTTCTACAGTATTTAAAACTCTAATTAAAACAGCACAATGGCTACACAAAATTAAAACTATTGATTAGAAGTGAATAAAGCAAAATAGCATTTGGGAAGGTCTTACGCATTCTGGGGTTTGTTCTTTAATAAAACTTTGCAGTTACGGTCTTTTTTACTGTAATTTTATTTGTCAACAGTTGCTTATCTTAGAGCTCATATATATAATTATTATCATTAATGACTTAGTGATTATTTTGTAAGTCAACTAAAAATTTATGGAAGTTTCAGGAACACTTTCCTATGAATCATAATACATTTAAGTTGAATTGTTTAAGAAAGTATTTTAATTTTTGGATATCCGTTCATTATTATGGTATCAGAGGGTCTTTGAAAGATGATCTTAGTAAAATGGTGAGAATTCTATTCTTAAAAAAATGTCTAAAATCCAAAGCTTTGAAATAAGATAGATGGGACCACTAACTAGATGTGTGATCTCAGGTCCTAACCTCCCTGCTCTCCTGTATCCTCATTATAAAATAGTAATGATAATATGCTGTTCACAGAGATAACAAGTCAATGATACAGGAACATATGTAGAAAGTGTAGAGCAGCTAATATTATCTGTGATTATGAGGTGATCATATCAGTTAAACTGGGATATTTTTGAGAATAAAGGAAGTGTTAACACAATTTAAATTATAAAATTTTTGAAATATTAATTCATAGACAAATTAATTCATAGGTCCAGGTGGACCCATTCAAAAACAGCTTTCAAAATTAAATTGCTTCCAAAATATAAAACATATATGTATGCATACACACACACACACAGACACAAACATTAAAGCAACATTTTAAAAATTTGTATAAACAAAAAGGTATTCTTGGTGCATAGTCATATACTTTAATCAGTTCTTTAGCTTTATAGGTCTCTAACACTGTCACTTATATTTTTCTGAAGAAAACATTTTTTTCTGAAAGAAAAAAGTATTTCTGAAGAAAACATTTTTCTGAAGAAAACGTTTTCTGAAGAAAACGTGATTTTTGTAATTGTTGAAGTCTTCTTCAAAGTCACATTTTATGTTGAATACATTTAAGTTGTTTATAATTTTAATTAACTTTTTTGATATTCTTAACTTTTGAGAATGCATTCATTGGTGATACTAAGATTCCCAGTAAGTGCACAGCAAATTTTGCTAAATGGAGCAAAGACTCAAGTCTAATTGTCATATAAATATATATAGTTGTTATATAAATACATATATGTGTGTGTGTGTGTGTGTGCGCATATATATTGTTTTTCTTTTTTTTGAGAGAGAGCACACATGCACATAGTGGAGAGGCAGAGGAAGGGAGAAAGAGAATCCCAAGTAGGCTCCAGTCTAGTGCAGAGCCCAATGCAAGGCTCAATCCCAGAACCTTGAGATCATGACCTGAGCCAAAATCCAGTTGGATGCCTAACCAACTGAGCCACCCAGGTGCCCCTAATTGTTATATTGAAATGTATAGGTATTTCAACGTAGTTATTTTCATAGTTTACTCTCTTTTGCCTCTATTCATTTTTTTCTTTTGTAATATTTCAACAAAACAAAACTTGTCAAATAAATTATCTAATCTATAATGCTTTGAATGCCAAAATTAGATGTTCCTAAATCATAGTCAAGTTAATTTTATTCATTTTCACTGCAGAATATAAGTTTATTTGATTTAAAATAGGTTGCTCCAAGAGTCAAAATATTGCAGTGGAAAATTAGAGAATTTCAAAATTATACCTTACATGCAATTTGAGCTAGTTCCTCCCTCATATTATAACAATAGATTTCAACGTTCCTCTGTTTAGAAGCTTTTTAAAATTCAGTAACTGCAATTAACTAAAACTTTAAACACTGAAGATTTTTGGTGCTCTAGTCATGAGTACTTTCACTAAATATTTTAAAGTAACTTTCAGTTAAAGTACAGAACACTCTTTTCAGAAAACTTCCCATAATAGTGTAAGATAGTTTTGTTAATTTGCAAATTAGTTCCTCAAATGCTCAAACTTTCCCATATTCTAAGATTCTGTGGATGACAGGAAGCAAAGAGAGAAAGTGTGTACCTCTCTGCTCCAGTTTTTTTTATTCAACATCTGCTTTGTCCAAAAAAACTTGCCCTTTCATTACTTTAAAGGTGGGTATATATCTTCACACCTTCAGATTCTTTTCTCACTGATGAGAATAAGACAAATTGCGTGCACATGATTATAATTATGCACACCATAACAAATCCTAATTAATTTTCTGCATTACAAACTGCTTAAAACATTGTTTAACCATGTTTGATTGACCAAAATATTTATTTTTAGTATCATAAGAAAATTGATTCATCTTTCATGTTGAACTTTTGTTCTTGTTTTTGTGTGTGGGTTTTTTTTTTTTTTTTTGAGGAAGAAGAAGAGAGGGACAGAGCATGAGTGGGGGAGTGGCAGAGAGAGAGAGGGAGATACAGAATCTGAAGCAGGCTCCAGGCTCTGAGCTGTCAGCACAGAGCCTGATGTGGGGCTCAAACTCACAGACTGTGATATCATGACCTGAGCTGAAGTCAGACACTTAACCACTTGAGCCACCCAGGTGCCCCTCATGTTGAACTTTTAAACTGAAGTGTAGCATCCATAATAATTGCAGATGTTTGACCTTCAAGAGAATGAACTTAACACAAAATCTTTCCTTAATTCATAAATTGGATAAAAATAATATTTTCATCAATTTTCTGTCATGTATCTAATGACAGTGATACAAAACTGGCAAAATTTGTGAAATTGGTTTTTGCTAATAGAGCCTACATAGAAAAAAAAAGTCACTTTTTGCATATCCACCGAATAACTTGAAATGAGCAACATTAATTTGGAAGAGCGATCATTTGGTATAAGTGAAAATCCTACTTCACAGACTGGTATGTAAACACACCTTCTGTAGCCACATGTGTTCAGTTGTTAACTTTGAGCATAGTCCTCTGAAAATATCCACTAACTCTTGAAGTAGGTGTTGATGCTCCTTAGCAGATGAATGTTTTCTGACTTTTATGTGGTCATTAATGCTGCTACAATCCCTATAGGACTCTATAGTGGAAAGTAAATGTCTAGAAACATCATGTGCACATGACACGATCATCACTTGTCATGAGAAATGGAATTTAGTACCTAATTTTTACTATGTATTTTTTGAAGCAATCCCTTACTGCGGAAAGGGTTTGTTGCAAAATAAATAGCGTCTCCAAACAATACAATTAATGGTTATCGATTATGCACACAATCCCATATAGTAGTAAGAACATTTAGGCCGTTCTCACTGAGCTCCACTGCAAAACTACTTTGCCTCTACTTTCCACACATATTTGATGTGTACCTAATCTCCCACTTCCCATGGTTCCTCCTGATCTTGCCCCTTGGTGGCCTATCGGCTTTGTGCACTTCACAGGCCATGGCACAGCCCATGGCATCACTGGCTGGTGAACCAAGGAGCTAACAGACATACCAGAGATGAATGCCTCTCCCACTGCTATTGAGATGGAAGGAGCCTATAACTCTTACGTCCCAGTGCACTCAATTTTATCGGTGATTTCTCTGCATGCACCATTTGGAAGTGGTATATAAGTTACATTGCATCTGACAGGGTCAGGGAAAGAGGCACATTGTTTGTATTTCAAATTTAACCATACATGAAAATAAAAGTTCTATCTCAAACATGACTAGCTGACATCACCCCAAACCCATCCTGGCTTATTGTAAAGCAATTAACAGTAATACTTATTTAAACAATGCAAAAATCCAGGACAAAAATTTGACTGCACCAAATGCCAGAACAGCAAGAACAAACTAGGACTGTCTTGGGCAAACCAGAATGTTTGATCAGCTGAGTTGTTGTTTTCCTCATTGTGTTAGTGTAATCACTAGATGACTAGAATTGGCCAGGATTGTTTCTCAAAAGAGAAAAAAGAGAGATGTGAGCTTGCGTCTTAGTGAAAGATTGCCTAAAACCCAAAGTCTGAGGGAAAGTTAACTAAGGAGAAGGCCAGACAGATGGGTTTAGGGATTCTGTTGAGCAACATCTGTTGCCTCACATTGGAAGCCAGTTTCTTTTAGGTTGTGTCAGGCTGGAGGGCTAGAGAAAATACAAAACATTATAAAACCAACTGTTAACTAATCCAGGAAAGGGGTGAGTCTTAGGGTGACTGGACCTTTTGATGCAGTCTTTTCCTCATTAAACTAGAGCTCAGATGCTTCAGTAGATGCCTCTTACATTACAGAAAGCTGTCTGGTTAAGGAGCTAGACCCTCCATATTCCAGGTTTAGTCTACCCAGCCAACCTTCTTTCCTTTTCCACATGCGGTGCACTCCACTTAGCAGATTCTCTTCCCTAGCTTGTATGCTGTATTTCCTCTTTCTCTATCCAAATTCTATCTGCATAGGTTTTTGTTTGATAAGATAAATATTCAGACTTTTTTCAAACAAAGATGTTGGATTTTTTGAAGTGCTTTTTATTCATTTATTGAAATGTTTGTATAGTTTTTATAATTTTCATTTGTGAATACGGTAAAGTTCAATGATTGACTTTTTTTTTTCCAGTAGGCTTCATGCCCATTGTGAGGCTTGAACTCATAACTGTGAGATCATGATCTGAGCTGAGATTAAGTTGGGCACCTAACCAACTGAGCCTCTCCGGTGCCCCCAATGATTGATTTAAAAAAATTTTGATGTTTATTTACTTTTGATAGACAGATACAGAGTGCGTGCAGGGTAGAGGCAGAGAAAGAGAGAGACACAGAATCCAAAGCAGGCTCCAGGCTCTGAGCTGTCAGCACAGAGCCTGACACGGGGCTCAAACTCACGAACCGTGAGATCATGACCTGAGCCAAAGTTGGACGCTTAACTGACTGAGCCACCCAGGCGACCCCCCTACCCAGTGATTGATTTTTACATGGTAAACCAAATTTTACGTTTCAGGGATAAATTTCATTAGTCATGATGGATTATTCATATTATATATTTTTGGATTTGATTTGTTAAACTTTTGTTTAATATTATTGCATTTATCCTTATCAGGGATGTCCGTCTGTTATTTTATTTACCTGTATTGGAAGTACGTTAGTATCCAACTGTCTTTCCACATATCAGGTTTTGTGTTCAGGGTAACAGTTGAAGATGTTAGGAAGTTTTAGAAGTATTCTCTTTGCTTCTATTTTCTGGAAGAGTTTTCGTAGAATTGGTTCTATTTCTTAAATGTTTACTAGAGTTCACTAGTGAAGCCATCTAGGCCTTGAGTTTTCTTTGTGGAAAGGTTTGTAACTATAAATACAATGACTTTAGTAGACGTAGGAGCCTTAGGGTATCAATATCTTCATGAGTGGGTTTTGTTAATTTGTATCTTTCAAGGAATTTGTCCATTTGTCACATTTATTGACGAAAGTCATTCATAAGAGTTCCTTATATTTTAACATTTATATAATTTATAGTGATGTCTATCTCTCAGTTCTAATAGTGGTAATTTGTGTCTTAGATCTTTAATTAGTCTGACTAGAAGCTTATCAGTTGTACTGATCTTATCAAAACCCTAGTTTTTTTAATTTTAATTATTTTTTCTGTTTTCTCTTTCATTAATTTATATTCCTTGTGCATTAAGGTCTTCATTATTTTCTTTCTTCCACTTTGAATTTTATTTGCTCTTTTCTCTCAAATTTCTTCATTAGATGCTAAGGTCACTGAGACCTCCCCTTTTTCTAACATAAGCATTTGATACTTTAAATTCCCTCTGTTTACTACTCTAATAATACCACTCAAATTTTGATATGTTTCAAAAGTTTTTTTTTAACTGCTGTTACTCTCAAGACAGCATTACCAACCATTCATGTACTGCAACTTTGTTCTTATAACTCTGTGTGTGTGTGTGTGTGTGTGTGTGTGTGTGTGTGTGTGTGTGTTCTTCAAGTGGTCAAGAAGACCTGGGGCTGATACCATATTAAGATTGGACAGAGTGTTTTGCCTATAATTTGGCATAAGCTTCAAGGAGGGAGATGTTAAAGTCTTTTTTAAGATCTCTTATGGTAGAAACGATAGGTGGGGCTAACCTCCAACTATAGATTTTGTATCTTATTTGAAGAGGGTTAATAATCAGATATGTCTCTAACTCTTTTTTTTATGTTTATTTATTTCTGAGACAGAGACAGAGCATGAGTGGGGGAGGGGTAGAGAGAGAGGGAGACACAGAATCTGCAGCAGGCTCCAGGCTCTGAACTGTCAGCACAGAGCCTGACACGGGGCTTGAACCCACGAACTGAGATCATGACCTGAGCTGAAGTCGGTCACTCAACCGACTGAGCCACCCAGGCGCCCCGTCTCTAACTCTTAATAGCAGCGTTAATAGCCAGGAGGCACAACTGTGAAGAGAGAGTTATCATAACAAAGTTTTGTATGCATTAAATTCTACTTGTGCTAATATGTGAAATTTATTTCTTCAAAAGGTTACGTATATATTTTACTGGGACTAATTTTATGAAATTCAGTTTTTCTCAAGGGAGAGGAAAAGTCATATGAGATACAGGAGAGACTTGAAGATATAAAGAGGATAATTTTTTCTAAAGAGGATAATTTGATCAAAGTTGTCCACCAATAAAATGTCCAGTTCAGATTATTGCAACATGTGGGTTATAACTGTGTTTGATTTATTTTATTTACTTTTATTTATTTTGTAGGGAAAACCTTTCATTAAATTTTTACACACACAGAATTTGACTTACTGAGTAGTAAATTGCAATCATAAAACATAAAAATAAACATTATAATGAAATTTTACAAATAAAACTGCAGTGAGTTACTGAAAAGTGAGAGTATGTACATTATCTCATTTAATACTCAGGATAGCCCTGTGACCTAGCTATTCCCATCCTGCACATAAGGAAACCAGGCTCAGAGTGATTAAATACTCTGAGTCACACAAAGAGTTGGAACAACATTTGTCTGTGATGCCACTACTTTCCACTTTTCATATATACTATTTCACAGAAAGAATTTAGCTGCATTTTATTTGATGACATTTAATAAGCTACTGACATACTGTAGGCCAAGCATATTGATTTCTGTAGATACAAGTTAGAACAAAACATGCCCTCAGTGGGCTCATAGAGGTGAAAGAACTCTAATCTCAGACAAATGAGGCATCCAGTAATGACTAATAAACATTACCATCAGATCCTATCTGTATTCCTAAACCAGGAATCAAAACTTAAAATATCCAGGGCTTTTTTTACCAACAGAATTGTCGCACAGAATGAAAATGGGTGTTTTTTAACTCCTAATGACCTCTATAAAATTAAGATACAAATGAATTTGTACCATCATTACATAAGGCTATAAACTCAAACTCACATTTATTTTTTCCTTGGAAAATTAATGTGATTAAATGTCAAGAAAAGGCTAGCCCTGTAAATTTACTATCTCTTTACAAAAAATGCCAGCCAGTGCATAACAAGCTTTGAGGGGGAAAAAAAAAAGACAAAACTCTGTATAGGTATGTGAATGTGTTAGGGGAAATCAGGCATCACTTGTAGAAGGTATTAAGTCACTCATCCACCTCTCTTGTCTTCTCTTGGCCCCACAACGAGATTTTGGACCGAAACTGAATCTGAAATCCCTTAGCTTTCTTTGGTTGGTCCAAAGTGTTCAGGCCTGGGACTGCCCTTAGTTCTATGAATAACCATGCCAGGCAGTTCTGGAAAATTAACTTTCATGTCATCCCTGTCCTGGCCTTGGATGTTGTAAGATCAGGTAGTGAAAGGACACGGTTCAGTGAAAACTTAAAATTAATTCATTAGATTCCTCACTGAGCCACAAAGGTTGAAAAGCCTATGAGAGTAGCTCTGAGGTGGTTCCACAGATTCTGAATAAGGAGGGATCACCGTAGGTCATAGAAGTAAGTATTCTCTCAGGACAACTTTTCATTCACTGGCTGGTCTGAAAATAATTAGCCTCAAGTGCTTTCTGCACAGGAGCCGTAAAAATGTTCATTCTGCGGTGTGCTTACTGTATTCTTCATTAACTTTCAGGCATTTCAGCTCTTTTCATTATATGATCTTGAGATCGGTGTATTAAGTTGAAAAACGAGTTGAAAAAGAGTTTCCTGATTGGAAGGAGAGTACTGAAATGACTAAAAATAAATTCTACTGTTCCAAAAATTTTAGCAATAGCTTTTTTAATGACTTGAGTCACTGTGGTATTGTAAGACAACTGACATCTGGGCTTCTTGTCATGGGACAAAAGGTAAAACTTTATTTGCTGAAGACGGTGCAAGCAGGTTTGTGAGCCAGGCAGCTGGTACATACGTTGCTGGTGGTGTTATGAGAACTGAATGAAAATATAAATTGCAGGTATGCATGAATGCCACAAAATAGTTTGCATCGCTTAGGCACCTAGTTATTGTTTTCGTCGTTGTTTTGGTGAATAGTACACTCCTGCACAGAATTTCCGAAGCATGAAAATTTGTTTAAAAGATGATGCATAGGGGTCACATTTATTGGCGAGGCACTGGGAATGTAAACATTTCATAGTTTCTTCTCTCAAGGAATTAGGTTTATTAGGGCTAAAGATAAATAAAATTTTACAATACAGTGTAAACACTGTGTTGGCTCCAAAGAGTGTGATTCCTGGTGGAGACACCTGTGTTGGTAATAAGTGCTACAAAGTAAAGAGATGAGGGAGAGGAGGAATATTCAGGGAGCAGAAGCAGTTAAGTAAAATAATAATAAAAAAAACCCCAGAAGCTCAGTTGAAGAACCAAATGTAGTTCAGAATTTCAGAAGCAGAGGATAATAAGATGGTGAGGAGGCATTGGCTTTTTCAGATAAGAAAGGGCTTTGATATTATTTACACTCAAGATTTTATCCAGAGGGCAGTGGGATTTCTCTGTAGAATTTTACACCAGAAGTGTAGTGATTGGCATGTTAGGTCACTGGCAGAGGTGTGGTGAATAGTTTGAAGAAGGCAAAGCCAGAGTGAGAAAAGCAATTAGGATGCAATAGTAATAGTACACCTGAGAGATGGTGAGGATGGGGAAGCCGGACAGAATCACGAAATAAAGAAGAAAACAAGGAAAGATTTCATTGCCAACTAATACATTTGTGAGAGTTTGGTAGATTCTGAGAGTGTGGCAGAAACTGAATGTAATAAAATCTCTCAATACTAGAAGTTTCAGGCTTCTGTTCTGGACCATTAAAATTCCTTATAAAGCAGAGCCAGACAGAAATGATATTCAAGGAAAGAAATACATTAGAAGTTAAAGAACGGGAGATGAATTATTGAGATGATGTTTTAAAAGAAATCACCATAATTTTGTAGTTAAAAAAGAACTCTCAAGCAACCACGATGTCCTCCAATAGGTAAATTGATAAAGGAAGTGTAGTACATCATTTAGTCACCAATAAAAGGGAGTGACCTGGCAGGCTATGAAAAGATACAATGGAGACTTAAATGCATATTGCTAAGTGAAAGAAACCAGTTTGCAAAGCCCATATACTGCATGGCTCCAACTATATGACATTCTGGAAAAGGTTAAAATGATAGAGACAGTAACAAGATCAGTGGTTGTGAGGGGTTCAGAGGGAAAAGGAGAGAGATAAACAAATGGAACACAGTACATTTTGGGGACAGTGAAAATATTCTGTTAGATATTGTAATGATGGATATGTGGCATTATGCATTTGTAAAAATCCATAGAACTGCACGACACAAAAAGTAAACCTTTGTACAAACTATGGACTTTTCAGTTGGTAATAATGTATCACTATTGGTTCCTCACTTATACCAAATATACCACACTAATGAAAGGTGTTAATGATAGGGGTGCCAGGGTGGCTCAGTCGGTTAACCACTCAACTTTTGGTTTTGGCTCAGGTCATGATCTCAAGGTTCGTGTGTTCAAGCCCTGTGTCTGGCTCTGCACTGACAGTGTAGTGCCTGCTTGGGATTCTTTCTCTCCTTCTCTCTCTGCTCCTCCCCTACTTGCTCTCTGTGTCTCTCTCACAATAAATAAACAAAATAATTCTTAAAAAAGATAATAATGGTAGGGGAAACTTTTTGCAGGGGGACATGTGGGAGAATATGGAACTCTGTTCTTCCTGTGCAATTTTCTGTAAATCAAAACTTCTCTAAAAACTGTAGTTTATTAGGAAACAACCCTCTCCTCCAAATCAAGTCAGAACAATATTTGTTTTTATTCAAGATAGGAAAGTCTTTGGTCACAGGCTCTTTGACACACAAACTATACTTAAACAGAAGATCTCCCAACTTTCCTTTTGCCTTTTTTTTTTTTAACATGGATCAAAAACTCTTCTGAGCCTCATAGTTAAGTCCAATATTTCTCATCAGATCGAGAATAATATTCCACAGAAGAGTTCAGCTAATAAATTAGTATTTGTCCCTGCAGGATTTTAGTCCTGACTGATGAATTCTTTACATTTTGCAAAACTGTATTTAGATCTTTCTTCTTCAGACCCTGAAGTTCTTTTGTCAAAATCCTGCAAATATTTGTTCTGCCTATCATACATAGTATGCACTTCTAGATATTACCATGGCATCCAGTACCATTTACCTCCCAAGACTGAGGAAACTAGCCCAGGGAGAAGGTGACATTTCCTTTATAAAGAGCCACTTCTACCTGGGTCTTATGTCAACTACCTTATTGACTGCCTCTCACTGTGGCCTTCCACAGATGATTTTCAAGATTCTCAGGTGATTTCTGCTTGTTTCAGTGATAGCCAAAATAAATGTTCTTACAGTTATAGACTAACATATATATGAGATACCTGGAAAATCATATACGCACATTTCTTCAAAGTTCGTCATGAACTAGTATCACAAGTATCTTGATATCATACACCCATATCTTAGCATTGGTGTTTTGAATCAGGTTCCTAGTCAGTATCATTTCTTTTTAACTAAGTATTTTTTCCCAAACATAGCTAGATTAAACACTTCATTTTCCAGGCATAGTTCTAAATAATATAGTCATTCCTTAAATGAACTGTAGTCTTAAATGGAGAAAATTCTGAGACTAATCAAAAGAACTTCAGATGGGGTCCTCTGGTGATTCTACATGAAAAATTCCAAACTGCTTTGAATAATGGGAGCACTATTAAAATGCACTTCATTTTCCTTTATTTGAAGGAAATGACACTCATTTGTATGTTACTGGGTTGGCTTGTTAAAATCATGCTCTTTTCTTTCTATTCCTATCATAATAAAAAGTTATGAAAATCAAGAACTCCTAGGGGGGAAAAGTGTTTTTCTCCAGCTAGTTTTTTTTCACGTAATAAATGATGCTAGAAATAATAATAAAATGTTTAAAATAAAGCACAAATTTTAATGTTTAAAAACTTAAAGAGACATTGATGTTAACACACCTATACTATTCAGGTGTTTCCTAGTGCCTCCCCCTACTTTGGTTTATTTCTGAAGACCCAAATATACAAATTCCACCTAACCTTCATCAGTTTTTTCATTAATTTAAAAAATTATCAGTTATTTAGCAGTATAGGAAATTTCTCTCCAAAATTTTCACCAGTATTGGTGACAATTTTTGATCTGTTTTGGAAAAAAAAATTCTTTTTAATGTATTTATTTTGAGAGAGAGAGTGCAGGAAGGGCAGAGAAAGAGGGAGAGAGAGAATCCCAAGCAGGCGCCACACTGTCAGCATGGAGCCTGACACGGGGCTTGAACTTATGAACCAACCATGAGTTCATGACCTGAGCCAGGATCAAGAGTTGGATGCTTACTTGACTGAGCCACCCAGGTGCCCCCGTTTTGAAAATTTATATCTGAGGAAAGATGGCAGGGACACCTGGGTGGCTCAGAGGACAGTTCATCTATTCTTTCCCTTTAATTTGCCAATAAATAATGAATGCACATGAGAAAGATGTTTTAGCAAATGACATGTACTTAACAGGAGCTTAGCTTTAAATGCCATTTCCATCTGTAGCTGGTAGGGAATGGACCTAAGTGTGGGCTAGATCTCCTGTTTTCCTCCCTTATGTCCCTGATGTGGTTGGTTGTTTCTTAGGTATGAATTTGCCTAAACTCTTTCTCAGTAGAGTTGACAGATATGGCAAATAAAAATACAGGTTGCACAGCTAAATTTGACTTGAGTTTTTAAAATTATCACTATATCCCAAATATTGTACAGGACACACTTCTAACAATCATTTATCTGCACTTTGAATTTAACTGGGCATTATGTATTTCTCTGGCAACCCTTCTCTTCAACACAGTCGAGTTGGAAGCGTTTGCCTGGTTCCATCACACTGAGAAAGGCCATTCATGTTATGGAATCTTATGTAACATGGGGAGGATCACATGCTGGCACAAGATTAGTTTCACTGGCCTTTGAGGAACTATGGTCTCATCATGCGATGAGATGCTTATCATAAACATGAGTAAAGAATTACCACTATTTCTGAGTCATCATTTATTGGGTATTGCAACATGAAGTTTTTGTTCACCTATTTACTCAGTGTGTTTTGCTTGAGGTGTGTATACATGTGTGTGTATGTGTGATGTATCAGTGTACTAAAACTGAACTCCAGAATATATGTTTTGCTTATGTGCACTCTTTATAGTCCATGGAAACCATAAAGGACAGTGACTTCTTCCCTAAGAAGTCTTGTTTTGCTATAACATGGCTGTCCTGTATAAAGGAAATCCTACCACAGAGATTATTATTATTTTTTTACATTTTATTTATTTTTGATAGAGATAGAGGACAAGTGGGGGAGGGGCATAGAGAGAGGGAGATACAGAATCCAAAGCAGGCTCCAGGCTCCAGGCTCCAAGCTGTCAGCCCAGAGCCTGATGCGGAGCTCAAACTCACAAACTGCGAGATCATGACCTGAGCCGAAGTCAGACGCTTAACCGACTGAGCCACCCAGGCACCCCCCTACCACAGAGATTATTAAAAGAATATTTATTGGCCTCAATTGATTAAAAATGGCATCAATACAGTGGGCACTTAGAAATTTATTATAATCCTGTAATTCACTTTAGTCTTTCTGTAAAGGTTCTTTAGTTTACCAGACATTCTCTAGAATGGAATCAGTAAACCAGAGGCATTTACTAAGGACACTTGGATCAGTGCCCATCTCACAGTTTAGCCGTCTCTTATTAGCCTCTGAGGGGCCTTCTCTTGTGCTTGTTCCTTCATAAATGAGTCGTCCTATCAAGTATGTGACAAAGCACACATCACACAAACTGACGGATATATCTTCTTCTCAGTAAACTCTCACTCCACACATACCCTCACTGTAGCTGGGTCAGCCTTTCTTCAGCAGATTCTTGTTTCATTTGGATAACATCACTGCAGGACTACCAGTGGTTCAAGTTAGTTTGTTTCAGTGTTTTCATTTCTGGAGAATCGTTTACCCCAGTTCTGATTCAGCATATTTTAAAAATGTTTGATTAAACAACCTTTGCATTTATAACTGGGTGGTAAGATCTTACTTTTGGTTTGGTTTGGTTTGGAAGATCTAGTTTCCCCGCTCCCTTTGTCCATGGGCGTCTCTGGAGCAGTCTGCGGGCCTACATCAGAACATGTCCTAACTTTTCTGCAGGACAGGCCACTATTTACCAATTCATCAGAACTCTTTTTTTTTTTTTTTAACTCTTTACTGAAGCCTAATATACATACAAAAAAAAAGTATACAGTTGTAACTTTACCACTTTCTTCCCTCTCCCTCCCTCCCTCTCTCCTCCCTCCCTTCCTCTCTCTCATACACACACACACACACACACACACACACACACACACACACTGAATGAATTTTCACAGAATATGCATTACCAGCACCTCACAGGTTCCCCACTCCCATGGATCCTTTCAAGTCGCTCTCCCCCACGAAAGATAACAACTGTTTTTACTTTTAGTAGCATGGATGAGTTTTGACTAAATTTGAATTTTATACAAATGAATTCACTCTCTTGTATCTAGCATCTTCTCAACATTTTATGTGTGAATGATTCCACATTGTTGCATGGGTTGTAGTTTTTATTTATTCTCATTGCTGTATAATGTTGCATTTCGTGAATACATCACAATTTATTTATACCTCTGACACTTGATCAAGCATTTGGATAATGATGCTATGAAAATTATTTTGCATGCGTTTTGATGAATATTCCACGTTTCTTTTGGTGCATCCTGAAGACAAGAATTTTTGAACTCTGATTTAATTTTTAACTAACACATCTCCTTTATTAGGATTAATGCTGCTGAGGCTCTCTAAGCTTATAACATGGTTGAAATTTTAGAGCATATAAACCTTAAAAATCCAGCTGTAATTTTAGAATTGTAAACAGAAAACCATGCAGGGTAATGGGACTGGCATAATGCTTGGGTCAATTGTGTTAGACGTTAGATGATCCAAGTCATCTAAACTATAAAAACAGTCATAACAACATCATTGCTATTTATTTCACAGATTTGTCATGGGGATTAAACAATCATTTTTGTTTGTGTATTTTTATAAGCAAAAACTTTAGCAGTAAATGTATAATATTAAGGTTCTGCAGCAATATATTTGGATATCTGAATACCTTAGAAAAAAATATATCTATAGATTTGAATATTCACCCTGTGAACAAACATATTTACTCAAAAACCATTTATGGTCAATACTAGAAATCCACATGTATTCCTGGTATGTCAACAGGATATATAGAAAATACTGATATGTCAACAGGACATATACAGATACTTCTCTATAGCTAAGAGGTGAACTCAAGTCCAGGTTTGGTAATTTCCATTCAAATAGCCCATTTATCTTGCTTTGAGCCAGTGTCCTTCTGATATACCTGAACCATTTCTAAATATATAATTTACATAACTTACCTCTTAAAACAGCCTACCCAGCTCATCTCTCCAACACAGTTCAATAACTCATACATAGTACATGTCCTTGAACTTCTTCCCTACGCCACATTCCACCAACCCAGCACATCTTGTCCTCCACATCTAACACCTGTAATGTTTCTGTTTGCTTTAACTTACCTCTTTCTGTAACTTACCACAAACATTATTCAATCCAGATTTTCATTTATAGTTCTAACATAACCTTGATTTCTCAAGGACTTGCAGTAATTATTTCCACTTGTACCAGTTCATGCCTCAACCTTAGGCTCCCTTCGAGTTAACACCCACATGATTATGTCTAACAGTCCCATAGAGAATTCTTGTACGCACTCACTCTTCCAGGTGTTGTTTATTTCCTGGTATTCACTGTGGCTCTGTGGCAATACAGTGTTGGAGGTATCCTAAGTAGTTCTGTTCTATCAGATATTTTTCCCTTTTGTTTATTTCTTGGTTTGATATATGTCTACACTGCCTCACTGTCAGACTCCAATAAGAGTCCAAAAGGGTCGGATTGAATGACCAATCCAAATAAGTAAATATAGATGCCATGCTATACTTAATTTATTTTTTGTCCACTCCAAGGGTTAAGTCTAGTCATCATTGCCTGGCTTCTTCTTCCCTGAGGAAAATCATTTCCCAGAGGGTCCTGAAAGCTTCGTGCAAATTACCTTTTGAGTGATCTTAACCATTAGTTTTCATGCATATTCGGGATTGTCAGAATCTCATTTAGTTTCACATTTTACCTTACACACATACCCCATTTTAATCTTTGTATTATCCCAAATGCCATAGTTGATTTCACCAAACTCCTTGACAGGCTTAAGACTGTGCTGCTTTCCAGTTTGGGCACAGACAGATGGAATGAATATGGAAACGTGAAGTGAAGCAATTAAAGGCATTTTTTTCTTTTTCACAGAAGAGAAAAGACACTTACCTGAGTGAAAAGTTTCCAAAAGATGTAAAATCAAAATTACAAACATGAGTTAGCGAGAAGTGGGCTCTCTAACTTTTCGGCCCTCCTTTGAGTATCTGTGGCTCTTTTACCATCTTTACTTCTTTCCTTTCCCAGATTAAGCCCCATTTTCCATTTCCCTCCTTTGTTTCCACACTCAGCTTTCTTGCCTTTCTCTTTCCCATCACACTTGCCTGTCAAATGCTGCTCTAGTTAAGTCCAGTTTCAGCTCTTCCCTCATTGGCCCTTTAACTACTTGTCAGAGAACAACACAGAGATTATGCTGACTGGTCTCACCCTAAATTTATGGCCATGATTCTGAAATGGGGACTCTTACGCTGTCTGGCCATCCTACTGCATTTCTCTATTTAATGTTTCTCCCTCTGTCTATTTTGTCTTATTCTCCCCTTTCAAATCCCATCATCCCATCCACCTAGTTTCCCTTCCAGCTGACAGCCTTCATTTTTCTTTGAGAACATAGCAGCAATCAGACAAGCCCTTTTTCATTTCTGCATCGCTCCCTCACCCCTGTGTGCATGTTTGTCCCCACAGACACCATCTTCCTTTCACAGTGCATGAACATTCTACTCCTGTGTGAGGCCAAGCCTTCCACTTGTGCCATGGTACCCATCCCCTTTCTCTTAACTAAAGCTGTTGCTCCTGGAGTACTTCCTTTCCTCTACTGGGTCATCAGCCCCAAATCCTCCACAGGGTCAGCAGCAGCAGCAGGGACTGAGCTCACTGCTAGAGCCCTTGTCCCCTCAGACACTTGTCCATACATACAACAGAAACCCATCTGTCAGTGTCCCCAGTAATTTTATCCTCGTCACAGTTGGGGGTCAGTTATCAGCCTTTATCTCCCTTAAGCTTTAAGATGTATTTGACATCATGGAACCATCTGGAAACTTCTTCACTTGGCTTCAGCCTCTGCCCCGTTTTGATTTAAGTCTGACCTACTGTCCACTTGTTCCTAATATCTTTTGTGGTATCACTCTTGTTCTCCAGACCTGTGCATGTTGTCGTGTCCTTATGCATTTGTATTCCCTCCTTAGATGATCTCATCCAGGTCTGAATCTGGCTGCTCGTATAGTTCAGTTCTCAGTATGCCCCAAATTCTGTCTCTAGCCCAAATTCTACCCCGAGCTTCAGGCTTGTGTCATGGGAGCCCCACTGGGCTCAAACTTCACATGTCACAACTGATCTCCTGGCCCTGCCCTTCAGCCTGTTTCTCCCTGAGTGTTCCTTTTTTCAGCAAATTGTACCACTAGTAACCCTGATACTCATGACAGAATCTCACCTTTTTCCTTGCTTCCTCTTTTTGGTTGGTTGGTATCCCATACCAACACATCTTATATGTGCCACCTTCAAAATAGATCCCAAACCAGACCAAGTCTAACAAGTCCACTGCTACACGATTGCCCAAGGTGCTATTCTTTCTTGTCTGGATTTCTGCTATCACTGCTAACATCATCTCCCTGCTGCTTCTCCAAGACTTCATTTTATTCACCACACATCAGCCTCTGAAATATAAAACATGATCTGTAACTTCTTTTCTCAAAATTATTCAGTGGCTTCTCATCACATGCATTATAAACTTTGGGGTCCTTGCCGTGTGCTACAATGCCCTGCAAAGTCTAGCCCCTGAGAGCACGATGGCTTCTTCTCCTGGCTTTCTGCCCTTTGCTTTCACACCTGCAGCAATACTGGTTTTCTTACTACTTCCTGAATAGGCTGAGCAAGTTCCTCTCCTAGGGCATGTACAGTTTGTATTCCCTGAGTCTAGAACACTTAAATTGCCCCTCATTTTATTCAGGTTTTGGTCTAAAAGTCTCCTCCCCAGAAAAGAAAATGATTTCCTTACCAGGATATTTACAGTAGCTGCCCCCATTGGTCTTCATCCCCTTACTGTGGCTAGTTTTCATTCAAAAACACATATGTAGTCCTGGGGTATTGTTTTCCCTTTACTTCTTATCCATCTTAGCTACTAGATTACAAAATACAAGAGACAGAACTGTATCTTGTTTACCACTCTATCCCTAGCATATATAACAGTATCTGACATGTGGTAAGTGGTTAGTAAACATTTATTAAATACATGAATTAATGACCACATTTGGATGTGAGAAATAGTCATTCAATCTGCCAATGTTCATGGTCTTATCACAACCCCCATAAGCTAACACAATAAGTTCTATACATTCAAGGACAAGGGGTTCACATGAGTGTGGTCTATGACTTTTAGGATTTTTGAAAAACACTGAAAGGCTTTGAGCAATATTGCAATTCCTTGTGTTGTTAGAGCATAGGCCTTTATTTTGCTGCTTTATTATTTTATAAAAAGAACAAGTGTAACATATATTAAAAATTTTGAACAGTGATACTGAAGCAAACAACTGTGTACTGATTACTCAGTTTAAGAACTAGAACATTTGACTGATCTGTTCGACCAGGGAGAATCGTATGCCCTGCTCTGCCTACATCACCTTCTACACACATACACCTTGCAGGAAACCACTGCCCTGAATGATTAATCATTTCCTTGATTACTTTACAGTTATACTGCATATTTATGTATCCTTAAAAACATAAAGCCTAGTTACTTTAAATAACATTATAGCAATTAATATTCTGTAATTTTCATTTTTCATGAAAATTTGTAGCAGGGGTAGACTCCTGGTGAGGATTTTTTAAAAATAATTTATATATTTATGTCCCTTTTTGTGATTCCCACATTTCAAGGACACTAGTTTTACCTCCTGTCTCCTGTGACATCAGTCAAAACCCAACCTTCGAAACACTAGGCGTCAGCACATTCAAATGGAGAAATATGGTATTCGAGGCCTACTTCTCTGAATTCAGGCTTTCTAGTCACTTCTAGAGTCCAAAGTGTTTTATTTATTTATTTATTTATTTTTTGTTTTCCTTGTACTCCAGCATAATATATTTTAAATGTGTATTTGACATATTGTTTTAGGTATTCTCCATCGGCTTGTCCACCTCTTTGGGAGGTTAAACTATTCTATTTCTTTAATTGTGATACCAGTCTGAAACTGAACTATGTACATCTAGTCTTTATGTGCTTACACATTATGATAGATTGAAATGGGGGATTCGTCTTAAACAATGAGATAATTAGAGATAATGTAAGTGTCTAAGAGTTTCGATGAGTTTGAAACCCAAATATTTTACTGTGGCAAAAACAAATGTGCCTCTCTCCCATATTAACAACAGTTAACACTCACCAGGTGATGCTATGTTCTAGGCACCTTTCTAAATACTTTACCTGAATCCATTCATTGAGTTCTCACAGAAACCTTATGATGGTATGAATTTTATTGTATTTTATAGATTATGGGGCACAGAGAGTTTGAATAACATGCCTAAATTCATATCATGAGTAAGTAGAAGAGTTGGAGTCATTGAAATCAAGAGAGAAAATCAGCTAGAACTTGACTGTTGATAGAGATCATAAAAGGGGAAAGAGACAGTGGAGAAAAGAAGGGAGATCCTGAAAATACCAGCCCTTGGAAACTTCTAGGGTTCAAGAGTGATTACTGTCTTCTTACCCAGCTTTAATCTCTCGCAAGCGTCCAACCACATGTGCCCATTTTTGGTACCATAGCTGATTTCATTTAGTTTTGGCAGAATCAGCCAATCAGGAATCAGGAAAAATTACCAGGCTTCCTATCACGGATGTTGGGTCATTTGGAATCCTAGGGTATAAATACAGCCAAAGCTTTTTAGAGACTTGGGGCAACATGGATAAATGAAATACCATAAGCTAAAGCCAGCATAGGCTTGTCTCCAGGCATGGGCTGAGGATGTGATAAGTTCTGAGTTGACAGATTTAACATGTGGATAAAAGGGAAGGAATCAGTGGAGGTATGTGAACATAGAACTAAAGAGGAAAGAGGCACATACCAAAATAAATGGGCATCAGAGGTCTTATCAAGGAAATTCACTAATATGTCAAAATCTTAGAAATGGTAGGACAGCAAGAGGTAGGATACAAGGATGGGATGCTACGGCAAGAAAGTAGGAATGTAACAATTGGATGACCAAGAAAAAAGCAAGTTTGACTTGACACTAAACTGGATAAATATTTCAGTAAAGCTTTTAATATTCTCTACTTCCCAAATAGATTTTATTCAGTGCATGGGGTAGAGGTTGAACATAAAAAGAGTGGTTTAGTGGCCACATCTGCTAGGTTTAAAAGGAGCAAGGGGTAAGGAGCCAGGTGGACCATTAGTCAGCTTAATATATCATTACAACCAGTCTTTGCTCTGTGGCCTCTGTCACTTAAGTTAACAAATACATCATTAAAAGGGTCACCTTTCAGCTAGGAAATGACAGATTATTGCCTTCCGGGTACCACCTTCCCCCTGCTCTGTGTTTTCTCACTTGTTTCTAAAAATCAAGTGCTGACAGCAATGGTGATATAATTTCTTCTTTGCCCGCTCTTTCTTTCTTTCTTTCTTTCTTTCTTTCTTTCTTTCTTTCTTTCTTTCTTTCTTTCTTTCTTTCTTTCTTTCCTTCCTTCCTTCCTTCCTTCCTTCCTTCCTTCCTTCCTTCCTTCCTTCCTTCCTTCCTTCCTTCCTTCCTTCCTTCCTTTCTTTCTTTCTTTCGCCTCTGACCTAGGTTATGGCTCACCATCCAATGTAAAATAAGAGTGTGCAAAATAATAATTCATGTTTTATCCTGCCAAAAAAAATCATAGGAATGAATTAATTTTGATAATAATAAATTCAATTACTATTTTATATGCTAAATATTTGAGGGGAAACACCACAGTGACCTGAGTGAGTGTCTTTTACAGTTCATACTATTCATGTTTGCTGTTTTAATAAAGTATGAGGAATAAAAACTGAAAACCTTAGAATTCTATACAAGTTTTATATAGTCACTAGAGAAAGATAAATGAAGAGAAAAGCAAGTAGAAGTTAACAAAAGATTAAAATAATTAGGAGGAACTGATAGAAGCTCAGTAGGAAGTGACTCTCGTTGATGCCTACCTCATTGAAATGAGTCTTCTCAAGTTCACTGCTCCCTTCTTCCTATGTGTGTGAGTGCATGTGAGTGTCTATAACACACATAAACAACAAGGTAAAAAAAATGGCTAACAGTAAAAGAAGGGTAACATTTTAGAGCTAGGGAGGTTATCAGAGAGTATCTAGTCCTCCTAGATAATCCTGATATCCTATTTTCAGGACAATGTAAGCCAGAGAGGTTAAATGACATGCCTCAAATAAGACAGTTTGGAAGTGGAAAAAGGAACCAATTTGGGCAGAAACCATGGCAATTTCAAGGTGATCTTGGTGAGAAGCAGCTAATTTTGATTATCTGATAGTTCTTTCTCACTTAAAAGGGCATTTAACCTCAATAGGACAGTCTCTCTAACAAAATTGCTTGATGAATAAAACCTATATTGGAAAAGAGCTATTTGCTGCAAAAACATAATGCTAACAATCCCTAGTTAGATTGAAATCCAGGAATATCACACCCACCCACCCCCCCCCCCCACACACACATCTTTAATCATTACCTCTGTCACTGACTCGAGATTTAATGTAAAAAATAAAAACCCAAAATATTTTCAGTGAGTAAAAATGCTTATTACTTTTCTCTTATTTCCCTGCTAGCTATTAGGAGCCAAATTTTCAAAAAAGATGAAAAAGACAAAATGATGAAAAGTCAATAATTGTATTGATTTTTGTGCATAATATTCACAAAAATGTATCTTGTGGCATGTTTATAGGGCTAATTATTCAGTTTTGCATAAGAAGAATCAGCTGTTAGATAATACATATTAGGCTCATTTCTGTTGTCTGAAAAGTGGCCAAATGGTTTAAGGCATTTATGGTAAAACCTGCTAAAGGAGCAGTGGTTTAAAGAAATGTCATATTCATCACTTCCAAGTGGCCCTTATTAGTCAGTATTCACAAACATAGCTGGGCACAGGGAGTGTATTTTCCCGACCAACACAGAGCTTTTTAGAGGAATACTCTTTCACCAGTGTATAGTTAAAGGCAAAATTTTGGTAATACATAAGTGGAAAATTAACAAGTAAGAAAGAAAATGTAATAGTGTTTACAGTAAAAGTAAAAAAAAAAAGTGAAGGGCAGAAAAGTGCTGAGAATAAATATTTAGATACAGGAGCAGCAGAACCTCAGAGGCAGGCAGATGAGAAGACATTAGACCTGCTTTCCCACAAGACAGGACCGTCTCATCCTTCGTATTAAGGGCACCTAATATGGCAAGGATGGTGCAGCTCAGACCAGCTGTTCCTTTCAAGATGGGGTTTGGGAAGCATCATTTTGGCCTGTTAATTTGGTAGGCTCTCAATGGAAGAGGATCAGAATGCAAAATTCTGAATGGAAAAAAAATACATATCAAGGATGAAATATACTGCAGGTGATCCATTTCCAATTAAATTTATCCTTCTATAGGGGTGCCCGGGTGGCTCAATCGGTTAAGCATCTGAATTTGGGTCAGGTCATGATCTCATGGTTTGTGAGTTCGAGCATCACTTCGGGTGAGCTCAAGCCCTGCATTGGGTAAGCTTGTCCCCCACTTCGAGTGAGACCCGCCCACTTCTTTCTCTCTCCCCCTGCTCTCTCTGCCTCTTATAGGATTCTCTCTCTTTGCCCCTTGCTCACTTGTGCCCTCTCTCTCTCTCAAAAAAAAAAATTCTTCTATAACCTATTTTCCAATAAAGAAACAACTAAGAACATACTCAGATTAACTTAGAAAATTTTATTGATTCATTTATTAAAAGATTAACTGAGCATCTATGAGTTGCATGAGATTTTTTGGTAATGGGGGCATAAAGATGAAAATCATCTGATTCTTGTCTTCAAGGTGCTTACTTTCTGATATCAGAAAAGACATGTAGATAAATAATTTAAAAAGAAACTTCCAGAGTGATGGATATCATATGAGAATTGACAGATACTGTAGTAGTTGATTCATTCAACAAATGTCTATTGCACACTTCTTACATGGGCAAACACCTAAAAACGAATGGGAGATACGATGAAGAGAAAGCTTTGTTTTTATGGAGTATGTGTAGTGTTGAGGAAACACAGGTAGACTTGTTTATTTATAACAAATAAATAAAATGTGTTAGGTTGTAGTAAATGCTTTGGAATAAAATAAAGCAATGAGGGAGGGTGCGGATGTGGATGCTCGTAGGGAATGTTGGTGCAGGTGAGATTTGCTATTTTAAGGATGGTGGTCAGGAAAGAGAGAGAGAGTATAAAAAGAAAGAAGTTACTTAAGGAGGGCCTTTACACTTGCTGGTCATGGATGTTTTCCAACTCAGATTCAAGATACATTGAAAGGCCAAGAAGCCTGGATGCATCCCGTGTTAAGCTGGAGGGATCTTGTCCCTGCTTGAATGCTTTGAAATACTGCCAAAATACATATATAAACACACATGTGTACATATGTATGTACAAAATAAAAATGCAAGGTACAGATATAGGATATTTGGGATAAAAATATAATGCATTGATGAAATATAATATGATACCTCCCCTCCCCTTCATGGGAACAGGATTTGTTTGTTTGGTAGTGCTAGAAAGCCTTGCTAAGTGTGTATTAACCCCTACTCTTTGAGGAAAGTGTGGGAATAGTTCATGTGTAGTCATATGTTAGGGTGCTCAGAGGGAACTCTACTGGAGAGAAACTTCTTTTAATAACGTGAAAAATGTGATAATCTTTAGAGCAGGTAGAAACAAGTCCTGGACAAGAAACCATACTGTACCCGTAGCCCTTGGTCTCTCAACATGAGCAAAAGCACATGAAACACATCTCTCCATTGCTTTGCTTTTGGTTCCATTTGGTGATCTGTGTCTGTGTCCTTTCTCTCTTTTTTCTCTTACATAAAAGAGTTCATGTTACAGTCTACCCTTCCATGGTGAGTGTTTTGTGGTACTCACCAGCTACAACACCAGAGCTGTTCAGAACTTTGAGATATTTTACTGAGGCATTAATTCTTGTAGACTGTCCAGAAAGTGGCCTGAGGTGAAGCAGGTGACCTCCCTTCTGGGGCATCCATCTTGAGCAGGGATCAGCAAACCTTTTCCATACAGTCCAGATAATACATTTTCAGGCTTTGCTGGCCATATGGTTTTGTTCCTAACTACTGAAGTCTGCCTTTGCAGCATGAAAGCAGCCAGAGACAAAGCATAAGCAGGTGTGGTTGCATTCCAGTAAAACCTGATTTTTAAAAACGTGATGTGCTGAATTTGGCCTGTGAGCCATAGTTTGCTGACCTCTGAACTGGAAAAGCATTGCTGCTGTCCTGGTTCTGGTCCTCAGTGTCTTACACAGGCTCCTACCTAGTCCCTTGTCTTCAGTGTCTCTAGTTGAGTTCTCATTGTTTCTTTACACACACACACACACACACACACACACACACACACACACGCAGGGGAAGTGTAGAAAGCAAGGGAGACAGAATCGAAGCAGGTTCCAGGCTCTGAGCTGTCAGCACAGAGTTGGACATGGGGCTGAAACCCATGAACCATGAGATCATGACCTCAGCCAAAGTTGGACACTTAATCAACTGGGCCACCCAGATGCCCCTCATCGTTCTGTTATTCACATGGCTGCCAGAGTAGTTTTTCTAACACATATAATATGTCATTTATCTGCCTCATGTCTTTAGTTCTTATATCATGTCATCTGTATCTGCAACTTGGCCTTGTCTGCTGACCCACAGTTGGCTTCACCTGCTGCCCTGCTCAGAAGAGCTCCAAATCACACCTGCTATGACTCTACTAGATTATCATCAGGACCCGCTCCCCTGCCTCCCCCGCCTATATTTCAAATATGGCCAAGACTTAAGTTATCCCTTCTTTTCCACATTGAAGCCTCTCCAGCAGAAGAGAATGAAATCTCCTTTATATCAATTAGGAACTTCTTTGACAGGAGAGACCTAGTGAGGCATGATTTTAGCTGTGTTAGGTCTTCTAAGATAAGAGTATTTCTAACCCAAAACTTCATTCAGATTTTCATGGTGCTTCTCATAAATCCTAGACCTTGAGCAATTTGACTTCATGACTCTTCCCACTGCCTGCCATTATATCTTAAGGTTGCAGCATTTATCAAACTCAGTATCATAATTGCTCATATCCATGAATAATGGATGCCTCTTAAAAAGATACATTTAAAAATTTTTTTTAATGTTTATTTTGAGAGAGAGTGAGTGTGTGTGCACACACGTAGGGGAGGGGCAGGGAGAGAGAGAGAAAGAATCCCAAGCAGGCTCTGTCAGTGCAGAGGCCAATGTAGGGCTCAGTTGCACAGACGATGAGATCATGACCTGAGCCAAAGTCAAGAGTCAGACACTTAGCCGACTGAGCCACCTTAGGCACCCCTAAAATGATACATTTTTTTTAAACCTCCATTTGGTTACTACTCTAGCTACAGTCCCCACATCAATACTGCATTGTTAAGATCTCAGAAAGTCTTAAACTGCTCAAGTAATGGTCTTGCCACACTTCTAATTGCTTATGCGGGTTAATGCATTTAATCCAAAGGAACTCTTTTAAAGTAAGTAATTATTATCTTTGATTTTTAGATGAGGAAACCAAGAGAAAAAGGGCTGACATACCTTGTTTATGGTACTGTTAATCTAAGTTGCTTTCTCTCTAGAGAGAAAGCATTAAAGCACTCTTAAATTAAAATTTCTCTATACATATGCATATCTCCACACACTGATGTCAACTGGACATATGTTACACATCTACACCATAAATGATAGTTGGATCTTAAATGCACTTGAAAATATTAACCAGGGATTTGAGAACATTTTCAAACTCTGTAGATATATATATAAATGTTAGTGCAAATGTATTGTTTTTCAAAGGTACTACGTTTTATGAAATAACACCCAGACTATACATATAAATATTACAAATAATACTTTTAAAAATAAAAATATTAAAAATGTATTCAACATATTTTATACATAACTTATAAATACATCTATATATACCTCTACTATATAATATAAAATTAAAACTTGATTATGGGACTGTGAACAAGAAAAAGACATGATATACATAATCATTTGTTCAACACAATTTCCTCACTGCTTGAGAATTTTAGCAGGAAACTTGGCTTTTATATGCATAGCTTTATTGATTTTCTGTTCTGCAAAGGTAAATGGACAGCAATGATTGCATTTCCTGATGTTGGTCCTTGTGTTTCTCAGAGGATATTGCTGTATTCTGCAAACAGTCAGGTATCAGCCTCTCAATACCTTCCAAAGGTGGATAAACTCAAAAAGGAATTCTTGATGACATAATTTTGCTTGTGTAATGATAGTGGCTCCTGCTTACAAAATCTCTTGATCCTTCTCAAAGCACTACACTTCTTTTGTTTTACTTGATCCTCACAATGGTTCTGTGAGTAGCAAAGGAACGGTTTTGTTGTTTCCACTTACCCAGAAGGAAACGAACACTCTAGGAAGTTAAGTGACAGGCTTGTGTATACTGTCAAGTAGCTAGCATGAGACTTGTACCTGATGGTTCTGATGTATAGCTAGTGAAAAGGCTTAACAAAAATCTGACTTATCTTTGCTTCTAGAAAAATACAACCTACCCAGGCCTTTCAGAGACTTGTAAATAAATTTCCCAAAGGGGCTCCCCAATTTGTAGATATGTGGCTGAATCTGCTTTCCTCTCCATAGCTCATTCCATCCACACTTGGTTCACCCACTCCTTGGCCAGCACTTACCACTTGCTGTGTTCCTGATTCTAAGCTTCCGGTGTTGAATCCTATTTCAGTAGGTCCTGCTAAGCAACCCTTATTTCTAAATCTTAAGTCTTCCCACCTGGAGCATTAATTGTGAACATAAATTTATTAGTAATGACCCTTTCATTTATTAGTTACTGGGAATCCTGCCCTTTCTGCTTATCTTTCTTCTCCTCTCAGAGGGAGCCCATATGGGCACATTCTGACCTGCAGACAACCAGCCTGCCCCATGTAATGAATATGAAAACATTGCTCAAGGATATCTAGGTGACTTTAGCTTACAAATTCATTTATTTTGTATAGCATCACTTTTGAGTGTCAAATATCTAAGTCATTTTTTTTTCCCTAGCCAGAAGTTAGTCCAAACAAGTAAGATCCTGGAAACCCATGGCTGACACTAGAAGTCTTGTTCGACATTTAGGAAATATCATTTGCTAGGGAAGATACAGAGTCATAAGAATATGATGGTATCCAAGACAAAGAAGGTTATAAAATCCCAAATCAAGGGCCTAATAGGAGAACCAGAGGTCAGAGATAATGAGAATTAGGAAGACAGCCCAGAGCAGCAAGTCCAAAATGGGAAGTGAGAGGTATAGGGAGAGATCTCTTGGGAAATTGCCAGAAACAAACCATGTTGAAGGCTGCTGGTTTCACAATAAAAAGGACTAAGGACCAGATGAGAACTCATGAATAGCATTGCATCCCCTCCTTGTTATACAGTGTTGCACAATCACCTCATAGAAACCACATCCTAGTGGCTATTCCAGATAATTAATAAAAAGAGCAACTTTCATGAACTAAAATATATTAAATACATACAACATCTCAAAATGTAAGCCTGCAGCCTGGCAAATGAAAAATAGAACCCCAGCGTTGACATTCACACAAGAGTAAGTCAATATATGTTAGATTTAAAAAAATAAAATATATTACTCTAGAAATAAAAGCATACACTATTTCTTAATATCATAAGTCAACCTTTTTTTCTATTAGAAAAGTTTTGTTTAGGCCACAAAATATGTATTGTGAATCATGCACCATATTCTTAGTGCTTCCATCATTTTAAAATGTGTTCCTAGTAATGCATGTAAATGGCTTAAACATGAAAACCAAGTGACACAGTGATGATATACGGCTGAGCTTACATTGCACACATCTTTTATGACATGTTTCACTTGCTTTAACTCTCCATGGCAGTAAACATCAAGGAATAACTTTTTACTGTTCAAACTGAACACAAAGTAAAAGCAGAGAAGCAATTTTTAAAAACTGTCACCCATAATATGGTGCCAATACATTATAATGGAAATTACACATATTACATGTTCAGGCATTCATTATAGAGGGTTTACAGCAATAAGAAAAAAAAAGGTAAATACAAGATAGATTACATTATATCTGTTTATGTCATTTTTTATTATATGTATTGGTTATGAGAAATCATTCTTGCCTGACAACCATTACTTTTTCCTGTCAGATTATAGAAAAGCTAAGGCATCCAAAGAAGTGACCCATTATATTATGAATGGAATACCAAAAATTGCCTGCATTTCGCCTAGACCATGAATATTTACTAGGGTTAGAACTACAACTGGATCTACTTCAAAATTCTCTTAATTGGACCAAAAAGTCAAATAGACCAATAAGGAGCATAGCAATTGCTTATACAGATAAGTGTTTGCAGAGGAACGGACAAAGGTTCAGGAAACCATGAATATCTTACCTTCTCCAAACCAGATTGGCTGAGAAAAGTCCAGTATAAAGAGTAGCTAAAACTAAAATGTTAGCTAAGGCCCCTAAAGAAAACTGTGGAACACAAAATATCATTAGTGAGTAGAAGTAGAGATGCCAGACAAAGGGATGACTTAAAAGATCTATCCTACAGAAAGCTGTTATTAGTAATGAATTCTTAAGAAAATACACAGAATGTCTAGACAATTTAATATAGTTTTGTTGTTTTTATTGGAAATATTGCTTATTTTAGATTCCTCTTATTGATGGATGGTTATTAAGCCACATGTATTATTAATAAACCTAACTGGGTTGAGACAATATCAGTTGGGTTTACATCCCTGGCCAAAGCGTGCTTCTAAAAAACAAAATGCCCAAGTAACATGACCTATAGTTACTGAAATACACAACTCTCCCTGGTGCCGAAACTGTTGGAGAAGGCATAGTGAATTAATCCTGAGGTTTAGTATGTTCTGTTTTACAGGGAGAAAGTCAGGGGAACATGCCAAAAACATTTCAGCTCATATCCTAGAAGCCTTTTAAAATAGAATATTTATCTTAATTAAGTTCCTAGCTTATTTTAAAAATAAGACGTTTAAAATTCAGATTACTTGTTCCAAACTGGGAAATATTCACATAATTTCTGATATTCAGGAAAGTATATAGGTGGTGGTTATCTCACAAGGAAGGTACCATTGAATTTGGAAAGAGAATCATACTGATGATATATGTATTTATAAAAGGATAAAAACTATTTCATAGCACTCAGTAAGGGGTGGTACTTAACACTGCTTACCCAATCTCAGCACAAAGGTCTTTACTATGTTTTTTAGAGGCTTTCAGCCCTACATTGTCCCTCTTCTTCATCCCATCCCTGGAGCCAAATAAACAAACATGTACATTATATTTTTGATCACGCTTCTAGTTCTGAACAGTTTCCACTGCTACCGTGAATGACAGTTTATTCTTTTTTTTTTTTAATTTTATTTTAGAGAGAGTGCAAGTGGGGGAAAGGGGCAGAGAGAGAGAGAGAGAGAGAGAGAGAGAGAGAGAGAGAGAGAGAGAGAAAGGGAGAATCTTAAGCAGGATCCATGCTCAGCATGGAATCCAATGTGAGGCTTTATCTCACAACCCTGGGATCATGACCTGAGCTGAAATCGAGTCAAATGCTCAACCACCTGAGCCACCTAGGTGCCCTGACTGTCCATTCTAATGTCAATTATTTAGCTTATTATCCTTTCTTTTCCCCCTCATTTCAGAATTCAGTATGGAGTCTTTGGTCTAAGTCTTAGCATTCTTTTCTCAGCTAAAATTTTAGCTCCCACATGCATGGGAGGAGGGGCAAAGAGAGAATTCCAGATAAAACTTTTAGCTCCAGTGTGTGGGGGAGGGGCACAGAGAGAATCCCAAGCAGGCTCCATGCTGTCAGCATAGAGCCTGACCCGGGGCTCAATTCCACAAACCATGAGATCTTGACCTGAACAGAAATCAAGAGTTTGATGTTTAACTGACTGAGCCACCCAAGCGCCACCAAACAAGTTTGTTTTTATTTTTATTTTATTTTATTTTTAATTTTTTAATTTTTTTTTCAACGTTTATTTTTTTGGGGACAGAGAGAGACAGAGCATGAACGGGGGAGGGGCAGAGAGAGAGGGAGACACAGAATCGGAAACAGGCTCCAGGCTCTGAGCCATCAGCCCAGAGCCTGACGCGGGGCTCGAACTCCTGGACCGCGAGATCGTGACCTGGCTGAAGTCGGACGCTTAACCGACTGCGCCACCCAGGCGCCCCAAACAAGTTTGTTTTTAATATAGCACACCAAAGAGAATACAGATTTTTTTTTACAATAAATAAGTACATTCATTGTTTTGTCAAGCGCTCTTCATCATAATTTTCTACTTTTCTGTTTTTATTTTTCATAGAAAATGAAGCTTATGCTTTCATAAAGCAGTCGCCAACTAATGGATAGAGTCTGACCTTGTATACTTTACAATATGCACGTTGTGCTTAGAATATGGACTTGGTTAGAATGCTTAATGGACATAAACCTTGTACTTAGACTCAGTTATGTATTTCTTTTTGAAACCATGAACTCCATTTCAGCAGCTAAGATGTCGTATTTAATATTTGTATCCTTAATTTTACATAGTGTCTCACATATCCTAGTATACTCAACAAATGTTGAGAATCCATTCATTTACCTCATATTTTTTCATCACCTACTATTTACTCTTATATTTTGACATTCCAATCAATGATCAGGATAGAATAAGCTGCTGATCTCATGGATTGATTAAAGATAGCTACTCTCCCAGAGACCATTTTTTTTCTTGTTTAATCATGCATCACTAAAATTATGAAGCTTAAAAGCAAAAAAATTCCCAAGAGACTCCTAGTATATAGATCTCCTCCAAGGACATCTAGAGATGGAAAGCATTACCTAAATGGTCTATGAGGCACCATTATCCAATTTAGAAATGTTTCTGGCTGGAGGCATGATATGAAAAGAAATCTCTGCAGTGAATGAAGTTTCTTCCAGGCCAAAGTGATTAAGAATCATGGTCTTAGTCTCACGCCTATTAAGGTTCCTGGAAGGCAACCTAACATTCTAGAATCTGGAACCTCTCAAGTCACATGTCACTGTGTGTATAAGGAGATGGGAGCATCACTGCTGGTGGTGGTAGGTCACGGCACTCCACTGTAGCACTGAATCAATGCTATAGTGAAAAATTGAGGGCTGAGTAGCATCCTGTTCAGGAAAGTAAAAATGTACCTTGCTGTACAAAACAAAATGTTCAGTCTTTGTCAATTCTTACTGATGAGACAAATGAGCCTCATAGGGAAGATTGAGAGAGCTGCCTACTAAATTGTGAATGTGGCCAAAGACTTCTTTATCCAAAAGTAACTGCCGCAACCAATTGTGATCCTAAAAAACATTCTTAGAGGCCTTTTTTGGAGTTCTCTTCTTAAGACTTCTTATAAAATGTGAATACTTTTTGAAGAGTTAACACTAATTCAGTCCCTCTAAAAAGTTAATGGCTCATTTGATTTTATATTTTTCTAAGAATAACCATATTGGCTACCTGTGGAGAACAAAGGAGAATGGTAGATGGCTCTAAAAAGTGTGGCTTAGGGGGAAAGTTTATGGTTTCTGGTGTCATTGAGACCTGAGTTTAAATCCTGGCTCTGAAACATTTTGGTTATGTGATGCTGTACAAATTACATGGTCACTTGGAACCATACATTGCTTGAAGAGAAGTGATAAGACACTGTTTTTATGAGGAACAATTGAACAAATGAAAGGCACATAGCATTATGCTTTGGAGAGCGCTTGGCACCAAATACTTGCTCAGTATAAGTTGTTTCCCAACTTGAAGAGAGAGGAAAATGTAAAAAATGACATGGCATATTTCGGGAGAAAAATGTAACCATTTAGAAATGTAACTTGTTGTGTACTGGCAAATTCTTCCAGAGGATGGAGGAAGTTGTATGTCAATAGAATTCCAAGGAGATACTGCCCCAGGAGATGTTACAAATATCAATGGAGGCAAAACAACCAAAAAGAATGGAGAAAGGTTAAACATTCTGTTGGTAAATTAAGTTAGACTGCTAGCAAAAGGATGAGCTAACAGACTGAGGAAACATGTGTTGACATGATGGGTGTGAAAAGCAGGGAAAGTAATAATGTTGGAAAAGACTTGAGAGATTGGTTGTCATCCAATTAATTAGCTGCAACACATGCCTGTGTGGTTTTATACCACACAAGAGATTTGTCCCACATGACAATGATGTGAATGCACCTGGCATATCACATTTAACAGGGCCTCTTCAGTCCCTCAACACTGAAGGAAAATCAAAGTGATCAAGAGCAATGATTAAGGGTCTTGGTAGGCAATTCTGTATTGAAAAAAAATGAAGCAACAGTGTATCTAGAACTTGATGTGGATAACCAGATGCAAATCAGTAGAAGCTTGTTATAACTGGACTCACTATTACATAGTCAGAAAATCCCCAGCCCAGTCACATTCTCCATCTGACTCCCTAGAGTAAATATATGGGATAAGACTGTTGGATTATGATACATAAATCAGTCCTGTCCTATTTTACCAGGGTATGCTGGATTTCCTGATGGGAGCCTCTGGACAGGATCCTTTCAATCCCTTCTCCCTCCTTCCTTCCTGAACTAAGTCTGTTCCTTCTCAAACTACCACCTCAAGGTGCTTATACTCCAAACACATCAGATGACTGAGTGTTATTTAAACAGGTTTTGGAATTTTCTATGTCTCTGTCTTTATTCATCCTAATTTCCTTAGCTTATGGTTTTCTTCTTCACTTCCCACCCATGATGGTCATTCTTTACCCTTCCCAGATCATCTTCTTCTCCTTCTCCCTCAGTAAGCTGGGTGGCTAGCCACTTTGGGCTACATCTCCTGGACATATTGCCTGCTGGCTTCCCATTGAGTTGGCCAATGAGAGGTAATGGCAGGAGATCGGAGAGTGGGAAGGGAAAGATAAAGAGTTTTGTTGTGTTTTGACAGTGGCTATGATCCTTTTTCAGGTTCTCTATTGTAATCATCATTTGTTTGAGTTACGGTTATGGCTCCCACACCTTGACTCTAACAGCCTAAAATAGGTGAGGACATCATGCTCTTGTTGGCCCCAGAATGCTATACCACCCCTCACTTGTACCCCAACCCTGCCCTGCACATTTGCACAAGTCTGTTCATTAGATGTTTTTCAATCTTTCTTTTTTGAGAGTACGATCAGTTCCTTCTCATACATGAAATCTTTCTTAGCTTTCTGTTTGCGATATATCTTTATTCTTATGCTCTTGGTGTAATTATAATAGGTCTTCCAACAGATAATACAACAATTTTTCTATAACTCAGCTTTGTTTTTATTTTTATTTTTGTATTCCAGCTTTGTGACAGGAAGTTAATCATCCATTTGAGATCATCCCACTCTCAAAACAGTTAGTTTTAGAGTGTCCTCTGTAGCCTGGTAAAGTGGCAGAGCAACCTGTGCGTTGGTTGTCAGTCTAGTCTAGATAGTTGCATGTCTGTAATGGGAATGGTGAGGCCAGACCCAGATCCCTCCTCAATGAAGGGCATGTAGTCTCAGTTGCTGAGATTACAGAAGACAGCCTTCACGTGATGCCATGGTGCTCAAGGTTATGACCTTCCTGGGGCTGCACTTCTCCACTGACAGTTCACTATGGTGATACAAAGACTCAGACACCTCCTCCAGTGCATGACAACTGAGAGGCCTTTCTAGTTGTAGCATCGCTTGAGTTGGCTGATGCCTTCCTGTTCCTCTGTCCCAGTTCTCCCTCTGTGTTGACTAGTTCTCCTGCCTCCCTTCTACAGGTGTTGATCTCGAGGGCACTTTCTAATAAACTTCCTGCACACTCAACTCCATTTCAGAGCCAGATTCCAAGGGATCACTACTTGCAAAAATATCTTTGGTCCTACTTACTTCTCAGTAACCAGTTGTAGCCGATAGGTCTGTCCCTCCTCCCTGTCCCCTCGCTCTCGGAGGTTTGCTTCCAACTTCTGTTTGTGTTCATAATGTATCATATGGCTGCATAACAGTGTCTACAAACTTAGTGGCTTAAAACAACATGTGTTTATTATCTCAAGTTTTCCATAAATCAGGAGTCTTTCCCAGCTTAGTTGGACCCTCTGATTGAAAGTCTCACAATGTTACAATCAAGGTGTCAGTTAGGGCTGCAACCTGAGCCAAGGCTCAGCTGGGAAAGGAGCCACTTCCAAGGTCACTTGGTTGTTGACAGCATCTATGTCCTTATGGCTGTTGGACAGTTTTGTCCACTGTCATCTGGAGGTCATTTTAAGCAACTTAAAGTAGGTCTTCTCGACATGACCCCTTCTTCAAAGCCAGTAAAGAGTCTCTTAGTGAGATGTGTTTTAATCTTAAGTTATTGTGAAAGTGATATTCCATCACCTTTGCTGTATTCATTGGTCAGAAGCAAGTCACACTTCCTGCCCTCACTCAGTGGGAGAAGATCAGGAGGCGTGAACACAGGAGGTGGGGACCACAGGACCTGCCTAAAGTCTTCACCACAGTCTGGCATCTCTGAGGTTATCTTTGTCTTTGTCTATCTAGAAGCATCAAGCACCTAGCTATCCTCTTCTGGACATATCTGGGAGTCTCCTTGTAGACTAGGAATTGGGGAATTTCTCTCTTGAGCCAAGCAAACTCTTATCCCTCCATATCAGAAAAAATATGAAGGCACAAAAGGGAAAGTGGCAAGAACTGAGACTCTTGCAATGCCACTGAAGTGGAAGGAGGAGAGTGGTGGTGGTGAACTCTTGCCTAGTTCCAGAATCCATTCAATGGTTTTTCTTCATGTCTGGGGGAAAGAGGGAAAGGAGAGGGAGTGAAGAGGTATGGGAAGGAGGGAGAAGGATAGAGGAAGCATTGGTGATGTTAAGATGTGCCTTCTCTGTCACAAGCACTTAGAGTACTAACCAGCTCCATTTAGCAACAGCTGGCATTTAAACAAATACTGTGATTGACAGTTGAATCTCGAATTTTCTACATTAGAATCTGAATCACTCAGCTTGCTACTAATTCTCATACCTGCAGAGTAGAACAGCAAATTCTTCAGAGTTGTTTAAGGGAGAGAAATTTGGCTACTTCTCCTAGGCTAAAAAGCAGCACATTCTCCTACCATTTCATAAATTTAAGGAAGCATCTCTTTAGGGAAGGTTTGAAAACAGCCCATGTCCTGAAACACAAGACTTCACATTCAGTAGATAGTTTTTCTCAGTGGTATCTTTCCTTTCACTGATTCTCATTGTCAGAGCTAACCTTAAGCATCGATGAATTAGGCCTTAACCAGGTTGGTGGGGGTTGGGGTGGGGACTGCCACAGAGTCTGAGCCTCCAAATAACTTCTGCTACTGCCACTGCCTTTCTGTGAGTTCACCTTTTATGTCCATCAACTCTCTTTAAGTAGTTTAAAGTTATGATCTAGCATTAACAGCATGTCAGCAACCAACTCTAAAATCTTTCTATATGTGAAAAGAATTCCAGGTGTATTATTAACAAAATAATCTAACTTAGCCCAATGAGAGTATTGAAGGTATTCTGTGATATTCTTGTATTGCATGATAATGAAGTATAAAAACTGTAAGTATCATGTATAAAATGATTGGGAATAGGGGACTAAATAGGTTTTGAAAGTCATTTATGTTCCAAGAACTGTATTAAGTACTTATGCCGTTTCATTGTATTTTTATAATTACCTTGCAGGGTATGTATTAAAATCTCCATTTTATAGATGAGAGAGGTCAGGTGCTTAGGTTAATAAACTGTCAATGTCACAAAACTAGTAGGGATTGACAACATGATGTAAGCCCAAGTCTGTGTCCTATAAATCACATTTTTCCACCTGCCATGTTGCCTCCTGAGATTAGTAAATAGTTTGAATAGCCCTGTGAGATAATGAAAACATATACATGGGTCTCTGCCCCAAGTTTCTGGCACAGAGCTCCTATAAAGCCCTTGTAATTTCCTAAGTGATAAGAACAGCAGGGACATCTTTTGTTCTAATATTTGTCTTTGACCCTGTCCCTGACACAGGGCTCAAAAACCCTTGTGAGTTTCTAAGTGATATGAGAACCAGGAGTATATTTTGTTCTAATGGGTGGGCTCCTGAATGGCTGCTGGATGGGGCCTGGTCACCAGAAGGAACAAGCCATGATTAGAACCTCAGAATTTTCATCCTCACCCCTTGTCTTCCATAGAGGGGGGAGAGGGGCTGGAAAGGAATTAATAATTAGTCATGCTTACATGAGGAAGCTTCCATAAAATCACCATAATACAGGGTTCACAGAGCTTCCAAGTTGGTCGAACACATCCATACCAAGAGGGTGACGTACCCCAACACCACAGGGACAGAGCCTCTGAGCTTGGGACCCTCCCAAACCTTGCTCTGTGATATCTCTTCATCTGGTTGCTCATCTCAATCCTTTGTTATATCCTTTAATAAACTGGTAAATGTAAGTAAGTGTTTCCCTGTATTCTGTGAGCTGCTCTTGGAAATTAATTGAACACAAGGAGGGGTCATTGGAATTTCCAGTCTAAGCTGCTTGGTCAGGAGCACAAGTGATAAGCAGAGGGTGGGCCTGGCCTCTGAAATTTGTGTGTGTGAATGGGGGCAGTGTTGTGGGACTGAGTCCTTACCTGTGTGATCTGATGCTGTCTCCAGGTAGATAATGTCAGAATTGAGTTGAATTCTTGGACACCTTGCAGGTGTCTGAGAATTACTTGGTGTGAAGAAAAACCTCCACACATTAAGTAACCAGAGTGTCAGAAATGAAGTGTTCTGTGAGTAGTAAAGGAGACACTTGAGTAAAAGAAAGACACACTAGGGAAGAACTAGGGTTTTCCCTACACAGGAGAGGAAAACAGAGTTTCTAATTTATAAGCCCCAAGCATCATTTCTAGGGACACCTGGGAGCAGTGAAAAATGTAGGAAACAAGAAAGGGCAGTGTGTGCTCCTTAACTTTCTCTTATTCCAGGAGAAGATGTTTAGAGGAATTGGTCTATTTACCCTCTGAGACCAATGGTTTCTGTCCGGAATTTGAGGCACAGAATCCCCCACAAACAGAGTCAGCAAAACACACCATGTCCCTCCTGTTTCTTCTTAAATAATGATGAAAACCCACATATGTGACACCAGTTGAAGGATTCCAACCCATTGCAAACAATAAATGCCCGATAGCCATTCACCCCATGTATAATAATTTCTTTTAAACAGAAAACTCTCACTAGAATGTTAAAGAGAATGTGAGGGTGTGCAGTGAGAAAAAGGAACCACCAGGCATCAGCAAAATCTTTCCCTGGAATAGACTACCTTTGTCCTTCATTCATAAGAGAGAATAATAATAAATAGGGGAAAGAAGCCCAATTGTGTGAGGATCAAAAGCCACAACCTGTAAGGAACGGATTAGTGGAAATTGGGTATAATCACTAACTGACTTCTGTGGGAACAAAAAATAAGAAAATCCCACTGAGGTAAAAGTAATTACAGAATACAATACATAGGACATGGAGGTGTTTGGTCAATCATAACTGTGATGATTCCTATTATTATTCCTGAACACTTCTTTATATATAGAGAGAGGAATGAGCTAGCCACGGTGAGCTGGTTCTGCACTGATAAATTCTAGAGAAAACCTCTCATGTACACAATACATATAGAGCTTTGTGTGGCTGTTCCTGTGAATTATATATCAAAGGAAACAGTTTATTTTCTAAAGTCCACTAATTTGAAATGCATATGTCTGAAACTATAGGGAATAGAATGTTTTAAATTGTATTGTCTTATTTTCAGTAGTGCTTTGCCTCTGATTAGCAATTAAGACCAAAGGTCAAAGGTGTATCCATACTGGAATGTATAGAGATAAGGGACATCACCTAGCTCAGAGACATTTTGACGTAGGCACAGAGAAGTTTAATAATTTAATCAGGTTTTGTTCCTCTGAAAGAAAATGAGGCCCAGTGCCTGCTATGCATGGTTGATGTCTCAAGGAGAAAAAGTAGACAACAAAGCGTCTGTAAACTAGAAGGGCATATTGACCAGAGGTATTAATGTTGGATGGAATGCAGATGAGGTGTTTTGGAAATGGCTACGTTTATGGGGGCACAAGGCAGCTGAGGAGGCTTTTTGCATTCTGTTACTCTGTGATGTCTTTTTCATCCAATCTCAGTTGCTTTCCTCCACTAAGCACCTTCTCTACCTCTCATTTTCATTACTTGGTTGGTTTTCTTGAAATACATGTTGTATACACAATATTCAGGAAGATGAAGACCACTTGACAGCCTTTCTCTTCAGGGATTGTTTTCCAGTTTGAACCATTTTGAGCTGCCCTTTGTGGTGGAATACAGTGTCTTCTAATATCTGGCATTTATCATTGCTTCGTTAGAGAAATACTGCCATGTGGGCTTTAAATTTTAACATGTCTACAACTTTCATACAACTCTGAAGTATCTTAATACTGATCCCTATGTTGGCACCGAGCATTCATTTATCACCTCATATGTGAATGTGCTGTATTCATGGTATCTGCCTCTTGGATTGACTCTTCTTTTAGGTAAATATACCTAAGAGTTTGCTAAATGACTGACTCTTCCTAGTCTTTCTCTTCATCTTCCTTAAGCTAACATTATTGTTGCTAGAGGGCTTTTTGACAAACATACCTGTGGTATCAGAGTTAAATATGTCACTGTGAACGTGCTGCATAAAAGCACAAGGAATGGCATGCTTCATCAACATTGGCAGTTGACTTCTCATTGATGGTGTACATAATAGCACAAGCCTTAGTCTGGTAACAATAGTTAGGCAAAGTAACTGTGTGCTGCATTGGCAAAAATGACAGGAAAATGAGGGTTTTGATACATTCTGATGGGAAAGCTACAATATGCTTTCTAATTGCACAAATTTAATTCCTTCTTTATATATTCCCAAGACTGCAATCTTTCTTTTTTGACTCTTTAGGTAATGGACAATTACAAAAGTGCCATTCAAGCAAAAAATGCTTTTAAAAATATTTTAAAGAGATTGAGAATAAAGATCAAAATATACTTATAGTAGAAAGATTGGTTTTTCTGTGATGCTGTTATTATATAGAATATATTTAGTCAAATTGTTAAAGTCCTCAATACAATTCATATGTAGAAATGTAATTAAGTAATTAAATGCTCAATATATAATGTCAACTGCAGAAATACTTCTAGAAAATTGTGATGTACTAGATAAGGGGACATTCACCTTCTTTCCATAGTGTGTGGTCATTGTTGAAATTAAGAGTCGCTAACTAGGAAGTTTGATAGGAACTAGCTATATCCTTATGAGGCTTTGGAGCAGTAGAGAAGTATGTGGAAAGGAATAGAGGAATATATGGGGAGAATGGAGTTTTTTTTCTAGGGAGACAGCAGCAGAGCATAAGGCAACTAGGCAAAACCTTTGCCTCACTAGAAAGCCATGAGCCAGTCTGTAGCCACCAACTGATTTGGGATCTCTGTTTAATAGTATTTAACACTGGACTCTCAGGGTTCTCATGATGCAGGAGCTCTACAAAGACAAGAGCACAATGTTTCTAGTGTGATTACTCCTAAGATCAAGGATAGTGCCCCCGACCCTGACTCAGGAATTCATTTCCTACAGGGACACACCAGCAGAGCATTTACATTTCTTTGCCACTTTGTATTAGCTCTAAGAATCAAAGGGGTTAGTATTTAGACCTTGTGTTTAAAGCGTGATCTTTATATCTGAGGAGCAGCCTGAGGGTAGGATGGGCAATGGACTCCCAAGTTTTTACTTTTCCTGTATTTAGGGAGGAATCAGATGTGTTACCCACTTTCCGTAAGAGTTGGAGATAAAATGAGAACACCTGTATTTGAGACTCCAGTGGAATCGCACGTTAAGACATAAGCTGTCCTTATAGGGGGCACCCTCTAACAGTGTCCTGAATCCTCCTCTACTGTACTTCCCTGTGGGTTTTTTCATTGTCTTGCCTTGGCATTTCTGTAATCTACTGGATGCTATTCACCAGACCTAGTTTACAGAATAGAAAACTAAACCAGGAAGGAAAATGCCTCTTGAGGATCAACAACTAGTACAAAGCCAAGCCATTCCTCCCCATCTATCTCAGAATATAACTTAACTTTCTGACAAAATATTACATTTCCCAAACATTTTTTAAAATGAAATCAATAGCTCTAAGTTGTGTCTGTGAACAGAATTGCCCCAGAGAAGGCCTGCAGTTCCACTGTTTTGGGCCAGGCTCTGTGCTGTTGGCAGGTACGTAGGTCTGATACTTTGGAATTAGGTTTTAGTGCTCAAAGCCCAACTCCTGTCTGGAGATATTACATGGTTAGGTATAGACCAAAGTTGGGGGGCGGGGGATGGATTTTTTTTAGAAATTACTTTCTTAGCATTATAAACAGTAGTTAGGGAGGTGAAAACTGAAATCGTTGATCATGCAGGCTATTTCCAAAGTCTCTTTGAAAATGTCATCAGCATGTTATAGTCAGATGGATTCAGAAACCACAGCTAACTGCTACATCCTTCAGTTTGCTAAATGACAGTAAAAGTTACAGTTCTTTTATTAATAGAAAAAAGTACTGTCCCTTTTCTTATTGTTTCTTCCTTATAAAAAATGTCCCTTTTCTTATTGTTTCTTGCTTGTTCCTTTAATATCCTATCTTGATCATTTCTTTTTTCCATTCCCTAATTTAACAAATTGTATCCTCTTTGCCTCAGACATTTTTGGTTCTCTCAAGGCATGGCCATCAGTTTCAGGAGAGGCCTTTTTATCTGGTCAATTAACTACATTCCCAGGAATAAAAGAAATTTAATTTTTCCAGAGAAAAATAAAAATTAGAGTGGTTTAAATGATTTTTTAAAAATCTTTCTTTTCACATAAAGTCCCTCAATCTATTGTCAAAACCCAAGGAGACACTATAAAGAAATAAGAAAGGATTTTCTCAGAAGGCAATTTAAATTTAAATTGTGACACGAATTTCACTATAGCAATCAATTAGCATTTACAAGGGCAAAGATGTATTCTGATATTTTTTCAGTTCATCCTTTCACTTAGACAGTGTATACAGTAAGGCATAATTAAACTTGTGTCATATAAATAAAACAGTGATTAATCTATAATTAAGTAGAGGGTTACCAAAAGAGAGATCTGTTCAGTAAAGAGAATAGAAACTATTTATTTAGAAATATTCAGGATTTTATGTAAAAAAAAAAAAAAGATAAACTTGCAAATAATTTACAGTTGGGTTGACTGAGGGGGAAAATGTCAAAGCTATGTACCTTTGATTTTATATTTTGATAATGTATTCATCATTTTATGGTGCTTATTTCTACTATGGTGCACAGAACCATTAAAACATGTTTTTAGTACCAAATTTTGTTTCTGGTAACCTTCAGAGTTCTTTTAAAAATACACTTAGATATTAAATTTATTATATATTATATATTAATAAATACATATAAAATACTTTTTTACTTTATCAAAAGACTTAAATAACCTATATAAGTAATACAATCAAGGAAAGAAATGATTAAATCCATAATTAAGCAGGTCGTGGTCATAGTCATGGAGCTTTTTGAAAGAAATTTTAACCCTCTTTTGAGACTTTTTCAACAGGAAAGATATCAAAATTTAAGAGTATGTCTTAATATATAGGTATCATTACTATTGAACGTTGTTAGTAAACAATTTAATATAAGACACATCACTTTGGTTTCTATTAAGAAATCTTTTTCTCCATCACAACCTTGATTTACATTTTTAAGCAGAACTATGTTTAAGAATTACAGTTGGTCAGGGGGAACACCTGGGTGGCTTAGTTGGTTAAGCATCTGACTTCAGATCTCCTGGTCCGTGGGTTTGAGTCCTACTTCAGGCTCTGTGCTGACAGCTCAGAGCCTGGAGCCTGTTTCGGATTATGTGTTTCCCTCTATCTCTGACCCTCCCCTGCTCATGCTCTTTCTCACTCTCAAAAATAAACAAACATTTAAAAAATAATATAAAAACAGAATTGACAGTGGGCAGTAGCAGAGTTTCATATGCAAGTGTCTAATACAGCTCAGTGGAAAAGAATAACCAATATTTTCATCCTCATTGTTGAAATGTGCTATTCATGCAAGTGAAGATTTTTCAATTTATCCATGGAAAAATGCAGTTATTGCTATATTTACCCCAGGAAGCACCTAAGAGCAGGAATAGTGAACTAATGTTATTGTATTTGTAAATCACATTGGAATTGACAAAGTGCATCTCTTTTGATCTCTTAGCTCTGTGGGGACAAGTACCATTTTCTCTGATTTACAGCTGGAAAAATCTGAGCTCAATACTGCATAATGAATTGCCATATATAGCCAGATGTGGCCAGGTGTGCTCAGGCCTTCTGCCTCATAAGCCATTGCAATTTCTCCTAAGAAGAATGAACTGGGTTAGGGAGAGGATATGTTCAGTGTCTTTCACTGATTTTCGAAAAATCCTCAACTCCAATTGGCCCCCACACTTTTTCTTTAAGCTCCATGCCCAGCGTGGAGTCCAACATAGGCTTGAACAACCCTGAGATTAAGACCTGAGCTGAGCTTGAGAGTCAATGTTTAATGGACAAGTCACTCGGGTGCCCCAGCCCCCCACTTTTAAAATGACTGCAGGTTGTGGTGTAGGCTCAATATAAGTAGTGACATGTTTATGTCTTCACGTATTACATGGAAGTGAATGAGAAGTTGGACAACTATTTTACTGGTCACACACGTACAGTAATTTTTAGAGAAAAGTTATGGGGGCTGGGGCAGGGGCTGTGAGATCATCCCTGAGGTCCCTTCCTGCTCTCTCACCTTCTGGGATTGTCCTGTGCTGAGAGCAGAATGAATGCTCACAAAATGCATGCTGAACGAATTAATCCACTTCATATAAAAGTGAGTTATAGAGCTGCCATCTTGGCAAGATAGTAGCACTGACAGCATCATATGTCGAAAGCACTCCTCACAATAATGTTTGGCTTGATACAACGCTGGGGAAATAAAATATTTGCCATTTGTTTTTCTCCATTAATAATTTTAGACTCTTGAGTTCTGCAGGCTTTGCAAAGAATAACCATGGGCATGCTTTTCAGCTCTCTCTCAGCTCAGACTGTCTTTCAACTTCCTTCTCAGAAGGAATGTCCTTGCCCTCCCGAGATTCACACAAAAGGACTCTTCCAGGGCAAGAAGGAACCAAACTACATTTACACTTTAAGAACCCTTTCGAAGTCCCCACTTTACAAGTTAGAGGAACAGGGGTTAATTTCATCTGGAATTTTAAGGATGGGTTTTAAGAAGAGGCAGCATTGTGGATTATGAAAGAGGAGGTGAGGACATTCCAGAAAGGGTCAGAAGGAAATTGCAGAAGAGATGGCGAGGAAGAGTAGCCTGTATGCAAAGGTGTGCTGATGACTCTCTGTGGGGATTAAGAAGAACTGGCCTGAAGGAATCTGAAAGGAAAAAGGAAAAAGAAAGAAAAAACAAAGGGTGAACCTTAAGAGGAGGTCAGTATGGGAGGAATCTTCAAACGCTGGCTTTTTCTTTTTTCTTTTTACCTGCAGCCTCTGAGTAGGGGAAAGAAATAAAAGTGCATTTTCAGCACTTCCTGAACAGAATGGAAAGGAAGTTCAGAATGATTATCTTCCACTTAAAAGTCTGTTTTCACTTTTGACCTAAAAAAAATGGAGAACAGCAGGGGCTAGGTGCCCCTCCTGGAGACTAGGCCCGCGTGTATCCAGGTGTGCTGTGGCTGGAGCAAGTCTCTTTTTAAAGGATGTCCGGAAATAGGAGGATTCACGTGTCTCCTGACCCCTGCCTGAAACTTCTAGCCTGAACTAAGTGATACTGGGTAGTGCAATTCCGAGCCCTTTATACGCTGGCCTTGAGCCCATAAGCCTGGGAAGACGTCTTTTAGCTTCATCTGTTAATTCTTTGTGTGACTAGAATGGCAAACTGTAGGAACATTATCTTCAAGGTTCAGCTTGTTTCATCTTGAAGGAGATGTGCCACCTTCGGCGCCCCAAAACAGTGTTTATTAGAATACTTTTAATGAAATTACTCAAAATTCTAACACACATTATTTGGCTTGTATATCCTTTACCATTCCAATAACCTAATAAACTGGTGGCTACTCATTAATGGAAAATAAAGATTCATGTTCACTAATATTATCACATTTGTCAACATCATATGTCCAATTGCTATTGATCATCTTAGGAATGCTTTATCTAAAAAAGGGGAGGAGGGAGACACCTGGGTGGCCCAGTTGGTTAAGGCTCCGACTTTGGTTCAGGTCATGATCTCATGGTTCATGAGTTTGAACCTCGCATCGGGCTCTGTACTGACAGCGCAGAGCCTGGAGCCTGTGTCTCCCTCTCTCTCTGCTCCTCCCTTGCTCGTGCTATCTCTCTGTCTCGCAAAAATAAACAAACACTTAAAGGAATACTGTATCTGCACATATTTTGAATGCTATAAAAAAGTTACACAAAAACTTTTCTAGCTAAATCAGATACCATATTTTTTCATTTGTCATATCATTTTTTCAGTTTAATGTGAATACACAATGGTAATGATTTCTACGGTGCCTTAAAATATTTGATTTGTTGTAGCTACAACCAACATGGACTACGGCACTATACATGTTGAGCTTATGGGTTGACAGATAAATAATTACTCTTAACTTAAAGCAGTAGAAATCAACGTTTGTGCCAGAATTTTACATGTGGATCCCACAGCTGATTTTATGACTGTCTTTCTGGATAGAAACAAATAGTTCTGTTTCTGTAACAAATAGAAGTGCAGTTTAACACATTCTTTGTCAGCAAGATCAAAGCAATTACTGGGCTGCCCTCCCACCCTCCTCCCCTTTACCTCCCTCCTTCTCCCCCCCCCACCCCGCCGCCTTCCTTCCTTCTTTCCTTTTATTTCTTTTATTCTTTTTATTCCTTTCTTCTCCATCAGGAATGTTTGCATCTAGTCACATCACCATAGTCAGTGGAGCCACTGCTTCTGAATTACTTTGTTCCAGCCTCCATAAACATGTGCTCCTCTGCTTGTAATAGATTGAAAAAAAAAAAGGCAAGAACGCCTTGGGTGAATATCAGAACACTCCTCAACTTTCAATAGAAAGGCTGTACACTAGGAATAGTGACACATTTTCAGTTGTCTCAAGGCATTCAGGGAGCTGGCAATCCTGTAGGATGTTCTTTGTCCTAAAGTCTTATCCAGCTCTTAGGCAAATGCTCAGCTTCTACCTAGAGGCAGTTCCTTGATAAGCCTCTCAGACAGCTCTCCAATGCTGATTTTTCTCAGTCTGTTCCACAACTGACCCACAATCTGTGTTCCCTTTGTTCCCTTATTTTTTACACCAGCCTTTTCCCTTCATCTTTCCATTCTTGTTTTTGCCTTCATTAGTACCTGGATTCTCTTCATGTATCATTTCAAAAGGGTAAACATTATTCTTAATTTCTGCTTCTATCTCCAGATGAGTATATTTTTACCTTGGCTCCATAACACATTGTTTATTGAAACTCAGGCACCCGGAAGGAGTGTAAACATAGTGGCTTTGAGGAGTCAGGCAAACCTTATTATGAATCCTACCTCACTAGCTTGAGGACCTTGAAAATTTGAAAAATTTCTTTAAGTATAAATTCCTTTCTCCCCTAAAATGGAAATGTATAGCCTTGGCTTGTTTCAGTTCCTGTGAATGTTAAGTGATAGTCCGTAAAATCATTAGCACTGCTTATGGCCATATAGTAAGAACTCAGTAATCGTTACCATACATCTTTTGTCACCCTGCTGTGCTTTTGGATATTTTTTGTGTGGTGAGGCTGATGGTTTAGTAGAAAGGATATGAGCTTTTAAGGCACAGACATCTGTGTTTATGTTCTGCCTCTACTACTGTGTGGATGAGAGAGCTTGGATAATCTATTAATCTTGGTGTTTCAGTATGATCATCTATAAACTGAAGTTATGACTACCTACTTGAACTCCACTGGGAGGATAAAATGTCATAATGAAGGTATGTGACAAAAATAATGGCTGACATATTAGTAATTTCTTCTCAAATGATAAACATGGCCTAGAAACAGAATTCTCCTCCAATTTTTGTTGTCTTAGGACAAACCTGCGGATAGCCTTCTCTATGCCATACCAACCCACTAATTCCCCTTTTCTCTTTGTTCCATCATCATTTTAGATAATTTCAAAATTACCCTGACATTCCTTGTGATATCCATCCCATGGGACCAAGATTTTACCATTAACAATTGTTTTTTTTTTATATGAAATTTATTGTCAAATTGGTTTCCATTCAACACCCAGTGCTCATCCCAACAGGTGCCCTCCTCAGTACCCCTCACCTCCCCTCCCCTCCATTCAACACCCCCCAATCAACCCTCAGTTTATTATCAGTTATTAAGAGTCTCTTATGGTTTGCCTCCCTCCCTCTCTAACCTTTTTTTTTTTCCTTCCCCTCCCCCATGGTCTTCTGTTAAGTTTCTCAGGATCCACATAGGAGTGAAAACATATGGTATCTATCTTTCTCTGTATGACTTATTTCACTTACCATACCACTCTCCACTTCCATCCATGTTGCTACAAAAGGCCATATTTCATTCTTTCTCATTGCCACGTAGTATTCCATTGTGTATATAAACCATAATTCCTTTATCCATTCATCAGTTGATGGACATTTAGGCTCTTCCAATAATTTGGCTATTGTTGAAAGTGCTGCTGTAACATTGGGGTACAAGTGCCCTTACGCATCAGCACTCATGTATCCCTTGGGGAAATTCCTAGCAGTGCTATTGCTGGGTCATAGGGTAGATCAATTTTTACTTTTTTGAGGAACCTCCACACTGTTTTCCAGAGCGGCTGCACCAGTTTGCATTCCCACCAACAGTGCAAGAGGGTTCGCGTATCTCCACATCCTCTCCAGCATCTATAGTCTCCTAATTTGTTCATTTTAGCCACTCTGACTGGCATGAGGTGGTATCTGAATGTGGTTTTGGTTTGTATTTCCCTGATTAGTAACATTGAGCATCTTTTCATGTGCGTGCTGGCCATCTGAATGTCTTCTTTAGAGAAGTGTCTATTCATGTCTTCGGCCCATTTCTTCACTGGATTATTTGTTTTTCAGGTGTGGAATTTGGTGAGTTCTTTATAGATTTTGGATACTAGCCCTTTGTACGATATGTAATTTGCAAATATCTTTTCCCATTCCGTTGGTTGCCTTTTAGTTTTGTTGATTGTTTCCTTTGCAGTGCAAAAGCTTTTTATCTTCATGAGGTCCCAATAGTTCATTTTTGCTTTTAATTCCCTTGCCTTTGGAGATGTGTCAAGTAAGAAATTGCTGCAGCTGAGATCAGAGAGGTTTTTTCCTGCTTTCCCCTCTAGGGTTTTGATGGTTTCCTGTCTCACATTCAGGTCCTTCATCCATTTTGAGTTTATTTTTGTGAATGGTGTAAGAAATTAGTTTAGTTTCATTCTTCTGCATGTTGCTGTCCAGCTCTCCTAGCACTATTTGTTAAAGAGACTGTCTTTTTTCCATTGGATATTCTTTCCTGCTTTGTCAAAGATTAGTTGGCCATAATTGTGTGGGTCTAATTCTGGGGTTTCTATTCCATTCCATTGGTCTATGTGTCTGTTTTTGTGCCAATACCATGCTGTCTTGATGATTACAACTTTGTAGTAGAGGCTAAAGTCTGGGATTGTGATGCCTCCTGCTTTGGTCTTCTTCAAAATTACTTTGGCTGTTCGGGGCCTTTTGTGGTTCCATACAAATGTTAGGATTGCTTGTTCTAGCTTCAAGAAGAATGCTGGTGCAATTTTGATTGGGATTGCATTGAATGTGTAGGTAGCTTTGGGTAGTATTGACATTTTAACAATATTTATTCTTCCAATACATGAGCATGGAATGTTTTTCCATTTCTTTATATCTTCTTCAATTTCCTTCATCAGCTTTCTATAGTTTTCAGCATACAGATCTTTTACATTTTGGTTAGATTTATTCCTAGGTATTTTATGTTTCTTGGTGCAATTGTGAATGGGATCAGTTTCTTTATTTGTCTTTCTGTTGCTTCATTGTTAGTGTATAAGAATGCAACTGATTTCTGTACATTGATTTTGTATCCTGCAACTTTGCTGAATTCATGTATCAGTTCTAGCAGACTTTTTGTGGAGTCTATCGAGTTTTCCATGTGTAATATCATGTCATCCGCAAAAAGCGAAAGCTTGACTTCATCTTTGCCGATTTTGATGCCTTTGATTTCCTTTTGTTGTCTGATTGCTGATGCTAGCACTTCGAACACTATGTTAAACAACAGCAGTGAGAGTGGACATCCCTGTAGTGTTCCTGATCTCAGGGAGAAAGCTCTCAGTTTTTCCCCATTGAGGATGATATTAGCTGTGGACTTTTCATAAATGGCTTTTATGATCTTTAAGTATGTTCCTTCTATCCCGACTTTCTCGAGGGTTTTTATTGAGAAAGCATACTGAATTTTGTCAAATGCTTTTTCTGCATCCATTGACAGGATCACATGGTTCTTATCTTTTCTTTTATTAATGTGATGTATGACATTGATTGATTTGCGGATGTTGAACCAGCCCTGCATCCCAGGAATGAATCCCACTTGATCATGGTGAATAATTCTTTTTATATGCTGTTGAATTCGATTTGCTAGTATCTTATTAGGAATTTTTGCATCCATATTCATCAGGGATATTGGCCTGTAGTTCTCTTTTTTTTGCTGGCTCTTGTCTGGTTTAGGAATCAAAGTAATATTGGCTTCATAGAATGAGTCTGGAAGTTTTCCTTCCCTTTGTATTTTTTGGAACAACTTGAGAAGAATAGGTATTATCTCTGCTTTAAATGTCTGGTAGAATTCCCCAGGGAAGCCATCCAGTCCTGGACTCTTATTTGTGGGGAGATTTTTGATAACTGATTCAATTTCTTTGCTGGTTATGGGTCTGTTCAAGTTTTCTATTTCTTCCTGTTTGAGTTTTGGAAGTGTGTAGGTGCTTAGGAATTTGTCCATTTCTTCCAGGTTGTCCAGTTTGTTGGCATATAATTTTTCATGGTATTCCGATAATTGCTTCTATTTCTGAGGGATTAGTTGTAATAATTCCATTTTCATTCATGATTTTATCTATTTGGGTCCTCTCCCTTTTCTTTTTGAGAAGCCTGGCTAGAGGTCTATCAATTTTGTTTATTTAAAAAAAAAACAACTCTTTGTTTCATTGATCTGCTCTACAGTTTTTTTAGATTCTATATTATTTATTTCTGCTCTGATCTTTATTATTTCTCTTCTTCTTCTGGGTTTGGGGTGTCTTTGCTGTTCTGCTTCTATTTCCTTTAGGTGTGCTGTTAGATCTTGTATTTGGGATTTTTCTTGTTTCTTGAGATAGGCCTGGATTGCAATGTATTTTCCTCTCAGGACTGCCTTTGCTGCATCCCAAAGCATTTGGATTGTTGTATTTTCATTTTCATTTGTTTCCATATATTTTAAAATTTCTTCTCGAATTGCCTGGTTGACCCATTCATTCTTTAGTAGGGTGTTCTTTAACCTCCATGGTTTTGGAGGTTTTCCAGACTTTTTCCTGTGGTTGATTTCAAGTTTCATAGCATTGTGGTCTGAAAGTGTGCATGATATGATCTCAGTTCTTTTATACTTATGAAGGGTTGTTTTGTGACCCAGTATGTGATCTATCTTGGAGAATGTTCCATGTGCACTCGAGAAGAAAGTATATTCTGTTGCTTTGGGATGCAGAATTCTAAATATATCTGTCAAATCCATCTGATCCAATGTATCATTCAGGGCCCTTGTTTCTTTATTGATCTTGTGTCTAGCTGATCTATCCATTGTTGTAAGTGGAGTATTAAAGTCCCCTGCAATTACCACATTCTTATCAATAAGGTTGCTTATGTTTGTGATTAATTGTTTTGTATATTTGGGGGCTCCCGTATTCAGCACATAGACATTTATAATTGTTAGTTCTTCCTGATAGACAGACCCTGTAATTATTATATAATGCCCTTCTTCATCTCTTGTTACAGACTTTAATTTAAAGTCTACTTTGTCTGATGTAAGTATGGCTACTCCAGCTTTCTTTTGACTTCCAGTAGCATGATAGATAGTTCTCCATCGCCTCACTTTCAATCTGAAGGTGTCCTCAGGTCTAAAATGAGTCTCTTGTAGACAGCAAATAGATGGGTCTTGTTTTTTTTATCCATTCTAATACCCTATGTCTTTTGGTTGGTGCATTTAGTCCATTTACTTTTAGTGTTATAGAAAGATGTGGGTTTAGAGTCATTGTGATGTTATAGATTTCATGCCTATAGTGATGTCTCTGGTACTTTGTGGTCCTTGTAACATTTCACTCACAGAATCCCCCTTAGGATCTCTTGTAGGGCTGGTTTAGTGGTGATGAATTCCTTCAGTTTTTGTTTGTTTGGGAAGACCTTTATCTCTCCTTCTATTCTGAATGACAGACTTGCTGGATAAAGGATTCTTGGCTGCATATTTTTTCTGTTCATCACATTGAAGATTTCCTGTCATTTCTTTCTGGCCTGCCAAGTTTCAGTAGATAGGTCTGCTACTAGTCTTATGGGTCTCCTTTTATAAGTTAAAGCATGTTTATCCCTAGCTGCTTTCAGAATTTTCTCTTTATCCTTGTATTTTGCCAGTTTCACTATGAGAGGTCATACAAAAGATTGATTCAAGTTACGTCTGAAGGGAGTTCTCTATGCCTCTTGGAGTTCAGTGCCTTTTTCCTTCCCTAGATCAGGGAATTTCTCAACTGTGATTTGTTCTAGTACACCCTCAGCCCCTTTCTCTCTCTCTTCCACTTCGAGAATTCCTATGGTACGGATATTGTTCCGTTTGATTGCATCACTTAGTTCTCTAATTCTCCCCTCATACTCCTGGATTTTTTTATCTCTCTTTTTCTCAGCTTCCTCTTTTTCCATAATTTTATCTTCTAACTCACCTATTCTCTCTTCGGCCTCTTCAATCTGAGCTGTGGTCACCTCCATTTTATTTTGCACTTCATTTATAGCATTTTTTAGCTCCTCATGACTATTTCTTAGTCCCTTGATCTCTGTAGCAATAGATTCTCTGCTGTCCTCTATACTTTTTACAAGCCCATTGATTAATTTTATGACTATTATTCTAAATTCTTGTTCTGTTATATTGCTTAAATCATTTTTGATCAATCATTAGCTGTCACTACTTCCTGGAGTTTCTTTTGAGGAGAGTTCTTCCGTTTTGTCATTTTGGGTAGTCCCTGGGGTGGTGCAGAACTGCAGGGCACTTCCCCTGTGCTGTCTGGAGTAACTTGTGTTGGTGGGCGGGGCTGAAATCAGACCCAATGTCTGTCCCCAGCCCACCGCTGGGGCCACAGTCAGACTGGTATGTACCTTCCCCTCTTCCAGGGGCAGGACTCACTGTGGAGTGGTGTGGCCCCTGTCCACACTACTTGCACACTTCCAGGCTTGTGGTGCTGCTTTGATGGGATCTGGCATATTAGCTGGGGTGGATCCGCAAGATGCACAGGGGTGGGAGGGGCAGGCTTAGCTTGCTTTGCCGTAGGTCGTCCCCTTAAGGAGGGGCCCTGCAGCACCAGGAAGGAGGCAGACCCATCGGAGGGATGGATCCACAGGAGCACAGTGTTGGGTGTTTGCACGGTGCAAGCAAGTTCGGTGACGGGAACTGATTCCCTTTGGGATTTTGGCTGGAGGACGGGAGGGGGAGATGGCGCTGGCCGGCGCCTTTGTTCCCCACGGAGCTGAGCTCTGTCTCCTGGGGCTCAACAACTCTCCCTCCTGGTGTCGTCTCACCCTCCCGTTCTCCGAGGAGAGCTTTTGACTTTTAACATTCCAGATAATAAGTCCTGTTGGCTGTCAGAACTCACAGAGTCTGGACCCTCTGCTTTTGCAAGCCAGACTCGTGGGCTCTGCCTTGCCAGATGGGCTGCCCCTCTACCTGCCTGGCTCCCTCCCGCCAGTCCGTGTAGGGCTCACTGCCTCTCTGTCCTTCCTACCCTCTTCCGTGGGCCTCTTGTCTATGCTTGGCTCCAGAGTTTCTGTTCTGCTAGTCTTCTGGTGGTTTTCTGGGTTATTTAGGCAGGTGTGGGTGGAATCTGAGTGATCAGCAGGAGGAGGTGAGCCCAGCATCCTCCTATGCCGCCATCTTCCCCTCCAATCCCATTAACAATTGTTTTAAGATCTTTTGAGTAAATACCTTATAGTGCAATTGCTGGGTTGTAGGGTAGTTCTATTTTCAACTTTTGGAAGAAACTGCATGCTGTTTTCCAGATTGACTGCACCAGTTTGCATTCCCACCAATGGTTTTAGATCTTAAAATTTGAAATTATTCTTTCTGACCACCATGATTTCACCTCACACTCCATCACTTTCCTTTATCCTCACCATGACCTCTCTACCCTCTATCACTCTATACTGAGTCCATTTGTTCTCCCCTCACTCCACAAATAACCATTCTACTTAATAATTTCTACTTAAGCATTTCTAGTACTATTGTTTCCACCAATATTGTTCAACTTAACCATTTCTGGTACTTTATTTTCCTCCATCTTGTGTTGCCTCATGAATCACTCAAACCAACCACCAATGCTGACCTCATTGCTCAATTCTCTATTTTTACAAGAGTTTCCATGGGACTACTTTAATTATTTCCTTAAATTTTGAATTCAGTTCACCAATGAACCTTTTGGAGACTGAAATTTTTTTTGTAGGAAGGTTTTAAGTCACAATTTTAATTTCTTTGGTAGAGGGTTATTCAGGTTTTCTATTTCAATTTCAGTAAATTTTATACGTGTACAAAATCTATGTCAATAACTTTTCCCTCGAAAAACTTCCTTGATTTGATTTATCGATTTGACATAATGTGTCATTCCTTGGGAATTACCTAACTAACTAAAACTTTATGGGATTCACTTAAGACATTTACTTGATGGCACTTGAATTATACCCATGTTGGCAAGTTTCACAGGGACAGAAATCTGATTTAATCATCTTTGTGCTACTCATCACATCAAGTACATGAATAAAATCAATAAGTACATTTTGAATTCAATTATCATTGTTACAAGAGATAGATTGTAACATTTTTAAACTTTAGAATTAGATTCTGTTCCTTAGTCTTTGGCATAGCCCCCCATACATTTCTAATTATTCTTAAATTACTAAACCCAGAAGCAGTTTCCAAGATACTCTTTTTTGAAGGCGTGCTCATTCAATTGTCTAAAAAGTACTAGTGGGATAAACTGATATTAAATAAATGAAACCTGCTACAGTCAGTACATTTTCTCTCTTCCTGTTCCTCATTCTTTCCCACCATCATGTAACACTTCACACAACCATTGTACTTAATAATTTCTAGGACTTCATTTCCATCAGTATTATTTGGCTTAACCATTTCTAGTGCAAAAAGAAGAAAATTGTCCATAGGTTTTAATACTGATTCAAGAATAACCTACCATGTTTTAGCAGTGAGACAAGACCAGGAGTTTAGTAAAAGGATGTGTGTTAGCACTTTGCCTGGGTAATTTGAAGCATATTGGCATTCCCTCCCTGCACCCCCCCCGCCCCCCCCCCTCCCGCTGATTTTGCCATGGTATTCTGATAAAGGGACTTTTGAGTTTACTAAAGCTTCTTTATTTTTTAAATTTTTTACTAAAACTTCTTTAAGTTGCCACATATTTGGCATCATTATTGCATTGCCTTTCTAAAAGACAGGATGTTGCCCTACAGTTCCCTATCAGGTCAATGATTTAAGCCCAATTCTGTGAGAAAGTCATAAGTGTCAGACAATGAATCATTAATACACTTTTCCAGAAGAATTCATATCTTTCTTGAGGTTGATTATCTATTTGATGTACAACTCCTGGCAGGACATAAGTGGGTGGGGATATTTGTTCAGAATGTTCTCCCTTGTCTCTCTCTTCCCCACCTCCTTCCCATTCTCAAAAGTGGACAGAAATGCTGCTTTTTCTTAGTGCTTCCATATTATGAGAATAAAGGCAGTCTTGCAGCACTTCTTATTATAAATTCAATTTCTTGAAACAGGCTTCAGGGGGATGTTTATGAATAACAAAGAGAGGAAAGGGGAAATTTGTGGAAAAATTGTAATTTTCCTGGGATTGAAAGATAATTCAAAATGCAACAAATCAATAAAACAGAGATATGTCTGCGAGAAAAAGAACTGCTGGAAAGAATATGTATTGTATATGTGTAGTTTTGTTACCCAAAATGCTCACACTGAAACCAAGAGTAGAAAATAAGAGGTTTTTGAATTTCGCACGAACTAGAACAAACATCTGTTCCATGCCTTCTAGGACTGAATGCTAATGCTGGATGTAGGTGACAGAGAGTTTTTATACCATATTTTGTGATCTCTGACCTGTGAGTTTATTTAGGTGTGCCACTTCCTCCCTACCTCACCCCAACCCTCATTTAAAACTTGTGTTTAATGTTACACTGGTCTCTGGTGCATGTAATGACATTGTACTATTACTTAATAAAATATTTTATGGCTCCCAGGAATCATCACTTCAGCTCACTATTCGGCTCCCCCCTCATACCCAGAAAAATAAAAGTTGTATGCTTCAAAACCATTTGAAATTGGGGGAGCAATAAAACATGATCTTTTATTATATTATTTATAATCCAGAATGCTGCTAGGGAAACAAAAAATAAGCTCCTGTCTTTCATGTCTATAGTCTGTGTGAGTAAGAGGAAGGAAGCTAATGACGCATGTAATACAGTTGTGGACAATGATTTACCTTTGATTTTGTCCATCTGTTTTCTGAGAGCAGTCGTTTTCTTGTCCTGAGGAAAACAGCAAGGATATGATCCCAGAGGCTTCTCAGTTCAATCCCCCCTACCCCTCTGGGAGAAGTAGATAAACAGCCCTCTTTGGACCTAAGATGGGGTTAGTCTTCTTGCAGGCATGCTGTCCCTGTCCCTCTCATCTGAGAGCTGCTGCAGGCAGAAATGCTCCAGGCCTTTCCTTTTCAGTGAGAATGCCTGATTACCATTGGCCCACAGAGTTGACAGAGTTTCAGCAACCATGAGGACAGCTCTCCAAGTCTTTTGTGTCTGATGTCATCTTCCCATGAAGATGTTTTCGACAAAGTGTCAAGCTATAAATGCGACTGGCTCCCATGATACACAGGGAGTGATGCCCTGGGGGGAAGGTTTTCTGGTGTTCAGCAGGGATGCCGTAATGAACATATCTGTGCATCTCACATATGCAGCCTAATTACTTCTGTCAAAACTCCTCTGTTGACTTGTTGCTTGTCTCCTCATATTTTAGACTTGGCCTTAGTGATCTGACTCTGACTGGCCCAGACCCAGTTTGCAGCCCCATGCTACCACTGGGCCCTTGCACCTGGATAGTGTAAATGATACCATAGGGTTCCCTTTGGTATCTTGCTAAGAGAACACTGGTAGGAGAGGTGAGAATACGCTTAGCTAAGATTTATGTTGGGTAAGGGGCATCCTACCAATGAGGTTTTTTTTAGCTGTGTCCTCTTCCCAGTCAGTTCACTTGCCCATCATGCCACCATTTTTATTGTTGGAAATGTGGGAGTGAGGGTCAAATAAAAATCTATTACCAGGGAATAAATTATTAATGTTAAAGCAGGCATTATTTGATAGTCAAGAACAATATTGAAATATAAACCCTGAAAATGGCAACCCGAAGAGACTTGTTTGAAGAAGTTTGGGGTGGGGAGGGATCAGGGATTCATCATGTTGCTGTGTTTTACATTTTCTCTTTATTAGCTAGCCTGTCTCTTTACCCTTTCACTGCTGGCTATTCACCTTCCCTGTCCCCATTTGTAAATGCTACTATGTTAAGAGTCCCAGTGAAATAATATTGTAGAGTATTGCTTTTTATTCTGGGGTCAAACCTATTGGGATATACTTCTGGTATCTTAAAGTGTACCCATGAAATCCAGTGAAAAGAGACATTTCCATGGAACATTTTCTTTTACAGTTTTTCGCCTCTACACTGTTTGGTGTTGCCTTCTTCTTTTCACATTTAGTTTTCTGTTCCTCATTCTCAGTCTTTTGTGGAATTTTTATGAACTCTATTCTGTGGGTGTTATCCATCCCTCTGGCTATATTTGCCACTTTTACTAAGGAATATCTCTAGTTTGGGATATGGCTAGACATGAAATAAAAAGCGCATTGAAAAGTATGCTCTTTTCCTGGAAAGCGTTCAGTGCACAGGACAGGTGTAGGCTGGTTCACATCCCATCATGTTCACATAAAGGGATTAGCATTCTTGTGGGTGCTAAGCCCACCTTGGTTTTCATAATAGTTTTCTGTTTTGTGGTTCATTATATATTGTATTGGTACTTTTATACACAACTATTTCCATGCTTATTCTTCACAAGGATTAATTAAATTCAACAGATATTTATTGATTTTTTACTTCATGTCAGGCGTTATGGTAATTACTGTGGTTCCATAGGAACGACATGGTGATACCATCTAGAAAGAATTCGTAATAACAGCACTTATGTGGCATTTCATAGTTAACCAAACACTTGTACTTTTACTATCTCATTTGATCCTCTTAGCACTCTGAGAGTAACAAGAGTGGGTATTAACATTCCCACTTAACAGAGAAGGAAAATGGCTTAGAGGTAAAGTGAGTTTCTCAAGGTCACAGCTAATAAGGGGAAGACTTAGGGCAGAGAGTAAGAGGAATTTTCATTTAAAACTGATCTACAACAAATAGTCCTTAAACTCCCATAGCAACATGTGACTAAAGATATTTATTTGCTTTATCAGAGCCCAAAATTAGTATTAGTATCTTTCTGATAATTATGGCTATCTCCTTCGTCCATCTTATAAAAAAATAAATACCAGAGAAAGGAATTGTTGTAAAGGCAAGCTATTTGACACTCTCCATAAAATATTATTGTTGTTTCTCAGTCTTATCCCAGAGGGATAGTTAAATCTAAGAAAAACTAATTTATATGTCAGACCAATAGCATATTGCCACTGGAGATCAATTTAAATGGACATTTATTCGTTGATTTTTATTTTTAAAGAGACACCAGTAGAATAAAAACCATTTCATAAAAGAAACAGTAATCGTCTCCTTTGCTTCTTCTGGTTCATGCTACAATTCTGTCTGGCTCTCTCATGCTCAGTATAAAGGCAGAGGCAAGTCAGAATATCTCTTCATCATTAGTATCACCTTGCTTCTCTTTTAAAAACTTGATACCTAATTACCGTCACTAATTTATTCTCATGTATTTCATAGCCTTTTTTTCTCCTCTGTTTTTGGAGGAGGTCAGTAAATATATGAAGCATTTCCATAGTAGTTTATAGGAGAAAGAGGAGCTACAGCTTTCCAGAGTATTTTCCTAACCTCTGTGTAGCATTTGACACACTTGACCACTTTTTCTCTCTTGACATTCTCGCTTCCCTTAAATTCTGTAACCCTGCATTGTCTCATTATTTTCCTATCTCCAGTTGTCTCTATTTTTTCTCATGCTTTCACATGTAGCAATACCTGGAAGTTCTATTCTTATCCCTTTTCTGATCTCATCTTCTGATAGTATATCTATGTTCATGATTCTATCAGTCATCCATTATGAATGACTTCCTAAATTACACATTTAAGGTTCAAATTCTCTTTCAAACCCAATTCACCAAAATATCTGCTAGATAAAATTATCTTTCTTACTATAACTGACATTTTGGTATTTTAAAAATGGAATATCTCATTTTACTCTTAAATTTATTTCACTCAGCAAGATACTGTCTATTTCTGTTGGTACTATCCTCAATCTCTTAGGTGTAAAACTCAAGTTTCAAGTTACCTTAATCACCCTTTCCTTTTTATAACATATTTAATCAGCTTCTAAGACCTGAAAATTTTATCTTTAAATTGCAGTTACTTTTGTTTACATGTTTTTATTTACATTGCCACCATCAGGTCCTCTATTTTCATTGCTGTCAGATTTATTTTCTAAAACATGGCTATTACGTTGCAACCATGATCAAAAATGGTCAATAATCTCTCAGTGTGTCAAAAGCCTGACAAGTCTGCCTATGATGTCCCTTTCTGACACTTATTAACTTCAACTTATATCCCAGTTTCAGGTTTGCAGTTTCTCCTAGGTAAACATTTTGCCCAGTCTTGGTTTTATGACTTTATCCATGCTGTTTCCCCAATGGATGAGTTATCTCCTTCTTACCACATAATAAGAACTCCATGAATCCTTCAGTTCATTTTATTTCCCATATTCTGTGTAAGTCATCACTGACCATCCAGAATGAAACTCTGCCTTGTCTCTGTTTTTCTTTAGTAGATTATTTGGCCTTTTGCATATAATGTCTTAAAACTTTATTGTCCTTTATATCCATGTATTTCCCATCTTCCCAACTAATTTATAAAGTGCTTATTATCAGGGATTATGTCTTATCTCTTCTTGCAGTTTCAACAATTCAGAACATTTTAGGTACTTAATAAACAGTTGATTTGTTGCATATAAAATAAATTATTAATGCAAATTATTTATATCAATAAGCTATATGTACTTTTGAAGATCATTAACGAGATTATGCATGGTGATAATTCTTCATTGGTGGTTTGTAACAGTTTTAGGTACTCGATAAACCAAAAACAAATAAAATCCATTAATTATCTTCAATTAGTTTGGCAGTAGATCAAAGCCTAAAATAGATGATAGACAAACATAAACATTATTGTTCCAGTGTCTTTTAATCCCAGGCAAAGCCTTCTTTAAACTCTATCCATTCCCTCTCTTTCTTCTAAATGGAGCAATTATTAAGGCTTTTCCTAACTGATTGTACCCAGGGAAGATAAACTTAGGAACAAAACATGACAAAAGTAGAAAGCCCATCTTATGTGAGAGTTGAGATGCAGTGACCCAGAGGGGCACGGGGGTGGGAGGCGTTACATTATGTATATGCTGCATTCAAGATCTTTTAATCAGATTCTTATAGTCACAAGAGAGGTTCTACACCCTGTGTTAATGATTGTTTTTCTCCATTAGTGTGTACACTGTGGAGCCCAGGATTTATGCTTTATTCCTTTCTGAATCCTCAATGCCTAGTAGTTTTGCTTACATAGTTTGGGTGCAATATTTATTCTTTCATTCTTTTTTTCAGTGCACAAGAGGATAATAGCTTGCCCTCTCCTTATCTACATATTTAGTAGATGGCTTATAAGCCAAGTCGTGCAGCTGGCACTGGGTAACATTCAAGACTTACACAAACTGATCAACATCAACAAGGGAGAGGGAAAAGAATCTCCCCTACACACACACACACACACACACACACACTTTCGCCTTTCCTCCCACACATTAATTTATTAGACAGAAAGTAGCAAAAGACTAGAAGAAGTAGGTCTTCAGGGTGCTGGAGTTGTGTCCCTGATAATGACCTAGATTATGCTTTTTCCACGTTTCATCAAATATAAAGGAGAAAAGCTGATCCTCAGACCCATCTCTCTAGAGCAGTGGTTGTCAGCCAGGAGTGATACTGCCCCAGAGGGAAAGAACATTTGGCGATAACTATAGACACTTTTTGACTGTCACAACAGTGTGGGTGTGTGGTGGTGGTAGTAGGCATCAAGTGAGTGGAGGCTAGAGATGCTGCTAAATATCCCATGAAACGTAGGACAGCCTCACAACATGGAATTTTCCAGCCCTAAATGTAAATAGGGTCAAGACTGAGAAACCCTGCTTTGGACTCTAATTCAGTAGGTAAACTGGGACCTTGGATTTTGCATTTTTAAAAAAAGTTTATTTATTTTTAAGAGAGAGAGGGGGGCAGAGGATCTGAAGTGGACTGTGCCCTGACAGCAGCAAGCCCCATGCTGGGCTCGAAGTTACGAACCAAATCATGAGATCATGACCTAAGCTGAAGTCAGACCTTCAACACACTGAGCCACCCACATGCCCCGGATTTTGCATTTTTAACATGTCCTCTCTCTGATCTGATACAGATGATTTTTGGAGTCTCAAAGAAGCATACTTGTCTTTGAATAATTATTTCTCTGTGATTCAATTACATGAAAAATTATTATGCATATAAATGTTCAATTAAAACGTTCAGTATTTTGTACCAATGTGTATGATTCTTGTTGATCTGAAATGCTTAAAATGAGCTTCACAGAGCACCAGCATGACTTATTATTACTGGCAGGAAGCAAGCCAGGGTTAACACCCTCACTGTCTAGTCAAGTCTGACAGGCTTGTTGGCTCCATTGTCAAGGAGTATGCCTCCACAATTACAGCATGTAGTCGGCTTCAGTGTCCCACAAAAGAAAGTATTGTAGCAGATAACTGCTTCTAGGATCCCTGCTGTCAGAGAAAATAAGCAAGTTATAACTTCTCCATGGTGCTGCTAGAGAGCATTTTCAATGGTGCCTGTTGCTTCACTCGGATGCTACATGTTGTTTCTCTCTGGTGAGTGGTCCGGCTAACTTTTGACCTTTTCTTAGGTCATGCCACATTGATTCCTGCATGAAGTTATTGTTGGGAAATAAGACTTTTTCTCGCTGCTACAAAACTTAATACAACTCTCGATATGCTAATAGCTTCTCAATCACTGTTTGGAGGGGAATACCATTTCTTCTTCTGCAATGCAAAGTGTCTGCAACTAAAGATCTCTTCATTAGTGTACCCCAGTGGCCTCTTCTGATGCCCTGTCTCCCCTGATGCCACAGTCTCAGCCACAGCCCTTGCACCTGTTATGCTGTCAACCATTTACAACCAGAGCCATCTTCATGGACCCAAGTAAGGAACCTCCATCCCTCCTTCATCTTTATTTCTGATATCCTATTTCTTGACCAAGTTGTTTCTGCCTCCATTGCATGTACCATATCCCTTTCCTATTTGCCATCTCTTTTTTAGTTTCACCCTTGAAAACTTCTTCTAAAATTAAGGCTGCTTTCCATTTAGTTTCTCTACTGCGTTTCTCTTTTGATTCCCTTCTAATTTACCTTCTGTATTATTTGGGGTTTTCTTTTGCAAAGAACTCTCATTATGCCATTCCATACATACAATTCACAAATGATAACCTATTCCCTATGGAGAAAAATCCAAACTTCTCAGATTGACAACCAAGACCCTTTAGAGTCTGGGGCCCTACTCTACCCTACTCTACCTCTTTAATTTTCCAACAAACCACACAACTTACCTGAATAATGTATTCTTTCATATTTCTATTTTTTTCTTGCTTTGTTCCTTTTGCAGGGAATGCACTTGTTTCTTCTCCATTAGACAAATTCATATTTGATACCGAGGGATAAAGCTCAAATTGTAACATATCTCACACATCTTCTTTGACCTCCCTGGACTAGATATTATCAGGTTCATTTCCTTAGGAAGCAGACCCTAAGACAGAGGTTTGCATGGAGGAATTTTGTTGAGAGTATAGTCTTTGAATCAGTTATTTGTGGGGGTGGGAAGGAAACAGGATTGTCCAGAGAGGGAAGCTGAACTGTGCTGCAGTCACAATAAAGGCCTCAGACAATGTTATGGGGAACTCCTAGCTGGCATGACTCTTCAGAGTTGTCCTGAATTAAGGCAAGGGAGCTGGACCTTCATACCTCAGGGTTCATGTTACTGTATGTGAATTGTCCAGGAAGTGGGGTGACCTGAGCAGAGCCTGGGAAAGTCCTAGAGAGAGACTTTGCTGAGAGCTGTGGGACTTTGCTGAGAGCTGTGGAATAACTCATTCTTTAACAGGTGATAGAATGAGTACTTCAGTCTTTAAGGAGGGGCTGAGGAGGTGTAGGCATGTAGCACCCCATGACATCTACTAGGCCAGAAATATTCATGCCTTCTTCTCAGACTTTAATTATAGAATTTAACATTTTGTACAGTGACTATTTGTTTACATCTTTTGATTACTGAACCAAACTAATGTTTTTCAAAGGGAGTGGATTTGGGATCCAGGCTCATGAATCAGGGGAAGATAGGATAAGCACCCCAGGGTAGTAAAAGTAGGTTGTATTAGTCTTTCCTTCATTAAATATAAAAATGCAGCTACCGTGATGTAACCAATGGATAGCATTGATCTGCATATTCAGTTCTTAGTTTTAAATGAGATTGGCTCTGTTTCTAAATAATTATAACAAAGCTTTCAATAGGCAATTATTTATTTTTCTCATTAACAAAGGACTTAGATTTTTAAAAATATCAATAGCGTACCACCGTGCGCTTAAAAACCTTATATACAAAAATCTGGAAAAAATTAATGGAAAATAATATTACATAAAAATTATTTCCAAAATGCTTACTAAAGCTCAGTTGCAAAGAGAACAAGCTTAATCATCCTGTTAGTGTCTGGTAACATACTCAGATTCCTTCTTACTTGAAGAAGAAAACATTAAAAGATCTAAGATATATATTGCACAAGAAAGCTGTGGCCTTTGAATGTAGTTCATTTAGTTCTTATCATTAGATGATAAAATATAATGAGTTCATTGTCATAAATGTAACTATTCAGGAAATGCAATAGAGTTTCATAGCAATATATTTAGTATAGCGTGCAATTACTCACTTACTGTTTATACCATTCATCATGAGTCAGTTGATGTCAACATTAAAATTTCATCTTGAACATTTCCTAGCTTCTCTTTGTTTAACTTGTTAAATTCTAAATGTTTTATTCCTAATTATTACTTGTTTTATTCTTCTGAATGCAAGAACATAGTAGAAAAATAACCTTTTTCTCACCATTAAAGACACATTGAATTTTCCATAGTCACCAGATACCACTCTTTATATAAATTACTCCGATTTAGACATAATGATGATGTAACTATGAGTTACCATTTCTGAGGCTGAAGCTAAGAAATAATTTTACAAACTAGGTGACACCTGGGGCCACCAGAAGCTGCAAAGGACAAGGAAGTGTTCTCATCTGGAGCCTTCAGAGGGAACTTGGCCCTGATAACACCAGGACACGTTGATTTGGGATTTGCAAGCTTTACAACTCAGAATATATTTCTGTTGTATTAATGTTTATTTATTATTGACAGGGGTGGGGGGTGGTGAGGGAGTAGCAGACATAGAGGGAGACAGAGAATCTGAAGCAGGCTATGCACTGACTTTAGAGAGCCTGACGTGAGGCTCAAACTTATGAACCATGAGATCATGACCTGAGCCCAAGTCAGATGTTTAACTGACTGAGCCACCCAGGTGCCCCTATTTCTGTTGTTTTAAATTCTAGGAAATGAATACGGATTTTGATGCCCTCTTCAATTATTATTTAAAAAAACACATTGATTTTCATTTATATGACCTCTCCATCTACATTTTGGGTATTAAAAGCTTGGAGGGTAAACCAGCCCAGTGTTGATAAAACTTGAGGCTGCTAGATTTCAGAGAGCTAGCATGCACTTGTTGCATTCCTTCTGTCTTCCAGAAGAACTGGAACAAGGTCAGAATAGGTTGATGCATGGATGAAACTGATTCCAGGCTGTGAGTAAATCTCCTCACCTAACCCACAAACTGTGACCCCACATTTGTCACTCAGGAAGAAGGGTTCCACACCTCAGAGGAGAACCCTTAGCTCATATTGTTTTAGAGATGAAGACATTGCACCTCTAAGCTAAGACTTATCCCCATTGACACAGTGAGTTAATTCTGGACCCAGATGCTCTGGTTCTTACCATTCTTTATTTCCTGTTGGATAGAAGGACAACTGGACCCTAAGACAGACACATAAGCATTGGTAACTCAATCAACTCTAGCTAATTGTATCAGGAAGACAACATTTGTGAAAGCATATTTGCATTTGTCTTAAAATATTTCACACTTATAACCCTTATGATGCTAATTGTGTATGACATTATTTAGATTAACCAAACATTTGTAGATTACCCTTTATGCATTCTACATTTTTACTTCTATTATCATATTTAATCATCATAATTTCAGATAGATTATGTCATTTGTCCAAGATAAGTAACACTTCTAGTTCCCAGTCCATTTTTCACTGGAATAGTAGTAAAAGGTAGTACAAATAGGGTAAGCATATAATTAATTGTTAAAAATCTAGGCCGTTTTAAAGAGGGAAATGAGGCACTACTCATAAATACACTGGAAAAAAGGCATAAGCCAAGATTTTTCTGTCACAATAGGACATAAGGTACAAGTAAGAATGGTCTAGGGAGATTCTCACCACATTTCTTTAAGTTGAATTTTGAACATTATAGTTAAAAGTACTCATCCCAGTATATAAAGTATTTGGGATTTAAGAAAAAAGGTAACTCTCTGGGAAGTGCATTGTAGCAGTTAAATTCCAAGATAGAACTCGTGCAAAGATTGGTAAGAGTACCTTGGGTGCTCCCTGAGAAATCAAACTTAGTGACACTGTCACCTATCATTTTTTTTAGCTGACTTAAGACCTGGTCCCTTCTTGTAGCTATTAGTTGTGTGAAGCACTCTCCCTCATGAACATTTGGCCTCATTGTCTTTTGTGCCTTTTAAATTCTTTAATCATACCTCTTTTAGGACACTTAATTTATTATAAGTTTTCATGGCTGTGTGTGTTCTTCCCCATCGGTAGAATGTGTATCTCATCACTTTGTGCCATTCTTGGTACAGACAGTTACTTACTTACTTACTTGATACAGACAGGTACTTGGACAGTTACCATGGGTAAAACTGGATGGGGGGAAATTGTTGTGGACAGCAAATGAGCACTAAAGAACAGAGGCTTATCTTTTTTGAAACAAATACTCATCAGCACCTACAGCACAGGGAGGAAAATGTGCCATGTTAGTAGTTTGAAAGGGCTTATAGAAAATTCGACATACTCTATTTTAATAATGATGTCAATGAATATAAAAACAACAAATGTAAAGTGTTTATTATGTTCCAGGTACTCTTTTAAGATACCTTCACATCACTTGGACACTAAAATCTAAAACAATCTTAAAAAAAATTAACATTTATTTACTGTTGAGAGACAAAGAGAGACATAGCACAAGCAGAGGAGGGCCAGAGAGAGACAGAGAGACAGAGAGAGACAGAGACAGAATCCAAAGCAGGCTCCAGGCTCCAGGCTCCAAGCTGTCAGCACAGAGCCTGATGCGGGGCTTGAACTCATGAACCGTGAGGTCATGACCTGAACTGAAGTGGAATGCTTAACAGACTCAGCCACCCAGGTGCCCTAAAACAATCTTAACATGATTTTATTATCTCATAATCTCATTAGCATAGCTTTTCTATTCCAGAAGACTTGCCCAGGAAGATAAAATTTGCGAATAACTGCATTACTCATTTCAGGAATTCCCAAGACCTATTACCTCTCCATTAGAAAGTGTCAACAGTGTACTACTTAAGACTCCTTGAATTCTTCGCCTCAAAATACTCCTCTTGATATTTCCACCAATACCAAATTATCATGATCTTTACCCAGTACTCATTAAGAGATGTACTGAAAAACATGCTTTCAACTACACTTTAAAATTTCAATAAATTGAACTCCAGCATGCTATCAGACAGTGTAGAAGTTTTATTATCCCAGATAATCCATAAACTCAGCTTTGCCTTATCAAAAGCTTATAAACAGCTTTGCTGTTCTGGGAGGCTCTCAGGAAGCATGTTGCCTGTAACTAACATAATCTTCACTGCAACTTTGTGAGGTTTGGTGTATTCTTATTCCCATTTTGCAGAAGAGAAACTAAGCCCAAAGTTGCACTGCAGGTAGATGGTAGGGCTGAGATCTGAATCTAGGCTCTATGACCCTACAGCCAGTGTATTTGCACTGGATTCCTGGGAGCCATTTAAAAGCCACTTTAATTGGCCTCATTTGGAAGAAATTTCAAAGCATCAAAATAAATGAAAACACTCTAAAAAAAGGCACAATTAGAAATGCAATATTTTAAACATCATCATTTACATAAATTAATCATTCTTCTGCTCACATGCTCTATAGTTTTTCTCCATTTAAAGGAGCAATGATAAGCATTCTGACATTTTCAATGGTCATGATGCAGGAAAATTGTCTTAACATCTGAAAATATTCTGGCCTTTGAAAAAAATAACCATTGCATTTATCACTCCTGAATAGCCAGTGTGTTTCCAACATGAGTTTCAACTTGAATCCACTGTTGTAGGGAAAGAAAATTATCTGCTGCTAATTTACTAAAGGTACTTCTTCAGAATTAAAAGGCAGTGGATAACCAAATAATGGTTTAAAAAGAAAACAATCCTCTGAATGGATTTCGATGGAAATTTTTTCATAATAAGGAAGAAATGGGAATATACATTTGGAAAGAGAATACCCAAGGGTAGATTCTTGTCCCAATAGTTGTTGCAACTGAATTGAATAAAAAGATTTATCCTCCTGAAATGGAATGAACATGAATGGTATGTTAATATTCTATACAATGGAACCAAGGTCCCATATAATATCAATAAGCTGGAAGAATGGGGCAAAACCAACAACAATTTACACAGGTAAATAAAAACTCTGTGTTTCAGTTTGAAAAGTAAATTGTGTTAAATGCTTTCTAACAATTAAAGCAGACACAGAGTGAATTAGTCAGCTTTGGGGCACCTGGATGTCTCAATCGATTAAGCATCCGGCTCTTGATCTCAGCTCAGGTCATGATCTCACAGTCTGAGTTCAAGCCCAGCCTTGGGCGCTGTGTGGCAGTGCGGAGCCTGCTTGGGATTCTCTCTACCCCTCCCTCCTCTCTCTACCCCTCCCCTATTTGCTCACACATGCAAGCAAAAATAAACATTAAAAAAAAGAATTAGCCTTATAGTACAGGAACAGAACACCCCAACACACCAACTATTTAAACAGAACATAGATGACCCTCTTTCTGGAAAATTCTGTATGGCAGTGAAATGATGTCTAAGGTTCTTCCCAATTACTAAATCCATGGTATTGATATAGCCATATGGTTTGACAGAACCAAGGCTTTCATCTGCGTTTTAGTTACATGGCATGTAGACATTCCTCAATTGATATATCTATTAGTACATGTTTTCAGATACTTTCAGGAGGGTTTGGGCAAAGCCCTTTTACCTACTAATAGACATATGCACATAACTTTGGCCATGACCAGATGTCCAAGAGAGAACAGACACCTGAAAGAGACTTTATCATAGACTTTGATCTCTGCATCAAGGTTCACAAAGGAAAGGAACATTTGCTTTCATTCTTGGGGGTCTTGGAGATTAGATTTTCTCCCTCCCTACCCTTCATGGTAGAATTGGCTTGTTTAAGTGAATCCAGGAGTTCAAACATTGGGAGTATGGCTAATTTGATATGCAACCACACTGAGTAAACTTGTTTCTGAGGACAGGAGCCTATGTTTGAGCTAGAGGAACCACTCTTTTCCAAACAGTAACTGTAGTAGTAATAGTGTCAGGAGCATCAGTGGCCCGGGGGGTGACTCAACCAGGGGATGCTGACAGTGCCCTGGACCTGGGGATGCTAGGGTTCTGGCACACTGTATCTCAACGCTGTATTCAGCAATGGCAATACTGTCAAAGTAAGTCATATTTAGAGGACGTAAGAGGCATTAAGTCATGATGGCCAGAGCAAAGGCTGTTTCACTACATGGCAACACTACTTTGGGGCCAAAGGTTCTTTACTCCTCTGCCACCAGAATCCTAGGCATCTGCCATGAAGCCCTGAAAGGGGATTTTTCTTTTCTTTACTTGAAATCTTTTTTTTTTCTTTAATGGTTTAAAAAAAAAAAACATTTGGTAAACAGAGGCTGAAACAAAAAGTTTCTTTTTTCTTTAGGTAGTAAGCATATATTGGTACAATATTTCTCCTTTTTTTTTTAACAAGGTCGTTATTATCATTAATATTCTTATTATTTATATTAGTATACAGTACTGTGAGTTTAAGAGCTGAAGAGACTGTGTTAAGTGGTTACCACAGTTAGGATGCTGAACATATGTGTCTTCCCCAAAACTCCTTCAGCTGCCTTTGGGGTCAAATTCTTCCCCCATCCATAACCTGTGCTGTTCTCTATCCCTATAGTTTTGCCTTTCCAGAAAGTTGGATAAATGGAATCTTTTGAGGCTGGCTTCTTTGACATAGCTTAATGCTTTTGAGATATCAATGTTATTGTATCAATATCCCCTTCCTTTTTATTTTTGGGTATTATCCCATTGTATGAATATACCACATTTTGTTTATTCACTTAACCATTAAAAGTTATTTGGATTATTTCTCATTTGAGGCTACTGTGAATAGCTGTAGTAAGCATGTGTACTAAGGTTTGGTGTAAACATAAATTTCTGTTATCTAGTGAAAATATTTAGTGGTAAAATTGCTGGGTTATATAATGTCTTTAACTTTGTACAAAATTTATATATTCATCTATAAATTAATATATTTTTACATATTTATAAATATTTTAATTATATATAATATATATACATATATTTTACATATATAATTATATATTATATATAATGTGTAAATTTCTTATAAAGTTAATCTATTAAGATATACAGTTGATCCTTGAACAATGTGGGGATTAGGAGCACTGACATAACCCCATGCAGTTGGAAATCTGCATATACCTTTGACTCCCCCAAAACTTAACTACTACTTGCCTACTGTTGACCTGAAACCTACCAATAACATAAACAGTTGATTAGCACATATTTTGTATATTATTATATGATAGATTCTTACAAAAAAGCTAGAGAAAATGTTATTAAGAAAATTATAAGGAAAATATATTTATAGTACTATACTGTAAAAAATCCATATATAAGTGGAAACACACAGTTCATACTCATGTTGTTCAAGGACCAGCTGTGCATCTTTATAAGAAATGAACCATTTGCATTTTTATGTGGGTGTTCCAATCATCCTGTATTGGTGTCAGCACTTGGAATTGTCGAGTTTTTTTTTTCACACCCATTCTAAATAATTATATAGGGGAATCTTATTGTAGTTTTAATTTGCATGTTTCTAATCTCTAAATGATACTGACCATCTTTTAATCTGCTCCTTTTCCATCTGTGCATATTTTTTATTTTCTGGTAAAGTATTCAAATCTTTTGTTCATTTTCTTTTTTCAACATTTTTATTTATTTTTGGGACAGAGAGAGACAGAGCATGAACGGGGGAGGGGCAGAGAGAGAGGGAGACACGGAATTGGAAACAGGCTCCAGACTCTGAGCCATCAGCCCAGAGCCTGATGCGGGGCTCAAACTCACGGACCGCGAGATCGTGACCTGGCTGAAGTCGGACGCTTAACCGACTGTGCCACCCAGGCGCCCCACTTTTGTTCATTTTTAATTGGGTTGTTTGTCGCTGAGTTATGAGAATTCTTTATATACACTACATAAAAGTCTTCTGAATATTACTTACAAATATTTTTTCTCTAGTCTGTAGCTTATCTTTTAATTCTCCATTAAGCTTTCATACAGCAAAAAAGAAATTAATTTATTTTAAGTAGGCTCCATGCCCAATGTAGGTATTGAACTCACAACCATGAGATCAAGAATCACATGATCTACCAACTGAGCCAGTCTGGTGTCCCTATTTGTTTAATTTTAAAATCTATTTTATTAACTTTTTCTTTCTATATCCTGTTATTTTGTGTCATATGTAAGAGTTTTTTTACCAAAGCTTAGGTCACACAAATTTTCTCCCATGATTTCTTTCTATAGTTTTACCTTTTACATGTATAGCTGTGATCCATTTTGAGTTAGCTTTTCTATGAAGTATGTAGTTTGGACTGAGATTTATTTATTTATTTATGGCAGATAAAGATGCCCAATTATTCCACTTTCTGAGAAGAAAACCAAACACCTTCCCTGTATTTGAATCTTGTCAAAGAGCAATTATATTTCTGTAGGTCTGTTTCTGGACTCAATTCTGTTCCATTGATCTATGTGCCTCTCTCTTCACTAGTGCCTCTGTCTTGACTAATAAGGCTTTATAGTAAAACCAGGTAGTAAGAGTCTTCCACTTCAGGGAACACAATGTGTTCCCTTTATTTTCCCTTTCTTTAGGTCTCCATTTTCTTTTAGTGTTTTTAGCAAATAGATCTTCTACACATTAAGTTAGAATTATACGTGTTTCATTATTTTTGGCACAAATATATATTGATGTATTGATATATATCCAGCAAACATTGTGAACTCACTTATTCTAGGAAATTTTTTCAAAATTACTTGGGATTTGTTACATAGATAGTCATGGGTGTGAATATGAACAGTGTCATTTCATGCTTTCCAATCTGTAGGCCTATTATATTTCTTCTTTTATTGCACTGGCTAGTACTTCCAGCACAATATTGAATTGATGTGGTGAGAATGAATATCCTTCTTTTGTTCTCAATTTGAGAAGAAACATATTTAGTCTTTTTACTATTAAGTATGGGAGTTAAAGTGTGTTTTCTTTTGAAACAGATTATCACATAAAGGAATTTCCCTTCTAATCCTAGTTTCCTGAGAGTTTCTCTCATAAAATGGCATTCTAGGTTTCCTCTTGCACTGATAAGAATAATTTTAGCCAGAATTATATACTCAGGAAGGAGGGCATAGTGACAGTGTAAGGGAATAACTGACTTTATTGTTAAATTGTGTAATAGAAGGTCAGAATTGGGGTTTTTAAGGGGCCAATATTGGGTGACATTGCTTTGTATTCAAAGCTAGTAGACCAGATATCACAACTACTCTACAAAATGTGTTAGATGATGTCTGCAGGTAGGCTTGCCATTGGACATAATGTTCTGTGAAAACGACTTTAATATCATAACTTGCTTTGTTACGGTTATATCCATATCTTATAAGAGGAATGGATCATCAGGTAAATGTGATACAGAAACATTTTATAACTAGTTCGTTTATAATGCATATCCTACATTCTTCCAAAAACACTTGAATTTTGTAGAGAGAAAATCTGTATACTTATTATAGCCTGAAATGTTGATTAAATAATTTTACTATATTTCAATTAATGCTTTATTGACTAATAATTTTTAAAATAATATTTCTCTAAATTTTTGAAGCTGATATACTGCAGTTGTCTCAAGTACTTTCCTTATACTTTGGAAGAGTTATTAATTGATTTTCTGTTCTTTAGTGTCTCATAAAAGATTTACATGAATAATTATATCACATAATACATAGTAAGCCAGATTGCACTGGCCACTGCCTTGTTCCTGAATATAATTTAAGGTGCTGACATTGCTTTAAAACCTCTAAGCGTTTGCCATTCTCATTATATTAGAAATTATTGTTCCCAACTGCTCTTTCAAAATAAGGGAGATTAGGCAATACTGATATTACCCATAATTCACCTTTGGAGAGTCACAGCTTAGACATTTATTTTTGTGACTTCATGTAAGGAAGATCTTATCTGTCTCTGTCTGGAAAACCAATATTTGATCTCCCAATAGTTGGTGTGAGGCCTATGGTTTTCAGATTTTCAGGTGGCATCTTCAAATTTTATAGCTGACTTTGTAAAACATGCAATATAAATTGCAATGTCATGAGGAATCTCTTTTTAATGCCTTTATTAGCTATTTCTCCCTGAAGCAATTCTTAGAAGAGCACATTTTAAAAATTAAACAAATCTGAAGAGGGTTTAAGAAAATGTATGGCTTGGCATAATTACGAATCTAGAGTAAAGACTATTCATACCCTCATTTTCTTATGAGTGAAATTTATTCAGTGAGTTTCACAATGATATTTTGTATTTTTGGACTGCACATCTCTGGATAAATTTTTGCATTCAGTTTACTTCTCTTCTTTACATCTGTAATGGTAGATTACTATAGTGAGATTTTACTCATAAAATTTTAGAATAAAGTAATTCAGTTTATGTGATAAACATTTTTAATCCAATTCTCTTGTTTTGGGAGGGTTGTAATAAAATATCAATTAATATTGCTTAAACACCTTTGTGCCTCTCTGTCTCCATATATCAAAAGAATAAATAACTAATTTTCTTATCAGTGATGTTCTTTATGTTTATTCAAAGCCTGAAATGGAAAAAAAAAACATGGAGGGGCACCTAAGTGGCTCAGTCGTTTAAGTGTCCAACTTCAGCTCAAGTCATGATCTCACATCTTGTGAGTTCAAGCCCCACGTTGGGCTCTGTGGTGACAGCTCAGTCTGGAGCCTGCTTTGGATTCTGTGTCTCCCTCTTTCTCTCTCCCCTCCCCCGCTCATGTTCTGTCTGTCTCTTCTCAAAAATAAATAAAAAAATTAACAAAAAAATAAAAAAAACATGGAGCAATCAAAGACCTGAAGAAAGTTAAATTAGTGTAGATAGACCACAATAATCTAGTAAGAGCCAATGAAAAGGAATAGGAGAGAAAAAAAAATAACAAGGAGAATTTGGTGTCATGGAAATGAAAAGTAGTGTTCAGTAAAAGGAATGGTTTCAATATTGTTTGTTTCTTCTAGGAGTTCTATCAGGTGGAAGCCGGAAAAATACCCAAACAGATTTAACAATATGCAAATCATAGTTGATCCTACCTTCTATTTCTATGAATTTTCTGGGTCACAAATCAGAATGGAATAGATTGAAGAAATGAGAAATGAGCTCAGTTTATACAGTATTGATTGCTCTGGTTGTGACGGAAGAAAGATAAAGAAGTTAGCTTAAAGAAATTGTTTTTGTAATACATTAAAGATAGGAGACCTTTGAGCATATATAAATGATAATGAAAAAGATCCAACTGAGAAATAGAGATTGAAGATACACAATAGTATGACTTCCTGAAATGGGGAGAAACAAGCAGGAGATCAGAGAAAGATAATCAGAGCAGAGGAAATGTGTAGTTTGGCATCAGGAATTTCAGTAACTTATTATTTAAAGGCTTCTATTTAATTTGGTAAGAGAAAGGTAACATCCCATATCAAGAATGGGATGGAGGTGATAAGGTTAGAAATTTGAGGAGAATCACATACAATTAAAATAGTCACTACAGGAAAACATAGTAAGCATTCTATGTGATGTTGACTTCCCATTAGAGTGCAGTCACTCCCAATTCATAGTGCTGGCTTTCCTGATAGTAGTAGGGGAGGAAAAATAATTTGCCCTCTAACCTTCTAGGTGTTTGGCTGAGACCAACCTGTAATAAAAGACAGGTTAACAAGAGAAAAACAAACATAAGTTTAATAACATGTATACGTCTATACATGGGAAATACCCAGGAAAACAGTAACCCACCCAAATGTCCCAAGCCACCATCTTAAATAACATCTCCAGTTAAAGACAAAAGATGTTTGGGGGCAAGGGGAAGCCCAGTTATGGGAGGTTACTAGGAAAACACACAAACAAGGGTACTGTTGCTGTGCAGATTTGAATTGTTGCCTTCTCCATGGACAAAATTTTCTAGAGATTTAGAGTCATTCTTTTCTTCTTGGAACAGAGAGGGTGACACCCTTACAAATGGAGATTTCCCTTCTAAAGGTAAATTTTCTTTTTCTCATTTTCTAAAATTTTATAAAAGTTAAATACCCTTTTGTAAAAGGGTAACGTCTCCTCCATTTTTTAGAGTTTTCCTGTGCCAGTTGTTTCTTAAAAATAGCCTAAGATCATCCTCATGCCAGAGGCATATTTTGGGGTGCTATATTCTCCCCTTCATAATACATTTCTTCGGCATTGTTCATCTGCTGCAGCGATGCAGGCAAAGAAAAGTGATGTACTTGGTATGTTGTAAAATGGAAGTGTTAAAAATATTGAGTAACAGGGGAATTTAGATTTCTAAGAGGTATATATAAATGATGCACCATAGATTCAAAACTGCAAAGTGAGCACAGTGAAGATGAGAGGGGAATAAAATATGCAGGAAGAAGGCAGAATTATCATTGGTCATGATGAGGAAGAAGAATTACGATAGTAGTTGGCTAGCAAGTTGTAGAGGTAGGAGATGGTGATGTGGGACAATGGGACAACCATCCATAATACAAAAAATAATCTTAGTGTTAAGGCTTTACAATCATAACATCCTACCTTACCTACCCATTCTATTTTTAAATCATGATTTTTTCCCCTCCTTATCTTCTTTGTTCTTTCTTCTGCCTCTAAAGTTTAGCTCTGTTACTCAGTTACATCTTTTGCTATTAGGAACAACCAAAGATTGCTGAGGGCTAACAAGGAAGGAGGAAATACAACTATAACCACAGACAGAAGCTTTATCTGGAGCATCCTGTAAGCAGATGGCTGATAAGGCTTCATTTTTGCCCTTGTATTCCTTACTTTCAGTAAGTGCTATAAATTAATAACATAGGTCTTAAAGGCTGAATCTTAGCAGGCTGAGTTTTACAGGCTCAATGATTAAGAGCAAATCAAGTCACCATTCACTGAAGACTGTCAGTAAAATCAACAACAATAACAGTAGTAATGGCAGCTAGCATTTATTGAGAATCTTGTGTCTAATCATTTTCACAATTTTATGTAATTTATCTAGTTTACTACAACATTTCTAAAAGGTAGAAGTTATTCTTCTTCTTTTACACTAAGAAAGCCAAAGGTCAAAAAAGTTAATATTGTCCAGGTTACATAACCACTGACAAACTAGTTTTTAAGCACAGGTCCATTAGAATCCAAAGCCTGTCTTCTTTACACTGTCAAACTGTTAGTTTTTACACAGAAAATTGTAGAACTTAGACATCTTTATACTTGTGTATGTATGCTTGTGTGAATCTTACCCACTGTTAAACTGTTGTGTGTGGATTCATGCTTCAGATTTCAACTCAGCCCCTTTCCCCAGAATGGTCTTCATTAACACTACCCCTAATCATACACTCCTGCAACAATCCCTAAACTAAATTACATCCCTATATTAAATACTTTGATATAAACTTGTCTCTTTCCTTTAAAGTGCGGGGAGGAAAAAAAAAACACTTTTCCTGTACCCTTTGTAGTTCTTTGTCTAATCAAATTAACATAGGGAAGATTAATAGAATAATAAATCAATTACATATGTATAGGGGCACCCATGAAAATATAAGACCCAAAGACAAGCTGGGCAACTGAGGCTTATATGCTGTTTTATAATAAGGGATGGAATAGGTGCCTGGGGCTAAAGAGGGTGGGTGGGTGAAAAGAAGAACAGGATGATAAGAGCAGACATTTGGTAATTAAATGTTTGTACTGCCATACAGATTTTTAAAATGTTATCTCTTGGTAACAGTTCTGGGCCAGGCCTCCGATCTAAATTCTGTTAGGTAGTTTAAGAATAGGTAGAAATTCTTCTTGAATCTGCTGGGTCTTGATTACCTTTAACTCAGTGACACATTTTGGGGATGCCTTTTCTGAGTCAGTTCAGAAGCATTAACATGAAATTTTCTATTCTTACCATTTATTTGGAAAATGTCTGTATCTTCCAATAAATTATAAGCTGTAAGAATACAACAACTATATCTTCTTTGCTGACCATTTTCTTTTGCCCAGCATTAACAGAGCCCTAGCACATAATAGGAGATTAATAAATTGCTTTGGCATTGTGTCTTTAATCATTTATCTTCCAGCTATAGTGGATTACCTAGAGGAAATTGCCCAACTTTTCCAACTTTACATTTTTTAAAGTTTTTACAAAGATTTTATGCTTTTATTTTAATGTTCTGTAGTACAGGTATTTTTACCCCAATTTATCACACAAGGAAATTGTAGATCAGAGAGGCTGTCTGGTCACACACTAGTAACTGGTGAAAGTGAGAGTTAATTATTTTTAACTTTATTTGAGAGAGAGAGAGAGAGAGAGAGAGAGAGCGCAAGAGCTCATGCGCATGATCTGGGGGAGGGGCAGACAGAGAGGGAGAGAAAGAATCCCAAGCAGACTCTGCACTGTCAGCATGGAGCCCAGAGTGGGGCTTGCTCTCACAAACCACAGGATCATGACCTGAGCTGAGATCAAGAGTCAGCTGCTTAGCCAACTGAGCCACCCAGGTGCCCTGAAAGTGAGTTTTAAATGTAACCTCTACTTTTTTTTAACCTCTGCTGAGTTATAATTTATATACCATACAGTTCATCCACTTACAAGTGTGTAATTAGTTTTTAGTGTATTTACAGAAGTGTGCAACCATCACTATATTCCAGTTGTAGAACATTTTATCAAATGCAAAGAAGAAACCTTATACCTTTTAGTAATTATTCTCCATCTCTTCCTCCACTCCCTAACTTCTAGTCATAGGCCAACACTAATCTACTTTCTGTCTCTATGGATGTACCTATTCTGGACATTTCACATAGGTAGTATCAAGAATATGTGATTTTTGTGACTGGTTTCTTTTACAACTTTCATTAGCAGCATAGTGATTTTGAGGTTTATCCATGTTGTGCCACATATCAGCACTTGATTCTTTCTTAAGGCCCAATTATATCCTATTGTATAAATGTATTATATTCTTTTATCCATTTATCAGTTGACCAGCATTTTAATTGTTTCCACTTTGTAGCTATTATTCATAATAGCTAAATACTTCTATGAACAGTCAAGTGCAGTTTTTTTGTGGGCATATGTTTTCGTTTCTCTTATCTATCTACCTAAGAGTGGAACTGATGGATCATATGATAATTCTATATTTAACATTTTGAGCAGTAGTCCAACTGTTTTCCAAAACGGCTGCAACATCTTAACATTCCCACTAGCAATGTATGAAAATTCCGATTTCTCTACAAGTTAACTGGGAATTAACTTTATTGCTTTTTATTTGAAATTTTGAATTTTAGACATTCTTGCAAATGCAAAGTGGTATCACTTGTGGTCTTCAGTTACATTTTCCAAATAACTAATAATGTTGAACATATTTTAATGTGCTTATTAGCCACCTGTATATAATCTTTGGAAAAAAATGTCTATTTAAATCCTTTGGTCATTTAAAATTGTTATCCTTTTATTGTTGAACTTTAAGAGTTTTTAATAAATTCTAAATACAAATTCCTTACTTGGTATATGATCTGCAAATATTTTCTCCCAGTCTGTGGGTTGTCTTATCACTTTCCTGATGATGTCCTTTGAAATACAAATGTTTTAAATTTTGATGAATTACAACATAACAATCTTCTCCTTGATTGCTTGTGCTAAGAAATCATTGCCCAACACAACCTGTGGTCACAAAGGTTTACTCCTGTGGTTTTTTGGTAAGAACTTTATAGTTTTAGCTCTTATATTTAACTGTGATATATTTTAATTAAAAAAAATTTTTTTTTGACAAAGAGGGAGAGAGGGAGAGAGAAAGACAGAGCACGAGCAGGGGAGGGGCAGAGAGAGAGAGGAGACACAGAATCTGAAGCAGGATCCAGGCTCTGAGCTGTCAGCACAGAGCCTGCTGCAGGGCTTGAACTCAGGATGTGAGATCATGACCTGAGTTGAAGTCAGATGCTCAACTGACTAAGCCATCCAGGTGGCAGTAGGTTTTGAAAATTTTTAATTTTTATGCATGGGTCAAGGAATGGGTTCAACTTCTTTTACTTCTTTCTTTTTTTGTTTTTTTTTAATGTGAATACTCCATTGCCCAGAACCATTTATTAAAAAGACTTTTTCCCCCATTGAATTATTTTGGCTCTTTTCTCTTCCATGGATCTGTGTCTGTTCTTATGTCAGCAATATACTGTGTTGATTATTGGGCCTTGCAGTAGGTTTTAAAAACAGGACATGTGAGCACATTACTCTGTACTTACACTTACTCTGTTGTAAGTTGTACTTACACTTACTCTGTTGGCTATTCTGAGTCCTTTACATTTTCTTAGGAATTTTTGGATGAGCTGGTCATTTTCTGCGAAAAACAAAACAAAACAAGCTAGCTGGTATTTGATAGGAATTGTGCTCAATCTGTAGATTGATATGGGGAATATTAACAGCTTAACAAGTCAATTTAATATAGTGATTATAATACCTATGATTGCATGACATCTTTATCTTTTTAAATTTCTTTCAATGATATTTTAAGTTTCCAATGTACAATTCTAGCGCTTTTAAGAAATCTATTCCTAAGTATTTTATTATTTTTGGTACTACTGTAAATAGAATTCTTTTCATTGCCAGTGTATAGGAATAGAATTTGTTTTTGAATATTGATCTTATATCTTGCAACCATACTGAACTTGTTTATTCTAATAATCATTAATTCTAATGGTTTTGGGGAAGATTTTTTGGTATTTTCTATATATAAGATCATCTCATTTACAAATAGACTTCTTTCTTTCCAATCTAGATTCCTCTTGTTTCTTTTTTCTTTTTTTTTTTTTTTGCCAAATTATACCAGCTAGAACCTCAGGTACAATATGGAAGAGAAGTAGCAGAAGTAGATGTTTTATCAGATTGAGGAAATTTTCTTTTATTCCTCTTTTGTTGAGTATTTTTATCATGAAAGTGTTTTAGATTTTTTCAAATACTTTTTCTGAAACATTGAAATGCAATTTCTGTTCTTATTACTATAGTGCATATGAGTTGATTTTTGTATATAAATACAATCTTTATTACTCTCATATATTACTGGAATATTTCTAACTCTTATCCTGACTCTTATTTATCTTACCTAACTCTTATTTCTAACTCTTATACTTTATTCACTTCACCAAATGAAATTCTATCCACCTTTCTAGCCATATCTTTAGATCACCCTCTTTCAAGATCTGTACACCATAATAATTTGTATTATCCATGTCACTCATGGTTTTTTCATCTTATTCATGTGCATATAATTTTTACATCACTTCATAATTACATAAATACATGTATATATGCTATGTAATAATTGTTCTTAGGGGTAGAAAACACATCCTATGCTTGTATTACATCATAATTTCCAGCAAAATAGTATATACAGAACATAACAGAAAAGTTCAATAAATGTTTGTTGAATTGCCAGGAGTTTCCAGTTTTCTTGAGGGCAGTCTTCTAATAACTATAGCATTGAAAGAGTTGAGGTAATCACATTACACTCAAAACATGCTAAATTCAAATTAACAAGCAGATTTCCATTTCATTGTCTTGTCATTTACTTGAGCTTTTTGTCTTCTTGATGTAAAGTTATGGCAGATATTTCAATATGTGGATGAAATTTCTAGAACATTTGAACAGAAAATCCATTTAGAAAAATGTATCCAAGTGGAAAAAGGCATTTTCAGTTTTAACTCAAAAAGTTCTAAGTGCTGAACAACGTTCACATGACATATATTCAATCTTCAGCTTTCAAACGTTAAAGACAGTTTTACAACACTAAATTTAGCACTAAAAAAAAAAAGCCAAACAAAACCTATCTGTCAAGCTCGTGTACGTTTTGTATATGCTCAAAATCTCTTCCCCTTCTAACTTATTTTTTAAGAGTTCCTTGCAATCCAGAAATTGCTTAGGATCAGTAAAATGTTTCTCATCAATTGCATTCTGTCTTTCAGGCTCAAGTGCAAATTACTTTTACTCAGTGGTAGGAGTTTATGGGAAGTCCTACCTAGAAGTTTTAATGCAGTGGCCAGAGGAAATACTGCCCTGGCCTGGCTGTGGCCCCAAGAATTAGCTCTCAGTACATGGGTTTTTCTTTTTGCAGCACATTAGGCAAGATGAAGGCAAAAGAGATTCAGGGTGCAAGTCTTATTATGGGCAGAATCATTTAAAAAGAACCACTTTATTCATTTCGTGGTCTCTGAATTCAGATGCTCACAGTCATTTAATTAAGAGACATTTCATAAGAAGCCATTGGATATAAAGGAATTTGCTAGATGTCAGGATGGTTTGGGGGGAATAGGTGAGAAAAAATAGAATAATCACAGTCCATTCATTTTTCCTCTTTAGGTTTATTAAAGACCAGTTTAAATGCAAAACAAATACACTATTGTTTTCTTTCTTTCCTTCTCCCTTTATTTCCTCTTTATTCCTTTCTCTCTCTCTCTCCCTCTCTCTTCCTTCCTCCCTCTTTCTCTCTCTCTCCTTTTCTTTCCTTTCCTCTTTTCTCTTTTTCCTTTCCTTTCCTTTCCTTTCCTTTCCTTTCCTTTCCTTTCCTTTCCTTTCCTTTCCTTTCCTTTCCTTTCCTTTCCTTTCCCTTTCCCTTTCCCTTTCCCTTTCCCTTTCCTTTCCTTTTTCTCTGTCCCTAAAGAGTTGTTTTGATTTTCTCTTGTTCAAGGCATGTATTAGACTGGATGAAGGAAAGGTTTCCACCAATTAATTGACTGTCAGACTCTAGAAAAGTCATTTTACCAGTCGTGCTAAGTTACCTGGAACCTCAAAAAGTGGACAGGGGCTTAGGAGAAATTCAATTGTATTCTTCACAGAAAGCAAATTTAAAGCACATTATCGAGACAGAGAACAATTTAGTTATGTGATTGCCATTTAGCAATGAAGAACCCCTTTTCAGCAGTTTACACAGCCAATATGAACTTGCTGTATGATAGGCTTTGACTTACTCATGTGTTAAGTGGTGTATTTCCCAAACCATGTTCCAAAGAATACTACTGTTCAGCAAATGTTCCTAAATACTTTCTTTAGGGTGGAAGAGAATTCTGTGGCCAAATAACCACTGGAAAAAATTTATACTAGATCAACATTTGGATTCAGTTTTTAAATTTTGGTTGTAGAATTTAGTGATTTATCATTAATATACCCAGTGCTCATCCTAACAAGTGTCTTTCTTAATGCCCATCACCCATTTAGCCCATCCCCCACCCAACAGACCTCCAGCAACCACTGGTTTGTTCTCTGTATTTAAGAGTCTCTTATGGTTTGCCTCCCTGTTTGTTTTTATCTTATTTTTTCTTCCCTTTCCCTATGATGATGTTTTGTTTCTTAAATTGCACCAATGAATGAAGTCATATGATATTTGTCTTTCTCTGACTTAGTTCGCTTAGCATAATATCCTCTAGTTCCTTCCACATTGTTGCAAATGGCAAGACTGCATTTTCTTTTTTGATTGCCAAGGAATATTACATTGTATATATTAAATTATACACACACACACACACACACACACACACACACACACACCACATCTTTATCTATTAGTTGATGGATTTTTGGGCTCTTTCCATACTTTGGCTATACTCAATAGTACTACTATAAACATTGGGGTGCATGTGCATATTTGAATCAGCATTTTTATACCCTTTGTACAAATACCTAGTAGTGCAATTGCTGGGTTGTAGGATAGCTCTATTTTTAATTTCTTGAGGAAACTCCATACTGTTTTCTAGAGTGACTGCACCAGTTTGCATTCCCACCAGCAGTGCAAAAGGTTCTCCTTTCTCCATCCTAGCCAACATCTGTTGTTTCCTGAGTTATTAATTTTACCCATTCTGACAGCTGTGGGTGGTATCTCATTTTGGTTTTGATTTGTTTTTCCCTGATGATGAGTAATGTTGAGCATCTTCTCATGTGTCTATTAGCCATCTGGATGTCTTCTTTGGAAAAGTTTCTACTCATGTTTTTTTGCCCATTTCTTCACTGGATTGTTTTTGATAATGTTGGGTTTGATAAGTTCTTTATATATTTTGGATTCTAACCCTTTGTCTGATATGTCACTTGAAAATATCTTCTTCCATTCCATCAGTTGCCTTTTAGTTTTTCTGTTTCCTTCACCATGAAAAAGCTTTTTATCTTGATGAGGTCTCATAGTTCATTTCTGCTTTTGTTTCTCTTGCCTCTGGAGACATGTCAAATAAGAAGTTGCTGCAGCCAACTGTTTGCCTGTTTTCTCCTCTAGGATTTTGATGACTTCCTGTCTTACATTTAGGTCTTTCACCTATTTTGAGTATTTTTGTGTATGGTGTAAGAAAGTGATCTAGGTTCATTCTTAGGATGTTGCTGTCCAGTTTTCCCAACACTATCTACTGAAGAAACTTTTTTTCCCCCACTGGATATTCTTTCCTACTTTGTCAAAGATTAGTTGGCCATATGTCTGTGGGTCCATTTCTGGGTTCTTTATTCTGTTCCATTGATCTGTGTGTCTGTTTTTGTGTCAGTACCATACTGTTTAGATGATTATAGCTTTGTAATACAGCTTGAAGTCTGGAATTGTGATGCTTCCAGCTTTGGTTTTCTTTTTCAACATTACTTTGGTTATTTCGGGTCTTTTCTGGTTCCTTACAAATTTCAAGATTGTTTTTTCTACCTCTGAAAAATACTGATGTTATTTTGATAGGTATTGTGTTGAATATGTGGATTGCTTTTGGTAGTAGAGACGTTTTAACAATTCCTGTTCATGAGGATGAATGAGATTTCAATCCATGAGATTGGAATGTTTTTCTATTTCTTTGTGTCCTTTTCAATTTCTTTCATAAGCTTTCTATAGTTTTAAGTGTATGGATCTTTTACCTCTTTGGTTGGATTTACTACTAAGTATTTTATTGTTTTTGGTGCAATTATAAATGGGATCAATTCCTTGATTTCTTTCTGCTGCTTTATTATTGGTGTATAGAAATGCAACCGATTTCTGCATGTTGATTTTATATCCTGTGACTTTGCTGAATTTATGTATCAGTTCAGGCAGAGTTTTGCTGGAGTCTTTTGGGTTTTCCATGTAGAGTATTCTGTCATCTGTGAAGAGTGAAAGTTTAACTTCTACCTTGCTGATTTGGATGCCTTTTATTTCATATTGTTGTCTTATTGCTGAGGCTAGAACTTCCAACACTGTGTTGAATAACATTGGTGAGAGTGGACAGCCCTGTCATGTTCCTGACCTTAGGGGGAAAGCTCTCAGTTTTTTCCCCATTGAGGATGATATTAGCTGTGGGCCTTTTGTATATGGTCTTTATGATGTTGAGGTATGCTCCTTTATTAAAATTTTTCTTAATGTTTATTTTTAAAAGAGAGAGTGCAAGTTGGGAGAGGCAGAGAGAGGGAGACACAGAATTCAAAGCAGGCTAGAAGCTCTGAGCTGTCAGCACAGAGCCTGACGTGGGGCTCAAACTCATGAGTCCCGAATTCATGACCTGAGCTGAAGTTGGACACTTAACCCAGGTGCCCCAAGGTATGTTTTTCTATCCCTATTTTCTTGAGGGTTTTTATCAAGAAAGGATGCTATATTTTGTCAAATGCTTTCTCTGCATCTATTGAGAGGATGTGGTTTTTTAGCTTTTCTTTTATTAATGTTATGTATAACATTGATTGATTTTCACATATTGAACCAGCCCTCCATCCCAGGAATAAATCCCAAATCATGGTGAATAATTCTTCAATGTATTGTTGGATCTGGTTTGCTAGTATCTTGTTGAGAATTTTTGCATCCATGTTCATCAGGGAAATTAGTCTGTAGTTCTCCTTTTTAGTGCAGTCTTTGTCTGGTTTTGGCATCAAGGTAATGGTGGCCTTGTAGAACAAGTTTGGAAGTTTGCCTTCCATTTGTATTTTTTGGAACAGCTTCAAAAGAATAGGTGTTAACTCTTCTTTAAGTATTTGATAGAATTCCCTTGGAAAGCCATCCAGTCCGGGACACTTGTTTGTTGGGAGATTTTTTATTAATGATCCAATTTCTTTATTGGTTATGGGTGTGTTCAAATTTTCTATTTCTTCCTGTTTCAGTTTTGGTAGTTTATATGTTTCTAGGAATTTGTAAGTTTCTGAAAAGTGGTGCAGTTAACGAAAGCACACATTCTCAGGGTGCCTCAATTGGTTAAATGTCTGACCCTTGATTTTGCCTTAGGTCATGATCTCATGGTTCCTGAGTTCATCCCCTATTTGAGCCCCCAGTAGGGCTCTACACTGACTGCACAGAGCCTGATTGGGATTTTCTCTCCCCCTCTCTCTTGGCCCCTCCCCTGCATGCTCATTCTTTCTCAAAAATAAATAAATAAGCATTAAAAAATAAAAGAGAACACACATTCTCAAACCTATGAGACCACAATAGCCTTTTTTAATGGAGTTGAGAGGTTTTAGGAATGTAGATTCACAATTCACAAATGCTAATTTTAAGAAAATTTTTAAAATTTCTTTCTTTTATTTTGTTAGTTTTTTTACTTGTTAAAGTCTCCAGACTTCAAGGATTAAAATAAAGTATTTTTTAAGCTACTATTGTTTTTGCATTTTTTCCTTTGATATCAGTTATATGTAATGTTAGTATTTATGGCTCAATTGTGGGGGAACATATTTATCTGGTTATTTTGTCTTTTTTCTCTAAGCATCTCATCATAGACACCATTTTCATTCTTATTATTCCTATTAAATATTTCTAATATATTTTTTAAAGTTTATTCTGAGAGAGAGAGAGAGAGAGGGAGGGAGGGACATAGAGCAGGGGCAGAGAGAGGGGGGAGAGACAGAATCCCTAGGAGGTTCTATGCAGTCTGTGCAGGGCCCTACTTGGTGCTCAAACTCATGAACTGTGAGATCATCATCGAAAACAAAATCAAGAGTAGGACATTTAACCAACTGAGCCATCCAGGCTCCCCAAATATTTCTGGTATTTCTTATACATTGGAAAAAATATGCTTTATAACCTCCATGCTTAATATCTGCTTTGATATTTAGTGTTTAACATGAAGCAGTTGGAAGCATGTATTTGGTTAGCTCAAATAGTATGGCACAGGATTTCTTTTTCTTTTTCTTTTTTTTGTACCTAGAAGATGTCTCAGGGATGGATAAAATTCACTATTTCTTCTTCGCAATTTATAGAAATGGGAAATGCAATATAGCTATGCAAAGAATTAGTCTAGTGAGGGAGACACATTTATCAAGATTCGCCTTCCCCAGGAAGGCTGTCTTAGCACCTGACCTCAGCTCATTCTGATTCCTCCTTAGTTGTTTCCTTCAAAATGGATTCACTCAATTTCTTAGTTCTTCTGTGTGTTTTGGGCTTGTCACCTCAGAAGATTATAAACTGTGTGTGTGGTTGGGTGGGGGGGTGTACTCTAAATATTGTTGTATGTTTACACATCCACAATATGCTTTCAAAAGCACTTTCAAAGTGCTTTCAAAAAGTGATTTTTAAATGAATGTGGGACTATCTGAAGGAATAAAAAGATCCATGTTTTTTCTCAAACTTAATCTGTGATATCCAGTGTAGAGCTGAGCTAACATTGACATTTTGAAGGGGGGGGGGAGAAAAGCCCATGTCTGTAGAAGTGACATTCTATATTGAGAGGGAAATGATTGAGAGATAAGGTTGTACATTTTTTGATAATAACAGTTATTCTGAGTTATTTGTAGTAACTGTATCAAGAGCTGTGTTTCACAGCAATCAATGACAGCATCATGCCTATATCATGAGTGGTAAAGGGACTTGTTTACAGGATCTCACTCAAACCTGAATATGAAGTTCCACCTGATTGCAAACACCATGGCATATCAACATTTTACCATGATTTAAGGACAAGGGTCTTTTATTCAGATAACATCACCTGTACATACATGATGGGGTTAACTAGTCTTTCTTTTTTGGATAGATATTGGGAAGCATTAGAATTTTCAGATAAGAATTAGAGCTAGGAATATAGAGTTAGCAGAAGAAACAGGTTATTTCTACTTATTTTCTATAAAGTTGTTTTGTTTAAGCATGACTAGATGTTAATGGATGAATTTGGTGATTTTTTTCTATAAATTTTCGTTATGTTATGAAGTGGCCAGTGAAAACTCAAGACTAGCAAAGTTTTTCTTGGAATATATATATATATATATATAGAGAGAGAGAGAGAGAGAGCGCGCTCATGAGAGTTTATTGTGAATGGAGAAGCTTGAGGAGAGCATAAAATAAAAAGAGACTAAAATCAAATTGGATGCACGATCTGAATTCCATGCAGTCTAAACTCCAAATATTAGGAAGTAAATTTTGGTAAACCTGAATGATTTTTTATCTGACAATTCCCTTCAAAATCAGATATTGACTACAGCTTGCCTCTCTGTGCTCAGATGCTTTTATTGACTTTTCTGTTCACTGCCTTGTGTTGCAGTACCGAAGTGATTGGATCAGTATATTTTCCCTTTGGGATTATTGTTGGAATCTTGGAAATCTTACAGATGCATTTATTACATTTCCAAAATTTTAGTGCTTACTTAACCAACCAGGGGCTTGCTGTTTTATGTAGTGCAGTTTGGGGAAAGGAAATAATTTACTGGAGCTAATACAGATAGTTTGAAAGTTATATCATAGTTTCTGTTAATGGAGCTTATAACCCTAGAGAAAAACGTACCATTAAAACAGTTTGGGCGAGCTTGCAAAAGTGCAGTCATGAGTTCTGTGGCTATGGTGGTGGTAGTTGTTTTTCTTCTCTAAATCCTGTAATTCTTCTCTACCTTTTTTAATTTTGCTAATTCTCACTGCTACTACACAAAAACTTTCTTGTTGATAACATCCTATGTTATTTTTTATGTATAATATGTTGTGAGTTAACTCACTTATTATTTTTAAAAATTTATTTAAACTCAAGTTAGTTAACATGCAGGGTAGTATTGGTTTCAGGAGTAGAACCCAATGATTCATCATCACTTATATATAACACCCAGTGCTCATCCCAACAAGTGCCCTCCTTTAAAAAAATAATGTTTATTTATTTTTGAGAGAGAGCGAGCGAGTGTGCTCAAGTAGGGGAGGGGCAGAGAGGAAGACACAGAATCTGAAGCAGGCTCCAGGATGTGAGCTGTCAGCACAGAGCCCAACACAGGGCTCAAACTCATGAACCAGGAGAAGACGTTCAACTGACTGAGCCACCAAGGACCCCACCAACAACCTTCCTTAATGCCCATCACCTATCTAGACCATCTCCCCGCAACTTACCCTCCAGTAACCATGTTTGTTCTTTGTATTTAAGAGTATCTTCTGGTTTGCCTCCCTCTCTGTTTTTATCATATTTTTCCTTCCCTTCCCCTGTGTTCTTCTGTTTTATTTCTTAAATTCCACATATGAGTGAAATCATACGATATTTCTCTTTCTCTGACTTATTTCACTTAGCATAATACACTCTAGTTCCCTCGACATTATTGCAAATGGCAAGATTTCACTCTTTTTGATGGCTAAGTAGTATTACATTGTAAATACATACCACAACTTCTTTATCCATTTATCTGTCGATGGATGTTCAGGCTCTCTCCACAGTTTGGCTGTTGTTGATAATGCTACTATAAACATTGGGGTGCATGTGCCCCTTTGAATCAACATTTTTATATCCTTTGGATAAGTACCTAGAGTGATTCATTTAATAATTCTGACAAACAAGAAGTCAGTGTTGAATTCATTTAAAGTATATAATTATTTTTAGGTGAACCTTGAAACAATGTGAGATTTTATTTTTTACCTTAATATGAGGCTTTACTAAACTCTGCACTCAGAGGTAACACCACCTTCACTTCTATCCTAATCTCTTTATCTTCCCTTTCCTCAGCCACTCCCAAGTCTGAGACTTTCCCTTTTTTATGCTTTTTCTATATTCTGATCAATAACAAATTATTGAACATAGAGTGATGCTATCCATTGTAAGGAATCATGTGTACAGGGGAATAAAATATAGTAAGAATCAGGTAAAATATGAGATTTGATAATATTGCCTGAATGAAATTCAAATTCAGTCAAAACTATTGTACATTTTTAATGTATTTTTCACTAAACTCTTTTATTTAAAAAACACTTTATTGAGGTATGATTGACATACAAAAAGCTATGCATATTTAATGTATACAAGTTGGAGATAAGTATATATCCATGAAACCATCACCACAATCTATGATTCCCAAAGTTGCCTCTTGCCATGCTTAGAATTATTCAAGTATGTATGAGAGAGAAGAACATGTTATATTAACCTCTTAGCAATGAAGTATGATTAATATACAGTGTTAGTTTCAGGTGTACAAAATTTTGATCTGAAAATTCTATACTAAATGCTTACCACAATAAGTGTAATCACCATCTGTCATCATACAATGTTTTTGACTATGTTCCTTATGCTTTACTTTTCATTTCTGTGACTTCTTTATAACTGAAAGTTTGTACCTCTAAATCCCCTTTATTTTGCCTTTCCCCCCACTCCTCTCCCCGGTGGCAACCACTGGTTAGTTCTCTGAGTTTAAGAGTCTGGTTTTGTTTGTAAATTGTTTTGTTTTTTAGATTGCACATGTAAGTGAAATCATATGGTAGTTGTCTTTCTCTGATTTATTTCACTTAGCATAATATCCTTTACATCAATCCATGTTGTCACAAATGACAAGATCTCTTTCTTGTATATGGCTGAGTTATAATCCATTATGTATACTACCACATCTTTATCCATTCATTTGTCAAGAGACACTTAGGTTGCTTCCATATTGTATATATTGTAAATGATGCTGTGATAAACGTAGGAGTGCATATGCTTTTTTAGTGTTATCCTTTTTTGTCAGATAAATGGCAATTAGTGGAATTACTGGATCATATGATAATTCTATTTTTAGTTTATTGAGGACCCTCTACACTGCTTTCAGTAGCAGCTGCACCAGTTTGCATTCCTACCAACAGTGCAGGAGGGTTTCTTTTTCCTCTCATCCTCAGTAACGCTTGTTTCTTGTGTTTTTAATTTTACCCATTCAGACAGGTGTGAGGTGATACCTCATTGTTTTGATTTCCCTGATAATGAGTGATGTTGAGCATCTTTTCATGTGTCTATTAGACATCTGAATGTCTTCTTTGAAAATGTATCTATTCAGGCCCTCTGCCCATTTTTTAATCAGATTGACTTTTGACATTGAGTTTTATAAATTCTCTATGTATTTTTGACCTTAACCCCTTATCAGAACATTTGGAAATATCTTCTCCCATTCAGTTGCTTTGCTGTGCAAAAGTTTTCATTTTGGTGTATTCCTGATAGTTCTCCTGTGGCAAGGGAGAGAAAAGCAAAATTAAACTATCTAGAAAAATGTTTCTACAGCTGAAATCCAAGAGATTCTTGTCTGTGTTTTCTTTTAAAAGTTTATGGTTTCAAATCTCACATTTGGGTCTTTAATCCATTTTTAGTTTATTTTTGTGTATGGTGTAAGAAAGTGGTCCAGTTTCATTCTTTTGCATGTAGATTTATTATTCCCTTCCATCTACTAGCTCTGGATTTTGTTTGTTCTTTTTCTAGCCTCTTAGAACTGCTTTTCCTGGGTCTCTAAGATTTTGGACCATTGTGTTTCTATTTATATTTACTGTTTGATTTCTTGGTTGACCCACTCATCGTTTGGTACCAATTGTTTAGCCTCCATGTATTTTCCAAATATTTTCTTGAAATTGATTTTTAGTCTCATAGTGTTGTGGTCAGAAAAGATGCTTGATTCAATTGCAGTCTTCTTAAATTTATTGAGACCTGTTTGTAGCCTAATGTGATTTATTCTGGAGTATCTTCTATGTGTGTTTGAAAAGAATTTTCTGAATGTATCTATTGGGTTAATCTGGTGTCATAGGTTGTTGGAAGCTATTATTTCCCTGTTGATTTTCTGTTTGGATGATCTTTCGATTGATGTAACTGGGGTGTTAAAAGTCCCATAAAATACAAAAAGTCTCATACTATTATTGTATTACTGTTATTTTCTCCCTTTATGTCTGTTAATATTTGCTTTCTGTATTTAGAGACTTTGCTGTGTTGGGGGCATAGATATTTACAATTGCTACATCCTCTTGTTGGATGATTTATCATTATGTAGTACCCTTCTTTGTCTCTTGCTACAGTTATGATTTAAACTGGTTTAATGGTATTGAGTTCCTATAACTTTTGCTTGTCTGGAAAACGATTGCCCCTTCAATTCTGAATACTCTACCTTCCTGGGTAGAGTATTTTTGGTGATAGATGTTTTCCATTTAGCATTTTGAATATATTATGCCACTCCCACTGGCCTGCATAGTTTGTTCTGGGAAATCAGCTGATAGTTTTATGAAGTTTTCATTATATATAACTGTTTCCTTTTATTCTATTTTTAAAAGTCTATATTATTATTCCATTTTAATTATTATGTGTTTTTATATAGACTTCCTTGGGTTAATTGTGTCAGGGGTTCTCTGTGATTTCTGGACCTAGATGTCTGTTTCTCCAGATTTTCAGCTATTATTTCTACAAAAATGCTTTCTATTCTAATCCATATTACTCTTTTATTCTTTTTGCTTTTCAGGTTAGTTGCTTTCCACTTCTCTGTTTTCCAGATCACTGATTCATCCTTCTGCATACTCTAATCTGCTGTTGATTCCCTCTAGTGTATTTTTTTATTTCAGTTATTGAATTTTTCTAAGTAAGTTCATCCACTCTTTTCTCAAGTGAAGTGAATGTCTTTATAGACATTACTTTGAATTATTTGTCAGTCATATTGCTTACCTCCATTTCATTTAGTTCTTTTTTGTTGTTGTTGCTGTGATTTTTTCTTTTTTTTTTTTAAATTTGGGACATATTTCTCTGTCTCCTCATTTTGTCTAACCCTCTGTACTTGTTTTCATGTATTAGGGAGTTTAGTTGTGCCTCCTGGTCTTGAAAGTAGAGACCTTATATGGAAGAGCTCCTGTGGTGCCTCTGTGGCACAGTGCCTCCTAGTCACTAGATTCAGGTGCTCCAGTGGTGTCTCCTTTGTGAGCTGAGGGCACCTTACTGCTGTGGCTGAGCTATATTTACTTCCAGCCCACCAAGCCACAGTGATTCACTTTGCCTGTTGTGGGTATACCGGGCAGGGTTTGTTCCCAATGCTGTTGAGAGGCCTGTATGAGGCAATTTTGGGGTTTGTTGGTGGGGAGGACCTGCAGTCAGGCTAGCTGTCTGCCATTAGTCTGTCACAGTTGTGGGCTCACCAAATGGCAAGCCTTGCTTTCTCCTTGTCTTGCCAGCTAAATGGCTGTGTTGTTATATCTGTGGGCATGCTTGTGAAAGGGGTTATCTTCCCCTTTCCCCAAGGCAGAAATCACTTTGCAGTGCTGCTGGTCCCTGCTGGGGCCACCTGTAGTGTGTGGCAGGGCCAGAGCTGCTTTGGAGGAATGGCTATTTAGGCAGGTGGGTCTGCAGGGGAACCCTGGAGTGTTAGCTGGATGCTTCTGGGAGCCAGTGCTATGTCGGCTCAGGGAGGGGAAGAAGAATATCTGGCAGTACTTTGGTTCTTAGAGAAATCTTTATGTATACCCCAGGTGCTTTTTTAAACTGCTGCTTTTCTCCTGTATCTCATGCTGATTTATTTATTATTATTGGCTCTTCAAGGGTAGGATCTTGTTTCCTGTCATACTCTGGCTCTCCAAGAGTTAAACCACTGATTTTTTCAAAGCCAGATGTTTTGGGAATTTATCTTCCCAGTGCAGATCCTCAATGCTGGGGGTGCCTGGTATGGGGGTCTGATCCTTTTGCTTCTCCACCCTTGTGGTGTCCTTCCCCTTTGTGGTTATTCTTACCAAGAATTTTGTTCCCAACTATGTCTCCACCCATCCTACCATTTTCAATATAGCTTCCTGTCTACAATTAACTGTTGAAGGTCTACTCACTAGTGCTCAGGTCCTTTTCAGAGGTAGTTACATATCTCAGTGTGTTAGCTGTTATCTCAGTGTGTCCATGGGATGAGGTGAGCTCCGGATCCTCTGAGTCTGCCATCTTTCCCGAACTGCCAATTATTAAGTATATAATTCATTATCAACTTTATCCACCGTGTGGTAGATCTCTAGAACTTACTCATGTTGTATGAGTAAAACTTTGTATCCCTTAAAGCAGCCCCAGGAGGTATGTTTTAGTACCCTTAATCCTAGATTTACAAGTGAGAAAATAGTAATTAAATTCTTCTGAGTCTATATCTCTAATTCATAGGTGCTGTTAAGTAACATGTATTAGTCGGAGTAGGTTAAGTTCTGAGGCAGGAACAGACAATCCCTGAAACCTCACTGGTTTAAAATAGTAAATCTATTTCTCACTCATGGAGGAAAGTCCAAGTTGGACTGTCCATCTCAGGGCTGCACTATCTGGAATATAGAGCCTGGAAGGACACCATGGCAAAGAAAGAGAAAGATGGCAGCTAGAACTGTTTTCATACTCCAAGTCAAAGGGAGGTTAGGTCCACGGAAACTTCAATAAGCACTAAATGTTTTTGCCTTGCAATGGAACAAGTTGAATTCATATTATTAAACTTCCAAACTTCTTTTCATACCATGCTATGCTTTCTTCAGGAGAGTTTCCCTTTGAGTCAATAATGCAGTTACTTTTCCAGATTCCTGTAGCAAATGAAAGCTTCTATCTCATGAAGGTCAATATATATAAAAATGGTAGTAATCATATACAGGGGATTATGTGTAGTTTCCCTAACATTTTATAATGAATCATTTTCTATATATTATTGTCCAAAAATATTTGAATGAATATATCATATTTATTAAAATATTCTATTGTTGAAAATTAAAGTTCGCTCAATATTTTGATTGTTACAATTAATGCCATTATTGTGTCTCTTGTGCAGTTCCTTAATTCAGAATATTTGCTTCAGATACAGTTGTTGAGTGGGAATTGCTAATTGCTTTATTTACTAATAAATAGATTTAAAGTTGTTAATATCCTGAGTCAAAGGATATTAACAACTTTAAATCTATTTATTAGTAAATTTCCCCCAAGAATAAAGTGCATCCACTTGCACTTTATTAGATATTCAGAGAATATGTCATAACATTTGTTTAGAATTTTGTATGCATTTGTGAGTTATTTGAAGGTAGGCCTCAAGTCTCATTTTCTCATAACTGAATCATTGTTTCATCTTTCTGTGAAGAAAGGTCAATTCTTGCTTCCTTCAGCATTAAACTTTCAGCTTTATTTCAAAATTATATTATTTCCTTGCTCATATAATTTCCATGCATGCCTTAAGGACTGTCATCTTGGACCTCTTATCTACTCCCTCAGTTCTTTCATTTATATCATTAATTCAGCAAATGCTTATTTTTCCCCCTCATCTCTTTCAGTCCTTTTCGCCTCATACTTTTGATAATGAAATTCCAGATGGCAGGATGTAGTGAGATATATTCCAATAGTGAAAAGGTAAAGGTATAGGAAGGACCCTGTTGTAAAGACAGCCATTAGGTTAAATGGAACCTCCCAAATAAATCCATATAGACTAGAATTAAAAAATGGAGTAAAACACCCCTGACTGGATTATCAATTTGCTTCTTCTTGTCTCAGGTTAAATAGGACATTGGAAAAATTTAACACTCAACCATTTAGATCATGTTTATAAAGACACTGATCTTGGAAAAACCTCAGGAATGTCAAATTCATGAAGATGGTTCCTATCTCAGGAAACTGACCTCTGCTTTATTCTAAGAGTTATATTACCAGTCTACTACCTTCCATTTTTCCATTTGTTTTATTTAATCAACATAAATGCAGCTTACCTTACCTATTGTATTGATTTCTGTAGCAGATTTCAGTAGTACCACAGACAGAGGCAAAGACAGTTCCCTCTTATGCTCTGATTGATGCAGTCTTTTACCACACATGACAAAGTGATAGATGTACTTAGTTAACTTTCTCCAAAATCATTAATGCCATACTCACTGGTTGGCTACTCAGGAATTGGTTAAGTACCTGTCATGCATTTGCTACCTGAAACACTGCAATACTGAATAAGGAGCCCATTAATTTTCGTTCAAGATCAACTCAAGAGAATAGGTATGAAATGCATAGTTAGAAAAGAAGTAGAAGAATATATACCATGGGCTTCAGAGAGATATTGGGTACTGCAAAATTACAATCTAAGCCTGAGATTAAAAAAAGAGAAAGTAAATTGATTTTTCTCTGAATTTACACTTGGGAAAATTGTTTAAAATGCTAATAAGTTTTCTTGCAAGCCATAATTTAGATGTTGAGTTCTCAAGTGTATGTATGTAGCATCTAAATTTTAATCTTGAACCCACAAATACACTCAAGCACTAGAGGGCAAGTTTTTGTTTCAGAAAAATGTTCTAAAATGAGACAAGAATGAAAAATATAGAAAATGTACAGATTGAACTAAAAGGTAATAATTTCATAGTTACCAAAGGAACCTAATGAATAAATAATGAATACTCCAGAAAAATGGGAGAAAATGTTACTGACCTAGAAGAAATATATTACTAATACTTTAGTGTAGCAATTTAATAGTTCTCTTCTACATTTTATATCAATATTACTCACATAGACTCTTTAAGCTATAATTAGACTTTGCCTTATGGAATAAAAGCTATGGTTTATCTTTTCCTGTGAACTCAAGATAATTTCTCTTTTATAGTTAATGAGGCAGTAACTAAAGCCTAAGAACCAGTTAGTTGAATATCTTGCATCTCTAAAGGCTTCAACATGCTGACTCTCTCTTTCTCCTTTCTCCTGGTTCTATGTTCAGTTGAAAAGAATCTTTTCCACATATATAGTGTTTTCTGTTTGCCGGGGGGGGGGGGGGGAGATAACTTTCGCATGGTAACTGTTTCTGGAACCACAGATAAAGTAAAATAGTAACTTACTATTTTAGAGAAATAGTAACAATGCCTTACGTCTGTCTTATTCCAACAGAGAAATATGGCTGACCGATGGCCAAGCAAACAAGAACATAAACAATGAACACTTCTACATAGCAAGCCTCTTCTGACATGAAGTGTTAATATTTATTCAAAGAATTAAACATGGAAAAGATCTAAAGGGATGAACTAGACTGTATAGCTTTCTGTAGGGAGAAAATGCAAGAGAAGGGAACATTGTTCTATTTCTGCCAGCAAGAAGTTACCAAGCTTGTGAGGAAAAGGTGACACAGACATATATGCTAGAAAAATCAGTTATTAGAAGATATTTAACAAACATAGATTTTTGTACCCACTATATTCCAAATAAAGGTTTAGTGTCTGGGGAAGACAATAGTGAACAAGCTAGAAAATAGAGCTTACATTCTACTGAGGCAGGAGACAGACAATAAAGATAGAAACAACCACAGAGAGAGGTGCAGTTATGAATAAATGCAAAGAAGGCAATGGTCCTGACAATGGCAGGCGGTAAAGTGTAGCTTTCTGTGGATACGATGGTCTGGCAAGTCCTCTCCTAGGAAAGGCTTTTGAGCAGAAACCTGAATGATGAGAAAGAACCAGTCACTGACAGTTCTGGTTGAAGAATGTTTCAGTCACTGACAGTTCTGGTTGAAGAATGTTTCAGGCAGAAGGAGCAGCAAGGTTAAAGGGCCTGAGGTGAAAAGGAATTTCAGGTATTGAAAGGATGTGTAGCTGGAGCTCATTGCTGTGTGCACGTGGATGGGGAGACATGAGATATGCACACTCAGAAATGGCTGATATTATATAGTCACCATAGTTTCCCAGTCCGTTCAACTAATATGTCATGTCACACTCAAATGCCTCAGCTTTATGACCTGAGATATTAGAATAATAACATTGTATATCTCTTATAAAACCATTCCCTTTCTATTGATTTTTGTCCACAGAGATCATCATAGTGCTATTATGATTTCCATTTAGTACTTACTCGTCCTTACTGGTTAGTTGTACAATCAATACTGTGTCTAGAAAGCAGAAGCCATCTTTATTTCTTTTCTCTCTTTTTGGTAAGCATGAGGGAAGGGATCTCTCTTGCATTGGGAAGCAAACAAATTGCTGTGGAAGTACAAGAAATAACATCATGTTTCTCTGGTACATACTAGGAAACTACATTGTTTATTTTCAAAGAATCACTTCTGCTTTCAGCCAAAGCTTGGTACTATCCAGACATTTCAAACTGCACATTATAGCTTGGCTGCTTTCTTTAAGGAAATGCTGAGTCCTGAGGCCATCCTGCATTTGGAGCAGACGGCTGCCCTTTAAATCTAGTGAACCACTCATTGATTTATTTGCCAATTTCTGACTATATTTTGCTCAAAAATACCCATTTAAAAACAAACTCACTTCCCAAATATCTTTCCATACTGTGTCGGCCTACTTTTATAAATAGCCCACATTATCATTGTTAACATGTATTATATAACTTGTATGTGTGTACTGTGTGATTAAGAATAGATTATTTTACCTTATGCCTTAAGGTATGCCTTATGCCTTATGCCTTATTTCTTAAGGCATAATTTCACAGAAATTATTTCACAGAAATAATTTCACAGAAGTTTTCTTGTTCATTCCCAAGTGCTCCTAAGTATTGCTGTATACATTTTTGTCCACTTGTCTGTCTTTACTGTATACTAAATAACTCTGTAAATATTCTTCCTCTTTCCCCAGTTTAAAAAACATCTTAGACCTTTAAAAATTACTAAAAATATAAGCATACTTTAAAAATCTTTGGGGCGCCTAGGTGGCTCAGTCAGTTGAGCGTCTGACTTCGGCTCAGGTCATGATCTCACCGTCTGCAAGTTTGAGCCCCACGTCGGGCTCTGTGCTGACACCTCAGAGCCTGTTACAGATTCCATGTCTCCCTCTCTCTGACCCTACCCCGTTCATGCTCTGTCTCTCTCAGTCTCAAACATTAAAAAAAATCTATATTCACAGCTAGAACTTGGGGAAGATGGGAACATGATGTCATATTGCGAGATGGCAGAAAATAAGGACTACTCTAGCCCAGATGATTTCTCTGTTATACTTGAGAATCATCCGTTTGTTCTGTTAGCCTGTATTCACTAAATATCCATTATATGCCAAGAGAGATTTCAGGGACTGCAATGTAATTGCTCCTGTGGAGGGATATAACAACTCCAAGATTAAAATATAATAAAGGCAGCCTAAATCTGGTGGTAGAGGTCAAAAAGACGACTTTCAAAGGAGGTAAGCTTAAAAGCATGAATTTTCCTTTTGCAATCCAAGGCAGTGTATTCCAGGGAGAGGGAACAGAATATATAAGGGCATAGTGTCATTTACTAAGCATGGTATATATAGAATGAGAAAAGTAGTTCCCCCATTGCTTTCTTTTTTTTCTTTTTTTTGTATCAAGGGAAGTAATAGATAAGTTTGGAGGCTTTGCAGGGATCAAATGTGAAGATTTTTACATGCCAAACAAAGGAAGAATTCTGGAAAATTTTTGTATAATACATTTACCAAATCAGATTGAAAAAAAAATACTGAGATATTTGTGATCAGAAAGCATTAAACATGACCAAAAGTGGAAAATCTTTGTGAGAATACTGACAGCCTAAAGCAAGGAAGTGTCTTAGAAATGGAGAGAGGAGAATAACAATCACTTAGGAGGAAAACTGTCAGAATTTAGTAAGTAATTGCATATGGTCAGTAGAGGGGGTATTTTAAAATGTGTTATTGGATTTTGGCTTGGGAAACAAATATATGTTCACCAAGATATAAAAACATATTTCTGAATAAAGGAAGATTACAAGCGTGTGTGTGTATGTATATATATAGTTATATAGTTATATAGTTAAATGTGATAAGCCTACGTAATAACTAGGTTTTGGTTTGAACCAAGTTAAACTGTCTTGTTTAGCTCAAACGAGTCAACAGAAATCCCATATTATTCAAACTCATCTCCTGTATTCATGATTCTGAAGCTCAGAAGAGATATCTGGACTGGGAATATAAATTATGGTCTCAGGTAATAGCAAAAAAAAAAAAAAAAAGCCATAGTTACCATGTTGCGGTAGAAGTAAAGCCTGAAAATAAAACCTATTGGAATACTTAATTATTTCAATCCTTAGGTATATATAGAAAGGAATCCTGAAAACACTTTGAAAACTGAGTGACTAGCGGTATGGGAAGAAAACATGGAAGACCATGGAGTTAGAGAAATCTAGGAAGTAGCCAATCTCAAGAAGGAGAAGATGCATGGCTCCCTTTGTCAGATTCATGAGCTAAGTCAGAGATAACTGAAAAGAAGTTGACTAGACTTGACAAATTTGTAATTGTTTTATAATCTAAATGAGTTATATATCAGTTGAGTGGTAAAAGCAGCTTGGACTTTGAAGCAAAAGTCGTCTTATTTTTTTTTTTGTTTGTTTTTAAAAGGTATGGTAAACTTGAGCATGGTTATATGATGCAGAATAGACAGTATAGAAGAACAAAATAAATACACAGCAAATGACAGGTTACTTCAAAAATAAAACTTCTTCAGGCATGAAGAGAGGGGACAAAGGGCTGGAAATAAAATTTGCAGGTTGGGGAAAAGTACTTCTTTGCTTCATCAAGTAAGAAATACAGGCATTGGGTTCTAAGCACATTGTGTCATTAAGTAGGGTATTGACAGAGGTGAAGCTGATGTGTTGTGTCCTATAGAGAATTGGTCTAGGGGTGGGGTTATAGGCTTGAAATGCAACTTTAGAATCACTGTTAATAGTCTTTCACACATGATAGAGCTCATTGTTCAAAGTACTTTATCCAACTGAGCCCAACTGCATCTTTAGAGTCTTTCTCTGCACATAGCCCATCCAAATGGCCACTACCAGTAAGCCAGGGCTGTTTTAAGAATAGAGGTCTCTATATCATCCTTTGCCAAAGTGAAGGATCTGACTAGGGATGGGTGCTAGGATTAAAATTTTATTTGGGGGTCATTGCTTAGATGAGATACACTTTAGTGATTTCATTTAGCACAATTAAATTTTTTTAATTCTCTTTAGCAACACTCACCAGTTCAGGTACAAAGTGTTTAGGCTTTTGCAGAAAGATGAGGCAAATGGACAGAAAGGTGAAGATGGTATTGGCAAGTGATAGATGGAAGAGATGCCATTGGAGTCTTGGCTGGCTAAATGAGGAAGAGGAATATACAGGGTGATTATATACTTAGAAAAGAGGGGAAATTGAAGCACTGGAGAGTAGAGTCTCAGAGTATGTTTAATGAGAGTGAGGAATTCGAGAGTAAGAGACTGAGTTAGAGAAAGAAACAGCTAAAGAAAACGAGAAAGCAAGAATTGCGACAAAAGCATGACCTTGGAAATAGATAAGCAACACTGGAGGTTAAAATCATGAAAGGTAATGGTGCTAAGGAACAGTTTGTTAGATGTTCCTCCATGAGGACTGGATTTGGAGTGTGGACTGAGATTGTGAAGTCCCTCATGGATCTGGGTAAGGTATTGGAACATTGGTAGAAAGCTGCGTGGGTTTTGACAAAGGAGGGGATTTTGCCTAGGATGTAAATTGAAGTAGGCTGGAAATGGCAAGTAGGTGAATGCTTCCTTTACCCCTTGAACACAGGGTCCCTAGAGCACTATATTCAAATATTGATAACTGTGATCTATGGTAAGAAAGTTATTTTACATTATTACTAGGAACACATACAACACCACAGAGAACACACTCCTATACATACATGTGCACACACAAGTGCACACTTACATAAACAGTATAGTCTAAATGATTCCCCAAAGGATATTTATTCTTACTAATTGTGATATGCTGTGATAGGTTCCAGTTTAATCTATCTTATTGTGTTCTTTTTTTAAAAAAAATTGTAATACTTGTCTCTCCTTGCAAAATAATTAGTGTCTGAGTGGGGGAGGGGCAGAGAATGAAGGAGACACAGAATCCGAAGAGGGCTGTCAGCACAGAGCCCAACCTGGGGCTTGAAGTCACGAACCATGACATCATGACCTGAGCCGAAATTGGATGCTTGACTGACGGAGCCACCCAGGCTATCCCCCCCTTTTTAATGTTTATTTATTTTTGAGAGAGAGAGATACAGAGCATGAGCAGGGAGGGAGACAGAATCCAAAGCAGGCTCTAGGCTCTGAGCTGTCAGCAGGACATTCCCAACAGAACTTATCAATTCTCAACAGAAACGTGTAGACATGTACAATACAAATTAAGAATGTTTAGGCAGCATTATGCGCAATAGCTTAAAACTAGAAACGACCCAAATGTCTTTCAACCATGGAATGGATAAATAAATGGTGATGTGATTATAATACAAAATATTTTTTAGCAACAAAGATCAATAAACTACAACTATGTGCAACAACATCAAAAGGTAAGGCCATTATGGCCAAAGGCAGCCTCCAACAGGCTGTCTAGAGAAAGCAATGACAGACTTTAGTTATCTTCCTTCTACTAGACTGAACCTTTTATTTTGGATCAGGAATGTGTGCACTGGAACATCTTGGAACCAAGAAGATAAAAATAGAGTTTCAGCTATGGTTCCTTAGGCCTACATGAACAGCAGGAGATATTTCTTGCATAGAACCAATTCCAAAAGGGCAGAGCCTTTCAGGGGCCTCAATGACATGAGGTATAAATCATCATTCTCACTGTTACCAATAAACAATGCTGACAGGCTGATACAAACCACCCTGAAACTCTTTGTAACCATGATTACCAAACACTATTAGTCTGTTTTAAGCCTTGATCAAGACTCAGTGCTATGCAGCTACATTTCGTATTTCAGTGATGTAGTACAGGTCAATGTCAGGCCTGTAGAAACACCTTCAAAGGACATCTAGTAATCAATCAATAAATATATAAATATTCCCTAAATTAATATGCTGTTTTACTAAATTTATAGTAACTTTGTCTTAGTGCCAAATTTATTAAGTTAGCTACAACTTTGTACTGAATAGCATACCTCTGGAGTGATTTGTGTTCCACATAGTGTGACTTTGTTATACCTGGAAACCAAACCTTATCATGAATGACTGAAAAACCTGGCAATGTGTAGACAGGAGAAAGAAGACAGAAAAATTATAACCTCTTCAAGAAAGGGGATTATTTCAAAGGTATCTACTGCACATAATCTCAGGAGATTCCAGACCTCTGATTGAAATGGCAATAGTGTGTAAAACCACTGTTCCATTAAGTGTACTTAAAAACTATAATTATTATTTTATTCTGGAAGAGTGCTAACAAAACTTTCCGCAATGATAGAAATATCCTATTACTGCATTGCCCTATCTAGTAGCTGCTAACTACTTTTAATTATTGAGCACTTGTAATATGCCTAGTTAGAGGAAGGGGATTCTTAATTTTATTTAAATTATTTTAATAACTTATTTAAACGTTTAAACATTTTTCTAGATATGTCTCCTCTGGTAAGGGGAACTAAAGCAAAATTAAACTATTGGGACTGCACCAGAATAAAAAGCTTCTGCACAGCGAAGGAAACCATCAACAAAACAAAGGACAACCTACTGATTACTTATGGGGAGAAGATATTTGCAAATCATCTATCTGATAAGGGGTTAATCCCCAAAATATATAAAGAACTTATACAACTCAAAACCAAAAAACTATTCAAAATATGGGCAGAACACCTAAACAGTTATTTTCCCATAGAAGACAGACTGATGGCTAACAGACATATGAAAGGATGCTCAACATCACTCATTATCATGGAAATGCAAATCAAAATGACAATGAGATATTACCTTACACCTGTCAGAATGGCTAAAAATAAAAAAAACACAAGAAACAAGTGTTGGTGACGATGTGGAGAAAGAAGAACTCTCATGCACTGTTGGTGGGATGTTAATTGGTACAACCACAGTGGAAAATGATATGGAGGTTTCTCAAAAACTTAAAATAGAAATACCATATGATCCAGTAAGTCCACTCCTGGGTATTTACACAAAGAAAATGAAAATACTAATTCGAAAAGATATATGCACCCCTATGTTTATTGCAGCTTTATTTTTAATAGCCAAAGTATGGAAGCAACCCGTGTCCACTGATAGATTAATGGATAAAGAGGATGTGGTATATATATCCTATAGAGAGACAGAATAAAATCATGCCATTTGAAACAACATGCATGCACCTACAGGGTATAATGCTAAATGAGATCAGAGAGAGAAAAAACCATTAATTTAGGAAACAAAACACCTGGGCAAATTAAAAAACAAAGCAAAACAAAGATTCTTAAATACAGAGAAAAAAAACTGGTAGTTGCCAGAGGGGAGGTGGGTGGAGGGATGGATGAAAAAAAAATACACGTGAAAACAAAATATTCAAACTCACAACACTTAAAATTAGGACAAAGAGGCAACCCGTTTCCAAAATTTGGAGGATTTCCCCCTAACTACAGGGCTGAGGGAACAACTGGATTATGAGTGCCCCACATTTGATTGCCTCATGTGAAATTGTTAAGATTGAGGACAATTTTTATTACTCCTCTATCCTCTGCCTTCCCCCTGCCCAGCACTGTCATCCCCCTCCCCACCCACGCAGAATCCTTACGTGCAAGAAATATGAGCAGCCATTATGCTAGGAGTGTATGCTTTCCTTTGAGGTAACCAGAGTACAATATACTTAAAGACCAGTTTTTTACTTTGTGTAATTACATTTTAATATACATAAAACAAATGAATGGGCAGCCAGCGGGGAAAGGAGTAGGGTCAGTGATACAGTGCATGTTGGGAAGAGCAATCCTCACAGTCAGGTACTGAGGAGGAAAACATAAAGAGAAAGGTCTGGGAGCAAAGCTGTATATACTGGGAAATTAACTTTTCCTTTTCATCAGTTCAGAGCTCAGCTCATCTGTACCAGGGGTAGTTTGTGAGTGAGAAGTGGGCAAGGCATTACCCATTCTAATCTGCTATCCAATTAATAAACTCACAAAAAGCAAGTAATTAAATGGCTCCCTAATTTCAGAATAAGTAAACAGTCATGTAAATATACACCATGAGGCCTGAAAAAATATTGCAAAACAAGCTAAGATTATTCCAAAGATGGAAAAAATAATGTTTCTTTGGTAGTTGGATGAAAAATAACTTGGGTGCAACAGGTGTAGAAATAAATATTGAGAGAGCAAGCTGAAATTAAACTCAACAAGATAAGAAAAGGAGAGGGATGAGAGAAGGAACTATCAGGTTGATGGGAGCCTGAAAATGGAATTGTAAGATTACTATCTACATAAGAGGTAGAAAAGATTAAAAGTTACATTATGGATAGGGACATTTTAGAAGACAAAATTGTCCCTCAGCAAGAAGAGAAAAAGTCAAGAAGATGAAATGTTGATGGAGCAGCTAAGAAATGTGGAGGTCAGGGAACATATGTAGATAAATTTTGTCAACATAAATAACATTGCAGTATAAAGAAAATATGCATTCATCAGTTTATGGAAAGAAAGTGTGGTTTATATACACAATGGAATACTACTTGGGAAAGAGAAAGAATGAAATATGGCCTGTTGTAGCAATGTGGATGGAACTGGAGAGTGTTAGGCTAAGTGAAATAAGTCATACAGAGAAAGACAGGTACCATATGTTTTCACTCTTACGTGGATCCTGAGAAACTTAACAGAAGACCATGGAGGAGGGGAAGGAAAAACAAAAGTTACAGAGGGAGGGAGCCAAACCATAAGAGACTCTTAAAAACTGAGAATAACCTGAGGGTTGATGGGGGGTGGGAGAGAGAGGAGGGTAGGTGATGGGCACTGAGGAGGGCACCTGTTGGGATGAGTCCTGGGTGTTGTATGGAAACCAATATGAAAAAAAATTTCATACTAAAAAATAAAATATGCATTCCTGTATTTAAATTTATTTATAGAATACTGTTCTGGATTTACCCCTGGGGATACAGAGGTAAAGAATATAGGAATGTTTACTTTTATGATAAGGACAAATAAATGAAAAGATTTTTTAAAAAGGAAATCATCAATATTAAGTGCTGTGATGAGCACAATACAAGTGATGGGATGCAGGACAAGTGACCAGAGGTCACTTAATATTGGGTGGCCAGGGACACCTGTCTGAGAAGACAGCATTTATTCCTGTCTCTGACCGTTTTCTGTTGATTGCTAGTGCCTTGGTTTAGCCAGGAACATTCTGAAAGAAACGGTAGCTGTTGGAAAGATCCTAAGACCAGAACAAGCTGGTATATTATAGGAACTGAGAGAAGACCCTATATTTTAATGATTCTAAGTAAGAGAAAAGGAGTATCAGAAAAACAGAAACAGATTATCTAGGACTCTGTTAGCCAGGGTGAGGACTTGGGATTTAATTGTACTATTGTCATTACTACTGGAAACCACTGAAAGATTTTTAAGATCAGGATTGGCAAAAATAAGATTGAATTTTTAACAAAAGATCAGTTTAGCTTTGGTGGAAGAACGGAACATAGGGAAATATCTATGAGGTTTTGAAAGAAGTTACTGAAATATTCTAGGTAGGATAAAATGTGTGTTAGTAGAGATGGAGAGAAGTCAACACATCTAGGTTATCCTAGGCTCCAGCATAGGGTTAGGCGCTTCTGTGCAGTGGGGAAGGAGACCAGGGGTGCTGTTTTTGAGACTGGTTAAGTTTGGGATCCATTTAAAATTTAGATGCCTATGAGATACCAGAGTGGAAAGAGTAAATTAACTATTGCATGTAAGTCCTTAGTGTTCAAAGGAGCTCTCTGGACTAGAAATATAGATTTGTGAGTATTAATAGATGAAAGTTCAATCAGGAAAAATACCCAATCTGCAAGTGAGTAAAAGAGTCTAAGAGTCCCTGCATTATTAACAGAATCTAATAGAGGAGTATCTGTAGAGTATGGAAATGAAAAAGTTGTGAGGCAGTAATTGATAGTATATCAAACTACCATCATACATGAAGGAAAGAATAAGCAATTCCAGATATGTGCAAGCTATAAAGTATTATACTGCCACCCTGCCTTTAAAAGAGAACACTTAAAGTCATGCTTCCAAGTAATTGAAATTGAATCAAAATTTAGTATTCAGTAAAGATGATGTTGTGGTTTTATACTCCCCTTCTAGAAATATATCCTAAGAAAATTATCTGAAATATGGATGCAAATTTATGCACAAAAGTGTTCACTGTAGATTTTTTGTTAATAATGAAAATTGCAGTCAACATTAGGAGGGTATCCATATGGTGGAATACTAGGAAGACATGGAGAATTATGTTTGTGAATAATTTAAATTACATAGAGAAATGATTATGAAACACAGTTAAGTGAGAAAAAAGCAGGATGCCACATTATAGGTGCTGTATCATCTCTATCAATATGTGTAGAAAAACATCCTGGAAGGGAAAAACTTTAATATTATTGGTGTTTGACTCTGGGGGGTGAAATTGGGAGGTGAAATTACTTTTCCAGTTTCATTGTTACTTTTTGTACTTTGTAAAACTTCTAAATGAGTATTACTTACAAAAATGGAAGATTGTATTTAAAATGTTTAAAACTTGAATAGGTAATATAGCACCTATGGAAACCTGCAATAATTGATATAAGGCCAAGTAAAAAAGCAGAATAAATATTCAGTATGCATTACTGTTACAAATATATAAAGTAAATGTATGCATGTGGTAACAGTACCTTCAAAATAATAATGTCATCAGTATTAATTCAAGTTGGAGAATACTATGAATTTCAAGTTACTTGTTAAGTAGGGAAATAAACACAGAATTCTAATAGTTACTGATGGAACTCCCTTTTAAGACTGCAAGTTTATGAATGCAGAGATTAGTTCCAAGAAGGAAGAGTCTAAATAGAGCACAGGTAGTGAAGAGAACAAGGAAGATGAGAACAGGCAAAGCTCATGGAAAAAAAAAAATCAGTCCCAGAAAGTCCAACAATCAAGTACCAAAATACTGAACACAAATTAGAAACTTGTAGTTCATCACACTGGTTGTTCACCGTGTATAACGTAGTTCATATTTACTGTAGTTCAAAATGTTGTTCATAGTGTAGTTTATAACATTACTACTCGGGGAGAAGAGGTAGCCTGCCTCTACCTGGTAGTAATGGGGGAAAAATAGAAGAGAGAAAACTACAAGTCTTCCCAAAACAAAACAGAGCCACAAAATAAGCCAATCTACCCTCATCCTTCATCATTAGTGCCAACCATTATTGAAACTATATGTGACTATATGAGCAAAAGAGCACACTCTTAAGATAGGAACTCTGTCCACAAATGCCTCAAAATAGGAAAAAAAAATCAGAGAAATTCCCTATCAAACTACTCAAAAGAGAAAACAGAGGCATTTTATCTGTTATAAAGTTTCCTATGTATCCAGTCAAAAGGAGAACAAAACAGTCTTATATAAATTAGGTAGTCTTATAATCAGGTTGTTTAAAAAAAATAGACTCTGAATTCAAGAATTACGAACAAAACCTACAAATACAAAAAGATGTGAAGTTCAGGGATAGTTGATAGAATTCAGCAAGGAAATTAAAGACATTTTTAAATAGCAAAAATGAAGGATAGATTTCAAAGTGTCCAAGGGAGAATAAAAATGAAAATCTAATAATTAGGGACATTGAAAGAAAGCAGGAAAACAAATGAATGTAAACATTACAAAAAAGAAAAAAGAATATTGCTAGAAAAAACATGGTTAAAATGTAGGACATGCAAACAAAATGTAACTGAAATCTATTAAGACGAATAACAAAACAATGAAAGCTAATAGTCACAGTAATAGTGCAAAACATTTTCAAGCAAAAATTAAATCTCTAGATCAACAGAATTGAAAGAACTCATTGTGCATCTGGAAAGACTTGAGTCAGAGCAATCACTCCATGACATACTAAGGTAAAATTAGAGGATTTAAAGACAAATATAACCTTTGTGCCTACAGGTAAAATGACCAAATTATTTAAAAGAATAAGAAAGCAAGTTGGGCACCAGAAATTTCAAGAGCACATCAGCTGTAACAAATTGGCAGTAGTGAAGGATTTTCAAAAAACTCAAGAAAAGAAGTTTGTTAGAGGATGCACTCCACCCTGGGAAAACTCAATAAAAAATATTTAATATATTTAATTTTAGATCTAAGATTAAAAAAGGAGCAACGACATGGTGGAAAAATAATATATAAACCTATTTCTGAAAGATAAGAAGAATGCAACTAACAAACAGGAGGAAAAGAGAGAAAGGGAAAAGTAGAATATGAACATTAATTGTTATGTAAGTAACAGTTGAGTATCAAAGAATGCCATGTAAAATTGGCAGTGCATTTAGAAAAAAAAAAGATTTAATTTAAAAAGGGGTATATTAAAGGTAAGATTACAAAAGTAATTGCTATTTTAAAATGTATACTTTCCTAAATACCAAGCAAACACATAACGGTGAGAGGAAACACAACAAATATAATATGCACGGTAATTATGATATAAAAAAATACAGCAAAGCTGAGACAAAGCATATCAGTTGTATCAGTAATTATGAATGAGCTTAACTCACTAAAGAAAAGGATTTTCAAACTGATCTCAAAAAGAAAAATCTAATTGTGTATGTGGTGCATCTGAAGTCAATTGAGTCAAAGGCTTAAAAAAAAAATAAGAGATGGTTAAAAATATCCTAGGTAACTGAAAGAAGTAAAGAAACTAGATAAAGGAGAAGTAAGCCAAAAAGAGAAAAAATTCAGTGAGATAAAGGATGCTTTTTATTGCTAAAAGTCATGATTTACAGTGAAGAGTTAACAGTTATGAATATCTAGGCAAGATATAATAAGAATCCATGAATCCACACTGAGAGATATTTAGATCAATAGGTATTAGGATAAATGATAGATAGGCAGAGGAGATGAGAGAAAGCTTTCATATGATGAAATGTCAACTAATATGAAAGAAATAATGTAGAAAATTGCATTTTTACAACTATCATAATAAAAATTGATGCAGGCAAGAATTATTCATTAAAGTTAGCCTCCTGGGGGATGATCAGGTTTGATGAGGACAGGATATTGACAGTCTTAGAATTACTATATAATTTATATAGTAAAATTATATTAATGCATGCAAACTATACTGTGCAGAAACTGGATAATGCCTTAATGAAGTACAAACATATAAGTTGTGATTTGGAATGTGATACCTTAAAGACCAATTTTAATTGAGGGACACTCTCTAAAATACTGCCCTTATTTTTGAAATGTATCAATGTTATGAAAAATACAGACTAACTCTTCCAAATTACAGGAGAGTAAAAAGATACATCAACTGGATGCAGTAAGAGTTCCTGGATCTGTCTTGAACTAGAAGACAAATTCAATAAAAAATATTGAGATAAGAAGGAAATGGCCTGTAGTTTAGATAGAAGTATTGTATCAAAGTTAAATTTCCTGAAATTGAAAAATAAGTAAGTTGTATTTTATCCCTGAAAGTAAGGAGCTGCAGAGAACAGTAAAAGGAAGGCAATGTAGACACTTCTTTATTACTGGTGCTACCACATTTGTGGTAGAGTGAGTAAATTCTTACTCTTGAATATATATTTTAAGAATTCCTAGAATTTATGGTTTGCTTCCATCCCTTGATACACTCGTTTGGTGATATGGGGCAGCTATGTAATGGAGACAGTTTCTTGTTCCTATTATGACCTGAATCTGGAATGTAAAAATGTTCTGGCATCTTCACCAAATTGGAGTGGCTGGACTCATCAGTGAAAGGGAAGACTTAAATCCTGTGCCCACCAGTAATCAGGCCAAGCAGCATGATCCTGAGGTATCCCGAGGGACATTTCCCTAAATATAGACATTCTAAAACAGAAAACATACCAATCTGTCACAAATATATGAATATGAATACTCTGGATGTGGTTTGAAATATCCCTGCTTTCAATACAGAGGGAAAAAGTGGAAACATATTTTTACAAGTATGAAATGATTTCCTCATTTTCACTGATCGGACAATTTCACATTTGAAATTCTAATTAATTTTTTGTTCTTCTATTCAGGATATCCTCACTGCGCCCTTCTTAGGCTTATGTGTTAGATGTCAAACTGAAGTGCTTCTAAATATTCTATTCTTGAATTATTTTTATTTTCTCCATTTCTAGTACTAGTTCAATCCTTCATGGGTAGTGGTTCAAGAACTTTCTAACCGCTATGGCTACTAAAGTTTATCTCCCATACAATCTGTCATCCAACATGTGACCCTCAGATTTTTTTGCGTCAAATATAAATCTGACCATGCTCTACCCACTTTTAAGATTGTAATAGTTTACTTGTTCTATAGGACAAAGCCAGCTGTATCATCGTAGTAAATATTGTTCTCTCCCAAACTTCCTTCAGTTGATGTAGAACTACTTTCTGTTTTGGGAACAAACCACATCCATGTGTATTTCTTCTGAAGTATGCCTTCTTTTTAGGGTTATTTTCCTTATGCTTCTGGGAAACTGAGGCCTTGATTAAAATGTGTCCTCTCTCGTCAAACAATATTAAGAGGTGCAGATATGGACTTTCACAGCACATTATATCTGGTTTCTTTCAGACTAGAATATGTTTCTAAATTTCCATATTTCCCTTTCCCTGGTAACTTGGACCATAGCTTCTGTGATGCAGGCCTCACATCTTATCCCAGTGATTTGTACAATGTTTGGATCCTGTTATAGTTTTAATAAATATTTGTCAAATTCAAAGATAATATTTACCATGACTACATAATTAAGTCAACTAGAGAAGAAAATAAGATGTTAGGAGAATGGTCTACAAAAGAAAATCCCCCAAAGACTTCAGAAGCAAGAGCACATGTTGCACAAATGGTCTGAATGCATGTACCGCCCATTAAAAAGTTTCAAATTGTACCTAATGATACTCCATTAACAACACCCAAGATGATTTTGAAAACATTAAAGATGTTGGACAGAATTAGACATCTGGCTTGAAATAATTCCAGTGGGATACAGACAGGCAATCTCTTTGAAGTAAAAATGTTTATGCAACACAGAAGAATTATCAAATACTCTACCTACTGCCAGAGAGTGGCTGCAGCCAAATATTAAATAATGTGAAAGAGAAAATGAGGCTGTTATTCTCTCAATGGGATATAAACCGAGAATAGGCCTTGTTTCAGACATGTATTGGGACACAAGCAATACATTCATTCAATAGTATTATCTTTAGTACAAAACAAAATGAGAAAAATGAACAGAAAATATAATTTTGCCTTTCAAAAATTTAACTCAGAATAGTGCCTCTTTATCATTTTTGAGTAGTGCTTTGATTTCAGTCAAGGGGTATATTAAAAAAGTAAGATGTTAATTACTAAGTATGTAACTTTTTCTACTCTTGTTGTTTTTATATTTTTTTCTTTTAAGTAGGCCTTTGTGTATACTTCACATGATTCATTTATTAAAAGACTTAAGACTATGAGCAGAATAAGAATTAATTTTCATGGCGTGGTTTCTCTTATTTGCATACATAATGACACTTATCTTTAGTAAAGAGGCTTTTGAGAGGTAAGTAAGAAGTAGATAATCTATAGAATTCATAAGCACCATCAGGACATCTTTATACTCTGTTGTCCTCCTCTCTCTGCACTGCAGAACTTGGCTCATGATTCCTTTCAAACTACATTATAAACAAGTCAAATTCCATCAGAATATTTACATCAGTGGCTCATTCAACCTCTCTGGCTTGAAAAGGCTTCCTGGGCATTGAAATTATGGCAGGATTATGACTTATTTGATTAATTATATGAATAGTAACCCACCCACTTCTATGTGTTACAAGCCAAGTCCCTTAGGGAATGAAAAGAATAATAGTATTAAGTAATAATACTTAACATTTATTGAGCAATTACCATGTGTTGGTATTTTGTTAAGGAATTTACATGTATTTTCTCACAGAAGCTCCATGATGTGGGAAATATTACCTATATTTTATACATGAGGAAACTCAGTACAGTGTGATTATTTTCCCAAGAGCCATATGAAGTGAAGAAACAAGATATGATCCAGTTCTGGTCCAAGATAGCAACATAGGAAGACCCTGAATTCTCCTCCTCCACAAATACACCAAATCAATACCTATTTTTAGAGTGGTTCCTTCTGAAGAACAACCAAGGACTGACTGAACAGTTTCTGCATAACAAATGATAAGGAGACCACACAGAGAAGAGCAAAAAAGACAGAGACACTGTAACAAGGGAATCCCTACAGCCAACACCACCATTGGAGGGATAGTAATACGAGATTTGTCTACCCGGGGGCACAGAAAAAAAAAAAGTAATGGTTTAGAAGGACAACTAGAATGTAAAGGAACCAGGCCTAGAACACTAACAAGCAGCAGAGAAGTTGCTGGAACTCTCTCCAGGTCATATGGGCTGGCAAACACCACAGTCTACTCCTTCCACCTTGACAGAGCTGATGGGAAAAGGGTCTGGATGTCATAGCTGGCCTGCTGCCTCAGTGAGTCCCGAGACTCCAACCCACACCAGTCTAGGACACCCCGGGACATGGAAAAAAAAAGTTAGTTTATAAGAGCAACTAGAATCAAAAGGAGTCAGCTCTGAACTCTGCCAAATGGCAGGGGAGCTGTTGGAACTTTCTCTGGGTCAGGGGGGCTGGTGAATATCACAGTTTGTTTCCATCCCACCTCAGTAGTATAGATGAGAACAGGATCCAGGCATCCTAGCTGGCCTACCGCTTCAATGAACACCAAGCCCCTAGACTACATTAGCCTAAGCATTCCTACCAAGACAGCCTCAGGGCAGTGCATACTGGGATACCCCTAGTCAGTGCTTACTAGGGTTCCAGGCATAGTGCCAAAGTGACACAGGTGCAAAGTAGCCAGAACACTCTGGTCCACACCACTTTGGCTTCATAGGGCTTGTTAGGGCAACTCCAGCATAGAGTGCTCTAGGACCTTCTGACTCATTCCTGCTTTGGCTCCAGCAACCCTGCCAGAGTACCCCCTGATATAGAGCACCCCAGGATACCCTGGCCCATGCCAGCCTCAGCTTCAGCTACCCTGCTAGGACACTATCTGCCCAGAGAGCCCCCCACCCCTGGACACTCAACCTACCCCAGCCACAGATCCAACCAGAAGTCACCAGGCACACACAATCTATACAGCAAATGACTATACACAAGACAGTTTCTTCAAGTTTAGGAGAAATGGATGTTCTAATTCATAGAAACAAACACAGAAATTCAAATCTAAAGGATGAGACAAAGGACTATGCTTCTACCAAAAGAACAAGATGTTATATACAAACCTAATGATAACCTCAAATCAAAACCCAGTCATAGATATGCAAAAAATAAAGAGAAAGGAATCTCAGTATCTCACCAAAGAAAGCCAGCTTTGATAGAAGAGAGCAAGGGAAGAAAGGAACAGAGAAGAACTACAAATACAACCATAAAATAAGTTTTAAAAAATGACAAATGCATACCTATCAGTAATTATGTCGAAGTGGACTAGACGTTCCAATCGAAAGACACATATGCGATTGGATTAAAAAACAAGACCCATCTATATGCTGCCTACAAGAGACTCTTTTCAAACCCAAAGACACATGCAGATTGAAAGTGAGGGGATGGAGAAACATTTGTCATGCAAATGGATGTGCAAAGAAAGCATGTGTAGCAATACTCATATCAGATAAAATAGACTTTAAAACATAGACTGTAACAAGAGACAAGGAAGGACACTATATAATAATAAAGGGGACAATCCAACAAGAAAATATTACAAATTATAAATATGCAACCAACACAGGAGCACCCAAACACATAAAACAATAACAAACATAAAGGAAGTAATTGATGCTAATACAATAATAGTTGGGGACTTTTAAAACCCCACTTACATCAATGGACAGATCATCCAAACAGAAAATCAACAAGGAAATAGTGATTTTGAATGATACGCTGGACCAGGTGGATTTAACAGATATATTCAGAACACTCCATTCTAAACAGCAGAATATACATTCTTTTCAAGTGCAAATGGAGAATTCTCCAGGACAGATCACATGTTAGGGCACAAAACAAGTCTCAACAAATTTAAAAAGATCAGTCATACCCATGTATCTTTTCTGACCACAACAGTGTAAAACTAAAAATCAACCATAAGAAAAAAATCTGGAAAGAACACATACATGGAGGTTAAATAACATTCTACTCAACAATGAATGGGTCAGCTAAGACATTAAAGGGGAAGTTAAAAAATACATGGAGACAAATCAAAGTGAAAACACAATAGTCCAAAATCTTTGGGATGCAACAAAAGTGGTTCTAAGAGGATATAGCAATACAGGCCTACCTCAACAAGTAAGAAAAATCTCAAACAACCTAACTTCATACCTAAAGAGCTAGAGGAAGAATGAATGAAGCATAAAGCCAGCAAAAGGAAGGAAATAATAAAGATTAGAGCAGAAATAAATGATATAGAAACTTAAAAGTCCCACAATAAACCAGATCAATGAAACCATGAGCTGGTTCTTTGAAAGGATAAAGAGAATTGATAAACCTCTAGCCAGACTCATCAATCAATCAATAAGTAAATAGATAAAGTGGGCTCAAATAAAACCAGAAATGAAAGAGAAATAACAAGTGACACCACAGAACTACAAAGCATTGTAAGAGAATATTAGGAAAAATTATATGCTAACAAATTGGACAACCTAGAAGAAATGGATAAATTCTTAGCAACATGTAACCTACCAAAACCGAAGCAGGAAGAAATAGAAAATTTGTACAGACTAATTACCAGCAATGAAATTAAATCAGTAATCAAAAAACTCCCCACAAACAAAAGTCCAGGACCAAATGGATTTACACATGCCTTCTTCCAAACGTTTATTTATTTTTTTTTAATTTTTTTTCAACGTTTATTTACTTTTGGGACAGAGAGAGACAGAGCATGAACGGGGGAGGGCAGAGAGAGAGGGAGACACAGAATCGGAAACAGGCTCCAGGCTCTGAGCCATCAGCCCAGAGCCTGACGCGGAGCTCGAACTCACGGACCACGAGATCGTGACCTGGCTGAAATCGGACGCTTAACCGACTGCGCCACCCAGGCGCCCATAAACGTTTAGAGTTAATACCTATTCTCCTCAAACTCAAAAAAAAAAAAAAAAAAAAAGAAGGGACAGGAAAACTTCCAAGGTCATTCTATGAGGCCAACATTACCCTAATACCAAAGCCAGATAAAGACACTACAAAAGAAAACTACAGGCTATTACCCTTGATGAACATAGATGCAAAAATTGTCAACAAAATACTAGTAAACCACAGTCAGCTATTCATTAAAAGGATCATTTACCATGATCAAGTGGGATTTATTCTGGGCATGTAGGATGGGTCGATAATCACAAAATGTCAATATGATACAACACATTAACAAAATGAAAGATAAAAATCATATCATCTCAAAAGATGCAGAAAAACTATTGGGCAAATTCAACTCTCAAGAGTTTTTATCTCATGATAAAAAGTATCAACAGATTGAGCTAACATCAATTGTTAGCTTGGAGATTTCCCTCTAAGATCAGGAAAAGGACAAGGATGTCTACTCTCACTACTTTTACTCAACATAATACTGAAAATGTTAGACACAGCATTAGACAAGAAAAATAAATAAAATGCAACTGTATTGTCAAGGAAGAAGTAAACTGTCAGTATTTGAAGATGACATGGTACTATACAGAGAAAACTCTAAAGACTCCACCAAAACACTATTAGAATAAATTCAGTAATGTTATAGGATACAAAATATATAGAAATCATTTAGGTTTCTACACACCAATAATGAAGTAGCAGAAAGAAAGAAAACAATTCCATTTACAATGTACTACAAAGAATAAAATACCTAAGAATAAATATAAAGAGGTGAAAGACCTGTACTCTGAAAACTAGAAAACATGGATGAAATAAATTAAAGACACAAATGGAAAGACTTATCATGTTCATGAATTGGAAGAATTAATATTGTTAAAATGTCCATACTACCTAAAATAATCTACAGGTTGGAGGCAATCTCTATCAAAATACTGACAGCATTTTTCAAAGTGGTAGAACAAATACTAAAATTGGTATGAAACTACAAAAAAACTTCAAATAGCCAAAGCAATCTTGAGAAAAAACAAAGCTGGATTTCAAGATAAACCACAAAACTATAGTCAAAACAATACTGTACTGGCACAAAAATAGACACAAAGATCGATAGAACAGAAAAGAGAATTCAGTAATAAACCTACACTTATATGGTCAATTAAACTATAATAAAGGAGGCATGAATATAAAATGGGAGAAAGATAGTCTCCTCAGTAAGGAGTGCTGGGAAAACTAGACAGTTACCTGCAAAAGAATCAAACTGTACTACTCTCTTATACCATATGCAAACAAAACAAAACAAAAACACCATACCTCAAAATGAATTAAAAACCTAAATGTGAGACGTGAAACCATTAAAATTCTTGAGGAAAATATAAGCATCTCTTATACATCTTAAACATTGGCCTTAGCAACATTTTTCTAGATACGTCTCCTTAGACAAAGAAAACAGAAGTAAAAATAAGCAACTGGGACTACACCAAAATAAAAAGCTTTTCCACAGCAAAGGAAACCATCAACAACACAAAAAGGGAACTACTGGACAGGAGAAGATACTTGTAAATGATATATCAAATAAAAGGTTAATCTCTAAAATATAGAAGGAAATTTTACAAGTCAAAGAACTTATACAACTAAAAAAATACACCAAATAATTTGATGATGAAAACGGGCAGAGGATGTACATAGATATTTTTCAAAGAAGACATACAGAAGGGTAGCAGACACATGAAAAGTTACTCAACATTACTAATCATCAGGGAAAGGCAAATTAAAACCACCATGAGATATGCCCTTACACTTGTCGGAATGATCAGAATCAAAAACAAAACAAAACAAAACAAAACAAAAACAAGAAATACCAAGCATCGAGAAGGGTGTGGAGAAAAAGGAACCATTGAACACTATTAGTAGGAATGTAAATTGGTGCAGTCACTGTGGAAAACAGTTTGGCAGTTTCTAAAAACGTTAAAAATAGAATTGCTGTACGATCCAGTAATTCCATTCCATTGATGAGAATGAAAACACTCACTTGAAAATATATTCGTACCCCTATGCTTATTTTAGAATTATTTACAATAGCTAAAACATGGAAGCAACTCAACTGTCCATCGATAGATGAATGGATAAGGAAGTTGTGTTATATGTACACAAGGGAATATTACTCAGCCATAAAAAGAATGAGATCTTGCTATTTGGGACAAAATGGATGGACCTTGAAAGTATTACACTAAGTGAAATAATTCAGACAGAGAAAGGCAAATACCATATGATTTCACTTATATGTGGCATCTGAAAAACAAGTGAATAAACATAAAAAGCAGAAACAAGTTTATAAATGCAGAGAACAAACTGGTAGGTGCCAGAAGGGTTTGGGGGTAGGGAGATTGGCAAAATGGGTGAAGGGGATTGGAAGGTACAGGCTTTCAGTTACAGAATGTATAAATTGGGGGGATGAAGGGTATAAAATAGTGAACACAGTCAATGGTATTGTTTAAGTGCTGTATGGTGCCAGATGGTAGCTGTACTTGTGAGTGAGCATAGCATAAGGCAGAGTTATCTACTCACCATGTTACACACCTAAAACTAACGTAACCTGTGTGTCAACCTACTTCAGTTTAAAAAAATAGCAACATAATAATAAACACACCAAATATAGCTAAATTTTAAGGAGAAAGCTTAAATAATGTACAAATATACAAAACCAGAGAGTAAAGAGCCAGGGTTAGAACCCATATCGCCCTGAACCCCACATCGAGTGACCTCTTAGCCAACCTATCTCCCTTGATGGATTGACACTCGTACACCAAAAAAGGGTCAGAAACTTCATAATCTCACCTAGTCTCCCCTTTTTCAATCATCATAGTTATATCTCACTTTCTGAAGTCAGTCATGGGCACCCTGGACTGAAGGCTCCACCCAGCCTCTCTCCATATTTTCCTGCTGTATCCTACTGCCACTGATACATCAGATGGCAAGCAAATTATGTGTTTCCATTTGGGCCATTTTAAAGTTTAATCCTATAAACCTAGAATGTATGAGGCTCAAAACTTAAAATGGGAAAGTAGGTCCAATTTGCCCACAATTTTGAACACGTACTTGATTGATAAATTTATAGTTTATTCAGGTATGCTATCTGGCACTATGTAAGTTTCAAAAATTAAGAATATGCTCCCTTGGAGATACTGCCATTTGTAATACTCATTCGCAATTTCTTCAACTTCCACACACAATTTTTGAAATACACATTCTTCCTTGGATTTTTTTCTCTGATCTGCTGATGTCTCTTTGGCTGTGTAAAAAATCTACTTCAAACACTGCTTTATGTTCACAAGTCACTTACAAAGCATTAGTATTTCTTGAAGATTCATTAAGTTGATTTTATTTTCAAGAACCTAATATTTTAAAGGAAAAAAACTGCATGCAAATCATCCTATATCTCAACTAGAATTTCACTTTGACCTTTTTCTAAACCATATGACTTACTAGGTGATTTCACTATTACACTTCTTTGTTTTTGAAACCTGTTGATTAATACTTGATTCAAGAGCTGCTTCATAATACCTGAACTGTTGCTTAGCAAGTAGCTCAGTTCTTTCTAGGTTTTAGGAGGCTGCACATGTTGGAAGGAAAGGATGAAGCCATAGGATGATCTTAAATAAATAAATGGCTTTCAGTTTTCCAAATATTAAGTGATAATAAAACAGTATAAGTCTTTTAGTCCCCAATCTATTGTGATCTGTCATAGAGGAACATTGTTCCTACAAATTAATAATGATATATATGTTTCCTACAAGAGTATTGTTGATTTTATTCTAGTTATGTCTCATTTTATTTTCCTCTAGTAGTATATTTTACATTATGCTGATAAGTTTCTTAATAAAGATTCAACAGTTTTAACTAAGAAACTACATTTTGGAGATTGTCCTACCATTAAAAGGAAGGAAAGAATGATGGGGTACATACTGGCTCTCCATGTATGGCATACGTGTCATCAGTGACTTTTCTAAAATAGAAAAATAAATGATCACAAACTTTTATTTGCAGATCATTGTTTTCATTGTCAAAAACTGTGAGTATTCTAACCATCATACAAAAAGTTCTACAAAACCAGAACTTTTTGGTTATTTGGGTATTTGTATCAGTGTCTTTCCAGAAGGAATGCTTAATTGAAGTATTTGGAAACTTATCTGAATGGATGAAAGCTTGCAAAAAAGAGGAGCTTAGAATGGGTGAACAAGAATGCAAAAGCAGTTTAAGTCATTCAACAAGAATGAAAGAAATTCTAAATGTCATGAGTTTTATATGAATAACCAAACTTTAGCTGTACTTATCACAGTAGTTTGCTAAGTTTCCAAAAGGTCCAAAGCTGAAATATCAAAAGTGAGACTTGATCTTCACAGGGTCTCTTAATTTTGAAACAAGTGATACTAAGAACTCTGTGAGTCTAATATTGAGATTATCTAAAGATTCATTAGACTGACTGCAATATAAAAAAAAATCAATGAAAAACAGTGGACAAATAAGTTTGCATCAATTTCAGGAGTAACAATATTAATTAGAAGCTAATTATGGTAGGAATGCTTAGAATCTGTTTGGTTTTCTTCTTAGAGAAAGGCATACACAAATACATACCCCAGTACGTGTGACCAAGGCATACCTGATAAGATAGGTCTATTTTTTCAAAAGAGCTATTATTCTTTATTTTAACAATACAAATAGAATTTCTGTTCTTCCACGTAATACCTGGGAGATCTTAAACAATTCCTCTCTCCTTCAAGAGATTCAGTTTCCTCATATAAAGTAAATGAGAGTCATAATTAGGTACTCAACCAAAGGGCAAAATGTGGTATAAACAGCTTTCAAACCAACTGGAGATTCACAGTGAGACACATATTTTACACTGAGATCTAGTACATACACAGGAACGTGTGTCTGAACAGAAGATCCTGGAAACTCTATCTACCTTTCTATGTGTAATGCACCCTACTACTTTCTATTTCTTAGTACTAATTTATTTTCATAAAAAATAAAAACTTGTTCCACTTCATGAAATTTATGTTTAAGTCTAATAGGTTACAAACTATAGTTTGAAAAATATTACAGTAGGGGGTTACAGGGACAAGATCTTATGATTTGAGGTGTTCGGTGTATGAGAGCACTCTTACACTTCCATCTAAATGAAATCATTCATTCATTTCAGGCACACTTGGTTGAATTTATTAAAGAACTCAGTACATCAGATAAAATAAGAGAGGAAAAATGATAATTGGTAACCTATTGCTTTGATCTCAATGGTAACAGTTTGATGATTAAATGATAGTATGCCACCATTCCTGTTTTTCTGAGAATTTTAACAGATTACCAGGAAATAGTGTTTTTTTTTATAAACCATAAGTGATAGGAACATTATTATGTATTTGATGAAATTATCGCTTTGGGGTTATTGATTAGCTATCTAAACATACTATACCTTTTCTTTAATATTACAGGTTATTTTATTTCCCCACTATCCTATGGAAAATATTTCCTTCATCCTTCACATACACCTGAAGATGAAATAAGGTTTGCTTTCAAAATGTACTTCATATGCTTGAAATAAGTAATTCCATTTCATGGAGTTATATATTTTTAATGCCTTTTCTACTTTCTGATTTACTTCCATGTCAGGAATGGATCCTGAAACACCCAGTAGGAAAAAGGAGGGAAATGGGTGTCTAATACATACTACTCACTCCTGTACTCCGTAAACAGCTAGATTATAGCTCACAAGACTTCATACTAAGATGTTTCTGATCTGGAACCTCCTAAATTGAAAACATTTTATTCAGTGAAGTTTGTTTCTCCTCAATTTTCCTTAAAGTATTTTTAAAATGTTCATTTTGAGAGGATGCATGTGCACACGTGTGCAAGAGCATAGGGAAGGGGCAGCAAGAGGGAGAGAGAGAACCCCAAGCAGGCTCCACACTGTCAGCAAAGAGCTGGATGCAGGGCTTGAAGTTATGAGCCGTGAGATCATGACCTGAGCCAAAAATCAAGAGTTGGATGCTTAACTGCCTTTAACCACCCATTTGCTCCTCTCCATTAGTTTTTTTTTTTTTTTAAAGACCATCCATGTTTATCTATGTTGGGATTAAGTAAACAAAACCCATATAAAATTAAGACAAACTAGAAAATTAAGAGTACATCTTCTCCCAGTTGCTTAGAACAGAAGAGCACATTAGAAGTCCATGCTGTGAATTCCCACCCATGTGTCAGAAGAATGGAAGACTATGGTTTACCTGTTCTTCAGCTGTCTTCCCACCAGCACAGATTTTGTTCTCCCTGGATGAGAATCGAATACAAATGTGTTTGTAAAAGTTGAAACAATGGATACTCATTAGTAAGCCAAGATGAGCCCAGAGCTCTGATTCTGAAAATCAAAAGCCAAGGCCTACCATCATCAGACTGCACAGAGAATGGGGGGTAATGAGCTAGGCTTACTCACAGACCCCACCAGCCATGCAGGGAGCCCGTCTCTACCTGCACCTCACTTTGACAAAGCTGCTGTGGGGAAGGACACTGACGGAGCTGTGAGCCACGTTCCTCCCTGAAAATCATCTCTCACTGCACAACACCAGCTTCTGTTGCACATCTGTCCCTCCAACCCCATTTCTCCTTCCTGTTCATCTCTTTTCATATATATCCAGTTTAAACTCTTTGTTTTTCATTGTCCTCAAGGTGAAACGGAAGTGGGGAGGTAGGTGAGCAGAGATGGGGAAGTGCGTGTCAAACTTAAGCTCTTAATTTCACATTTTCAAGTTTTAAAAGCTTTTCAGTGATAAAAGATAATTGCCTAGGTCTTAGGTTAAACATACACATAATTATGGTTTCCTTATGGAATCAAAATGCCTGATGAATCAACAAGTGTGGTATCACCACAAGCTGGTGGAACCATAGTAGAGGCCCTCTACCAAAGGTGTTTGCTCAAAATGTTGTTTATAAATACATTTTTATCACAAACGTTAGTGCATTAGACCAGAGTGACCAAACCATACATTGGCATACTACAAGTATGCATGAAAAATTCAGGAAGAATTCTTGTTACTTTTTTTCCATCAGAATTTTGGAGATAGGGGCACTGGCAAGGAAGAGGATATGTAATTTTTTTTTTTCTTCAAGACCTGGTTTCACTGTGTTCTTCTCTGTGAAACTCTTCTTAACAATATGCTGCTGTAGGTAAAGCCATAAGTTTCTCTGTACCTTCCAAATCATGTAGACTATCTTATTTTTTTTTAATTTTTTTAACGTTTTATTTATTTTTGAGACAGGGAGAGACAGAGCATGAACAGGGGAGGGTCAGAGAGAGGGAGACACAGAATCTGAAACAGGCTCCAAGCTCTGAGTGCGGGGCTCGAACTCGCGGACCGTGAGACTATGACCTGAGCCAAAGTCGGCCGCTTAAGTGACTGAGCCACCCAGGCGCCCCTCATGTAGACTATCTTAAATGCGAAATAAATGTCTGCTATATCAGTGAATAGATAAGTGAATGAAAGAAGTTAACGAGAAAATAAAATTAATCAGATCAGGTAGGTATTTCTGTTAATTTAATTTTGTTGACTGTCATTAATACAAACATTTTGTTTTGGCTCAAAATACCCAGAGATAGAATCAAAAGCTTTTGTTTATATTTGAATCAGCTAATACTTAAGTCTTTTGTTTTGTTAGCTTAAACTTGACCTTAGTGTGAAACTTTACCATCACATTCCCTGTAAATACCTTAGATTTCAGTTCACCAAGAGTATTGAGATTTAGCTACAAGAAAGAAAGAAAAGAAAAGGAAGAAAGCAAACAAATAGAAATCCTTTAAGCTTTAGAGCTTCATTTAGAATAATCCTTTTTGGGGCACCTGGGTGGCTCAAAAGGTTGAGCTTCCAACTCTTTATTTCAGCTCAGGTCATGATCCCAGGGTTGTTGGGATGGAGTCCTGCCTCAGGCTCTGTGCTACGCTTGAATCCTGATTGATACACTCTCTCTCTTCCTCTCTCTCTCTCTCTCTCTCTCTCCTGCTGCCCCTCTCCCCCTGCACTCTCTCTCTTTTTTCCTCTCAGATAAAAAATGGAAAAATATTTAAAAAATAGTCCTTTTCTCTAGGAAATTTCATAACTTATCCACAAATCCAACATTCCTTTTGTTTCAGAAAAAAATTAGTAACTGCTCATGCAAATGACTGGATGTGACTAGGATGATAATGGGGCTGGATATTTTTCTCTGTGTTAGTAACTTTTTGAGCGTCTGTCTTTCCTGAATACTAATCAAGGAAAAAAATAGATGGGTATAGATAATATAATACAAATTATATTCAGTCCATGGTTATTCACGGAGGGATATACAAGTCAACCTAAGACCTTCTCCAGTTCTGAGGTTTGGTTCAAGCTCCCCCAACAAGTATGCCAAGAAGTTGTGTGTAAGAACTCTTGTGGTTACTGTTACCCCAGGTTCACAAAGAGATGATTGGTAATGTGTTTTCCTTTACATTTCAGCTCATTTGGGAGTTTATAATGAGCTAAATATATAGTGCAATAGTTAAAGGAGTTTTAGGAAATGACCCTCATTATTAAATGTATCATGCATATAGAAAACTAAATATATATATATATATATATATATATATATATATATATATATATATATATATATATATGCAAAAATGAGCTAGCATGATGAAAAGAAATACTGATGTGTTCTTTGGAAGGATAAAGGAATTTCTTTCTAGAGAAAGCTGACATGCGAAAGAAATTAACTATCCTAAAAATTTTGTCAAAATAGGTCTTTAAATTTCAGTGTTTATTAAAATAAGAAAATGCCAATAATAAAGACTATGATTCTGAATTTACTACTAAGATGAATGTTTTTGTTGTAAAAAATATCACAAACATTTGCAATATTGTGACTATTATCAGAGATATAACAGAATCACTGTGTTGGCATTTGGAGTATGTAGCTTCTAAATGCCCTTTCTTTTTGGAAAACGATTTGTTCACACATTAATTTGGATGATTACATTAAACTGTATAATTGCTATTATACTCTCAAATCAGTTCTAATTATTCCAGTAGTGATTATTAGTAGAAAATTTTCCTTTGTTTACTATGCCCTCTACCACTCCCAAAACAACTTCTAAAACAAATACGAGCCATCCTAAAACATAATGAGGCATTATTCTCAAAGTCTCTTACATCTAGTTCCACTTGTATGACTTCACCAAAACAAATCTCTGAGAAGCCTCACTAATGAGACAATTTAATGGATTCTTTTTAACCCCCATACTTCGTGTCCTTTCTGCAGGATATGAGACATTTGAGGCAGTGGAGTAAGAAAACCCTGTGTCTGGATGTCTTTTCTCTTAGCTTCTGTGCTGTTGTGTTCCCTTCTGTCTACTTCATGACTCTCCTTTCTCACCCACCCTTTCCGTAAACATGTACTAGAATTTGTCATCAGTATTTCCTTTGTCTATAGTTGCTCACCCGGATATCACATCTTTCAATTTCCCACAGTTATGAGGATGAGTCAAAATTTGTTTTATTCATGTCTCAGCATTATTTTAAATCTTAAAAAAAATATTTCCTCATAACCCCACAAATCTACATGCTAAAAATTCAATTTAAAAAAAATTCATGCAGTTTTCTCACCCACGCACTTCTAAACCAACTTCTCTTCCTTGTCTGATGTTATCATAATCTACTACATGTCCCTGAGTCAAAGCTTGAGGTCACTGTTGATTTTGCCACTTAGCTCATGTGTAAGATTTAGTCACTTGCAAGTACTATTGATTTTATAAACTAATATAGTACATTTATTCGGCACCTACTCTATGAGAAATGGCTTTTAGCACTTTGCATATATGATGATTTAAATACTCAAAACATGACAGTGAAGGAGTATCACTGTCCATATTATAAAAATTTGGAAATAAGGGTTCAGTGTGTATAAGTAACTTACCTAGTCAGAAACTAGACAGGACCTGGGGTTCAAACCCAGTTTTTGTTTGTTTTTTTTTACGATAATATCTTGTGTTCTTTCCACCAAACTCTATCACTTTTATTTCCTTAATGTCTCACATCCCTCTTCTCCCCAGTTCTCTTAAATCCGCATCACATGACACTTCCTCTTGCCTGCACTCTGACTCTTACTTCTCATTACTTCTATTTTTCCTAAATGACATCTTTGTCATATGACTCTTCCATAAATTTTAACTATTCCCCCATTGTTTGCAAATTATGTACAGACCCCTTTGACAGGTTATTCAGCTAGAACTCTTTGCTTGTACGCAGCAGAAACTGATTCTGATTAAGTTAGGCAAAACAAAATGAAAAAAACAAAACTTCATAAACACACCACACATGCACGTGCACACACACACATACACGTACACACACAGGCAGTTTATTGGTAGGATACTGAAGAGCTCACTAAAGTAAAGAAGCAGGGCCTTGGGAAGAATAAGAAAGTGGGCAGATTCTGATAGTGGGACTCATGAATCTTTGTGTGAAGGTGCTGTAAACAACAGACTCATCTTCATGTGCCTCCTTGATTAAGTGTCAAATTCCTTAGGGGCAGATGCATTGGCCCATATTGGGTTACATGTCTACCTGGTGGTAGGTGATAGAGGAGGAAGGGTAATAGTGATGATATTGATAATCCCAATTGTAGTAGATGGCAGGAAGAATGGGAGCACCCCTAAAGAAAAGTACTCTATTTCCTAAAGAAGGGAGCAGAGGCACTCATGGGTGTAAAGGACAAGTGTCCATATGCAAGGCCTGTAGGTGCTCCAATGGAACCACAGCCTTTTTCAGCATCATTACCAACTCCCTCTTCCAAGTTATGCAACCCTGAAATCCTCACCATTCTCCATACATGCTATTAGCCTTTTAGGCCCCTGTTTTCTGGAATATTTGCCTTTCCCATGCCTTTAACAAAAGACTTACTATCCTTCTAGGCTCTGTGCAACTGATACTTTGTCATGATTGTTTCAAGATCTTTACTGACAAGTCATTTCCACTTCCTTTTGTTTTTTCTAAGCATTTCCTTTTGCTTATCTTCAACAGCACTTCTCAAAGTCTGCTTTCTATATTTTTTAATGAAATGTAAGTGCTTTGATGGAATGCGTGTTTTACTCATCTCTGCATACTTTCTAAAGTTGAACATGAGTCCCTAATTGCAGTGATTAATAAATATAGGTATAGTTATTTTTCTATGCATTTTTCTTATTGTTGATTCAAAGTACAGGATTTAATCTAATGAAATTATATCAATTATCTCCAAACTTATTGTAATATCCATGATGGGGAATTACACATAGCATTTCAAATTATTAATTTATACATAGTAGATAATGAAAGAATGTGTTGACGCAACCTTGATTTAATAAAGTTTAATAGCAATCTAACAGATTATTTAAAAGAAAAGGATAAAGTTACTGAAAGGGGGAGGGAGAAAAACAGTCCAATAATCACTAGACATTTGTAAAAAATTAATTCTTAGAACACAGCTATGAGATGGGCATTGTTATTTTACACATGAGGAAACTGAGGCTTGGATGGGGTTAATTTCTTAAAGGAGATAAAAGATACAGAAATTGTCACATATTAAAGACTGCTTTTTCCATTAACTGACAACTTTTTACATCTGAAATAATGAACATATATGGTTTTAAAAATATCAAACCAATGGGCTTCCTCATAAAAATGAGCAGTAATTCTGCTCTAACCTTCATTATCTCAGAGGCAGCCACCTATAATCATTTCTTTTTGGACCTACTCTGGTGGTTAACTGCATTTTCTATGTAATATGCATATGTTACACTCTCTTGATGGATTGTAAGGAATAGACAAATAATTTTTTAAAAGGCTAAATTACAGGATATTATAAAAGAAGGATAAGATAAATCCATGTAGCAAATAACCCAATAGAAAAACAAAAACAAAAAACAATTCTTAGAAGAGCAAACACAGTTGTCCACTGAACACAGAAACTATTCTAATCACAACTAGTAATCTAAGAAATCAACATCTATTAGCAAGATTCCATTTTCAACCTAATGGTTCAATCTAATGACTGGTAAAAGGCAAAACCTGTAATAGTGTGAGGATGCAGGGAACTAGAGCCAGGCAGTGTTGGAAGATGTGTAAATAGCACAGCCATTTTGCAGGGCAATTTGGTAGCATCTACTAAAACAAACAGAACCTCTGCACATTCTGTAACCAACATTCCACTGCACTGTATCCTGTGCACAAGCACCTTCACACGTGACCACGGAGAAGCGTATGAGGCTGTTTACTGCAGTGTTATGCTAGGGGATACTGGAAACAACTTCAATACCCATCTTGTACAAGTTGCCTGTTTATATCCTTTGCCATAATTTTAATTGGTTATCTGCATTATTTTATTGATTTACAGGAGCTCTGAATAGATTTTGGATAGTAACTCTTTGCTTCATAAATGTTGCAAATATTTTCACCTAAGTTCCCACTTGTCTAACTTTTCCATGCTTTTTCTCCTTTCAAAATTTTATCTCAATTCTAGTTTAATTGATGAATTTTAGCATTCGCTTTATATATCATTTTTGGAATTGCCTTTTTTACCTCAAAGACTGTGATTTTTCTTACTACCTTCATGGCCTTAATTATTTCGTCTCCCTGGAATTCTTGTTTTCGTGATCTCTTATTATGAAAGGAAAGGAGCTCTGTTTACAGTTCTCCCTTACCTCCCAATAATTTCCTGAAAACAAGTCTTAATTAATATATTTAAACCACAATTTCTTTGACAGAGTTTGTTTGCTCTGGGTCTGCGAACTGCATTCCTTTCTTCTTGTAGTGAGAACAGAAAGTAGACTTCAATGGATTGTTCACTGTCAGCCTCTCCTGCTCCTATGTCCTCTGTGCACTCTGAAGGCTCACTCAGTCCTAGAGCTCCACTGGGCTTATTTTCTCTGCTGGCCTTCCACAGGTTCTAGGATACAGCCTATTCTGCTTTCTATTTTTCTCCTACTATGTGGAAATTAATGTGCTGTCTTACTCCTTTTTAATAGTGATTTACAACATCTACATTCCTTTAGTATCATTGTAATGTGCATTAAGAGAGGAGGGAAATAAATGCATATGTGTGACCTGCTATCTGAGAAAAAATTACCTCACACTGTGTAAAATTATATTGTATTATCTCTTTTTTAAGTTTGTTTTGAGAGAGAGAGAAAGAGAGGGCATGAGCAGGATTGGGGCAGAGAGAAGGAGAGAGAGAGAATCCCAGTGCAGAGCCCGATGTGGGCCCACAAACCATGAGATCATGACCTGAGCCAAAATCAAGAGTCAGATGCTTAACTGGCTGAGCACTCAGGCACCCCAATTACTGTATTATCTTTAAGGTCAAGTGAGTTTACCCTGTGTTCTTACTGGAAAAAAAATTATAAAAGAAGAGATTTATTTATGCATTTAAATAAAATATGTTAAAACTTCACCTATTTGAGCTCTAATTGGTCCTTATTAACAAGATGTATTTTCCTCAATTTTATCATTATATATTTAATCAGGACTCTGCTAGACTTTTTTTTCAAAACCTCTTATCTCTAATTTCTGTTTCCTTAAAATTGACTCAAGCCATAGGGCTTCTAATGGTCAAAATCACATCAACAAAGAAAAATAAACTCAATATAAAGTACTCATAGAAATTATTCAGGCTCTATTTTAGGAACTTGTCTTTTTCATCTTTTCAGATGCATTCCTGCTGTTCCCTCAGCCATCTGCTTCACAAGCTTTCCTCTATACCCTTAATGGGGATGGTGATACCCTGCTGACAGCTAGAACTCTATCATTGTCATCATGTGGGACACTATTCCAATCTAAGGCATCTCAACTGCCAACTACTTTTCTATTGTCTTTCTCTACCAATTCTCATGATTGTGACCAAGGGCATGAGTGAAACCCTGATTGGCACAAGTAGACTGAAGAAGAACAGAGTCCTACACAAAATGCAGCTACCTAGCTTTCAACAGATTTCAAAGCAGTTTGCATTCATATACAACAACACAAACGTCACTGAATGATTCTTACAAAGCTCATCATATCATCTTACAAACTTCTACTTTCCCTTCAAAGAAGGGTACCAGGTCATTTGCTCTTTAGTTTACACATATAGGGAGATATATATATATATACACATACACATACATACACACACACACACACACATATATATGTATGTATGTATGTATGTATATATGTGTGTGTGTGTATATATATATCACAGATATATCACATATCACATATATATCATATATATATATATGGAATGAAAGGAGAGGATGAGAGATTGCATCTAAAATGAGAAGCAGGAGAGCAGAAAGACCTAATTAATCCACATTGTTAGCTAGCATGGAGCAGTCCCTGGTTCCAACTTCAGCATGGACATAGCAATAATAAAACAGAAAGAAGAGAGGGAATTTGTATTGGAGAAAACATAAGAATATAAGGAGAGTTTGTCTTCTCAAGTCAAGATGTGGATGAGGGACACCCACCCCAGAAATATCCCCTTCCTTTTTTTGCTTTTAAAATTTTTCAGTTTTTCTTCCTTGTTCCTCAGGAACTAAATCCCTTTGGTGCTTTCCTCATTTCTCCTGTTTCAGGGAAAAGTGAAATAAACATCTTCACCTTGTGTGTTGGTAATTATTTTGCTTAAAGGAAGATACACTCCAACTTTAAAAGAAAGACATGTTTTGGTAAAATAGAGATCCCAGAAATAAGCACCCACATACATGGTCAAATGACATGGTGCCGAGACTATTCAATAGGGGAAAGACGGTATTTTCAACAAATGATATTGATAAAACTGGATATCAACACAGAAACAAAATTTGGCACTTACTTTATTTATACTATGTATAAAAGTTACCTCAATATGGATCAAAGATCAAAATGTAAGAGCAAAAACTTGAACCCTTAGAAGAAAAAATAAGGGGAGAGCTTTATGGTATTGGACTTGGTAATAATTTCTTGGATATGACAGAAAAAAACACAGGCAGTGAAAGGAAAAGAAAAAAATAGATAAATTGGACTTCATCCAAGTTAAAAGCTTTTTTTTTTTTTTTTTTTTTTTTTTTTTTTTTTTGCATCAAAGGATACTATCTAGAAAGTGAAAAGGCAACTCACAGAATGGGAGGGAATATGTGCAAATTATATTCTGATAAGGGATTAATATCCAAAATATAAGGAACTTGTACAACCTAACGACAAAAAACAAACAACTCAATATAAAACATAGGTAAAGAAATAGGTGATTCTCTAAAGAAGATATACAAAGTGCCAATAAGCAAGTAAAAAGGTGTTCAACATCACTAATCATTATAAAATGCAAATTGAATTTACAAGGAGATATTACTTCATGCCCATTAGGATGGCTATTATGGAAAAAAATGTATTGGTGAGGATATGGACAAATTTGATCCTTTGTGCGTTGCTGGTGGGAAGGAAAATGGTGAAGCTGCTTTGAGAACCATTGTGACAATTGCTAAAAAAATTAAACATGGAATTACGATATGATCCACGATTCCACTTGTGAATGTTACTCAAAAGAAGCAAAAGCAGGGGCTCAGATATTTGTGCACCCATGTTCACAGCAGCATTGTACACAATAGTCAAAAGGTAAGGGTAACCCAGGTGTGCACTGATGACTGAATTGATTGTTGCATAACAATATGGATGTGCTTAATACCACTGAATATACTTTATGTTATATATACTTTGCTACATAAAAAAAAGTATATATGAAAAAAAACCCACATAGTTTTGAAATGGCACATATATTCATTTTAACCTAGATAATGGGAAGACAACAATGCTTAGTTCACCAAAGGCAATTTAGTAATGAGTTACAAGGAAGGACAATTGGGGCCTTCGCATACAATCATTCAAATATACTTATGTATACCAGTCACATTCCAGGGACAGTGTTATGGCAAATCAGATAATGTCCCTGCTCTGACTTGTAATTCAGGAGGACAGAGAAAATTAATCAAATAGTGACAAAAAAATCAATTTATAAATATGTAAAATGTAAATGTATTTGTATTGAACAAGCATTAAACTCTTTATTTTTCCCCCAAAATTTCCTTTTAAAACCACTTTCTTGATATTCTTCCTTAATGCTGATTGTAATCTCTGGCAGGATTCAGAGGATTTTTTTTAGTCAATTACATGAATAAACATATAGCCTTTGTGTACGTAATAAAAACTTGAGTCTAGGTTATCAAAAGCTTTTTTTTTTAATCATACCATTTAAATATTCTCTCCCCTAACTCAGGCCTTATTATCCTTAAAGGACTACAGGGAGTAATAGAGATATTATAGATTTCTTCTCTCCTCCTTGCTTTGCCTCCTCTCCAATTAGGCAACTCCAATTTGGGAACTTGTAGAGTTGGTAGGTCAGTAAAAGAAGATAAATAGAGGAGCAAATCCTCATTAGGCTGGCATAAATCTCTACTCTTTCCCAAATTCTACCCTCCACCAAGCTTTTGCATCCAGTGACACTTCAAGGTACTTTCTGCTGAGGTCACCTCTTCCTGTCTTTTGCGATAGTGCAAACTAATAGCACTGCAGCCTTCTCGTGTGTGTGTGTGTGTGTGTGTGTGTGTGTGTGTGTGCATGTGTTTCTCATTCTCTCTCTTTCCTCAGGTCAAGGTATAGCATCTCAAGAACCCAATTACACCTCATGTTGTTGAAAACCACAGCACATGGACAACTTTTTCCAAATAATCTAATGAACTCAAAATAATCTCCAAACTGACTTTTTCTGTTATATCTTATAGGCAGATGATGTTCTAATGTTGGCAGAGGTAGCTTTGTAATGCCTTTCTTGAGAGTTTTATATAAGTAGGTTTATTAGTCTGCCAGGGCTGCTATAAAAAAAGACCATAGACTAAGTGGTCTTAACAATAGAAATTTATTTCTCAAATTTCTGGGGGCTGTTAAGTCCAAGGTCAAGGTGTTGATTAATTTGGACAGCTGACTTCTGACTTTGTTCTTACATAATGGAAAGAGAAGGAGGGAGAGAGGGAGGGAGGAGGAGGGAAAGAGAGAGAGAGCAAGCGAGTGAGCTTGGTGTCTTCTCTTCTTATGAGGGCACCAACCCTATCTGATTAGGGCCCCATCCTTATGATCTCATTTAATCTTTCACTTACTCATTGGCCCTATCTCCAAATACAGGCACATTGGGAGTTAGGGCTTCAATATATTATTTTTGCAGGGAACACAAATATTTGGCTCATAACAGTACATAACCTTATATTCCCATTTACCTGGGGTAGACTAAGTTCACATCTATGGTCAAAGCTTAGTTTTTAATAGAATTCCAGTTTATTCACAAAATAGTGCCAGTTTAGATGATAAATAAGAAAGCCATCTCTTGTGTAAATATTCTAGCACTTTATTTTATTCAATCATGAGAATAAAGGAAGTCCTGCCATTTGGGACAACATGGATGGATCTTAAGGACATTATGCCAAGTGAAAAAAAGTCAAACAAAGACAAACACTTTATGTTCTCACTTATTTGTGGAATATAAAAAAGTCCTAACTCCTAGAAATAGAGATTACAGTGTTGGTTGCCACAGACTAGGGGGTAGGGAAATTAGGGAGATATTAATCAAAAGATACAGACTTGGGGCGCCTAGGTGGCTCAGTAGATTAAGCATCTGACTTTGGCTCAGGTCATGATCTCACCGTTGTGAGTTTGAACCCTACCTGGAGCCTCCTTTGATTCTGTGTCTCCCTCTCTGCACCAACCCCCCCATCCCCCACCCACTCAGGTACTCATTCACTCTCGCACGCGCGATCTGTCTCAAAAATAAACTTTTTTTTTTTTTAAAGTACAGACTTTCAGTTATAAGATGAATAAGGTAAAAGTATCTAGTGTACATCATGGTGTCTATAATTAGCAATACTGCATTATAAAATTGAAAGTTGCTAAGAGAGTAGATTTTAAATGTTATCACAACACACACAAAAAAGGTAATTATGTGAGGGGATGGAGGTATTAACTAATCTTAGTCTGGTAGTATTTTAAAATATATATGTGTATCAATTAATCTCATTGTACACCAAAATGTACATGTTATACGTCAGTACTATCTCAATAAACCTGGAAAAAGTTACTTAAAGAGGAGTCTGCCCTAATACTGCAATGATTCCCCCCATTATAGCCTTAGAAGAATTTCAGCACCTTGGACAGTTGCAGGATAACTCCCATCCTATTTTCTAACCAAAAGTGCTGAGAAACTGAGGGTTATATTGAGAGAAACAATTAACTCAATTTATCCAATTTCATGGAATCATTTGATTTTTATAGATTGTCAAATTGTCTACTATATTTAATAAAATACATTGATTATAAAATTTTACATTTTTTGTTAAAATATTTTAAACATGCTATTTCACAAACAAAAAGATAATGCTAAAAGTACACTGTTCAGATAACCATTATCATAGGTGAATAAACAAATAAGGCTACTAAGCTATTTCTCTGGTACCACTAATAACCTAGTAGCCATGTCTCCAGATTATAGGCCCAGTGATTTGGAGAAAGCAGCCTTTTAAGTTCCTAGTTGTAAACTGATGGTTATTTTCATATATGTGGGAATTTCTTATTTCAGGTTAATTTTAGGGTCTCAGAGCATGGTGGAGAGAATATTGGCTTTGAGATTTAGTAGGCATAGGTTTTAGGTTTAGGCATAGGATTGGAGTAGTATTTTAATTCTCTGGCTCTTAGTCTCTTTGAGACTGTACAACTAGATAACCTGAGAGGTATAACTAGGTGATCTCAAAGTTCCAATAAATGTGTAATTCATCATAAAGAAGTCACATGTGCCTATCAGGACTTTCTTGTCACTATGCTGTTCAGCATCTTCTCTAAAAGCAGGGCAAGATACTCTGTCAACTAAAGGCTTTTCTCAGTTCTTGCAATCATAACAGCCGATCCTTGTGGGAGGCAGTGGTGAGCTATGGATTCATTTCCCCTGTGACAAGAACAATATTATAAAAAGCTTTCTTGCAGCTTGGCATGCCTGTTATAAGCAGTGGCAAGCATTTTAACCATGCTACTACTAGAGGTTTTCATTACCTTAAGTGACATCTTACATCACTAGTGCCAGCATAGCTTGTCACCAAGTACTACAGAACCATATCTGCCTCCCCCTAGATCTATCCTACTAGCACAGGCAATTTTGCTTTCTGATGAGGCTTATTGTAGGCTGCAGAAAACCACAGTGTCTTACTCCATGGTTATACAAATAACCTCCTCAATCAAAGCAGACAGATTCAGGTAGCAGCATTCACTGCCTCCTGATAGAGCAAAAGTTTTCAATCTGATGAGCTGGGAATGTTCGATTAGCATTATAAAAAAAAACAGATGTGCTAAAAATGTCCATAAATGCCTTGCACATAGATTGATGCGTTACCTCTTATAAATGCCCTTGTCCAAGTAAACATTATCAGGTCAAGGGAAAATAGTCATCATCTTTTAATAATCTTATTTTGAATTTATGTTACAAGTATCAAGGACAAAATAAATTACAGATCATAAGCAAAAGGAAGCTAAAAGATCACGTGTAGTGTGATGTCCTTAAACAGTTCTTGTACTTCAAGCAGAAAATTCTGGTTGTGACCCTCCATGTTCCTCTTCTTGTCTGGACATAAACAAGCTACCTAACCTCCATAGCCTGCTATTGCCAGATATGATATTGGGTTGAATATACACTTTTCTAAGATGACTTCTGATCTGATAGCCCTTGATTTTAGTGCTCAGAATGAGATAGCACTTTTCTCAGAACTTCAAGGCTTTCCCCATACCACCCCAGCACTACTAGCTTTGAACTTCACTATCCCTAAAACACTCCAGACCTTATAGGTCTTGGCAAACTAAGACACATGCATTTTAAATATCTTCCCATGATGTATAAGAATAAAATGTACTGGCAAAGAATTTGGATTTCTACTAGCAGAGTTTAGGCAAACACAGAAATAAAAATATTTTTGTGTGTTTTAGCTCATATTACTATAGCCCCCAATTTTATATAATAGAGGTACCTACAAGTTGAGAATTGTATCCTTTCTTCATTTAATTGTCCTATCACTTTATGCTCTTTTATAATGTAACTGGATACTGGCAATCATTATACTTATTATATAAATTTATATTTAGTAACATGAAAAGAATTTGTGGTCTGTCAATGTTAAAAAGCATTACAAAAAGAATTTAGTAATTTTGTAGACTGATGTTTATTTTCATATATATGGGAATTTCTTATTTCAGGTTAATTTTAGGGTCTCAGAGCATGGTGGAGAGAATATTGGCTTTGAGTAACCCCATTATACTTATATTTTCATATATATAATAAATAACTATATATGCATACATAACTGTTTGGAAAAGTATTCTGTGATTCTATGTTATAGGATCATAACTGCTTTTTCACTTTTCACTATAATTTGAACTTATTATAATGTACATGCATTACTTTCATAAAAAATAAAACCACAATGATACAGAAAAATAAATCTTTCAAATCAAAGTCCAAATTGATTCCAAATATGCTTTTCCTAAACCTTAGTAATTATTATAGCCAGACTTATAAATATGTATACAGATTGTAATTATTCTTTCTTATATTTGTGGCACATTTTTCATTTTAGGCAAGAATATTTTATATACAAATTGAGGTGTATGTGTATAAATAATGTTTTCATTTTAAAATTCAACCAAACTGAATAGTTTAATTTTAGCATTTACCTGTGAACCTCTCATCTAGTTTGTTAACAGATACCCAATGCATGATTTTGAATGAATAACCGATTTTAAAATGATTTAATTGCAGCAGATAATTTGAAGATAAGGCATGTTTAACCATCAGGAAACGTGGAAAATTAAGTGTTAGCCCCTCTTTCATAGATGATGAAAATGAGATACAGCTTCAAGTTGCTAAAAGTCTCTGAGTGCCTACTGTTTTTTTCTCAATTTTTTTTATTTTAAAGGACTTTAATGATGAGTCTAGGATTGAAGAGTGATCTCTGTTCACAGACTTAACCTACATGACTACTGCAAACAGTCTGAGATGTTTTTATTATATTTTATTAAATAAATTCATATTATAAAATATTTTCTATAAAATAAGTTTAAATACATATAATTTTTTTTACATAAAATAAATCCAGTAATCCTATCATGTGGAGAAAATCATCGATAGCATTTGGTTTACATCATTTATATTCTTTTAGCCTTTTGTGTGTTTGTGTATACATACATTTTTTAAATCAAGAAATTATACTGTACTATCTGCCTTATAATGTATCTATTTTACTTATGGAAAACATATGAGCTTCCTTGAAACATGTTAAATATTTTCTTCTATTTAAATAGGTGATAATTTATTTCATGGACGTGCTTTTATTTATTGAAACTTCTATGAAATTTCCTCCAAATTTTGGAATGCTAATTTTTTTTTTTTTGATCTGTAATTGTGGTCTCTCAGGATGGTTTATCAACTAATGCCTTTTCTAAATTACAGAATGCTTCTAGATTCCATGTGTCTTCATTGGTTTAGGCTACTGTAACAAAATATCATAGAATGAGTGGATTATAAACAATAAACATTGGTTTCTCACAGTTCTGGAAGCTGGGAGACCTAGGATCAAGGCATTGGCAGATTCAGTGTTTGGTGAGTGCTTCCTCATCCACAGAGAGCTGTCTTTTTGCTATCCTAACATGGTAGAAAAAAGAAAGGATCTCTCTGAAGTCTCTTTTATAATTGCACTATTCCTGTTTATGAAGGCTGTCTTCATGACCTAATCACCTCCCAAAGGCCCCATCTCCTAATACCCTTACTTTAAGTGTTAGGATTTCAACATCAATTTTGAGAGGATACAAACATTTAAACCATAGCACCACATATTGAAAATTTTCTAAATCCAGAGAAAACAACAATAACCAAATAGTACAATGCTATCAATGATTGTGATAGCATTTTAACAGAGATGAAGGAAGTTATACCTGTGAGTGCTTTGCCATCATACAGCCATCTAGATTGGACTGTTGTCCACCTTGCTAAGCTGTAGTCTCATTGCTGCTCAAAGATGCTTCAGCCAAAATGGCAAATTCAGCTTTTCTACATTTGGACATTTTCCTCATGCAGCATTCTCAGATTGGAAGTTTCTGTTGAACATCTTCAAAAGCTGAAATGCTTCTCATTCTTGAAGTCCAAAATTTTATGAAATTTTAAAATTATCTCTAATTCTCTGAGATAATTTTTATATTTATCTAATTTATATGGATCTTTCACGAGTTTTACACAATTAAAATATTACTAAAGGGCTTCTAACCCAGTAACAGATTTATATGAGTATATCCATAACTTTTGACTTAAAATTTCTGAATCCAGAAACTTGCTTGTCAATAAACAGACTTCCTAAAAATACCTTCTGATAGCCTTATTTTTTTAAACCTTATATTCTTTTTTTTAATGTTTATTTTTGACAGAGAGAGAGACAGAGCATGAATGGGGGAGGGGCAGAGAGAGGGGGAAACACAGAATCTGAATCAGCTCCAGGCCCAGATGCAGGACTCGAACCCATGAACTGTGAGATCATGACCGAAGCCGAAGTTGGATACTTAACCAACTGAGCCACCCAGACATCCCAAACATTATATTCTGTGAAAAAGTTTCTAACTTTAAAGATTTAATTCATATGCAAGGATATTTAAGTTTGGGCACTGTATTTTCACTACTAAAAATAAGATTATCTTCAGTGTTGAAGAAGGCAGGTGAGGCAAAGCTTTATCATTCCCCCCTTGGTTTCATGCAGGTCACAATCCCTTTACTGGTAATACTTTTTTGGATGGAAGGAGCACAGACTCCAAATAAGTCTGAAATCAATGGTATGTACCCCTATACAAGATTCTGCTTAAGTCTCATTCTGGTACTCTAATCTGCTGTATAATCTTAATTCATTCTCTAAAATAACCATCTTGCATTTGGAAAGACAACAGGATATTGACACTAAGCCACTGCACAGCTGTGGAGAGGATTAGGTATGAGAGTATTAGAAGATGTACCACACCTACAGAACATCTTCCCACCTACAGATTCAGCTATCAGGAGGCAATCCATTGGCAAGGAAGAGGTGGGCAGAAAGAGGGAGCTAGTTGCAGCTGACTTTGACATGTGGTTAATTATTTACACTTTAAAATAGCTTAGAAGCCACTTTTTTTTTTTCTCTCCCTCTTACAAACCTCAACTAACGGAGTCAGGTGTTTGGGCAATGTGAATTGTCAGGTCAACTGCCCATCTTGACCTCCTTGCTTCAGTAGCAGCACCTTTTTTAAGCCCAATGCGTGTGAGTTGAAAGAAAAATACCTTAAATGGGCTACGTTCCCACAGTCAAAGCAAAGCTGGGAATGGAAGCAATTATCCAGACCATTTAGGGAAAGAGAGGTAAAGGTTTCTGGACATATCAGCCAAATAGAAAATTAACGCATGAAAAATGGAAAGCACCAATTCTCATCACAATTCAGCTCTTGCTTTGCAGAAGGTTTGTACAAATGATGTCCCTGAGTATAAATGGTGAAGAGCTAGAAGGTACCTAAATGCCACTCGTTTATCCTGCTTGATTCAAACCTACCAGCCTCAAACTTTTTGCCCCAGTCAACTCTCAACCTCTGCTTTGCCTCTAAGAATGCCAAGAGCCACAAAACTCTCAACCACTATCTAGTGCAGTGTTTCAGAAATCTATTCTTGTAGAAAATCGGCAGGTGGTTTGTGTTCCTTTCTGTCATTCCTCCAGGTTCCTCTCCCTTTGTCTCCTTTCTCACCCATTTCTAAGCACCCAGTGGTACTTGCCCCTCCCTAGCCTCCCAAGACTTGGTTTTGCCTGCATGTCTAGGTCTGTGAATTATGGTATATACTTGGTTTGTCATGACACACAATTCACTGCCACATTAAAAAAAAAAAAAGGAAGGATGTTTATCTTGTAGCTTGCATTAAATGTGATGTTAATACATTAATGGGTTAAGTCATTATCTACAGTTTTGCTCTTTACATTTTAATTGGGATTAAGCTGCAACTGGGACTGGTATCTTCTAAAACCACTGGAGTTACAATACCATGGTAATTTCAGGCACTGTGGATGGATAATGAGGGACAATTGTGGAGCAGGTGGACCTCTTATTGCCTATAAAACACACCTCCTGTGATGCCATGCATAAAGTTGGATGGCTGTTAAATTCAGCCAGTGTTTTATGTTTTCCTATTTTACTCTGGGTTGAAATACACTGTCATTATTATGTCAGCCACCTTCTTTATACCGTCCTCACCTCTCCTGCCTTTATTAATCACTTCAATGTTGCTCCTGTAAAAGTCTAGAAGAGTATTCCTTTTTGCTCCCGCTACATTTAAATTTCCAAACTTTTTATCCCTTCTTATGCCTGCCCAAACAAAAGTGTGATCAGAGAAAGTCTTTTCAATTCTCCTGCTCATAGGGAATAGGAAACAGAAAATGGCACCACCAATGGCCATCTGGTGGCCCTACCCTAGTGACACTGACTTGTTTTAACAAATGTCATGAGAGCAGATTTAGAAGAAAAAGAACTTAAGGTTTCCTTTAAAATAGATCTAGGTTTGTTTTAGTTCTGTCCTTTACTAATCATGAGAACTTGTATCAGGATGCCTGATCTGTACAGACTTTTATTTCATCTCTAATGTGGAAGCAATATTATTTATCTCAAAATGTTACTGCTGGGATTTAACATATGTATACGAAATGCATAAGACTGCAAAATATGCTACAGGTCAGTGAATGGTAGCTTAGTCGTAGTATTGGTAGAGCACTGTTGCAGGAGTTAAAGAGATGAATTTGGTACACGGACTTTCTCTCTAGTGGCTAGTGGTGAGTTAACTTGAATATCATGTCCAATCTGAAGTTATAGACTGAATTGTTATCCTCCAAATTCAGATGTTTGAAGCCCTAACTCCCAATGTAACTGTATTTGAAAACAGGGCTTGTAAGGAAGTAATTAAGATTAAATGAGGTCATAAGGGTGGGACCTTAATCCAATAGGACTGATGTCCTTATAAGAAGAGGAGGCACCAGGAGTGTGTACGCACAGAGGAAAGGCCGTGTGAGGACACAGGGAGAAGACAGCTTTCTGGGAGGGGCCTCAAGAGAAACCAACCCACCAGCTCCTTGATCTTGAACTTCCAGCCCCCAAAACTGTGAGAAAACCAATTCCTGTTGTTTAAGTCACCCAGGCTGTGGTATTTTGTTAAGGCAGCCCCTGCTGACTACTATGCCTGACATCAGTTAGCTGCTTTGGGAGTTCAGATAAGAGAGAGAGGTTTTCTGTTTGTTTCTCAATGAAGAAAGCAGAGAAGTCTACATGGAGGGAAGCCTTGGAGGACAGGGGGGTTGTTGAACAAAGGGAGACAGGGACACAGGCAAATACAGTGACGAGTCTGCAAGCCCAGTTGGGGGAGATTGGAAACCTAGGGGCAGAACACAGGGACAGCAATGTAGCTCGGGGATTCCCTCAGACAGAATATTATTTCTTCACTCTGGAAGTTAAGCACATAGAAAATACATGTGACTATATATACATAAATATGACTTTTTTGGCATTTAAATAATCATAATGTATACCTTGATAGCCAATTACCTCTTTTCAAGAAAGGTCTGAAGCTATTGTTTTGCACAGTAACATGATCCATGACATCCACCAAGTTAGTCTTCTATACATGAAGGGCATGTTTTGAATAAGAGAATTAGGTATCTTTCGAAAACACCTTCTTTTCCAACCAAGGAAATAACAGAACCCATGCTGTTGTGATACATAAAAGTTTTTGAATACAACAGTTTGGAATGAATTCCGGGCTCCTCAATTTATAAGCTGTTTGCCTTTGATGAAATCCTTAATTGTTGTAAACCTCAGTTTCCTCGGCAATAAGCTTAATAGTTACTCCTACATCCTACTTCAGGGGCTAAGTTGTGAGAATGTAAAAGAGGTGTGCAGTTAGTACAAGCAATAATAACCCCTGTTTTAAATATTATGCTCTAAAAAGAGGTTAGGGAGGGAGAGAGCCAAGGCATGGGAGACTCTTAAAAACTGAGAACAAACTGAGGGTTGATGGGGGGTGGGTGGGTGATGGGTATTGAGGAGAGCACATTTTGGGATGAGCACTGGGTGTTGTATGGAAACCAATTTGACAATAAATTTCATATTAAAACAAAAATAAATAAATATTATGCTCTAGTACTTATCAGGAAACAAGATTGTAGCAGCCATCAAAGAAAAGGGGTGGGGGTGTGATGTGATGGAAACCACTTGCTCACCTCCCACTTCTATCTCATACTGCATTCACGTTAATATTTTTTGTTCCTGGAATAAACATTAGACACTTACCCTCTGGGCAAAAGCAGTGATGGTTCTAGGAGCATTTGGGGAAAATAGAAATACTTATTATGTACTAAGTTGTTGGCAGTCTTTACTCTACAAACAGATCATGTTCTTCCTCAGCCAGCTAAAAGAGGACTCTAAGGTAAAATATACTTTGATGAGGTTTAGGATGAAGACATTTGTCATGCACTCAGGAGAGCAGATCCAGGTGAAAGGGTTTGGAGAGGAGTGTTGGGCAGCCCTGGGCAGCTGTCAGTCCCAGGAAGATGGGGTAATCAACAAGAGAGGGGATGCAGATTTTGGTGGCTCATGCATCCTGTCAACAAAATATACCTATTTTGTTTTATTAAAGTTTGTAACAGGCTCTTTATGGTGTAGTATATCCCATCTGCCCCCACCTGTCATCATTTCTGGGAAAACCAGACCAAACCTCCCTATAACTTTGCATATAGAGTTCTACAGGTTCATGCGTTACCTGTCATCAGTTCTAGAAGAGGAAATACCTTAAGACTTTAATCTCTTAAAAAATATTGCTAATGTTATTTATGTTTTTAAATACCAATGAAGGGCTGGAATTTTCCATCAATTTATTTGGGGGGGGTATGTATTACATATCGTGTGCGAACATGTTTTCAGAGCTTCACAGATATTAACTGATTTAATCCTTATCACAACTTTGTGATGTAGAAACTATTATTTATATCTCTCAAAGAAACTGAGACACAGTTAAGTATATGTAAGTCCACAAAGCAGATACATGATGGAGAATGGCAAGGAAACTTGCTATCTTAATTATTATCTTAATCATTAAAACCTCTATCAGCAAATAATACCAGATATAATAATAAAATGCTTGGCCTTCCTCTCCACTGTTTTTTTTTTTTTTAATCTATTTGGATCTCAGTGACAAAGTTCATGGCATCATGTTAGTAAAATACAGTACTTTCAGGTTAGCTAGTCTGTTTTGGTCCTAGTCACTACTTTGGTTACACTAATATAGCACAGTAAAGAGAAGCTGGGTGCTAATATTAATCCAGAACTGATGTTATTTGTAAATGGATAATCTGAGTATCTCAAACAGTTGCATTTCCTAAGCTCCTCAATCTATCATAGTTTTTCTACAAACAAAATATAAATAGAGGTAAAATTTATTGCCAAAAATCCCAAGAATGTAATATTTTTTTAAAGAAGAACCCCAAACTTTTCTTTTTCTAGAAGTGAAATGTTTTTTTCCAAAAAAAAAAAAGAGAAACGTTTATGGTATGAAAGGATGTACTCCATATACACATACTCATACAAAAATACATACGCCATATATATTTATAATAAACATAGACTCTATAGATATATCTATACTCTTATTTTTAAAAGTTATTTTGTATTATCTCTCTAAAAAGCATACATGGCCTAAAAACTCAAGTCGGTGATCTAAGGTTGTGATGGTGGTCTTCATCCAAAAGGTGCTATTGCTTGCTTTCTCTCTAAAGTACCTTGCTATGTTTCATTGATCTGGGATGAGCCTTGATTACATGTCAGTCACATGGGCTTTTTCTCTGTTAATGCTATTTCTTAGTCTTTTCTAGATTTTGTAAAAAAACTACCACAGATTGGGTGGTTTATAAACAACAGAAATTTATTTTTACAATTCTGGAGGCTGGAAGTCCAAGATCAAGTCACCACCATCTTTGTGTTCTGGTGAGAATCTATTCTCCAGTTTGTAACATGTGCCTTCTTGCTGTATCCTCACATAGTGGAAGGGGTGAGGGAGGTTTCTGGGGTCTGTTTCAAAAAGGCACTCATTCCATTCATGTGGGCTACACCCTCATGACCAAAGCACCTCCCAAAGACCCCACCCTCCTAATACCATCACACTGGACATTAGGGTTTCAATATATAAACTTTGCAGGGACACAGACCTTCAGAATGTAGCATCTGATAACAGATTTCTTCATGAAAAAGTGGAGATGGGAGAGAGAAAGGCTGTCAGAGGCCTTGGTTTAAAAACCTCTCTCACTGATGCCTTGGATTCCTTCACATTCTATTTCTATATCCTTATTAGCATAGATAGTAGAGCATGGTAGGTAAGAATACAGCACTGGACCCAGCTGGCCTAGATCTGAGAGAAGTCCTTGGGCCAACTTGGCCAAGTGATCCAACTTTCAGTGCTTCAGTGTTTTTATCTGTAACATGTAAATAATATTAATAATTAATAACAATAATTATAATATATATCATATATTAATCTGTAATATATATAATTTTATTATTATTCCTGCCTCAATAGTGGTTGAGAATCATATGAATACATATTTTTATATATGTATGTAAATTATATATATGTGTGTGATACATATTATATACACTTACAGTAAAATATATATGCACATGTGTACATTTGTATATATACTCTTTAAGATATATACATATATCTTAAAGAATGTCTTGCACATATACATGTAAGTACTAAGTAAGTGTCTGCTATTATTATTAGTTCACTATCCCTCACTGTCAATGAGCTCATGATACAAATAGAGAGAGATAGGGAACATATTGCATAGTGATGTATAGATTCTGAAGTAAAATTGCCTTGGGCAATTTATTTAACCTTTACAAGACTTTTCTACCTCACCTGTGAAACTGAGAAAATACTATTTTCAAGGCCATGACAAAGATTAAGTGATCTAATACTTATAAATTATCTGACATAATACTTGGCATATACCAAGAGCTCAATAACTATGTTTATTTTATCATTATTAATGTTATTATTAAACCAATTTCAGTAAGTATTTGACCTGTTATTAGTAGTATTAGTCTTTTTTTCTTTAATGTTTATTTTTTAGAGAGAGACAGAGACAGAGAGCGAGTGGGGGAGGGTCAGGGAGAGAGGGAGACACAGAATCTGAAGCAGGCTCCTGGCTCTGAGCCATCCGCACAGAGCCGGGATGTGGGGCTCAAACCCATAAACCACAAGATCATGACCTAAGCCGAAGTCAGATGCTTAACCCACTGAGCCACCCAGGCGCCCCAGTATTAGTCTTAGTTGTAGTATTAAATCAAACACACATGGAACTTTTTCTGATACAGGATATATGTGCCTATATTGCATATTGTGTGTGGCTTAAAGCTGCCATTGCAGTTTGAAGCATGGCCACTAAACACCCTGATAATAAGAATTTAGACATTTCCCTACAAAATTCCTCTTTAATTATTTTCTGCAATGTTTTTGTTTTTCTTTGGAAATCCTAGGCTTCTGCCTTGCACTGTGCCTCTTCTGGAGTTGGGCACACATTATTAGTACAATCAAGTTTCTGTGTAGTAACAGAAGAGAGCAGTTCTCCAGAAGAGGACTTCAAATTAATTTCCAAGCAGCAAGGCTGCTACTGCACAGTCCATCATTGTCAGACACTCCATTCATCCTACGTGACCAGGAATAGCAACGAATGTTTCGAGCAGAAACACTGCCTGCCAAGTCCCATATCTTTAAAAATGGACTCTAAACAGACACCTCATAATGAGCCTGGCCTCATCTCTGATCTCATGAAATAATCTATTAGTCGGCCATCAGGTTGTTCATTAACTTGTTCCTTCCTCACACCTTTGTTGGATTTAATAAGAAATTTGCTTTCTTTAATTCCCTGTTAAAAATAAATCAGTTACATTTCTCGGAGTTGTTCTTTTAAAGGACTCTGATCTCATCTCTGTCAACTTTTGTACAGTCCAGTGATCCAGTAGTGGAGTGATGCTAAACCTTCCTAACATACAGTAGGATACGTGACCTGTGTCTATACTTTGATTTCACACAGGAGGAATATGTTGCATGTGGCTCATTTTTCCAAACAGTAACGCTTCAAATACCATTTGGTCTGTAGATTTTTATTGTTTTTTAATTGAAAAACACTGTATGAATTTGCCCAGAAAGAATGTGTGGTACTCATCTTCCACACTCAATGTGGCCTGATTCTTGATATTTTATCATATATTCTATCATTCCCCCTCACCATTTTGAATATATATATCATCTAAAAACTAGTTTGCTAGAGCAGAACAAGGTATGAGACTATTAAATTCACGTTTCACTTAAAATTGAGCCCCACCTTCATTTTGCTCATTAACCTTCCAAAGCCCCAATTTTCACATCAGTAAAAAATAATATTACCTACCCCACAGAGTTGCTGTTAGGATATAGTAAACAATCCCTGTTAAGTATGTTGCAGAGTTCCACACATACGGGAGGGGCCCAGGACACATTTTCTATCAGGTTTGTTATTATTATCTTAGAAATGTGAAGTGAGATCCCTATACAAAGGATTATGATGGTTCTTCAGAGAATGAGAGCCAGAAAAGTAAACACAACATTGTTTCCCCAGGAAGTATGTTTAACATAGGGTTATAAGTTAATAAACACACACAGGCTTTTGAACTTGCTCCACAGACCCAGGATAGACTTTTAGGCCTGAGGTTGTGCTGACCATAGTGGGAATAACAAATATTGGGTATCCTTAGTGGGGAATCACAGTTGAAATTCATATACATCGATGCATTGACAAGAGTCAGGAGCATAAGAGAAGAGATTTATGGATGGCATGTGCTGATTGCTAGAAGGAAAAGAATGACCCCTGACTGACTGTGTTTAACTCAGAATATTCTACATAGTAAATGATCAACGGTCTGAGAAATAAACAATCTTAGCCTTTTCTTCAAAATGTCTAAATAATAGAGAGTATAGAATGCAAATATCTACATGGCCATATAAACAAATACGAAACACTAGATTAAGACATATCTGATGTGTATCATCAGATATGCAGTTATATTTAGCTGAATTGTAATGTATACCAGATGGCAAGCAGGCACCTCTAGGTTGATTTCAGGCAATAGACATGTTTTCCTAGGTCTGCATAGTGTTGGATGAGATTGTAGCCTAAACACTTTGGCTTATTTTTGAACACTGGAGAAAATAGGATATTTTATATAAAAGTCAGTTACTTATATAAGTGACTTATTAAAAATATATAAGAAAAATAAAGGGATAGTGCAAGGGAGAGCCCCATGGTAATGGAACAATTCTTCATCTTGCATGTGGTGGTGTTTACACAAATCTACACATATGATAAAATGGTATAAAATTTAAAAATTGTATAACAATTGTATACCCACACTCAAATAAGAGGTTGTAAAACTGGTGAAAGCTGAATAAACTCTGTGGATTATACCGATGTTTTCCTGGTTTTTATAGTGTGCTAAAGTAATGCAAATTGTATAATATAGTGTAATATGTGTATATACTATGTATACATAATATACCATGTATATGATACTATGTATAGTAATATAGTAGTACTATAGTAATAATACTATAGTGCTGCAAGTAGTACAGTATAGTGTACTTGGTATATCTACTATGTACCTACGGTATACCATGTATATGATACTATGTACAGTAACATAATAGTACTATAGTAATAGTATTATAGTAATGCAAGTAGTACAACATAGTGTACTATGTATATATACTATGTATATGTAATATACTATGTATAGCAATGCAATGGCACTAAATAGTGCTGTAGCAATGCAAGTAGCATAGTATATAACAAGATATGTATATATAGTATGCTGTGTATATGATACTATGTATAGTAATGCAATAGTACTATAGCAATAGTACTATAGTCATATAAATACTTTAGTATAGTATACAATACTATGTATAGTAATGCAAGAGGTTACTATTAGGGGAGGCTGGGTAAAGGGAGCACAAGACTTCCCTGTACATTTTTGCAACTTCCCTGGAGTGTATAATAACTTCTGAAATTCTAAATTTTATGGACATACATAAACATACATAAAGAGTATTTGAAAAAATCCCACAATGAGAAATTTTTACAAATACCCTGTCAGAGGAGATTTTGTTTTTGTTTGTTTGCACCTGTTTCTGTAAGTGATAAATTAAGCAGATAAATATGAGGAAAGAGACTATTTGAACAACCTAATTAGTAAGCTTGGTTTAAAAGACACATATAAATAATGGAATATTACTCAGCAATCAAAAGGAAAGAAATCTTGCCATTTTTCAACTACGTGGATGGAACTAGAGGGTATTATGCTAAATGAAGTGTTTCAGTCAGAGGAAGACAAATATTATATGACTTCACTCATATGAGGACTTTAAGACACAGAACAGATGAACACAAGGGAAAGGAAGGAACAATAATATAAAAACAGAGAGGGGGACAAAACATAAGATACTCTTAGATATGGAGAACAAAGAGAGGGTTACTGGAGGGGTTGTCAGGGGGGGGATGGGATCAACGAGTAAGGGGCATTAAGGAATCTACTCCTGAAATCATTGTTGCACCATATGCTAACTAACTTGAATGTAAATTAAGAAAAATAAATAAATAAATAAATAAATAAATAAATAAATAACACATATAAAATCTGTATCCAGTAATTGAAGGGTACACCATATTTAAATATGCACATGGAACATTTGAGAAAAGTTACTATGTATTAGGCTATCAACTCTCAACAAATGTCAAATAATTGATTGCCAAACAACTGGCAAGAGAATACACACACAATACCACTCCAGGTACATAGATTTGAAAATATGAACAACTATATATTAAAGATACATAATTATGTAATAAATACAGAAACGCAAGAAACTAGTAACAACCAAAATTGATATAATAAATGCTTCTGGGGGTCAGTGGATGAGGAGGGATAGGTGGATAAGAAGGGAAGCTTCGATACTCAGGAGGCTCCAAAAGCATGTGTAATGTTTTATTTCTAAAACAAAAAAATGCATACACAAGTATTTACCTTAGTATTGCTACTCCCTCTATTATATCCACATTATTTCACAATTAATTTTAAAACAATGGCACACACAAAGCCTTAACTCTGTGATTCACCACAAAACCACTGTTCCCCACTTTGACAGGTGAGTTGAATGAGAAAACATAGATTGTTGCTTTTCCCTAACATAATACTAAGGAGAGAATAAAATATTTATTTTTAAAAGCTAGTTTATATTTTAATAGCAACCCCAAGCACTCCCTTTACCTGATAGCACCCTGTAGGTATTTGAATTTATGGACACTAACGCTAGCACAGAGGAGACATTGCACAGACATTATTATTACTGTTGTTGCTAACACCAGACGGTATCCTGCATCTCGGCTTAGAAATTTTTCTCATGATTATAAAAGGCCAATATAAATATGGAAGAATGAATAAAGAGATCTATAAAACAAAAGATCAGACATGCAGTTTATAATGGTTCTAAACTGCTTTGAATTCCTTTGTAAGGAGAGTAGAAATGAGGTTGCACAAAAATGTATAATTATTTTTGCTTTTAATTAACATCGCTTTACTCATAATTGTTATACATCAAATCTATCCTCTCTGGCCTGGCAAATCAGAGTCAGTGTTGAATAAATTAAGAAAATACTAAAAGAAACTAGGTTTAAAGCAAGGAAAACCTTTGGTGAACTGATATTATCATGCTTATTATAGAATGTGTTCCTTACAAAGGGGCTTCATCTCTTGTGTGACACCAGAGAATAAGTTTTGATAACTAAATGGCTTTTCAACCTGGGTAGTATGCACATTGAGCAGCTACTGGAACGAATGTTTGGGAGACAGTTACTATCAAATTAAAGACGAAGAGGATGTGATCTACGTACTTATGGATTCAACTCTTGAGCACGGTGAGATATATACAAAAATGTGTGTACATTTTAACAGTGCCACAACTTATGTTTATTGTTGACAAAAAGATGAGTGGATTTTAAGCAGGAAATTGGAAAGTTTGTTATCCATGCATCATGGGAATGCTAGCCCTTACCGACTGCACCCTTGGCAAATGTATATTATTAAGGCTGTGTGTTGGTTGTATGCTGTTGAATGAGGCTAAGGGTATACATTTATGCCACTTTTCACTTCAAATTTCAGGAAAAGACAGTGAAGTTGCATAAAAGTAAATGAATTCATAAATGATTTTTATAATGAGAGGGGTTTCATCATTGGATTAGAGACTTTGAAATATGTATGGAAATTTAGACTATACAGAATAGTAGAGGAATCTAGTGGTAATCCAGAGACATGGATAGGAGGAGACTGTAGCAGAGAGAAAACATACTCCAACTGAATCTTAGGGAGTCCTTAAACATATAGAACAGGAGTAGGCTATAGACCAGAGAAAGGAATTTATGTCAAGAGTAAATGACCGCATCTTCCCACAGTGCATATTTAGAGAGATTAGCACCAAGACCTGCTTTCTAAAGAAAATGAACAATGTACTTATGGGAGACAAGACCTTAAAGTAAACATATTATTTTGGCATAAGACAGGTGATTTGATGGTCACAGGATGCCTGCATGCTCTGTACTCATTCAGGACAAACAGAAGTGTGTCAGTTGACATGTCCCCATCCATGAAATAGAACTCCTAGTCATGTCTTCTATATAGGGGAACAGAGACCTACATAGTGCTATAGGAAATTGGGGTCAATAGCTAATATTAACACACATTTTTTAATTCATGGATATGAATTGAGGAGAAAATATGATCAGAAATTTTCAGGAAGCCAAGAGCAAAAATAGAGAAGTACCATGATGAACAAACAGGAAAAAAATAATGCCAAAAGAAAAAGAATTCAAGGATCAGAAAAATGCCTTTTAAAATCTATAGTGAAATCCTTAAATTCCAGAAGCTTCTGCATTCAAAAAAAATCAAGATTTCACTAAAAACAAAAACTTATCAGAGAATAAGAAAGTATTTCTGGAAAGAAAAATCATTTAGAAACAATTAGAAAATAAAACGAAAGTTATAAATCAAAAGACAGAACAAAAAGTCAAAAAAGGATGAAACTCTGAGAACAACATCAGAGATATGGAGGCTCAAATTCCATCATCCAACTAATAAGTATTTTAGAAAGAGTTAACAGGAAAAAAGGAGACAAGACACTAGTCAAAGAACTAATTGAGATTATATCACAGTATTTCAGACCAAAAAATATGAGATTAAGAAGACCCACAGACTTCCCGGAATGGTAGATGGATAAAGTTCTCCCATTAAGATACATTTCATGAAATTTCAGAATAGCAAAGATGAAAAGATGGTCTTAACAGTAATTATGGAAACATTCCAGTTTAGAGACAAATAAATGAACAGAAATCAGATTTGCATTAGAAAACTGGAAGCTGTAAGAGAAAATTGTACTTTCTTGCCAACTATTCATAATGTGTGAAGACAAAATAGAGTTCTTTTTTTCAGATTTGTAAGGTACACTGAAAAAAAAAAGAAATGAGATAAAAACCAAGGGGAAAAAACTGCACAGTATTTTAAAATTGCATTTAATTCAGAATTCCAGAATGAGAGCTATTCTACATAATTGTGTAGAGACCAACTAACCCTAACTGAAACAAGAAGTCAGAGCCTTCATTTTAACAACGTTATGATGAAGAACTTGTATGATTGTAGAGTCAGGCTAAATGTATATGCTTCATTTATAGGTGAGCAAAAGGAAATTCACATCTCCAGGAAGACCAAAAAAAAAAAAAAAAAAAAAGAAAAGAAAAAAGAAAGTTAAGAATCATAAATAAATTTAAGACAAACTTAACTAATTCACGATTTAAACTTCAAATAATTGGTGTTATTTGAGAAAAAGATAAGCAATTTAACTCTGATATTGTTCTTCAAGGGAATGGAGAGAAAAGTTATTTTAATTTAGTATAGTTCCATGCTATTTGATTTTTTTGTACTGTGTATATAATTTAGCTAGTAGAGGTAATATAATAATAACTACAATGAAGTTAGGCACTGGTATTTTATGAGCCAAGAGTCAGGACAGGTAGACCAGACTAGAAATATTCAACTAAGTCTTCTGAGAGGAGATACATAAATGGTACATAATAAAATGAGTTTAGAAGTAAGTAATTCAGCAACAAATTGGAAAGATGGTGGGAAAGAAGGAAGAGAGGGTAGGAAGAAGAAATTCCAACAAGAATAGTGTGAACAAACAGGAGACTGCATCAATATTTATCTATTTACTTATGTTAGATCTTTCTGTATAGTAGCCACTGGAAATAAAAGTTAGTTAAGAAATAACCACTTCATAAACAATTTAAAATCAAATGGTGGAGACAGGTCAGCAAGATTGAGTTGTAATAAAGTTCCACAATTTAGTATTTTGGGTGGTGGGATTTGCAATTGAAAATGGGAGAGTACGTGGTGGGTTGTGTGAAAACATGAGGAAAGCTGTTAATATTTGAACAGTCATTGAGGGGCAGAAGAGAAAGATCAACAAAAATACATTAAGTGATTGTCTAGAAGTTTAAGGGCTTTTCTAGCACTGAATTGTCACCCTATCAGAAGATAATACTCTTCTCTCCCGAGACACTTAGCATCCATTTTGAAGGAGTTGAAAATATGTATTATCCAACTACATTGAGGGTCAGTCTAAATTGTGTGACGGAAATGGAGAAATTTGAGTGGGATTGAAGGGACTGATGAAGAAGTAAATCAGGTAATTAATAAGGCAACCAGAACCAAGATGTAAGCGATGATGGCGAAGTATGATACAAAGACTAAGAAAAATGAAGGGACTGAGGTCCTATATGTTTCTTTAAGGATTAAAGGATCAGTAAACAGGATACAGCAGAGTGCTAAGGGTGGGAAGGGTCCTTAGAATAATAACCATGTCCTTTCCTATTTGCATATAATGTACCTTCCAGCAATCCTTGACACTGAAGTGAACACTCTGACATTCCAAATCCCCTCTTAAAATTACTGAACAGATTACTGTAGTGTGATATCATAGAAAAACATGGCGGGGGAATACCATTTACCATGACTAGGATTTGGTAGAAAGCAAAGGCATGGAGGCCCACGAGATCTCCATGGAAATCTGAAAAGCACACTTGACCTTTCTGAGACTCATTTTCCTCTCTCTCTAAAAATTTTGAATTATCTGTAGTATTATCTATTCCTAGAATCATTGTACAGAGTTTACTTGGAAGAATATAAAATGAGCTTTTAACAGATCATTCCATATGTCAATATAAAACACTACCTAACAGGTATTAGGGTTACTTTTTATTACTTTCCTCTTTTGCCTCATTGTTGCAATTACCACTGAAATAGAATTAATCCCAAAGACAGAATTTGCTTAGTCAGGCAAATGATCTACAAATGACCTAGTTTGTCTGATGTCTATAATCAATAGACTTCAATCATATAAAGACATTAATTTTGTTAGTTTTCCTTTATTTTCCTTTATTTTGTTTATTTTACTTTATTTGATGAGTGGGACAAATTCTGGTGCAGTGCTAGATTTCAGATAACACAAAACAGATCAAACTCTTAATGGTCTATAACAGATGGACTCAGTCATCATGCAAATGTCTGTTTTTCCTCTAATATTTTCCTGAAAACAAAATGTACTCATATCCTTTATAGAAATAAATGGGGGGGGGTGTACCCTGTGCACCTTCTATTTTCCTAAAGGTGCAAGAGAATTATTTAAATGAAAAAATTTGAGCTTTGAATTTTCATTCTGATAAATGCTGAACATTCTACTTCCAGGGTCTTGGTTAAATCTCTTCATTCTGTATGACTGAAGGCTTCCTCCATCTTTCTCTCCCTCCTTCTTTTGCTCTCCTTCTTTCCCTCTCCTCTCTTTAATTTTCTCAACACTGTTGGAAAAAGCCACCTGTTTGTTTGTATGTTTGTTTATTTTAGCTTTACTTCAAGAACCTAGAGATACTACCTTTATGATTGGTTGGTAAACACTGACTTCTGGCCTTATCTGAATATTAGTTTTTCTTGGTTATAATGTTCATATATTGCTGTTGGATATTCTGGAAAAATGAATGAAAATGTTCTAGGCTATGTACATCTTACTTGGACCCAGAGAGAATTGTCACATATTTCTCTACACAATATTGCATTCAATATGACATATTATGATATACTGGTATTTGGCTACGTGCACTTTGTGATAGTTTCAAAGAACAGAAAAGACTGTGGAATAAAGCAATATACGTTTTTTCTGGACTGTATGAAAAATTCATGTATAATCTACTACTCAAGCCAAAAATAATCTGTTTCTTATGCTGCTAAGGATTTATTTGCATCACTTCACTAATTAGCAATTTACATCATATCAAGTGGCCTTAACTCCTCTAATAGATTCCAAATGGGCCATTAGGTTATTTAATTCTAGTTAGTTTTATACTTTTTCATGAGAAGAAAATGCAATAAAAAGATTTCCTAAAGGAAAAGACTTGTTTGGAATTCAGTGTTTAAACAATAAAAAATGAAAGAAAAAGTGATAGACATTGGTAACTGTGACATATATATAAATTGTTTTCCCTGAGGATTTACATCCTTAATAGTTCAGTTCTTGTCACTCTTTGTTGTCTTTCATAATTGGTTCACACAGAGCAAGGATGAAGCTGATTGGCCTGCTTAGTATACCACTTGTTAAAAATTGGGATCTGAATAAGTGCTTCTTGAGGCAGTGATTAGGGAAAGAAAAAGACAGAGAGAAAATTGCTGTACTCCCCGAGGTCTGAGTTTGTGCAGTTTGTTCCTTTAGCTTTTTAAAATATACTCTTCTCTACTTCATCTCCCAATTTCCATGTCAAAATTCCCAGGCCACACCCAAATGTCTCACAACCCGTTATCTGTAGGAATGACTTTCTTCTCTGTAGTAGGCTTGAGTATTGGGAACCAAAACTGTCTATCCCTATATAATGCTTAAAAGCTGAAATTGAAACACCTCTCCATCCACCCAACTTACTCTCTCCATTAGGGGTTGGTAAACATTTTCTGAGAAGGGCCAGATAGTATATATTGTAGGATTTTCAGGCCACATCACATCTTTGTTACATTTTTTTTCTTTCAATATTTTAAAAATGTGAAGCATTTTTTCAGCTTTGTTTATAGGGCTGGATACCTAGAAACAATTTGAAGATCCCTGGTCTACATTAACATAACTTGACTATGCTATTGTCTTCATTAGCATGATTTCGCTATTCCAGGAATGGACCTTCCAAAAGAACCAAGAATTCTTCAGTGGAAATCAATAGTTTATACCCTAAGATTCTATGAATGCTTTGTCTCTAAATTCCTTACCTTGCTTTTTGTACCAATCCTAAATGGTTATGTTATGATCCTTACCCAATTCTAATCAAGCTCCCATCCCCTGGCCCCCCGCTCCTGGTGAAAGTCCTCCTTTAAACAGAACTTTCAATTCTCAGTAAATCCCAGCCTTGTCTTCCCCTCTTAAAGACAGGACTAAAACTCCATGGAGGAAGTATTCTCACCTGCACTAAACTCAGCTTTGTATCATCAATAGGTTGTTTTGGTAGATGCTGTTTTGGCAGATATTTGTGGATCCAGCATTCAACATTCAATAGAATGGTTTTGATTCTATTATAGTGTCTTTCATACATTTGCTTTTTATTATGGTTATATGAGTATATGCCTGTCTCCCTAGTTGACTTTAATATCCAGGCTATTACAAATCATATCGTGATTATATTCTATTATGGATTTTGCACATAGTAGGTGACAAGTATCCTTTGCCACACAGCAACATAATCAATGATCTTAACTGAACCACAGCTATTCAATTCAGTCCTGTCTCTCACATTGGGTTTGCTGTGTGAAAGCATCTTTCACTTCCATTCATGTACGACACAAAATGAGAAAGAAAGTTGTTCCAAGAGCCGTAATTAAGCCTTCTTAAAATGTCCCCAGGAATAATCAATGCTGTTGCTCCACAGGATATATTCTGTGAAAGTAGCAGTATTTTGTGTCTGGATTTCTTTGTATCTTCAACTATTCCCATGACTGTGGATCAGGGCATCCCCACAGTGCAGATCCAATCAAGGAAACACTGTGTTTCTTCAATTTGACAAGATGCAGAGCAAGAAAAGAAACAAAGAATAAGTCTCACTAAAAAGGAACAAGGTCTTCCTGATGTGTTCTGATGCAGTCAAGGGCAAGCAGGGCAGCCCTGTTCCATTACCTAGGATTTAGTAATTAATACCTAACTGCCCAGGTGTGCACTTCCACGGCACCAGAGATTTCTGGACAAACAATAGGTATTTTGTCAGTGAAATGGAAAAAAATAGTCTCTTTTTTTTTAAGTAGAAAACCTTGTCAGAAAGCACCACGTGAACTGTTGATCTCTTGGGGAACACTGAATGGGTGTGCTGTTATATGTCTGTCAATATTTTCTTACTTTTTTTCTTAGGTTGTAAGCCAGTAACCATGCTATGTAAGTTAAAGACTATGAAGATAAAACTAAATGCACATGATCAGAGAAATGGCTGGAAGTTGAAGAGGACCAAAAATATGCTGATTTATATTAGGTCAATATGCATACTACTTAGCGTAAGGTAGTTAATAAGGCATGGATAGTATATCATTCACATGAGTAAATGTAATTACCCTGCTTATCCAAAGCACCATTTCTGGACTACCTAAAGGAAAGTTGTTACAGGGAAGTAAAGGAGAATATGTTTCAGAAGCCCTTCTAGCTTTAAAAGGAATAACTCTCTTCTGCTATCAGACCGTATATTTAGGGAAGATCATGGCTCTGTGTTATATCTCACTAGAATATAACTCCCAGGTTACCCTACAGCTCTTCAGGCACACAGTTGTTGGCTTCTCCTATGTGATTCTTGTGAAGAGAAAAAACAAAGAAAACACGTACACAGCTGCTTCAGAGCAAATGCCATTTGATTCCATGGAAGGTATAGGTGACAGGTTACACTTCTGATAAATAGGCATATCTTCTGCAATTTCTCCAGGCTCAGAGTCAGGAGATTTGCTATTTTGTTGCTAGATTCTTTCCCCTGACCTTTGCTTTGCTTGACCTGGCACATCTAGAGGGGGTGGCAGGACCAGGGTAGGTGGGAAGTGGGGAGGGTGGAGGAGGGATGAGGCAGAACCAATATGCATCAGACTCAAGCTATTATCAAGATGGGATCTTTTATGCTCTGCCCTGCCACCATCACATAGGGCTTTGCTCTGTTGATCCTCTTAAGGGCTCTCCCAATGAAACAAATCAGGTTATTGAAATAAATGTTGGATTCCTACAGTGATTGTCTTTTGGCTAATGATACCTAACAGGACTTAAAAAGGGAGGGTGTCCCCTCTGTTGAAGCTATTTTTATCAGTTTTGCTAGATTATACACCTTTTTTTCTACAACATCACCTGACTCATTCAGTCCCACCCAACTCCTATTTTAAAGAAATTAATTATACAGATAGTGGTCTTATGCTATTCACTTGATAATTTCATAAAATATGTAAGTTTGTTCTGAAACCATATTCATAGACATCCTCCTTATTTTGAAGTATGAAATTCTGATGCACACCTAATTTATTTCTCTACATAATTTTTGTAAAAGTTTTGTTTAGAAAGCAAGATAAGGAGACTCTTTTGCCTGACAAAGATGATGTAAAGCAGTTTATGCATCTGAAGAATGACCTGTACTGGGTAGATCAATGCATATTTGACTAAATTTTAAAGTAATATGGAGAAAAAACCAAAGTCTCCATCAACAGATGAGTGAATAGACAGATCATGGTATTCTAGTATAATGGAGTATTTTCTCAGCAATAAAACATGAACTACTGATAATGCAACGGCATGGATGAATCTTAGTAATTTTGCTGAAAAAAAGAAGCCAGACCCCTTCATCACCAAAGAAGAATACACACTGCAAGATTCTATTTTATAACATTCTAGAAAAAAAAAAAAATCTGTAACTACAGAAAAAGCGGATCAGTGATTGACTGGTAGCAGGGAGTGGAGTGCACAGAAAGGAGGCATTAAAAAGGGGCCACAAGCAAAATTTGGTCAGTAATGGGTAAGTTAATGTGTATAGATTGCTGTGATGGTTTCACAGACATTATATAGAAAGATCAAACCTTATCAGACTGTTTGTTAAATATGTGCTGAGTCATTAATTGTATTTCAATTGTATCTTAAGTCTGTAAAAACATATCTGAAATAATGTCAAATCCTTAATAGGATTAAATAAAGCAGGTGAGATAGAATGTCTGTTTGAAAGTTGTATAGTTTTTGAACTTTTGACCTATAGGAGGTAAGAAGAATCCTTACACAATTCCTTACACATGCCTGTGGGAATCTTCACACGATGCCTGTGGGTAAGAAGTAAGAAAGCCAGCATGTTCCTTATCAGTAACAGTACAATACCTCAAACAAACATGGGCCGTTGTAGGTAACAAGCAATTTAGGTTCAAGAGACATCTAATGGCCCAAAATATGATGTTTACAGAAAGAATAAACACAGATAAATTCTTTTCGATAAATAAAGCATACTTCTTGTTTACGTTATTCAAGAACATAAACACAGAAGAAAACAGGGGGAAGCTAAAAAACAATAGGAGATACAGAAAAAGAAATGAAAAAGTGAATATAGTCCATTCATCTCAATGATAATATAAGGTAGATACACAAAGATAAATAAAAATGCAGCAAATAGAATTTCATGAAATATTTCCATCTTTTCAACGCTGAGAAAACTTTCCTACCAAGATGTACAGGGCCCTCTTTCATTAAAAAGTCACATCAGCAACTGAGTAAAATTAGAGAAAGGTTAGATCTGGCTCTTGGGCTCTGTCTCTCCCCAGGTCTGTAACTCTGAGTTCGAAAGAAGAATGAAAAAAAATTAAATGTTGTTACCTAGGAGTCTGTGCAGACTCCATTCAGACTGTCATTTAATGGGATGGCATTTAAAAATCCTCTGTGATTTATCAATAAAAATGAGTTGAGAAAGGGCAATGAACTAAAAAGCAAGGGTAGGAAATTACTAACAGCAATTTGTGGCATTAGCAAAGGAAGTATTTTCAGGCTGAAGTTTTCTCCATTCCTGATGAAATACACCAGTGAGGCCTCTGTGTTAGGCCAACTGTGTTGTGAGAATAGCCAATTGAACATTACTTCTAGGCAATTTAAAAACAAAATACCCCCACCATCAGATGCATAACTAATGAGAAAATTTTTAGGAATAGCTCAACAATTTGTGACCATCTCATTTTTTTTTCCCTACCATTGACATTTAAGAAGAAATCAGGAGAATCTGACTTATTTTCACTACTGTCCTCTGCAATGCTTTTCAGGAATCAACCAATGGCTTAATGTACCTCTAGTCTTTATAGTCTCCATTGACTAATGAGTTATAAACTGTTCTGCTTATTTTTCTTCTTCAGCGAATTGTTAAGAGATCCTTCAGGTTTGTGCTTTAGCAGAACATTTTTTCTAATGAAGCCATATAAATAGACTTAAAAGATTTACAATTTTTTCTGTTATCCAGGAGTTGTTTTCCATTATGTTCACTTCAACTTCCAATAGCTTATATATTATTTAGCTTTAAAAAAAATGCTTATTTATTTTTGAGAGAGAGAAAGAGAGAGAGTGTGAGTGGGGAAGGAGCAGAAAGAGGGGGAGAGAGAATCCCAAGCAGGCTCCATGCTCAGTGCAGAGCCCAATGCAGGGCTCGATCCCACAACTGTGAGATCATGACCTGAGCCAAAATCAAGACTTGGATGCTTAACCAAACTGAGTCACCCAGATGCCTCTCGACCTTCCTTTTAAAAGTCAGCATGTAAAGTTTCACTAGGTAAAACTCTAACCTTGGATCTCTTATTTTTGTAAGTAACCTCTACCTCCAATGTGGGGTTCAAACTCATGACCCCAAGATCAAAAGCTGCATCCTCAGCCAGGTGCCCCTAAAACCCTTGGAACTTTTCTGGTAGATGTGGTAGGAGAAAACAAAGATGGAGAGTTTGGTGAAGTCCTTAGTACATATCAGTTGTCATTGCAAAATACTGTAGAACTGATATTCAAGAGTGGGCAAGCAGAGACTTGTGCACAATAAATGAGATACTTAGCATAACACTCTCCAGTTCCATCCATGTTGCTACAAAGGGCCATATTTCATTCTTTCTCATTGCCAAGCAGTATTCCATTGCATATATAAACCACAATTTCTTTATCCATTCATCAGTTGATGGGCATTTAGGCTTTTTCCATAATTTGACTATTGTTGACAGTGCTGCTATAAACATTGGGGTACAAGTGCCCCTATACATCAGCACTCCTGTGTCCCTTGGGTAAATTCCTAGCAGTGCTATTGCTGGGTCAAAGGGAAAAAAAATGTTAGAGAGGGAGAGGCAAACCATAAGAGACTCTTAAAAACTGAGAATAAACTAAGGGTTGATGGGGGATGGGAGGGAAGGGAAAGTGGGTGATAGGCATTGAGGAGGGCACCTGTTGGGATGAGCACTGGGTGTTGTATAGAAACAAATTTGACAATAAATTTCATATTAAAATTTTTTTAAAAAATAAATAAAAATGTTTTAAAAAATAAACCATAGGAGAGCCCCCCCCAAAAGGAAATGAGATACTAAGCTTTTTGAAGCAATGATAATATATGAATCTCTATATTTATAATTTCCATGTGGAAGCCACTCAACAAATATCTAAAACAAAAGAAGGTGGTATTTCATGGTAAGGAATTATATCCCGGTCTCTGCCAAGATGAGAAATTCTTTTCTCATGGGCCATTACCAGGCTAGGCCCTTCAAGGCTCAGGTAGCTTTGGGCTGTGCGGCAGTGACTCTAATCCCCACATGGATTTTCCACTCACTGGAATCCCAGAACACAAGGGAGGAAGGATGAAGGCAGGAAGCCCAGCATCAATGGCCTTAGCATAGTATGACTGTCTCTTTTGTGTGGCTAGGAAAAAAGGAAATTTATATGAATACCCATTGCAAGATTTGCTGCAGGTAAGAAACTGTCATTAGGAGAATGAGACATTAAATGAGAAAAGGCAGGATTCAGTATTTCTGAAAATTTGCTGATAAGCATCGACAGGCTATGTCAAATGATCAGTTTAGCCTCTTCTGCTGCCAGGGCCCTTCGGGCAGTGATGCCTTCTCTTCAGGCTGGTATATGACTTACCCTGGCAGCCACAACTAACTGCTTCAGAAAATACAGATCTGTCTTTTTAAAAATAATAATAAAAATTTATCCCAGATGCATTCTTATCAGGGAGGTGGAAAATATGATTTTTAAACTATTTTTATGATATCCGCAGGAAAATTTTAAAAGTTGTATTATAAAAAGAGAAAAATTGTTTCCAAGGTAAAGTCCAAGAGATGAAAAATTAGTTCCTAACAAAAATATATGTTAGGTAGACTGAAACAATGAATGAAGACAACACTGATGAGATGGTCTGAGAAAACCAGGGTGTCTAGTGTATACATATAAGTTTATACGTATATGCATATGCATATACAAAACACTCTTTAGTGTGCTTGAGGAGGACTTTTTTTAAAAAAGTAATTTTTTTTAAATGGGTGATGGGCACTGAGGAAAGCAGTTGAGATGAGCATTGGGTGTTGTATGTAAGTATTGAATCATGGGAATCTACCCCCAAAACCAAGAGCACACTGTATACACTGTATGTCAGCCAATTTGACAATAAATTATATTAAAAAAATAAAATGAATAAAATATACGAAAAATTTTTAAAAAGTAATTTTTGCTGTTCTCTGCTTTTAAATGAGGTAGTTTTCAAAGGCCCTTTTTTTCCAAATGCCTCCAATGGTCCTATCATGACGCCCTAATACCATGTAGTTAAAATGTAGTTGAGTTCGATGTAATTGAAGCTTCTTTTTATAAGTGGATTAATCCCCCATCCTCATGACCTACTCTAACCCTAATTATTTCCCAAAAGTGCCATCTCCAAATAGCAGCATATTGGGGATTAGGGCTTCCACATATGGATCACGGGTGGGAGGGGAACAGAAACCTTCAGAAGGCTTAAGTTCTAAGCTTAAGATAATTCATCTGGTTATTAATGTAGTAAAAAGCTGGGTTCTAAGAGAGGGGAGGATGAACAGATACTGTTGAGGGTATAGGAGTCAGAGAGTAAAGCTCTCTAGAAAACAGGCAGTTACATTAAGAGAACCACAAGGGGACTGGAAAGGCAGTAGGAATGTCATGATTCTGGAAGTCTGGAGAAAAAGAAAGGGAGAAATGAATGGGAAAGGGAGGGGTCACCGATTACAGAATGTTTCTTTTGCTACCAGCTTTGCTTAGGGAAAAGTACCGTCACAGGCAGATTTTAGACTTTTCAAAAGCTATTTCTTTCTCTGAAGCCAGGCTGCCTGAGGTATTATTTAGAATCTTGATGTTTGTCCCAGTCACCACGGATGTACGGATACTAAGTGTTCTGGCTCTAGATAATGAAGCCAGACTTGTGAAGATGTCTGTGAAGTCATATCCTGTGTTTTCAAATGTCTAAAGGGCTAGGTACAAACAAAGCCCAGAATGAATAAGTGAATACTAGCTACATTAATTAATTTCTGAAGACACAAACAATGAATTCAATTCCAAAAATATTTTAGAGCACAGTCTGTAAAGACAGTTTGAAATTGGTTAGCAGAAGTTATTTTAGTTTAAAAGTCTTATGTTTTATTTCAGAAATGAAAGTGAGAAGCTTCAGAGACAACAGCTGTTACTTTTGAACATAAAGTGTTAGAAGGGAAGTTAGAAAATTATCTAAAGTTCACAGATGTCTCCAGTCATCAACAATAGATGTCACTAATCATTTCCTGGTATTTGAGTAGATATGACTCATCCACCAGTTGGCTGAATTGGTTGGAGGTGTGGGGAATTGACCTATAAACAGACAAATAAGTAAATCTGCACTGCAACCGGAAGAGAATTATCCTATTTCTTAAAAATTAAAGAATTATTACCACAAGCTCTGTTTACTTGGCTAAAATTAATCTAATGTATTTCTTATGCAAGTTAATATTTTGACAGGCTTCAATTAACTTAGACATTTCAAACTATTTCTGTTAAACCTTCAGCCCATATGAATGTGGTAGAAATGATGACAGTAGGGTAAAGCAATTTTTGTTCGCTCTATGTGATAGGGAATAGGCTTCTTTTCTTTTTTTACCTAAAAGTTCCCACTTAATATATTAACATCAAAACTTTTTACCAGAGTAACTAACACCATTTCTGGTGTTTGGGCCTGCAACTGAAAGAGAGAATGAAGGTACTCACTTTTCCCTTAAAAGACAGTTAAAGCAGAATTTCTCATAGCTATAACTCTATGTTGAATTGTGTAGGAAATTCTTTAAAGACTGTCTATTCAGAAACCTCTTTGCATTAATTCCAGTGTTTACACAATTGGTAAAATGCTCACTTGCCTTTGATGGTGGTTTACAACTAACTGACCTTCATTTACATTGACATGTGGCAGGGTAGGCTTCATGGGTATACGACCTGTGCAGCTGCACTGGGCCCAGTGCTCCGAAATGCCCCATGTTTGATTTAATCCTTTATTGCCACCACTTTGAGATTCTTAGTAATTGTTCAAAAAGGGACCCTGTGTTTTCATTTTGCACTGGATCCCACAAATGGCATGGCTGGTTCTAGCATTATAAGACGTAGAGTAAGTTCTCAAGGTTCTGGATGATCTCCAAAGACACTAGGGTCTCTCACACTTGCGCACATGTGACTATTTTGACAAGGCAGTTAGGACTGATAGAACCAGGCTTCTTCAGAACAACGTGCCATCAAGTCACTTCACTGAATGTAGAGTGGTGGGAGTAATCTTTGGTAGAAATGTATAGTTTTCTGTGATACCAAGAGTAAGGACTGTTAGAATATGTGCATTAAATGATACTAAACTTTGTCTTGTTTTGCTAGGAGAGGGTGATGAAGGAAGAGAAGCTGGGTATTAGATATAGCCATTATGCCGCAGGCACATCCGATCCACACAGAAAAACTCCAGCCCACATACACTGAGGGCAATGATGATAGAGTAGCCTGAAAATACTACTACTACTTATATTACATGATACTTATAGATTCTCTCACAATAAAGATCGTAACTGAGGTCTAGTAAATTCAACATTAGATTCAAGAAGCTAAATGCATTGTAAAAGGTCATAGTAAGTTAAGGTAAATACCGAACATGAATCTTGTAAATTTGTGCCATTTTTGGTTGTTGGCTTCACTTGTTAAAAATCTTTGAGCCTCTAAGTAGAAGACAGGCCCCCATAATGGGGGTTTTACTGAAGTAGATAAAGTAATCTTTGAGCTACCAGTGAGGATCTTATCTATAAAGAATCCCAGCCCAGAGCAATGATTTAGGTGGTGGGAAGGAAACCTGGCACCAGAAATGCTGCAGAAAAGAAGGCAAAGAGGAAGACATGGAAAGGAAAATACCGAATATGAGTGTTGAAAGAAAACCTTGTGATCAACTTGTCCGTCTCTACTTCTGTCCCAGTCCAACCTGATGGAAGGCCCTCTCAAGAGCTGCTGGAAAGATGAATTTTCACTTTAGAAACAGTTACAAATGAGCACTTTATCTCAAAATACCACATTTCATTCCATTGAAGAACTCTAATTGCTTCCAAGTTCTGGCTTAAGTTAAAATGAAATTTGACTTTCTGTAAATTTGAATAAAATGTGGTCTCTGCTCTCAACCCTGCAGAGGAATACAACCATACACACATGAGACCAGTACACATATGAACAAATCATAGCAGAGGAGTCCAGAAAACCTGTTTAGAGAGGCATATTGCTAGAATTGTAGGATAGGATTTCAGAGGACAAGCTCGTTGGCAAGGACTGTAAATAATGGCAAATCATGAAAGGGGGAACACAGACATTTTCTACTAATCCTAACGACTTATTTTCCTTAATCCACATGACTTTTTTTAATGTGTAAAAATTTTCTTCTTCTTTTTAGACTAAATAACAAACTCAAATAATTCCTTAAATATTGTGTGTGGCATCCATTTTTGATTTAACAAATACCAATATCTACCTTTTTACCCTATCTGTGACTATTCTCTAGTTCTTCAGGGTTCCTATTAATGTGAACCACCACATATAAACCCACTCCATCAGATTTGCTGTGTTCGTTGCAGCCAGACTTTGTTCCCTGGGTCAGAGTATTTATTCTCTCACATGTTAGGCTAGCATTAGAGTTAGTGCCAGCAGCATCATTATTTTGTTGGCTTATGCTGAACCTGTATTTTGATCAGTGAAGTATAAGGCAGGTATCCTGCACTAGTATATGCTTGGAGATCTACGAGAACGTTTTCCTGATCTTTTCTCATTTTCTCTCTTGAGTATTGACCAAAAGAATGAGATCTTGACATTTGCAACAACATGGATGGACCTAGAAGGTATTATGCTAACTTAAATAATTCAGACAAAGACAGATACCATAAGATTTTATTTATATGTGGAATTTAAAAAATAAACAAAACCCAGAAACAGACCCATAAATACAGAGAACTAACAGTTGCCAGAGGTGAAGGGGATGGGGAAAGGGGCAAAAGAGTGGGAGGTATCAGCTTCCAGTTATGGAATGAATAAGTTATGGGATTAAAGGGTACAGCATAGGGAATATAATCAATGATGCTGTAATGTTGTAGGGTGACAGGTGGGAGCTACATTTGTCCTGAGCACAGCTTAATGGATAGACTTGCCAAATCATTTTTGTACACCTGAAGCTAACATAACAGTGTGTGTTAACTGTACTTCAATTAAGAAAATTTGATAACTGTCTTCATTATTTTTATTTTTTAAAAAGTTTGTTTGAGAGGGGGGAGGGGCAGAGAGAGAGGGAGAGAGAGAATCTCAAGCAGGCTCCTTGCTGTCAGCACAGAGCCCAATGCGGGGCTCAATGCCACAAACCCGTGAGTGGGATCATGACCTGAGCTGAAATCAAGAGTCAGATGCTCAACCAACTGAGCCGCCCAGGTGCCCCATCAGTATTTTAAAATTGGGAAAAAATTCACAAAGCAAGGAAACCAAACAAAAGCCCAAAGCACCTTTACAAAGGCTGAAAAAGAGCCACATGACATTCCAACAGCAGCTTCCTCAGGTTTCAACGGAACTTCTCACCATTAAAGTAGGCTTCTTAAAATCACCCATTTTGTTTTTTACAAAATAAGTTCCCATTATTTCCATGTGTCTTAATGTTAACACAGTGGATTTGCCGCTACCTGAGAGCCTCCTAACAGATTCATCTAAAATGTGACTAAGACAGTCTTGTTATTATGTATATTGCTGATGAGCCCAGCTGGATCATGGGGATTTTCATGTACTTTAAAAATAATCCATTCAGACGCTCTTTGATTATTTAAAATTTTGTTGGAATAATTTCTACTCCCCCCCCCCCCGATTGTAGTTTTCTCAAATAACCTATCTTTTTTCTCCTTTTGAAACCTTAGAACACTTGCTTAATCCCCCATTTTCTGAGTGTACTCTTTCCTCGTTTTCATCATTGTTCAGATTATCACACTACACTTGCAGTCTCTTTAGTATCTGGTTATGTGCCAATTCTTCACTTGCTAAGTAGAAATCTTAGATTATTTTATCACTTGTTTGGGACCTCCAATATATTTCTATTATAAAGATTATTTTCCTGACTCTAGAAGACTGAACTAAAATTGGATCTGAGTAGGAGTGCCTTCTCTCTTGAGCTGCTAGCATTTGATCATTTTCCTTAAGCACTGGGATTCTGACTTTCTATTTCTCTTCCACATCATGGAAAATATATATATTTGTTAGCACCTTTCTTGAGACTTCAGCTCATTCTGGCATACTTTTCCTGAACGAGTTCTTCTGAATCATGCCACTTTTTTAGGACTCACTTGTGATTTTGTGTTTTTCTTTCCATCTTACAAAGATTTTGAAAATATGAGATTTTGTCCACTGTAGTGGGCACATTCTATAATTCTATAATTTCTAGCATTAATTGCATATTTAGCATTTTCTGTTTTGCATTCCTAGTATGTAAATTTTTGTGCATTGTTGAAATCAATTTACCAATACAATTTAATGTATCTAAGCTTTTGACTCTGTGAGGTTGACTTATATTTCTTTTGTGTACTGTCCTTGTCTATTTTTGGCACTTTAGTTAGATAAATATCATAAAATAAATTGGATTACTTTCCCTCTATTGTATTCTCTGGAAAAGTTTGTGAAGGTCAGGGATAAACCATTTGGGAAGGTTTCCTAACGTTTCCTATAATAGCATCTAGACTTGGTATCATTGGAGAGTGGAGAACAGGAGGTAATTTTGACTACCTGTTGCCCACTGACCCATTCAGGGTTACAAATTCTTAAAATGAGTTAGTCACATGCTTATTTATTTTTAACAAATTTCTATTGTATAGACATTTTATAATTTATAGGTATTAAATCGTTCATTGTATTTATAATTTCAAAAATACTATTCTATTATAGTATATGATATATGTAAAAATATATGCACACATTCACATACATGCACACATATATACCCTATAGTACAAATATATGTGTATAGGCATAGTACATATATAATCCATAAATGTGTACATCTTGTGTGTGGGGGAGACAAGTTTCTCTCTTTGAGAAGATTTGCTTGAATTTTATCTATTTCATTCATTTTTGGAATATAACAGATATTTCACTTCTACATAAAATTTGATGCCGGGCCTCAAAATCAATTTTCAACTTGTTCTAGAAAATTATCATCCATGTCTTTCCTCTACTTAAGTGGCTAGAAATGTACTTGTATAATAATGCCACTTGTCTATTCATTTCTTCTCAAAAGCCCACACTGTGCTTCTACTCCACTCCTTTTGGAAATACTCCCTGAGTCTTGACCAGACCTAGCTAGGAGCTCCATCCACTATGCTCTCATTGCTTCCTGTCTTTGACTCCATTCCAACAGGTAATGTGTCTGCTCATCTTGCTTTATCTAAATGCACGTTTCCTTAGCATATTGTAATCTTCTTGGGAACAAATGCAGTGGCTTTTGTTTGTGGCCCCCAAATGCCCTCAATGTGTTCAGTATAGAGTTGGCACTGAAAAACTTAGTTTGAATTTTTTTTTTAATTTTTTTTAACGTTTATTTATTTTTGAGACAGAGAGAGACAGAGCATGAACAGGGGAGGGGCAGAGAGAGAGGGAGACACAGAATCCGACACAGGCTCCAGGCTCCGAGCTGCCAGCACAGAGCCCGACGCGGGGCTCAAACTCACGGACCATGAGATCATGACCTGAGCCGAAGTCGGACGCTTAACCGACCAATCCACCCAGGCGCCCCTAGTTTGAATTTTTAATATTACTCCTGTTAACTTTTTCCCATGTGAAGCACAAGAAAAATTAGTAGTTTGAATACATTTTGACAAATCAGGAAAATATTCACTTATTCTTTAAGAAGATTGCACACTCACTAATATGGTATGTCAGAACTATTTGATTTATAATATATCTTTTTCTAACAAGAATTTCAACAGGTATATCGTACTTGCATATTTCTACTTCCACAGCTTTAGAAGAAGTTTCTCAAACATTATCATCAATTTCCTTCTGTGGTTGTGACAGCATTCCTGCTTTTACGTGTGAACACACAGATCATACTATATCATCTGAAGCATGAAATAAGGGCTTCATTGTTCATTGTTTAGGCTCATCATCTCAAGGAAGAGGCTATGCCCTTCAGAATCCATCAAATTAAAATCTCTTATTCATTGTCTCTCATTAAGTCATGTTCTCTTGCTTATGCAATGTTTATAAATTTGATTTATTTTAACCATATTAACATTTTATTTTTTCTCCTGATGAGTTTTCATTCTGCTAACAAAAGATGTACAATTGGAAAAGTCTTGTCTTTCAGGCTTTTGTTGCAACTGTGGGAATTTGCAAATTCTCCCTGTGGGCTTGCCAGAAATTTAAGTAACAAGGTTAATTTAAATTATTTTAATAAGAGATTTAAGATGCTTAATTAAGTTCACTGATTTCAACAAGAATATATGATTTTGAAAAGAAAAAAAATGACTACACCATGTGGTAGAGGACACCGTCTAAACCATGACAATGTAGATCATTATTTTTTTTCCAATGTCTATTCTGATTTATTTTGTAGTCACTCAATATATTTATTAAATGTGAGTAAATAAGTTTTGAGCATCCTCTTATCTTCCCCAAATATACACCATATTCAAGGCTTATTTCCCAGTTGTGATATCTTGGGATGTAATGACCGAGTCGATCTGTATCCTCATTGTAACTTTCATAAATGTATCAGATTTTGAGCATAGCCCCTCCACATTTGAAAGACAGAAACATTCTAAATTAAAAGAGAGAGAGAGAGAGAGAGAGACATATTCTAAGTCACATTTTCTCCTCACTTTGGATTCTCCCAATTTTGGATTCTTATTGGACCTACATCAACTCTGAGGTTACTCAGTTATTTTTAATGATTCCTTTCACTTTTTGCTTCATTTTTTCTTTTCTTCTCTTTGTGCCTTGCTCCATTTCCCTAAATAACACTGTAACACAAGTGAGCATAGGAGTATGTGAAAATATTATTATTATTATTTTTTTTTTTGCTTGCTTGCTCTGTGTGATAAAGTAGTTGAGAAAGAACAGCTAAATTCTGTTAGGTTCTCTTTGCCCACAAGTTGTAAGAGAAAGTGGTCAGCCATAGACTCATTCTTGGAATGTTCTTTCAGGTATATGAAAAGTAGTGCCAGGAAATTTCATGTATTCCAGGAGCTCCTGAGATCAAACAGCAATATTTTGTTTTGTTTTGTTTCATGTTTATTTTTGAAACAGAGAGAGAAAGAGAGAGCGAGCAAGCAGAGGGAGGGAGGGACAGACATAATCTGAAGCAGGCTCCAGGCTCAGAGCTGTCAGCACAGAGCCCAATGAGGGGCTCCAATTCATGAGCCATGAGATCATGACCTGAGCTGAATTCTGACACTTAACCCACCCAGGTGCCCCCAACCAGCAGTTTTAAAAAAGATATTCTATGGTAATTTACATCAAATGTTTTCTGAAGGCATGAGAGAACCAAGAATAGTGGATATGGAGAGAGCTGAAGGGCATGTTTTATATGTGTTTCTGTGTGAAGTGATAAACATCACAGCTTCTGAACCTGGGTTTCCTGCTTGAGTGAACGGGGAAAGGTCAGATAGTAGTCAGCAAGGTCGGCTACAGACATTTAGTACAAGAGAGTACATACATGCTCACAGAGAGAACCACACTTATACACACATACACACACTATTCACATCTGCTGTTCTGATCCTAGGGAGGAGCATATAAAAAGGGACCCAGCTCTGGTTATTAATAAGTCCAAATATAAGCTTATAAGAAAATCTGAGAAAAATATATAAAGCAAGTATTTTTTTTATCTCTATATGTGCTAGAGTGTCTTTTATTCTTAATCCTCTGCTCCCTACGTCCACTTGTGAAGACAACCATTTACAAATGGTGGCTGCAAATTCCATACTTTCTTTGTTTAGAATTCAAGTGATAGCTTACTTTGCTTCTTTATTGTTAGAACTTGGACCATTGAGTAACTGGCCTTGAGGAACACCTTGAATATCAGCCTCTAAACAGCCTCTAAAGCCTGTACAACGGCCCCAGACCAAGACACCAGGGGAACAGCAGGTCAGAGATGGCAGACTGCATACAACCATGTCACAGAACGCCAACAACCTCCCCAGCCCACTTCTTGGACTCAGTCTTTAGATCAAGGTCTGTGTGATAATTCTGCAACAAAATAAGAAGAAGATGGATTGGAACTCTGCCACCAGAAACTTGAGGCAATGGTCTAGCTGCAATCTCAAAATTGAGGTATGAAAAGAAGACATGTTTCTAAACTAAAAAAAAAACAAAAAACATGATGCCTTTTTCAAAGACCATGTGAAAGGTCATTGAATGATCTGAGCCATTGTGATTTGTTTTTTCGCATTGTGATGTACACTAAAAATGGGATGAATGGAGAAAAACAATAGGATGTATAATTTTAAAGGAGTATGTGGAGATGAAGAGCTTGGGGAAGGAGAAGATGCAAGTGAGAAACCAGATGTTTGGTAGTAAAGGTTGACTGAGGGTTTGCTGAGAAACCTTTAGCAGTTTGATGGGTAAATGAGCAAGGCTGGGGAGAAGACATGTCCCAACACAGGAAAAACAGACTTTGATTCCTTATGCAGCCAAACAGAAGGAATGGATGACTTCTTTCTATTTCATTGGTGTTCGTTTTGCTTGTTTTTCATGGCTTTAGATCCTCCAGTTATGGGATAGGGACAGAAATACTATCCTGTTATCAAGCCTCAGCTTTTGCTGGCCCACCCTGCCCACTTGAAGGAGACAACCTGGGCCACCTCCTTATTCTAGGCATGGAGGGCTCTGGTGCCAGGAGAATGACAAAGGAATACAACCTCTCTAATTAGATCAGAGCAGTCGTTGCATGAATAATCTTACCTCTTTTCTGGAAGCTTCCCCTCCAAGTAAAGATAACTGCTTGTCCTGAAAGTTAAGACCAATTAAAGACACATTGCTTGAGTTACTTACTATAGTTACTTTTTCCCGGTTCCTCATAGGATTCTGAGAGGGTATTTAGGAACTTTCCTGTTGAACCATTGCAATGAACTATTTCTGGCAGCTCATCTGTATAAGGTGAAAGAGGAAAACTGGTGGGTGCTAAAAAACCATTTGATTCAAGGCAGCACTGTTTTTGTTTCTGAATATCCTTGAAGGTTGGAAAGTGAACTAGGCAAGATGATTCCTCTGCATGCAGTTAGTTTCCAGTATTTATCGAGAAGGCCATAGGGAATTTTAGGCCTACACCCTTCTCCACAGACATAAAGGGCTTCTATTCATGTTAAATCAGTGAAGACAGCTCTGCTAGGAATCACCAACAAGAGCACAAAGAGGATCAAAATGACCAGCAGTCACTCACTGCTCATTTCCTTTGCTTCAACAGCCCCATAAGATTTCTCTTAAAGATGCTGGCAAATGCATCTTCAGAGGTGAGTGGTCATCACATCTTGATTTCTGTCTCTCTTGGCACAGGTTTTTCAGATTGCTGTACCTTCTTCTAGTATGAACCAGAATGCATAGTGAGGCTTTACCTTGAACACTTAGAGGCTAAAACCTGGGACCCCCACCAAGAGGGTACATTTTTAGAGACAGTTGTTTAGACCTACCTCCATGTCTTCTAATACATCTCTCTTTTTGTGAGTGTACATTACATGGCCTTTCTTCTCTGAACTATCAAACTCCTGTCTCAGGGTCTCACACAGGGACCTTCTCTAATACACTGTTCATTGGACCCCCTACTCACCCTTCAGGTATCTTCCCACAAGCTTGTAAGTCCATGACATAAGGACTGTGGATTTCTTCTAGCTCAGGCACTACGCCTGATGTCAGAATCATCCTAGGCAATCAGTAATGGTGGAGACAGCACATCTCGTCTTAGAGAGACCCTGAGAGAGACCTCTAGTCTAGAGTGATTCCCAGAAATACAGGGAGTCAATTTCACTGGGCCCATTAATGTCGATGGGTGGTGGGGTGACAGGTGGGTACATTTCAGTGCTATCTATAAGTTCTAGCCCAGGGCCAACAAACTTCCTCTTAAAAAGGCCAGATACCATATAGCAAATATTTTAGGCTTTGGAGACCTTTTACTCTCTGTTGCCTTTGTAGTATGGAAACAGCTGTAGATAAAACACAAAATGAACAAGTGAGGCTATGTTCTAATGAAGCTATTTACAAAAGCAGACACTGGGACAGATCTGATCAGTGAGCCACAGTTTGCCAGAGCCTGTTCTAGACAGTAATTTCTTCATTAAATATTTTAAAATCTGACAGAGACTACAGTTTTAACTGTTCCATTCGATCCCTCTTCTCTGCTATAACAGCATCTCCCAGCTATATTATTTGCAAAGAATACAGATATTTTTTGTGTGTGGAAAGAATACAGTGATGACCCTCCATCAACTTTATTTATACTATTTGTTTTAGAGAGTCCCGTAACTTCAAAACAATTTAGCACACATTGCTACAAACCAGCCTTGAGGAGTTTTCATTAAAGCTTGATATCTTTTTTGTTATGTTACTTTTCATAGTAAATCTTGTGCTATTCATTGCTTTCCCATAAAGATCATCTGTTGTTGCTTATTCTAAGGATTAGGTAGTTCATAGGACTGAGAGGAAATAATTTTGACAGATAAGGGAGCAAATAGAGTCATTTAAACCATTCACTTCTTCCCCTATAAATCAGAGCTGGGTGACGACTATTAAAGAACTGTTCCCATCTCCATTAACCAGCACTGTCTCCTACTCAGTCAGCTGTGTACATTGTGGCTGTTTTGAGCCAAGCTCTAACATCACTTACAGGGCTGATATATCAGACTAATATGAACACTCACCACTTGCACTCACAACATGCCCATAACACATGCATTATCGGGGGGAATTAATTGTTAGCAATGAATTCAACATTCAGCCTTTAACATTTTTTATTCTGCCAGTGAAGCCAGAGAATGAATCTGTTCTTTCAAGCAAGCTATTATTAATCTCTGGCTTCCACAAATGGCAAAGAGCCACTGAATCCAGCTGACAGGACATATTTATTTAAAGACTAATAAGTATTATCCACATTAGTTAAAATGTATTTGTCACCATGTTTAAATCTTTTCAGACCTATTGCTGGAGTTGGATTGGAGTACACAAGACCAACTAACTTGTTTTAATTGTTATCTAAAATTGAGGCATTGAGAAAATTTCCAAAATACATTCTGGAAATCATTTTAGCTTCATTTTGGTTAGAACATAATCTTGCAACAGATGTTATTTAACTTTTTTTTTTGCTAAGGAAATAAATTTGAAAAGCCTTCAGTGTTTGGTGGGACCAGATTTGGAGATGTCTCTTTACTCAGCATTTAAATTAGGATTTTGACTGTAATGGGCTCAAATACATGAGGTAAGGATAGAAATGGGAAACAGGGCTTCACAAAGTAAAATTTGAGAACATGAGGGAGGAGTGATTCTAGAGGCTTATCCTCTACTCTCCAGATTCATTACCCAAGAAAAATGTTTCCCTTGCTGCCCCTTTTTAATCATGCCAAGAATATTGTCAGCATCTCTCAAATTACTATGCAGATTTAAAAGAATCTATTTTATCGTGTAATTTTTGAGTCTCTTAAAAGACTCTTAAAAACTGAGAATAAACTGAGGGTTGATGGGGGTTGGGAGGGAGGAGAAAGTGGGTGATGGGCATTGAGGAGGGCACCTGTTGGGATGAGCACTGGGTGTTGTATGGAAACCAATCTGACAATAAATTTCATATTAAAAAAAAAAAGAGAAAAAGGGTATTAAACCAAAGGCACAGTATCTCAAATTTTGTACCTACTGAACATCTACAAAGCCCTCTTAAGAATCCCATTATATTTTTAGAGGTTTTTTTTTAATTGGTAGATGCTTTTTAATATTTCTATGGTTCATTTGCAAAAATGATCATTGCTTCATGGTAGTGACATCTGATTTACCTCATGCCCAGTCTAGTGTCTTCTGAGTTCTAACTTTCCTTTCACAGCATTATGGGAAAGTCTTTGAAGAGTAGAGGCCTCAGGGACAATTTTGAAATTGACTTCACCCTTATGATGTCTGTGAAGCGGAGGCTACGATTGAAATGTACCTGCAATTTGCCACCAGGAGGCATATTTGGCCATTTCTAAGATTCAAACAGCTAAAAAATGCATTCACAAGGACTAAGATCTGAATGAAGTTCAATTATTTCTGCATTTCTGTGCTCCTATTGGATGCAGCAGTTGCAAAGTGCTGCAAAAAAGACTTATCTTTCTCTTAATGGGAATGAAATAACAGCAGAAAGAGCTATGAAATGAGATTTTCCATCTGACATTGTTTTTCAAAGATCCCTCTAATAGTTTGGTATGGCTTTTTAAATATTACTGTACTCCCCTGAGTTTTAACTTCTGTATTTAATTGAAATTTTATCACTCGTTTAATAAATTCATTACTAATGCCTACAGAGACTGTCTCATATTTATGTATATACAAACAGAAAATGCAATACTCCACAATAAAAATCCTGGACTATATTAAGAGAAAGGTAAAAGAATGTGCTTAAAAAACATTAGAATATTCAATTAGTATTCAGTTAAAGCTTCAGTGTTGACATTTATTCAAATTCTCACTTTTTGCTCAGGACAGAAAAATAGCTAAAAAGATCAGTATGTCAGAGAGTAGATCAGCCTTGAATATTATTGGGTGGGTCTGTCTCTTCTACACGTTTCCATGGTCCTTGTGCTTTATGTGGCCCCAGCACTCTTGCTCACCCAAACTAACTTTCCTGGAGTTTACCCAAGCACTGCATCTTATCTTGTAACTCCAAGAGTGTGGAGGGGCTGATTTCTGACAATAGTCTGCTTTCCTGCTTCTCTCCTATTTGTCTCTAAAACTCAGATTCAAGGTCTCTTCCTATTGGCAGTGATCCTTGCCTGCTGTAGCTGAGTTAGGGGCCCCTTCCTTGTGCATCATTAAGTCCTATGCTTGTCCTTTCCACAGTACCTAATTTACCAAATTGAAACACTTCTTGGTATACTCTACACTTAACTGAGACTTCCTTGAGGAGATCTACTGTGTTGTTGTCCATTTCCAGACACCCCAAGAGTAGATACACAGTAAACATTTATTATATAGAAGGGCTTATGGAGTTTACCAGAGGCTGTTCAGTTGTAGAGAGATAAGTGCCCAGAGAAATAAATCTTTTTCAGGGCACCTGGGTGGCCCAATCAGTTGGTCATCTGACTTCAGCTCAAGTCATGATCTTGCAGTTCATGAGTTGGTCACTGCTTCATTGCAGAGCCAGGTTTGGATCCTCTGTCCCTGTCTCTCTCTATCTCTCCCCTCCCCTGCTTGTGCTCGCGTTCTCTCTCTCTCTCTCTCTCTCTCTCTCTCTCTCTCTCTCTCTCAAAAATAAACGTTAAAGAAAAAAAGAATAAATCTTTGTCTTGACTGTGAACACCTGTGGGGTGCTTTTGTTCTAGAGAGATGATGAATATTTCTTTTGGGTCTGTATTATGAGATCAAGCTCTGGAAAAGTGTGGGTCCTTCACATAAGACTCAGATCTATCCCAGGGCTTCTCATGTTGGGATCCTGTGTGATAAAAGATTAACTCAGAACAGCTGTGTTGTTCACAGTCTGTGCATTCCAAAGAAAGGTACAGACCCTGCTCTGCTTCTCAGAGGTAACTTCGAAGCCCTTGAGATAAGCTCCCTGATAAGAGTGTTTTGAAGCCTGGGCCCTGGGCCGTACCCCAGTCTATGTCAACATTGTGATTTATGGTGGAGCCCTTGTGGCCTCGGTCCTTGGAGGAGCTGGACACCAAGGTTAGCCACACAGATGGTCAGCCATGCCAACGTGATGGTACACACCAAGGCTGAGGTGAACGTTCCTGGTTGGCAGGGCTCTGTGTTGGTGCTGGGAGAAAGAAGTGTTACACATGTGACCCCACTAGGAGAAAGAAACTGGAAGCTTGTGTCTGGGGTCTCCTGGAACCTGCCCTAAGCACCTTTTCCTTTTTGGTGTAATAAACTTCATCTCTGAGATAATAGCTTTCCTGAGCTCTGTGAGTCCCTCTAGCAAATCACTGAAACTGAGTGAGGTCTTTTGAACATTCAAATGCAGAATCTGAGCATCAAAAGGACAGTATAGAGAAACTTCTGATCTGTCCTTACCTTAAAACACTTTATTTCCCCTGCAGGAGGAGGCCATGGTTTGCAAACTGCATTGCGTGGCTTCAGTTTAACAGTCCCTTCTGCTGACCTGCTGTGGAATTTTCTGGACCTTTGATGATAACTTATGTGAGCTTGACACTAATCTCTACTTTTAGGTTAAATGTTGATTCTTAGTGTATATTAAATCAGACTAAAATCTGTTGTTTTCTTTGGGACAGATTAGAACTGAACTAACGTATTTCTGAGACTTCATCATGTTCTTCATGGCCTTACAGGTCAAAATATTTTCTGAAATCCACTTTGGTGTAAATAACTTCTTACATAGATCTTAATTAGGGATGCACTTACAATGTATAAAGATGCAGTTTGTCTTGGAGTAAGTACAATGAGAGGGAGAATGTTATAGAGCTACTAATAAGAAAAAAAGTCTGTTTACTATGGAAGTTAATCTGATTTTAATATGAACGAGCTTGTTTTAAGATGCCAAATGTAATTCCTAGGGTAACCACTAGGAAACAATCCAAAAATAAAAACTTAAGGAAACAACAACAACAAGGAAATCAATAGGATAGTGGAAAATATCTACTTAAAACAAAAGAGTGGCTCAGTTGGTTGAGGGTCTGACTTGGCTCAGGTCGTGATCCCACGGTTCATGAGTTTAAGCCCACACTTCGGGCTCTGTGCTGACAACTCAGAGCCTGGAGCCTGCTTCAGATTCCGTGTCTCCCTCTTTCTCTGCCCCTCCCCTGCTTGTGCGCGCTCTCTCTCTCTCTCTCTCTCTCTCTCAAAAATAAATAAGTAAACATTTAAAAAAAAGAAGGGAGTATTGGAGGAATAAGGAAACAAAAAAAAAAGGCAAAATATACAAAAAACAATGAGCAACTTCGGACACATAAATACTACCTTAGTAGAAAGGATAGGTGAATGTACTAAACACTGTAATCAAAGACAGAGATTGAAAGAACAGATAAGAAGCATATGGTCCAACTATATGCTGTATACATAAGGTGGGAAGATCAAAGTTCTGGATAAGTTACCAGTGGCAGACAAAATAGTGTTTCTCAAAAGTTCTCTGTATTTCCCTTTACTTCTTAGATTCCTTATAATAAGAGGGTTTCATTGTTGCAGCCAAAGGAATGTGAATGGAAAGGAGTGTGCTATTTCTAGGACCATAATTTTTAAAAGCATATATACATCCTTTGCAGCTCTCACTTCTTCTTCCTTGGTGTCTCCACAAGTTATTTCTGACATGGTTGGAACCTAAATCTCTGGGCCACTGCCTGGTGAGGTCGCTCGACTTCATAAGTAAGAAATAAACTTGTTGCACTAAAACAGCTTTATTATTTATTACCAGGACCTATTTTAACCCAATACGGGAACAAATACATCAACAAATGAGGTAACAATTTAATCTACAAAATGTAATGCCTTACATAGTATAGACAGAGTATTATTGTCTTTTCTTTTTTAATATTTATTTACTTTTGAAAGAAAGAGAGTCAGAGCACTAGCGGAGAAGGGGCAGAGAGGGGGAGACACAGAATCTGAAGCAGGCTTCAGGCTCTGAGCTGTCAGCACAGAGCATGACATGGGGCTGGAATCCACGGACCTCAAGATCGTGACCTGAGTGGAAGTTGGACACTTAACTGACTGTCATCCAGGCAATGCCAACATAGAGGTTATTGTAAAATGGGTTTTTGATCTGATTGAGGATGAGTTCCTTTTATTAACATTGTCTTATTTCACTTCTATAATACTTCAGCATAGTAATGAATATTCCTTAAATAGTATTCTTGGAACATGATTGAGGCCATCTTCCTTCAATTTCCACAGAGTCTTATGTGGACCGATTATCTCAGTCACCGATTAGAAGACTCTTCCTTCATAAAATTGTTGGGAATCCAGTTTTTAGAAGATATATGATTATGTATTATCAACCAACAAGCCCCCAAATATGAAAAAGACAAAGAATAAAGGAAAGAGAAAAGAACATTCTTTCAGTTGTTCATGTAAAAACCTGGGAGTCATCCATTACTCCTTTCTGTCTCTCACACTCCACATCCAATCCCGCATAGTCCTGCCTAGTCAGCCTTCAAATTATATGCAGAATTTAACCACTTCTTCAATTTCCTTTAACATTTATTTATTTTTGAGAGACAGAGAGAGAGACAGAGCACGAGCAGGGGGAGGGTAGAGAGAGAGGGAGACACAGAATCCAAAGCAGGTTCCAGGCTCTGAGCTGTCAACATAGAGTCTGATGTGGGGCTCAAAACCCATGAACCATGAGGTCATGACCTGAGTGGAAGTCAGACGCTTAACCAACTGAGACACCCAGGCACTCCTAACCACTTCTTATCATCTCTACTGCTGCCACTCTGGGCTAAGCGACCCTCATCGCTTACTGGGATTAATACAAGCTTTAAAACTGGCCTACTTGTTTTTATACTTGTCTCTCTTCTATCTATTTATGAAAGAACAGCCGGAGCAATCCTCTTAAAAGGTAGTCAGATCATGTCAATCTTCTGCTTACTGTCCTTCAGGCATGTCTTCTCCATCAGAGTCAACGCCAAAGCCCTACCAAAGACTACAAGGCCATACGTGATATTTCTGGCCCTTACTCCCCAATACTTCCACCCTTGACCACTCCACTTCCTTGAAGTTCTAGGAGTAGTTCAGGCAGGCTTTTGCCTTAGTGTTTTTGTATTTGTTCTTTCATCTCCTTAGAATGATTGTCTTTGGGTATCCACATGGCTTACTCTCTCACTTTACTGCAGTGTTGCCTTTTCATTAGACTGTCTTGACCCATCAGGTCATCCTATTATTCCAAATGCAACCCTTCCCATCCCTCTTTTCTACATTATATTTCTCCTTCCTTTTCACTACCTGATGTACTCTACACTTCATTGATGTGTCTTCTTTATTCTCAGTTTCTCCCACACAAAGTACGCGTCATGGGGCAAGGATTTTTGTCTATGTGCCAAGGGCGGTGCTTGGCACTTAACAGTGTTCAATAAATATACTTCTAAAATGGTGCTGGGAGAACTGTACAGCAACATGCAGAAGAATGAAATTAGACCACTTTCTTACACCATGCACAAAAATAAACTCAAGATGGATGAAGGACCTGAATGGGAGACAGGAAACCATCAAAACCCTAGAGGGGAAAGCAGGAAAAAACCCCTCTGACCTCAGCCGCAGCAATTTCTTACTTGACACATCTCCAAAGGCAAGGGAATTAAAAGCAAAAATGAACTATTGGGACCTCATTAACATAAAAAGCTTTTGCACCGCAAAGGAAACAATCAACAAAACTAAAAGGCAACCTATGGAATGGGAAAAGATATTTGCAAATGACCTATCAGACAAAGGACTAGTATCCAAAATCCATGAAGAACTCACCAAACTCCACACCCGAAAAACAAATAATCCAGTGAAGAATTGGGCCGAAGACGTGAATAGACGCTTCGCAAAATAAGACATCCCGATGACTAACAGGCACATGAAAAGATGCTCAACGTCACTCCTCATCAGGGAAATACAAATCAAAACCACACGAGATATGACCTCATGCCAGTCAGAGTGGCTAAAATGAACAAATCAGGAGACCATAGATGCTGGAGTGGATGTGGAGAAACGGGAACCCTCTTGCACTGTTGGTGGGAATGCAAACTGGTGCAGCCACTCTGGAAAACAGTGTGGAGGTTCCTCAAAAAATTAAAAATAGATCTATCCTATGACCCAGCAATAGCATTGCTAGGAATTTACCCAAGGGATATAGGAGTACTGATGCATAGGGGCACTTGTATTCCAATGTTTTATAGCAGCATTTTCAACAACAGCCAAATTATGGAAAGAGCCTAAATGTCCATCAATTGATGAATGGATCAAGAAATTGTGGTTTATATACACAATGGAACACCATGTGGCAATGAGAAAGAATGAAATATGGTCTTTTGTTGCAACGTGGATGGAACTGGAGAGTGTTATGCTAAGTGAAATAAGTCATACAGAGAAAGACAGATACCATATGTTTTCACTCTTATGTAGATCCTGAGAAACTTAACAGAAGACCATGGGGGAGGGGAAGAAAAAAAAGAGAGGGAGGCAAACCATAAGAGACTCTTAAAAGCTGAGACTAAACTGAGGGCTGATGGGGGGTGGGAAGCAGGGGAAAGTGGGTGATGGGTACTGAGGAGGGTACCTGTTGGGATGAGCACTGGGTATTGTATGGAAACCAATTTGACAGTAAATTTCATATTAAAATAAAAATATATATATATATATATATATATATATATATATATATATATATACTTTTAGAAGTACTTCTGAGTAGTAGATGCAGAGTTGGACATTTTATACATTTCACTTAATCTTCATAATACTCCTATTATGCAGATACTTCTGTCTCCTTTTTAAAAGATGAAGACATTGAAACTGAGAGAGGTTAAAATATGTGAATCTAGGTTTTCCTGACTTCAAAGCCATTGTTCTTTATTATATCTCAGCTACTTTTTCTCAGGAAAATAAGTGTTATGTGACAGGTCCTTAGGTCTTTATTTCCTTTTTATCTGGGACTCTATTCAGTCTTCCTTTCGCTCTCTGACTTTTCATGTTAACACTGCAAAGACGACCCATTGTGAAGCCTGGCTTAGCCACACTGTCACCATCACCTCTAAAATCTCAGTAGTTGGAGTAGAGCTGTCAGACTTTTGTGAACATGGCAAGCATCTCAGTGAAATAAAAGGCCAATGACATGGTGTACCTTGTAAAAGCTATCATAGTGGAAAAGAACATGCAGCGATGTTCACATCATGAAGAGAAATGTCACCAGATGCATATAATTTTGAAATTCTTACCTATATGTTTTATATATGCTACCTGGGTTAACAGTTCTGAGACAATAAAAGAAAGACACAATCATTTTGTTCAGCTCAACTGCTCAAAATGAGAAAAAAAAAACATTCTCTATAAAAGTGAATATCAGGTGAGCAATCTGAAATATCGCCTATTGATCTAATCAAAAGAGACCATTCAAAATGAATATGGTCCAGGTTTATGTAATATTTGGAATAAGTCAACTGCTTGGTACTTTTGAGGTAAAAGTTTTATGGCAGCTGAATACTAATGGCAGAAAAGTCAAGGGCAGAAAAGATAAATTTGGAATCAAAAGTGAAACCAAGTGGAATGGCTAGAAGTTGAGTCATGAAGAATGGAGGAAAATCAGAATAGAGAGAACAAAACAGTGTAGTGATGAAACAGGAAGTTTTGCTTACAATGCCAGTCCAAGATTTATGTGAACGAGGATATTTGAGAATTCATAGTGGAAAGATCAATAAGGTGAAAGCGGCTTTTCATCCTTAGCTTGTTGAATTCAGATTTTTTAATTTCTTACAATGAACAATAATACATGCCATAAAAAGAGTATTTGTTGAAGAAAGTTATCAAAACATGTATTTATGTTTTGGTGTGTGTGTGTGTGTGTGTGTGTGTGTAAAGGACACACATATATTCCCAAACAGCTTATTTCTGTGATTCCATATGTCAGAGAAAATTTGCTTGGAGTTTTTTTCTAAAGATGCTAGGGTAACACAGAACACTGAATGTTTTTACAGATAAAAGCAGATAAAACCTCACATGTTATGACTTGCACTCTGCAAGTTCATTTCTTACTCATGTAACAGACCAAAGCAGGTGCTGATAGCCAGACCGTTCTTCATGGCAGAAATTTAAAGGTCTACATGACCCTGGGATCATCTCCATTCTAGGCTACTGGAAGAGAAACAAACATACCAGGAAGATGACGCCTGAAGAGCTTTTCAGGGGCCAGGCCCCGAAGGGCACATTTCTCTTTTGCTCATATTCCATTAGCTAGATCTCCACTGCATGGCTAGACTCACCTGCCCAGCTATGTACGCAGGTAGGAGAGGAACACAGCTTTGAGAAGAGGCAGGACGTCTTACCCAACATGCATGCTGACCTTCTACGTGCATAAGCAAAGCATTATTTTAGACACTGACACATATACATTTGCATATTGTGTTTTTTGAGGATCCCAAAACAGAATATTAATTGTATGACTTTTGATAATAATAAACTGCTCCAGGGGCGCCTTGGTGGCTCAGTCGGTTGAGCGTCTGACTTTGGCTCAGGTCATGATCTCACGGTTTGTGAGTTCGAGTCCCATGTCAGGCTCTATGCTGACAGCTCGGAGCCTGGAGCCTGCTTCAGATTCTGTGTCTCTCCATCTCTCGGCCCCTCCCCTGTTCACGCTCTGTGTCTCTCTGTCTCTCAATAACAAATAAACATTAATTTTTTTTAATAATAAACTTCTCCATTTGGGTTTATGTCATATGTCTTATTAGCATGTACTTTTTGGTTTATATCAAATGACAGAAAACATAGAATTTTAGAGTTTCATAATAGTTTGAATTTCAAAAGCTATTCGCTATAGATTATTTGGGGCGTTAATGGAGCCATGTAATTGAAATGCTGAAAATGTAAATTAATTGGCTTGTAAATGAGACAGGTATAACAAGTAAATGAGGTCCTGGGGGTCTGTTTTCATTCAGCTACTGAGTTGCAGGAGAAAGTGAGAATGTTTACAGAGGTTAATGGAATAATTATACAGGATTTATCAATTCTATTAAAATTACATTTAAAATATAAGGCTGTATTGTACACCTTAAATTATGGGCTTTCTCAGAATTCAAATGTTCAGCATTCAAGAGCCATTTTGCATAGTCATGGGAAGGTAGCTGTCTTTTTAAAATTAGGAATTTATATACAACTTTCTCTTTCTCTTCAGTTTCTAGTCTTTTATGCAAGAGTCATCTATCGTCAAGGTAAGTTCCTATAAGTCCTAGAGGAGAGAGATGCCAAGTGCAGAATACAAAGAATGCCATGGCCATAATCTTTTTCCAGTACCATCACTTAGAAAACCGTATCTCCAGATAGAGACTATTTCAAATATTAACATGTATAAGCTCCTATTTCTCTCTCTTCCTTCTTCTTTTCTTTTTTTTCCCCAATTTTATCATCTCCAGATTGCTTCTTCCAGTGAGTTCTTAATTTACTGGCTGAAATGATGGGAGTGGAAGCCAAGAGCATGCTTTCACCTAAGTAAGAATCTTGGCCTCCAAGAATTAGTGATGCCTCCACAAAGCTGCTAAAACCACCACCTTCATTCCTCCATTTCTGGGGTGAATTCCCCCATACACCCAAGAGGAGTTAAGCTTAAACCACTTTACAAGCATATCAGATTAATCTTCCCAGTATCCCTCCAGTTAGTTTTATGCCTCGGAGTTCATCTTTCCTAGATAGCATTCAACTCTAGTCACCTAAACTACTGTTGTCCATGTTTTTTTTTTTTTTTTCAAGTGCCCTTTTGAACTTCAATGGATCAATAATTTTTGATTTAAGAAACATTTTTCAAATTCATTAATATTCTAGATTTCCTTAAATAAAAATAAAATGTCATCTAAAAACTGAATGTATGAGAAGTAAATATAATTGTTATCTGAATGTTTATAATCTAAAATAAAAACAATTTCTTTTTAATTTTTTTATAAATTTTTTTTAATGTTTATTTATTTTTGACAGAGAGAGAGACAGAGCATGAGTTGGGGAGGTGCAGAGAGAGGGAAACACAGAATCTGAAGCAGGCTCCAGGCTCTGAGCTGTCAGCACAGAGCCCGATGCAAGGCTCGAACCCATGGACGGGAAGATCATGACCCGAAGTCACATGCTCAACTGACTGAGCCACCCAGGCGCCCCGATTGTTTTTTGTTTTTGTTTTTTTGTTTTGTTTTGTTTTGTTTTAACAAAAGACATGTAACAGGTTTTCACCTGGGCACTGACATTTTGGATAGATAATTCTTTGGTGTGGGAAGCTGTTCTTATATTGTAGGATATTTAGCAGGATTCCAGGCCTCTCCCTAGGAGATGCCACCCAGCTGGGACAATCTCAATTGTCTCCATATCCTGTGAAATGTAATGCTGGGGGAAGGCAAGTTGCTTCAGTTGAAGACCACTGGGCATTATGGTTAACTTTATTTTAATTGCAAATATGGCAAATATTCACACATATGCGCTTAACTGTTGATGAAATACCACACTCCTACTCCTGGCAACAATTCACCATCCAGAGGTAGAAATGTTTACATGTTCATATAGCTGTTAATCAATATGGGACTTTAGGCAAGTCTATAGTGAATGAGAGTCTGGGCTAATTCATTGGTTTTAGCCTTCATAATGCAGGAGAAATGATAAGGTTTTTAGTGTGGCTTAGCCTTTTTAAGTGCTGAAGTGTCAACAAATTATGATAGTACAAACTGAGTCAGTGAATTTCTTAGTGTTTCGCTATTAGAATGGGTGGGCTGGGGACAAACAACTAAATACTAAATTTAAAAGTCATATACCTTAGTTATATCTGAATGCTAGAATATTTAAGATTATTCTTTAGATATTTCAATTTTGTTTTTATTCAATATTGAAAAATGAACATTTATCTGATGAATTTCAGTCATGCAAAAATTCTTGACAATAAATTTGGGCTAAAAAAAGCATTACACAGTCTGTATAGATCTCAGGTTTAGGTTTGTGAGGTTTTTGAGAAATACCTAAATTCCGAAACTCCTACAGCCTGGGTCCCAGCTAGCCTGGAGGCTACTTCACTACTTGGAAGCTTCTACAATGTTGAATTAAAACATCTTAGCCACTTAAGGCTATTCATAATAATGACTCTAGTTAGGTAGCCAGAAGCTAATTCTCCTACAGGCATTCACACTGGGACATTCACCAGCAATTGAGAAGAACTTAACTGGAAGGTGGAAAAGAGATGAATAATATCTGTATTTCTAATTGTGAGCAACTTTGGCTTCTACCCTTCCTTAACTAGTCAGCCCACAGTTCTCTAGTGGGGATATTTCATACACGTGGGTTAAAGTTTCAAGTTATAGTTGCCATGTTATGTAAGTTAACTTGGTATTTTAAATATCCATAATTAGGCAGCTTATTGTTCTAATAGGACTCTGGTTCAACTGCATATGTGCTTTCAGGTCCCCTAAGTGTCTCCTGAGCCCAAATGTCTCCTAAGTGAAGATGTGAAGAAATACACCTTGTTTATCTCTTTGCATATACTCTACAGATTTTACCACAGAACCCGTATGTAGGGATTCTTATGCCACACTTTCTAGCCTGCATATATGGACAGAGTGCAGAGAATGGGGAAACATTTTTATAACTACCTTTGTCAGGCTTACACTACAGTACTAAAGCAAATTACCATGAAAGTACAAAATTTGTTCATGAATTAAAACACACATTTCCTGGAAATAAATGCTTTGTAACACATCTCAGATACTACCTCTGCTACAAAGTATTTCCTGACTCCAAAATGGGTACGTTTCCTTTCTCAGCCTAACAACCCTCATGACCATTGTGCTTTTATGATTACACATTTAAAAAAATAATATTCTGTCTTATAGAAATTCATGTGCTTCTGCTAGGAATTTACCCAAGGGATACAGGAGTACTGATGCATAGGGGCACTTGTATCCCAATGTTTATAGCAGCACTCTCAACAATAGCCAAATTATGGAAAGAGCCTAAATGTCCATCAACTGATGAATGGATAAAGAAATTGTGGTTTATATACACAATGGAGTACTACGTGGCAATGAGAAAGAATGAAATATGGTGTTTTGTTGCAACATGGATGGAACTGGAGAGTGTGATGCTAAGTGAAATAAGCCATACAGAGAAAGACAGATACCGTATGGTTTCACTCTTATGTGGATCCTGAAATACTTAATAGAAACCCATGGGGGAGGGGAAGGAAAAAAAAAGAGGTTAGAGTGGGAGAGAACCAAAGCATAAGAGACTCTTAAAAACTGGAACAAACTGAGGGTTGATGGGGGGTGGGAGGGAGGGGACGGTGGGTGATGGGTATTGAGGAGAGCACTTTTTGGGATGAGCACTGGGTGTTGTATGGAAACCAATTTGACAATAAACTTCATATATTGAAAAAAAAAAGAAATTCATGTGCTTATCTTATATTGACCTCTTAATCTGTAAGCTCTTTCAGGAGATATTTCAGAGTCTCATTTTAGAATTACGTTGCCTCACATAGTCATATTGATCATTCTAGTTACTATAGCCAGATTTTTTTTAAATCACCCAAAATATTTATTATACTCAGCAATCTATAGTTTGGGCAGGACTCAATGGGGATAGCTCATTCTTGTTCTTCTGGGTGTCAGCTGGAGTGGCTCTGATATCATCCAAAGACTTGCTCACTCACTTATTTGATGGGTGCTAATGGCTGTTAGCCAAGACCTTCGCTGAAACCGTTGACCAGAATATCTACCACTGGCCTCTGTGTCTCCTAATATGGTGGCTGGATTCCCAGAGTGACAAATGGACATGATGGGATATAAACGATTATAGGCATCCTCTGATGCAAAGCAAAGTGCATTCCTTCAGGCCAAAAGGGTCAAGTGGCATAAAAAGCTCACTTTATGTGTCTCTGTATTACATGGGCTATTCTTTGAGAGGTCCCTACCACTTAGGAAAGAAGTCCAGGGCCAAGGAATTTGTCACTGCAGTGAAAATTTCCCAGATCTCTTTCCCCAACACCACCCTCCTCTCTACTCTGCCATCAGCACCCATTCATCTCTTCAGGAACTTTTCTACATAGCTCAGTTTTAACTCCTCTATCATTTCGTTTGGAAAGTATTTACTTGTTTGCTTCCCCTTCATCTTTATTAGGAGCATGACTTACTACTTAAAATATCAGAGATCAAGGCTTTGTTATACTAATGGAGGAAATAAATCTTGGATCTTGTGTCAGTGAATGTGTGTTTATTGCACATGCAGAAAGCAGCATAAATTTACTGTGGCCTTCTCCAGGTGGAAACAAAATGCTTTAGGAGCCGACCTTGGGTGGAAGAGAAAACCCGGGACTTGAATGAATGAATGAATGAATGAGTAGAAAATGACCCTAATCACTAACTTGGCTACAATATCTAAATAAATTCTGTAAAATTTCTCACTACCCTTGAAAGGCTTAACAGTACTTGCCTGGAAAGTCCTCAAAACTCTAGTTAATACTTCTTTTTTTAATGTTTATTTTTTTAATGTTTATTTTTGAGAGAGAGAGACAGAGTACGAGCGGGGGAAGGGCAGAATGAGAGAGGGAGACACAGAATCTGAAGCAGGCTCCAGGCCTTCAGCTGTCAGCACAGAGCCTGACGTGGGGCTTGAACTCAAGAACCATGAGATCATGAGTTGAGCTGAAACCAAGTCAGACGCTTAACCAACTGAGCCACCCAGGCACCCCTCTAGTTAATACTTCTAATAAGACAGTTGAGACACAGTTGACATATTTTTGCTCTATTTACCACTAGACAATGAGCTCTTTGAGAGCAGTATCCAATTACTTGGTTGTGATAGTTTCTTTATATATGATGACTGAGAAGATGGATTAATCAAGATAGATTTTTGATTAAATATAAACATTTTTTTATGTTATTGGTAAACATAACTTTCGGTAAACAAAGTGTGCCTGACTTTGATTATGAATGTGGAGAAAGTCATCTTTTATTGTCTACTATAGTCACCTTTCCCCCATTGTTATAACCATTCAAATCTCTATCAAGGCAGAATATTAGCTATTATAAAGTTTATCATTTTATGTTAAGGTATAATGATAAGAAGTTTTCTGAACTATAAGAAAAAAGTCAAAAGAAGAAAGAGAGAGAAAGAGGATATAATGAGATCATAAGTATCCAGGAAATATTGTCTGTCTGTTATGATTTATGTAATGAAATTAAAAAGTTGAAAGCCAATTTTAAAGCATTTCAAAGTAATATCAGAGAAATTAATTTGAAGGATACATTTAATGTTTTGAATCAGAATCTGTCAAGCCTGTCATGAATTTTAACTGAGTAAAAAAAGTATTCTGATGCATATTGTATGGATGTTGGAGTTTCAAATACCACAAAACTACCCAAGAGATGATGATACAATAGAACTCAATTACCTGGGAGTAATAAAGTACTTCAGTTGAAATCATGATGAATGTCAAAGGAAATATTTTGATGTATTTAAATAATGAACTCTACTGTTTGTAAAAGCTAGCTGTGCCAGATACCCTATAGAATAAGATCTTTGATTTTAACTCTAATTTTTCTTAACCTTTTATTACTGTGTGTACACACATACACATATCATAAGTATACATAGCATAAGGCTCACTAAATGTTCACAAACTTAGCACCCCTGTATAACCAATAACTACATCAAAAAACAAAACATTGTCAACATACCAAAAGCCCTCGTTATGCCCTCTTCCTATCTCTACCTGCCTCCCCAAGTAATTACTATTCTGAGTGCTGACAACTTTGATTATTTGGAACAAAAAAGATACTATGTATTTTTGTGTGTGTGACTGGCTTCTTGTGTTCAACACTGTTGACCTTAAAAGTAGAATGACCAGTTATTTTACCAGCAAAATGGATTATTCAGGAATAGAATAGGGATCGAAATTTGAGACATACAAGCTACAGCAAACTGTAGGCAAGTCCAGAGATCAAAGGAGAGGAATGTTACTTTATAGAGAAAAGAAGGAAGTTGGAAGGGGCTGCTTTGAATGCAAGTCCACCAGAGGAGAGTGAGAGTTCAGGGTGGTGATGGTTTCTCATTGGCTGAATTGTGATATTTTTCTTATTGGCTGAGCTTGTTGCTGGGCAAGGAGAAATTCTTCCTGCCTCCTGTTGGAGTAGTAAAGTAGGCTTCTTCTGTTGGGAATGCAAAGTATGTCTTTTGGTGTTGGGGTCTGCAACTGACAATGAATGATAGGGCATGAGAGCTCCTCCTCCCGGCCCCCTAACTCCATTTTAAATGAGGTTTCAAACCATGTTTGTGGGAATAATTCATATTGTTGCTAATAGTTGTGTATTGTTAATTTTTATTGCTGCAGGGTATTATATTAGACAAATATTCTACAATGTATTTATCTATTCTAGTCTTAATGACAATTTGGGTAACTTCAGTTTGGTGCTATTATAAATAAGACTGCTGTGAAAATTCAAATACATGTCTTTTAGTGAATATATTTTAACACCAACTACTCTTAGCATGTGCTGTGTAAATTATCATGTAAAATTACACAATTAATGTAAACTATATCTATTTTTCAGGTGTCAGTATAAAACACATTTCTTTAAGCTATCTATTAAAGCAAGATACTTATAATTAAATATAATTTAATTATATTTAATTCTTTCTTTAAAGAGAGTCTAGTACATTCCAAATATAAAACTAGATACCTTATCTAATTATTACTGATAAATACTCTGTAAAATGAATATTACTATACAATTTTGGTAGATAATTTTATTAACAATTTATCACTATTAAGTTGCAAAAATAAATTATGTTCTAACATAAACTTTGTTTGCAAAATGAAGGAGGAAGAAGAAAAGAGAAGGGAAAGATACTACAAAGAGATGTTTCCAAATGAAATTTAGAACTTCTGTTTGACGAAAACCCATCTGTATTAGATTTTCTGAGGGACAGACCTGGAGACAAAGATTCAATCAAGTAAGTTGCCACTGAAGACAACTAGAAGTCTAGAACCACTGAAGATTATAGGGCTCAGAGATATCTCCTTTTGGGACCATGGGAGCTGGGGTATTTTTAAATTAATTCTTGGAGTTAATGGTACAGGACTGATCCTAGAAGTGTTATTTTTCTGTCACGATCTGACTGCTGTGAACATGAGCAGAGAAGGTTCCAGATAAAACTTTAGGCAAAGACATAATGCTTACAGTTGGAAATCACTTAGTATGCACTTAAATGACAAGACTCCAAGGAACATGGATGGAGCACCAAGGTCATCTGTAATTCTTTACTTGCCCTTGACACATCCCCCTATGTCCCATGTTAAATTCACTGGAGATCTCAATATTATCAACGTTTTTCATGGTGGCCAGTCACAGTTTCATTGAAAAAATATAATAAAAGGAGAAGTGGGACAAATACATTCCCTCCCTCTCACCAACTACGATTTTCTATATTGCCTTCACTCTCAGCCAGCCTCTTCACTGGTCGTGCCCCATAAGTAAACATAGTCCTTCATCCCATAGGGATCTGTGTTCCTGGATAACATGACCTTGTGAGGCATCCTTGTTGTAATTATCCATTAATGAATATCACTCATCATAAAAGCACCTGAAGACTGCCCAGGGAATATCTTGAATTCTAGTCATAATTCTCCTGCCTCCATCCTGTAGCAGCAATCCCATCTCCTCATGATATTTAGATTCTATTATTCCTGCTAACATAGTAACATTTTGCTCATTATGCTTTCTAGTCTTCAGTTAGGAGAAACCCCAATGATCAGGTAGCAGTTGGACATTTAGGTTTTCTGTAACTTTTACTGTGTTACCTATTAGAAGAGTCCTCCCAGGGAACCAGGACCTCTGGTCCAGCAGAGCTTAAAGTAATAGGCATAGGAAGTACAAAGTCCTAATGCGAGCACAGGACACATGCTCCTGTGTGGTGAGGAGAACCAGTTTCTATCTTCTGTTGCTCAGATGTATTTATTCTATGAGAGCTGTAACACCATATAATGTCATTGGTTCAACTACATCCCACACCTTGAAGGGCAGCACTCAACTCAATCATGAATGGCATCATCCCCAACCTGGTATCTCAGCTCTGCATTTAAAGAGGCCATGCTAACATTTCTATTAGGCTTAGAGCTTCTAAGTGATGAGGTATATCCAGGACTAGAGAATTACATACTCACATGTTCATTGTTCATTTCATTTTCTGAAAATGGGTTCTTTAGATCCAAGGTGATATTACATGAGATGCACTGCTCATTCACTCTGTGAGCCCTGACCAAGACAGGTTTAATGTTCCCCTCAGTTTGACTAATCCTTTGACAGGATTCTTCCTGACTATGGGCCATGACCTCACTTTTCTTAATTACTTTAGAAAACTCCTAATTATTAATTCTTTAATATGATATTGATACAGAGAGCCAGCTATACAGTCTATTTCATGGTTAAAAGATCTAGACTTCTTCCGATGATATTTGGGTAAAATTAGTAGAGTTAATGCTATTTTGGGGCAAGGCCATTAGTGTATACTAATGTCTATTCCAGCTGAATGTAAAATGCTTCTAATCCTCTTTCCTGATTAGTATTGGAGGTAAAAAGCACATTTGCCAGATCGATAACTGTATATCAAATGCTCAAGTCTGTATTGATCTGTTCTAGTAAAGTTCCACATCTGGCACCACAGCTGTGATTGGAAATAACACCTGTTTAAGTGTGTGCTACTTGCTATCATTCGCCGTGCTCTTTTTTTTTAAGGAAGACAACACGTAGACCCATCAATTCTATTTAGAATTAAAATAAAAACTGCCACCATTACATCCTTTAGGCTTTTGCCATTGCCATTTTCTTCTACCTGGGATATAGCATCGCCGTTACTTTACTAACCTGCTTGGAAGGCTTTCATTTGAACTTTCCTACCATTATTGCCCTCCTTTACAGGTCAGGTTGCAGATATAGGAACCCGGTGAACCAAGTAAATGCATCCTGATTATGCATTCATGGACTGAGAAATGTCAGAGGTGAGGGCTCTGTGGAATCACCGGATCCACAATGATACAACTAAAGGCCAGTATTCCATCTATCATCCGACCTCCACATGCTTGCATCCTAACTAGGGGTCTGTGATGACATTTTGGACTCCCTAGCATATTGTTAGCCCAGAGTTTATAACACGTTTCAAATTATAAAAGTGGGCCCTTTAGGTCCCTTTGAGGAAAGATTATGAAATTTGGTATTAGGTACACTTGTTTTGTTTTATAGAGTATTCCTTGAGAGGATGCAGCCTCTTCTGGAACAGGCTCCCTGGAAATTGGTTTTATGGTTATGAAGTTGCATTGTGGTAGCTGAAATCAGCCTTTTGATCACATGTTTTTAAGGTTTTTGTGTTGTATATGTGTGTTGTTGTTTTTATTGTACAAGGCAGGCAGTATCATGGTCCAGCAGCCTGCAGGATCTGAATGCTACCCATAATACATGAGCTTGGAAGAAGCTGCTTCCCCAGTTAGGCCTCAGGTGATACCAAAGCCTGGGCTGACATTTTGATAGCAGCTGTGTGAGAGACCAAATGTGATCCAACTAAGCTATGTCTAGACTGACTCACAGAAACTATGTTATTATATGTTATTTTAAGCCACTAAGTTTGTAGGAATTTGTTATGCAGCAATAGCTACCTGATATGCCAGTTCCAGTACTCCTCCAGCTGGGGCCTGCTGAGCTGTAATCACAATTACTGGTGTAGAAACAATGAGGGAAATTAGGAGCGGCTCTGGCTGTACAAGATCTGCCTCAGCTGAAGTCTTTGCATGGTCTCCAGAGGAAGGGACGCTGTTATTGTCTGGTAAGAAGAGTGTGCCATTTCTGCTAGCCCAGGGGGTTCTAGGAAATATCAGCGGTCAGAGTTCTCAAACATTTTACCTAGATATCTCATTTAGGGTCTTAAAGTCCCCTCCTTCCCTTATCATGGCTCTGACTTGAAAATAGAAGACTTGCCAGGATGTGAATTTCACTTTCTTTATACCTTTGTTTTGGGGCCTGATATTGAGCTCGGTGTGCTCACTAGATACAGCGTGGGTGAGTCTTTAATGCTGCTAGAGCTTGTGGCTTGCCTCTTCATACCAGATGACATGACCTTCAGGGTACTTTTTTTAATTACTTAATGATCAAAAAATTCGACCACTCCTGCAATAATTATTGTCTCCTATCTCAAGAGATACTACACAAGCCAGTGCCTTTTATTTCATTTGTATCCCAATTCACCACAGCTAAATGGCTTGGTTATTATAATGCTATAGCATCTCTGGAATTTTCATTACCATACTTACTACTAGTAATGGGGTCCTAGAAACATCTACTCACTGAGTGACAAAATTTCAAAATTTTATCTTGAAGATCTGCTTCCTAAAACCACTTCTAGTACGAAGTGCCTTAATCTGGGTTCCCCCAGAAACTGACACTGAGAGAATGATGCACGTGTCAGTAGTTTGTGACATATTTCAGAAAACACAAGCAATTAAGTGGACATTGAGATAGAGAAGGGGATAAGTTAATGAAGGATGCATTACCAAACAAGTTACCATCATAGACAACTGGAACCTAAACTACATGAGGAAATCTCAAAGTCATGGTCCCTATTGGGTGAGGGAGTTGGGATACTTATGTACCAACTGAGATCAAGTTTTGGTAGATATTGTTTTGATGAGCCATGACTTCTCTGTGACACCAGGTCTGCAGTACGGCAATTTAAGCTTCCACAGAGATTCGCCTTGAGGCAAAGAGATTCAGATACTGGTTACTGAAAGTGTGTAGAAATCTACCGAAATGACAAGGTGGAGAGGATACAGACTGAGCACCAGCAGCATATGCCACACTATACTATTGCCTTTCTCCACAAATAATATTATGTTAAGGAAATCTTTCAGGGAAAATTAAAAACTATACCCTCAACGATACACTGCAATACATGGTATTATTTCTGGAAGTTTCCTAGTATCAGCGTAGTGGAAAGCTGTAGGTTAATAACCAAATTCTTACCAAAGTTTTTTTTTGTTTTTTTCTTTAACTGAGAGCACTTTAAAAACATTTTCTTTATGACCAGATAAGAATATTTTCTTATTATACTCTTTAAAGTTATAATTATTTTATTTACTTTTAAGTATTTTGGGATTTTATTATTTACCTTGCAACTTCTAACAGGATACTGAACATTCATATGAAACATGAAAATTAAGGTCATTTTTTGGATATGTGACAGCTAATAAACAAAGCTCACAGTATCCTAAGTGACAAAAAGTAGATCTAATCCTGGCTTTCACAATAATTTGTGTACTGTTAATTTACTCTTGCATATAGCTATCTCATGCTTTAAGTAAATAGTCCATTCCTAACATTCAAAGATTTTATACTAAGTATAGCTAAAACATATTAAAATGCTTATATAAAAGTAAAACCTATTATATTTGTATGTTAAATGCTTTCTAAAATCACATCATAATCCCCAATTAAAGTACAAATTTATATACGAATGCAATAAGTCAAAGTTTATAATGTAATTTCTAGGATAACAATAAAAAAACATACAGAAAATGAGTAACTGGCAAGCACAGAATGGAAAAATAGGGTAATGAAATTTAATCAACATAAGAGAAGAAAAGAAAGAAAAAGAAACATAGTTCAGGCGAATTATAAAATGGTAGATTTAAATGCACTACAATGGTAGTTTTGCCAAATTCAAATGAGCTAATCAATTCAAGATAAAAGGGATTTAAATTTCAACAAAATCTAACTGCATTGTGCATTAAAAGATACACTTACAAAGATACCAAAGTTACATAACACAGTAAGTTAATATGTGCCACTAAACAAAAGAAAGCTGGTTTAGCTTTGTTAATATATTTATATCAGTTTAAGTAGATTTTATTCGAAAGATATTAGTATTAATAAGAGAAATATTTTATAATAATAAATGGTTAAATTCACTAGGGAATTGTAATTTTAAATTTGTACAGACCTAATAACACATTATCAAATAAAGAAAAAAAGGACAGAATCCCAAGAAGAAATTGACAATAATTGGAGTAGGAGAGTTAATATACCTCCCTCAGCAACTGCTCAAACAGAAAAAGATGAAAACAGTAAAAAATACAGAAAATTTGAGAAATAATACTGACAAACTTGACCTAATGGAAATATTAAAACACTGCTTGATACAATTATGTAAACATTCAAGCGCACATGGATTATTTAACAAAGTCGACCATGTTTTGAGTAAATTTCATCTTTAAAACATTAAAATCAAAGAGGGTAGATCCTCTTACCACAATAAAATTAAACTAGAAATCAGTAACAAAAAAAAAATGACTAGAAAATTCCCATGTATTTGGAAATTTGGAACTGTATTCCAAAATAATCCATAGGTCAAAAAAGAAGTCATATGGATATTAGACAATAAACTGAATGATTATGAAGATAAGCTCTTTATGCGAAAGGCCAGTGTACATGTCTATACACTGAAGCCTGATCATCGAACGTGTACCATTTGGCGTATGGTAGATGCTGGGTAAATACTTCGCAGTAAATGAATCCGACAGTAACTGAATGTAATTCCTTTGATGATAGCACCTACTGGGTATGAAAGATTTAAACCTGTGCCAAAAACCTCAAGAACAGGTAAAGATTCTTCAAAAAGAGATTACAAGCAGAGCTCAGCATTCAGGTTTCCTATTTTGCAGCACGAGGAGGAGGAGGAGAAGGAGGAGGAGGAGAAGGAGGAGGAAAACTGGAGGGGGCAGCTGAAGAAATAGGTAGTTTTTCATAATTAAAACTGAGACTCCTACCTGCATTGTTTACAGTGTTCAAAGAGTGACGCCAGACACAGTAAGCGTAGGGGAAGTGTGGCTTATTTTCATTAACTGCAAAGTATTTACCCAGCATCTACCATATGCCAAACGGTACCTGTTTGATGATCAGGCTTCAGTGTATAGACAAGTACACTGGCCTTTCGCATAAAGAGCTTATCTTCATAATCATTCAGTTTATTGTCTAATATCCATGACTTCTTTTTTGACCTATGGATTATTTTGGAATAATAAGCCTAGCTTATTTTATCTAGGTAGGCTGTCAGTACCAGCTTTATATGAATCAGCTTGTTACTTACTAGAATATGGACTATTTCTTTTGTCTTAAATTTATATATACTGATCTAGAAGTTCTCCAGAATCATAAAATGACTGTTACTAATTATAGAATCATTTCCAGAATCTGTAGCTCCTCATTCCAGAAAAGAAATTCTATTAAACATTACCAATTAAAGATTCAGTTGTCATTATTGACCTAAATTCATCAGTTGTAGTGATATTAGCGTGAAGGTTTACAACATTTTTATGAAATATTAATAATCTGTGACTGTGTAAAGGTGGGGCTGGAAGTAAAATGCCCATATTCTTTCCATTTCACTTGTGAAACCGCTTTACAAGGTTTCAATTAGATCCTTGCTTTTACCCCTGAGAGAAGCTAACGGATGTATTGCATTAATTATGGTTCTTAGAGACAGGCTCAGGGAAGCCAGCATTATAAAATTGTAATTATTGCAGTTTTGCAGGCTCTACTTTTTCTCTCACCCCACGTGCTTACAGAGTTGAAATGTGGCTTTACAAACAATAGTTTTGGAGGAAGTGTGAGTGCAAGACTGCGTAACCAAATATATGAATCGATGTGGCTTATGATATTTCAGATGTAAAATTCTTTTAACCATTGAATACCATTTAATGTGTATTTGTGAATCTATTAAATTTACTTTTATTTACATATATGCATATGTACTTACATACACACATGCATAAAGTGGGAAAGATATATATGTATATATATACACACATACACATATATATACATATATGTGTATGTGTGTGTATATATATATATATATATATATTCACTGCTATGTATATATATTCAGTGACTGAATATATACATACACACACACACACACAAAGTTGCATTTGTGTTTGTACCCGTGTATTTGTGTATGTTTGTTTGTGTGGGTATGGCATGAGGGAAAGGGATGAGAACTTTCTACTATCAGTACAGAGAGCTGTCCCAAATCACAGTGCAGGTATTTGAAAATAGAACGGATCGGTGTGGTCACTAGTGATTTCCTTTAATTTTTTTAAAACCAGAAAGGAATTGAATGGCTCCCCTGAAAAATGTATCATGTCAATAAAGCACGTTTGCCTAAGGCAATCGCCTATGTAGACCCTCACATTGTTTTAAAAGCTACAGTCTCTAAAAGAGAAAAGCCAGGGATAAGAATCTTACTTCTCTTTATAAGCGTAGTGTTTTGAAGAGAGCTGTCACAACATTTTCTCAATTTAAAGAACAAAATTTGCTAGAAGTTCCTATATGTCAGAGTATTATCTAAAAGCATGATTAAATTTAAAAACAGAATTTATTAAGTGATCCAGATCCATTTAGGTTACTGAGGTTATAAATCAAAAAGCACTTACATGCAGAGGTAACAGGAACTGGGCTGACTTTATATGTTCAAAAGGAAAGATTTTATTTTTGGTGAAATAAAATTTAAAAAAAATAATGGGCAGTTAATTAAAAGTCATAAAATGCAGGAGACAAGTTAGGTAGTATTAAATTTAATTTAATAATTCAAGGCAATGCTTTCTAAATACTAAACTTGTAGCATAAATCATATTTATGGCCTGAATAAATTAAGAAATAAGTGGCTGAAATAGTAGGTTAATTAAAATTAGTGCATTTTTAAAACTGGCAAACCAGATAGCGTGGTGGGCTAATATATAAGAGGTTGGCAGTTATTTCAGCCAAAATAGTGAAAGCAGATGGGCACCTAGACATGACCTCAACAGACTTTAGTTTTTTATAGCCTTATACTGGGTCATATAAATTATCACATTATCTTTTTTTTTTGAAACAGTATTATCACATGATTAATATTTCTTTAGACTAAATAATTGTACAACTTTTTAACTATGAGAGTCTGGCATGTTATCTCATTTTCCTTACTTATGAAATATGGATAATAATAAGATCTCCTAGGATTTTTCAAAGGTTAAACTAATATACAAAATAGAACACTGTTACTTTCACTTATTGAAAGCTAGTGCATTTTTATATATTACTTTTGCTTTGACACTTACAGTATAACCCACATTAAGGACATTTTAGATGTAGAGCATAGTTTAAGTCACAGAATTCTGCAAATTGTAGGTTCATTTTATGGTGTTTGGGTTTATAACAGCTTTGTAAGCAGTTAAATAGATTACAACTAAGGAGACCATGCCAACCTAATTGAAGAGGCAACCAAACTAGGGTTCTATTTTTCTCTCCTTTAGCCATTTTATCTGTATGAAAATTATCTTCTTCAGGATCTCTCAGAAAAGCTTTCACACTGTTGGAACACTTTTAATAAATGGGATTTGGTCTAGGGAAGAAAATTAACAAGAGACCTCAAAGAAAATTTATTTCAGAAAGAATATAGCCTTTTAGATGATATAGCACCTTACAGGGAGTTTGGATATGGTAGAGAATTGGTCAGGAAATAAAAAAAGGTTTTTTTTTTTTTTTTTTTTTTTTTTTATGATTCAAGGACTAAAAATGAGATCTGTAATTGGAAAAGGTCTACAAGATCATGGTGCCTTTTGAATTGCAAACACCAGGTTAAGAACTCAGGAGAAAGATATTTTGGAAAGTGCTCAGAGAGCAAATGATCTAATGCCTTCTATTTATTCCCATCTATCAGAGGTCCCATTGCACACTGCTCATCTTATCTGACAGAAGATTTTCGATTCATTGGCCTTACTGCTGACCTTTTATTCTCTTAAAACCCAAGAATCCCACATACTGATATAGCAAAATGGGAAAACTTCCTTTAGAATTAGGTCTGATTTCACTTACCCCATGTCACACTTTGTGTTTTAATTTTTTTGGTGTCAGGGGAGGGGAACAAGTAGGAGGAAGATTTTAGAACACTGCACAAGGATCAAGGATGTTGGGTCATAGACAACCAGGTTCAATTCTTGCCAGAGATACATGCTGTACCACTTTTAGGGACCTTCAATGGAAAGAACAGTTATTAATTTTGTTATTTAATCTATAGTGCAGTTCATATAAAACAAAAACATTAAAAAATGCTTATTGAAAAAGTGGGTTGTAAAGCAAGTGTTTTTTTTTTAACTTTATATGTACTATTCTGTAACATGGGAGTTGTACTTTTTATGCTTGTGAGAATTAAGTTAGACAATGGACATTAAAGGAACTTTCCTCGATGGTAGCTCTGATGATTTGTATTAAAAATATTCACTTGCATAACAAGATCTTGTTGTTCTTTTTGATGCATACAGAGGTATTACTACTTTAAACATTAAGCCTGCCAAGAATTCATACCTCTTGAGTATTTTCTTCACATACAAATTTGAGTCAATTTTTTGATATCTATTGGAAATAAATATTTTTTCACAACTAGATAATTATAATAGAGTTTTAGGTGAGCATTTTTACAGGTTAAATAGATCTGGAACAGTTCTGATCTATGTTAATTGTGAAAACTTACAATAAGAGAGAAAGAAATTTTATGCCAGGAAAAACCTTTGTTTCATTTTCCTGATTTTTTCTTCCTCAAAAACTGTAGGGTTTTAAGAAGGAAGTGTTAAATGCTGTTCCACATTTAGTGGCAAAATTGCTTGTTTTTTAAAGCTTTTTTTTCTTCTTCCTATGAGTACATTGTTTGTTTTTTCCCCTAGATTACCATGCATAGGAAGTCATCTGAACTGTCCAGTCTTTATAATATTATCATACTGATTTAACTGAAATACTCACTAGATCTAATAAAATTCAATGTGAAACTACAATTAAGCATTGGATTGCTTCCCAGTCCATGTTTTCAATTGTCAATATAGCCTCTAAGTGTTTTTGAGTACTAAATTAGGAAAAGCCAGGCAACTCTAAAGTCTCCTTGTAAGGATTTTCTTTACGTATTGTATAAAGTGCAATTTGTAACTAAGCTGTCCTGTGTTTCTTTCACCTACAGTACTTTCAAGCCAGCAAAACACTGTTAGACCATAACTTGACCTAATACCCATTGATTACCCAGTATTGGATGATGCTTTTAACCCCATATCAGCACCAGCTCCCTGCTGACTCTAATTTCAACAATAGCACTATTCCTTTAAAGAAAAAAAAGGACCACCTGAGACCTTCTACATTTATTCGTATACATTAGATCATCCTGAATTTGTTCATAAGCCTTTGGTGGAGGCAAAATCCAGCGATGGAGTTTTTACTTCTATTGAACTAGAAATACATTCAGATGCACCCCTGCTGGTTTACTGGAAGAGGATACAATCATTAAAACTTCTTTTCATTGATAATTTTGGATACCAGTAGAGGAATGACATGCTTCTATTCTCTGGCAGTAGAAGTCTAGATAAGCATCCTTGGCCAAGAGAACTGCTCCTAGGGAGTAAAGTCTTTTCCACTGTGCATGTTGGCATTATTTCTTTTGCTATCTACACATACCTACTCTATCCACATGACCTCTAACAGCTTTCAACTTACAGATCTTATATCTTCTTAACTTCAGTTATCCAAGAGAATGCCTCGGATCTTTTAAAAGTCTGAGCTTACAAATCCTAGAGAAAGGAATTATTACTCTAAGGGAAAGGTTGGATCTGATGCCCTCCATTGAATTCATCAATTTTACCTAAAGTAACCTGATTATATAAAAGTGTGACACCTCCCATAGGAACAATATGGATGCAAGGGAGGAAGGAGAAGATGCTAGAACAGTGGAGGAGGTGAACAAAAGGACTTTTTGCAGATTGTCAGGTCTCATATATTGTCTTACTTTCATATCCACTCCAGTAAATTAGAATTTTCCATATCCATATATAACGGTAAACCAGTGTACTTTGGACTGCCAGGAAAGTACCATCTGTTTTTATCACACCTCAACTTGACCTTTTTTGTTAACGTCCCTTGTTGAGGGCAAGAAAGTGATGTCAGAGTCCTTAATCATTTAAATTTCTCTGCTGTATATTAAATTATAGATCCTATAAGCCATCCAGCCGGTTCTATAATATTGATATAATGACTGTCTGGTATTGATTCTCTGCACTCTGTTTCTCTGGATCTCATTTAAGGATACAAATGATCTTTAACTGACAATGTGATACATTGTAGCTTTTTGTTTTTCTTCACGTAATCTCTGTTGATCTCACTTTTCCCATTCTTTTGTAACCAGGTGGTAAAAATCAGTGTCAACCATTCCAGTGAACTATAAAAAAATACATATGCAGGAAATGTTAAAGACAAAATATACCAGAAAGCTTCTGCTAAAAAATAATCAGATGCGCTCTGACCCAAGATTTGACTAAAAAACTAGCAAGTACATTGTAAACACTAAATTAAAGGTGATCATATATTTTAAGTCACTGGGATTTACCAGTAACTTCAGATAAGTTTATTAGACTTCAGATCTCAACACAAGTCAGTACAGATTCTGATTATCTCCAATAGGCCTTTCCTAAAATATCAGGGTAATGAAAACAGAACTCAATTAGATAAAAAAAAAAATCAGTACATTCTTTTCTTTCTGATCACAGATAACATGAACATCACCTACTAGTAATTATTCAATTAATTCAACCAATACAGTGAATGTTGTTTTTTGAGGTTCAAAAATAAATAGAAACAAACAATGCCAGTAACAAAAATTTTTCCCTGATAGCAGAACAGTTTTTCTTTAGCTTGTTATAAACGTACTAAAGATGATAAACTACTTTAGTCAGTTGATGAAATCTAATTTTTGGTGACTCATTTATATTATTTTTTTTAACTTTTGCCTTATTTTCTACTCTTCTATGCCTAAAAGTCAAAATTTACAATGTAAGTTTAATTCAGTGGTAAAAAGATAAAAATCTAATTGTTTTATCTCCTCTGTTCATTACTCATTAGGGACTATTATTTGAAGCTTATTTAAAAGAACAAAGTGCTACCTCTATTTCTAGATGATAATATACAGCCTCAGAAGATCTGGATGTATATTACTCACAAAAATCACTTTGATACAGGTTTTGTTATTAGTTGACCCAATGTATAACAGCACTGTATTTAACAAAAATATCCATTAACGTTTTCTGACTTACTGAATCTTATGGAATTTAAATTAACTAATTTATAGAAAACTTGTTTCCTTGATTCATAACTCTTCTGAAAATCAGCTTCTTACTCAGAATCCCATGGTGACACTACATTAGGCTATGGTCAGAAAAGGCAGAATGAATAGTCAAGAAAAAAAAACCCTAAATTATAATAGATTCTGTAATGGAATACTACTTTAAGTCAATAGGTACTCAATAATCTAAGTTAGTCAATGGACTCTTTACCCAGTGTTCCATCATGTGTGCTTATTTCATGATTTCCTTGTATACAAGCTTATTAAAAATATGGTTAATTTTTGAAAAAAAAACCCTCCCTGAATCTTGCTAGGTATAAATAATAAAATCCAGCGTTTCCTGAACTATTTAAACAAACGTTTTAAAAATATATATATATTTTTCATTTTCCCTCTCAGCTTTAGTGAGGCATGATGGACAAGTAAAAATTGTATACATTTAGGTTGTACGATGTGATGTTTTTGTCTTAAAGTGTACAATGTTATGATTTAATATACACATGAATTGTGACATGATTGCCACAGTCAAGCTAATTAACACCTTCATCACTTCTTACAGGTACCTTTTTTCTTGGGGTGAGAACACTTAAGATAGACTCTCTTAGCAAGTTTCAAGGATACAATGCACTATGGTTAACTATAATCACCATACTGTACATTAAATTCCCCAAAGCTATTCATTTTATAAGTGAAAGTTTGCACCCTTTGACCAACATCTCCCCATCAGGTACAAGTTCAAAAGACAATATCCATTAATGAAAGACCCAAAGTGACAAAAACCGCATGAGGACTGGGATTTTACTTTGATGCATTAAATGTTGTGTGCCTGCAAACCCAAACACAACTTGCAGGCATCATTGCTCAACTCTCATTTAAAAAAGAAAATGCTTCTAACATTTCTCAGTAAACATTATGTTTGCTGTGGGTTTTTGAAAGCTTCTCTTTGCTTCTCTTTATGTTAACATGCATGTCTTCTTTTTTGATACATTAAATCTCTCTTTCATTTATACACCTTCTCCCACTATGTCATCCATCTATTCATTTTGTTTCTTGTGTCCTCCCCTGAAGAACTATCCTTACTTTTGATGTAATGACATTCATCAAAGTTTTGTCCTATGATTTCTGACTCTGAAGTTTTGTTTTTAAAGTACTTTCCTGCCTACAGATCATAAAGATACCCAGTTTTGTTTTCTTCTATTGTCTTATAGTTTATCTTTCACATGTAGACCATTAATCTATTCAGTCACTTTTGAATGTACTGTTAAGTACACATCCATTTTCATTTTTCCTCCTTGAAGGAGTTTATTTAACCCCATCTGCTAATTTGTCCTATTCTTACTACTTTTGATAGTTCCAAGGTCATATATAAGTTCCGATATACACTAACAAATTTTAAAACTTTGAAAAGTGTATAAATTATGGAAAAATACATGCTGTCAAAGTGTCCTGTTCCAAAACATAACAATAAATTTTAAATAAAATTAAAATAGCCAAGATTGCCCCTAGACATAAACAAAACAAAAAGCCAGTCTCAGAAGGCTTTGAAGTGAATTCATACAAACTTTCAAATAATATTAAATTCCTACATTATACAAATTTTTTCACAAACTAGAATAAGAGGTAAAGATGCCCAGTTCATTGTATGAAGCTAGTGTACTCCTGATTACCATAAGGGTAATGACAAAATAATGCAGGCCCATTTCACTTAGGAATATAGATTTTAAAATAATGCATAAGTTTACCAAATCCTACAGTTTTATTTAATCGCATGATTGCATATGAATATAAGAATTGTTCAGTATCAGAAAAATCTATTGACAATTTTCAGTCTATTAAAAGAAAAACGTTCTTTTGGAATTAATATTACAAAACATAGCCTCTATTAATTTAAAAATTCAATAAATGAAGGCTGGAAGGAAACTTCCTTAACTTAATAAAAATGGTACAAGAAACCCAATAACAAACATTATATCTGACAGAGAAATTTGAGACACCTGTAGATTTTTTTTTTTTAAGATCAGTGACAAAGCCACATTTAATAGACCCCTGGAATTTCTGCCTAATGTTAAAAGAGGGAAAATGAATTAAGAGTTGCAAGGATTAGAAAAGAAAGCATACAATTGTCGGTATATATAGATGTTTAATCATCTACCTAAGGGAAAGCAAGCAACAGAATCAGCATACAAACTATAGGAACAAATGAGAGTCTTGTAAGTTGCCTGGACACACAATCAACCTTTGAGAAGCAGTAATATTTGTGTACTGCAGAAATAACCAAATAAAGAGAGGCGCCTCTCTATGGCTCTCTCATCTATATTGTGGGCAAAGGCAAGGCTGCCTTTGTTCTAGGCTATCTTTTCAAGGATATTTGTACTTAGAATAGGACAGACTTGTTTATTTTCCATTATAAAAGGTGTGTGTTCTCTGTCCTCAAAGTTCCTTCCTCTGGTCCTCTTCTCATTTCTCCATGGTAATTGGAGCTCAGAGAACCGGGGCAAAAAACTAATATTCTGGCTAATGTTATTGCTGTGAGTAATAAATTACCCTTGGTCTCTGAACCAAGAGTCAGGTTTTTCCTGCGGGCATCCATTAAAGTGTGGTAGGCTAACTTGTTAGCTTGTATACTGGGTAAAAATCTTAGACCCTTCATATTCTTTGCACCAACTAGAAAATTCAAAATAGGACACCATCACACTCACAACAAAAACTTCAATTTATATGGTAATTTATCTAGTGTACAATATGGAAAAAAAACTATAGAAATAATTAAGGAAGTAAAAGAAGATCTTAATTTTTCCAGAAACATTCCCTGTTTTTAGAAGAAATGGCTAACCATTATAAATCAGTCAGTTATCCTGGATGACTCACTGTCTTCCAGTGACATTTCCAATTTGAAATATAAACCTAACATAATGTGTCTACAACTTATATGGAAGAATAATTTATTAATAGCTAAGTCAACCTTACATAAGTAAGGGTAAAGCAGAGGTATTTGCTCTAAGAGAATTAATATTACAAAACATACATATTATGGGATATTGGCTTAGTAACATTAGCTCACATACATGTACTTATACTTTCAAAAATGTTAATAAATTTTTTAATTAATTTTATGTATTATTTAGAATGAATTTGACAATGTAAACTGATACTATTAAGCAGTCTTTTAGTGTTATTTAGTGTGCAAAACATATATGTTATCCAATGCAACTTTAGTGAGGGAAAACAATGCTCAGGCTATTCTGACATCATTTCAACAACATGGATCTGCTTCATTACACACGTTGTTGTGTAACTTGCATGTAGAATTATTTTTTGAAGTGGACTGAGGTCTAAGCCTACCCTGGCATATATATGTTTTTCACCAGTGACACAAATTCATCAGTAATGGTGATGTCAGGTTACTTTAATAAAATAATATGAATGGAAATAAGCAAATTTCTTTAAAAAATAAAGGAATATGCAAATTATAATGCAGTGGCTCTGTTTTAAAAGTAGGTCTTCTCATGGGTTTGTATTTCACTTGAATTCACTGTTCTGAAGGACAAACAGCTGATTTACTCCAAAGAGTGTCCTTTAACTCTCCAAGGTTAGCATGAAACTTAGTAAATTGATAGTGTAGAACCTAGTGAAAGATTAGAATATAAATAGAGGACTTCAAACTTTATTGCTGACTTTGAGATTTAGGAATAATATTTGTCACATTATTAGAAAGCTATTACTTTTCAATGATAAATTGTTTTTCATGAGGGGCTGTGATCATTAGACCACACTTTGGATTGTATTGATTGTTCAAACATGAGATCTAGTCACAATCTTACTGTAAAATTTTCCCCCAGCATTCTCTACTAGATCATACAGTACTTTATATATCTTTATATTGTGGACAACACCAAGGGAAAAAAATAGCATAGAAGAATTGCTTTGTTTTAATGTACAAAATGTAATGTTGTAAATTTAATTATATCACCATGGTTCTTTGATTTTATTTTAATGTGCTATTTATTATGACTATGTGCTTTTTATTATATAGTTCATCCATGAGGAAAGGAAAATTAGCCCCTAAAAATTCAGGACTTGCTGGACTCTGACAGGTAGGCCTTGATATTGTTAGGAGCTGACCTGACCAACAGCTAGACAGCATTACTCTGTGACTGTAATGAAGTGATACAAAAACACGAACAATTCTTGATGTGGATTAAAAGAAAAACATCACGGTGCCAACCCTAAAATATCTAACATCACCCTATCCCAGATTTAGCTTTACTCTTTACTCTGGTCTTCTCCCTTTCTAAATGAGATAGGTTTTCACTCAATTATAGAACTATTTACAGTTCCTGAGAGCATCTAATTTAGACCAAAGCCTCACTTGATTGAATGCTCTTGTAAAACACCTACTCAAAGCCCAAATTGTAATAAGTTCTTTGTAAGATCCTCCATGAGGATAATGAGATGCTCCATTCTTTCTCATGGTGTGCACTTTCCCTTCCTGTATTCATAATGCAACCCAAGTTGTGTTACTACTATGTTTCTGGATATCTTCTTCTAGAGGACACTGTGACCAGTTCATTGTAACCTTGCCTTATATCCTAAACCAAAAAAAATACAGAAAAAACCAAACAAACAAAACAAAACAAAAAAACAAAACAGAGAAACAGCAACCAAATAACAGCATCAATTAAAACCTATCAAATTACTTAACTAACTTCAAGGCTAATACCTGGTTATTAAGTTCTCATCAGTGTTGAGCAAATTGTTTCTAGCATACTTCAACATTCCATATCACTAGGCATCAGGAAATTGTAACTGAAAATAAAATAAAATTAATTCTGGCTACTATCTGCAAAGTCATTTCTCCAAAAGTGTTTAAGAAAATCAAAAGGAATCTCAAGATAAAAAGAAAAATATTAGATTGTTATGTTATTCTGTCTAGAAACTAGCTTATCTGAAACAGTACTTCCTAACCTCTATCTTGTAAAACATTAATGATTCTAAATTAATTGCCAATTAATACTGATCTTTCGCAAGCTCTTCCAAAGTAGATAAGGGAGAGGAACATTTTCCAACTTATTTTTATAGCGCCAGTACCACTGTCATATCAAAACTAGACAAGGACACCTTGAAATAACAAAAGTGTGTACTAGTATCTCTTATGGATGTAAAAATCCTCAAGAAAATTAGCAAACCACATCCAGAAACACACAAAAATAATTATACACCATGACCAAGTGGTACATATCCCAGGAATGCAATTAGTTTTAACATCCAAAAATCAACTGATGTAATACATCATGTCTACAGAAAGAAGAAGCAAAACTCCTATGATCATCTTAATAGACACAGAAAAAACATTTTATGAAATCCAACATTCTTTCATGAAAAAACACATTAAAAAAAAGAATACAAGACACTTCCCCAACTTTGTAAGTGTTACCTACTCAAATTCCACAGGTAACATCATACTTAATGGTGAATGACTAAAAGTAGGAACACTCTTGCCACTTGTATTCAACACTGTACATGAGATTCTAGCCAGGGAAACTAGGCAAGAAAAATAAATAAAAGGTCTCCAGATTGGAAAGGAATAAATAAAAATATTTCTATTTCCAGATGATATGATCTTATATATATAGAAAGGAATCCAATAAATAACTGTTAAAACTAATAAATCATTTTGGGAATGTTTCAGGATATAAGATCATTATATAAAGCTCAATTATATTTTATATACTTGCAATAAAAATGTAAAAATTAAATTTAGAAAACAATACCATTTATGAAGTATAAAAAAGAATGAAATACTTAGGTATACATTTAACAAAAGAAGTGCAAAGTTTGTACTCTGGAAACTACAAAACTTTGTTCAATAAATCTAGAAAGATCGAAATGAATAGAAAAACATGCTATATTCATGGATTAAAAGGCTTAACATTGTTGAATGGCAGAACTCCCCAAACTGATCTACAGGTTCATTGAGATCTCTATCAAAATTTCACCTGACTTCTTTGTATAAATTAACAGATGATTCTAAGATTTGTATGGAAGTACAAAGGACCCAGAATAGCCAAAATGATCCTGAAAAAGAACAAAGTAAGGCAACTTAAACATCCTGATTTGAAAGCATACTTTACAGGAACAAAAACCAAGGCATTACAGTACTTGCTTAAGGATAGACATATAGATCTATGGAATACAGTTGAAAGTCTGTATTTAAATCCATACATCTATGGTCAACTTATTTTTGACAACAGTGACAAAACCATCAAAAGTAGGGAAAGAATAGTATTCTCAACAAATGCTATAGAGATGACAAGATAGCCACATGCAAAGGAAGGAAGTTGGACCTCCACTTCACGGGCAAAATTAACTTGAATAAAAAACCTAAATGTAAAAACTAAAACTATAAAACTCTTAGAAGAAAATATGAGGGTAAATCTTTGTAACCTTGGATTTAGCAAAAGAGTACTTAGATATGTCACTAAAGCTTGAGTAACAAGAGAAAAAAATAACTTAAAAATGCATAACTTAAAGATCAAAATTAAAAATGTTTTGCTACAAAGGACACCGTCAGAAAGGTAAAAGACAGAAACTGGTGGGTTACCAGAGGGGAGGTGGTGGGGAAGTGATGAAAGAGAATAAAGGGAATTAAGAGTACATTTATTATGATGAGCACTGAGTAATATATAGAAATGTTGAATCACTATATTGTACATCTGAAAGTAATATAACACTGTATGTTAATTATATTGGAATTTTAAAAAAAGCTAAAAGACAGCCCATAGATTGGGAGATAAGGGGCTTGTATCTAGAATATATAAAGACTCTTATAATTCAACAACAAAAAGACAAATAACCCAATTAAAAAATTGGCAAATGATCTGAATGGTCATTTATCCAGGGAATTTATGAATTTAAGTTTATACAATGAGTAACATAAATATGATTATATGGACACAAATTTGGACAAATAACACAGAAAAATACACATGGTATGATCCCATTTTTATAATATACAAAAAAAAGACCATCTTGTACTATGGTGATAAAAGTCAGGACAGTGGGTACCATCGTTAAAGCAGAAACAGAAAGGTAGAACAGGAGAGCTTCTCCAGATTCTGGTAATTTCTCTTTTCTTGATGTTGGTGCTGTTAATAGAAATGTTTATTTTATACAAATTTATTGAGCTGTGAACTTATAAGTGCACTTATCTGCATATGCACTTGCATCCCTAAAAGCACTACAAATGGATGTGGATAGATGTGCATTAATAGAGCTCTAGGAGTTAAATTAAGCTTGAGAAACACCAACACGTAGAATAGTATATTTTTTCAATACAGTGGTCTTTGATGATGTGTGTTTTCTTATTTTAAATGTATGTTATGCCACATTCTAGAAAGGATTGAAGCTGGTTTAAGAGGATAAACAAAAGTATAGCAAGACACAGGTGAAAAAGAAGAAAAGTAGAGGTAGAAAGTAGAAGCTTATGATCACAATTATGTGTATTTATTTCTAAGTTATTTGCATTTTTTTCCTCAGTCTTTCTTTGCACGTCTCATTTACTTTGTCTTTTGTTCAGCTTGGCATGTAGATAAGTAAAGGCAAGTAAAGAGAATATCCATAATCTGTTCACTGTTGTAATTTTATCTATTTCATATTTATCCAAGTGAAATCCAAAGAATTCTCTGAGAGGCTCTGCAGGGGACAGTGAGGCAGTGTGAGTTCTTAGCAAGGACCAAGTTTCTGAGACGGGGTATCCCCGCCCCAGGGCAGCCCTTGCTGTTGTCCTTTCTCTGAGCTCCCACAGCCCTTGTCTGTACTGTCACTTTTGGTGTTCATTACACACAGTCTTGTTACATTAAAAAAATTGTCTAGATTTCTGTTGTTTGCTCATTTTGTATACTATCATGAGTCTCAGATACTATGCTGTTAAAGAAAACATCGTCAAAACACTGTTGGTATCTTGGACTGCTAAATATCAATTCCTTTCTTTCCAGGCTAAATGTTCAGTTTCTGCTGCTGTAACTTCAGAGCTGGGACATCTTGAAAAAGATTAAGTATAGGTCTGTCTTCTCTGCGCTGGGAGCAGCTGTCCCGTCATAGCCCCTCATCCCCAAAAGTGTACCCCTGTAGGAAGTCTGTTCCCACCCCTTTATTGGTCAGTAGCACCTCTCAGCTGTTGAGCTGATCACTATCTAAAACCATCAGAGAAACTGACAGATGAGAGCATCAGCAACTTGGCAGCCCCAAATCCCTTGACCTGACTTATGCCTAGCTGCAGCTTCCGAACCAGTGGCGTTTCAATAGACATCAACACAGCAGCCAAGTTCATTGGGGCTTTAGGCTGCCACGGTAGGAGTATTGGAATTGGGACTGTGTTTGGGAGCCTCATCATTTGTTATGCCAGGAACCCCTCTCTGAAGCAATAGCTCCTTTTCGGGCTTTGCCCTCTTGGAGGCCATGGGACTCTTTTGCCTGATGGTGGCCTTTCTGAAACTCTTCACCATGTGAAGGAGCCTTCTCCACTTCATATATGGCTTTCTCCCATGTTTCATCTACCCTGTAGCTTTCTTTTCCTAAACCTCAGACAACCTGGAGAAAGTGGTTGGCTCGGGGTCTGACAGAGGGAAGACAAATAAATACTGCATTAATAAGAAAAAAAAATTACACAGGTGGTCAAGGCTTGTTTTCAGGTGACATCCACTATTCAAATTAAAAAAATGAAAGAATGGTGAATTAAAGTGTTTTCATCATGTGCTACATGGAGGGAGAATTCTGTCATTTTCCATGAAGATGGATCATCACTACATGCAATCTTTATAATTCTGTACATTTCTTTAATCTATCTGTAGATCTCACTACTATAAGACAGTGACTCTATACTATCAAATGAACAAATCCCTTTACCTTTGTTTGTTGTTAATGGCCTTAGGAGCCACATTTCAATTCAGTTCAGCTGTGAGTCTTTTACTGTTTTTATAACTCTGTGTTCAGTCATATGCTAGGTACCCCGAAAAGATTTTTAAAACTCCTCCCTTTAAATCTTGCATTCTCATTGAGCACACATCGTACCTGTACAAAAACAATAAAATATGACAAGGTCCATTTTCGTCCTGTCCTACCAGTGCCAGTGCAGGTAGCAAGGATTGCTTTCTTTGAGAACTGTTCATTAAGACCAGCATGATGTGCTTGACAGCTTGTATTTTCATTGTCTTGATTAAAATGTACCAAGTGATTGGCTCAGGGATTTTGCTAATGGACAAGTGAGCCAAGGTTGCAGGTTCCCTGGCTTTCAAAGTTTTCTTTGGATTTGCTTGGGTTTGATTTTACTTTTTATAATATTTTGTGGTTCCCCTGACCTCTTACTTCAATCTACAGCCGCTGTCAAATACATAAATAAGCAGACATCCTAGTTCTAAGAAGCAAGACAAATGATTCCTCTGATTCGATTGGTTTGAGGACACAGATAGGACTATGCTTGCTACTTTTATTTTTCTTTTTCCAAGATGATTCATTAATTGTATTTCAGTATTTGAGAAGAGGGGGAACATTTTTACAGTTATGTGTATTTAATTGTGACATATATCCAACATTGAGAGGATGGTCTGATAACACTTCCAGTAGATATGTCTTTAAACAGATGAAAAGAATTGAAGACACTTCAAAGTTAACTTTTTAAACTGAAAAAAAATTGTAAGTTAGATAAGAGTCCTTTATTTCCTCCTACGTGGTTCAAAGAACCCTGAACAGAGTTGAGAGGTGTGGCTTCTTCTCCTGCTCCTGAATTATAGAAAACTAGCCATCCAACCCCTTTAGACATTTTTTTTTTCATTAATGACTTTGAGTAAGTTATTTGAAAAGTGTAATTTCTGCTCATCTTCTATAATTACCATTTAGTCACTACCTAATATGCAATGAAGTAGGCTTCACTTGTGCCTTCTTACTTGAGCCTGAGGAAACATCTTGTTCAGAGTAACACCGTTAGCTGGACAGCGATGGAGTCAGAGATCTAACCATTCTGTGTGACTCCAAAGTCCTTTGTTGGTTCCCTTCCATTAAGTAATCACTTTTATGAGAGGTGGTCCACTTTCCTCTTTAAATGCATGCAGTCCGGAGTCAGAGGCAAAACCCAACTCTGCTGCTGACCTGCTATGCAATCTTTAACAAGTTCTTCTATTCCTCACGTTTCCGTTTTATAGTCTACAGAAGGGGATAATAATTGCTCCTTTACAAGGGTGGTGTGAGGTTTAAAGTCAGTATACATAAAGCACTTAGGACAAGGCCTGGTGTAATTAGCACTCCTGTGGTGTTACCCACTGCTGTTCTTTTCCTTGCTCTTGCATCAAGAGGAAAGCCATGGGAGTAAAATCAATGGGTGTATAGAGGTGGTGTGAATGCATCAAATATACCTCTGTTCACTTTGCATGACACGATAGTCCAGTTCTTGGTTTAATTTGGAACACTGCAAGTCAAATGGAATTACAGTCATCCCATAATAGCCTTGCAGATTTGATTTACAAATTAAAATGAAAACCTCTTGATGCTATATATGGCTTTACCAGGGCTTCTAACTCCTATCAATTATGTGGTAATGTCCATTGTCATGGTGAATCATTTATGAATAGACATTTAAGTGGATGGCACCACTTGACGAGACCTGTTTTAAGTCAGTGTATAGTATGCCCATGTATACATAACTGGGATTAGATTCAGAACACCGGTGTGCCAGTGCTAACTCTGCTGATCCCTTCTAATAAAACATGTAAAATAAATCTTTTAATCTCTGCAGGGTTAAATAGGTATTATTAAACATAATACCTATTTCTTCACTGGCACTATTTTAAGGATCAAATAAAGTCACATCTGTATATAGAGTTCCATACAGTAAACTTCTTTTCAAAATTAAAATACATTGTTCCTTAGAACTTCATTTAAGAAAACTGCTTTAAATTCAACCCCAAATTCTACTAACAGTTTTTGCAATAGCCTTTAATACTATAGCAGTTTCTGCATCGGGGTGCTTAACATTTCTGTACTTGTCTCCTATAAGAGATCAAATGCTTTAATATTTCTAGGGTTACAAAGATTATCCTCCCCAATGGTGGTTTACTGCAAGGACCCACAAGAATGAGGGCAAAGGGGAGTTAGATCACAAATTACATCATTCTCTCATCCTAGTTATTCTAGAGCACGTAATGTGCTAAGAATAATACAATGAGACACAGTGGCCTACTTTCCTTGCTGACTGAGCATCCAAAAGAGAGTATTAATGGGATGCCACTCTGTGTGCAACACCTCTATCAGGCAGAATTTACCCCTTAGCAATCTGTGTCCAGCTTGCAGATTGTGACTTCCAGTTTAAGCACTTGCCCACAACCTAACCCTTTGTAGTTAGGATGACAGCATCAGTTTCTCTAGTAGATCCAGCTGTACCATTATTAGCAATTAATGATAAATACCAACTGCTGGGCACTTTCTCTTGAGTATGTATTCAAGGCTTGAAGCTCATGGATGACGTCCTCAAGTTTTTCTGGTATACTCATTTGTCTGAATCATGTTCCTTACTCTTAGCCCCCCAATTCTAAAAGCCATTTTTTCAGCATTGTACATTAAAACAAACTAGCGATACTGATTAAATGAGTAAAAACGATTTGGCCATACTTTCTTTTTGATGCTGAATTAGTGAGTTAGCAGGAATCATTAAACTTCATGCCTAGCAGTCAATACCAAACTTATAGAATCAAAGAGATTCCAAGAGAACATGGACCCATATATTTTGTCCCGTCAAGTTAGGCAAGGATTTTGTGAAAAGATAGAATATAACATTGGCCATCGGCCCACCCATCACTTATCACTGCAGCAGATTTATTCCCCTCTCCTTTTCACTACCTGTGAGCATACAAATCATAGAAATCATTGAGCCCAAAGCCCACACTGGAGGATTTTTTTCCTCTGAAATAGGTGTAGACCTTTATATAGAATTCAAAGATTATTCAAGGTCAAGGCTTACGTGTTTATGATTAACAACATCTCTCTCTCTCCCTCTGCCTGTCTTTCTTGGGTGTATCTAGTCTTGTCTGTTTTATTTGGTCACCTTCTCTCCCTCCCCCGACTTGCATTGATTTTTAGCATTTAATATTAGTGTTTTTTACATGCAATCCTTGGTGAAATTATAAAAGCAGGGCATACTGAGAAGCATAAAATCATCAAATGCTTATGCTGTGAACCAAATATAATTACTCAGCTTGGGATATAGCCAGAGACATTTGCTATTGGAATTTTAATGTCAAGCGGCAAGAGATCTCCATCCATTTTCCTTTGGAAAGTTCATGGGCATGTGTCAATCATTGTATCTGTTTTTGGAAATAATACTACAATGTTTCAGTTTGCTTCTCCAATTAATTCTTATCCATCATATTCTCGCCATGATTCTACTGCAAATATGTTCTTTAAAATCTGGATGTAACCTCTATTCAAGAATTGTTTCTTGTTTCTATGAGGATTTCTGGAAGAAGGGATGGCTTTGTAATTTAATTGGATTTTTTTCCAATATGATAATAGCATGCTTCTAATTGTCAGATACTTCAAGAGCAAGTTAAATAAACACATTTTATGAACTGAAAAAAAAGTTTTATTGACCATTAACTTTTATAAGCTAGTTTCAAGGTAGCACCTTATACAATCAAATGTATTGCCACTTCTTGTTTATGGGTCATTTTATCACTACATGGTTTGGGAAAAATATTAAAAGCTATTGAAGGGATCATATATCTAAGGACACAGAGGAAATTTATTATTGCAATTAGTGTTTAAATGGTTATAATGCATGTTCTATTGACTTTATAAAATTCATTTAAATACTACCCCTTGAGAAGTCAGTAAGTAATGAGAACTTGATTTTGAAATGCACGCTTGATACAATAAACATTAAAATAAACTATTACTGTTTTCACAGTTGTCATTGAGTGACTAATATGTAAACCCTAAATAACTTTTTCTTCTTACTAACAGTTTCAATGGGGGAATTTTTTTTCTAGGTTACCTGGCTGGGTTTTTCTCAATCATTATTTCTTGGGTATTTGAAATCCTTTATGTCCCCACTAAGCCGCAAAGCTGTGCCCAGTACCTGTTCCCTGGTGCTCTGTCTGAATTATGGATACTTTTCCAGCCACCCCACTTACCTCCAAAGCCACTGTTTCCCTGGGCCTTATTTCAAAGTCCATCCTGCGTGCGTTCTCATTGCTGACCCTGAATGCCTTCTCCTAAATATCTTACTTTAGACTGTATTGTTCTTACTGCCACACCTAGCACTGTCTCAGGTGACTAGAAGGATGATGAGGGGAAAACGGTGTTGTGGAAGTCAATTTGGGAAGGCTTGCCTCATCCACTTTCCAGACATACGAGATGTATATATAGTTTAGGCTTGAGCAGAGATACCTGCTCCTGCTTCCCAAGAATTATTAATCAAATTAATGGTAAGCAGTGTTATATTATGTACCACAGAAATAAGTAATGATCTTTACCAGGCCTTTAGAAATTATTTCTAGAGCCTAGCACAGTATGCTTTTCATATGTGATAAATAAATCTTTGCTGAGTGATTTAATGAAGATATTTTCTTAAACTGGTAAGACCAATACTACGATGTACATACACAAATGTATGTCACTCATTTAGTTATTCAACAGGCATTTAATAGAACAAATTTTATGTCTCCTGCTGTATACAGATGTTTAACCATCACTACAGGGTGTTTTTTTTTAATTTTTATTTATTTTTGAGAGAGAGAGAATGCAAGTGGGGGAGGAACAGAGAGGAAGGAGACACAGAATCCAAAGCAGGCTCCAGGCTTTGAGATGTCAGCACAGAGACTGACGTGGGGCTTGAACCCAAGAACTGTGAGTGAGTTCATGACCTGAGCTGAGGTCAGATTCTCAACTGACTGAGCCACCCAGACACCCCCATCACTACAGTTCTTAAAGAGGGTAAGACACTTAAAGTTGCATAGTTAATAAGTTATCAGTCACATTAACACAGATCTGTTTAACTTCAAATCTCATACTTGTTTTACTGAATCTCACTTTATTATACATTACCTGGAGATGTATTAAGAAATCAAAGTAATAGGAATAATGAGAATGATAACCGTTAATACCTATTCAATTGTTCCAATGCATCAGACACTTAGCTAAGTGTTTTATATTTATGTAATTTAATATTGACATTACTCTGTAGTGAATGTTATTATTGGTTCTATGACACAAATGCAAAAGCTGAGCTTCAGAGAAACAAGTCACATGACCAGAAAAGGGTATCTTACTCTAAATGCGTGTTCCACTGTTACAGTAAATGTAAGTAGGATGAAGAACTCTCAAAGGAAAGTCTGGGCTAAATTATTTACAAAGGCAGGTTTTAGGGAGGACAAACGTATACACTGAGTGGGCTCAGAGTATAGCTGAAAAAGTGTTCTATCTAGTAGGGTAAGAAGTACTCAAGCATACATCGATAACTGTGAGCAATGCTTTTGGGGGGAAGTTAAATGATGGAACCATTTGTGGAAGACTCAGTCGTGAAAAAAATTAAAAGAGGGAATTTGGGCCATTTAGGCATGCATTACTATGGCGAATGCTGTAAGGCAGAAGGGAAATGAATGGATAAAAGAGTTTTTGATTACTTTTGTCAGGAAATTGACTGGAACTACAGTGAAGGAACAGGGGGTTTGGATGAAGGAATTCAGGCAGAGATAAAGATTTCTGAGGAGTGGTAAAAACAACAGGATCCCATAGCCCACTTTTAAGAAAAAGGCATAATCTTTAACTCATATCTTCTCTTTTACTGATATAATAAAATGCCGTTCTTGTGATCAATAAAAGACATTCCAACGTTTTTACAACTATTGTTCCAATACGTATCTTAGACGCAAATGTAGAAAGGATAACATAAAGCAGTTCTGTATGGCCTAATTTCCATTTATTTATTTGATTAGTCTCTCTACCTTAAGCTCATATTAACATAGAGGAGGAGATTTTTCTCTATGCATCGAAAATATGTCTCAATGTAAAGGTTAATAACTTAGAAAATATGGCAGCAATTTTCCTTAGCATTGGCTTAATGTTAAATGGAAGAATATTCCACTACTTCCAACTTTGAAGTTTATCACTATAGCCATTTGAGTGCTATTGAGCTAAATAAAAGGGCCCTAGCAAATTTTTATAATGAGAATTTTCATATTCACACAACTTACACTTGGATGAAGTGATTTTACTCTCTTTGCTCATAAAAAGATAACGTTTGAGAAGGCTTCCTTTGAGAGGTCATTTGCAGATATAAACATTTTTTTTAAGATAAGGAAGAATGGTTTGCTGTTTCTAAAGATCCTCATATTTCAATTAGACATGAAACTTCTGCAGAAATTATAGCAGTGATGTCAACTTTGAAATACCTCAGCAGTGTCAGCTATGTTAAGATATGACAATTGAGTGGAACAAATATCATTGCTTTATTGAAAGAGTCTAGAGTAGGACTAGAATAAACTTTTTAAATGCATACGCTTGGCTTCAGTTCAAACTCCTTTGTGAGTTTGAACAACACTTTTCTGTCAGCAAATGCGAAGTGCTCTAAGCTCCAGAGATCCAAATGTACTGTTTGAAAACTCGGTAACACATTTCTTCACCTTTGCCGACCGTTTGGCTTTTTAGAAAAATCATAATTACATTGGGCTTTGATTATAGAAAGTAGTGATTAATGGCATTGCAAAATATTTCAAAAGAGCATCACATGTAGCATTTGCTTTCTAGAGAACACTATATCCAAGCGGGTTATCATACCTGGAAGGGAGAAACATACCTGGAATGGAAAATCATTTCATCCTCAGTAAAGCCTACTTTAGATTGCCAAGGGAGAGCCTGAAGGGTAATCTACATACGATTCCGCATATCTGATGCGGTATCAAGAGCTGACTCGTGGCAGTCAGGTAGTATAAACCTACCACCACAACCACCATCATCCAACCCTCCATACAGTTACCCCTAAAAGTCAATCTCCAAGTAAAAGCCAAATACTGGTTATGGAAATACAACCTCAAGACATGTTTCTTTTCCTTGTGTTTCAACTGGAATGGCATCTATAAGCTTCCTTTATACAGAGATTCTGGAGTTTCTGCTAGCCTGTGTATGTATGGGCTTGATTTTATATAGGCTTGAATGAATATAGATATAGATGTGTGTGTGTGTGTGTGTGTGTGTGTGCATCTATATCTACATCTACATCTATATCCATATCTATCTATAATCTGAAACACTGTTATATCATACAGTCACTTCTGGCTACCATCTGTAAAGACTGAAACCACCACCATCTGGGTAGATTATGTACATTCGTAAGTAACATCTGGCCCTTATAAGTGACCCCAGTCCATGCCTACTCCCTCAGACAGGCTAAATCAACACACTTAGCAACCGTGACCTCAATCTTTAACGCATTCATTTTTTTTTCCCACCAGACATTATATTTCTTCCTCCTCTGGGCTTTGTGACACCGCTTTATGTTCTTTCCTAATTTTTCTAGATATTCTTCAGTTTCTCTACCTTTCCCCCTGCCTTTTTGCTTCTCTCCTCAGCCCTGTGCTCTTCTGAATCCACAATTTCTCCAAACAACCCTATTCTCACTTCAAGTATATGTTTGCTAATCAACAGTAGACTGATCTCGTTTGTAATCCAGATCTATAGCTCTAGCAGCCTGCCAGATATAGCCACCTTCATGTCTCCTATTCAAAATAGAAACAAATCAAACAAACAAAATAAAGTAACAAGTCTAGCCTTTTTACATGTTTAGTTTTTTAAATGACATCCTAAACTAGATGTAGTCACTTAAGGCAAATTTGTGCTTGTACCCTTAACAGTACTGAACCCCACTATGCCCCTTCTAATAGGCCATCAAATATTCTTGATTCTACAATCAACAACCAACAGCTTCAATCTCTTGAATCACGTGTGTTTTATTTTTTTAATATGAAATTTAATGTCAAATTGGTTTCCATACAACACCCAGTGCTCATCCCAAAAGGTGCCCTCCTCAATACCCATCACCCACCCTCCTCTTCTTCCAACCCCCATCAACCCTCAGTTTGTTCTCAGTTTTTAAGAGTCTCTTATGCTTTGGCACTCTCCCTCTCTAACCTTTTTTTTTCCTTCCCCTCCCCCATGGACTTCTGTTAAGTTTGTCAGGATCCACATAAAAATGAAAACATATGGTATCTGTCTTTCTCTTATGACTTATTTCACTCAACACAACACTCTCCAGTTCCATCCACTTGCTACAAAGGGCCATATTTCATTCTTTCTCATTGCCACGTAGTATTCCATTGTGTATATAAACCACAATTTCTTTATCCATTCGTCAGTTGACGGACATAATCACGTGTGTTTTGTACATTTCCTCTGCTAGTCTCTTAGTCCAGACTCCTGGAATTTCTCATAGGACATAAGGAAAGAGCCTCCTGTATCTCCTGGTTCTGACTGAATCCCCACATTCCAGCCCCACAGGTAGACACATTGCCCATTCTTTGCATTGTTGCAAATTGGATCATGTCATTCCCATGAAAAGTTTCCCAAAGTATCTTTAGGATTTCTTTCAGGGTAAAATTGTGGTACAGAAGTCCCTCCAAGGTTTGGAGCTGCCCACAATTCCAACTTCTTTCTCATGTTTTACATCTGCATACTGCACATGTGATGTTCCTTCTGCCTGAAATATGCCTCTCTCTTCCCCATATTTTTCTTCTTTCATCTTTGACAGAACATTGAGCTGAACAGAGCCTTCAAAAAATCCTAAGCCCCAGTCAAGGGTCACAAGACCTTGCTTTGTGCAATGCTACTCTTATACAACACGTTGTTCACAAAATCAATTACTTTTAAATAAATTAAAATTTAATTTTGCATTTACTAGTTTGATAAATATGTTTGCATTTACTATTTAGTCTGATAAACATTAGGTGGTAAATCTGTATTTGCTGAATAAAGATATAAATTGAAAAGAATATAGAAAAATAACTTCTATTTGATCTTACTTGGAAAAGGTAATTACATTCTATCACCCCCTTCATGTTTCTGTTATTGCCGATTTCCAAGTGGTCTAAAAAATGAGAACTAGCCCTCATAGGGATAATATTCTTTAAACATAGGTAGTTTGTGGATTCTGTGAATAGCTAGATATTCAAAATTATAAGATTTCTTGGAAAACCTGTGCTGAGTTATGCATTGTCAGAAGGCATTCATTCCAACACCTGAAGACAGTACTTAGCTGTCAGGGGAACGCAGTTATGAACATACACAGGGATCACATTCTCAAGGAGAGAATATGTTGCCTGTTTCTCTAACAAAGGAGTTAAAAAAAAAATAAGCTGCCTATAGCATCATTATGAAGATAGAAAGCCAGTTCCCACCATCATTAGAGATGCTCTGAGCATCTTTTTAATTTTTTCTTTCTTACATTTTACAGATTATAAGTATAGCTATGATTCCACCTAAATTTTTTAAATTACATTTTTAATTTATTTTTGATAGAGGGAGAGACAGAGCACAAGTGGGGGAGAAGCAGAGAGAGAGAGGGAGACACAGAATCCGAAACAGGCTCCAGGCTCCGAGCTGTCAGCACAGAGCCCGACTGAGGGCTCGAACTCACAAACCGCAAGATCATGACCTGAGCCGAAGTCAGACGCTTAACCGACTGAGCCACCCAGGCGCCCCGCTATGATTCCATCTAATACTACTTTTTGGTAAGAAGCGATAATCCTATGGGGATTTATGATTATTACTGGTTTTTAAAAACCCCTTTGGAAATAGCAACATGTGTTTATGCATGTTGTATTAATTCATTAGTATTAGTTTGGTCACTCAAAAACCCAATGTTAAGTCCCTGGAAACAAGCACTGATATCTAAGTATGTATGTGGATATCACTTTGCTTTTATTTAATTTAACTCATTTCATATTTACAATGAATATTAGCTTTAGAATCAGACAAAACACCAAAGGTATAAGGCATGAATATTGTACTAAGGAAATTTTACATTTTTACTGAGGGTGGGCTATAGGAAGAAGAGATATGCAAACATAATATGACATAAGTTAAATGTCTAAATGTTTGGTCTTTAAGTATATTGTTCTCTTAAGGACACCAACTTATACTCCCCCTCTCTCGTGAAAACTGGATTATTGGGAAGATTCTGATATTCTGAATTACAACCCACAAGGATCTTAAACTAAGGAGTGTGATAACAAGTAGCCAATTTATAATGCAAAATATTGTACTGTTAAAGCAACATTAACATAAAGTTTCATATGGTGACAAATAATTGTGATAGAACATTTTCTAAAATATTCTCTGCAAATAAATATACTTTAAATTCAGTATAATTGTGGACGACAAGGATGAGCCTTATTCACTGGAAAGGTAATTTTACTGCTAGGACATCTCTCAAGGAAAATATCTGAAGCATATTAAAATAAATTGGCATATGCAAATGATGTTAAAATTATGTTATGAGGTTAAGTATACTAAAGGATCATAAAACAATACAGTAAATAGTAGGCAGTGACCAAGGCATTTATACAGCCAATAAAATAATCTTTTCTCTAAGCTTATGTTATAAGGAATGCTTTTGCTATAATAAGTAAAACATTCAGGAATATGAAATATATTTATAGTATAACTGTGTTAAATTAAACAAAATATGCAAAAGGGGACTAGCGCTAAGCATATTAAACATTTAGGTGGCTTTATCTGAGTTCTCTCATGCTTTTTCTTCCTTTTTATTATACTTTTAAATATTTTATCTTTTTAAAATTATGGACATATATTACAACTGCACTCTGAAAATAAATTTTATTTGAAATTTAAATAAATCACATAAAAATAAATGGAACTGGTAAAGATCCCTAAATCTACCAACAACTCCTCCTCTTTATATATAATGAAAGATTTTTGTTATTGATTTTAAATTTACTTAAGTTGACCTTATTTTCTGCTAAATTTTATGCACTTTAACACATATGTAAGTCTATGCAATCACCACTACAATCAGGATGCATAACAGTTTTATCACCCTAAAAAACTCTTGTACTGGACTGCCCATTTGTAAATCAAACCTCCCCCAAGATCAGGCAACCATCAACTTGTTCCTTATCCCTACAGTACTTTCCTCCCCCCCAGAATTTCATGTTAAAGAACATTTTGAGACTGCTTTCTTTCATTTAGCATAATGTTTTGACACAATCTAAATATCCTTTCTTGGGTGAATGGATACAAACTGTGGTACATCCATGCAATTAAACACTCTTTGTAATAAAAGAAAGAAAGTATTGACACATACAACACAGATATGTGTCAAAACAATTCCTACTTTTTATATTCTGGAATGGAAATTGCTCCTTTGTATCTTAATTGAGTACAATACATAAAACAACTAAAACTCATAAAATATTATATAAAATATTTGTCACATGTAATAACCACTGTTTTTTCTTTTTTGACAAATATGTACCTCAATATATTCCAGCTTTATTTTTTTTTTAAAAATTTTTTTAACGTTTTATTTATTTTTGAGACAGAGAGAGACAGAGCATGAACGGGGGAGGGGCAGAGAGAGAGGGAGACACAGAATTGGAAGCAGGCTCCAGGCTCTGAGCCATCAGCCCAGAGCCCGACACGGGGCTTGAACTCACGGACGGCAAGATCGTGACCTGAGCCGAAGCCGGCCGCCCAACCGACTGAGCCACCCAGGCGCCCCAATATAGTCCAGCTTTAGAATGGATTTATGCATAATGCAAATTGAATTTTCAGCTGTCACTGATTCTCTGGATTTTCCAGATAGCAAAGTTAAACCTAAGAATGTTACCTACAACTGACACCCACCCAAAATCTAAACTACTAACCATTTTGCCTACCAAGATTTGAGGTAATGAATCATCTTAGTAATAGACGTGAAGGTAAAAACTGCACTGTCTGTACTAAAATAACTTTATAACATGTACTTTTTAATAGACTATTTGTTTTTAAATAGTTCCAATATTTACATTGCATAAAACATTTAATGTAAGGTTAAGATTAAAGGAATTATATATGGTAAACTTTTTACACAGCTAATATACCAAGGTTAATTAACAGCTGTTAGATGATCTGGGAGATCATAGGAGTCAGTGGTGTAGGTGATTATCAATTCTACCGTATGCATTATCCCAAAGTCACAAACACAAAAGAACCATTTCCTTTTTTAAAAATAATCCTGGGTTTCCATTTTTGGCAAACTTGTCATGTGTAAAGCTTGAACTGGAGTAATAAAAACCCCTATACTTTACTGAGCTTAAATAACTCTGTTGGGCCAACACTTCATGTCTAGAACAGTAGACCAAATTTAATTCAGTTTTAAGAGGAGTAAAAAAAGACTGCAAAGGTAATATAAACATACTATTCCATCCATACAAGGTGAAGAGAGCCAAGAAAGTGGAAGGGTGGAGAAAAGGCCTCTTGAAGGGAATAAAATTAGAAAAGAGATAATTGCCTGTATCTACTGTATGGGAAATAATGTAAGTCATTTGGAATGGTCACTTAAAAAAAGACAGCTTCATAATGCATTCACAACAGACTTGAGCAAATCTCAACATTTCTTCATTGTTAGTATTTACATTGTTTAGTCTGGTACTGATGATTGTTGCTACCAACAAGTTTTATGCCATGTTTTTTGTGGCACATTGAAATAAGCCAAAAACATGTACATAAAACTGACATAGACAAATTAAGAAAATTATATAACAGACAGGGATGCCTGGGTGGCTCAGTCAGTCGAGCGTCCAACTTTGTCTCAGGTCATGATCTCATGGTTTGTGGGTTTGAGCCCCATGCCGGGCTCTGGGCTGACAGCTCAGAGCCTGGATCCTGCTTCGGATTCTGTGTGTGTCTCTTTCTCTCTACCCCTCCCCCACTCATGCTCTGTCTCTCTCTGCCTCTCAAAAATAAAGAAATGTAATAAAAAAGTTTTTAAAAATGATATGACAGATAATGGTGATTTGTATTTTGATATTTGCGTGTCATTCTGATAGACTATTGGTACTGACTTCAAAAGAATGGAACACAGGCAAACCACATTTTTCAGGTAATACAGGTTTTTCTTCCCAGGCCAGAGGACTTGGACTCAGAAGATAATGACTTCCAGCCACATTCACTCTAGGTTAAACATAATAGGCATAAGCAATTTCTCCACCTAATTGGCTTATTTGTTCAACAATACCTTGCTTAGAAAAACAAGTGTAGAATCAACAAGATGTAAGTAACACAGGGGCACGTGTAGTCTGTGAGGAACCATCTATGGTAAAGGAAGCATCATTGATCAGAATAGTGTCATTAGGTGAGTATGGACTGACAGATAAATGGACATCACTAAAAATACATTATAATTAAGAAAAATAGAAACATATATGAAATCATATATTTATATCAAAGTTAGTGGAACAAAGAAACTCACAATCTAAAATGGAATAATCAGTTTTTCCAGCAAAGATATTTGATATTTGAATTGCAAGTTATATATATTCTGTAATATTTGAACACAATACCAGGAAAGACTAAGTGAATTATAAACTGTGAATAATATCAATACCCCACTCAATCATATATTATAAAAAGTAAACAATGGGACAATCTCCACAGTTATAAGTTACACACACACACACACACACACACTGCAAACCAGACACCTCCATGTGTAGTATGTAGGTAATTGTATTTCATAACTATGAAACATATAGACACATTAATTCAAATTTTGATTTTGCTATTTTGTCTGTGACAACAACAAAACAAACAAGGCCAAGTAGGAAACACAAATAACCATGAATTTTGAGAGCAAGGGAGCAATTCAACAAATTCAAACATCCCTCTGTTTTCTGTAATAATGGAAATAGCATCTAGGTATAAAACAAATAAGCAATAGTCAATTTCATACCCTATACTTCATTAAGAGATACCTGATGGAATCAACACTGGTGATTCCAAAGGAAAGAGTATTTTTATTCATATTAGGGGAAGAAAAATCCAAAGAGAGGGTATAATTCCTTATATGTTTATTGAAAATTTTGTGTATTCTCTCTTGCTGTCTGCCCATGCTGCTATCTCTGTTAGAACATAGACGTCTGTGGCTGAAATAGTAACTGAGAAAAATAAATGTGTTCCAAGTAAGTGATTACAGCAGCTTGTCTGTGCTGTACTAGTGGACAGATTGTTCTGACTTCTTTCAAGTCATGGCTAAGGTAAAACCTGGTACCTTAAGATTTCCTATACTACATGAGCCTGCAGATCCCCATCTCAGCAAATAACCTTTCTTATTAGGATCCCAACTTCAAAAGGCATTAACATATAAGGGCAGGATAACAAGTGAATAATGTTGTCAGTCAGTTTATTACCTGTTTAAGGAAACCAATTACCCCAATCAAGGATTTATTTCATTATATCCTTATCTTTTTTTATATATTTAACACACAAACCATGTGCCATACCTACGATCAATGTTTTAGAAGTGTTACTTCTTTAATAACAACCCGATTTTTAAATATTTATCAATACGAAAATTGAGGCAGAGAGACATTAAGTAATTTTCCAACGGTCACCTAACTGGCAAAGGGTAGCAGTGGGGTTTGAACTTTGACCATAGGACTTAGAGGTACTACAATGTACAGGCCCTTATTTTATTAATTTGGAAAAAATTGTTTAAATAACTAATGATGTTTCATGCGAATGAGATTCCATATCCAAAATTAATCATTCATGGGGTTGAAAAGGAGATCCTGAAATTCATTTAATCCCCCATACACACACAGGCTAAAGCCTAGTATATCTGGCAAATATTTGGTACTTGTTATATATTTGCTGAATCAACAAATGAAATAATACAGTATGAATATCTTAATCAACTCAGACCAGTAGATGTCATTATATAAGGTTCATTATTTTGTGGAAGAGTGGCTTCCATTATTTTGTGGAAGACTGTTTCAAGGTGATAGCACTACTTCTGACATAGCAATAGCTCAATCATAGGTACCAAAAGCACTAGGATATTATGACTGGTCTGCAGCATGATACCCATTAACTAGGGAATTGATCAGAGATATCTAAATATGGATCAAATATTATGTACTTTTAAAGAAGAAAGAGATAATATTGACTGCAGAAAACAAAATACAAACAAACATTAGTTGCCAGACCTAAAAAAAAGGTGTAGAAGTACCTGTCGACTGATGCCTTGGTTAAGTGTGAGTTACAGATTAAGTTTTCTTTGTCTAACTTTGACACTTTTTAAATCTCACCTTAAGCCAAACCCACTCTCCAAATAATCTTCAACTGTGGCTTCACTGTGTCCTATTACATGACAAAACTTCTTTTTAATTTCAGAAAGCAATATAATAAGCAAATATTTAAATGCAAACTGCGACCAAAAGCTATTGACTGATATGATAGCAGACTCCAGAAAGAGGTGGAGAATTAATGAGATTATAGTGAGAAAAGAGACAAATGCCAATGGGGTTAGTAATCTAAAATGTCTGCAACTTTTATTACATCTGTGGGCAATTCCCAAGACAATTCTGCTAAGGAAAAGGCTAGTTATTTCAGATCATTCCTCTGTAAAGTCACAATCTCTTGTCAAGAGGCTTTTTAGAACAGAGTTGAAAAGACCTGTGGATGAATGGGAAAGGGCTGGATCCCATGAAAATGATTGGGCTCTAGATGACTGTCTGTCCTGGAGAATCCCAGAGGAACCCCATTGCAGAGGCAGAACAAACCGTAACAATTTCATCTCTAACATACTGGATTAAAAGCCCAGGGAGAGAACCATTGTCCATGATTTTCTTTTTAATATATTATTTAAGAATGTCAGAAGTGTCTTGAATACTCATGGAAAGATTTTCCAAAATGAAAATATTAATTCATGCCCATAACGTTATCTGTTTAAATAATACTCAACACTTAAGCCCTGAAAAGTGGACCAATCCCAGGAATATGAACTGTTATGTATCTATTTCAGTAGACAAACAGAACATGGCAAAACAATCAACTAATTTTATCTCCTCAAATTTTCATTTGCTTCCTTCCTTAAAAAAATATGAAAGATAGCAATTTAAAAAAATAAAATTAAATCACTGAGGGTTTTTTTGTTGTTGTTGTTGTTGTTTTGTTTGTTTTGCCTTTAATGAATTTTAAACAAAAGTATTTCAAAGGTCTCCATGGTTTAATTTCCAGATGAGGGGCACCTGGGTGGCTCAGTCGGTTAAGCGGCCGACTTCAGCTCAGGTCATGATTTTGCCGTCAGTGAGTTTGAGCCCCGCGTCGGGCTCTGTGCTGACAGCTCAGAGCCTGGAGCCTGTTTCAGATTCTGTGTCTTCCTCTCTCTGACCCTCCCCCACTCGTGCTCTGTCTCTCTCTGTCTCAAAAATAAATAAACGTTAAAAAATTTTTAAATAATTTCCAGATGAATATTTTGAATCACATAAAGTCAAGAAAGTCTGAAAATAGAGGAGAGCAGAAATATAGGGATTTGAGAAATATGAGATTTAACACACAAAAAACTATTCACTCTTGTTAGTTAATTAGTTAAATCCAAGTTAGTTCACATACAATGCAGTGTTGGTTTCAGCAGTAGAACCAAGTGATGCAAACTGGGGCAGCCATTCAGGAAAATAATAAAGAGGTTTCTTAAAAAATTAAAAATAGAACTACCCTATGACCCAGCAATTACACTAGTAGGTATTCATCCGAAGGATACAAAAATGCTGATTCGACGGGGCACATGCACCCCAGTGTTTATAGCAGTGTTATCAGCAATAGCCAAACTATGGAATGAGCCCAATGTCTATAAACTGACAAGTGGATAAGGAAGATGTGGTTTACATATACAATGAAATACTACTTGGCAGTGAGAAAGAATGAAATCTGGCCATTTGCAGCAATGTGGGTGGAACTGGAGGGTATTATGCTAAGTGAAATAAGTCAGGCAGAGAAAGACAGATACCATATGTTTTCACTCATATGTGGATCCTGACAAACTTAACAGAAGACCATGGGGGAGGGGAAGGAGAGAAAAAAAAAGTTATAGAGAGGGAGGGAGGCAAACCATAAGAGACTCTTAACTACTGAGAACAAAGTGAGGATTGATGGGAGGTAGGGGAGGGGGAAAGTGGGTGATGGGCATCAAGGAAGTTATCTATTGGGATGAGCACTGGATGTTGTAAGGAAACCAATTTGACAGTAAATTATATTTAATAATAAAAAGACAAAAAATAAAACTCAAAAAATAAATTTCACTTTCTCCCTTTTTTACTGCTTCCTTTCTATGTGTATACCTCCTAACATGGAAACCACAAAAGATTGAGACTAAATAGAAAACATAAGAAATTCCTCTAAAATAAAGGAGAAAAGTTACATTTGAGTTTATAAAGTGAGGCCAAATTCTAGATGGAATGGTGTGCCTCAACCTCTTTAGTTCACATGCTCCTTAAGTAAACATAAGACTGTGAACCTTTCTTTAATGTTAACATTTCAGAATACAGCTTAAATGGTGTAATGAAAACAAATATTATACACCTAATTTTTAATGTATAATGTGTATTTTCTACTCATTCAAGACTTTCTTCTAACCTTTTCCTCAATTTGATATGTCCTTCAAGGGATCACAATGCCCTTCCTCAAGGAAGAAGCACTACACCAAATGTTGTAACAACAAGCAAAAATTCTTTTTCCCTATGTGGGTTCATGAAACTACCATTTAGAAATTCTCCTGTGGGCATTTCAAAGAAATATTTGAAATGGTTTACCAAGTGTTTTAAATCAGAACATCAGATCTGTAGGGGGATTTTACAAACTTGGGGCAAACTGAAGCCATATCAACAGCCAAGTAGTAAGCTTAATAATCACAGGCTTATCTGAAATCATATGAATCTACAAGGACAAATAAAACATTTACAGAGCACCTCTATTACCTGTTGTACTACAGGCACAGACACAAAGCAGTAAGAATAAAAATGGAGAAGAACTAAACAAAACACTTGGATCAAATAAGGCAGAGGTCTTCTTTTTTTTTTCTCTTCTATTTTTTTTGGGAGTCTGACTGGTTTACATTACAGTAGAAGCATCTGAGAAATTCCACTTGTCCACAATGTCACCTCAAAGTGTCTCAGACAAGCTTTCAGCTCTGGGCCATGTCCAGGTTGTAACTGCTGGGACCACCATACAACATACATGGCTCAAGGTTCAGATTAAGTTACAGTTACAGTAGAAGGATATGCTCTTTCTATAGGGATGTAGAAGATTGCAGATGGGGAGCATGGGGGAGGAGGAAGGTCTCAGAAACTGAATTGATGAAGAATTTGTACATTTTATTCTGAGAAGGACACTTGTTTGTAAGTACACTGCCCCGAAGGCTCAAAGTTGAACACACACAAAAATTTTAAAAAAATTGTTTCCAGCCAAAATATTTGACTTAAGGACTCAAGCTAAACAGCACAGGTGAAAGAAGATACAAACTGGTAAGCCTAATTCAACTGTGGGAAACATGAGATACCAAGTGAAGGAAAATCAGGTCTAAGAGTTAGTTGAAATTAACAAGATCCCAGACATGGGGTAGGATAAAGCAAATGACAGTACCTGTAGATTCACAGACACGAGAGGCTGAAAATGTTCCTCAAAGATGTCTGTATCTTAATCCCCAGAATCTGTCAGTATATTACCTTACTTGGTAAAAGGTACACTGAAGATGGGACTTAAGTTAAAGATTTTGAGATGGGGACATCATCCTGGATTATTTTGGGTAACCATAAAGGTCTTATAAGAAGGAGGCAGAGGATCAGAGTCAGAGGAGATGATGTGACTATGGAAGGAGAGGGAAAAAAAGATATATGATGATAGAAACAGGGGTAAGGATTACGGAAGGCCCCAAGCCAAGGAATATGGGGAGCCTCTTGAAGCTAAAAAGGGGCAAGTAAGTGGATCCCTCCCTAGCACCTCCAGAAGGAACGTAGCTCTGCCAAACCATTTTTGCCTTCTGATCTCTAGAACAGAAAGATTAAACATTTGTGTTGCTTCAAGGCTTTGTGTATTAATTTATTACCACAAGTAGCAATTGGAAACGAATGCAATAATACAATAGGAATTGTGTAATTGGAAATAATAGGTATGGTGTAACATGAGTCAGAGAAGCAGGCAGGGAGACACAGATAATAAAGATGGAAAATCACATATTTGCATGAGGTAATTAGAAGATAGGAACCAGGTACAGTAGGGTCTGGACAGTAGGTCTAAGGAGAAATTAATAAAAAATGTTCTGTCCCCTTAATTGTGGCAAGACATGCCTATGTTTTTCCTTCCCATGGATAAGACAAGGATAAGGTAATCAATATACCTAAATCAAGGTAAGGTTTATGGGTATAGAAGACAAGCAAAACAATACTATGATCGAATAAAACACTCAGGTACTCTGAGGAAGGATATCAGTGCCCTCCACAATGCCATCCTTAAAAGTTCAGGGTGCACAAAGCCCAAATATTGCTGTTTCTGTGTCATCATCTATGGATATATCCATCATCACTAATTTATGAGAAAGATTGCTTTACTTTCCCATAAGGGACAGAATGACTCATTACCCCTACTCTCTCACTTTTCTTTCCCTACCTTGAGAAGCTATTTTTTTCAGGTAAGTTTCCACTAAAATGCCCTTCATTATTCATTTTGTATCTTAATAATTTAGCAAGAACACTGTCTTACAAAACTTCACTGCAGGTTGCTGGCATGTATAACTTTCAGTAAGGACTCACTAACCACACACTAATAACCCTTATATAAATAATTAAACACACCCAGGGCACTTGCACCCTGTTATTCTAAGTCTAGAGAGAAAAGCAAATAAGATTTCCTTATACACAAGTGCTGTTATTTTGGTCATCTTGGCATATCTTAGAAATAGCTTCTAACTCACCCCAGAGATAGTGTTTCTGAAGTCCTCCACTTACAGCTAAAATAGTTATAACGCCCCATTGGAAAAGAAAGGCCAAAAGGAAGCACTGTCAGAGTGAGATCTTTGATTAAGATTAATTATAAATCTTACCTGAGTCCTATACCTCTAACTGGCTGACTTTGAGAATACCACCTTCTCTCCATTCTCCACTACAGGGAGAACTTGGGATTGGAAGCTATATATGTGGGACAACTCACGCTTCTGATGCCTATGATAAATATTCTCAATCAAAGTACAATTTATGTCTAATTCTATCACAGTTCAATTTTCCACTAAAGTGGGTGCACAGCCTCACGATTTTCATTATAGCAAACTAGACAGCTATTACCATTTGCTCCTCATGCCTACTCCAAATGTAGCCTATCTTCCTTGGTGGATTTCTCTCCACATTCAAATCTAAGACTAATCCACAGCATTAGGAAGTGGGGAGTTAGGCTCCAGTTGTTCTCAAGCACAACCTAGTTTTGTGGCTGGCTCTAAGGTGACTTTGCTGCTCTCTCCACTCCTCAGGTAGTTTTTAGTTGCATTCTTTGAGGGTGGTGTCTGGATCCCATTGCTGGATATTACCAGTGCACTAAACCCATCTCCCATTTTGAGTCCACCATGGTAAAGTACTGCTATTAACTAATCTGTTGAAACCAGCATTTTCCTTCTCCATTAGACCACCTTTATTGACCTTAGAAGCTCTATCATCTCCAGCCTCACACTCACTATAAGTATTGAGCTTATAGTGGCAATGTTCTATTATTCTCTTAACAGTGATTCCAGAGGAATCAGACAGATCTGTTTATAACCTTTCAATTCCTCCCAAACTCCTAGCTCAGGCTCACCTTTCCTAGAGTGGCCAAAATTACCACTCTCTGACACAGATGATCTTTTCATCAACACCTATTGTTGACATAGCTAAGCTAACAGATAATTGCTCTGTGATTCAGGGATGCTTCAGTGATATCAAAAGGAAGAGGACAAGAATGAAAGGACAGTGAACAAGCAGCAGTACTTTTCAGGGCTGTTGAAGAATCATACATCGATGACCCCCTTACCTCTGAGCAAGGGGTATCTCAGAGCCCATCTCTGAGTTTTCCCCAACATTCTGTAGTTGCTCTGGTGATTAATCAGAGAGATTTGTGAAGGTGTTACTAAACAGCAAGCAATCATCTTGTTACATTTTGCTGTGGTAAGAACATGAGGTCCAATGCCATATAGTAACATTCAATTATTTAATGATAGCTGTTATGTGCTTTGATGGTTGTTAACTCCACTTTTGTGTGAAATAAACTTAACTGTCAAATGGAATTTTACAGACTTAGAGGCCATTGACATGTGTATTTTACAGAAAAAAATATATATACCTTTGCCCTAGCTTATGCAGAACGTCTTTATTTAATGTTGATAGTGGCCAAGGAGCAGTTGGCCGGGAAAGGTGGTTCCTGTCAGATGCTCAAAAGTTCCAGATTGCTGTCTCACCACACCTGTTATGGCAGTTTTCAAGGGAGAATGAATAAGGAATCTTAAAGATCAAAACTAATTTTTAGGACCATCTGCCTTAAATTATTTTAAAACAAGTTTTGTCATATTTAAAGAAACTTGCATAAATACATGCATATTGATATGAAATATATAGAAAATCCTTGTTTTGCATGTTTTAATATGCATGAATTTCCACAGTGTAGTGAAATAATACCACTCTTGCAACAGTACAGTCCAAATTTCAGTTACCAATGTATATTAACTGTTACTAATTACATTAAGTACAACCTTCACTACTGGCCCTTAAAGTCCATAAATCATTATGTGAATGAAAGGCATACATCATGATCAGTGACTAATCACATCATTTCCTTGCAGACCTGTCACTATTTACTGCCCATTTTTTTTTTGTTATTCGGTTTACATACACACACAGACACATAGTTGGGTTGCCTCTGTGTCTTCCAGTGATAAACCCACATAAAATGCTTATAAAAATGGGCAATTGAAAAAGGGTACTGGCCAGTGTTGGTGGAAGGGCAACCAAGAAATGAAAAGAAATGCCAAAAGTGAAACTCAAATAGAACATAAATGGATTTTATGGAGACAAAATGCTGGCTATGGAAACATTCTTACTGCTTCTATTGTAAAGGGAGCTGGATAAATTAGTGAAATCACATTTATCCACAGAAATGAGAAACACAGTTGTGATGAGGATGACTTATCCCAGGGGAGGAAATACTGGAAAAATACTTTACAGTAAAAGACCTCTCTCACAATGCTGAATACACAAAGGATAAAGTGCTAGAAGCTGATCCTAACTTAGCAAAGAACATGCTAATTGTGCAAGCCATAGAAAAGAGGTTTGTTCTGTACTGTAACTGTGTAATAAGATGAAGGCAAACACTATTTTAACCATCCTTGACAGTTCATTTCTTTTTGAAAAGCAATAAGACATTAAGTTCTCAATGTTTCTAATTTTTAAAGTTACTGTGCATTAAATAAATGTAATTTTACTATTTTCAAAACATTTCCCATGAATTTATAACAAAGAGTATGAGAGTTTGTGATGTTTGGAAAAAAATACTTGTGAAGGTCACACGATATTTACATTTTCTCATTGATTATTAAGTTAATTTTATACAGTTTCAGTTTGCATAGTCGTTTTATAGTCCTGAAGTGCCATGCTTACCTTAGAAAGCAAGAACCATTTCTTCTTATGCTATATATTCTCATTGGGAGATCAGGTCCCTCAGGTGGGTTGGTTAAAGGATTTGATGGCGAGATAACTATATGTTTCTCAACAAGTAAATGGGTTGCAAAATCTTGTGTTCTGAAGGGCAGAAATAGGGAGGGAATGGCCAAAAGCACGTTACCTACCATGAATTATGAGAAAGAAATTGTGGAAAAGTCTCAAACCTATAGATTAGAGAATTGAGGTCTATAAACCTGGTTGGACAGAGAAGAAGATGGAATCCCAGTAATGAAACTATGTATTTATAGAAGGTGGAGTAAAGGAGACAAAAATACATATGTAGTTATGTCTGGGCCCTCATTCTTCCCTTGTTCAATATCCCCTGAGGGACAAAGAGAAAAAAAAAACATGGGAAAAACATATCTGTCACTCTTATACATATACATACCAACACATATGTATACATGTATGAACACACAAAGTGTTACGGGCATAACTTCATGCTTACATAAATGAGTTTTATCCACCTGAATGCCTTAAAATTAATACATCGATTTTGTGTTTTTAAAATTTTTTTAATGTTATCTTTGAGAGAGAGAGAGAGACAGGCAGACAGACAGACAGACAAACATGGTGCGAGCAGAGGAAGGCAGAGAGAGAGAGAGGGAGACACAGAATCTGAAGCAGGCTCCAGGCTCTGAGCTGCCAGTGCAGAGCCTGACGCAGGGTTCAAACTCACAAACCCTAAGATCATAACCTGAGCTGAAGTCGGACGCTTCACTGACTGAGCCACCCAGATGCCCCTCGTGTTCTTATTTATTACGTGGGAAATTAGTTTGGGATTTGGAAAATACTGAGTCAGTAAGGAGGACACTGTAAACATGTTGGGATGAATGAAATTCTGAAAAATTATTATAATCGCATCCACAGTGAGTGAATTAATATTATCTCTTAATCTTTGTGAGGCTTCATTTATTTGTCCTCCTTCACTACACAGTAAAAAATGAGACAAGGCCTACCTTGGTGTTGTGAAATTGCATTATGTTGAGCGTTGTTGAGGGTTTTTAAAAACTAGTTTATGATGTACTGTGAATAATTTTCTATGTGCATCCATGGGAGTAATCAATATACCTTCCTTTTAAATTGAAAGCTGTGTTCAGCCACTCCCACAGCTCTGTAATTTCCAATTTTATCTCTGAATTCGAATAAGAAGCAAAATCTTGTAAGTGGACACAGTGTGCAGAATGATCAATGACCTGCCACCAAAGAATGCCGTTTGTCATGAGGATTCTGTTCTTCATGGTTTGGAGGGGAAGCGGCCTGTAGTAATCATTCCCACTTACCTTTTCGGAATCACCTACCTGATTTTGTTTATTCTCTGAAGCAAGAGATGTGATGAGATCACTCGGGGGCTGAGTCCCTCTCTTGCTAAGGCAGCCACCAGCAGGGGAAAGACTTCACCTGGAACTTTAGCACAACAAAGACACTGTACTTAGTACTCCAGGAAGACTCCTGCTAGCTTTCTCCTGGTTCATTCCAAGCCTATCGATGTTGGGTTGTAGAAGTTACTGCTTCTGATTTGATCTGTGTGGCCTTGGGGTCAAGCCACTGTCTGACTCTGAGTCCCAGTTTCTTCAAGAGTGAAATACATGCTTGATCTATTTTACCTCTAAGGTGAAACATTCTCTGAATTTTGCTGCAATCATATATATACATGTATGTGGCTGTATGTGTATATACATAAATATGCATACATACAGTCTTCTGAAGTTTGCTTTTTACTTAGTAGCTTTTAGACACCACTTCATAACAGTTCATAGAGAAATTCCTTATTTTTATGGCTGGAGCACGCTTTATTGTATCTACATACAATAGTCGATTCAAATAATCTCTTAATTTGAACATTTAGAAGGTTATCAATTTTCAACATTTTGTAATGTCAAATAGTACTGAAATAGACATACGAGTTTTTCCTACCACATACCACGTCTGAATGAATTAGAGATTTAAATTAAAAAAATGAAAGTATGCAAGTACTAGGAGAAAACAGGAGTAAACTGGTCTTAATCTGAGTGTAAAGCAAGGCTTTACGACTCTTCTGAACACATAATCTGTATAATATGGGGGACATTTAGGCTTTGAGAGAGATTTAATCATAGTGAGGTCATCAGTGCAATAAATATTAGATCCCTGTCTTTTTGTTCACACACATGGGGCATCTTGACTTGGGGTATCTTCTACTTGTTTGAAACAGTTACTCACCCGCTCTTTGGTGTTACCACAACACAAATCATATGATATGGTAGTTATTTGTCTATATTAATTCCTTACTAAGCCAGGGATTTCTAAAACCAAAGTGTTCGTTTTCCTTTTCCATGCACAGCTCCTCCCACTTTCTGATTCTATAAGCCTATACCGCTACCAGAAACCTGCATTTTAACCAGGACTCAGGAACTCTGACACAGGTGGCTTCAGGAAGTACGTTTTACCAAATAAATTAGGCTTTGAGCCCCCTGAAAGCTGGAGCTCTACTGTATTTTTCTACTATAATTATTCCTCTAATACACACGTAAAGACCAAGAGTGTAATAAGTACACAATAAATGTTTTTGAGGAATAAAACATTAATAGTTGATGGTTCTTTAACAAGAATGAATTTAAGATATATTTAATAATGATGGTTAAGCTTTCAAGACAATACAGTTCAGATTACTTTCTTTCTTCATAAGCCTTAGTTACTCGGAAATATTTTGCCTAACGTAGTAGCTAATTTTATATGTCAACTTGACTAGGCCATGGAGTATGCAGATATCTGATCAAAAATTCCCCATGTATCTTAGTGAAGGTGTTATTGGATGAAATCAATGTTTGAATAGACTGAGCATAGCACCTTGCACTCTGTAATGTGGGTGGACCTCATCCAATCAAGTGAAGACCTGAAAACAGCAAAAAGGTTGAGAGGGAAATCCTCCTACCTAACTACTTGAGCTGGGACATCCATGTTCTTCTGCACTCCAACTCAACTTACACAACTGGTTCTTAAGACATCGGGTGACAATTGAAATTATACCATTCATTCTACCAAGTGTCCAGCTTGCTACACGCAGACCTTGGGACTGCTCTACCTCTGTAATTACAGGAGCCAATTCCTTCTAATAAATCTCTCTCAAATGTATATGTTTATATTTATATTTAGTATTTATACTTATATTTATATAACCCTCTATCCTATGGTTTGAGAGAACCCTAATATACCTGCCTAGGCTATTCTAATGGAGACTGAGTTTAAAACAACAACCCAAAACAACAATGAGAACAAATCTTGCTTCAACTTTCTTATCTTCCTTTCTGTTCCCGTTCCCTTTCCCTTTCCTTCCCTCCTTCTCTCTCCCTCTCTCTCTTTTTTCAGGGGTGCCTGTGTGGCTCAGTCAGTTAAGTGTGCAGCCTGGGCTCAGTTCATGATCTTGTGGCTCATGGGTTCGAGCTCCACATCAGGCTTCACACTGGCAGTGCAGAGCCTGCTCGGGATTCATTCTCTCCCCCTCCTTCCCTCCCTCTCCCTCTCTCCCCCCCTCCATCCCTCCCTTGCTTGCATGTGTTCTCTCTCTCTCAAAATAAATAAATAGACTTAAAAAACTTCATATGTCTTTTCTAAAACAGACATGCTATTTTATAGTAAAATAGACATACCGGTTTATATTGTGTGCTTCACTAAAAAGAACTGACTAATATCTCATACAAAATCTCACTGAACTTTTATTTTTAATTTCCAAGATAGTTATAACGTACATTGTATATACTAAATGTACATGTATTTACATATACATAAAATAATATGTCTGTGGATATAAACAGGTAGACAGTATATTAGAGGTCTCTGGAGAAACAGAACCAAAGGATATATGTAGGTATCTATGAAGAGACTTATTACAGGAATAGGCCCACATGTTTATGAAAGCTGAGTAGTCCTACAATCTGTCTACTGAAAGCTGGAGAACAAAGAAAACCAGTAATATAATTCATCCCAAATCTGAGGGCCACTGGTGCTTATCTCTTCCAGAAACACTCTCACAGACCCACCCAGAAATAGTGTTTTACAAGCCATCTGGACACCCCTTAGTCAAGTTTCCACATAAAATTAACCATCACAGAGAGATAGACAGATTTTTCATGTTCTGCACATATACAGTCAACACTACTCAGAGAAAAAGAAATGTGTAAAAGCTTTTATGTGAGACTAACTTTAAAATCACTATGTGTCCAGTTCTGTAAATTTGAGGGTAAAATGGACAGCACCTATCTTTAGCACCAACAGAGGAGAAACCCATTAGTATATATATTTTTTTTTTGAGGAAAAAATAACATTATTGTCTGGAAATATCAAGGAAGTACACAAGAAAGTGAATAGCAGGGAAAACAATAAATTTATTTGATGCAGCCAAATGTTGGCAGATACAGGGAATTGTAAGGCAAGACTGACAAAAATGTGATGGCAAGAAAAGAAAGATGTTAACTTAGTGATACAAAAAAATCAAACTCTGCTGGTGCCTTTGTAGCATGAACAACCCATAAAAGAATCTCACACAGTGGTTTCGGTTTCTTATTACTGGCTCTGTTTTCAGAGTTACACATGAGTCCCGGTGTTTCAGACTGTGCTCATCCAAGCAAAGTAGGAAAGATATGATTGAATGATTAACCAATAAATGAGATTCATGCAAATGGCCTCCTGGAAAATTCTCAAGTCAAAATAAATATTTTATGTACTGGGCAAATTTTGTATAGCTAAATAACGCTCATAGTCTATATTTTGATTCATCTGTCTGCACACACATATACGTGAGTAAGCCAAGGCAAAGTGGGCAAGTACATTTCTGACATCCTCTTTTTTTCTTGCACTCATGAGTTTTGTTTTTTTTTTCCATCCCCTCCCATCTCAACTCATGGCAGCTCTGATCTTTTTACAGTCTTCATGTTTTGCTTTTACTAGAAAGTTACATGGCTGGAATCATACAGTATGTAGCCTCTTCACTTGGGCTTCTTTCATTTAGTAATACATGTTTAAATTTCCTTCAGGTATTTTTATGGCTCTATAGCTCATTTCTTTTTAAAGCTGAATAATATTCAATATCTGGATATACCGTGGTTTATTTATCCGTTCATCTACCGAAGGACATGTTGGTTGCTCCCAGGTTTTGACAATTGTGAATAAATCTGCTATAAACATCCATGTGGATATAAGTTTTCAATTCCTCTGAATAAATACCAAGGAGTGTGACAACTGAATGATATGGGAACAGCATGTTTAGTTTTGAGTAAGAAACCACTCAAATGCCTTCCAAAATGGCTCTACCATTTTGTACTCCCACTGGCAATGAATGGGAGATCCTGTTGCTTTTACATCCTTGCCAGCATTTGGTGTTGCCAGTGTTCTGGATTTTGGCTATTCCAAGAGGTGTGTGGTGGTATCTCAATGTTATTTAATCTCACATGCACTTGTCATGTCCTTTGCTGGTTCCATTTCATGGAACAAGTGTCGCTTGTTAAGATTTTTTTATGTTCTAAAGTAATTTGTACTAGCATTAGAGGTGTTTGAGCCAAGAAAACAACAAAAGAGATCATGCTGGGAGAGTGGGGTTTCAGTCAGGTATAGGCAGGTATATATTTACATTTATTTATTTTCAAGAGATAGAGAGAAGCAAAGCACAAGTGGGGGAGGGGCAGAGAGAGAAGGAGACACAGAATCCCAAGCAGGCTCCAGGCTCTGAGCTGTCAGCACAGAGCCCAACGTAGGGCTCGAACTCACAAACTGTGAGATCATGATGAGTCGGAGTCAGATGCTTAACTGACTGAGCCACCCAGGCGCCCCCTCAGGCAGGTATATTGATCTTTGTTTTTCAGGCATAAGTCTCATACCGTGTAGAAAGCCATACTAATTGACTGACACTTCAGAACAGTGATGCACCAGGATGCTTTGAAGGAGTAAGTACATATGTTGATATCAGACAGACTGAGTTTGGATCCTGACAATTCCATCTAATAGCTGTATGACCCTAGACAAATTACTTAATCTTTTGAAGAGTCAATGCTCTATAAAACAGGAGTAAATATCTCCCGCCATGATATTGTTCTGAGATTAAAATTTAAATTAGATAATTTCAAATGCATTGTAAGTACCTGATTTAGTACCTGAGTACTTTAGCAGGTACTAAAATGGCTACTATTCTTCTTCTTATTACTAACTATGGTGGGATAGTGGTAATATTAGGAGTGATATTTTTACGTATGTGGGTTGTTTGAGGATTAAATCAAGTTATATTAGAAAAATTTTTCTGTCACAGTACATGGTAGAAGCATTCACTGAAATGGACCTTTCATTTGTAAGAAGCAAAGGGTGAGCTTGCTTTTATTTTATTGTGTTGGATAGTTTTTAACCAGTTTCTGAGAGCTGAAATGCAAACCAAAATAGCTCTTTTACTACATGGATGTATATTATTATGACACGCTTTTGGATATATCCCCAGTTTCTTTCTCACTTTCCTCCAATCTTTCAGTTCTACTTATTAAAAAAAAAATCAGAAATGGTAATGATCTCCTCTAAGCTTCTGGTGATCAGGATCAAGGAAGCTGCTTGAGTTTAAACCAAAATGGAGGGTGAGTTTTTATTCTCAAGTTCTTTACATAAAACATAAGAGATCTCTTTGTATTACAACCTTCATTTATAAGGAAATATAGATTAAAATACACTAGTGTTTTGTATATTATAACTATGTTCAAAGACCTCAAAATATAAAATTAAACTGTTAATAACGGCCATCTTTAGTTTCAGGAAATATATTTAATTATATCTATACATAAATGTTCCAAAATAGATATTATTGCTCTTATAATCAAAGGAAAAATTCTTACATCACACATTCTCAGGAAATGCTGTCTCTTTGCTACAGACTTTTGAGTGATTTCTGAACCAAAGGAATTCCTTGATGCCCTCTTAAAAGGTAAACATTCCTGAAACCGCACTATGTGTAAATGCTAAATGTTACTGTTTAAAAGCTAAGTTTATGACACAAATATTCTTGTTTCTGAAAGTTTTTCATTAAGGTAATTTAAAAAAATTACTCTGATATTTGTTCAGAATTATAGTTCAACTATACCTAAGTACAAACTTGACTAGTCTTAGTCTATTATATATGCATATATATTATATACAGTAAAACTTTGGATTGTGACTTGTTCTGCAAGTGTTCTGCAAGATGAGAAAACATTTCTAATATTTTTAACCTGATAAACAAGCAATATCTTGCAATATGGGCAGTTCATGATGTCGAACATCACATGATCACAAGTGAGCCGATGGTTTCTCTCTCTCTTTCTCTCTCTCTCTCTCTCTCTCCCTCCATCCTTCCCTCCCTCCCTCCCTTATTCTCTGTGGGATTCTGGGTGATCATCTCCCATGCTCAGATGCTCGGTCTCAGGCTGCGCTCTTTAGAAGAAATCAGTGATTTTTTCAAACATTGGAAGGTGCCCACAACTGGCACTACTGTGTTTTTTGTCACTTGAAAGCACCTAAGGACCGGCCTTTGCTTTTCCGTACAAGAGTAAGCTTAGGAATACATTGCTTCATTCTAGGTTGGGCTGCCTGCAGATACAGACCCTTTCCTCTGCTGCCTTATTGCCAGGTACATTAAGTACAATATATGACAAGAGTTTATTCATACAGTACTGTAGTCAACATCCGTGCGAGTGTATACAATGGCCCCCATGCAGAAAAAGGTTGAAAACAAAGGCGGTAGGAAGAAAGAGATGATTATGGTGCAAGTTAAGAAGGAAATCATCAAGAAGTACAAATGAGGTATGCAAGTAGCCAAAATTGCAAGATTTTATAAGAAGTCTACATTTGCATCTTATCTGCAGAGGAGGAGGAGAAAAGATGGAAGAATCCCTCACTTCAAGTAAGATTAGGGAGATGTGTAAAATGTGGGAAACAGCGCAAAATGTTGTAGAGAAGACCACCCGAGTAAGGCTGTAGCAGTGCGAGCGATGAATGTGTTTAGCAACAATTCAATGTCACGTTTCCGGAAAACTCAAAAGGAGGCGACAGCAACTGTCATTAGATAAGCTCCTTGTTAAAGTTGTGCAAGAAGAAAAAGATTCCATTGAGCCGATGGATAGCAGTAAATCCGTTAGTGATAGTCAAAGTCGTCCTACACAATAAGCCTCTTCTTTCTTGTCTCCCTCACACCAGCCACAAAGGTTTTCCAAGGTAAGTGGAGGTTAATTTCTTTTTTTATATTTTGTATTTTATTATTTTGTATTATATTACAGTATTGTAATCATTTTTATTGAATGATTTTGGGTTGTGGAACAAATCATCTGAGTTTCCATTATTTCTTATGGGGAAATTCACTTTGATATACAAGTGCTTTGGATTACAAGCATGCTTCCGGGACAAATTATGCTTATACACCAAAGTTTTACTGTATTTACAATTTCCCCAAAATATTAACAGCAATATTCATATGTTTTTCTATACAACATATTCCATTTCTCTTTATCTTTGAAGTGCCTGCCAGATTTACTAACTTTCAAAAGTAGACATGAAAACATCTGTTTTCCTCATCTTTTTTTTTTTAAATTTTTTAAATGTTTATTTATTTTTAGAGAGAGACAGACAGAATGCAAGAGGCAGAGGGGCAGAGAGGGATATACAGAATCCGAAGCAGATTCTAGGCTCTGAACTGTCAACAAAGAGCCCAATGTGGGGCTCAAACCCACAAACTGTGAGATCAAGACCTGAGCCAAAGTTGGATGCTTCACTGGCCACCCCCAGGTGCCCATTTTCCTCATCTTATGATTTTGTCTTCAGAAGTTAATCATATGTCAATCATTAACTTCTAAGGGAAGACTGAAGGAAAAACGAGATTGTGTAGATATTCATGTGAAATTTGCTAAAATGGAGCTGATAACAGTTTATTTTAAATAGTTGAATTGGTATCAATTTTTTTCTTTTTCATTTCATTGAGTTATATCAGGTTAATCCTAATATACCTGTATTTCAAAAAGGTCATTGAATTGTCATTGTACAATAAGGCATTTGGGAAACATGAACTTGGGAGTTCCTTTCTCTTCTCTGGGTGGAGACGGACAATTTTGGTTCATACTATTAAAGGGCAAATTTGCATATGCTCAATATTTTGGTTTTGAGTTAAGATATTAGGCATCCCCTCACCTGCTCCCTAAAAAAAAAGCAAAGCATCTTTCCTCTTCAATTGCTCTAGTTTAATAAAAGCAAAGATTGTAACTGCTGTGAATCATTGGCAGGGCTCTTAGCACTGCATGTATTCTAAACACATCTTCAAGTCGGCTGGCAACCTTGTTCCCTAACCCAAAGCCTGCATACTAATGTGAAAAGTCTGATGTTATTCAGGCCACATAAAGACTACTTTTCTCCTGAAATACCACCTTGAAAATATACCAAACACAGTAAGTTATATGTAAAAAGTGAATATTAAAAGTAATGCCACTGTCTCACCCAAGAAGTGGGTCAAGTTTTCTGGATCAAAATCTAGTTGATTGCATGTGAAAATGATGTATTTCATATCAGAGTTAGTCATATATACAGATGAAAACAGGTGGATGTCAGGGCTCCTGGGTGGCTCAGTCCGTTAAGCATCCAGCTTTGGCTCTGGTCATGATCTCATGGCTTTCTGCCCTTCCTCTGCTTGCACTCTGTCTCTCTCTTAAAATAATAAGTGTTAAAAAGAACCCAAAACAGGTGGATGTTACTTGAGGGATGCTATGTTGTTAGTTATCTATACCCCACATCCATAAGCAGTGTACAAGTTTTCCTGAATTTCATTTTTTTGGATTTACTCATTTGGGTTATTATTTTCTCTAGAGAGTTCTTATTAAAAAGCAATTGTTAGCTTGCACTAGAGGGTTGATGCATTACAATGAATTATTTATGAGGATGGTTAAGTTTTACTTTGGGGATAAGAAATAAGGATGTGGATGATATAAAACAGAATCCCCAGGAAATTATATGTAGGGTTTGTGTACAAGACAACTCTACCATCACCATGTAACTCTTTGAAGGCAAAGCCTGAATCTTATTTATTTTTATATGCTCCATTTTGCTTATTAGAGTTCCACACATCCGTTTCAATATAGAATTGAAGAAGTGATTTCTACTTATAGAAGCATTAACAAAGATGGAACTTTTTCCATGCAAGGACAGCTTAAGAGAATCTTGACAATGGAGATGCCCAAGCATAAGCATAGGCAAGAATGAGGCCATCCACCATATAGTCAGCTGTTCCTACTTTGGTCATTTTCAGGAGCCTACCCAGATCCTCAAATAATTAGCCTCTGTTTAGGGAAGAATCCAACTCAAGAGGAAATAGATTAGTGTAAGTGCTTTGCTTACAGTAATACTGCAATGGAAGACGAGTGTTTACTTTCTTTGTATTCTCAGGAAAATCTACTTTTGGAAGTAAGCTAATGAGAATCGATTGAGGGGACCAGATAGCAGTGACAGTGACTTTTGAGTGTCTCGTAATGGGATAGCAGGAGGTATAAAGGCTCTGTATTCCCCAAATCTGAGGTTAGGATCTTGGCTACATGGATCTTTGGAGGTGTGATTTATCCCTTAGGAGTATCAGTTACCTTTCAAAAAAGAGAAATCCTGATATATGTCTATGTCACTGAATGAAACAAAATTGCCTTTATCAAGCATTACGTCTTGATTCAAATAATAATGGCCTCCATTCTCACCTTCCCTAACATGAGACTCCCAAAGAACACAACCTCCCTGTTCCATTACAGTTACATTCAAATTCAAGACATGTTGGTAAATCAAAAAAATATTATTGTCAAATAAATTTAGTTTTCTTTTTGTTCAATAACAAATAAAGATCAAAGATTGTCTCCATTTCTGGATTTCACAACAAAACTTTCATTTTCCTTTCCATTGTCTTCTATCTGTATCATCAGTTTACGTTAGGGCCACTTACCTATTAGGCTTTTGCTAATTTCTGGCTTCTCTAAAATCTATATTTAACACAAGAGAAGAAAAGAGAGACATTTTCTGGACCTTTCACATACATGACCAGGTTATAAAATGAACGGAACTGTTTTGAACAGACTTGAAACTGGTTTTAGGTTGGGCAGCAGTGCAGTAACCTAGGCATTGTGTTCTTACTGTTGTTTTGTTTTGAACAGACTTCAATCACGTTCATAAACAAATAAGGACTGGAGTATATGCTGCTGGATGCTTCTGGTAAGGACAAGGAGCGGTCACACAGCGATAGAGACAATGCTGAGTGTTGACATAATCACTGGAGAATGTATAGAAATAAACTATACACACAAAAATTCAAAGCCAGAGCTCTCCTGCTGCAAAACATCATTGTAAATGGTATTTCTTTTGATGCCTTTCCATCCTTTCTCTATCCTTCTTTTATTTCAAAACTATATTCAGCTCCACCCCGAGATTGACAGACACATGTGCACGTACACACACACACACTGATGTTTATAATAAAAACTCACTTGGCTTACATCCTATTTTCTCACAAGTCCTTGCTTTCTACTGAAATGTTTTAGCAAAATCTCTTTCAACTAAAACTGGTAATGTATAAACAACCAAAGAGCAATGGAATGAGAGTGGGTAGTGCTTCCTTTAAACTTAACTCAGAGGACAGAAGCAGTTAAAAGTACTATCACTCCACAGCCTAGGTAAGTCCTGATGAGACACCATTTACAGAAGTAGTATCTCTAACCTCATGAAATTAGGATGAAAATCTCATATCCTGGGGGAGCTTGGAGAAAAGGATTAGTATGGGGAGAGTAAGGTGATCCTTTGGGACATAGACAAGACTTAATATTCGTTATTATAATCCTTCAAAGATGGAATTAATGACAGGAAGGGGAAAGAAGTAATACTTATTGAACATCAGCTGTTCTAGACGATACTGATGAGTACATACATACGTATACATATGACCCAAAAGAGAAAAATATTTAACTCTAGAGATGTGATTGCACATTTGAGTTAAGGGGGATTCAGAGACTCCCCACAAGCTGCCTATTTCTTCAGTTACATGAAGGAGATTGCTGCTTCTCCATGATCATACCCCGGCACGATGGCAGATTTGGGATACGAATGCAAGGGGTTTTGACTCAGCAGACAGTAATTTCACTAAAGCAATAATCTAAATTTTTGTAAGCCCAAAAGTTATTTACTTTAATTCAGTTCTAGGAAAACAAGAGTAAAGAAAATTCTGCTGCTCCTGTCCTGATTATTCTCTGTAGAGATAGGACTGTTTAACAGGTATTTTAATTATATGTAGCACCTTCCTAAAATAGACAGTGAACTTTAGCAGGGGATTTATCATGACTTTCCCATTTATTTAACCACACTGATTCTTTCATGAACATGGCAGTGTGAGCTCTCCCCACCTCTTCATCTCAAATCCACCACCAAGACTCCACATTTAATTAAGTTTGTATTTATGAAGCCCTCCTGTCCTCTGAGCAATTCAAAGAAGACATAACTAATACAAAATCGCTAAATGTCAGCTTCCAGAGAAGTGAGATTTCTTCATGAGAACCAGGCTCTCTGCCCACATTCCCCAACCCACACTGATACACCAAATGACACCAGTTATATTGCTGATCTTATGAAATATGTCTTAAAATAAATGCATATGAGACATTACTTCTATTTCTTTTCAGCTAAGAAGAAACAAAATTGCCAACTTCCAATTGTGTTTTTTAGAAAATGTTCCCATCAATCCATTTACAGACATTTGTGGGAAAATTTTATTAGGTCTCTGTCCCTTTTCATTTGAATGTATCAGGTGTTCCAGATGAGGCGACTTTTGAGTCACTTTTGGCCGTTCATATAATACTCCACCTAGAGTCTAACTCTATTCTGTCTCCCATTATTTGCTTTCTTCTACTTTTTCTCCCTTTCCCCCCCATTGGCCCACTGTCTTTTATTCACCCACTGTTTTAATCACTGTCTACTCAACCTGTCTATGAGGGAGGGATTCTCACCCTATGGCTATGGGGGTGGCCATTATCACACACACAATACCAATTATTAATCACCATAATCACTACTAATCACCAATGTATTAATTATATATACTCTCATTCCAAGGAAGAGGACACCACTGCCATGCAGGGCCACGTGGGGTTGCACTTGGGAGCAGAGTGAATAAGCAGGCTTTGTAGTATCAAGAGGGTGAGGTGGCTCCCGACCCCAACAGGAGGATGGGATTAGCTTGTTTGAATAATTCAAAGGGCTGGCAAAGAACTGAAATCTGCCACTCAGAGATAAGCAGGAACTGTACCTGGTCCCCATGAAAAGAAGGGTTGTTTGGCTAGGGGACCTTATCAACAGAGCAGAGTGGGGAGGGGAACTTGTCATTAGGCCATTTGTAGCCCCCTTATATTTACCAGTCATCAAGCAGGACATAATAGAGACTTAAATTTAGGCTTCACATCGCACCCATCTTCCCATTTAAGGTAGCAGATATTTACTGAGTACTCACTATGTCCAAAATTACAGGCTATATCATCTCTGTAATAGCTAGAGTCTTGGGCCATATGTTACCCAATTTTAAATACTATTTGTCCTCAACTGGGTGACACCATTAAGGCAAGTATTATTTGACCATTTTACAGATGAGGAAAAATTGTATTTACAGAAATTGTACTTTGTCTAAGATTTCACAGCTCATAATTGTACTTAGCTTTCAAATTAGGTCTCCATTTATTAGAATACTATACTTTTTTTTCTTCCTCTGTTTGTGCTTTGAGTATATCCAGTGGACATAATAAGCTTGTTAGATTTTGGGCTAAGAACATTCTCATGCAACCACTCAAACATGAAGCAAGACTGACCAAGCTACCTTTTCGGGGATGATGCTCAGGATGCCTGATCTCCTTTCTTCCCCTGTTATACTACACACTTGGAGTGGAATGCATGGGGAAGCGTACACTTTCCAAGTTGAGCATGCAATCATGTATTCAAATCTTTTGCTGCCCAGCCCAAGCATGCTGGTAGAAGCAGAACCCTAATGGACAATAGATAAACATATTTTTATTTCTTAAAAATGAATGGCCAGGTGGCCTGGCGCCAAAACTATAGAGCAACATGAAGGCATAATTCTGGCTGCTTGTGCTCAGATGTCTACATGATCTTTGGATGCCTCAGAAAGATTTAAATTCTTCCAGAACTGTAGCTGCCAGTGTGCCTTGAGCTGTGATTCAATGTAAAGATAAAGATGAGCCAATGTAACACTTATAGAAACATAAGATTTAAGATTGTCTGAATGCTTCCATGTCTTAAGCATCTCTTGAGAAATTCCAGAATTTAAATAGGTCAGCAAATGATGACTCCTTCAATTACAATCTGGAAAGATGGCTTCCTATGTCTTTCAGTGGATGAGCCCAACATATAAAAAAGGAAAATTCGTTGAAAAAGTACATTTTTAGGTTTACCCAGTACAGGTGAACATGACTATTTCTAGAAGAAAAAGCTCCCTTCTCTTAATTTACTGTGTGCATGTGTGTATGCGTGTTTTCCTTATGAGATAAATAGAAGTTTCTGGAATTATTTCTGTGACTTCTCCCCAAACAACATTTTTTTTGGCTTCTTGTGCCAAAGTCAAATGGAGAATACAGTGGAAAGCTTTTCCAAAATTGCTGAGGGGGGAGAGTAAATAGAAAAGATTTGCACCAGATTTATTATTTTATGCTGATTTGTGGAGTGTATCCTCCTTTTGAAAGGGATGAGAAGAAACATATCCCTAACCAATTCATTTTCCAGTTTTGAATGTGAATAAGAATATAGGAATTGACATATATATTTTATCCTAAGCATTAAATAAGTCCCAGAAGGAAAACAAAGGTCTAAATAATCATAATATGTAACTCTAATTCAAATAAAATAACCGAGTTCAGTTTCCTTTAGGATTGTTAACCACCTTATTAAAAATAACTTTTGGAAATAATAAATAAATTATCCTCCTGTGTATGCTGTTTTCACATAGCATGGATGAATATTAATAAATAATATATATTCAAACATTCCAAATCCATAAATAACACATATGAGCTTTTTAAATGAACACAACTTCCAAATTTTTATTTACTTGAATTCAGTCAGAATCTTGAAGCTTGGATTCGTTTAGCTATTCCCTATAGTTTCATTGACTATATTGCCTATGTCTTGGGGATGAGGAAGGTTCAATTCTTATAATTTCAATGTAATGTAATGTAAACTCAAACTCGTGATTGTCATAATGTAAATTACAATTTGTGATTATCCTGAATTCAATTTTCCTGATAATCACAGAAAAAAGATGTTTGGTTGTTTGGTTTTGGTGTAAAGAATTGTGTGTGGCATGTGTGTTCAGAAATAGTATTGGCAAGGGGATTCTCCACACATATGACATCATTTAACTAAAGTCCTTCTTTGTTCTCTGGTTACTTTTCATACTACACACACTTATGTGCACATGCACACACACATACACACACACACACATAAACATCCCCTAGAGTATGCATATCTATTAAGCTTTAACTAGTTAAAAGGGGAATTTTGTCTTAAATGTTTATTTATTTTTGACAGAGAGAGAGAGAGAAAGAGCGCGCATAAGAGAGAGAGGGAGACACAGAATCTGAAGCAGGCTCCAAGCTCTGAGCTGTCAGCACAGAGCCTGACGCGGGGCTCAAACTCAGAGACCGTGAGATCATGACTTGAGCCAAAGTTGGATGCTCAACCTACTGAGCCACCCAGGCGCCCCAGGAAATTGTTTTTTTTTTTGCAGGGATAACTGAGGTTGGTAGTGTCAGATGATAAAAGAGCACCCAAGGTGAATCCTAATTCTTTACTCTTCTGAAATTGGTTATAGCTCACAACATCATCACCATGTAGATGCAAGACTTTTTTTTTTTTAATGCTCGTTTATTTTTGAGAGTGAGGGAGAGACAGAGCATGAGCAGGGGAGGAACAGAGAGAGAGGGAGACACAGAATCTTAAGCAGGCTTCAGGCTCTGAACTGTCAGCACAGAGCCCAACACGGGGCTCAAACTCATGGACTGTGAGATTATGACCTGAGCCGAAGTCGGATGCTTAACTGACTGAGCCACCCAAGTGTCACAAAAATCTTTAAAAATTCTTAGTATGAAATAAGTTTCTTATGTGGCAGAATTTTCTTTTCTTTCTCCAGAGAAACTGGTATACTTTCTACCATGGACTAGTATTTTTTCCCATTTTAATTTGCCCGCGAGGAAACATGGAAACACATCTGCTCCCCAATACCAGATATTGAATTGAATCTCATGGCCTGCATGTTAACTTTCCCTGTTTGGTCTTATCTTTTATTCTAACCTTATTTTTAGTGCTCTAGATAGTATGCCTAAGTCACTGTTTTGTTTTAGAATGTTGTAGCTTTAAATCAAACAATCAATAGTATGTCTCTAATTTCTTTATCCTAAACACATTGGATCTCAAGACATGTATCTGTGCTTTAATGCGCAAAACCAGAAATAACTGCATTTGCTTAAGATATTCAATTAGTTTCTTGTCATAAGACCTGTGTGGATAAGATTGGTAACTTTCTAGAGAGAGTCATATCTTCTATGAGATATAGAAAATTTAAGTTTTCTTCCAATAAAATGGATACTGTAATTCTCTAAGATATAAAGATAGCATATATGCTTTAAAAGCAAAATAATAGTCTATATTTTACTAGAAACCTTAAAAACCTCCCTGATTCTTTATTGAAGCCATGTGATATAGGGGTTATTATGTCTACAATAGAAGTAATAGCTACTTTAACTGAACATATACGTGGCATCAGACACAATGCTAAATGCTTTTTAAAATCAGTCATCTTATTTAATTCTCACAATAAACTTGTATTCTATTTTTATTTTAAAGATGGGAAAACTAAGGACCATGTGTGAAATTTATGTGCATGTTCATAAAGTTAACAAATGACAGAGCTGGGATTTGAATCTGTATTTGCTAGGAATAATTTTGTTTATGGTTATTACAAAATCCTCAAGTAGTAAAGTTTTAAACAAGATACATGTTCATTTCTTTTTTATTGTAAGGTTCTAGTGTTACATAGTTCAGAACTAGGCTGAGGAGTGTGCTAAAATCATCCTCACAGCTCTAGGCTCCTGTCATTGTCAACTTTCTATTATCTCTAGGTATAGCTTTTGTCCTCATGTGCCAGGTGGTGTTATCTTCCATGGAGCAGGACTGAAGGAGAGAAGACTAAGAAAGGACAAAAGGTATACTCCTGATGTCGCCCAAGGAAAGTTCCAGGAAGCTGGCTAGTAACATTTATGCTTCTAACCCAATGACTGTAGTTGGCCAGATGGTACACTACTTACTAAGCAGATGACCACTGAGCGGGCCTGCACCCCATGTAACAGCCTAAGAAACAACCCTTGCCAACATGGCCTTCACTAGCAATAGTAACTTAGCTGAATTTCCCACGTAGTACATCAGGATCTTACTTGAGGAGACTATATTTTTCTGCAATAATATTTGAAGTTGTCTCTTACTCAACTTTTTATGAAGATAGAAGAAGAGCTAGTTACAGGATGATTATTGCCCAGTGGTGTTCAGTTTACCAGATTATTGGCTGGATGCATTTATAATATGAGAACCGTGTAAATTTCTTCACATCCAAATTAAACATAAACATATAAAACAAACTAAAAAGAATGAGCAGAAACATGTTGATATAAGCTGCTACTTTCTCCACATCAAGCAGAGAGTGAAAGCCCTTTCACATATATGCATTTATCTATTCATTCATTCAACTTTTTAATGAACCTATTATGCACTGGCATTTTTCCAAATGCTGGGTATCAAAGAACACCAACTAAAGAAAGACAAAACAGTCATTACTCTTGCATAGCTTACATTCTAGCAGGAGGGGCTGACGGTAAATACAAGCAAGAAGTGATGTCAGATAATTATAAAAGTGCTTTGTAGAAAAATAATGCAGGCAGAGCGCTAATAATAGCCAAGGGAATATTCTGGAGTGGATTCTGAATGAAAAATGGATTCTCAGCAGACAAAAATAAGGAATCCACAACAGTTCCTGTGAAAAACTATCAAGATTTCTCCTGGATTCAGCAATTTGTGAATGAGATGGCAGGAGGACAGGTGGTGAGGCAGAGAGAGAAAGGCATTCTTCCTCATCAGTTTGTGTCAAGTTTCACATAAGCTTTCGGATTTTAAGTGCAGGTGTAATGCTATCATTTCCAAGGACTGTCTTGACCCCTTGTCTTCACTCATTTGAAAAAGCGTTTGACCTGTGCTTGTAAGCTTGTTTTCACTAAGAAGGGGAACCAAAGGTATAGGGTATCTAAAGCCCTAGAAGGCATTGCTTGTCTAGTTTCACTGCAGACATTTCCCAGAGAACTTGGACGGGCTTCCAGATCAAATAAATCAGGAAGAATGATATATGGAGAAAGAGCTGCCAACACACACTGTTTGTTTGGGGGCTAATGATCCCTAACTTATCTACGGTTAGCTTTATGAGACCAGATAAAGGGAACAGTTCATTTGAGTGCTGTGTCTTCAAGAGGATGGCTGCTAACTTTACTGGAAGGTAATGTACAGGTGTAGACAGCAAGGGGCTTTTTTCTGATCACATTTTAGAATTTCATCGGGCTAAAACTTTTACATGTTTTTGTAAAATGTAAACATATACACATACAAATTATATATCATAATATAATATGAAATATATTTTAATATAATTTATATAGTGTGTGTGTACACATACACAATTTGTTTTATAACAATGGGAGTTCAGAGCATAGGAGCTGAATATCACAAAGTTGATGATCCCATTTTGCCCCAACTCTCTCCCCTGACATAAGCGCTAATCAGAGAGTGTGCCTCTCCCTGGTCCCAAAATAAGCCTCTTCACTCTTTTTTGAATTCTTATTTTATTTGAGAGTGAGAGTGAGAGAGAGAGAGGGAGAGTGAGAGAGAGGGGGGGGGGAATGAGCAGGGGAGGGGCAGAGAGAGAGAGAGAATGAGAATTCCAAACAGGCTGTTTACTGTCACCTCAGAGTCTCATACGGGTCTAGATCCCATGAACTGTGATATTATGACCTGAGCCTAAATGAAGAGTCACTTAACTGACTAACTTCTATGGCCTAGAAACAGTGCTAAGAGTTTCCTTTGCATAACTCATTTAAATTATTATACCTACTGTGTGTGCTAAATACTACAGTCCTTTTTTTTGTAGAAAAGAGTACATAGAATGATGAGTTGAAGGGAGAAATTTCAAGGAATATTTGGACTTTATAGATAAATTTTATGGATAAAGAAACTGACATCTACTTATTTGTTAAAAACCCACAATTAATCGTTCTTAAATGCAAACAATCTGAAGTTATGTCCATTATGCCATAAAACTGGCTTGGGGACTACCGGACCATTTAGGCTATCCTCATTTACTTCGGCCTGCTGGGTGACCAGAACTGGACCAAGGTGTGTAAGCCATGTGAAAATGAAGAACATTGTGGTTGAAAACCTCCTTTTGGAATCAGACAGGGGCATATTTGAATCCTAGGTCTACATGTTGACTCTCTCTCTTTGAGAAAATGTCTTAACCTCATTTAGCCTTATTTCTCTATGTGTCTAATCAGAATATTTAACTCTCAGAGCTGCTTTCAAAATTTTGATTTATGACCATGAGACAGATATTTCATGTTCTCTATCTTAATAAATCTTCCACAAAATTCTGTGACCTAAATCTCAGTATCCTTATTGGACAGATGCCATTGAGTACTGGGAAGACTCCAAGTTTGGGAATCAGTCAGGACTACTTTTGAGCCCTCTCTCCCAACTGCTAACAATTTCTGAAAATTACTAGCAATGTATTAATAGAAAAGACACTTATAGAAGGCACATTATTATAAGGAAATTTTAAATAAGTACTAGTCTGTCTTAGCTAGAACTAGGATTGGAGTTTGGAGGCCAGAGAGGTATTTTAAAAAATTCCAAAGTTTTCACCAAAAGTGGAGGGAAAGAAAGAGAAAAGAGAGGAGGTGGGGAAGTTAAACTATTTTAAAGATCCCGTTTCATTCAGGTGGGGAAAGATAGTCAATGATTATTGCATCATGGAATGGAAACAATAGGTGTCAATGTTTGATAATGACAATAATACCACTGCTTGACAATAACTACACCAGAAATAGGAAGGAAAATTACCATTGATCTCATTCATGCATATGGATATACTTTAAAAAAAACCCTGAAATTAGCCATGTATAGAAAAAGATGTTACATGATAATTTAATTACATCCTAAAAATGGAACTGGCTTAATACTAGGGAAGCTCTGAGCCCAAGTTTGTACCTGAGCAGAATAGAGATTATAAAACACCCTTTGAGCATGTCAATAGATGCACCAAACAGTGATAAAATTGGACTCCAATTTTTAACTAAAAATATTCACGAGCTAGTAAATCCAGGGGATTTCATTCATCTTATAGGAGGTGTATGTAAAAACAACCATCTCATTGTAGCAGTTCTACAGCTGGCCATGAGAAAGAGGTGGAAACTAGACTATCTTCCAACTGATGCATCAAACTTTGGCTCAGGTCATGATCTCATACTTTGTGAGTTCGAGCCATGTGTTGGGCTCTGTGCTGACAGCTAGGAGTCTGGAGCCTGTTTCAGATTCTGTGTCTCCCTCTCTCTGGCCTTCCCCTGCTTGCATTCTCGTTCTCCCTCCTTCCCTCTCTCTCTCTCTCTCAAAAATAAACATTAAAAAAATTTTAAAAAACTCTAATAAAAATGACCTGAATATAAAAATAAATGATAGCAGTAGTATGCAAAGCAGGTGGGTGGCAAAGGTAAAATTTTTGTGAAGTCTTCTCACCATGTGAGAAATGGCAAAAATCCTAATTTAATACATCAGCGCTGTATGTCTTATGAAAAACCTCTAAATGAATAGTAAATAATGTATTTCTTAAAATGTCATACAGGGCAGTTGAAGAAACTTTTTTGATTTGTTAAAAAATTAAGAAAGGAAAGAACAGAGAGAAAGGAAAATAAAGAAGATGCTTAAAATAGTAAGATTACAGATATAAATTCATCCTCATTTTAGTTACATTAACTATAAGTGCAAGTGAAATAAAATATAATCTGATTAGATATACATTTTTTTAAAAATGCTATATGTTACTTGTAAGAAACATATTAAATAGAAGGATGCTGAAAGGTTGAAAGTAAAAGGAAAAGAATATTCCATTGAAATGCTAATTAAGGAAAGCTCTTATAAAGGTAGTAAGAAAATTGATAACCCCCAGAAAATAATCAATGCTTCATTAAAAAAAATAGCAAAAATCAAGTTGACCATATCAGGTATTAAAAAAAAAATGTAACCATCACTACATATTTCCAAATATTGAAAAGATAATGATATAATGTGTAACTTTATACTGAATGGAAAAATTGGTTTAAAAAGGTAATATCATATATGTCAAAAGAAATAGAAACTCCGAACACTCTAATATCTATTACATAATTTTAATCTATAATGAAAACTTATCAATTTCTTGCCAAGTTTAAACGTCTTCACTGACAAATTTCTTCAAATGTACTTTTCCAGATTCTTCGAAGAAATAAAAAGGGAGAAATATGCTAATTTCTTCTAGGAGAACAGCATAACCTCAATAACAAAATCTAAGGACAACTCAGTAAAATTTTAGATCAACCTCTCTCCTGAACAATGATGCAAAACAATTCAGTGATATATCCAAAGAATTAAATATCAAAATAAGTGAACAAGAAATAGAAAAGAACATAAAGTCATTCAGATTAGACTAAAAAAGGGAATTTGTTTAAGTAAAAGAGGGAAACTCACATATTGTCAAGAACAGAGATAAGATACACTGAGATGTTTTAGAAACCGAAACTACTGGAAAGCCAGAACAAATAAAGTCCTTAGCTTTCATGCTTTCCATGGATTCCCCCCTTTTTTTCTCTCTACACATATCTTTTTAGCAAGTACTTTAAAAAGTAGTAATATTTGATATATGCAAAGAATATATGAATAAAATAACAAGTATTATAAAATATAAATGTAAAATACATAAAATGATAATGAATGAACTATACCCAAAGTATGAACTAGAACAGTATCACGTTCCTTTCTTTTCCCAAGAAGTAAACATCACCCTAAACCTCATGTTAATCATGTCCTTACTTATGGACACGGGTGATGATAATTGTTCCACAACAATATGAACGTACTTAGTGCCACCTAACTGTATACCTAAAAATGGTTAAGAAAGTAAATGTTTTATAGAAAGTTTATTTTTGAGAGAGAGAGAGACAGAGAGCATGGGAGGGGCATAGAGAGAAGAAGATGGAGAGAGAGAATCCAAAGCAGGCTCTGCACTGTCAGCACAGAGCCCGACGTGGGGCTCGATCTCATGAACCATGAGATCATGATCTGAGCCGAAATCAAGAGTTGGGCGCCTAACCTACTGAGCTGCTCATGTGCCTTCATTATGATGGTAAATTTTATGTTATGTGTATTTTACCATAATTTTTAAAAATTAAAAAGAAAAAAAAGATTGTCCATGGAGGACCAGGAATAAGGAATTCATGAATATTGAATTAAAAGCCAGCAGAATCTATCACATGGGGATAATTTCATATTACTTTCTTAGATTTTAAGGAGAAGCTGGTTCCATCTACAGTTTTGGCATTCAGCTGCCTTCAGGCAGGGTCAGCACCCAGTTTTCAGTTTGGGCCTGGGCTTTGATGTAGACTTAGCTTTGCCTGCTCAATTTCAGAGTGTCCAATATGAAAGAGTATTTTCCTTTATAGATCGAGAAAGTATTTCTATAATTTCTTGATTGCATTTTTTACACAGCAACTCTCTTACTGCCCTTTAAAAACTAACTTCCGGGGCGCCTGGGTGGTGCAGTCGGTTAAGCGTCCGACTTCAGCCAGGTCATGCTCTTGCGGTCCGTGAGTTCGAGCCCCATGTCAGGCTCTGGGCTGATGGCTCAGAGCCTGGAGCCTGTTTTCGATTCTGTGTTTCCCTCTCTCTCTGCCCCTCCCCCGTTCATGCTCCGTCTCTCTCTGTCCCAAAAATAAAAAAAAATAAACGTTGAAAAAAAATAAAAAAAAATAAAAAATAAAAACTAACTTCTGGGATGCCTGGGTGGCTTAGTTAAGTGTCTGTATCTTGGTCTCTTGGTTTCGGCTCAGGTCGTGATCTCACAGTTCATGAGTTCAAGCCCCATACAGGGCTCTGTACTGACAGTGAGGAGCCTGCTTGTGATTCTCTCTCCCTCTCGCCACCCCTCCCATGCTTGCTCACTCTCTCTCTCAAAATAAATAAATAAAATTTAAATAAATCTTAAGAAAAACCCCTAACTTCTATTTCCAGTTATCTGAAACTATTTGATCATCTTTAAGATCTATTTATTGACAAAACTAATAGACCTACAAAATTGTAAATGTGGCCCTCATATAAATGGAAATATTATAACATATTCTCCTTATCATATGAGCTTTATATAACATAGTTACTTATTCCATTTTGTAATTTCTGTTCCATATAGAATCCAGCTATCTTGTTCACAACCTGGTTCTGTAACTTCTGCCTCATCACCTACCTTTCTTATGCTTAATTTTTCCTACCTGTAAAATTAGAATAGTAATGCTTCCTATTGTTGGGATGAATGACTTTATGTAAAATTCTACAAGAGTGACTGGCACACAGTAAGTGTATGATATATTAATCACTATTGTCATTTTTATCTATAATGTTATACTCCAAGCAATTTTTTTCCTTTTTTATAAATGTTTATTTATTTTTGAAAGAGAGAGACAGAGACAGAGACAGAGAGAAAGCAAGCAGGGGAGGGGCAGAGAGAGAGAAAAAGAATCCCAAGCAGGCTCCATGCTGTCAGCGTGGAACCCGACATGGGGTTCGATCTCACGACATGAGCCGAAATCAAGAGCTGGACACTAAACCAACTGAGCCACGCAGGAGCCCCCGGTAATTTTCTTCTATTTCCAGCCATTCCTTACTCTGTTTCTTTTCTTAACATACACAGCTGTGGGTATTACCCAAGTCAAGAGAATCTTGACTAAGAACATTCTTAGTCTCTCACTTTTATCTCTGTTTTCGATCCTCCAATTGGAGAACTCTTTCAATATCATGTTTTCAAACATCTAAGAGAAGTTCTCTCTTCTCTCCTTCTCACTCTGATTTAACGAGATACAAACTGATCTAATCCCCTCCCCTTTCATCTACTGCATACCTCAAGACTTTGACACTTTCTCACAGCAAGGAAAATAAAGGACAAAGAATAAACTGCCCTAGGATTAAAATAGTTCTCTGTTTCGGGAACACTTTAACTTGGGGACAACTGTCTTACAACTTTGAAAGATGTGTTTATGAGCCTACTTGCTCTGAATCACATGACTTTTTTGAGGTATAACCTTTTATTCACCCGGGTTTACCATCCCTCAGTCTGATCTCTCCCTTTAAAATGAAGCATTTGCAGGGCACCTGGGTGCCAGTTAAGCATGTCAGTTAAGCGTCCAACTTCAGCTCAGGTTGTGATCTCACAGCTCATGAGTTTGAGCCCCTTGTCCGGCTCTGCGCTGACAGCTCAGAGACTGGAGCCTGCTTAAGATTCTGTGTCTCCTTTTCTTTTGGCCCCTCCTTCACGTGCTCTCTCTCTCAAAAATAAATAAACTTTAAAACATTTTTTTTAAATGGAGCATTCTCTAGCACCATCTCGACCTCTGTGTTGCTTCAATGCCCTTTCCTGGTCAACTCTGCCTTTGAGTCACTCACACTCCATGTTCTGATGATCACCCAATTTGTAACACTTGCCTTATCCTCTCATAGGAGCTCTGGCATAGGACTTCAAAATGATGGAGGGATGCCTTGATGTGCAAGTTGTGTTCAGTCAGCTCAGACTTCATGCAGACTAGTTCACCTTCCCTACCTTCCTTTCTTCTGAGGGAAGTTCATGATTCCAGACAGCCAGATTAAAATGCTTGGTATCACCTTCTCTTCAGCCTTCTTCTTGATGGTCTAGTTAGGTCTATCACCACATCACACTGCTACTTTTTCTTCCATACCTTCCTCTCCATAGGGCCACATATAACTAACATATATAAGTTATACAATTTTTCATCAGGGAATCTGATGCACACAAGTCCACATTTTTTTATCATCTCACTGGAACAGCCTCAGCTGTGGCCTCTGAACACCCAGATTCCTTAAATTCTGCTCTTACAACACCAGTTCTCATCTCAAAACCTCCCAGCAGCTCTCACTTTTCTACCATTCAAAATCCCTGCCCTACTTTCAAGGTCTTCTCCAAGCTATCTGTTTCTACATATATAACATTCATTTTTATGGGTGCTCAGCATTTTTCTCTCACTTCTGCCTATTCAGTTTTATTTCATATACTCTTTCATGCTGTTTCATAAACTCATACCACTTCTGGATCTATTTTAATTCTCCTTTACTGCTAAGTGTTCTATTCTCTGCTTCCCCAAATATGAACACACTTTCAAATTTCAATGCAACACTTCCTTGTTCATGGGTGATAGTCTCCTACTCCTCAAAGTTTTCTTTCTCTCTGTCCCCTCTGAATCAGTATTAATGGTAAAAAAAAATAATAGTAACTGCATTCAAATACTGACACCTGAATTCCCTCAACATGTATTTGTTTACCTAACGGATGGTTAATGTGAAAATGCATCATTTCTTTGGTGTAATATGCATTATTTTTTTTACTCTTTCTACACTCTAAATTCATAAAGGATGGGCTGTGCTACTTTTGTTATAACTAGATAAATTCACACTTCAAAAAATCACAGTTTGTATCTAAAACAGAGCCAATTATAGGTGCCTGATGGATGGTTTTGTTGATTAACATATGTAGGATATACAATTTTTCATCAGGGCATCTGATGCACACAAGTAAGTCCATATTTTTTATCATAAACAAACTTGATATTTAAAAACATTATCTTTTATTAGATAGTGTTTATCTTTAAGGCAACTGTCTGGGAGGGGACAGACAAGAGCCTTGTTTCCCTAGTTCTAAATCTTGATCTGTGTGGTTCTTATATAGGTGAATGTGTATGGAAATACTAGATTTACTTAAAATTTGCCATCTTCATTATGAGCTATACTTCAAAAAATAAGTTTTTAATCATAAGTTTAATCAATAAGTATTTAAATAATATGAGTGAATCACCTATGCACCCTCTAGGGGAAAAACATAAATTTGTGGTAGAGAATGTAGAAATAATGACAACCTGTAAACTAGTCCAATGTTTAAGTTAGAAGTGCCATTTGTATGGTTTTTGAAGCACCCTATAATCACTAAATAAAGATCTAAAATAAAATTAAATGTGATCGTATATGTAGTTTCTAGAATGAAAATATTCAATAACGTGATGGTATGAGATATGGAATGCGCTGCTGGTAAAAAGTCAAGGGAAAGTAATGGTAGTATTTTACATTTATACAATGCTCTAAGGCATACACAAGCACACTCAAGTTTCTATTTTGGTGCCTTTTCTAACCGTTCCATGAGCTAGTCAGGACCAATAGTTTTGCTCTTATTTCAAAGAGAAGACTGAAGTTTAGAGAGGTTAGGTCATTAGTTCAATGTCCTAAAATATGTTAATAGTTAATTCAGATAATGAATTTATAAATATACCTCTCCAGACTATCCCTTTATTAGTTCGTGCATACTATTTCATGACCATTTCTAAATGTGTATAAACCTATGTAAACTCATGTGAGGGAGGCAGAATGGCAATTTTTATAATTGTTTTATGCCCTTTCTCCTATTCCCACCTCCCCCCGCCCCCCACTCCCTGTTACCCAATGCTACCTAGAGTTCTGTTTCAGCAGTTTTCCCTGGGTGGCCATGATTTCACCCAAACATCTCTCATTCCTCATAGTTTGACTCTCTTCTTCTCTTTCATAATTTTGTTTCTTGCATTTGTGTTTGAGGCCATGTTTGCTTAGCCGTTTTAATAAGAAAGTTGTTATGAAAGACTGAAAGTTAGTAATAGCATATTGTGTTGTGCTCTTCATTAAAGGTGTCTTGCTCTTCTCAACTTAGAATCATATGCTGAGGGTTCTGAGTCAGCACATAAGACATGTGTATTTCCATGAAAGGCATCATTCCTGGAAAGAATTTTTCTTGAGCCCCTTAGTTAGAGTGGAGACAGAAGGGAAGAACGAGTACAAAGAAATGCTGCATTTCCTTGCACTCTACTCTGATCCCATTAGCACTCAACAATCAAAGATGAGCCCAAGTAAGGAGCATCCCTGCCATGAATGAGACTGAGAGGGGAGAGGAGGGCAGGGGAGAGAAAAAAGAGTGAACACAAAAATTTTTGCATTCAGTCTGTTCCAACAACACACATCACATGGCTTTTGGAAAACTCACTATACACTTGTGAGAGAATAAGAGTGAAAATAGTGTCTTAATATTACCATGAAAGTATTTTCGACTTTGTAAACTCTTGAAAGGTTAGTAGCATAATTATATTGTCATATGACCTAAACAGCTTTAATAAAAAAAATAGTAATACTTAAATGCATTTTGGTATCTATCAGTATGCACTTTAGAACACGAAGAGTCCTCATTTAGCACCATCCCTCCAAAAAACTCACAAATTGACAAAGTCTGCTGAGTACATAAATGAAAGGTCACAGAAGTATCTCTAAACCTAACATGTAAAAATTATCTATCTATTTATCTATCTATCTATCTATCTATCTATCTATCTATCTATCTATCCATCCATCCAGCCATCCATCTTACAATTGTAATTATATAACAATTATATAATTATCTATCTATATGTGGATTCTAATAACAGGGGCTCTTGAGTATGAATGGACTACACAATTCATTTTTCATTTTATAGCATCAATTAATTTTCAAGTCGCTTTCTGTACACATATATTCACAAATGGAAGCATTTCCATAACAAAAGAAAGTCCAAGAGAGAGAGAAAGGCAGAGGGGTGCTCAGGAATAAAAAAAAAAAAAATCACTTAGACTCTCCTTAATGATAACATAATTCCAAAGGCTAGAACTACTTTTTGCATAAGGCTGCAGAGTTGCCAAGATACTTCTTTTTATTTTTTTTCCCCTGCTAAAACACGCTCACTGTTATTTCAGACTATGATCTGTGAATGCCAAGTGTCTGCATTCCTCAGTTGCACACCAACAAATGTCTGCTCTTAACGGATGTTTTACCCAGCAGGGGCCGTTATAGCCCTCAGCTCCAGATTGCAGACCAAATCCACACAGCATATGGCATTTGGGAAAATGGATGTGAATTGTTCTTCATTCCTTCTCTAAGGGAAGCTTATCTCCCTCCCCTCTGGATATTTTACTTTGATGTGGAGATTTCAGAAACTACTGCTTTTTATTTAAAAAGTCTTTCTTTGTCAAAATAAATCGATGAAATCATTTAGAAAAATAATTGTACTGCTGTTTCACCGGAATAGTCTTAGTGGGTTGACTGAGAAGTTGATAATGTATACGCACCCAAACAACAGAGGAGAAGAATACAGAAAAATGTAGTCAGATTCTGAGCTTAGCCAATGTAATATCATCTTATGGACAGATCAGTCTATAATATGTTAGCCCTTTCATCATGAATCAGCCCAACATAGACCCAGCTATCATCTCTGTGTCTGTTTATCATCTAGATAATCTTGTATTTGTGAAATCTATGTTGCTTAGGACATAAGTTGTAATATCTACATCGCTTGAACAAGGCACATATCATTTTTTTTCATGTTATGGACAGAAGTCTTTGCTCATATTTTTTAGGGAAAGAGAAAATCTATTCCTAATGGAAGAAGAACAGGGTTCTACTTTTCTACAGTTGATGGTCCTACTAGGAAAGTGTCTTATTCCTGTTTTTTTTTTTAAGTTATTTTATTGTGGTAAAGACACTTAACATGAGATTCACCCTCTTTAAAAACTTTTTTTAAGTCTCCAATACTGTATTTTTGACTATAGGTACAATGTTATACAGATCTCTGGAACTTATTTCTCTTGCTTAACTGAAACTTTATGCACACTGATGAGAAACTGTTCATCCTCTAGGCTCTGGTAACCATCATTCCACTCTTTGATTCTATGAATTTGACTAGTTTAGATACCTCATACAAGTGGAGTCATGTAGTATTTGTCTTTGTGTGATCGGGAATCATCTAGCATAATATCTTTGAAGTTTAGTCATGTTGTTGCGTAATGCAGAGTTTTCTTCTTTTTAAAGGCTGAATACTATTCCATTGTATGTGTATGCCACGATTTATTCATCTGTTAATGCACACTTGGGTTATTTCATTTCTTGGCTTTTGTGAATAGTGCTACAATGAACAGAGAAGGGCTAATATCTCTAGAGATCCTGATTTCAATTATTTTAGATAAATACCCAGAAATGGGATTTATGGTACTTATGCATACATGTGTGATCATATGGTAGTTCTAGTTTTAATCTTTGCATTCCAACCAACAGTGTGTAAAGGTTCCAATTTCACCACATCCTCCCCAATACTTATTGTCTTTTTTAAAAATTAATAGCCATGCTTACAGGTAGGAGGTGATACCTCATTGTGGTTTTGATATTTCCATGATGCTTAGTGATGTTCATATTTTTCTCATATATCTGATGGAGATTTGTAGGTCTTCTTTGAAGAAATGTCTAGTTTAGTCCATAGCCCATTTTTTAATTGGGTTATTCTTTTTTTTTCTTGCTATCAAGTTGTATAGTGTCTTATATATTTTGGAGACTGACTCCTTATCAGATAAAAATGTTCTTCCATTCTGTAGTTTGCCTTTTCCCTCTGTTGACTGCTTCCTTTGAGGTGCCAAAGAGTTTCAGTTTGGTAAATCCCACTTGTCTATTTTCTTTTGTCGTCTGTGCTTTTGATGTCATATCCATGAAAACATTTCCAGGCCCAAAAGCATAAAGATTTTCCCATATGCTGTTTTCTTTTATGAGTTTGATTGTTCCAGGTTTTGTATTGAAGTCTTTAATCCATTTTGAGTTGATTTTTGTATACAAAATAAGATGAGGGCCCAATTTTATTTTTATATGTGGATATTCAATTTTCCCAGCACCATTTGTTGAAGAGACTACATTTTCCCCATTGTATATTCTGAAAGCTTTTCTTCTAAGATCAGGAGCACGGCAAAGATGCCTATTCTCACCACTTTATTCAACATTGTGCTGGAAGTACTAGCCAGGGCAGCTAGGCAAGGCAAAGAAATAAAAGGTATCCAAATCGAAAAGGAAGAAGTAAAATTGTCCCTTATTTGCAGATTACATGATCTTATATATGAAAAACCCTAGAGATTAAGACAAAAAACAAACAAAGCTATTAGAATAAATAAATTCAGTAAACTTGCAGGGTTCAAATAAACATACAAAAATCAGTTATGTTTATATATACAGTGAACCTCAAGTTGTCAATGGTCTTACTGTCTCACTTCCCTTTTTATCTGGGAGCAAATAAGAATGTGAAGTAACTGAGGACACTTGTAAAGAGTCGTTATCCTTTCTTTGACAGATGTTTACTGAGTACTTGCTATAGGCCAGGCTCTGGTTTAGTGGTTGAGGATAGCTAAGCAAACAAGAAAGAAAAATTCTTTGTCTTCATTAAACTGACTTTCTACTGAGGCAAAGTGTAGGAAATAAACTTTTACTGGTAGGAAATAAGTTCAGTGCTTTTGACTTTTGATAATCACCTATTAGGGTCAACAAAATAGAAGAGCCTAGTGCAATATGAAAAGAGAGAAGTGATCCTTACTTTGAAATTTGCTTAGGAGCAATGTTGGTATCCTTACACTGTTTAGGTTATCTTGCTCAGTCAAAGTCTTGTTGTCTCTGTTGAATGATTATTGAATGATTATTTTGAGGAACCTCCCTTCTCATTTCAGTGTCTTTCACCATTATCAATCGCCATCACGTCACTCAAATTGAAGCTTACTTTGATTCTTACCAATTTTTTCAAAAGCACTTCCCATCTCTTGGGTTGACCACTTCTGATTATTTCTTCATTAGCCCCCCTTTTTTTTCAATATATGAAGTTTATTGTCAAATTGGTTTCACACAACACCCAGTGCTCATCCCAAAAGGTGCTCTCCTCAATACCCACCTCCCACCCTCCCCTCCCTCCCACCCCCCATCAACCCTCAGTTTGTTCTCAGTTTTTAAGAGTCTCTTATGCTTTGGCTCTCTTCCACGCTAGCCTCTTTTTTTTTCCCTTCCCCTCCCCCATGGGTTTCTGTTAAGTTTCTCAGGATCCACATAAGAGTGAAACCATATGGTATGTGTCTTTCTCTGTATGGCTTATTTCACTTAGCATCACACTCTCCAGTTCCATCCATGTTGCTACAAAGGGCCATATTTCATTCTTTCTCATTGCCACGTAGTATTCCATTGTGTATATGAACCACAATTTCTTTATCCATTCATCAGTTGATGGACATTTAGGCTCTTTCCATAATTTGGCTATTGTTGAGAGTGCTGCTATAAACATTGGGGTACAAGTGCCCCTATGCATCAGTACTCCTGTATCCCTTGGGTAAATTCCCAGCAGTGCTACTGCTGGGTCATAGGGTAGGTCTATTTTTAATTTTCTGAGGAACCTCCACACTGTTTTCCAGAGTGGCTGCACCAGTTTGCATTCCCACCAACAGTGCAAGAGTGTTCCCGTTTCTCCACATCCTCGCCAGCATCTATAGTCTCCTGATATATTCATTTTGGCCACTCTGACTGGCGTGAGGTGATATTTCAGTGTGGTTTTGATTTGTATTTCCCTGATGAGGAGCGATGTTGAGCATCCTGTTGACCATCCGGATGTCTTCTTTAGAGAAGTGTCTATTCATGTTTTCTGCCCATTTCTTCACTGGGTTATTTGTTTTTTGGGTGTGAAGTTTGGTGAGCTCTGTATAGATTTTGGATACTAGTCCTTTGTCTGATATGTCATTTGCAAATATCTTTTCCCATTCCGTTGGTTGCCTTTTAGTTTTGTTGGTTGTTTCCTTTGCTGTGCAGAAGCTTTGTATCTTCATAAGGTCCCAGTAGTTCATTTTTGCTTTTAATTCCCTTGCCGTTGGGGATGTGTCGAGTAAGAGATTGCTATGGCTGAGATCAGAGAGGTCTTTTCCTGCTTTCTCCTCTAGGGTTTTGATGGTTTCCTGTCTCACATTCAGGTCCTTTATCCATTTTGAGTTTATTTTTGTGAATGGTGTAAGAGAGTGGTCTAGTTTCAATCTTCTGTATGTTGCTGTCCAGTTCTTCCAGCACCATTTGTCAAAGAGACTGTCTTTTTTCCATTGGATGTTCTTTCCTGCTTCGTCAAAGATTAGTTGGCCATACGTTTGTGGGTCTAGTTCTGGGGTTTCTATTCTATTCCATTGGTCTATGTGTCTGTTTTTGTGCCAATACCATGCTGTCTTGATGATTACAGCTTTGTAGTAGAGGCTAAAGTCTGGGATTGTGATGCCTCCTGCTTTGGTCTTCTTCTTCAATATTACTTTGGTTATTCGGGGCCTTTTGTGGTTCCATACAAATTTTAGGATTGCTTGTTCTAGTTTCGAGAAGAATGCTGGTGCAATTTTGATTGGGATTGCATTGAAGTGTAGATAGCTTTGGGTAGTATTGACATTTTGACAATATTTATTCTTCCAATCCATGAGTACGGAATGTTTTTCCATTTCTTTATATCTTCAGTTTCCTTCATAAGCTTTCTATCGTTTTCAGCATACAGATCTTTTACATCTTTGGTTAGATTTATTCCTAGGTATTTTATGCTTCTTTGTGCAATTGTGAATGGGATCAGTTTGTCTTTCTGTTGCTTCAATATTAGTGTATAAGAATGTGACTGATTTCTGTACATTGATCTTGTATCCTGCAACTTTGCTAAATTCATGTTTCAGTTCTAGCAGACTTCTGGTGGAGTCTATCGGATTTTCCATGTATAATATCATGTCATCTGCAAAAAGTGAAAGCTTAACTTCATCTTTGCCAATTTTGATGCCTTGGATTCCCTTTTGTTGTCTGATTGCTGATGCTAGAGCTTCCAACACTATGTTAAACAACAGTGGTGAGAGTGGGCATCCTTGTCGTGTTCCTGATGTCAGGGAAAAAGCTCTCAGTTTTTCCCCATTGAGGATGATGTTAGCTGTGGACTTTTCATAAATGGCTTTTATGATCTTTAAGTATGTTCCTTCTATCCTGACTTTCTCGAGGGTTTTTATTAAGAAAGGATGCTGAATTTTGTCAAATGCTTTTTCTGCATCGATTGACAGGATCATATGGTTCTTATCTTTTCTTTTATTGATGTGATGTATCACATTGATTGATTTGCGAATGTTGAACCAGCCCTGCATTCCAAGAATGAATCCCACTTGATCATGGTGCATAATTCTTTTTACATGCTGTTGAATTCGATTTGCTAGTATCTTATTGAGAATTTTTGCATCCATATTCATCAGGGATATTGGCCTGTAGTTCTCTTTTTTTACTGGGTCTCTGTCTGGTTTAGGAATCAAAGTAATACTGGCTTCATGGAATGAGTCTGGAAGTTTTCCTTCCCTTTCTATTTCTTGGAATAGCTTGAGAAGGATAGGTATTATCTCTGCTTTAAACGTCTGGTAGAACTCCCCTGGGAAGCCATCTGGTCCTGGACTTTTATTTGTTGGGAGATTTTTGATGACTGATTCAATTTCTTCACTGGTTATGGGTCTGTTCAAGGTTTCTATTTCCTCCTGATTGAGTTTTGGAAGCGTGTGGGTGTTTAGGAATTTGTCCATTTCCTCCAGGTTGTCCAGTTTGTTGGCATATAATTTTTCACAGTATTCCCTGATAATTGCTTGTATCTCTGAGGGATTGGTTGTAATAATTCCATTTTCATTCATGGTTTTATCTCTTTGGGTCCTCTCCCTTTTCTTTTTGAGAAGCCTGGCTAGAGGTTTGTCAATTTTGTTTATTTTTTCAAAAGCCAACTCTTGGTTTCGTTGATCTGCTCTACAGTTTTTTTAGATTGTATATTGTTTATTTCTGCTCAGATCTTTATTATTTCTCTTCTTCTGCTGCATTTCAGCTGTCTGCTGTTCTGCTTCTATTTCCTTTAGGTGTGCTGTTAGATTTTGCATTTGGGATTTTTCTTGTTTCTTGAGATAGGCCTGGATTGCAATGTATTTTCCTCTCAGGACTGCCTTTGCTGCATCCCAAAGCGTTTGGATTGTTGTATTTTCATTTTCATTTGTTTCCATATATTTTTTAATTTCTTCTTGAATTGCCTGGTTGACCCATTCATTCTTTAGTAGGGTGTTCTTTAACCTCCATGCTTTTGGAGGTTTTCCAGACTTTTTCCTGTGGTTGATTTCAAGGTTCATAGCATTGTGGTCTGAAAGTATGCATGGTATGATTTCAATTCTTGTATACTTATGAAGGGCTGTTTTGTGACCCAGTATGTGATCTATCTTGGAGAATGTTCCATGTGCACTCGAGAAGAAAGTACATTCTGTTGCTTTGGGATGCAGAGTTCTAAATATATCTGTCAAGTCCCTCTGATCCAATGTATCATTCAGGGCCCTTGTTTCTTTACTGACCTGTGTCTAGATGATCTATCCATTTCTGTAAGCGGAGTGTTAAAGTCCTGCAATTACCACATTCTTATCAATAAGGTTGCTTATGTTTGTGAGTAATTGTTTTATATATTTGGGGGCTCCTGTATTCGGTGCATAAACATTTATAGTTGTTAGCTCTTCCTGATGGATAGACCCTGTGATTACTATATAATGCCCTTCTTCATCTCTTGTTACAGCCTTTAATTTAAAGTCTAGTTTGTCTGATATAAGTACGGCTACTCCAGCTTTCTTTTGACTTCCAGTGGCATGATAAATAGTTCTCCATACCCCCACTCTCAATTTGAAGGTGTCCTCAGGTCTAAAATGAGTCTCTTGTAGACAGCAAATAGATGGGTCTTGTTTTTTTATCCATTCTGATACTCTATGTCTTTTGGTTGGTACATTTAGTCCATTTAAATTCAGTGTTATTATAAAAAGATATGGGTTTAGAGGCATTGTGATGTCCATAGGTTTCATGCTTGTAGCGATGTCTCTGGTATTTTGTCTCACAGGATCCTTCTTAGGATCTCTTGTAGGGCTGGTTCAGTGGCGACGAATTCCTTCAGTTTTTGTTTGTTTGGGAAGACCTTTATCTCTCCTTCTATTCTAAATGACAGACTTGCTGGATAAAGGATTCTCAGCTGCATAGTTTTTCTGTTCATCACATTGAAGATTTCCTGTCATTTCTTTCTGGCCTGCCAAGTTTCAGTAGATAGGTCTGCTACTAGTCTTATGGGTCTCCCTTTATAAGTTAAAGCGTGTTTATCCCTAGCTGCTTTCAGAATTTTCTCTTTATCCTTGTATTTTGCCAGTTTCACTATGATATGTCGTGCAGAAGATCGATTCAAGTGATGTCTGAAGGGAGTTCTCTGTGCCTCTTGGATTTCAATGCCTTTTTCCTTCTCCAGATCTGGGAAGTTCTCAGCTATTATTTCTTCAAGTACACCTTCAGCACCTTTCCCTCTCTCTTCCTCCTCTGGAATACCAATTATGCGTATATTATTTCTCTTTAGTGCATCACTTAATTCTCTAATTTTCCCCTCATACTCCTGGATTTTTTTATCTTTTTCTCAGCTTCTTCTTTTTCCATAATTTTATCTTCTAGTTCACCTATTCTCTCCTCTGCCTCTTCAATCTCAGCCGTTGTTGTCTCCATTTTATTTTGCAACTCATTGATAGCATTTTTTTTAGCTCCTCCTGGCTGTTCCTCAGTCCCTTGATCTCTGTAGCAAGAGATTCTGTGCTGTCCTTTATACTGTTTTCAAGCCCAGGGATTAGTTTTATGACTATTATTCTAAATTCACTTTCTGTTATATTGTTTAAATCATTTTTGATCAGTTCGTTAGCTGTTGTTATTTCCTGGAGGTTTTTCTGAGGGGAATTCTTCCGTTTCGTCATTTTGGATAGTCTCTGGAGTGGTGTGGGATTGCGGGGCACTTCCCCTGTGCTGTCTTGAATAACTTGCGTTGGTGGGCGGGGCCACAGTCAGACCTGATGTCTGCCCCCAGCCCACCTCTGGGGCCACAGTCAGACTGGTGTGTGCCTTCTCTTCCCCTCTCCTAGGGGCGGGATTCACTGTGGGGTGGCATGGCCTGTCTGGGCTAATTGCACACTGCCAGGCTTGTGGTGCTGGGGATCTGGCATATTAGCTGGGGTGGATCGGCAAGGTGCACAGGGCTGGAGGGGCAGGCTCAGCTCACTTTTCCTTAGGAGATCCGCTTCAGGAGGGGCCCTGCGGCAGCGGGAAGGAGTCAGACCAGCTGCCAGAGGTGTGCATCCACAGAAGCACAGCATTGGGTGTTTGCGGGGTGCAAGCAAGTTCCCTGGCAGGAACTGGTTCCCTTTGGGATTTTGGCTGGGGGATGAGTGAGGGAGATGGCGCTGGCGAGCACCTTTGTTCCCCGACAAGCTGAGCTCTGTCATCCGAGGCTCAACAACTCTCCTTCCCTTTGTCCTCCAGCCCTCCTGTTCTCTGAGCAGAGCTGTTCGCTTATAACCTTCCAGATGTCAAGTCCCGCTTGCTGTCAGAACACACTCCGTCCGGCCCCTCTGCTTTTGCCAGCCAGACTCGGGGACTCTGCTTGGCTGGCAGGCCACCCCTCCGCCCAGGCTCCCTCCCGCCAGTCCGTGGAGTGTGCACCGCCTCGCCGCCCTTCCTACCCTCTTCTGTGGGCCTCTTGTCTGCACTTGGCTCCGGAGACTCCGTTCTGCTAGTCTTCTGGCTGTTTTCTGGATTATTTAGGCAGGTGTAGGTGGAATCTAAGTGATCAGCAGGACGCACGGTGAGCCCAGCATCCTCCTAAGCCGCCATCTTCCCTGGGGTGTCCCTTCATTAGCTCTTCTCTCCAGCCCAGTACCACTACCTACTTCTCTATACCTCTACCTACTTCTCTCCCATTGATTTCCTTCTTTACAACCCATCTAGAATTATCTGAAACACAACTCCAGTCAAATGCATTTCATATTTAACAATTTTAATGATTCTACTACCACTCTTGGATAAAGGGGAAAATATTTGTACTATAAATTCTTATGTGAATTGTTATGAACATAATTCTCATTTTTGCTTATGCTCCTCTGCCTTACCATGCTTCAGCCAGTGTGACCTTGTATCAATTTTGTAATACTATGGACCACTTATACTGCAGAGCTGTTGCACATGTCCTCTCTGGGCAGAGTATACTTCCCTGTCCTCTTTGTCCAGCTAATTTCTAATCATCTTTAAATCTCAAAACTTTATTTTCTTAGAAAACAGTTCTTTTACTATTCTATGTTAACTCCTTTAGAAATATAGTTAATTAGTAATTACATATTTATTAGTGTTATTTGAATTATGTTGGTTTCTCTAGAAAGACTTCTCCTTGAAAGAAGCAAAAAAGTCAGGATTTTCCCATCACTGTTCCCATCAGAGTCTATTGTTGAAATGGTAAATACTAAATACAAAAGAAATATTTGTCTTGACAGTTCTCATACTTTCATGTATTTTTATGATCTGTTATGTGCATTAATGCAGGTGGGCTACATGTTTTCAAATCTCCAGGGAAAACACTCAGAAGAATCATAGCAAGTGGCATATATACCCATCACATAAAATAATGCCTATGTAAGTGATCTGTAAATTATAAAAACCTATTCACATATTTATAATTATGATTACTACAACTACGTATGAATGCTCAAGTGAGGATTAGCCAAGGAATGTAAAATGTTGTTACTTCTTTCATAGCTTTTTATCAGTGCCTCAGAGGACACCAGAGGTGCTGCTACCCTCAAAGTCTCAGTTCTACCATTGAACAGTTCCATCTTTGAATGTGGGCGATTGGATGGATAGTATCTGGAAGGGGTTCTGAGTTGGTCTCAATACGTGCTCAATATGTCCCCTGATTCAGAATATATTGGATCTATAATTCAATTTGGAGAGTATTTTAATCTTAATAATAATGTGTCTTCCAGCATGTGAAAGTGGGGCATTATCCCATTTATTTGTTTTACTTAATTTCCCTCTGCAATTATTTTGTAGTTACCCACTTCAACTCTTAACTCCTGGTTATCTTTTATTAAAATTTATTTTGAAGTACTTTTTTAAAGTTTATTTATTTTGAGAGAGTGTGTGTGCTTGATCAGGGGAGGGGCAGAGAGAGAGGGAGACAGAGAATTCCAAGAGGTTCCACAGTATCAGCACAATGCCCATCATGGGGCTCAAACTCACAAATCTGGAGATCATGACCTGAGGCGAAATTAAGAGTCAGATACTTAACTGACTGAGTCATCCAGGTGTCCCTCTAAGTATTTTTATGCTATTGTGAATCTTTAATTTTCTAGTTGTTCCTAGTATAAAATACATTAATGGTTTTATATATCGATATTACATATGAAACCTCGCTAGTTTCATTTATTAGTTCTAATAACTTTTTTTGAATCTCTTAGTATTTCCTTTTTTTTTAATATGAAATTTATTGTCAAATTGGTTTCCATACAACACCCAGTACTCGTCCCAACAGGCGCCCTCCTCAGTACCCATCACCTACCCTCCCCTCCCTCCCACACCCAATCAATCCTCGGTTTGTTTGTTCCCAGTTTTTAAGAGTCTCTTATGGTTTGGCTCCAGCCCTCTCTAACCTCTTCTTTTTTCTTCCCCTCCCCCATGGAGTATGTTCTACATGTATGATCATTCATGTATAAATGAATTTTACTTGTTTGTATGCCTTTTATAACTTTTCTTTCCTTACTGGACTTGTTAGAACCTTCAGTATGATGCTAAAGAAAGGTTACCCTTGTTTCTTTCTAATCAGAAGTAGAAGGCTTAGAGCCTTTAGGGATTGAATATAATGTTACCTGTAGCCTTTTTTGCAGATGTCCTTAATCAGGTTGTGAAAGTTTACTTCTAGGGGGCCATGGGTGGCTCAATTGGTTAAGCATCTGACTCTTGATTTTTGTCTCAGGTCATGATCCCAGGGTCATGTGACTGAACCCCACATTGGGCTCTGCGCTGAGCATGGAGGCTGCTTGAGATTCTCTGTCTCTGACCCTCTTCCCCACTTACACTCTCACTCTAAAACTAAAAAGTTTACTTCTATTCCTTGTTTAATGGGAGTTTTGATCCTAAAAGAGTACATTATTCCAAATGTTTATTCTACATCAACTATAATTATCTTAGGTTTTTCTCCTTTATACTATTACTACATTATATTCACTTGATTTTTAGATGCTAAATCATCACATTCTTGGGAAAAGTTCAATTTGGTCATGATGTATTGTCTTTTTATAGATCATTGAATTTGACTGGCTAATAATTTGGTAAGGATTTTTTCTCCTACTTGCATGTAGGATGTTAATATAACTGTTTGCTTAAAATCTTTTCTTGACATTTTTTATTCATTTATCTTCAACTAACATGCATTTATGAATAGAATATGGATTTTTAAAGTTATCTGTTCTGCTAACTCTTCCTTTTAATTGGTGAGTTTTGTCCATTAATATTTAATGTGATCATTACCATGTTTAGGTTTGGGTTTATAATTTATTTTTTTCTACTTACCTTCTCTGTTTCAGTTCCTTATTTCCTGTCTTTGTTCTTTTTTTATTATTTGAATTTTTTTCTAGAATTCAATTTTATTTTTTGTTAGCTTTTAGCTATATTTTCCATTTTTAAAAATAATGTTTCCCCTAGCAATTGCAATATACATCCACACATCCTTAATATTTCATAGGCCACTTATTATTAATAATGTATAATTTCATGTTAGGCATACCATGAACCCTAACTTTTTCATGATTGTAGCCTTACAGAATCATAGAAGTTATATTCAAGGAAGTTGCTATTCACTATGCTGTTTATGCCTTCTAATAAGCTTATTCTGAAAGGAAACAATGAATTTTCTGAATTAAGTGAAGCTCATTCTTTCTTTAATAACAAAACTGTAGTGCCAGATAAATTTAAAAAGCAATTTCAGAATAACACTTTAGCAGGACCTAACAAAGCTCATTTCTGTTCCATGTTGTAGGTAATTGAATGCTGTATTTCATAATGAACTAAAGGTATTTGTCAGATAAAATGATAATATTTGGCACTTACATAGCATCTTTCTTCTAATGAGCTCAATAATGATTCAGTGCTTTATTTTTTTACTTGCAATAATTTGGAAGCATTTACATGGGTAATATGTTCACGCAAATTTATTCCTCCTGATGAGAAACTAGATAGTATCAAAGGTAAGATGAAAAGTTTGTTTTGCAATTAGAGTAACAGATACCACTAACCAAGCTGGAAGCAACTGAAGTTAATCAGGACCCTTGCTGTACCATCTATAAAGGGGAGGGCATAACAACATATCAACAAAATAGGTGAAATATAAAAATGTCCCTTAGAGAAATAGTATATGCAATTTTGTTAGTGACACATAAAGCCAGAGAATAAAATATTTCGTATAAAATACTGCATTATGTACTTACTTCCATGAATTATTTTACTTTGTATTGTCTTTTACAGAATTCACTGAATTTTGAAAACTTCTCCCTATGTATAATACATAATTCAATTTCTTAAATATTACTAAAGTTGTCTAGATACAGATTTACCAAATAGACCCTATAGATGATGTTTTAAAGAATAAAATTGATGTAATTTCAAATACTGAGTTTTTCCATGGTATCTTTGAAATCATTTTTCTAATATTTTACTACTTCTCTAGTAACAGATCCTTGGGAGAAAATACAAAGAAAAGTAATTTCTATTTATGTATGGTTATTTGAATTATTCTCAAAAAAGAAGTATTTTGGCTATCAGTTTCTGTGACCTATGTATATCACTTAAACAATATGTGACTCTGTTTTCTGATTTATAAATGGCAACAATTACACTATTCTTATTGGCCTCAGAGGAATATTGAATCAAATGTCAAAATTGTAAGAGAATTTTGAAAATATAAATGAGAAACATATAATCAAGATATTACCAGGAGTATTAGTGAGATATTCTTAATTATTTACCAGTGATGGTTAACAGAACTTACTTCTTGTTGGATGACTGTAGCTTGATCCTGTGTGAATTCAACCTCAGGTTCTTAACATGACTGACAATATATGGAAATCATAAGTGCATAAGAAGGAAGAAAGAGAGACTGTGCTATGGTAGGTAAATCACTAGGATAAAATGAACCTAAAATATTTGCCAAACCTCTGATTTTTAATATTTATTAATATACATCTATTAAAAATCTACTTTGTCTAGTGTGCTTATAAGTTTTTAAGCATTCGATAGTTAATTTGACTTGGGTGGGGCTTTATGCAAAAATTAGTGGATTAAAGCCACCATATAGAAATATAGTTAAAAATATAAGACAAGCCACATAGAAAATAAATAACATCTCTAAAAACACATGAGGTCTTTCAGGAGACATCTGTTCTCTATTCTGATGTTAGAATTAATCAGATCTGATTGCCCTCTTCAAACAGGACAAAATTACACTCTATTGGGCCCATACACTAATTTGGCTATGGTAGGAAGTTTTTTAAATTTCATGTGTTTTTAGAGATGTTATTTATTTTCTATGTGGCTTGTCTTATATTTTTAACTATATTTCTATATGGTGGCTTTAATCCACTAATTTTTGCATAAAGCCCCACCCAAGTCAAATTAACTATCGAATGCTTAAAAACTTATAAGCACACTAGACAAAGTAGATTTTTAATAGATGTATATTAATAAATATTAAAAATCAGAGGTTTGGCAAATATTTTAGGTTCATTTTATCCTAGTGATTTACCTACCATAGCACAGTCTCTCTTTCTTCCTTCTTATGCACTTATGATTTCCATATATTGTCAGTCATGTTAAGAACCTGAGGTTGAATTCACACAGGATCAAGCTACAGTCATCCAACAAGAAGTAAGTTCTGTTAACCATCACTGGTAAATAATTAAGAATATCTCACTAATACTCCTGGTAATATCTTGATTATATGTTTCTCATTTATATTTTCAAAATTCTCTTACAATTTGAAATTTAAAAAACTTCCTACCATAGCCAAATTAGTGTATGGGCCCAATAGAGTGTAATTTTGTCCTGTTTGAAGAGGGCAATCAGATCTGATTAATTCTAACATCAGAATAGAGAACAGATGTCCCAGTGGTGATTCCTGTATTCTACCAAATACCATGAGTAGTTGGGCTAGAGGATGAACTGCACAAATATGTCACCTTTGTTTTGTTTCTAATCCAGAGTTCCAACCAGGAGAATTATATCAAGAGGAGGAAAGTTAGAAGAAAGAAGGAAAGCAAGTATAGGTACTTTGGCTAAGGCAGAGATAAATACGTATCACATCATCAAACAGCTTATGACATCAGACTAAACCATACTGACCTTATGGAAAATGCCAAAGGAGGCAGAAATGATAGGAGAAAGTGGTATCCTAACTGAAACAGTGGCAAGCCCTAATTTATCATGTCTGTCTCTTAGCCTTGTCTTCTTGAGCCATTGCTGGCTGTCTGGACTTGGAATTACTGATTCTAGTCAAAGAAAAGCAATGTACATAAGAAAACTAACATGAATATTACACTTGTATAGTATAGCTTTGTGGGGAGGTCTATACAGAAGAAGCAGAAGTAGGGGGGAGAAAGAGCAGAAGGAGGTAGCAGTATGAAAAGTCAATGGCAGTGAAACAATCACTTGAAAAGGATGGCTTTGAATATTCATCTTAAATAAAAGAAGATCAAGCAGCATCTAACATTAGCATCATCATCATCATCATCATCATCATCATCACCGCCACTAATAAAAATACAGGATATGACAATTGAGCTGGAACAGCTCAGGAAAGAAAAGAAAAAATAAATAAATTACAATATAAATATTGCAATATTCCTATATGTACATGTAACCTTATCTTACTTAGATCATTCTGAGGATGTGTTAGTCATATATAGGAACATTTCTATAAAGCATATCCCCACAATGCCTGATTTGGGTGAGTTTTGTTCCAACCTGGATATTCTCAAATATCCTATTGTGATTGCAATCCTCTTGAACAATAGTGAGAGTTGAGGAAGTATTTTTCAAAGTCAGAACTAATGAACTGGTAGTGGTGTTAATGGCTTGTTAACAAAGCATGAAAACTTCCTGAATAAGCCATAGTCACTGAACCAGCTCAATGCTGAGGCAAGGAGATAATTGTTTCCAATGATCCATAGATAAATAAATAAGCTTTGGCTTCATGTTTGTATCAGAAAGTTTCAGTCTTCAGGTGCATCAGTTTAATTCCTAGAGATTTTAGGCAATTACTTCGACCATCTAGTAAAAGAATGGCAAAGATGATTTAAGTTGGTCAATGATACTGAGACACTGGTATTAAGGAAAATTAACATTTTCAACTTCCTTCATTTCCATTTCTTCACCCAATTTCAGCTCTTGTTCCCATTCAGTTTCTTACAGAAAAATCAGTAGATGAGAAGAAAAGTCCAGGGATAGATAGCCAGCGAAAATGAAGATAGATACGAATTCAGGACCTAAATGAAGAAAAAAGAGTATATGGCTTAGAAGATGAGAAGAGTCTACATGAACTTCAAATGGTAGCCAGGGGTATAAAATATCATCAAAGACATGGTAAAAGAGTCCACGTAAATATGGCCAAAGAGAACAAGAGGACAAAGAAAGAGGTGCTGTTGTGTGACTGTATGTGGAGACTGGGCCTTTATACACGTACATACATAAATAAGTATTCATTAAATGTGGAGTGAATACATGAGTAAAAAGAGACAGAGGAAATGATTATCCTTAACATATATATGGAGTAAATGGAATGCTCTAGCAACTGTTGTATTGAATGATTTGTATTTTAGTACAGCCATATGATACAATGGTATTTTTGTAAACATTATTAGTCGTAATTATTTAAAGATAAAACACATTGAGACAAGAGACGTTTAGTACAGTCCAAGGTCACTCAACATGTAAACAAGGAAGAGAGGATTCTATCCCCTGTATTCTGACCCACAGTGATATTTGAGTTAAAGGAAGACCCTGGGACAGGAAGGGTCGTGGGGGTCCTCTCTTTGCTCAGATTTACATCTCAGATAAGAAATTTTCCTTTCACACTGAGATACATCTGTTTAGGAAATTGGATTTTTTTGTTCATTTTTCTCTAAGTTGGTAATTTGAATTTAAGTGATAAAAGTATTTCAAAAGGAGATGCTCCTGTGATAGTTCTTATTTGCTTCAGTAACATTAAACCAACAGATATTTATTCAATATGTCACATAATTTTTGAAATACAACTAAACATAGACTGCTAAGCATTTGGGAAAGTGAGACCAGATAGTACTGGCAAGGAGGCAGGCACCACACAGGGGCAAAAATAAGTTTTTCGTAAGAACAAAGGGAAGCCATTGTATAGTTTAAAGCAGGAGGTGACTGGGGTGCTGAGGCATTCAGTCAGTTAAGCCTCAGACTCTTGATACTGGCTCAGGTCACGATCAGAAGATTTGTAAGATTAAGCCCTGCTTCAGGCTCTGCTCTGGGCTGACAGCATCAAGGAGCCTCCTTCGCACTCCCTCCCTCTCCCTCTGCCCCTCTTCACTTTCCCCTCTCTGTCTTCCTTAAACAAACAAACAAACTTTAAGCAAGAAACAAAAAGGAGGTGATATCACAAACTTCGCTTTGGACATATTACCTTGTTAACAGTGTAGCAATATACAGTAGACATAGAAGATTAAAACTAAACTGTATAGGTGACGTCCATGATGAGTTATCATATCTGGTAGGAGGTATATGCACATGGGATCATCTTGATAGTTGTAATGGAATAGAAATTTCCAAGGCTGAAAACATGGTTGTAGAGATTCATTTATTTAACATTACTATGCTTCTACTCTATCTCTGGCATTCTGGATGGTGTTAGTGTGGATCTCAGGATAAAATGTAATAAATATGTAAAATAAAAATAAATAAGTAAAACAATCTATTTTGTCTAAAAAACAAAACCCCCCAAAGTCAAATTGGGGAGACAGGTATGAAATGATTTATGTGAAATTATAGTAGAATCTTGCTTGCTATCTGGGGGGAGGAGTACAGTTCAAAAAATTGGGGGGAGCCGGGGTGGCTCAGTTGGTTAAGCGTCCAACTTCAGCTCAGGTCAGGATCTCATGGCCTGTGGGTTTGAGCCCCTGGTCGGGCTTTGTGCTGACAGCTCAGAGCCTGGAGCCTGCTTCAAATGCTGTGTCTCCCTCTCTCTCTACCCCTACCCTGCTCACATTCTCTCCCCACCCCTACCCTCACCCCGCCTCTCTCAAAAATAAATAAACATTTAAACAATTTTAAAAAAGAAAAGAAGATGGTCCCTAGGATTCTAACAATTCCATACAGGAAGCATAATGCAATGTTATGAAGCCTCAGGAAATCTCTGCAGCTTTTCTTTTTAAAGTAGCCTTTTCTGTTTGCATATCCCCATTTTTTTTCGTCCTTAATTGTTTTGATTAACTTTTCTTCCCTGCAGTTTTATGATTCTTGTGACTATTTTTGCTCCTGAACCTACTCTTCATTCTCTTTTTCATAGTCTGTAGCCTATTAGAGCCCTGCTGTACCTCTGGATGCTCTTTCAGTTTTTGGAATCCCAATTTAGATAATTTAGATAAATTTCCAAGACATCAGCTTGATTGTATGAGACAATGTGCACAGTTAAGGAAATACAACTTAATTTTTCATTGATGTTTTAAGGTTTTTAAGGTATCAAGAAATAAAGCAATTATTGGAAGGAAGAGGTTTCTTATTAAAATCAAAGTTCCTGGGGGGGGCGCCTGGGTGGCTCAGTAGATTAAGCATCTGACTTCGGCTCAGGTCATGATCTCACGGTTCGTGGGTTCGAGCCCCACGTCGGGCTCTGTGCTGACAGCTCCGAGCCTGGAGCCTGCTTCTGATTCTGATTCTGTGTCTCCGTCTCTCTCTGCCCCCCTCCTGCTCATGCTGTCTCTCTCTGTTTCTCAAAAATAAATAAAGGTAGAAAAAAAATTAAAAAAATAAAAAAATAAAAAATAAAATCAAAGTTCCTGGGACGCATTCCATGATATGAATTATGTGTGTTCATCGTGTGTGTGTACATATGTACATATATATTATATATTAAATTATAATATACACACATTTATAAGAAATAGTACAGAGAAAATTTCATTATTTTACAAGATTCCTAGTCCTCATTAATTCAAGTAACGTCTGCAATAAAAGAAATGTTTTAATGGGAGATAAGATTTTAGGCATTATATAAATGAAGGTTCAGGAAGGATTGTAATGCTCTTTTAGGTTTCATTCTTCATGTTTGTCCTTTCAAAGAACTATGCAATGGGTTTCCATTTGTTTCCAAATGTTACGGCTTTTATGACTTTCTAAAGCAGAAGGAAAATTTTATATGTTCATTTTTTTTAATGAAAACTCATTTTGGGGCACCTGGGTGGCTCAGTCAGTTGGGTATCTGACTTCGGCTCACGTCATGATCTCATAGTTTGTGAGTTTGAGCCCTGTGTCGGGCTCCATGCTGACAGCTCAGACCCTGGAGTCTGCTTCAGATTCTGTCTCCCTCTCTCTCTCTGCCCCTCCCCTGCTCACTCTCTGTCTCTGTCTCTCTCTCTCAAAAATAAATAAACACTAAAAAAATTAAGGAAAACTCATTTTGATATTCCCTAAATTTTGTACTGTTGAGGTATTCATAAAAAGGTGACTACATATAAATTTCTTCACACATACACTAAGCTTGAAAAAAACATTAGTAAAAGACACCCAGACTATCTTGGGCGATAGTACAGGGCAGTGGAACAAGAACTGAGTTGGGAGGGAAGAAATTTAGCTTCCAGTCCAGGATGAGCTGCTTGGCAGGGACTAAGAGAAACTGTTTCCTCTCAACAGATCTGTTTCCTATCTAAATAATGAAGGATTTGAATTGATTCATCTCTGAAATCTATTCCATTAGGAAATCAATTGATAGATCCATTTAATTACTTATCAACTATCTACCACCTACAATTGTCCTGAAGATAGCCTACATCCAGAATATATTCTAAAATTTATTTTATTTAAAGATATATGTCTTTGGGAACTATGAGGAAGAAGAATGTGGGCTTTAGAAGGTAAGTAAAAGTCTCAAATCTACCAATTACCAGGCCCCTGAAAGTTTAAGACGAATAGGAACAGTGCTATATAGCCGTGAGACATTTTTCAAGGTTACTGATCTTGGGAAAAGGATTCTGTGTCAACTCTAATATACAAAGAGTTTGGAAGTCATCACTGCTGTCATTACAAGAAAAAAGCTGAACAAACTAAAAAGAAACTACTTTTATTAGGCATATCAGAGATTGGGGTCACAAGACTTTGCTACTTGATCATCTGGAGAAAGGTAAAAACAAGGAGTTATACCTGAGATCAGCTTACCTAGTAGAGAGAATCCTAGAGCCATTAACTAGTAGGAACACATACAGGGTAATTTTGATGAATTGCTGGGGGCTGAGTGTGGATTACTTTGAGACTGAAACGTTCCTGGGGTTCCTGGCTTTGGTGAGTGGGAGGGAGAACTAAACTGTTGTCAGTTTTACCTCCACAGAAATCACTTCCTCCCAGTTCATGGTGAAGATCCTAGAAAAGTTCCTGATGACTTTAGGCTGGGGGAGGATAAAAGTGACCATTGTGAAATCTGCCCAGAGTATTCTTGAACACAGAGCCTACACTCTCCAAGGAAAGTGACTTTACTGAGCCTTATCTACTTGAAGAAATGGCAATTATCTACCTGAAGGAAAGGCAGGTTCAGTTCAGTCTAGCCTTCCTGTTTCATGTAAAGGAGAAGAATAAAGCTAAGAAATACTTTTGAAGTCCACACCTCGGGGACCTAGGCCCAATACATGACTGGGATTTAGTAATTAAATCATGAAGTGCTATTGGCCCCTACTCTAATGCCACATTAACAGTTATCCAGTATACAGTGGATTACAACATAAAAAGCTGAAAGACACAGATTCTATTAAGAGGATGTTCTTAAGGAAACCGAAGGCAACAGGGATAAAAACAAAAACAAAACAAGAAAATTAAAGGAAACTGAAGCCTCTGGCACCTAGACCTGAAGCAAACATTAAATAGAAACCAGCTGCTAGCCAGATTCATATAAAGTTATACACTAGGGTTTTATCTATCTATCTATCTATCTATCTATCTATCTATCTATCTATCTTCAGTTCCTATTACCCACTTTCAACCAATAATCAGAAGATATACTACAAAAGCAAGAAAAAACACACTTAAAGAGATAAAGCAAGTACCAGAACCAGATTCAAATATGATACAGATTTTGAATGATCAGATAGATAATTAAAAATAACTATGATCAGTATATTAATGACTCTAATGGATAAAGTAGACAACATGCAAGAACAGATGGGAGATGTAAGGAGAGATGTAAGTGGAAACTCTAAAAGTAATCAAAGATTAATGCTAGAAATCAATTATCACTGTAACAGAAATAGGAATGCCTTTGATGGTCACACCAGTAGACTGGACATAGTTGAAGAATCAGTAAACTTGAAGATATATCAATGGAAACTTATCCAATTAAACTGCAAAAAAAAAAAAAATAGAACAGAATGTTCAATTTAACAGTAGGGCGCTTGCAAATGGTTTAACATACATGTAATCAGAATACTGGAAGAAGAAAGATAGAAAAGAGTACAAGAAATACTTGTCATAATGGCCAAATATTTTCCAAAATTAATGACACACAGCAAACCACAGATATAAGAAGCTCAGAGAATACAAAGCAGGATAAATTTTTAAAAACCTACACCCAAGCATAACATATTTAAATGGCAGAAAACCAAAAACAAAGAGAAAATACGGAAAGTAGGTGTGGTGGGTGCACAACATTTTACCTATACAGGAACAAGAACAAAAGGTACATCAGAGTTCTCTTAGCATACAAGCAAGAAGAGAGTGGGGTGAAATATTTTGTGTTGACATTAAAACAAAACACTAGCAAGCAATTCTACATGAAATTATCCTTTAAAAGTGAAGATGAGATAAAAGCTTTCTCCAATAAACAAAAGCCAAGGATATTTGTCACACTATTAGATCTGCCCTATAAGAAATGTTATAAGAATTATTCTTCAAAGAGAAGGAAAATGATTTAAGTAAAAAACTCAGATATACATGACAAAAGAAAGGGTATTAGTAAAGGGATAAAGGTAAAATAAAATCTTTTATTTTTCTTATTCTTAATTGCTCTAACACATACCAGTTTATCCAAAATAATAATAGCTGAAATCTATCTGATAACTATAGCTTATGGATAGCTGAAATAAATGACAACAGTATTATAACTAACAAGAGGGAAGAATTGGAAATACTTGATTAGATAATATTTGTTCTACCCTTGAAGTGGGATAGTGTAATTTGAAAGAGGACTTGGATTGGTTATGAATGTATACTGCAAACTCAAACTCAACCACTAAAAACAGTAAAACAAAACAAAACAAAACAAAAAACAGTATAACTGATATGTGATATGCTAAGCAAGGAGGAAAGAATAGAATATATATATATTCTATTCTATATATAGAATATATATACATTCTATATATATTCTATATATAGAATATATATATTATATATATAATGCTCAGTTAAGACCAGAGACAACAGAAAACATATAGAAGAAACGAAACAAAGGAAAGGAGCAACAAATAAAAAATAGTTACATATAAGACATATTAATCCACTATATCAATGATCACTTTAAACATCAATTGTCTAGGGGGCACCTGGGTGGCTCAGTGAGTTAAGTGTCTAACTTCAGCTCAGGCCATTATCTGGCAGTTTGTGACTTTGAGCCCCGCGTCAGGCTTTGTGCTGACAGCTTAGAGCTTGGAGCCTGCTTCAGATTCTGTGTCTCCCTCTCTCTCTGCCCCTCCCCTGCTCACACCCTGTCTCTCTCTCTCCCTCTCTCTCTCTCTCTCTCTCTCTCAAAAATAAACATTAAAAAAAATTTAAACATCAATAGTCTAAATTGTCAATAGTCTAAATTGTCAATAGTCTAAATCAGTTAAAAGACAGAGATTGTCAGAGTTCATAGAAAATAAAACTCAATTATAAGTTGCTTGAAAGAAACTTCCTTAAATATAAAAACAAAGAGACAGAAAGTAAGGGCTTAAGAAAAATATACTATGCTAGCACTAATTTAAAGAAAGTAGGAGTAACTATGTTAATTTTAGACAAAGGAGACTTCAGAGCAAGAAAAATTATCAAAGATAAAGGTATTACATAACAATAAAGGAGTCGATTCCTCAGGAAGATATAAGAATTCTTAATATGTATATACTTTGTACAAGAGAGCATCAAAATACTTGAGGCAAAAACTGATGAAACTGCAAGGAGAAATAATAAATTTTCTACTATAGTTGGAGACTTTAACATTCTTCTATCAGCAATTGGCAATTTCACAGGACAAAAATTAATAAGGATATAGATGAACTAACTCAATAGCACCAATAATCAAATGAATCTAATTGACATCTATAGAATACTTCATCCAACAGAAAATACGCATTCTTCTCAAGTTCACTTAATCATTTATCCAAATACACCACATCCTGTGTCATAAACCTTTCTTTTCAACAAAACTTTTCATACAAACATAAACTTTTCAACAAATTGAAAAGAATAGACATCTTTCAAAGTATCCAAGACAACAATGGATTTAAACTACAAATCAGTAACAGAAAGATAATTGGAAATCACCTCCCTTTCCCCAAACTTGAAGATCTACAGCACAAATCTTTTTTTTTTTAATTTTTTTTTCAATGTTTTTATTTATTTTTGAGACAGAGAGAGACAGAGCATGAACAGGGGAGGGGCAGAGAGAGAGGGAGACACAGAATCTGAAACAGGCTCCAGGCTCTGAGCGGTCAGCACAGAGCCCGACGCGGGGCTCGAACTCACAGGCCATGAGGTCATGACCTGAGCCGAAGTCGGACGCCCAACCGACCAAGCCACCCAGGCGCCCCCAGCACAAATCTTAAAAAGGCACGTGTCAGAGAAGAAATCACAAGAGCAACTATACGTTGTTTTGAGTTGAATAAAAGTTTGTTTTAATCGTTTAAAAATATTTTTAATCTATCCACATTGGTGGGCTGAAGTAAAAGCAGTGTTTAAGTGAAATTCATATCAATGAATGCATGTATTAGACAAGAATACCTAAAATCAATAATATAATCTTCCACCTTAGAAAACTAGACGAAAACAAGCAATTATGTCTAAAGAGAGCAGAAAAACAAAAATCAGAAAAGCAAAACAAAACAACCTAGAGAAGAAATAAATGATATTGGAAAGAGGCAAAAGAGAAATAAAATCAAATGCTGGTTGTCAGAAGAGATCAATAAAATTAATAAACCTCTAACCACAAACCACACTAAACAAGAATAAAAAAGGAGACAAATGATTCTAAAGTTAACATGGAAAGTTGAATACCCCAGAATAGCTTGAAGAACAAAGTTGGAGATTTGACATTATCCAACTTCAAGACCTACTATAAAACTACAATGATCAACACAGCATGGTATTGTCATAAGAATAAAGACATAGATCAATGGAAGAGAAGACAGAATCGAAGAAAAAGAAAAAAAGGAAAAAAAAAAGTAAAGATCCACACACATGTAGTCACCTGATCTTCAAACAGAAGCTAGGGCAATTCAACAGAGAAAGAACAATGTTTTCAAAACCTAGTGCTCAAACAATTGAAAATCACATATTAAAAAAAAATGAGTCAGAAATAGATCTTAAACCTTTCAGAAAAATTAACTCAAAATGGATTATAGATTTAAATGTAAAACACAAACTATAACATTTCTAGAAAACAACACTAGAGGAAATCTAAGTATTCTTTGGTTTAGTGGTATCTTCTTAGCACAACAGCAAAAACATGATCCATGAAAAAAATAATTGATAAGTTGGATTTCACTAAAATAAAAGCTTCTGTTCTACAAAAGACACCCTTTTTAAAATATGTATTTATTTTTGAGAGAGAGAGTGTGAGTGTAGGAGGGGTAGAGAAAAGGAGACAGAATCTGAAGCGGGTTCCAGGCTTTGAGCTGTCAGCACAAAGCCTGATGCAGGGCTGGAACTCGTGAATTATGATATCATGATCTGAGCCAAAATTGGAAGCTTAACCGACTGAGCCACTGAGGCACCCCAAAAGACACCCATAGGATAACAAAAAGACAAGCCACAGAATAGGATAATCTGTTTGCAAAACACATATCTGATAAAAGATTAGTATCCAAAATACACAAAGAATTCTTAAAACTCCACCATAAGAAATCCAACAGTCCAATATCAAAATGAATAAATATCTGGGGTGCCTGGGTAGTTCAGTAGGTTGAGCATCCAACTTCGGCTCAGGTCATGACCTCGCGGTTTGTGAGTGTGAACCCTACATCGGGCTCTGTGCTGACAGCTCAGAGCCTGGAGCCTGCTTCAGATTCTGTGTCTCCCTCTCTCTCTGCCCCACCCCGCTCATGTTCTGTGTATCTCTCTAAAAAAAAATAAACATTAAAAAAAAAAACTAAATGAATAAAGATCTGAACAGATACTTCACCAACGCAGATATTCTGATGGTAAAAAGAAAACTTATCAATAGATGCTCAATGTCATTTTTCATTAAGGAATTCCAAAGGAAAACAGCAAGGATTACCACCACATCCCTATTAGAAAAGGCTAAAAACCAAAAAGCTGACACAACCAAAGTGTTACTAAGGATGTGGAGTAACAGGGATTCTCATTCACTGTTTGTGGGAATGCTCCACTTTGGAAGCCATTTGGCATTTTCTTACAAAGCGAAACCTGGTCTTTCCATACAATACAGCAATCACACTCCAGAGTATTTACCCAATTGAGCTACAAACTTCTATCCATACAAAAACCTGCACACTTATTGTTTATAGCAACTTTACTCGGTGAGTGAATGGATAAACATGGTGATACAACCATATGGTGGAATATTATTTAGTGCTCAAAAGAAATGAGGTGTTAAGATATAAAAGGACATTGAGTAAACTTAAATACGCATTGCTTAGGGAAAGAAGCCAATTTGAAAATCTACCTACTGTATGATTTCAACTATATAACATTGTGGAAAAGGCAAAAGGAATTCCTTTTGTGGAATTCCTTTTCTGTAGAAACAGGAAGAAAAAAAAAAAGTCAGTAGTTACCAGAGGATTGAAGGATGCGGGGGAGATTGGAGGGATCAACGTGCGAAATACAATGTTTTTAGGGTGGTGAAAATGTTTTGTATGATACTGTGATGGTGGATACATGACATTACACCTTTACTAAAATCTGTAGAAATTTACAACACAAGTGAACCTTATGTGTACCATTAAAAAAAATCAACAAGGGGCGCCTGGGTGGCTCAGTTGGCTAAGTGTCTGACTGCAGCTCAGGTCATGATCTCTCAGTTTGTGAGTTCAAGCCTCGCATTGGGCTCTGTGCTGACAGCTCAGAGCCTGGAGCCTGCTTCACATTCTGTGTCTCCCTCTCCCTGCCCCTCCCCCACTCATGCTCTGTCCCTGTCTCTCAAAAATAAATAAATGTTAAAATAAAATAAAAAAAAATCTAGAAGGCTAAGAAATTCCAGGAAAAAATGTAGATCAAAGCAAGAAAATCTAACTGTATTTAAAACGAAATAGCATTACTAAAGTTGGTGAGAGAAAGGTGTGGCCTAAGTAAACTTGGAAAAGAATAGAGTCTGTGCAATTAAGACAAAAGAAAGGTGTTTAGTCATAAAGGTGTTTTCTGTGGGGCTATGGGTTAAAAATTCTGATACTGTTATCCATATACATATCGGAAATGAGGATTTAGGTAAATTAATGGTGGATAGTGGGAGCCACTGTCACAGTGAGAAATTTAGAGATCATCAAGGGCAGAAGGCTAGGATAATTCATGTCATAATGGGTAAAAGTTGGTCATATCAGTAACAACTCAAGTTTAACTTAACATAGATACAGATGCTTGTAGATAGAAATATTTAAGGTATGTATACATATTTGTTTTAGTATATACACACATTCCTTTGCTTTGTCAAACGGCAGAGGGGAGACAAAACTCTTGTGCACAAGATTTAAAAATAAATTATGTTGCTACTCTATCCTAAATGAGGTGAGCATAATCCCCACTCCCTAAATGTGGACAAGTCATAGTTAATTCCTTCCCAAGCATATGAGAGGGGGGAAAAATGATCTGTAATGCAGAAATCTGACAAGCACTGCATCAAGGTAATCAAGAGCAACATCAACAGTGATGTCATGTTGATATGTAATTTTTATATGATGTAATAATCAAAATGGTGTTACTTCTATGTTCTTCCTCCCCCAAATCCATAACCTCAGTCTATACATGAGAAAACATCGGACTAATTCCAACAGTGACAACCTATATAATAACTGAACCAACAGTCCTCAAAAGTGTCAAGGTCATCAAAAACAGGGACAGTCTAAGAAATTGTCACAACTACAAGAAGGATAAGGAGAGATGAAAAATAAATGCCATGTAGCATCCTGAATGGGATCCTGGAACAGAAAAGAGGTATTGGGTAAAAACTAATGAAATATAAATAATCTTGAGATAACAATATATCAATGTTGGTTCATTCATTTCACAAATGTACAATATTCATGTAGGATGTTAGTAATAGGGAAAGCTTTTACACAGGTGGAGTACATAGAAACTTTGTACTTTTGTCTCAGTTCTTCTGAAAATCTAAAACTGTTGTGAAAAATAAGGTCTGTTAAAAAAATTATCTCTGTTTTGGAAGTGTCTGCTTATTTATCTCATGCCATATGCTTGGCAATGGTATTTATATGGGAGGTAAGACAGTGAGGGCAAGGCATGTAAATCTACCCGGTATTTATAAAGATAATAAATATTCATCAAAATACTAAATTAAATGTGAATCAAGTCTGTAAATAAAAATAGCTTTTGCCACATTCAGTTCATCCATACTCCACAAAATATTTTAGGTATATTATGTTTGAGAAACAGATTTATTGCTATTATTCTTTTAATACTTAAAATTTCTATTTTTTCCTTACCTTTAGCTATTCCCACATCTTTTTTTAAAATATGAACTTCTAGGGGCGCCTGGGTGACGCAGTCGGTTAAGCGTCCGACTTCAGCCAGGTCACGATCTCGCGGTCCGTGAGTTCAAGCCCCGCGTCGGGCTCTGGGCTGATGATGGCTCAGAGCCTGGAGCCTGTTTCCGATTCTGTGTCTCCCTCTCTCTCTGCCCTCCCCCGTTCATGCTCTGTCTCTCTCTGTCCCAAAAATAAATAAACGTTGAAAAAAAATTAAAAAAAAATATGAACTTCTACTGGCCACATATGATAATTCAGTCGATTCTATATATTATTCTGTATTCCAATTCTGGCTGAATAGAACACCGGGGTTGGTTTTCCTGAGCTTTTAGGGTGTGGGCCTTTACTACCTACTGATGTTAGAGTTTTTTCTGAAGGCTATCATTTCTTTATTTCTCTGTGCCTGCTTCTCTTACCTAGTGCTTGAGAGCTTTGCATTTATTCTCAGTAGAGAAACTAATCCTTAGCTTATAAAGGCAATATGTAAATATTTATCACTGATCATAGAGGCAAGAATAAAGTCAATTCCTCCATCCAGCAATGAGACCATCTTCTCTCTTCAACTTTATCTTCAACTGGACTACATAAATGAAAACCAAAACCAATTGCTTCCATAGCTCCCAAATATTCTTAAACCATGTCTCTGTTCAAGCCATTTCTCCTGCTTAGAAGGTTTTCACTAAGCCTTATGATGTTATATAACCTTCCCGTTTTCAAAAACCGAGTTAAATTTCCTTCTCTTCGACAAGGGATTCCCAGTAACTTTCCACACTGACTTTTCCTTCTATCATAAAATGGGCACCACGTATTTGAGGTCCATATTGATTTATATCTAACTTTAGACATTAGTTATTACCCTAACTAGACTGGATATGTCTGTAACATAAGAATATGACTCACTTACTTTGTAACTCTGGTAATTTTTATTAAAATCTTGGTACTATAGTAAAGAGAACCATAGAATTTAAAGCTATAAGGCAACTTAGACGTCTTCTTCTAATACAGTTATACTTAATTCAGAAAATAGGTGCAGGTGGGATCTCTGACTGCCTATAGTCACAAAGGTAGTAACTATCAGGGCGGTTTCAGAAGAAAGGTATAAGCCCAAATTCTCTTTACCTCCTTGCAATCTAATTTCAGTGGTTCTAGAAGACACTTCTTGCTGGATTAATAAAAGAACAATGGATCAAATCACATGAATACCAGGCATAACTATACCACCTACTGTAAAGGTGATAATGCCAACTCAAATTACATGTTTTGGAAATTTAGGATTTCTTAAAGGCCAGGAGATGAGAATATATCAGAGCATTTGCAGCCCTAAGTGTTCAATAGACTCTTGAAAGAGCTATTAAGGGTGGAGGGGAGAGAACACAATTATAGTACCCATCTCTCTTCTTCAACTGATTAGACTATAAAAAGTTTGTTTGTATTATGTTTTTAATTTCTTTAATTTCTTGTGAGCAAAAGATTCTTGAGTTTGAGTAAAATATACATTTGGCAACTACTTCTGTGGGGTATGTCATCAGAAAGAAACAGGAAGACAAATCAGGGGATTAGGGAACCTAAAATTTTACTCTAAGAAAACGAAGAAAGAAGAACCAACTAAACCTGATGTGAGAAGAAGGCAAATAAAAGTAGAAATAATTATAGACCTTATAAAAATAAAAGAGAAAAATCAACAAAATCAATAGTGCCTTTTTTAGAAGAAAAATAAAACTGACCAATCTCTAGTGAGGCGGAGTAGGAAAAAAAAGAATACAAATCACCAATGTCAAGAATGAGACACCCAGGGTATCTTTCTTCACCCTAATCCTGTTAGTGTATTGAATGGGCGACTCATATTTCCATCATTTGGTACCACCAGATGCTGCTCAAATTGGTAAATTTAGTAAGTGGCTCTCTTAAAAAAAAAAAAAAAGGTTGTATTTTGTATTTCCTCACAAGGACCAAAGGAACTTGGTGAATAACATCTCTTGGAGTGTGTTATAGTTCATTTTGGGGAGAAGGATCATACCTGAATGCTAAGATTTTTAATACTTGTCTTGTTATAAGAATGACTTAGTTAAATAAAAATTTAATAAAGTAAATAAAAAATTTTTTTCTACCACTTTGATGAAGATGTATCTGTATTTTTAATCCTAGGATATACCTATTTCACCTGTTACGTGTATTTTTGTTAATTCTAATGAGAATGTGAGCTCTACTTTTTTTTTTAAGTTTATTTATTTTGAGAGAGAGGGAAACGTGTGAGTGGGGGAGGAGCAGAGAGTGAGGCAGAGAGGATTCCAAGCAGGCTCAGTGCTGACAGCACAGAGCCCCACACAGGGTCTCCATCCCACAAACTTTGAGATCCTGACCTGAGCTTAAATCAAAAGTCCAACATTCAGATATCTGGGTACCTGGGTGGCTCAGTGGGTTAAGCGACCAACAGTAGCTCAGGTCATGATCTCACGGTCTGTGAGTTCGAGCCCCACATCGGCCCTGTGCTGAGAGCTCAGACCCTGGAGCCTGCTTCAGATTCTGGGTGTTCTTCTCTCTCTGCCCCTACCCTGTTCATGCTCTGTCTCTTACTCTCAAAAATGAATGAGTGTTAAAAAAATTTTTTTTAAAGTCCAACACTTAATTGACTGAGCCACCCAGATGCCCCCCTACTATCATTTAAAATATTACTGTCCCTCAAAAAATAAATTCAAAATTTCTGGGTCAAAGTTATATATAAAATAAAGAAAATTTTAAAAGATTAGTTAATTAACTTCCTTCTTGCCTTAGCTGCCTTTATTTTTTTTTTTAACACTGAAAAGAGGTTGTTGTTGTCGTTGTTGTTTTTTCCTTCCTGCTAAGATTTTGGAGAACAGAGAAAGCACATTATATGGCATCAGATTTTCTTTGTTTAAGGAAAGGCACCAGATTGGCTCATTGCTCACTCAAACATGAGGCACAAATGAAATAATTATTTTTGTGGAATCCCAGCCCTTAATGAAGAAATTAATCCAAATTAGCAAATAGATCAGACCAGACATTGAGATATAATGTCTAATTGTTGGGAGGAATCCTCCTGGTTTTGAAGACATCATGAGATAGTTTTGTATTAGTAAATATTGAGCTTTCACTTTTTACATGCAAACAATGAAGGGTGGGGGGAAGGGACAGAAGAAAGGGAGGTAGGGAGGGAGGTGAGGGGAGGGAGAGAGAGAGCGAGAGCTCAAGGACATCATTAAGCCACCAGAAGGATAGTGGAGGGGAATGGGGGTTAGAGGACAGGAAAGAAGAGGGGGAAGGTGGAAGGCAGCAACCTGGAATACTGAGTAAACAGACTGCAAATGTATTCAAAGTTCAGAACTGGGGAACCTTAGTATTCAGCAGAAGGACAACAGGCATTGTCCAAAAAATAGCTTCTAGGATAGATTTGAGGATTACATAATTTGTCTTTTTTGAGCATGATATTTCTGGAATGCCTTTTGTAGGGTGGGTGCTAATGTACTGCTGTGGATGGAGTCTATCTAGTCAGTAGATACTGGGCCACTGTAAATCCATAAAATTGTATCATAGTGAATTGGTGAGCCTAGATAATTTCTTTCACATAAATTGTACACTACAATGTGCACACAAAAGGTTTGGCAAGTAAGAAAATTTAAAATGATACACAAAAACACAAACCAAATACATAAATGCATGTAGTTTCTATTTTTAAAAATGTGGGCTTAAACCAATGTTTAGAAAGACACATCTGAAAAACAAAAAAGCAAAAAAAAAAAAAAAACAACCAAAAAACAAAAAACAAAAAACAAAAAACAAACAAACCCCAAACAACAAAAGACACAGGTATTCCAATCTATTCAAATAAGTAAATATACTCTATCTCATATCTTACACTTTCTTGAATATTTTCAATATTTTTCAAATAAGCATGCATTCATTCAACAAATACTCATTGAGGACTACTATATGATTGGCACTTTTCTAAAATCTGGAGATTAAATGGTAAAGAAGGCATGTTCCTCCTTTCTATATTCCTATACTCTTTACTCAAAAGGAGACAGGGAAGTGGCTAAAAAAACTTGAACGTGATGTCTGCATCAATTTAGCCAAAAGTATTTTATTGTGTTCAAACGGATGGCATAATCCTTTTCATATATGTCTGAGAATATACATGCTTAACAAAATGCATTTCTTGAATGCCTACTAATTTTCCATTTACTAATTGGCTGATAGGCAGATAGCACAAAACCAAACAAGACCCTATATGCTATTGTATGTTTGCATTGCAGTAGATGGAGCTGGAGAATAAAACTTTAGATTTGGTGCAGGCACTATCCCTAGATGCTTACTGAGAAGTACCCATTAACATTAAATCTCAGCAATATATAAGGAGCAAAACATAACAACTAAGAATATATTTTCACAAATTGGAAAGGCAAAGAATGCTTTGAGTCCAGAGAATGAAGAAAACCAAAAGCCCAGAGGGTAAAAGATTCATGCACAGAAGAATGAGAACTTATACCAGTTTTTAAAAGCTGTGTAGATTATAGACTGGCAGAGTAAAAAATCTAAAAGGAGAGGAGATACTAAGAGAAATGTAATGAGGTATGAGCAAAGAGTGTGATTTTAAATATATATATATGTATATGTATATGTATTTACTTAAGTAAAAGCTCATTTAAAAACTAGCAACAATTTTGGGGCGCCTGGGTGGCTCAGTCGGTTAAGCGGCCGACTTCGGCTCAGGTAATGATCTCACAGTCCGTGGGTTCGAGCCCCGCGTCAGACTCTGTGCTGACCGCTCAGAGCCTGGAGCCTGTTTCAGATTCTGTGTCTCCCTCTCTCTGACCCTCCCCTGTTCATGCTCTGTCTCTCTCTGTCTCAAAAATAAATAAACGTTAAAAAAAATTTTTTTTAAACTAGCAACAATTTAAATCCCAATAGTTTGAGCAGTTTGAGCATTGTGAAATAAATAAAACACATCTGCTTGATGCACAGTTCTTAGTACTTTAGGAGTAGTAGATATCAATGGTATTGCAGCAATGAAAGTATATTATAGAATGGTTGGTTTGTAAACTATTTTCCATTTTCTGTGTATTTTTTATATCTCTCTTTATGTGTGTGTAAATATCTTTATTGTATATAACCACCCATTTCTATATCAACTAAGCTGATCATTCACTAGGCATTAGATCAGACAATTCTAGGTTTTCAACACACAACCAACATTTACTAACTATGTGATCTGAACCAAGTTATTTTATAAATCTCTGTCAGCTACAGGTCTGTCAGCTTTAAAGAGAAAACTTCCCTTCACAGGGTGCTAAGTGTTAAGTGGGTTAATATACATAAAAGCACTCAGCTCAGCGTTTATCATGTTTATACAAATAGAAGATTCAGTTCCTCCCCCATTCTCTCTAAACAGAGGAATACATAAAAGTAACAGAGTAGAATGTGAACATGAAATGGGGACAAAGGGGCAAGTATGTAGTAGTCAGAATAATGGCCCCCCAAAGATGTCCATGTCCTAATCCCTGGAACCTGTAAATATACTAGGTTACATAGCACAGGGGAATTAAAGTTGTAGGTGGAATTAAGGGAGATTAGCCTGGATTATCCAGGTGAATCCAATATAATCTCACAGACTCTACTAAATAAATGAAAAGCAGAATAAAAAGAGCCAGAGAGAGCAGTATGAGAGGGACTAGGCCTGATGTTCCTGGCTTTACAGGTAGAGGAATGGAGCTATGAGTCAAGGAACCTGGGTGGTCTCTGGAAGGTGGAAAAGGCAAGGAAACAGATTATCTGCTTGAACCTCTAGAAGGGGCACTGCCCTGCCAACACTTTGACGTTAGTCTACTGAGAACCATTTTGGATTTCTGACTTCCAGAATCAAAAGATAATACATTTATATCAGTTTAGGACACCAAGTTTTTGGCAATTTGTTACACCAGCCATGGGAAACTAATGGGAAAAGGTCCATGTTGAGCAGAAGAGAAAGGAAATGAAGGACCTTTTAATGATGTTCTCCATATTCCATTGTCTCCTGCCTCATTAGAAACCTAGTCCTGTTACCCTCTTTCCTTTATCTTAAACTTTCCTCTCTACTGACACTCTCACATTAGCATTTAAACAAGCTCACATTTTTTAGTCTTAAAAATAAAGGTTCCCCTACACCTTGTGCCTTAAAACACCAGTAATATCAGAGTTCCTTAAATTGTGACAAACACAAAACTTTTGTGTGTTATTTCTCTGGGGAGGGTCCACAGTGTTCATCAATTTTTCAAATGGGTGAAATTCAGTGATGTTCTGGTAACGACCAACTCTCCATGATATAAATGGCTCTATCTTGGCAGACTGCAACCCACCAAAGGTTTATGATGGCCTTGAAATGTTCCTGAATATTTAATAATTGGCTTTTCTGAGCCAATAAATTCTGGTTCCAGGCTAACACTAGGTACATTAGAAAAAAAAAATTATCGAAATGCATGCAGGTATAATTGACCTATAATTTAGATACCTCTGCTAAAGCTCAAACTTGAACATAAATTGCCTTTTAAAATCTCCATAACTGTGTGTCAACTATACTCAAAATTAAAAAAAAAATCTCCAGATTGATGTGCCCAAATACTCAAAACTCAGTTTATCCAAAACTAAATGTATTACTTTCCTCTTTACATATGCTCTTAGATATTTGTGATAGTTCTAATTTACAAACCCTACACAATCTTATCAGTATTTTCTCATTGCATACAGATGAAACAATTGTTCACTGTAGTGAATAGTACTCCCCCAATTTCATGTCCACCTGGAACCACAGAATGTAGCCTTATCTTTAAAACAATGTTTATTTATTTATTTTTTTTGAAAAACAGAGAGAAGGAGACAGAGACTCCCGAGCAGGCTCCACACTGTCAGTGCATAGCCCCACACCAGGCCAGCTCTCATGAACTTTGAGATCATGACCTGAGCTGAAACCAAGAGTTGGTTGCTTAACCAATTGAGCCACCCAGGTGCCCCTAGCTTTATTTTTAAATAGTGTCTTTACCTTGATTTTGTACTTCTGTCCTTTTAATAGTAAAAGAAGGGGCACCTGGGTGGCTCAGTCAGTTGAGCATCTGACTTCGGCTCAGGTCATGATCTCACAGTTCGTGAGTTCAACCCTGCATTGGGTTCTGTGCTGACAGCTCGGAGCCCGGAGCCTGCTTCGGATTCTGTGCTCCCTCTCTCTCTGCTATTCACCTGCTCATGCTCTGTCTCTCTCTTCTTCAAAAATAAATAAAAACATTAAAAAATCTTATAATAGTGAAAGAATACATTTCTGTCATTGTAAACTTCCCAATTCTGATAATTTACTATAGCAGCCCCAGGAAAATAATACGCTACTATTGTCTGAATATTTGTATGTCATTTTTTCAAATTTATATATTAAAATTCTAATCCACAAAGTAATGGCATCAGGAGGCGGGGCCTTTGAGAAGTGGTTAGGTCATGGGGTCAGAAACCTCATGATTGGGATTCGTGCCTTTATTAAAGAGGACCCACAAACCTCCCTAGCCCCTTCCACACAGTGGAAGAAATCAGCAGCTTGCAACCTGGGAGAGGGCCCTCACCAGAACCCAACCACGCTGGCACTTTGATCTTGGACTTCCAGACTTTAGAACTGTGGGAAATCAACTCCTGTGGTTTATTAGCATCCAGTCTGCAGTATTCTGTTATAGCATTCTAAATAGAGTAAGACATACACTACCATGGCACGTCTTCAAGGTTCAGCCTCCATTTATTGCTGTAGCCACATTTCACACTTTATATCCTCAGTGTTCCAGACCCTCTAAACTCCTCCAAGTCCCTGAATATACCACATCACTTACGCCTAGTTGTTTGTTCTGTTTGCCCACTGTCTCTGAAAGATATCACTAGCCCTTGTTTGTGTGGCCACTTCCTCATACACTTCAATTAATGTCCACCTCCACTGGGAAGTCTTTCTGGGCAAGATGTGTGTGTTTCCAGTGGATTCTTACAGTATCTTGTGTTTATCTCACCAGTATACTGCATTAGAATCACTGGTTTGGTCTGCATTGTTCTCTGGACTGAGCAGCTCTGGAGGATAGAGACCTTACCTTAACAACATTCCAATGCCACTAACTACCCACAACAAAAACCATCTACATAAGAGTGAGAAACTTAACAGAAGACTATGGGGGAGGGGAAGAAAAAAAAAGTTAGAGAGGGAGGGAGCCAAACCATAAGAGACTCTTAGAAACTGAGAATAAACGGAGGGTTGATGGGGGGGGGGGGGTGGGAGGGAGGGGCAAGTGGGTGATGGGCATTGAGGAGGGCACCTGTTGGGATGAGCACTGGGTATTGTATGGAAACCAATTTGACAATAAATTTCATAAAAAAAAAAATCTAGAGACAACTAAGTAAATAGCTGTTGAATGACTTAATTAAATATCACTGAAAGGTGATGCACAGAAAATCCCAGAGAAGAAACTTACGGTGTATCAGCATAGTGATAGTATCAGGAGAAAACAGCTTATAAACATATAAACACATCAGAGTATGTCCAGATAAACGTTCTCAGGTGTATAAAGGGAAGACATACCATTTTAGGTAAAGAACAATGGGTGAAATGGGCAGGCAAAGCCTAAGATGGAGGGTTGAAGGAATTTCAAAAGCTATCATATAACCAAGGCAGGAAATGCATTTACTGCGTGGTTTCCAGTGTCACCATGCTATCAATAGGAAATAGGAGTTATAAAAAAAAGTCATTGTGAAAAGAAATTCTTTAATTATTAGATTTATTCAAAAATGGAATGACCTTTCTTGTGAAGAGGTGCTCATTTTCTCACTGGAGCAGAGAGATTGGAATAAATAACTTTGAGGGTATTTATGTAAGTGCTGTTCAGAAACAGGTTGGACTAGAAAAGACACTGTTCATTTTACTTTAATTTCCACCAAGGGACACAGCAATATATTTTATTGATTAATATACTCAGCAATACTGAAGAACACTTTTTCCTGAAGCATCACTCTTTGGTACACTTTAGAAATCTGTTACTATGGGTGTTGACACACTAAGAAGAATCAGAGCAATTTAGTTGATTGGTTCAATAGATTGCACTGTCATCAATTATGTGTGTGCTAACATGAGGCAGTCCCAAAGTACAAAGTCATCTCATTCAGTTATATTGATCTCTCACCATGGGATCATGTTTTGTTAATGATTGGATTGCATCATATTCTCATTGCAACACTGAATTTATATTTTAATTGGCTGTTTATTCTGTTATAATAGATGATTATATTTAGAAATAGTGAAATCTGGCCCTAGTTTCTATTCTTTTTTTGTACCAATCCATATGTTTCTCCACTATCAGTCTTCTTAAAGTTATTTTTTTTCACTTTCAGAACTAATGATTCCCCCAGGAGTCTATTAATGGTACAAAGAAAGACTTTGTTATAATTTATGTCCTTGGGCATAAATGAAATTTGGCAGTCACCTTTCAGTGCATGAATAAAGCCTCTCAGAACTTTTGTTTCCAAGTACCTGATCAGTAAAAATAGTATTTGAAACTAAAATCTGAGTCAATAAGGCATAGAGCTTTTCTGATAAGTACTTGAAAAACAGTTTCTCAGCAGGCTATAGCCAAGGGAGCAACAGAATTCAAGTGCAGTGAGGCTAATAGAGGCATCAGCTACTGAAATAGAATTAAATTGAGGGTCAGGAATTAGACTTGACAGAAAGATTAATAATTCAGTTGGGAACATAGAAAGCAACATGAATGGTTTCAGCTTTTGCTTGGTGATTGTGTCATCTGAAAAAAAAAATGAAATCAATCACTCTTTGGACCTTGATGCGTTTTGAAGTGGAATACTGACTGTCTGACAGAATCCCTGAAGTTGATATCATAGGTCCTTTCAAAGGCTGCTTCTACCAGATTTTGCCTTGGCTGATCAACAGAGTGGCCATAGCTTGCGAACATCTGAAGGAAAAAGGAACTTACAGGCAACATTTTAACAGGATTGAAGCCAAAGACAAAACACTGCCTTTCTTACTGGTGTGATTCTGTTACTTTATGTCAAAATGGTGGTCATCGTCTCTGCCTGGGATTTTATTAGACTTCATTTTTCTTTTTATTATAGTCTGTGGGGGAATTAGCTCCAAATGAGTACATACTGTTATCTGCCGGTAAAATGTACCATGCAAGTTTAAAATATACGAATACGAATCAAAAAACCAACTATATAACATACATAGCTATGAGTTGAATAACGTGCATTAATGTTATAAGGATATGAGAAAAGAGATATCTATGCAGGCAAACGAGAACACTTCATAATTCTCTCCCTGACTCCCACCACTCACTACTCATTACTTAGGAGTTATTGCTGCTAGAGTGCACTGTGCATTGGCCAACCTCAGAGAGTGCATTAGTTTGCTTGGGCTACCATAACAAATTACCAAAGACTGGGTGACTTACATAACAGAAATTGATTTTCTTACATTTCCAAAGGATAGAAGTACAAGAGCAAGGTGTTAGCAGGGTTAATTTCTTCTGAGACCGCTCTCCTTGGATTGTAGGTGACCATCTTCTACCAGTGTCTTCACGCAGTCCTTTCTCTATAACTATGTTTAAATTGCCTCTTCTTGTCACGTTTGGTTAGGGTCTACCCCAGTCACCTTAGTTTCACTTAATTATCTCTTTAAAGGTGTATCTCTAAATGCAGTTATATTTGGAGGTACTGGGGTTAAGAATTCAATATATGAATTTGAATTTCAGGGGACAAAATTCAGCCCATAAGAGAGGGTCTTGAATTTGTTAAGGTAGGAAGCAGCCTTCCAACATCTCAGTAGGAGTCCAGCTTCCCTTCTCCCTAGACTTGGGCAACTGAGTATCCTGGAATGATGTGTGAGTGTTTTCCACACAAGGTTATTTGTAAGTGGAACGACTGCTTTTCCTGGCATGAGCATTATTCACTCTTTCCGGAGAACGAGTTTGCTTTTAGATGTTGATGCATTCACTTTTTGGACAGTCAATGAATTTGGTTTTAGATGGTGATGTGTTCACCTTTTTACAGCATTGAAGAGAGGTACAGTTTGTGTATTCCTTGGCCTCCTGGACAGTCTATGGACACACAATGACAATCCTCTTACAAGGGTGTGGTGTTTTTATCTTTTTGTCACCTGACATTTTCATCTCTAATAACAATCTTTCTAGTATGTAAAGTTAGCCAAAGCTTTAACTTCAACAGTGAAAGAGACTTAATTTGAGAAATTCTGAGGTAGAAAAATGGGGAGGTACTATGGATACCATAATGTATATGTAACTGTGACAAAGATGTATATCAGTAGTTTCCACTTTCACCATAATCTTGGAAGAATGTGTTTCTGGGATCCATATATATCTGAGTCAAAGTATATCCTCTTGAGACAGCTTAAAACATCATTTTAGTCTTAAATATACTCTCTTGGTAAAAGTGAAAGTCTCCAAGTTATTACTAACTACTGCTATGTTTTCTATGTTAATATACAACTTTGAAGAAGCTATGATTATTAGAAATGATGGCCCTAGAAATAAGAAAAATTTAATTATTTGCCATTTGAAAATATGACATCACAGGCTACAACAAATTGTTGGCTATGAGAGTACATGGGGAAGGGAACTAGAATTTTTGAGTACATATTACTATGATGAACAGAACAAGATGTTTGCATATAGCATCTTACTCTCCACAACAGCCTAATGAGTAAATGTTACTATCTGCATTTACTGATGTAGAAAGAGCTAGTAAAGTAATTAAACAATATACACTAAGCCATGAAGATAGTAAGAACCAGAAATAGAACAACTATGCTGTGCTCTAAATCCATGCTCTTTTCGTTACACATTAAGGCAAGTGTTACCTAGTGAATCTTCCAGTGCAATATGTTATAGTTCTCCAACAAGTACATCCATAGGAAAAGCGGAGTACTGAAATGATTGCTTATTGTTTTTCCACTCCCACTTTGCAGTTGTGGAGTTAGAATTAGGAAATTTTGTAGGTACCACCCACATGACTTCTTTTAAATTTCCTATTAAATACTCTATCCAGAAAATAACAAATTTAAACTGAAAGACGATTCAAGATTGCCATCAGAACTGACTTTTCCTTATAGTTTGGTTCTTGCATCACCCATATTTAGGTGTCAGACTACATATCACACATGCACGTATGTGTACACACACACACGCACACACACACTCCATCCATTCACATAAGACAAATCTTTTAATCAATTTAATCCTAGTGTTGAGAATATAACATTTTGTTTTATATAGTCTTCTGAGGGGTTAAGGGATGTCCTAGATCTCTTCTGCAGTCACAGGTATTTTAAAACTCTCAATCTCTAATTGCCAACCTATGCCTTTTCATGTCAGGGAGCTACCTGCAACTAAAGCCAAGAGTGGGTATCTCTACTCTGGATCAACAGTCATACATGTATTTTAGTATCAGATAAATTTTTCCATAAATTTTTCCATACACTGAAGTACTTGCTCTAGTTTCCCAGCTGGTTCTCTATTCCCTTTGTAATTTATCAGTTTTCTCATTCACAGATTCCACCCTGGATCCTGGATCCTACCTGTGTATTTATAATCATTACTGCCTGTTTTCTCTTGTATTAACTCTTTCATCTATCCGCTTAGTAATTTATTAAAGAGTTATTATGCCATTTCAATGTGCCTGCATATTTTTAGTTGCTATGTATATAATTTTTTTAAAAGACAAATTTGTTGCCTTCGTGTATCTTATATTTAATTGGGATAAATAGAATTTAAGAAACAACAGGTGAGCATAGGAGAAGGGAAGGAAAAATAAGATAAAAACAGAGAGGCAGACAAACCATTAGAGACTCTTAAATACAGAGAACAGACTAGGTGTTGTTAGAGGGGAGGTGGGTGGGGGATGGGCTAAATGGGTGATGGGCATTAAGGAGCACACTTGTTGGGGTGAACGCTGGGTGTTATATGTAACTAGTGAATTACTGGGCTCTACTCCTGAAACCAATACTACACTGCATGTTAACTAATTGAACTTAAAACAATAAATTAAAAAAAAAAAAAGAGTACACGTATTGTGATGAGCCCTGAGTAACATATAGAATCATTGATTTACTATATTGTACACTGTATTTATATACTGAAACAAATATAACACTATATTAATTATGTTGTAATTAAAATTACAATAAAAGTAAAATTATAAAACATTAAAAAATAATGATGTAAATATACAATGTCATATTGGGATTTGAGCTCTCAAGAAAAAAATTAAGGAGCATAAGAGGATAGAGTGATATCAAGGCTACTAATTTGTTGGGGGAGATGAGGGAAGGTACTACTAGGAAGGTGATATTTGAACAAAACCCTGAATGGGATGAGGGAGAAACTTGACAGATATTTAGAGGAAGGGAGGGTTCCGGGTAGAGGAAGTGGAAAGTGCAGGTGTCCTGAGGCAGGAGGTGGTTGAGATCCTTGACAAACAACAGAGAACAGTATGATTGGAGCATTGGGAGCAAAATAGGATATGGTAGAAATGTGAAAAACACAAAGTTGTAGAGGTAGCCAGAAGCCAGAATATGTAGCCTTTGTAAGATGTGACAAAAACTTTAGATTTTACTTCCTGTGTATGAGAAAACACTGGAGGTGTTTGACTCACTTGGAATAATATGATTTGATCATCCCTTAAAAGATTATTCTGTCTGCTATAAGTGGACAGGCTGAGAGGTACAAATGCTAACAAGAAAAGCTGTTAAGAGGTTATTGCAGAAATCTGGTTGAAACATAGCCAGTGGTTTAGACTAGAATGGCAACAGTGTTGGTGGTAATAAGAGTCCAAATTCTGAATACCAGTTACACATACACATTGTTGTGCCAACAACATGAAAGTCAAGAATGACTTCAAGGTCTTTGATCTCAGGTTATGCCATTTATAGAAATGGTGATGACAGAAAAAGAACATGTTTGGGGGAGTAATGTGGAGGCCATATTATATTTGAGATGTCTACCAGAAATCCAAGTGAATATATCGAGTAGTTACATATGAAAATATGTAATTAAAGGGGAGAAGTCATGGTTAAGCATATGAATTTGAGTCATCAATATGGAAATCGTACTTTTAAAGTCACAATCTTTGGTGAACCCACCAAAGGGGACAGTGTAGATACAAAACAGATAAAGTTTGAGGATTGCACCCTGGGCATAGCCTAGTTTTATAGATAGGTATAAAAAATTAAAGTAAAGGAGACTGGGAAGGAGTGGGCAAGGCACGAGGTGGAAAACAGAAAAGTTCAGTGGGAAATCTCAAGCAAAGAAAGTGACTCAAGGAGGAGAATACGTCCTGCTATGTCAAAAGTTATGAAGAAGATGAGGACAATGATGACTGAGACTATGGTGATGTGCAGGCCTTTGGTAAACATTTGCAATCGTAGTCCCAAAGGACAAATGGAAACACAATGCTGACTGGAGAGAGTTGGAGAGATAATAGGAGGAGAATAAAGATGATAATGAATATCAACACTTCCTTCGGGGTGGGGGAGGCAGAGAAATGGAGTAGCACATCAAGTACAATATGGGAATCAAAATACATGACCAAAGAGATCTTATCACAACTGGAGAGAAGATACACTTGATGAGTTCACATGTTATGGGGTTATGAGTATATTTGGTCAAGGAAATATATTGAAGTTCTTCTCAGTTTGATTTTCCTTTCCCAGTAAAAGAAGAATAAAGGGCATCAGCTGAAGTGTGAAATAGTTGCCACAGACGGGAGGAGAATGGATTGACAAGAAAAATGTAACAGGAGTGTCAGGCAACACAGAGTCTCCATCTGACATTTAAGACATTGATTTGTAATGAGTCCAGTTAGGTCACCATTTTTTCTCTTATTTCATGAGGCTGTTGGGTTTCACTGAAGACTAGGCAAAGAGTAAGCTATAACCCAAATTGAGCTTTGCCAACAGAATATGATGGAAGAAGAAAGGAACCAAGAGAGTTGAATATTTCTGAAATGTGTCTGTATAGAGATGACTCCTGAAAATGAAGTCGGCACAGATGGAAGTGAAGACACAAAGAGAATGATGGACAGAGAGATAAGTTGGTGGGTTCAATGAATCCGAAGCAATGATAGAGTTGGGGTCTGGGATATCAGAGTGATGAATTGGAAAGATAGATTGTATCCTAAGATGGGATACTGAAATGAGTATTATGAGGTACAATAGAAATTGGACAAGACACCATGTGGTCAAAGACCTTGAGAATGATCAACTGACATGGAATGAAGGATAAAATCACTGGCAGTGAGGAACACAAGGATGAAAATAAGAGGAAGATACAGTTTTAAAAGTACCAAGAACAATGACAGAAGTCAGAGCAAAGAATGAGCAGTAAGAAAAGAGCTAAAAAAAAATCAGTGAAATAATACATGCCAAAGAAATAGGAGACTCCGAAAGATTACAGATGATATATCTGATGGCATGTAATTTAATATGTCTTTTTATTGTGTTTTATTTTGTTTTAAGGAAGAGGCATTGAGAAGTGAGGGGCAATCTCCCGCTGCAAGTTCATGTTGGTGGGCCACTGGAGGAAACACTGTGAGTATCTTTAGTGGTACATTCAGCAAAAATCTACCTTTCATTAGAGAGATTAAAAAAAAAAAAAACAGGAAAAACGAGAGAGGCAGTTGATCTGGTTTGCTGATGATAAGCATTGTTTTCTGGAGAGCACAAGGGAAAGTGTAAGACCCTGAATCAGGTTAATGTATGCAGAGTCTGTGATATGGGATGACCTAAAAAGCCTAGGCTTCAGTGGTGACTTAGATATAGAGGGATAAGTCTTAATCTCTAAAAGAAGGGTGCCTAGGGGGCTCAGTTGGTTAAGTGGTTAAGCGTCGGACTCTTGGTTTCAGCTCAGGTCGTGATCTCATGGTATGGAACCCCGAGATGGGCTCTGTGCTGCCAGAGCATAGAGATTCTCTCTCTCCCCCTTTCTTTCCGCCCCTTCCCCGCTTGTGTGCTCTCTCAGAATAAATAATTAAACAAAAAACAGTCTCTAAAAGAAATTAGGGAATCAGTTCTAATAGTAGCCTTTTGGGGGACTGCTGGGAGGTTGAGACTACAGGAGGGTGCAGAGTTCCATGGGACTCCCTTGAAATCCTCCTGAGGTCAGGATTGAGAAAGGCAGGGATGCAGTCTAATCATAAAATTACTTGACCTTGGAATAGCGCTTGCCTACCTCCATTCTACTATCATAACCACATGGGAAAATCTGTCTCATTTGCCTTTTCTTTTTGTGGATATAGCGTCTATGTCAGATATGATTTAAGTATATGGCTAACACTTTAACCAGTGCAATAGATTATCACCACTGAAGGTACCTACTAGAGAATTCAATCATGAACTGACTACAATTTAATACCTGCCAAATGCTTGCTTAAGACATATGATATTTGAGAGGAGAACTAGCTGTAGAGAAAGATTGCATGCCCATTAGGCTCTCTCTTAAGGTAGTATTCTTGCATTAATTTAGATCACCAGAATGCAAGAGAACCAAAGGCACAATTATCTCAGCCTATGAGCTACATTTAATAATATGTCTGCTCCTTTATAAAGATTTCAGTAGTAGATGCATGCACTTGAACAGGAGTTCTGGCTTTTATTAAACCATAGATTATCCACTGTGTTAACCTGTGTCTCTTAAACCAGGATGTTTGACATAAATTTTTCCTTAACTTTATTTTAAAGGAAATCACTTAACTCTGTAAAGGAATTGGCCCTACACATGTTGTCTGAATATAAAATTTATCTAATGAATCACATTTCCCTTTTTTCCAAGTCTTAGAAGACCTGGAACCTAGGAAGCTTAGGGTCATGTGAAATGCCTGACTCTATCCCATCTCAAGTGTCTGGAAATAAGGCACAATGCCATGTGTTCTTCTTAGATATTCTCTTTTGAGCTCAACTATACTATTAAGCCTAATGATAAAAAATTTAAGTTATCTCAAGTTCTTTAAGAAGTAGGCTACATAGAAATACTTACACTATGCAAAGTATATCTATTTTATCAAGTTTACTCTCTATCTTAAAAAATCCACATGGCTCTTTATGTGTGACATAAGAGTAGATTATCTATGATCCCAGATATATTTAAAAAATATATACATATACACACATACACACACATTAATGAGAATGCATAGAATTTAGAGTAGTAGAGAAGGGAATCCATAAAGTTACTATGCTGAATAACATGCAATTAATCTAATTCTGGGCACTTTTTTATAACTTAATCATCACAATGTTATGATTTATGCATTATGACTATTATTACTATTATTATTAGAGAAAATTGCAGCCTAGAGAGAGTAATTAAAACTTCTATTCTCAGAATGACCAGATAACAGAATGAAGATAAGGACTCATGTATGTTTAACTTCAAAGCCTGTGTCCTTTACCCTACCCCTGTTGCCTCTTGACCCTATTACAGGAAATCTATAACATTCTACATTCACATTTTTACTGCTTTAGCTTACAGTCAAAATTCTGGTAAAGAGCCATTGCTAAGAGGCAAAGCAAACCCGTATTATATCCTTGGCCCTTGTGATTACAGAACAACCAAGCAAAATGGCCACGGACCAATTGCAATGATTAAGTGTCCTACAATGCTCAGTAAACATCAGTAATAGCAGTTCTCTTGTAAAAGGATTAATACATGACAGTTGTGCCCAAGCATATATGCTACTTTGATTTAGTTATCTTCGATTCTCTTTAATAATCATAGACGATAGCCTCAGATTAGAATATACTGGCACCTAAAACAAAAACAACAAATAAAAAAATTCAAGAAAACAAGAGGGCAAGTTATGGAGATAGCCATATTTGTAATACTCAGATTGTCTAAAAGCATATACTATTTAAAATCTAACAAAACCTTCTGTATTTGATCAGTCTATTCAAAAACTGTCATTCAGCGGGATTCCCATGGGGTATTAAGCTGTTTTACCTGAGTTTTGAGATCTGACTTAAGAACTGATTAGTTGTATCAACTTGAGTAAGTCATTCAGTGAATTAGCTTTGGGATTTTCATGTGCAGAATAATGATTATAAAATAATAAGCATCTCATAAGCTTGTGCTGAAGATCACATAAGATTATATCTGTGAAAACACTTTGGTAAGTAGTCTGTGGTCAAGGTTTTTTTTTTTTTTTTTTTTTTTTTTTGCTGTTTTAATACATGGGAACAAAATGAAATTTTTTGCTCGTTTAATGGATTTTCCCCATCATGATTCCACAGACTAAAATAAAAATGGATGTTACATTCTTTTAGAGGGAGATATTTTGCATTTATTTTTATCTTAATAAGAGAATGTGGCCTAATTTGTCTCAAACAGAAGTTCCCTTCCAAGCAGCTCATTTACTAAGTACAATCAAGTCATAGTGATATTTGTCCTGGAATATCACAGAAGTACCTCCTAGATCTATAACTCTTACCTTCTTCCTATTTCTCCTCCTGCACCCACATGAGTCCTTTCTTATCATTACCCTAAAGGCAGGAATTGGAAAATTTGAATGAATTACAGACATGCAAACAAAATCTTTGAAAATGTGATCCGTTATATTTCTGCAATTCCCCTGTCCTAATTTTTAATATTTGTAGGCAGCTTTCCATGAGTCTGAAACGTATGTTCATTACAGCGTTGAGTTCCAACAAGATGGGTTTTTTATTTGTTCTTTAATTTGTATGTTTATTGTTTGTTTTTGGTCTGTTTATTAACTCCCCCCCCCCAAACTAAAACAGAGTGTAATATATAAGTGGGTATTTAACAAGTATTGCTGATGAAATAAATGTGTTTTAATTTCAAAAATAAACTCTAGGACAATTATTTCTCAGCACTTTTCAGCTAGACAATAATGGGCTCGTACTAGATTTCAACCAGAATGAGGAAATGCATAGTAATTTCCTAAGGGAAGCTGGTAACAAGGCAAATGCAAAAGCCTATAAGAAGTGCTGACTTTTGATTTGACATTAATGGAGATTAGTTAAAAATAAAAACAGCTGCTGTGCAATAATAAACAAAAAATTTCAACATCCCTCTCTCCCTTGCCATTCTGTCACTTTAGTCTTATCTTTTAATTAAACCTGAACTTTAAAATAAATGTGTCTGGCTTGCTAGTTTATTAAATGGAATATCAATGGAGAGCTTCTAGATTCAGCAATTGGTATGCTATAGAATGCCTTTTAAAAATAAATGGCCACATCAAAGCTCTAATTGTATTGAAAGTCCAAGTTTATAGTTCTTCTATTAGAAAGGAGCAAAAGAAAAGTGTGAAAATTGGAGTGGTTTGAATTTAGACTCTTTTATAGTATGTTGAAGTGCTCACATAGCTTTATTTAAGGAATGATTAACTTTTATTAAACACAGAAATTTTGCCAAGAAATGGAAAGTTCATTATGATTTATATAATGCAAACCAACTGGAAACTTCTGAATTTATACCTACTGAGTTTTGCATACTTTTCCCATTTTTGTTCCTTAAAATTCATCATAATCAACTCCACTGTATACTCTGTCAAATAATCATATAACATTTGAGTTAACAGTGATCACTGTTTGTTTTTGAGCTATTATTTCATTAGCCAATGGCAGGAACTTGTCAATAATAAGACAACCAAAACTAATGGTTTTACTTGTAGGCATATATACACATATATACATAGACATATACACACACACACGTATACATATACACATACATATATATGTATATATGTATATGTATATATACACACACACACATACACATGCATACACACACACACACACACACACACACACACACACACACACACACCCCAAGCATACATACTTAAATTCTGGTTATGCTGTAACATATTTAAATTCCAATAGGTGTCAAGAGTATGATTCCTAGTCCCCGATCTACCACTCTGTATGACTTTGGCTTTTTGGTATCTTATGCCTCAGTTTATATTGATAAAATAATAGTAGGATTGCGTGGGTGGCTCAGTCAGTTAAGCGTCTGACTTTGGCTTGGGTCATGATCTCACGGTTTGTGGGTTTGAGCCCCGCATCAGGCTCTGTGTTGACAGCTCAGAGCCTGGAGCCTGCTTCAGATTCTGTGTCTCCCTCTCTCCCTGTCCCTCATCTGCTTATGCTCTATCTCTCTCTGTCAAAAATAAACAAACATTAAAAAATTAAAATAAAATAATGACAGTATTTGGCCCTGATTAATCCTCTGGATAGCAGGAAAGGTATAAAGAAGATATATTGAAAGGTTTCAGAAAAATTTTTTTAAAATGTCAAGGAAATTCATTAAATATTAATAATCTTTCAGAAGTCCGATTTTCAAAATGGGAAACAATAGCTTTATTATTGTTACTAGCCATTGTTATTCCTTCTATCAATTCGATATTTTAAAAATAACCTGTGTCTGCATATTAGTGTATATACTCAAGTTTGAGTGTTAGTGCCATAGTTAAGTTTTTAAATATTCATTGTACTATTTATATCCAACAGGTAGAAACAAACAAAAAAAATTATAAAGGCAGGAAGGGAGAAGAGATGCAAAGATTAATTGAGGGAATACAGATCTTTAACCCTATAATAGATAACATGGGAGGTGGTGATGGTCATTTAAAAATGAAAATATTTGTTTAATTAATGAATTAATTATTATTTTGTAAAGAGAGAGAAAGAGAGCACATGAGCCAGGGAGGGAGCAGAGGGAGAGGGAAAGAGAATCCCAAGAAGACTCTATGTTCAGCACGAAGCCCAACACAAGGCCCGCTCCCATGACCCTGGGATTGTGACCTGAGCTGAAACCAGGAGTAAGACACTCAACCGACTAAATTACCCAGATTCCCCAAGATAAACAAGTTAAAAAAAAAAAAGAAATTTTTAAAAAGAAATATGTAAATAATACATAGTAAGAAGAAAAATGTAGTTGGTTGTATCTCTTGGCCTAAATCCACCAAACAAATTTAAACATCGATAAATGTTATTACCTAAATTTGGATTTTAAAACATAGTATAAAATGTGCATGGCAACATAGATCTGACTAGACACAGGTTCTGTGAAAAACCACTAGCAGGTATTATTATGAAAAGTAAGTTTTTAGGCTACCTCAGTAACACAGATTGCAGTGTAAAGTTACAGTAGATGATACATCTACATTGCAATGATAGGTTTATTTTTAACTACTTCTTAAAGCAGACAATTAGCAATTCAGAAAATACCTGCAGTATATCCATAAACTACACTTGAGGCACATGTGAAGGGCTAGATGATTAGATATTCCTCCCAAGCACTGTTACATCATCTGTAGCATTTTATCTTAATTTACTGAACTGTTGACTTCCCTGTAACCACAGTGAACTGTGAACTCTCTAATTCATCATGTGTCTTATTCTCTGTAGAATCCCTAGTGTCTACCACATATTAACTCTACAATAATTTTCTCCTTAAATAGGTGCATATTGTTTACTGGAAAAAATCTGAAGGGCAATATGTTTGGTACATAGGAATAGGTAGAGCAAAAAGAATTAAAATTAATATGAAATTCTCAGAACATTTAGAGCTGTTTGAATGATGTTTCAGTGATAGGAACTTTAGCTGTTTAAGGGAAAATGTCATAACTTCTGGACAAATCCAAATACTGAAAAGGATGTTTCCAAAAGAAAAACTGATTTATCAACAGCATCCAATGAGATACTGGACAACCATTGATTGGGATTATTCTGGCAGATTTCTGCCTTGGGGTTCAAGTTTGAATTAGATAACTTCTGTAGGTCTTTATACCCCAAATCTCTATTGTTATATAGTTTAACTTGTAAGACAAGAGCAGACAGAATTAAGCGTTATCTAAAAGCAATGATCACAGATTTTCCCCATCAAAGATGAGTCCTGTATAAACTGGCTCAGGGCTGCACAAGATGCCTGCTAGGAATGGTCGCTTCCAGATCTGCTTAGTTTCCTGACTCCATAGAAAGCAGGAAGCTGCTTCCAACAGATCCTGGCTTATCTTGGGCTCACCAGCTTCATATTGTGCTCCTAAAGAGCGGGACGCTTGCCTTTCTGGGCCCTTTTCCTTGTTTTGCACTAGCATCGTATCTCATTCCCTTTTATAGGATCATTAAAATGAATAAACAGAATAATTACATTGCCAGCAAGTAGGGCTAATCTCATTGCATGTATCCTAAATGTCTTAACTATTTTGAAAACCAGCTGGTCTGTGTCTCAAACACTGACAACAAAGGTAATGGCTTTTACACCTAGACAAGCCAATGGTTTTCTTCTATGGGTTTTCAGATTTGCCACGGGGAAAAAATTGTAATCTCTTCTTTCATGATGATAATAGCTTAATGTACATCAATTATTGTGAGGCAGCTGAAATGGCTGTGTAGTTCAGGAGTGTGTATTATCTCTCAGGGCCAGAGCAGGATTGCCATTTTGGCGAGAAACAGCTAGCTATCCATTTACTGCCACTTGATTGGAATAATATAGAGATCCCTTTGCTTGCCAGAATTTTTTGGCTGCGAAATCTAGGAAATGTGTTCTGTGTTACTGCAGTGATGCTCATTTTTGGGTCCATGTTTTTTGTTTCTCTTTTCAGTACTTTCTGTCACCTTTTTACTTAACCTACAACCCTTCAAGCAACTACAGGGAAATCCTTCAGGTCTCCCACTTGGACTTGACATTGAAACATCAATATGAGAATGAGATGGGAATTACTCAAAATCGGGGGGAGGTATGTGACTTCAGTTGCCTCATGCTTATTAGTGGCATAACTGATGCCATGTGGATTCTGGCTCTGTGGGTTCTCAAGCCCCTCCTTCCTACTATGGAAAGGCCTAAATAGTCATGTCAACACCAAGGAGAACATTCACTCGAGGGCAGATTTATACTTAGCATTTGGAAGATCTGATTTCCCCCTCTAGGCAGAAAGCTGTATTAAATTATTTGATAAGTGACAACACCTAAGGTAAAGAACAAATTATCCAGCTTATGGGGGAGGGTTGAGAGTACTGGAAGATATAGTAATTGCTATAGTTTATTTTGAAAGTGTGATTCCTAATCAGAATGGGTGGGTTTCAATTTTTTTTCTGCAGTTCTTGTTGGCTATGAGGTTTTAGGCAATACAATAAATTCTCCCAGAAATAGAATTATTCATGGTACCAGCATCAAAGGACTGATATGATAATTAAGTATGATAATGCCTATAGAGCATTTACAGTAGTGCCTATTTCATCATGTTTAATAAATTGTAACACATTATTATTATTGTTACCACTATGGCCACTACTACTATGGTAGTGCAAAATTATTGAGTCCCTCACGGATCCTAGAGATAGCCTCATGCAGGAAATGGGATATCAACCTCAATCACTGTAAGCCTTCAGTTAGATTTCTGCTGAAGTGATTCTTAGAAGCAGATTTACTTTTGATCAGCTGGCCATGTAGCATGGGCACAGCTGTTTGGATACTTAAATGACAATCTTAGCCAGGACAATATGAGAATAGAGGAAGGTTTCTCTTTTTCGTCACTGTTGCTAACTTTTGTTATAGTTGGTTTTATTTGTTCTAAATCCCTTGCCAAAGTTCTCGAGCTTGTCAAATCCCAAGCCAACTGGGAAGAAAAGCTCCCACAAGTACTTATTTACCCGCTCCCAGTGCATAACATCCTCAATATGTTGGAGGATACTGGCAAAATAAAATTATAGGCTGCATTTTGCCAGATATTTATGTCATTTCACATGATAATTTTGGCTCTATTGCCATCAACCTATCTAAAAATATGGACAAATTGTCCATGAATGAGGCCACTCAATTGGAGCTGTCTTAGACTTTGGAGCCAACCCAGATTTCAAAAGTTCACCTAGTTTCCATCTCAACTTTGGATGTTTCAGTGTCATTCACAGTGCAATGTGTCTGAAAACGGATGCATTGGGAGTTGTTAGAATTGGCATTTCCTCCAGGGAATATTCCCTTTGAAGTAAGACAGTTACATTTTGGAAAGAACTCTACCTGTTTTATTGCATGGTAATAACCTGTTTGGAATCTTAACAAAAAATTGCCTTTATGGGTTTGTGTTCATGCTGTCTCTGGTGTATACATATATATGTGTATATGTGTGTATGTGGCTATATTGTATATATACATATGTATATATATATGTAGCTTCTCTTCCTGAAGTCACTTTTTGAAATTAGAAAAAATAAAGCTAAACAAAAGGCTTAAAATGTTTTTACTAACCTTAAGAACAACTTACCCATATTTCAACATAGACCTGAGAGTTAGGTAAACTGGATCCAATAATAATGTTACTGATTAGACAAATGTTGTGATACTTGAAAGCACTATGTTTCTTAAAATTAACAAATAGTTTAAAACAAGTGAACATTAGGGAATGTTTACTACTGTTGAAAAACATAGGAAGTGGTAGTAGGGATTGGAAGGAAGAGAAGGGATTTTTACTGGGTTTAGACATATATGTTTGAAAACAGAGTGATTTTTTTGATCTCAGAAAAAGAATGATATTTATTCCAATATACAAACTGAAAACTGCTAAGAGGACATAACTGTGGAGTTGTAAGTATATAAGTATACAATGGAATTTCAAATATAAATCTCCTTTTAATTTGACCTGGGCTATAACAAATGTAAAAAACATAGAGGCCAAGATTCTATTTTCTGAGATGGAACGGTGTTATTAACCACTTTGTCAGCTCAATGTTTTTGAGCACTTCCAGTTCATTCTTTCTCGACCATAGTTGTGGGAACTTCCAGCCACCCATCTTGCTCGAAGTCTGATCCTCTCCTATCTTTCCTCCATCATATTAGGCTACAACAGAGGAAGATGCCCATCGACACAAACATAGCAGAGGATAATTCAAAACTTCTGTTATACTGAGATTCTGCTGGGAAGTCAATGACTAAGGAAGGCACAGGGGTAGAAATAGTGAAGTTCATCTGGGCAGCCTGTAAGATCATGGGATAGAAAAAAAAAGAGTAGTGGAGCCACAAGATTCAAAAATCTCATCAAACTCAACACTTGAGGCACAAAAATAAACGTGAAATTGCTCTGGGAGCTTCTTCCTCACCAAGATTATACAGAAGTCAACTTCTATATGACTCCTAGGAACTCTGTGGTAACTTTTGAAACAATGTTTCCTCTTCAGATTGTCTTTCTCGGTAGTTGTCACTCTCAACCTCCTAAACAGCAACTCTTACTCCGAGATTTTCAGGGAATCAGGTTCCAAGAAACCCTATTGTATGCTCCTCCTTCCTTAAACTTCCCCAAAGTCATCTACTGTACTTTAATAATATGTCCAATAACTTTCAATAATGTCTTGTTTGTGTTAGAATGCAACAGTCCTAAATGACCAGCTTTATGGAGATACGGACTACTTTAAAAAAAAATAGAGATAAATGCTAGTTACTAATATACATGTTAGAATTTTAGCTCCTCTATAGATCATGTATCAGGGAAGAGAGTCCAACAAAAAAGCCACTGATTTGCTTCTAGCTACACACTAGGCATTTTCATCTTGGATCTTATTTTCACTAAAAATTAATTGGGTCTCTTCAACTACATCAATTAGTTCAACATTCATCTGAGTAACTGAAGTCTGACATTTGAGTCATTTCCAGATGAACCTATTTGAAAATTTGGTTTATATACTTGAATGTTTTCTCTTTCTCATTCCGATTTCATTTGCTTTCAATATTTCCTTCAGAAGTTTCTTACATTTTATTCTGTCTTTTGATATCTTCCAAACATGTCAAGGCCTTTTTTTCATACAGAAAATATTTAATATATAAATAACAAAAACAATGCTTTAATCTTCATCTGTATACAGCTTACTGTAGATTGATTATCTTAAAAAACTTTCTATAACTACTTATTATTAACAAGGTAACACCAAACCCCTTTCCCAGTATTCAGGGAATTCCAATATTTGAGTGTGATCTAACAAGGAGCATACTTTTCAGACAGTTGATTTAGATGCTGATTATGACTGCCAATAACTAGAAAAATTGGTGATTTTACTTTGTGAAGTTTATCAATGGCCTGTACTAACTGTGCAACAACTAACTTCTGCAAGAAAATCCTGATTCCATGAATGATTTATTCCATGCTGAAAGTTTTCAAATTAGGGTGAATAGTACTAATATTCAAAGATAAAAGAATTTTAATGACAGAACATGGAAGAATGCTTCACTGAACTTTTGACTAGTTCTCTAATAGTTTGCAACAGCAAAAAATAAAGATTAAGTAAATTATGGTTCAATTTTAAGTGCAATTAAACCTATTTTACGATCACTTTGATTGACAGTAATGTAATCCTTATAAATGAAAGCAAGCTAAGAAAAATTTTACTATTTTGGCGTGAATGTGTAAACGCTACACATACAAATGTTTTATATCACATAATTTTATTTTATACACTTTGGCATACAACTAGGTAGATAATTAGATAACTGGGATAGGTGTTTTAATATAGAGGAAAATCCCTGCAATCAAGGCAGTTGAACATGAAATAAGATGGAGAAGCTGGCAAGTATGGAGACATGGGTTCTAATTCAAGTTAGCCACTAAATGTGATTTTTGTAAAAACTGCCATCTGTGTCTCTCTCGTTTTAGAAGTTTCATACAGTTTCCTTGCCCAGTGATGCTTGCCTGGTAACTCTATTGTAATGACTCATTAATAGAAAACTGTAATATGGAGAAGAGAATAATATATGGCAAAGTAACATCCATTTCAGTTCTTTAAAAAGCACCAGGTGTTGGGGCATTTGGGTGTCTCAGTTGGTTAAATGGCCTACTCTTGATTTCAGCTCAGGTCATGCATGATCTTGTCTGTGAGACTGAGCCCCATGATGGGTTCTGTGCAGACAGCAAGAGGCCTGCTTGTGATTCTCTCTGTCCCCCTCACTCTGCCTTTTCCGAGCTTGTGCATATGGGAGCGCACTCTCTCTCTCTCTCTCTCAATAAACAAACATTAAAAAATAAAAAACATCAGGTGTGTTGTATGGAAGTGTTGAATCACGATATTGTTCACCTGAAACTTGTATTACACTATAAGTTAACTAACTGGAATTTAAATAAAAACTTAACAAATATAATAAAATAGGGGTGCTTGGGGTGATCAGTTTATTAAGCATACAACTACAGCTCAGGTGATGATATCACAGTTCATAAGTTCGAGCCTTGCATCGGGCTCTCTGCTGTCAGCCCACTTCAGATCCTCTGCACCCCCTTCTTAAAATAAATAAACTTTAAAGAATAATAACATTAAAAGAAGCAATTGGAGAAGCAATTCTATAGGGAAAAGACTTCTGAAAATCTACTCTTGAATAAAAAATAACTGAGAATACTGGCAAGAACCATCAAAATTAACTTTTTCAGGACTCTAGGAATTACTCAAAGATTTGAAATAACTTCAGGGAAATAAAAGGAACAAGAACAGTGATGGTTTAACTATGTGGCAATTTCATGCTTTCAAACTCATTCTATGAGGCCAGTATTAGCCTGCTACTAAAATCAGACCCCCGACCCCCAAATCACACAATCTACAGACAAAATCCCTTTTGAATATAGTTGCAAAAATCTTCAACAATATATTACCAAGCCAAATCTAGTAGTCTATTAAAAGGATAAGACACCATGGCCAACAGGGCTTTATCCCAGAAATACAAGGTTGATTTCACATATGAAAATTAACATAGTATACCATATTTATAGAATAAAGGACAAAAATACATTGTCATATTAATTGACACAGAAAAAAAATAGTTCATAAAATGTAACACTCTTGGAGGACTTCTGGGGAGATTCATGGAGTATGAGGATCCTATGCTCACCTTGTCCCTTGGCCTGACACCCATATCAGTGCAAATCATACCCAAGTCGGGGTAAATAACCTAGAAAATGGCTAAAAGATTGGCAGAACAAACTCTTCACAGCTAAATGTAGAGTAGAGGTCACATAGAAGAGGGTAGGAAGGGTGGAGACCAGTGAGGAGATAAAGGAACTTGCAGGATCATCCCTGGGAGGGAGAGATGCTGCAGGTGCAGAGAGGGGAGAGGAGAAGACCCATATCAGGTACCCAAGCATAGAGAACCCACAAAGGGAAGATGAACCCCCATAACATCTGGCTTCAAACAACAGACAGGCATAATTTTGTGAGTTCTTACAATCAGCAGGACTTAACACCTGGAAATTTAAAAATCAGCAAATTTGACTCTGGGAGAGATGGGGAATGATAGGAAACTGAGTCCCTTTCCTTAAAAAGGCAGCATAACAAAGAACCTCATGTATCTAGAGAAAAGAGGCAGGAGTTTGAAAAAAATGCCTGGGATATAAGGGAACGAGATTTATTTACTAATCTCAGAGCATATTCTGGAGTCACAGGGATCTTTGGGAGAATTCTTCAAGAAAAAAAGAGTTGGTGGGCACTATTTACCTTCCTTACCCCCCAGATTAGATACACGGACACCAGTAGGAACTAGCAAAGCTCAGTACTAGCCACCTAATGTGCTAAGAGCATGCCCTAACCATGTGATCTCCTGTGGACACAACCCCTCTAGCCAGGCCTTTATTACAGTTCTCCCTCAAAGCAGATCATTACAAATCTTGCTAATACCATGAGCCCTACCCCATGTTCTCCTGTGGACCAGCTCACTCCAACACAGCCTTGACCAAACCTCATCCAAAGCAGTGCCACAAGCCTGTAATGTGCACCCAGACCTGACAGGGACCAGCACCACTCCAAAGTGACTCCTGTCCCAGGGAGAGGAGAGTATAATCACACACACCAGTCCCACTGCAGCCCCAGCAGTAGGCTGGGGGCAGATATTGGGTCTGAGTTCAGGCTCTCAGACCAGCGAAAGCTTCGTGGAGGACAACACAGGGAAAGCGCACTGCAGTAGGGTGCTACTGCATCTGTGGCCAATGCCTAGTATGACTCATCTCAAGCCTAAAGAGGCCTGAGATTGACCCACTAACAATACAGAGAGTAAACTCTGCCCACAAAAGGCAAATAGAGTCATTACAGACAACTGGAATCAATACAAAAGCACCTCAGCCACAACTGTAAGGAACATACAACACACACGGGAGACTATACTAAATCACCATGTTCTGAACAGGGGACATTGAACTGTAGAACACTACAGAACCTCTTCTTCATAAGGCCACTGCTTTAAAGAGCAGGAGACATAGCTAAATTTCCTAACAGAGAAACAGACACAGAGAATTAGACAAATTGAGGATACAGAGGAATATGTTCCAAATGAAAGAACAGGAAAAAAAAATCACAACAAGAGAGCTAAACAAAATGGAGATAACATGTCTGATATAGAATTTAAAGTAATAGTCATGAAGATAGTTACTGGACTAGAGAAACGAGTGGAAGATCTCAGTGAGACCCTTAACAAAGGGATAGGAAACATAAAAAGAACCAATCAGAGGTGAAGAAAAATAACTCAATTAAAGATACACTAGATGGAATAAATAGTAGACTAGAAGCAAGAGAACAACAGATCTTCCAGTGACCTGGAAGACAGAGTAATTGAAAGTAATCAAGCTGAACAGGAGAGGAAAAAAAAATGAAAACAGTCGTAGGAAACTCAATGACACTCTCAAGAGTAATAGCATTTTCACTATAGGGATCCAAGAAGAAGAGAGAGAAAAGGGGGCAGAAAGTTTATTTGAAAAACTAATAGCAGAAAACTTCTTGAACCAGGGGAAGGAAACAGATCCAGGAAGCAAAGAGATCCCCTAACAAAATCAACTCAAGGAGGTCCACACCAAGACACACAGTAATTGAAATGGCAAAAGGTAGTGATAAAGAGAGAATTTATCTATCTATCTATCTATCTATCTATCTATCTATCTATCTATCTAGGTTAGCTCAACATTTTTTTTAATATGGAATTTATTGTCAAATTGGTTTCCATACAACACCCAGTGCTCATCCCAACAGGTGCCCTCCTCAATGCCCATCACCCACTTTCCCCTCCCTCCCACCCCCCATCAAACCTCAGTTTAGTCTCAGTTTTTAAGAGTCTTAAAGAGAGAATTTAAAAAACAGGAAGAGAAAACAGTTCCCTACAAGGGAAACGCCATAAGGTTATCGGCTGATTTACCAAAATCTGGGGATTTCAAGGGTTGTTCAATATTTGCAAATCAACCAAGTGACCCATCACATCAACAAGAGAAAGGATAAACATCATATGATCATTTTAATAGATAAATAAAAAAATCTGACAAAGTACAACATTAATTTATGATAAAAATCCTCAACAAAGTAGATTTAAAGGGAACATACTTCAACATAATAAAGGCCTTATGTGAAAAACCCACAGATAACAATATACACAATTCTGAAAAACTAAGAGCTCTTCCCTTAAGGTCAGGAACAAGACAAGGATGTCCACTCTCACAACTTTTATTCAACATAATACTAGAAATCAGGCAAGAAAAAGTAATACAAGGCTTCCAAAATGGTAGGAAAGAAGTAAAATTGTTACTATTTGCAGAGGACATAATACTGTATGTAGAAAATCCTAATGACTCTACCAAAAAAACTACTAGAACTGATAAATTCAGTAAGGTCACAGACTACAAAATCAATATATAAAAATATGTTGCATTTCTATACACTAATAATGAAGTATCAGAAAGAAAATTAAAAAAAATCCCATTTATAATTTTACCAAAAATAATAAAACACTTAGGAATTAACTATTTTTTTTTTTACCTTAGGCATAAACTTAACCCAAGAGGTAAAAGACTTGTACTCTGAAAAGTATAAAAAACTGATTGGAAAGAAACTGAGGATGACAAAGAAATGGAAAGACATTCCCATGCTCATGGATCAGAAGAACAAATATTGTTAAAATGTCTACACTACCCAAAGCAATCTACAGATTTAATACAATCACTATCAAAATATCAAGAGCATTTTTCACCAAACTAGAATGAACAATCCTAAAATTTGTATGGAATCACAAAAGACCATGAATAGCCAAAGCAATCTTGAAAAAGAACAATAAAACTGGAATATCACAGTCCCAGTTCTCAAGATATATTATAAAGCTGTAGTAAATCAAACCGTACGATACTGGCATAAAAATAGATGCATAGATCAATGGAACTGAATAGAGAGCCCATACATAAACCCACAATTGTATGCTCAATTAATCTTTAACAAAGGAAGACAAAGTATGCAATGGGAAAAAGTCTCTTCAACAAATGCTGTTGGGAAAAGTGGACAGCTATATACAATAGAATGAAATTGAACTACTTTCTTATACCATATATGAAAATAAAATGAAAATGGATTAAGGACCTAAATGTGAAAACTGAAACTATAAAATCCGAAAAGAGAGAACAGGCGGTAACTTTTCTGACATTGGCCATTGCAACATTTTTCTAAGTATGTCTCCTGACACAAGAGAAACAAAACCAAAAATAAACTATTGGGATGACATCAAAATAAAAAGCTTCTGCAAGGTAAAGGAAACCAAAAATTACTCACCAAAATCTATGAAAAACCCACAGCTAACATCATACTTGATGATGAGCTACTGAATGCTTTGTCCCTAAGATAAGGAACGAGATGTCCGCTCTCACCACTTGTAGAGAACATCGTATTAGAGTTTCTAGCCATGAACATGAGGAAAGGAATAATATAAAGGTCATCTATATTGGAAAGAAAGTGGTAAATCTCTATTTGCAGATAACATAATTGTTTGTATAGAAATACCTAAGGAATCCACACATACAGAATAACTATTAGAGTTTATTATGAACTTAACAGTTTGGCAGGATGTACAACGCTGAATAGAGGTTTCTCTAAGGAAGATAGACAAATTGCCATCAAACACATAAAAGGATGCTGAACATCATGGTTTTTAGGGCAATGCAAATTTCTATATTTAGAAATGCACAAAATAGGACTTCACATATTAGGATGTGCAATCAGATGGTTAAAATAAAAAGACAAACAATAATAAGTTCTGCTGCAGTTAATTGGAATGCTTGTTTATACATGACTGGTGGGAGCATAAAATGGTACAATTCCCTTGAAAAATGCTTTGGCAGTTCTTCAAAGAGCTAGCATTACCAAATCACTTACCAATTGCCTTCTTAGATACACACACACACACACACACACACACACACACACACACAAAGAGCAATGAAAACCCATGTTCGCATAAAAACTTGTACATGGGTGTTTATAGCAGTATTATTTATAGTAACCAAAAACTGGAAACAACCCAAACGTCTATCAACTGATAAACAAATAAACAACATGTGGCATATTCATGTAATGGAATATTATTTGGCAATAAAAAGAAATACTGATATGCTACCACATGAATGAACCTTGCAAACATTATACTAAATGAAAGAAATGAGTCACACTATACCGTATATTGTATGATTCCACTTTTTCCACTTGTATTAAATATCCAGAATTGGCAAACCCATGGAAACAAAATGTATATGAATGGTTAGCAGTAGAACAGAGAGAGGCAACAGGAATAGGGAGCTAATAGGTATGGTGTTCCTTTTAGAAATGATAACATTGTTTTAAAATTAGGTAATACATAGTAAAATTCTTTCAATCTACTAAAAACCATGTAATTGTACGTTTTAAAAGTATGAATTTTATTGTATGTAGGTATATCTGAATAGAACTGTTCTAAAAGTAAAATTTTGAAAAATATAGCTAGGTTGCTGGAAAATTAAGTCATTATTTTCTGGGTTTCTATTCATTTAAGTTTCTATTCATTGATTTTTTATCTGCTCCCTTCTAGGTACTCTATGGGTGGGATTAAAAGGGGTGGATCTTGCACAATGACAGGTCAAAGTCCATACCAAGACATGTATGCAAACAAACCACTAAATGAAGTATCCTCAATGGTAATGTGTTATTAAGTGATCTGGCAGAGCAGAGCAGAGTTTTCTTTCTACTTTGGGACTTGAGGAGTTCCAGATAAGCTTCACATAAAAATTGACACTGAGGTCTTAAAAGACATATAGCAGGTAAGAAGAAAAGGGGAAGCATTTTTCAAGTGAGAAGAAAAGGAGAAGGGTCTTTCGAGTGAGATCATTTTGAGTAAAATAGAATTACCTGCATGAGACGTCCATTATTTACACTACTATAATGCCTGGGGTTAACTCTTTATAAAGCATTTCTTTACTATTTCCATTCTCTTACTTAACATACATCACTCAGAACAGTTATACACATATAAAAACAGCTCCTGGATATTTGTACAGGTTTACTGAGGCAAATTTATGCTATTGGGATGAGGATCTCATATACACACAATCACGCACATACAGACACACACACCTTTCTGCTTATACCAAGTCATTTTAACTGTATCACACCACAGTCATCCTTGTTTCTGTTTAGTTTCTATTCCAGAGATGCCTTATATAAACTCTCTTCATCTCAGAAAGAACTGCTAAATTTCAGCTCTTAATTTTCAAAATGAAATGCACTGCGTTTTTAGTCCTTCATGGTGTCAATGAGATTGCATTCAAGTATTCACATCATGATTATTCTCTTGAGAATGCCCTTAATATTGGGACCATGCCTTGCACAAAATAAGTAGATCTCCAGTAATAAAAACAATTCCCCTAAAGAAATAGCATTACAAAAATGTGTGGCTTAGGTTCAAAATGGAAAAATGTGACGTCTTCTCTAGTCCTGTATGACCTCCTTCTATAATCATAGAAGACTGCCATTTCTGTCTTCCAGTACTATATTAGAGCCATCAGGTTTAATGAAATAATATAGCACCTGAGCTACCAAGAGGAGAAAAATTGATTTACAATTACAAATTGTTTTTGAAATGAGTTATATTTCCTTTTCATGAAGAATTTATAATAATAAAACACTCAAAGCTTAAGCATTGAAATGTCTAATGAAACTACTTTGAAAATATTAAAGGGAAGATGAATAAATTTTGTGGAAAGCTCAAAAGACCATAATCTAACTGAATTTCTCTGATAAGTTCCATGTCTTAGATTGCACGCTATTGTCGGAAAATCTCCAGAGTGTGGGATGGTTATTCAAAATTAAACTAAATGGGTAAGACATTGTAATATACTCTACTCCAATCTTAATTTCCTTAACAAACTTCTTTAGAAGGTGGCATATAATAGATGGTAAAAAGGAGTCAATAATATTACCTTTACTCACGGATAATATCTTGTTATGCATCAAGTTTATATTATTTTGTGTCACTGCTCTTGTTAATAAAATAGTAAACTGTACTTAGGTTGCCATTTCTCCTTTTATACTAAAAGTATGTAGATTTCTGTGATGGATTTCATGCTCTTTAAAGAAGTATACTAATGAAAAATATGAATAGATTATTTACTGATTCTCTAATGTGATTTATTTTTTTTTTCAACGTGTATTTATTTTTGGGACAGAGAGAGACAGAGCATGAACGGGGGAGGGGCAGAGAGAGAGGGAGACACAGAATCCGAAGCAGGCTCCAGGCTCTGAGCCACCAGCCCAGAGCCTGACGCGGGGCTCGAACTCACGGACCACGAGATCGTGACCTGGCTGAAGTCGGACGCTTAACCGACTGCGCCACCCAGGCGCCCCTAATGTGATTTTTTTAACCTTTATTCATTTTTGAGAAAGAGAGACAGAGCATGAGTTGGGGAGGGGGAAAGAGAGAGGGAGACACAGAATCGAAGCGGCTCCAGGCTCTGAGCTGTCAGCACAGAGCCTGATGCAGGCTGGAATTCACAAACCGTGAGATCATGACCTGAGTGGAGGTCAGATACTTAATTGACTGAGCCACCCAGGCACTCATAAAATAATTTCTCTTTTTTTTAAGGTTTTTATTTTTTTTTTTATTTTGGGGAGAGAGAGAGAGAGGGAGGGAGGGAGGGAGAGAAAGCGTGAGGAGGAGAGGTGCAGAGAGAGAGGGAGACACAGAATCCTAAGCAGGCTCTAGGCTCTGAGCTGTCAACACAGAGCAAGACTCGGGGCTCCAACCCATGGACCATGAGATCATGACCTGAGCTGAAGTCGGAGGCTTAACTGACTGAGCCGCCCTGGCGCCCTCTTCTCCTTATTTTTGTATTACTTTTTCTTCCCTTCCCTTATGTTCATCTGTTTTGCATCCTTTTTTTTTTTTTTAATGTGTATTTATTTTTGACAGAGAGAGACAAGCATGAGTGGGAGAGGGGCAGAGAGAGAGGGAAACAGATTCCAAAGCAGGCTCCAGGCTCTGAGCTGTCAGCAGAGAGGCTAATGTGGGGCTCGAACCCACAAACTACCAGATCATGACCTGAGCTGAAGTCAGACGGTTAACCAAGCCACCCAGGCACCCCTAATGTGATTTTTTTAATCTGAGGTATAAATTTCCCTACAGTGATATGCACAGATCTTAAATGGTAAAATTAAGTAATTTTGACAATGTATCTTATGCTTTAAGAATTTCTATTTTTTATTTTGTATTATCATTTTCACTAATTCATTGAGACTTCTTTATTTTTCAACCTGCATATTTATCTTTTCTATGATATATTAAATATTGATGTTTTATACCTCTTGTGTTATAACTCAGAAGTTTACTTGTGGTTCTAAACAAATTGTTTTTGTTTTTCCTAATTATAACAATTTTCTGTTTCTTGATATATCTAACACTTTTTAACTTTAAGTAAAAAATATCTTATAAATATTTTATAAATAAAAAAATTAAAAAAACATTTTAAATGCTACAATGCTCAAAGTCTGGATTTTGTTCTCTTCCTTTAAAGAGTAACACGTTTTATTCTAGGAAGCAATTAATTTACAGGCAGATTAATAAAGTACTAATTAGACTTGATTTTAAGCTTTGTTAGGTTAAGTATAGGTTAGGGCTTTACTAAATGGCTCAGATAGTTCTCCTTTTGAGGTGTGACCTTTTAGCATCTCAGTTGAAAACCTTATCTATTCAACATGGTCTCTCTACTCTGTCAGGATGGAATTCCCCGCCTCGTATTTTTTGGCCCATGGAGCATCTGTTAAATGTTCAGCTTCCCAGTAACTAGACCTTATGCCATTTCATATTGTTTATGTGTAGCTTATGGTTTGTTTAAAGTCTTACCTAGATCCTTCCTTTCCAAGATCCTACACTTTAATTACTAGCCACTGTAGTAAGCTGAACACAGATTTTTTCTTCCTAGCTCAGCAAGATTGCCATGCTTTGCTCAGACTTCATTTCCTTCTGTTGTTGTCTGGAAAGTAACAAAAGGCAGAAAACTGGAATAACTGTAAGGATTACCTCATGTGTTTCTCTTCTGTCAAGAAGCACCATCTCTTCCATCTCTGCACTATCTCTTCTCTGATGTCTGAAAAGTGTTCCTGAATATATTTTGCCCTCTTTTATGGTTGGTTGTGATGAAAGGGCTAGTGTGGTATAAGTTACTGTGTCACAGCCATAATCATAAGACATTTGTTTATATTTTCAGTACATTACTTCAAACATTAAGTGTATATAATGAGCCTAGTATTTAAAGGTGAGTACAAAAAATCCCCATCGGTTAGAACAATTTGTTTTGATAGTTACTCACAATGATCAGCATGTCAATAGATGCTTACCAAAGCATATATGAATCCATGGAAAGAGCTTGGAAATTGGAAGTAAACTAAAGAACACAACACTAAAAAGAGTATCTATTCCCCTTTCACATGTTATTTGGTTGTTCTTCAATCATCTTGAAATGCCCATCAATAAACGGCCCCAATAAACAATTCCAATAAAATGGTTGTTTTATGAAAAAGTGATGAAGTTATTCTCCATTGTTCTTCACAATAAATGAGAATACAATCTCGTCTAGTTCATACTGGAATATCAATATTTTCACTACTTATTTTAGAATTCAGAGATAGCAGCAAATAAGAACCTTAAAAATCCTTAAAGTATATCTCATAACAATATAATTTTAATTTAGTTGCAATAAGATTTCACTATCAAGTATAACTAATTCATTCCCATCATGGACACTTTCTAACCTTGTTTTTAGTATTTACAAAAATTAATAAATATAAACAATGCTTTCGGATTCTTTTATCAAAGTAGGCTTTAATGTGTCTCTATTTTTGCTAACCCAAACACATGTCCTACAAATCAAGACTTCTTATTCCAATCAGAGTAATGTGAGCTAACATTTTAGTACACATACTAAATCAGGAGATATTTAACTAATTTCCCAATGGAGACAGATATTTATGGCGTCCTTCATAGCTGTGTAACCAGAGACGTTTCCAATTAAAGAGATAAACGTGTCATATCTTGTTAGAAGACAGAATAGCAAACATGCTTTTTTGCAGTTTACATGAAGTAATGACCTATGATCATTTTGTGATTTTTAACTAACAAGATATATACCACTTAATTATAAAATGCACTGATCTTGTCTTATGAGTAGAGGGTGGCAAGAATAACCCTAGTGATACTCATATTGTCCAATAACTTATTAGTAAAACCTACGGGGTAATAGTGACTGGTTCTAAGTATTAGTTTTAAAATTACAGACACTTGGAACCTCAAAAAATTATTTGATCTAGTCTTCATTGTCAGGCTAGTGAGAGGCAAAGCAGGTAATTGTTGAGTATTTTCTATGTTTGAAAAGACAACGTTTCCACATCCCATATATCCAGAACAAAAGCCCTGATAGATTGCTATTGCTTTAGTTTAACCTATATCTTGACTAGAGTATTTACATACATATATGGAATACAGATATTTGGTGTTCCTTTAATTATGGATTTTCATTAAGGCTGTGGAAGTGTATGTTAACTTTTACCTTTCTTCTAACTTAAGTAAAATTTGGAATTGCAATTATTTAAATAGGTATTCCAGCATATAAGCAGTGTCTGAGGGGAGGAATAATTTTCTTCATTGTCCCAGGGCAGTTTCAACTTCATTATTTTCTTTTTCACCTGTAGACTGATTTCTCTTTCCTTTCCTTTGTGGCCCTTCTTCCTTGTGCCATCAGAGCCCTATTATTATAACCCTTTGTCCCTCTAGTATTGTCCCTTTTTCATTATAGAGCCAGCTAAAATTATTACCCCTACCATAACCTGATCCCACACACTCAACCTGTTAGACTAAAAGTCAGATAAACAGACATACATGTTGCAATGCCCCCATAAGCTCTAATTAGCAGCTGGTGTAAATTCAAGCTCACATATAACAAAATCAAATTAATTCAAAAGATTTTTTTCTGTACTTTTGTGTTATGTTCACAAGTAAACCTGTGAATGAGGCAGAAATAATTTCAAGATCACTCTTTACAGAGCAGATCTCTACCTTTGTGAAAATGAAAATAACAACCATAGTAAAAACATATGGATCAGCAAATGCTCTGGTCTAAGTATTCCTCTGGTGTTTATACCACAAAATGCCTCCCTGTTCTAGCAGTCAGCTTTTTTATAATGGCACACAGAGAAGCTATATGCCAGCTTGAAGAACCAAATAAGGTATCCATCCTGGGGTCTGGTAGGAATTGGGCAATGCCAGCCCAATGGGCACTATACAGACTTGTGTTAGTACTAACATCTTGATGTATAACTCTGGGGAAATCAGAAAGCCAAGGTTTCTGGTTATACAAACATGACTTTCTAGGATGCTTTTTGACTACTGAGGAGTAGTTCAAGTATAGGAAAGTGGTATAGTCAGACAAGTGTTTAAGACAGAAGGTTTCTTTTTTTTTCTGTGAAATTTCATAATTCAAAAGACAAAATGAAGTCTAGGGACCAAAGGTTGAAATAAAGCAAAGATGTCTAATAAAAGAAAATCACATTATTTAGAAGGATATACAAGGGGGCTCTAAATACTTTATAGGTTGAAATAAAAATTCAAGGTTATGCCAGTTATTCCCCATCTCAAACATAATTGCTGAAATTCTCTAAATATTACTGAAAATAATGAAGCAATCAGATATGCCCTCTGAAACAAATCCCATTGCCTTTGCAGAGCGATTCTCTCCTGCATCTCTGTCCCTCCACTGCTATGACCTTCATAACTTCCCACTTCCTTGCTGCTTCCTTCACTGTCACCTAGACTGGCACTTAGAATCTTTGGTTTCAGCAGCATCAGGCTGCCATTCCCATGGACGCAGACTTTAGCAGTCTCTGCTTCATAGGTTATCCTTCAGGGGGAAAGGGGAATTGTTAAGACAGTGGAAGGAGGTTGGGAATGAAATAAGTGGCACCTTCCATTCTGCTGAGACCCCCAAGAGCCAGCCTCAGAACACATTGTTAAGTCCTACTACTACGATGACAGAGGCCATGAACCCCAATGAGATGCAAAACGGAGGTTCTGACCTCACATACCTGAATGGATTCTTAGCACTTTCTGACAGAGAAATGATTCTCGTACCTTGGCCAGAATCCAGTATGGTAATTGCATTTCTGTTCACCTCTCTTCTCTTCCAACAGTTTTTTCTATTACTGGAAATTCTTCTAAAACATTGCAAAGTGACACAGAAAAATTGAGCCACCACATTCTAAAGGGAATTTGTTCCTAAAATATGAAGGGGGAAATTAAAAATAATTAACCACTCTTTTATTCTATAGCTACTCATCTTTTGATGTGTGTGAAGTACTTTGTGTAACATTCTTATAAGGAACCTTTGTTGTTACTAAGAAAAAACACTAAATAGGAAGTAAAGGTATTTATTCAAAGTTAAATGGGCAATCAGTAAAAATACCCCAAACCAAGGTCATTCAGAGGACTGAAAATGTGAGAGGGCCTCTTGCTTTTAGTTATTTCAGGAAAAGGGATTATTTATCTCACTGCATTCTTTAATACCTAGTATTTTTAAGTCGTTTTTGATTACACAAGAAATGCACAAATCCATTTTCCTCATTAAAAATAACATTATTACCTATATTCTCTTATAATTCCCAGAGGAAACCAAAGCTATTCATTTGTTTCTGAAAACATACACGTGTGCAAGATCATATGGATGCACCTATATTAAGTATCATTTGTACATGTATTTTTTTTTCCTTTTCACTAATGATATAACATTTTTTCTGGGCTCTATGTATATTTCTCACTTAACATCATTTCTTAAAAATCTGCTATATCCTTATACCTGCTACCTAATGCTTCTCAGGCTAGTTATTGAAACAGAATTGCTGAGTCAACAGACATGCACAAGCTCATTCTACCTTTCAAATTGTCTTTGAATGCACATTCATCCTGGAGATTCCTGTGCCAATTGCCTTCTATTGATGTAGCATACCCTGCCCAATGAATGCTAAGAAATCACTCTTCAAAGCCCAGCTCCAAAGTACCTTCTATTGGAGACATCCTATCTCCCAACTTTTTCTCAGGTGAAGCCACACTGCACTTGATCTGTAATTCTGCCATAAAACCTACTATGTGGTTCATTGTATTATAGTTATTTATATGCAGAGCTTGTCTTCCCCTGTCCCTCACTAGTCTGTAAGTTCAGATCCCTAAGGGCAAGATTCAGGTCATCATTTTTATATTTGAATACCTATGTCCTATATCTGTGTGCCTAGAATAGGTTATTCTTATATGTCTTTATTAAATGAATAAAAGGATGAATACAGGGATGCATTTTATAGCATTTCAAGTCAGATCAGTGCCTAAGAAATCCCAGGCCATGGGATTGCCTAATGTTAATTGCACGGAAGCTTGGAATGAATTCTAGTTGTGATGTTTTCGTCTAATCGCATACTTGCCCCCTTAATGCATCATGTATTTCATCACTGATAATGGAAATGATCCTGTACATGTTCAGGGTCGCCTTTGTTCTATTTGGAGAAGAATCCTTGTAAAGCATTTCTGAATTATTTCCTTTCACCAGCACTATTCTCAGCTACAATGAGAGATGAATTTCACTACACCAAGTATGTATTTGTATTCTGCCTGGATGATACGTCATCACAACATCCTGCTCTCTGTGCTCCCCATCCCCATCCTAGTCAGAAACTTGGACAATGAAAACCACTCAACATCTGGGTATCAGTAAGTGATAGGCCTTGGCAAATGCAGAAAAAACTTTTGCTCTTTTCCTCTCTCTCTCTCCTTCCCTTTATCCCTCCCTTCCTTCTTTTTTTTCCATCTTTTTTTTTATTCTCATTCTCCCTCTCTCTGTCTCAAATGGAGTCAGTAGAAAAGGGAGAGTTATCACACTCACATTAAATCCAAGGTATTATGGGCAACTTACATGATTTTTAAGGAAAAAATCTTCTACTATTCAAAAACTGATGTTATATATATGACATATATTTAGCCATCAGCAAATACTATACAGTATTTACAGCTAACACAAATTAGTTTCACGCAGACCAGCAGTCTGGCTTTCAACATCTCCCATCTGCAATATCTACTGAACCTTTTCTTTCAATATATTTTTTAATGATTTCCTGAAATAACCTTCACTTGTCTTATTGATAGAAATGATGAGAACTTATTTTTATTATGAAACAATTGATATTTATTTAAGGACCTGTGTTAATTCTAGGTTTTTTCCCTTAAATAAATTCCTGTAATGTAATTCCAATAATGTTTTAAATCTTAAATCTCTAATACTAAACTTTTTAAAAAAATATCCAGTACATAATGGTGGCAATAATGCAGATCAAATTAGTTATTTTCAATCCCATTCTCTTTTCTGAATTTATTGCAGGCATCAAAACTCATTCAAATGAAACAGTTTTTCTATGATGGTATCTTAATTATGAAATTGTGTTTTAAATATTCTACAACTAGGGGTCACAGGCATAGTCCTAAAACATACATTCACTGATGATTAGAATAAGCATGTTCACTTGTGTAAAAGATTGTCAAATGTTTTCTTCAAGAGTTTTACATTTTTATTAAGAATAAGATTTTACCTTAAGTGACAATACTATTTCTGCTTTTTGTGGTGCTCTTTAAAAAAAAAAATAAAACATTTTATTTTTGAGATTTTCATTTCTTTCCTGTTTATGTGCCAAGTTTGTCGATTTGTTTTTTACTTTATCAAAGAAACTTGAAACATTTTCAACTAATGGTAACATTGGCATCATAACATCTTGTTACAAAAAAACCTTCCCTGTGTAAGTATTATGATAATCAGATCTTCAATTAGATCAGCTCCAAATTAATATTGTGCCAGTTTTCCACATTGTTAGTTTTAGAATCACAATATTCTGTAACAATTCTGCCTAGGGATAAGTTAAGGGCTAGACATAAATATTTTCAGAATACTATAATACATAAAAATTTTACCTTGAGTATCTCAAAAGGAAAAAAAGAGATAACTTAGTCATTGCTTCAGGAAAGTGGCCTTGCTCTTTGAAATATTTCTAGACATTTCTTCATTTCTTGTGAAATAATACATATGTGTATCTATCTCTCTATATAGATGTAATTATATACCTTGTAACTTGTAACATTATGACTATAACTTGTAATTTACTAAGTGACAGGAATGGTAGGAACATCTTTTGTTCTAATATTTGCTCTTTGACCCTGGCTCCTGACACACAGCTTCTAAATCCCTTGGTATGTCCCAGGTGACAAGAGTGTCTTTTGGCTTAATTATGTGACTCTTGGTGGGCTCCTGGATAGTTTCATAATAGGGGTTAGTCTCCAGAAAGACCAAGATGTCATGAGAACCTTGGAACCTTCAACTCCAACTCACGTGGTCCAGGAAAGAGAGAGACACTAGAGACTGAGTTAATGGTGGGACATGTCTACAGGATGAAGTATCCATGAAATTCCCAACAGTACAGTATGCGAAGAGCTTCTGGGTTGGTAAACATGTGAAAGTGCTCACGGAGAGGGCATGGAAGCTACTTCCCACACCTCTTCATCTTGCGGTTCATTTGTACCTGTTTTTATACCCTTGTGATAAACCGGTAAACATAAGCAATAACTTCCCTGAATTCATTGGGTTATTTTAGTCAATTATTTAAACCAAGGAAAGGGTTTTGAGAACCCTCATATACAGCCGGCAAGTTTGTCTAAAGTACAGGGGACAATCTGGGACTTGCGATCAGTATTTGAAGTGGGAGCAGTTTGATAGAACTGAGTCCTTAACTTGTGGGATCTGATATTACCTGCAGGTAGATAGTGTCAAATCTGGTATCACAGAGAATTTCTTGGTGTGGGGAAAAACCCTGAGATACTGAATGATCAGAGGATCTGAAGTGAAATGTTCCTTGTGAGTAGTAAAGGAGAAAATCACAGATGTATATCTTTCCTAGACACCTGTGCAATGTCTTATAGGAGGTGAGCAGGGGTCTTCAAATCAGCCTTTAAGGTACTTTTTTCAAGAACCTCATCTTTTAGTTTCTTGACTTGGAAACTTGCGGAAGCACTAAACTCAACACAGGATTCTGTTTATCTTAATAAAAAACTTCCTTTAAAAAATGTCTGCCTTTACAGCTGCCAGAAATATTTGTCAAAAATATTTATTGACTGCTTTATAAGGTTAATTGAAATGAAAGGCTATGTTTTCCCTTGACCTCTGCTTGCAAAATAAATAAATTATGTTCTATGCTTTTTTGATTTATTAGACAGATGAAATTGTCTTCCCTTCCTTTTTAAAAGATATTTTTCCTCTTGTAGACTCCAAGTTTTAGCCTGCTCATTGCCTTTGCAGGACAATTCTGCTCTCTGCAACTAATTGGACAATAGCCTTGGTGTTATTATTTAGGGACAAAGAGAATTTTATTTAGGGGGCCAATGTCTCCAACTAGCTTAAGACTCCTAGAGAAAGGGACTGAAACATATTTTTCACCACTATAATGGCAGCACAGACTGACTCATTCCAAAACACTATGCTACTTGGACCCACACTGGTGAAGCACAGAGACTTAAAGAAAAATAAATAAAAGACGAAGATGGTGTAGATGCAAGGGATGCAGAGGGAAAGGATTTGCATGTTCGGGGATGGTTGGAGGAAAATCTTTGCCTTAGAAATGTTAGGAGAATGAGGGAAAAATTGCCAGAATAGAGCATTCTTTCCACGTCAAGACTGAAATAAAGTATCACATATTTCCTTCCCTTCTGTTAATTTTTTATTCTCCCTTCCTCACCGTATTTCATCTACTAAATGGCTACTCTGGGTTAGCTACTACATGATACAGTCTCCCTCTCCTCCCCCCCCATTACTCATTTCATGTTGTTTCACCTTTTAAATTCTCCCTCTTTCCAACCATCCACTGTTCTCTGGTCCCGTGTTGTCAGGTGAAGTGTGACATTCTTGCATGATCCAGGTGGTAGCATAGCATGGTGAATACTTTATAGTAATTTACTTCCTCACAACTAGTGATAAAAATTAAATCAAAACCCTAAATCAAAATTTATTTTTTAAAAGGTATCATGATTCTGAGTCATAACTCCATTATTGTATAATTAACTAAATATTTTTATCTTCTTTCTAGCTTTTCCTTTCTTCCCAGCTATATCTTCTTATTCATGGGAAAAAATAAAACATGATAGAGACGTTAAGCAGGAAAACAACTAACTATAGTTTCTATATCTGGTTACCATTGGAAAGTTATAACTTTATCACAGTTATACATGGAGTCTTTAAATATTTTATGTATTGTCTCATCTGAATATAAATTGGATATTTAAGATCACTTATATTGGGTGTTTTTAATGAATTCTAGTCTAATACAGTTGATAAGGTTATGGTTGCTGATTTGGTTCGGTATGAAGAGCTCAAGTTTTGAAACTAGATTTCTATTCAAACTACTTGTAACTATTTGTATATAGGAGATGATGCATTTCATTTCTTTTTCAAGAAACTAATGTACTATCCATTTGGTATCAGGCTCAATATTTCAAGGTTTTGGACATATATTTTTCATAGTTTTTCACTCAATATTTATGTTTTTTTACAATAGGAAGCTGTCCACACTCTAATACTTCCCAAAAAAGGTTTGCGAACTGAAAACATGCGTCTCTCTGAGCTAAGTTATCCATTTGGTTGTTGGGTTTCTGTGTCTTAGATATATGGTAATGCACTGACATGTGAGGAGAATCTCCAACCCATTATGTTAGTTCTGAATAATCTAGCAACATGTCTTCTCTTTGTACAAGGAAGAAGAATTTCATGGCATTCCATGAAGAAAAACAGAACACAATGTGTTTTTACCCAGCTGCATATCTTATAATACTCACTAGTGATTTATGGTACACTGTACCTTCTCTCCACAGTCACAGACTCCGTCCATGTAGAAGGACTTGTGCAGTGCTTGAGTTGGACATGTGCTCAAAAATTATTCAGTACGGATTCCTAGCATTGTCTGTTATTTTTCTCCTTGTACACAACTAACGCCTCCTTGAACTATGCTGTGAAGTTACCAACTAATGTATATAAAATGCTAGTATGGTCAGGTATTATACTAACCGCTTGCATAAAATAGTTTAATATTTGAAACATATGTATGAAGGAGAAAGAAATGCACACAGAATTCAAAGACTAAAGTATTAGAGAAAATTGTATGCACTAGAATTTCTTCTTCTCCTTCTCCTCCTTCTTTATCTGATGCCATGGGCATCTCTGACTTCATTCAATGCTTTTAGAGCTGCACCCCCTTTAGAGTCCTTCACCTGACACTGTCAGGAGTAAGTGAAGTGGTCTGGCATTCCCACCACCAGAGAATATGATAGTAGAATTTAGCAGGGCATGTCTGGGGCAGTAAGACAGAAAGAAAGTGGAATTGGGATGATTTCTGAGAATCTGCTGTCTGGACATCTATCTTCAAAGGTAGTAATGTCTAAGCAAATTGTAGAGACTGGAAATAATTTGGAGGTATACCAAAAAACAAAATGACCCAATGACAAACCTTATGCTCTGTCACATAGAAATATTCAAGTAAAATAAAAGGAACCAAAGCACGTGAAAAAAAAATTTCAAAACCAATTATTCACTATGAGACACCACTGTAGAAATTTGAAAGGGCCTACCTGGCTTCCAATACGTAATGAGCCTGTTGTCATCATCAAAAGAAAATAAAATAACTTCCCAAGGATTTACTGCTGCTTATGTCTTTATTTTGAGTTTTATTAACTATTTTTACTTAGGATAATTTAATAAAAAGGAAAAAATATGACATGTATTAAGATTACTCTTTACTACCAGTTTAATTGTGTCAGATTCTTTTGATTTATTGTGATTCTCATCTACTCTTATGAAGTTCTAGATAAAACCCAGAAAATTATGGCCACAAATCAGTTTCCCTACAAGGCCAGATTGGAAACACACTTGATTCATGGTGATCTTCATTTTTGTCAGCTCTCAAGGTTTTGATAATTTAGTTAATAGCTTGCCTTCTGAAGTGGGAAAATTATTACACATTTGAAACTAAATTGAGCTCCTGGAGAAAAATTAGTTCATGTTCCAAAGCATAACTACATTGTTTTTGGTTATGGATTGGTAACTGACACATTGCCATAAAAGATATGAAGGAGATTGTATATATAACAAAGTAAAAGAAAAGGATGAAGGGAGACACATGGTCTTAGATGATTTTTAATAACCAATATGATGAATAACCCAGGAGGGATTCTATTATTTTCCTCTTTCATTTCTTTCCTTACAGTGCTTAAATTCTTTCTTGAAAAACAAGTCTCTTTGGGCCCAGTCAAGTTTATTAGTATTATATTCACAAGAACTTTGTACCAAATACTCTAAAGTAGCTTTCTTTTTAAAACAAATGACTATTTCTGAAAACCCATAAGTTTTTAAAAATACGTTGTATAATATCTTTAATCCCAAGTAGTTTAAATAGTTGTTATTGATAGACATCTCAGGAAATTCTACAACTAGCAAAACAACATATTTAGAAAAACAAATGTGACTCTATCTTCATTGTGTTTATTATTTAAAAATTTTCCCCTCTATCTTCAAGGACTTGAGCTACCAAGACTTTACAAGGCTGGTAGAAAGCAGAGCTCATGGCCCTTGGGATCTCGTGATTTAGTGGGGACAAACAGTAACACAAATATATAGTTGACAATAAACTTGGGATACACACACGTGTGTGCTGTATGAGGAAGTAATCTTCTGCCCTCCTGCCACAAACTTAGTTCAAATCACTTTGCTTAGAACTCAACTGCTGCAACAGGTTCTTACTGGCTTTCTTGCTTTCCTCTCTTGACTCTACCTCCATCATTTCCCCATGACTGTCAAAGCAATGTTTCTAAAACACGAATATCACCACTGTATCTCACATGTATTTACACTAATGGATCTCTATTGCTCCGGTGTTCACCTTACTTAACAAGGGTGACAGAATCCTTCTTTACATGGCTCTTTTACATCTCTCCCTTCTCAGCAGCTGTCACCCACTCCTCATCCTACAGTCTGCACCACCTAATCCCATCACAACGTTTTGAACATCCTCAGCCTCTTAACACTTATCCTCTGTGTGAGTCATTCTCTGAGCAAAGTATTCTCCTTTTCCTCCTCCTCCAGCATTTTCTGGCGAAACAAGTGCATTCTTAATAGTTCAGCTTTTATGAGTAGCCTTCCTTGAATATCACTCTTGTACATACCCAAGCACACATGGCAAATATTGAAGTGCTTCTCCCTTACATGTCCTCTCATTGTATTTTCCACCAGTAGCACCCATTGCTTTATTATTTCCTATTTATTCATCTGGATATGTCACTAGAATTTCGGTATAATGAGGCAGGAATAGTTTTCACTCTGTTTATCGTTATATGCAAAGTATCTAGCACAATGCATGGCATATCGTAGAGTACAATAAATGTTTGTTAAATGTATAAATAAAGTATTTAGGCAAGCGGTATTTCTAAGTCACATAATACTCATAATTATGAAGACGATTTGAGAAACTACAACAGAATGAACCTTTTTCTTAGGAAGAATTTTTAAGACAGAGAAGCCTACAACTATAGGAGAATGAGCCCACATAAATAATTGAAGATTCTCAGGGAAAAGCTCAATAATGCCAACCCATTCAGGTAATTTGCATGGTAAAACAGTCTGCCAGTAACCCCCAATCCACCCCCCCATTTCCTTATGGAAGAGAATCTTATTTTGGTTTTCTGTTTTAGATATTTTGTGAAAAATTGCAGCATTCGTATTGATAATGGCAAACTCGATGGCAAACCACTAGTACTGTTCCATTAATGAAACCTACAAATAAGTAAACACTGAGGAACTTAATAATGAAAGTGTTAATCTACAATTGCCCTGAAAGTGCCTATAAAATTTTCTCCTTCAAATTTTGCTACCAACAATATTATGAGAGAAATAACATGGTGTTACAATAAGAAAGGTTATAAAATGTTATAGCCCTATATTTTAGAGTGTCCTGGGTTGTAAAAAGATACAAGGAATTTTCAAAACTTTTTATTGCTATACACTGGGTGCTCTGTATGAAATTGGTAAAGTATTATTGATAGAAAAGAAGGTAGTTTCATTTTTTGTATGATATTTGCATATTTCTACCTGGCATTGATATCTATCTACATAATTCAGATTTATAAATATAACTATTCAATTAGGAAAAGAACCACATTTCAATTTCCAGTTAGATTTGTTTACCAAGACTTTGCAGTAGTATATCATGTATGATCCACACCCAGAGGCCGTCAGTTTTAGAGGCTCATAGACCTATGTATATATTTTTTTACAGTGTGTTTGTCAATTAGGTTGAAACCAAATATACAACAAGAATTAAAAATGTTTCTATATGAAGTCAAGCTTTCACTTTTTGCAGATGACATGATATTACACATGGAAAACCTGATAGACTCCACCAAAAGTCTGCTAGAACTGATACATGAATTCAGCAAAGCACAGGGTGCAAAATCAATGTACAGAAATCAGTTGCATTCTTATACACTAATAATGAAGCAACAGAAAGACAAATAAAGAAACTGATCCCTTTCACCATTGCACCAAGAAGCATAAAATACCTAGGAATAAACCTAATCAAAGATGTAAAAGATCTGTATGCTGAAAACTATAGAAAGATGATGAAGGAAATTGAAGAAGATATAAAGAAATGGAAAAACATTCCGTGCTCATGGGTTGGAAGAATAAATATTGTTAAAATGTCAATACTACCCAAAGCTATCTACACTTCAATGCAACCCCAATCAAAATTGCACTAGCATTCTTCTCGAACCTAGAACAAGCAATCCTAAAATGAGTATGGAACCACAAAAGACTTCGAATAGCCAAAGTAATATTGAGGAAGAAGACCAAAGAGGGAGGCATCACAATCCCAGACTTTAGCCTCTACTACAAAGCTATAATCATCAAGACAGCATGGTATTGGCACAAAAACAGACACATAGACCAATGGAATATAAGAGAGACTCCAGAATTGGACCCACAAAAGTATGGCCAACTAATCTTTGACAAAGCAGGGAAGAATATCCAATGGAAAAAAGACAGTCTCTTTAACAAATGCTGCTGGGAGAACTGGACAGCAACATGCAGAAGAATGAAACTAGACCACTTTCTTATACCAATCACAAAAATAAACTCAAAATGGATAAAGGACCTGAATGTGAGACAGGAAACCATCAAAACCCTAGAGGGGAAAGCAGGAAAAAACCTCTCTGACCTCAGCTGCAGCAATTTCTTACTTGACACATCCCCAAAGGCAAGGGAATTAAAAGCAAAAATGAACTATTGGGACCTAATGAAGATAAAAAGCTCCTGCACTGCAAAGGAAACAATCAACAAAACTAAAAGGCAACCAATGGAATGGGAAAAGATATTTGCAAATGACATATTGGACAAAGGGCTAGTATCCAAAACCTATAAAGAACTCACCAAACTCCATACCCAAAAAACCAAATAATCCAGTGAAGAAATGGGCAGAATACATGAATAGACACTTCTCTAAAGACATCCAGATGGCCAACAGGCACATGAAAAGATGCTCAACATCGCTCCTCATCAGGGAAATACAAATCAAAACCACACTGAGATACCACCTCACGCCAGTCAGAGTGGCTAAAATGAACAAATCAGGAGACTATAGATGCTGGAGAGGATGTCGAGAAACAGGAACCCCGTTGCGCTGTTGGTGGGAATACAAACTGGTGCAGCCGCTCTGGAAAATAGTGTGGAGGATCCTCAAAAAATTAAAAATAGATCTACCCTATGAGCCAGCAATAGAACTGCTTGGAATTTACCCAAGGGATACAGGAGTGCTGATGCATAGGGGCACTTGTACCCCAATGTTTATAGCAGCACTCTCAACAATAGCCCAATTATGGAAAGAGCCTAAATGTCCATCAACTGATGAATGGATCAAGAAATTGTGGTTCATATACACAATGGAATACTACTTGGCAATGAGGACGAATGTAACATGGCCTTTTGTAGCAATGTAGATAGAAATGGAGAGTGTTATGCTAAGTGAAATAAGTCATACAGAGAAAGACAGATACCATATGTTTTCACTCTTATGTGGATCCTGAGAAACTTAACAGAAGACCACGGGGGAGGGGAAGGGAAAAAAAGAGAAGGAAAGAGACAAACCATAAGAGACTCTTGAAAACTGAGACTAAACTGAGGGTTGATGGGGGTGGGAGGGAGGGGAGTGTGTGTGATGGGCATTGAGGAGGGCACCTGTTGGGATGAGCACCGGGTGTTGTATGGAAACTAATTTGACAATAAATTTTATACTAAAAAATGTTTCTACAGTTATTTACAGTATTGTTAAAAAATATTCAGCAACGTGTTTTGAAAATATGACCTATATGGTCTATAGGATCCAGCAATTAAACCAGAGCAAACTGTCGTCTGAAACAATGTACACATCTAGACTATGTATAAACCTAGTTTAACAGCTTCCACAAATGAAAACAGGCAAGTGTATTCAATTAGTTCAGATCATGGGTGCTGGAGTCTGATGACGTGGTTCTAATCCCAGCTCTGCCACTTAATAGACAACTTTACAGTTTGTAAGCATCAATTACTTCCTTGAAAATAAGAGTGTCAATCTACAGATTAATTGATAAAAATGTGATATATGTATGCAATGGAATATTATTCAGCCATAAAAGAATGAAATATTGCCATTTGTGACAAGACCTAGAAGGTATTAGGCTAAGTGAAATAAGTCAGAGAAAGACAAATACCACGATTTCAGTTACATGTGGAATCAAAATAACAAAACAAAGCAACCAATAAACAAAAAGCCAGCAATAGACTCAGAAGTATAAAGAAAAGGGGCGCCTGAGTGGCTCAGTTGTTTGAGCATCTGACTCGGTTTTGGCTCAGGTCATCATCTTGCGGTTTCGTGAGTTCAAGGCCTACACTGGGCTCTGCACAGGTAGCACGGAGACTGCTTGGAATTATCCTTCTCCCCTTTTCTGCCCCGTCCCCACTCAAGCTGTTTTTGTCTCTTTCAAAATAAATAAAATAAGCTTTAAAAAAATAGCAGCATAGAGAACAACAAAGATGGTTGCCAAAGGGAAGGGAGCGAGGGAGGAGATGGACAAAGGGGTGAATGAGAGTGGGAGGTACAGGCTTCCAGGTATGGAATGAATAAGTCATGGGGATGAAAGGTACAGCAGAGAGAAAATAGTCAATGGTATTAAAAAAAAAAAGGTATATGAACACCTACCCCATAGGTTTGTTCTGAGTATAAATACAGTAATGAATGAAACATGTTTAGCACAAGACCGGACACTCAGAAAGTTGTTAGATACTCTTCCTTTACCTGTTTATCACTCAATGTGTAGAAGGGAAGCTGTCCACCAATAGCAAAAATAACAAAGCTGTTGTGTAACATGCAACATAATTTTGAGACAGGCATCCTTATTATCATAGGTATTTATATCAGAAGTTTTGAAGCTCAAACAAACTAGAAGACCTAGAATAAGTCACATAAAATTTGTAAATTCTGTGAATTGGGGCAAAAATAGCTAATTTGCCTAATTTAAGTAATTGATGTTAGAGAGAATTTTAAAACATAACATATTAAACAAATAAAATGGACACAAAGCACACTCTAGACCGTGCTGGTTTGTACTTAGTGACTTGTGATGTTAAATTACTATGAGACATCTCAGCATATTGAAAAAATGGAAGGTAAGAGTCAGATAAGTGGAAAATTAGTTCTTGAAATAATGTTTGTTCAGGTTGTTAAAGCAAGTTCATTTTTCCCCTCAGGCAGATATTTTGAAGGTTGTACTAGCTTCATATTCTAGAGAGAAGGGTAGAGAGGAGGAAGTTAATCATATCTGTTCGTGTGTCATGTACCTTAGGAGGTACTCAATAAATATTAAGGAAGATGATATTGCAAGGACTGTGTTTTTTGCAATTGATTCATAGAAGTCAGCTCTAGGCAGCTGTACCAGTGTGATTGGATGTTTCAAGCATCTTTTATTTAATTCTCTTTGCAAGACCATGTGAAAATCACCTGTTCAATTAGGATCCTGAGCTTTTTTCCTTCCTTCCTTTCCTCTTTCCTTCCCACCATCCTTGTTCCCCTTTCCTTTCTTCCTCTTCCTGTCTCCTCCCATTGCCTGTTTACACAGTGCATAAAAACCATCATCCTATTGGATGGAGAATGCCATTAGATCAGGTTTGAAACCCATTCTCTCTTTATAGTTAGCCTTTGAAAATTCTTACAATCCTGGAGAACAAATGAAGGGACCTAAGCTCTCTTCTTCGTATTGCCAGTTACCATGCACAGAAATTCAAGGTTCAGTCTTTCTGAAAATATTATTTTGTGAAAAGTTATATGAATGTCATGACTTTATAGGCACCAGCACTAAACACTCAATTCAAAGAAAAGCTAGCCCAGAGGCTTGTTGGAACCTTTACTGAGGAGGGCACCTGTTGGGATGAACACTGGGTGTTGTATGGAAACCAACTTGACAATAAATTTCATATTAAAAAAATGTAAAAAAAAAGCTGCCCGACTCCTTGGAACATCCTCTCAGCCCCACGTATGCCTGAACCAGTACCTAGAATAAATCCTCACCTTACTGGGCTACTTCATTATTCCCTTAGGCTCACACACACAAAGGAATGCTTTTTATCACACAAAATCATGATTGGAATAGCTTTTCGTAAAACTTGTTGTTTACCCCAAAGTTTTATTTTTTGCGAAATGCGATTAATTAGACAGGCAAGTCATAGAATTCCAGAGTATAATGTCAAAGTGTTTACCATGGGGCTGTAGCCTTGAGTAGTGGACAAAGAAACCCTGGCTAGTAACATTATATTTCATTTTTATATAATTCAATATTGATTTTTTTATGTTGTGTTTTCCTAAAAGCCTAAGTTTTGGCAGGTTTCTGAATTATCAGCAACTTTTTTTTGGAGCTCAGATTTATGCAATGACAAAATAAATCAATTCATCAGACAGACTTTGAGCCCAATCTGAGCGCAAGGAAGAGGGATCAGCATGAACAAGGTAGCCTAAGAAGAGAGCTCAAGTGTGGAGAAGGAAGTCAAACTCACAAGTGTGGAGAAGGAAGTCAATAACTTTGATACTTAAGATGCTTCAGACTAAAGGAACAACCCAAGTTTTCTAGAAGACTAGAAAAGAAGGAAATTTTGTTTTAGTCATACTGGGGCTTTTTAGGGAGTATCTACTTGAAATTTTTCCTCACTCATTCTATGGTAGTTTGACTTAGATTTTTAGCTCCCCATCTTCTAGCATGAAGTTTTTGTGTGTGTGTAGATGTTGAGAACAGCCTATTTTTACTTTCTTCCTGCATATGCAAAAATCTGTATTTCCCTGTGGCTATCACATATACATTTTCAAAATCATAACAGTTTACCATGAAATATCTTGAAATTTATCATTGTGTATCACTTGCTCTGAAGATCTTCCTTCCTTCAAACTTAGAGTCAAGTTTATTTCTAAACAGTTTTCTCAATTACACATTAAAATATTTATTTTTCCAACTCTGTGGTGGACACATCTCTCATTTTATGCATTTTTAACTTATTCATTTTCAGCTATTTTGTTAAATTTTTCTTAGTCTCCCCCTCTATTTATTCAATATTATAGTAGTCTTCTCTTTTTATATCTCAAAGGCACCTTCATTGCTGTTCCATTTTATTTTCCTCTTCACCTTCTTTTCTGAGCAATGCGAGCCTATTTTTCATTCCTTTTCCTCCCATCATGTTAGTTTTTCTTTGTACATCTGGATGTGTGTGTGTGTGTGTGTGTGTGTGTGTGTATGAGAGACATAGGGAAAGAGAGAGACAGAGAAGAGGGAAGGAACATGAGTGCTTTGGTTGGACTTTTCTTTATTACTGTAGATATGGGCCTGTTCATAATTCCATATCTTCTCCAATGGACTTCATTTTGCATAGACCCTTCAGTGATGTGTATAAAGATTTATGCATATAAATTCTTTTATTTCTATACAATCTGTAATATCTAACAGGGTCCAGACAACTTCACTCAGCAACCTGTTTCCCTTGATGTCATTGTGCCTAACAATGGTGTTATTTCCGTCTCTCAGGGTGAAGCACCTGGTTTGGAACACCCTGGGTTCGTCCAATGCTGGTTGGACCTGCAGCAGCAGACATGTCTGGTCTAAGCTTGATCTAACAACCCTCCTCATACATTGGGCCTGTGGTTATAGTGTGTCCTACATTGACTGAAAACTGTGTCTACTTCTCATCCTCGTTCTAAGTTCAGAGATGAAAAGGGGATACACATCTTTATCATGCAATCTTAAAATTTAAAGTCCCAAGAGTCTTTTCTTAAAGTTCTACCTTATTGGGATGTAATGGTAAAAACAGTTGTCAGTCTTTTTAGAAAAAAATCTTCCCTGGGATTATTCATTTGTCACATACTCTGAACAATGAAAACACAACGCAGTAAAAAAAAAGTAGCTAAGGTTTAAGCGTGCTTACACTAAGTACTATCCGAAACCTTTAGACACATCAACTCATTGATCTTCATCATCATCTTATAAAATAGATGCTATTTTACATTGAACTACCATTCAAGATTAAGAGATAGATGGGAGCTTGCAATGTGCAATGTAATAGACTATGCTGCGCTCTTGAAACATAAGTTGGTCAAAATTATGATTTCATTTTTACTATTGCTAAATGTGCTACTTTGAGTCAGATAAAGTGGTGGGATCAATAAAATATACACATTTTCTTAGCAATTTTTGAAAATAAATATTCTGATAAGCACTGGCCAGATTTGAGACTGGAGAGACCAGGGAATTACTAGTGATTTGTAATTGACAGGAGCTACAGGGATGAAGTTGTATGGGTCTGGCAAGAGTCTGCTGAATGCGTGCTTTATCTCTCTCTCTCTCTCTCTCTCTCTCTGTCTCTCTCTCTCTCTCTCACACACACACACACACACACACACACACACACACACACACAGCTCTGATGCACAACTCAGTAACTTGTGATCTTTTTGATGGGAAAAATCCAGACAACTGAAACAGAGGTCTAGATCAGCAAATTTCTGGTGTGTGTGTGTGTATGCATAAACACACACACACACACACACACACACATATATATGCATACACACACACACACATATATATATAATATATATATATATATATATATATATGAATATATGAATAACATCTGGTATACCAGCTATATCCCAGTGTTCTCAGTATGATAACCCTCTATCTTAGGATGAGGAATGAGCAATGAAACACAGAAGAGATTGGGGACATCACACATATCATGTATTCTTTTACAATATTTTTTCTTTATTCTCTACACCTGATATAGAAACTTCCCCTTCTTTTTCTAATTAGATGCCTGGTGATTGTAGGTGCTTAATTTGGTTGAAATGTTCAGTTGGTTCAGGAGAAATTAAAATTGGCTGTCTGTACATGAAGTTAGTCCAGAAGCTATTCTATAATATTTCTTTTCTGCATTATTATTAATATCAAATTCATGCTGATTCATACGGTACTTAGTGCAACAAGTGTTATATAGTAGAAAATCAATAAATGTGTTTTGTTTTTACTGAGTGTAAATTATAGCATGAGTTAAAGTATTACTATCTTTGTGGTATTCTGCCTGATCAGAATTCTTGAACAAGGTAAATATAAGACTTACCATCATTACATAACTAGAAAAACAAAAACCCACTGAGAAAAGACACACAAATAGTTTCTCAGACTTCTTGCTGGATGATATAATGCAGTGGTTAAGATCATATGCTTTAAAATTGAGCTGATGTTTAAATTCCATATCTACCATGTTTTAAGGTGACAATTTAGATATGTTACCCATATTCTTAGAGTCTTGTTTTCTTCATCTCTAAAAGTGAGGCTAATAATATTTATTTCCAAGAACTTTATAAGGAATATCTGAGGAAAAAATCAATTAAAACGCCTTTCACTGAGGTCATACATTTACTAAGGGAGTAAGAGAGAGGAATACTACCTTACAGAGTTTGAAGTTCAAAAGTCTAAGTAGTTTAAGCTGAGAACATAGTCAATGAACTTCTGCTAATGCCATCTTGCTTTATATTGGGCAAATCAAAGTGTGTTCTTTTAACAACTGTGATATTGAATAGGTATTTACTAGTGAGTGGGAGAGGGTAATGAAAAATTACATCAGATAAAATACAGCATTCCCACCACTTTTCATTACCCTATATATCACGATAAAATACTCTCATAATCTCAGATATGATAGGCAATGCATGAGGTCCTCCCACCTTCTCTTGGACCATGAACTAGCCACTCTGAATCTGCTTCTAGAATTTTCCAGGCCTTTGTTTCCAAGAAAGCTGAATAGTATCTCCAACATCATTTGATAAAAGGATGACCAAGAGCTAGAACTCTAACCTATAACCAGATCTGGTTCTTCCATATCTCAGTGTCCTACTGTGTCACTAGAAATGGAGTCTGTGAATCTCTAGTCCACCTTGCATAAAATTTATATAAATAAAGTATAGATCTATTAATCATTAGCTTGTTTATTCTTAGGGAAAATTTATTAGAGAGGAGTTCTTATGCTTGCCACAGCTTTATGCTTTATTTTAAAAAAAAAGACTTTATAAAAAAAATGAAGAAACAAAAGCATCTGGCTGTGGGTACACAATGATACATAATCCCTTGATTCACCAAAGTACATTTTAAATATGAATATTTTTAGTCATGTCAAGAGTATCATTTCTTTTTTTCTTTTGGTAACATAATTATCATATATTAAGATGGCTCTTTAACCAAACTCAAACTTGATACTGACATTTAGGGCACACTCAAACTGTTTTTATTATTATTTGTTGTTTTTGCTGACAGGGCATTAAACAGAAATGGTGGTCTTCTAACTGAAAATTAAGTATATTTGTAAGTCTTTCCCATTATCAAAATAAGAATAAACAAAAAAGAAAGAAAAGGAAAGGAAAGGAAAAAAGAAAAAAAATCCCTAGACAAGTCACAGACAAGCTCAAAGTCAAGGTTTGCCATTTATCAACATTTTGATCTTGGGCAAGTAACTTAATCAAGTTGAACCCCAATAGCCTCAATGTGTCTGTACCTCAGGTATACTGTAATGATTAAGTGAGATAATTTATATTAACATTTATAACAGTGCTTAAGAAACACAGGAACCCAACAAATCTTAGTTATTTTTATTTTGACCTCCCTCTTATTCCATAGCCATGGGCTATGACACTTGAAAAACTAGAGAAATGCATCTATAGAAGTTTGGGGTTCTTTTTACCTTAAATCCAAATCTTATTAAGTGGGGGGAGACACCCAAATAAGATGAGCCTAACTTAAAATTTCATCAAAGAACATGGTGCAAGAAATGGATAAAATGAGTGAGTAGCACCAACTCAATGCAGGTCAATTAAAGTTCCTTTATGTTGAGATGTGTCACTTATGCACATCAACAGTGTTGTAGGACCAGAAGGCAGATCAGGAGACAACTATACTCCTGATGATGGGAATAGAGAATGTTAATGGTATTTCAGGGACTTTAGGAAAGTAATGGTTACCAATGGCTTTTAAATTTGATTCTATTGTTCTTATTGTGCCAAAGCTAATGATGTATTCATCCTGTGTATCCCCTTCCTGTGAAAAGCTGCTAGAAAATACAAGCTGCCAAAGAAACTTAGATACTGGGAATAGGGTATCTTACAGAATTATTTGTATTGGGTTAACCTTGTCTTTAAAAAAAAATATTTGTTTATTTCCTTTGAGAGAGAGCGCTCAAGTGTGTACATGAGCAAAGTGGGGGAGGGCAGACAGAGAGAGAATCCCAAACCGGCTCTGCACTGTCAGCATAGAGCTCTAACAAACCTTGAGATCATGATTGGAGCCAAAATCAAGAGTCAGACACTTAACCAACTGAGCCACCCAGTCGCCCCTGGGCTAATCTTGTCTTAAGCTTCAAGTGAAAGAGTAGTTATAGATAAGGAAGAGGCAAAAAAAACCTTGGTCAGTAAAAGCACATGAAGATCACAGCACTGATTATAGTATCCCAGGCAGCTATAGAAAATATTCCTCTTGAAAATATTACTCCTAAGAGTGCCATCCCTTTGACCTCAGGTATCCAATGCTTGGATTTGAGAGAGCAGGACCAACCATGTCATTATATGATATCTGCAGTAGGTTCTGGAAATTCTGATGGCAGGAAGTGAATGGGAAGAAAATCAATGTCTTCAGGACAATAATTAATGTTGGCTCTTCTTTATACTGAACATCAGCAACCTCACAAAAGGCAGGGCCAGCAGCAGAAATGGTGGTATCCTAAGCAAGAATTGGTAGCCCATCATGGCTTTAGATATGGGCAGGGGCAGAAGCACCATGTAAGTTTTAATGAAGACAAGTAAAAATGTAGATTTCACATAGTAGGCAAGATAAGGATTTCACAAAGCAGAGTGAGGCAATTTACAAAGGCTTTTAATGTTCGTTTATTTTTGAGAGAGAGAGAGAGAGAGAACAAATGGGGAAGAGGCAGACAGAGAGGGAGACACAGAATCTGAAGCAAGCCCCAGGCTCTGAGCTGTCAGCACACATCCCAGTGCAGGGCTCAAATTCAAGAATTCAAGAACATTCACAAGTTTAACTGACTGAGCCACCCAGAAGCCCCTGTAAAGGCATTTAGCACACTTTAGAAACGGAATTTGATTGAGGGTGAACTCACGGAACATGAAGGGATAGACCTATGTAAATTCCATTTAATACTCATTTTCATTCTTTCTTCTCAGATATATGTAGAGGAGGAAAACATTTTCTAAGACCTTCTTAGGGTTCTTAGAGCTGAGAATGAAACTGATAGACAGCCTAACAAAGAAGCACACACATTTATTTAATATACATGTTCTATGATGAGAATGCCTCTATAAATAAATGAAGAACCAAACAAACAAGCAGACTTGCGTATTTTTATGCTAGCCGTGATCAGCAGTGAACATTATAGGAGAATATGAGATGTTGAGGAGTACAAGATAAGTGTAATAAACTGGGGGAAACTTAGCAAGGACTCTCTGTGAAGACTCTTTTTGGTGTCCCTTTGTCTTCAGAGGTAAGGAGGCTCCTCTGGGAACAGGGAGAGCAGCTTTACCAGGAGGCGTTTATGACCTATTGCAGGGAAGAAGGGCAGGGGAAAGGTCAAAGTGAACTGCCTGCTTCTACTGTCTTCTCAAATTCCTTCGGCCTAAAATATCCAACATGCCAAGGTACCATATTTTGAGGCAGCATGTCCTGAAGGCCATCATCTAAATCTCATCCCTAGAAGAACTTAAAAACAAAACACAAGTCTTTTGTAGTCTAACCTAGCTACATGGGCTTTCAAGACTGCATACAGATGTTCATAAGTGGACATTTCCAGTATTTATCAATTTGTCATGTGAGCATGATAAGAGAACATAGAGGAGAAAGAAAAACTAATTAAAAAGAAAGATTTTAACTTGTTAAAGTTTTACAGCTATTACACTTTATACTTTTTAAAAGACTCCCAATACTAAATTTTACTTGGAAAAAAAAAAACCACAGTTAATCTAAAGCCAGTGGCTGCACTGCCAGGAACACAATTGCCTCCTTTGGCAAGCAGCAAGTATTTCTCTTTACGTCTTCACCCAACAGCACTATTTAGAGCAAGGAAGTAATTTGACACTGCTTTTAAAATATGTTCTCAAATACATATTTTTAACCAAAAGTCAATTTTTGTAAACTGGGTTGTTTATCTCCTTCTTTTGCAGAAATCAAAGTGCAGACAATTGTCAGTTATTTTTAAATTTCATCAAAGAAAATGCCTTGTACTCTTTACATAAAAAAGACAAACATTCCCCAAAGTCAAGCGAGCTAAACTGATCTCACTCCATCATTTGGAGGCGACAGCAATATATTTGAGATGCTCAGTTATTTATGATGTACTTTTCATCTTTAGCCAAAAAACTCTCCATTTTAGATATTATTTTTATTTGCAGATAAGAAAAAGCATGATTCCATAGACTAAGTGACTGGGTCATTAGCCCATAACTAGGTCTTTTAACTTGAAATTCTCTCTCTCTCTCTCTCTCTCTCTATATATATATATACACACACACACATATATATACATATATATACATATACATACACACACATGTATGTATGTATGATATACAGCATGCATGTATATATGTACACATTTCATACATGCATTCAATATATATACTTGCATACATCTATCCATTTTTGTGTGTATGCAGTAACTATGCACACACATCTATATATAAAGAGGGTGTATGTTATGTATACATAATGTATACATACTTAATATATTTTGGCAAATGTGAACACATGATTTGGGTCTAATGTGAAGATCTTAACTGTAGAAATAAAGAATTCACATATAAAAGTTGTATAGAAACTATTATTTAAAATTATGTATAAAATTTCTTGTATGAGATTCAAGTGAGTAAAAAAATATATACTGCTTATAGAGAAACAAATGACTGACTAGGTTCATTTTATTTGTATCCACCTTTCCCAAAGAATGTAAGCAATTTTAACAAATTGAATTCATTACTTACTCCAAATTGAATTAAAATGATTTCTTGCCTATCTTATGTGCAAGAGGTCACTAAGGTTTTCTTTCCTCTCAAACACAAGTTATGAATCTATTTTCTTTCTTAGATTGATTGTACGTGTAATTGAAAGGCTTTGAAAAGAATTCAGAAAGCATCTCAAAAGAAAATTAACATTTAGATATTATTTTAAGTAAAACCCTGAAATTCTTTGCTACAGTATATAACGAATTTGTAATACTAAGCACTGATATGTGCGGTCCTTTCACTTATATTGCCTAATGTAATCCTAAGAGCATGACAGTATGGTAACTGTTATCCTCATTTGAAAATAAAGAAGTCAGTTGCTAAGTTACTCACTGAGCATAAGATTGTACAACCAGTAAATGGCAATTTGGCAATTAATTTCTTATTTTTCTGACCCCAAAGACTACGCGATTTTGTTATACAAAACACAGCTAGTTTTTGTATGCTGATTTTATATTGTGCAACTTTACTGAATTTGCTGCTTAGTTCCAAAAGTTGTCTTGTTTGACTCTTTAGGATTTTTATATACAAGAATTTATCATCTGTAAATAATGACAATTTTGTATCTTCCTTTCTTATTTGGATGCCTTTTATTTCTTTGTCTTGCCTAATTATTCTGTCTAGAATGTCCAAGAATGTGCTGAGTAAGAGTGGTGCATGCTGGTCATTAAAATGTTAACCTCATTTGGGGCGCCTGGGTGGCTCAGTCGGTTAAGCGTCTGACTTTGGCTCAGGTCATGATCTCACAGCTTGTGGGTTTGAGCCCCATGTCAGGCTCTGTGCTGACAGCTCAGAGCCTGGAGCCTGTTTCAGATTCTGTGTCTCCCTCTCTCTCTGACCCTCCCCTGTTCACGCTCTGTCTCTGTCTCAGAACTAAATAAACATTAAAATGTTAACCTCATTAATATCCTCTTACCATATCTTGAAGAATTTACTCAGTTTTATGCAAAAAATGAACTTTCAAACAATCGTTTATATTCACCATCACAAGTTAGTTTTATTCAGAACTTACGTCTTTTTTATTCTTTGCTCTATTTTTCCAAGAGATATCAGTAATATTTTACATCACTTTTTGGATTATTTTGGATTTTCATGGAGCATTTAGAAATTTTTGTGTGTGGTCACACCATTAAGAAACAGATTTACATCAGGAAAATCATAGATCTTAATACTCTAAATCAATACAAATGTTTCACCTCACTTACAGACACAGGAGTTATAATACGTGTCTCGCTCAGACCAGAGTAAGATTAAGGAAATGATCTATTGATGTTGTCTGTCTGGTTTGGCTCAAATTGGACAGCAGCAATTTTAATCATTTCTCCATTCACTGAATATTTTTTGAGTATTGATTGTGTGCCAGAAAAAGTACAAAGCACTGGGAATAGAATAATGATCATACAAGGTCCCTAACTCCATGGAGACAAAAGAAATAAGTGAATAAATGAAATAAGTGAGAGAATTTTAAAATGTAATTATGGCAAGAAGTACGCCAGAGTGAGATAAAAAAAAATAGTAACAGCTTCGGAGGAACGGATCTACTTTATAAATTGTGGTCAAGCAAGCTATGTGAGAAACATAAAACTCATAGTGGTTATGGGACAAAACTGTTATATGATCCTAGATTCTGGGAGATGCCACAAGTTAGGAATACTGGGGTTCAGAGAAATCTAGAGATTTTCTTTTCTAGTTCAGAGAAATTTAGAAATTTTTCCAAAGTAAAAAATCTAGTAAGTGGTAGAGGTAGAATTTTAGTTAAGTGGGTTTTGTCTCCAACTGCTTCATAATGTTGTAATCTTGAGTAATACCCACTCAAATTCCCGAAGTGTTAACTCAGAGTGTAAAACACAGAAATAGAGAAGCAGCCATATGAAAATTGTAACCTTCACTGTTTGGTTTACAAAAAAAATGGTTATGTATGGACAATTTCAAGTAAAACCAGAGAGACAACATCAATAGATCATTTCCTTAATCTTACTCTGGTCTGAGCGAGACACGTATTATAACTCCTGTGTCTGTAAGTGAGGTGAAACATTTGAATTGATTTAGAGTATTAAGATCTATGATTTTCTTGATGTAAATCTGTTTCTTAATGGTGTGACCACACACAAAAATTTCTAAATGCTCCATGAAAATCCAAAATAATCCAAAAAGTGATGTAAAATATTACTGATATCTCTTGGGAAAATAGAGCAAAGAATAAAAAAGACGTAAGTTCTGAATAAAACTAACTTGTGATGGTGAATATAAACGATTGTTTGAAAGTTCATTTTTTGCATAAAACTGAGTAAATTCTTCAAGATATGGTAAGAGGATATTAATGAGGTTAACATTTTAATGTTTGTTTAGTTCTGAGACAGAGACAGAGCGTGAACAGGGGAGGGTCAGAGAGAGAGGGAGACACAGAATCTGAAACAGGCTCCAGGCTCTGAGCTGTCAGCACAGAGCCTGACATGGGGCTCAAACCCACAAGCTGTGAGATCATGACCTGAGCCAAAGTCAGACGCTTAACCGACTGAGCCACCCAGGCGCCCCAAATGAGGTTAACATTTTAATGACCAGCATGCACCACTCTTACTCAGCACATTCTTGGACGTTCTAGACAGAATAATTAGGCAAGACAAAGAAATAAAAGGCATCCAAATAAGAAAGGAAGATACAAAATTGTCATTATTTACAGATGATAAATTCTTGTACATAAAAATCCTGAAGAGTCAAACAAGACAACTTTTGGAACTACGCAGCAAATTCAGTAAAGTTGCACAATATAAAATCAGCATACAAAAACTAGCTGTGTTTCTATAAGCACTCACAACAAAATATCTAAAAAGTAAATCAATAAAGGAAATTATCCAATTCACAATAGCATCAAAAACAATAAAATACTTAGGAATAAATTCAACCAAAAAAGTGAAAGATCTTTACAATGAAAATTACAGAACTTTAATGAGATAAATTGAAAGAAAACAAATGAAAACATACCCTGTGTCCATAGATAAGAAGAATTAATACTGTTAAAATGTCCATACTACCCAAAGCCGTCTATATTCTATGCAATCTCTGTCAAAATTCCAAGGCATTCTTCAAAGAAACAGAAAGAAAACATCCTAAAAATTTTTATGGAATCACACATACACACACACACATACACACACACACAAATACCCAAATAGCCAAAGCAATCCTGAAAGCAATCATAAAAACAGAAGTAAAATAGTGCTTATCAGGGAGATGGGGGTTGGGGGTTTGGAGAGAACTTATTTAAATGTACAAACTTGAAACTAGTAGATAAATGGGTCCTAGAGATTTAATACACAGCAGAGGTACCATCAAGTTGTTAAGAGACTAGATCTTAATTATTTTCACCAGAAATAAAGAAATGATACCTATGAGAATTATGTGATGTGATATAGGTGTTAGCTAATGCTGTGATGGCACTCATATTGCAATACATATGTATCAAAACAACATGTTTTTTACCTTAAATCTAGAGAATGTTATATGTCAACTAGTTCTCAATTAAAACAGATATTATCATCAATATCTCTCAAATCATGAACTGCAGCTTTAAGATACTATAGCTGTTCCTCAGAAAGTCAATTCAGTCAGTAGATGTGTGGAATCATTTTTAGAATTACCTGAATAACACTAAGTTAGAAGTTTTAAAGTACTGGCTTGAGGCAGAACCAGAAGGAAACTTTATTTCTTCAAAACCTGAAAGAAATAAGATGATCGCTCAGAAAAGCTTTAAACCATTATTGCCCTAGTATATAGTAAGTTCTCCCAGGAAAAGGCAAATAATTATTGACTATCTGTATACAGTAGGATACCAAATCATGTCAAATACATCCATTTAAAAAAAAAAAACGGACTAAGTTGAAGTATTGTGTTTGAATTAGTCATTCAGCAAAGTGAGGGATATGCAGTTTATTAATTGCATTTAGAAATCTTGAACGGACATATAACTTTGATAAGTTAGTTACAGATAACAGAAACATTACAATAAATAATCCAAGGGATGACTAGTAACATTTCCATAAAAATCATAGTAGGTCTGTGTATTCCTCAAGTTTCAGCTTTAATTTGTGACTGAGAAAGACTAGGTAATGGTTTAGAAATGTCATTATGAATTCTAACTGGTTTGGCTTCTATGCTACTTATATCAGTAGATTCATTTGCTCATCAATATTTTGGAACTTGAGCTAATTCTCAGTTACTTATCAATTGTTTCTTAAATGATATTTACTAGGGGAAAACAAATATCAAAATATCAGCTATAAAATGATCCAAGGTGAAACATCTTCCTGGGAATTCTGTATATAATTTTTCAACTAAATCTTTTATTTGACAGTTTTAGTTGCAGAGCAAAATCTCTATAAAATTTGATAATAAATTTTAGGGTAGTTTCATACAAGAGAAAGAAGTGTTTTGGTGCTCGTAGTCACAGAGGGACAGTTAGAGGTTGAGACATGGACAAGAATTTGGAATTATTAGAATTTCAAATGACCCAAGGACAAGTAGCCCAAAAGATTGGCTCTTCCACAATAGTGGAATTTATGGTACAAATAGTGGCACTTTATCTATAAGAAAAAGACATTTGTGTTATTATGTCTTATTAATTCAAGAAATAATTATTGAGTGCTTCAGTCTTCAGAACAGTATCATTAGACAGGCTTGGTAAATTGATACTTTTGTGTGTGTGCTAATACTGAATATTTATTTTCCCAGTGACCTTTTTTTGTTTATAGAATCTGAAGTACTTAGGGCTCATCACTGTGTGTTACATGTCAGTGATGAATCACTATTTTCCACCTCCTGAAACCAGTATTACAATATGTTAACTATCTAGAATTTAAATAAAAACTTACACATGCACACACACATACACACAATCTGAAGTACCCTTATCAATAGGCCCTCAGGTCTGACAGTGTGGAGGACCTTTACATTCCATTTCTATTGGGGACCAATTGTTTATCTGAGCAGTTACAGGTTTATCTTACATACTAGCTTTTCATTTTTGACAGGTCTTTTCAAAAATATTCTACTACATTATGGAGATATATACCAGAGCTATAGTTTCCCATTGCAATTTAGTCTTTCTGACCACATTATCATTTTAGGTTTTAGATTATTTACAAAAAATAGAGGATAGGGATCACTTTATGAGCACAGTACATTTATCAGTACATTAGTTTTGTTTTTGGTAGTAATATCATATACATGGAGTCATATGATATATAGAATTTTATGTCTGGCTTGTTTCACTGAGTATAGGTTTGAGACCCATTCACATTGCTACATGTGTCAATAGTTTATTGGGTTTTATTTCTGAGTAGTGTTACCTTGTATGGGTATTCCACTTTTGTTCATCCACTCACTTGTTGATGGGTCCTTTAGTTGTTTCCAAATTTGGGCTAACGCAAATAAAACTATTAGAAGTACTTGTGTAAAGTCTTTGTATGAACATCTCCTTTCATTTATTTGGGTAAAGATGGAAGGTTAAAATAGCTGTTTCATATGGTAGGTGCAAGTTTAGCTTTTAATGACTGCCAAAATTGTTATCTAAAGTAGCTGTAATACTTTATATTCTAACTGGCATGATAGGAGTCTTCAGTTTCTCTACATTCTTGCAAAACTTGACCTTGTCAGATTTTTGGTTATAGACATTCTAGTGGGTATGGAGTGGTCTTAAATCCCGGTTTTAATCAGCAAGTTAATTGGTCATGTTCTCATGTGTTTATTAGCCATTCATATATATACTATGGTGAAATGTCTATTCAACAATTTTCTCCATTTTAAAATGTGTTGTAGGTTTCCTTATTTAGATTTAATTGTTTCATACACGGATACAGGTTGTTCACAAGACATGTGATTTGCCAATTTCTTCCAAGTTTTTTATCTTTTCATTTACTTCATAGGGGTTTTAAAAGAACAGAAACTCTTAAATTTGATAAAGCACAATATTCACATTAAAGAAAATGGATTGTGCTTGTGGTAGCTTAAGAACTTTTAACCTGACCCAAGATCATGAAAATTTTCTCCAAGAGGTTTATCTATGGTATGAAGTAAAGGTCTAAGCTAAGCAAAAGAAAAGCAGACAATTAAGCTTGATTAAAAGTAAAAAAACTTTTGCTCACAAAAGTATACTATTATTAAAAGAATATATAAGCCACAACAGGGAAATAATATTTATGAAACAGCTCTCTGAAAAAGACTACTATCCAGGATATAAGGAATTCCTACAATTCAATATTAAAAAGACAAATAATAATAAAAAAAATGGGCAGGAGATTTGAACAGACATTTCACTTAAGAATATGTATAAATGTTGAACACATTCATGAAAAACTGTTCAACTTCATTAGTTATCAGATAAATGTAGATTAAAGTTGTAATGAAATACATGCCCAACGAAATGGCTAAAATAAAAAAGACTGATACTGCCAGAGCACCTGGGTGGTTCAGTCAGTTGAGCATCTGACTTCAGCTCAGGTCGTGATCTTGCAGTCCTTGAGTTTGAGCCCTGTGTTGGGCTCTGTGCTGACAGCTCACAGCCTGGAGCCTGCTTTCAATTCTGTTTCCCTCTTTTTCTGCACCTCCCCCACTTGTGCTCTGTCTCTCTGTGTCTCAAAAATAAATAAACGTTTAAAAAAAAAGACTGATAACACCAAATATTGGTGAGCATAGGAATACAAAATGATGTAATACTTTGCAAAATGTTCTGGGAATTCATGTGAAAATATACATACACCAACCCTCTTACCCAGAAATACCACACCCAAGTTTTACCCATGAAAATTACAATCAGTATCCTCAAAAATACTTTATAATATTCATAGCAGCTTTATTTTAATATTCAAAACAGAAAACAGACCAGAAGTCCGTCCACGGGAGAATTTCATCAATATACTTGATATACTAATACGATAGCATACTACTTAGCAATAAAGTGGTACAAATCACAGATACACAAAGCATCGTGGGTGAATTTCAAACACCTTATACTACATGCAAGAAGCTTTACCCTAAAGAATATGATTCTATTTATATGAAAGCTTGCAACACGTCAAATAACCTATGCTAAGGAGGAAGGAAACTTCATCCTTGAGGGGTGAAGTTAATGGTTTATAAATTGATAGAGGTTTCAACTGCATAGATATATGTATGTATTAATCATACATTAATATCATTAATTACTCAGTGAATGTATGATTATCCATGTATGTCACTGTATTATGCATAAAAATTATACAGAAAAAGCAACAAAATCTTTAAGTAAATTTTGAATTCTGTTGATAAAATCCATGGTGAGTACTGCAGTATTTAGGAGGGTTTTTTTTTCTTCTGAGTACTATCTGTAATTATTTTATTGATATTGTCTTTCTCAAGGGAGTGCTCTCAACCTGGGGTTCCCAGGTGTGTGCTTGTAACTCTAAGCACATATGACACTGTGCTAGCATTAATTCAACAAATCTGTCTCTATAATCAATTTCAGTCAACATTGATTAATTTTAAACTTTCCATTTTCAGAAAAGAGAAAGATGTTATTAGAAGAGAATGAAAATATCCAAAGAGCATTTAAGATAAAAATGTGTGAATGGATAAAGATGTGGTTTATATATACAATAGAACACGACTTGGCAACGAGAAAGAAAGAAATATTGTCATTTGTAGAAACGCAGATGGAATTGGAGGGTATTATGCTAAGTGTAATAAGTTCAGTCAGAGAAAGATACTATAGGTTTTCACTCATATGTGGAACTTGAGAAACTCAACAGAAGACCATGGGGGAAAGGAAGGGGAAAAAGTAGTTACAAACAGAGAGGGAGGGAGGCAAAAATAGTTACAAACAGAGAGAGAGGGAGACTCTTAAAAACAGAGAACACACTGAGAGTTGATGGGGGAGGGGGAGAGGGGAAAATGGGTGATGGGCATTGAGGGCACTTGTTGCGATGAGCACTGGACATTGTACGCAAACGATGAATCACAAGAATCCAGCCCCCAAACCAAGAGCACACTGCATACAATGTACGTTAGCCAACTTGACAGTAAATTATATTAAAAAAAAATACATAAAATGTGTGACTACAAAGACAGTGTTTATGTTGGACTGATTCAAGCTCTGCCTTTGCCCATTCTGAGGGCACATGTTCAATCCTCTAGGCTTTGGGGGGCAATATGATAGAAAAGTTAAAGAAAACCTGCCACGGAAACAAAACATCAAGAATGGAATTAGGTGAGAGTCACGTGAACATCTTCCAGTACAGATTTCATCTTAGCATCTACAACTTGGGAGGAAAACACACTTCTCCTCGGGCTCTGACTGGGTTTCTGCAGGTAGCACTTTGATGTTAGACTTATTTGTTGTAGTTAAAACCATCCAGAAAGGTGCTTAACATCTGGCTGCAAATAACACATGGTTCTGCTGTTATTGATGGTCAATTGTCATGGTTGCTCCGTGAAAGCATACATATAACTCAGCAAGCGCATCTGAAGTGATTTTAGCATATAAAGTTATAATAAGTTCTTTTGAAAAATAGACCTATGGCAGAAATATTTAAATAGGTCATAGAGGATTTACTTTCTGAGATTAGAAAGTATAATTCCTGACCCTGGTAAACACAGTAGAAAACTAAACTTAGTGACCGTTTTCCAGAATCAAGCTCGTTCACCTGTTCCACCTTTTGGTGAAGTATGTCCATTTAAGGACAGGATTGGACTAGCAAGGTAAGAAAAGGATGGTTGAACACATTTTTGGCCAAGCTGAGTTTGCATTTATACCCAGATAATAAAAGTAGTTAAAATACGGTTCTATTTTTGGTATATACACAGGTAGTAGTAGTAAAGAATATATCAGCACATTACTTCTCAGAGGAAAAATTACTGGTGGTAAAAACAGATCTTTATTCATTTCTGAGGTTTTAAAAATAGGCAATATAGGTGCACCTGAGTGGCTCAGTGAGTTAAACCTCAGACTTGTGATTTGGGCTCAGGTCATGATCTCACAGCCCCATGTCAGACTCTGTGCTGGGCGTGAAGCCTGCTTGGGATATTCTCTCTCTTTCTCTCTCTCTCTCTCTCTCTCTCCCTCCCCCCCCCCCACACACACACCTGCTTGTTGTCACTCTCTCTCTAAAAAGCAAAAATAGAAAATGGAAATATAAATGCAACTAAAAAAGAATCAAAGAATGAGCAACCCATAAACCTAGAAGAAAATAAATATAATAGAGTATCATGGCAAACACATAAAATTAGGAGGAGAAATAAAAGCAGATCCAAAATCCTAAGAACTACAGAGATAAACAAGAGAAAAAAGGACTGAGAAAGAACCACTGAATTCAGTGAACTCTTTGCCTATTGAGCAAGAGGAGGTTTGTATAAACAATTCTAAATCCTGAATTATCAATTGTGTTACTTCAGAACGTTACTTTGCTGGTCTTGGAATTGTGCATTAAGCTATCATTCCAAAAATATTAGATTATGACAATGCTATATTAGATTATGACAGTGCTATTCTTGTCCAAGTACTCACTCTGGATTTTGCCCCTAGAAATAGAAAAGAGCTACATGCTCTTGTTTGTGTATAGTATGTTGTCTCTCCATAATTGAATTCAAGCATGCGTCTTTCAGAAATGTTAATTTGGACAATGACATCCCTTAGATTTTCTATAAACCAGCTATCCCATCCTAGACATCAATTCCATTAATTTAATAAATTTGAGCCCAAAGCAGAGGGAAACCAAAACAAGAACAATTCATATTGACAGATATCCACCTAGTAGTACTCTATCTGAAACAACTCTATGTAACAATGTTTAAAAATGACCACTCTGACATGTATCCTTTTTGTATTATAATAAAATGGAAGACTACTTATAGAATTCTAGAATCTCTTATTAAGTGAACAACATTTATTTCAGTTGCCAAAGCAGATTTCCTCTAGTGTTCCATATAAATGCCCTTGCCAAAAGTTCCTGTCTCTACTAGATACATTCTACAATAGAACATTCTGTGTTTGACAAATATTTCCATGCATAGCAAATTCTATCGATATTAACAACTATAACACTGGGGTGCCTGGGTGGCTTAGTCAGTTAAGCAACCAATTTCAGCTCAGGTCATAATCTCATGGTTCCTGTGTTCAAGCCCTGTAATCGGGCTCTGTGCTGACAGTGCAGAGAGATTCACTCTCTCTCCCTTTCTGGCCCTCCCCCAACTTGCACTTTCTCTCTCTCTCTCAAAATAAATATATAAATAAAAGCAACTACAAAACAAATAGCAGAATCAAAACACTGCTGGCATTCTATGAATGCAAATCATGTGTGCCTATGTTCAGTCACAGCAATCAACAGAATATGGTAAGGCCTAGAAAATGATCTATTAAAATCATTCTCAGCTTCGTTGTAAAGAACAACAATTTCTCATTTTATTAAAGCCTTGTGATAGAAGGAGGCCCATACAATGACATTCCTGGGTGTTGTGAAAGCTGAGGGCCACCTGCTTTCTTACTGTATACATTCATCATTTAAACATAAACTCAGTTGATTAATAATCTTGTCATCTAGTTCTCTTCAGTTTTTCTTTTCTTCTTTCTTTCCTTCCTATCCTTCCCTTTCCTTTTTTTTTTCCCAATAAAGTTACTAAGCATCTAATAAATTCTTAGAGAGTGTTATCTCCATTGAGATGAGCCCATAAGGAAACCAAGAATAGTATTTTCTAAAAGCCCAAATAAGCAGCACTTGGTCAGAATTAATGCTGAGTGATTACACGGAATTTTAAAATTCATGAATACAACTTCCCTCATTTTTTCTACTTACAGAAAGATGTAGTTGAGCGTTATGTGTATTTGGTGGCAATGGACCAGGAGTGGATGGTTTTTAGTTCCCTGCATATCCCTTTATATAATCCACTTTAAGTTCAAATTCAATACCCTTAAAAATAAAATTCATTTATTGATATAAAATGCTTTATATCAAGCCAGACTTGTCACTTTGAATCAATATTTTCTTTCCATACTTTCACTACTTCCTAGTATTAAAATACTGTATATATTTCTATGTTCTTCTTATCTCTATTTTTCTGCCTCCATCTTAAGGCATGACTTTCACCATTGCAAGCAAGCTAAGATGACCAAAATATCTTATAAATGGGCCTGGCCAGAATCTCCCCCATTTTTACCTTCAAGTTAGTTTATGTATCTTCTATGGCCTATATTCTAGAGAAAAAAAAACCCACATCATTCCACTGTAACATGTTTTTATGATCCAAGTTCTTAAAGAAAACAATTCAAACGCCATGATATTTACAACATCCACTAATAATAAAAGCTCTCAAAAAAGTGGGTTTAGAAGGAACGTACCTCAATGTAATGAAGCCCATATATGAAAAACCCACAACTAACATCATAATCAATGGTGAAAACCTAAGTTTTTCATCTAATACCAGCAAAAGGACAAGGATGTCCATTCTCACCATTTTTATTCAGCATAGAAGTCCTAGCCACAGAAATCAGGCAAGAAAAAGAAAGAAAAGGCATCCAAGTTGGTAAAGAAGAAGTAAAACTGTCACTATTTGCAAACGATATGATAATATATATATAGAAAACTCTAAAGCTTACACCGGGGGAAAAAAGTTATTAGAACTGATAAATGGATTCGGTGAAATTGTAGGATACAAAATATACAGAAATCTGTTACATTAACTATACACTAATAACAAAGTAGTGGAAAGAAATTAAGAAATCGTCCCATTTACAATTGTATAAAACAGATTAAAATACCTAAGAATAAACTTAACCAAGGAGGTAAAAGACCTTTACTTCAAAAACTATAAACCATTCATTAAAGAAATTAAAGATAACACAAATGGAAAGATATACCATGCTCATGAATCAGAAGAATTAATGCCATTAAAATGTCCATACTATCCAAAGCAGTTTACAGTTTCAGTGCAACCCTATCAAGATACCAGTAGCATTCTTCACAGAACTAGAACAAATAATCCTAAAATTTATACGGAACCACAAAATTCTTTGAATAGCCAAAACAATCTTAAAAAAAGAAGAACAAAGCCAGTGGTATTATAATCACAGATTTCACGATATACTGCAAAGATGTTACAATCAACACAATATGGGATGGGCCAAAAAATGGACACACAGACTGATGGAACAGGATAAAGACCTCATAAATAAACCTATAGCTATATGGTCAACTAATCTATGACAAAAGAAAAAATATACAGCAAGGTTTTCAATACATGATACTAGGAAAAATTAGACAGCTATATGCAAAAGAATGAAATGGAATCACTTTTTTAAACCGTTCACAGAAAGGAACACAAAATGGATAAAGGCCTAAATGTGAAACCTGAAACCATAAAACTCCTGAAAGAAAACAAAATCAATAATCTCTTGGATATCGCTGTTATCCACACATTTATGGATATGTCTCCCTAAGCAAGAGAAACAAAAGCAAAAATAAACAAGTGATACTATACTGGAACAAAAAGCTTTTGCATAGTGAAGTAAACCATCAATAAAACAAAAAGACAACCTACTGAATGGGAGAAGTTGTTTGCAAATGATATGACCAGTAAGGGGTTAATATTTTAAAAATATAAGGAACTTCTACAACTCAAAGTAAAAAAAAAACAATACAACTAACAAATGGGCAGAGCCCCTTCTTTTCCAATGAAGACATACAGATGGCCAAAAAAAATGAAAATTTTTTCGACATCACAAACCTTCAAAACCACAATGAAGTGTATCACCCCACAGATATTAGAATGGTTACCATCAAGAAGACAAGACATAACAAGTGTTGACAAGGATGTAGAGAAAAAAGGACCCCTCATGCACTGTTGATGGGAACGTAAGTTAGTACAACTACTATGGAAAACAGTATGAAAGTTCCTCAAAAAATTACAAATACCTTATGATCCAGAAATTATACCAGTGAGTATTTACCCAAAGGAAAAAAAACCCACTAATGTGAAAAGATAAACACAGCCCTATGTTTATTGCAGCATTATTTACAGTAGCCAAATATGGAAGCAAATTGTGTCTACTGATAGGTGAATGGATAAAGACGACGTGCCATACACACTTACATAATGGATGTTACTCAGCCATAAAAATAGAATGAGATCTTGCCATTTGCAACAACAAATTTGGACCTAGAAGACATTATAAGTGAATTAAGTCAGGTGCAGAAAGACAAATACCATGCTTTCAATTATACATGGAATTTAACAAAAACAAAACAAATGAACAAAGAAACTAACAAATAGACAAATAACAAGAATTGGTGCTTGCCGGAGGGGAGGTGGATGGGAGGATGGGTGAAATAGATGAAGGAAATTAAGAGGCACAAACTTCCAGCTATAAAATTAGTAGGTCATGTAGATAAAGAGTACCACACAGGGAATATTGTTAATAACATTGTGACAACATTGTATGGTGACAGATGGTGACTACATTTATCATGGCGAGTATGGAGTAATGTAGACAATTGTTGTACACCTGAAACTACTAGAACATTATACTTCAATTTAAAACATTTGACACTAAAGAAAGACACAATTTTGTATTTCATACTCTGCTATCTGGCTCTCAATGATTTATTACTACAAAGAACAATTCTACTTGAAAAGCATTCTTCTTTCTAGAGTAACTTTGTCCCCCGGAAATTTTCACGCCAATAAGAATGATGCCTAATTTTGAATATTGAAGCTATAGATGAATTAGAAATGATGTCCACATTGAATAGGAGTTTGAAATTGACATTCTTTGAGACCCTTTCCTCACCTTAGGTTTGATGCTATTTCCACACATTTATCTGCCTTGATGCATGTATGAACTTCCTTATCTTTCTCAAACTCAAAAATTCATCATTGTCTGAACATGTCCTGTACCTTGGTGCTTCCAAGCATTGCCAATATTTTACACTCCTAAAAAAACAAAAGAAAGAAAGAAAGAAAGAAAGAAAGAAAGAAAGAAAGAAAGAAAGAAAGAAAGAAAGAAAGCCTTTGCTTTTTCTCTTCACACATCTAAGTCCTTGCTATCTTTGAAGGGGTGTGAAGATGAGCCAACTGCCAACTGTTACTTTTCATCCAGTGTATTATCAAAGTTGATGTGTCCTTCTGCTGTCTAGATGGCTACCCTCTCTGCATATCTCATCTAATTCTGCTGTGGAAGACATAGGCCTATGACACGTGAAGGGCATGGCTGTCCTCAAGCCCTGCTCCCGCCATGAGTCCTTCATTACAATGCTTACATAACAGCATTTTTGCAGAAAAAATTCCAATCTTTGGTCTTTATTAGCAAGGTCATGGGTTGAATAATGGATAGGTTAAGAAAGAGAAGCATGAGAGAGGACATAGGACATATGCTTCTTCCTCTGTACTGCCTTTCACCAATGGGATGCTGACCATGGTTACTCATTAAGCAATATTGCCCTTAACTTCATATTCTGACATTTTATTCCTCCAGTGTAAATGCCTCATTCATATTCTTCTTAAATATGGTAGATTGAACACATTCATTAGATTCCACTTTTCTATGAACTATAATCTAACCTAAATTATAGTATAACTGTCTTTGGAGGATGGCAGAAAGGGAAGCAGGTTTCTACAATGAGCACACACATGTCTGTGTTTATGTGTGAAAGGGTAAAATTTATGAAAGAAATCAAAATCTCCACTACCATATATAACTACTAAAACTGAAAAGTAAAGAAGTAGCAATTCAGGCATTTTGGTTAGAGAAACAGAGGCAGATGACAAAGTAATTAAAAGATTAAGAAGAACTGTGACAACTTGGCAATAGCAAATGTATGTGGGGCACAGAAATATGACTTTTAAACTATACTTATGCATGGGTTTTATAAAAATAAATACTAAATATTTATTAATTATAAAATATCTCATTTTAGAACATAACAATGATTAAAAAATATGCACACACACACAAAACAGATGAGATTTGCGTTGGGAAATACTGGACAGCTGGCTGTCTTCTAAAAGGCTGATAGAATGTTAAATTGTGGTCAGTGAATCATGGTACATGATCTAATCCTAAGCACTGTAAACTCTGACTCCTCAACGTGTCAAGAGTAGATGCCATTCTCAAAGGCATATTCAGGTGAAACAAATTCATGAACTTGACGGGGAAAATGAAAATGTTGCTTTTTAAATATTCCATGAGAGGTATAGCCTGTGAAGTCACCAAATATTTGAATCCATATAAACAGCTGTTCTTTTCTTATAGTCATATCTACCTGTAAAATTATCTACAATCAGAATGCCACTCAACTGATGTACAATAACAAATATAGAGAGGGTAAGGAATGGACATTAATGCTTTCCATTCATTTGGACCAGAGATGTCTAGAATAACACTAATGCTATCCACAAATCTATATACAGGAGTCCCACATGTAATTTCAAATCTTTTAGAGGCCATATTAAAAAAGAAACAGGGCACCTGGGTGGCTCAGTCAGTTTAATGTCTGACTCCGGCTCAGGTCATGATCTCACGGGTCATGAGTTCAAGCCCTGCATGGGGCTCTCTGCTGTCAGCACAGAGCCAACTTCAGACACTGTCTCCCCCACTCTCTGGCCCTCCCCTGCTCATTCTCTCTCTCCCTCCCTCTCTCTCTCAAAAATAAATAAACCTTAAAAAGAGAAAAATAGTTGAAATGAATTTTGATACTATATCTAGTTTAACATATCTAAAAATTATAATTTCAATATGCAATCTATTTAAAAAGTTACTAATAAGACATTTATGTAGTTTTTGCACTACGACTTTGAAACACAGTGTATATTTTACACTTACTGCACATTTCAACTTGGACTAGGCATAGATCAAGTGGTCAATAGCAACATATGTCTAGGAACCACCACATGGGACAGACCTACTACAATACTCTTCTTTTAAGGAGACCATAAGAATTGAACAGCAGAAAACTGCTTTTCAGTCTTGTACTCAGAACCTCAGGAGTTTGTTATAAAATATGGATATTTAATGTATCAGGCTAATGTAACAAGGCATACAATATATCTACAGTAAGTACATATCTTTCCTGGGGACAGCAGAGGGTAAGTGCATGGACCAGGGAAGTTTCTCTTTTCTAGTGTCTGGTTGGATTCAGTCCATGGTTACCTCAGTGATTTTCCTTTTTGTTTTCTAAGGAAGCCAACTCCTCTGGTAGGTGACACATTCTTTTTTTAAATATACTAATCCTTTGAATCAAATTAGAGTTCATTTCTTCTTACCTAATGTTTGCCTCTTTTTAGAGACCTTGCATATCCTTCCTATATTCCACTATGCTTCAGTCATAGAAAAACAACTTCCTTTCCTCTTACTTTCATATTTATTGAAAGCATTTTATTGCAGCCTCAAATGTAGGTAAATGGTTTCGTATTCTCTGCATTTGATGCATCTTCATACAACTTCCTACAGATATGAATATCTAATTTAGCAATTTAGCAAGCTGAAGATTATATATCTTCACAATTCTTGTATTTGAAAACATCAATTATAGTTGAAGTCCTGCCATAGCAATTATTTTTCTACTTATTAATAAAATATATATTATTTGGATGTTTAAAATATAATTTATTTATAAACTATATAAAATAATAATTGCTCTGTACAACTGGTCTGGAATTCAATGAGATAATATGCAAGATATATGTTATGAAAATAATTTTATAAATGGATTTCGTATCTCTATACATTTCTCTTATGTTTATAAAAGACATACAAAATTATAATGTAAAGAACAGTGCCAATAGCATGTGTCAGCAGAATGTTTATAGGTCAGGAATATATATACCATAAATCAAAGTCATAAGTGGACAAGAAGCCCCTTTAAAAGATAGCAAACATTTATAGTAATAATAAATATGTAAAATTGTAAACACAAATAACATTTTTCCATTAGACTGCATTTCTCTATTTCTTGTCAGTTATTTTCATAAATTTTTCAGCAGGACCTATTTTCAACATTCTATTTGATAAATAATATAGAGATGTTATAGTGGTAAGATTATTTTTTAGGGGACCTGCCTTTAGGAGCTCTCATCGTGTAAATTAGGAAAGGTGGTTTTTCATCATCTGTAAAGTGATAGGTGAGGCAAGATGATCCTTCAACTCTTCCTAAGCTCTAACTTACTTATTACTGATGACTGGGCTGCAGAGGTTCTTGACCCTCACCGCGGCTTCCTCTTTGAAACTTGGTGAAGATTTTATACAGCCACTGAGAGGATGCTGCAGTTTCTGGGAACAATGCAAACTCATAGGCATCACCATGAATCTAGGGCTTTCAAGTCCCCAGGAAATCCTAAGTCCCAGTGGGTTTGAGTTCTGCTTGTGGTATCAGACCCTGGACAAATCGCTTAAAATCTTTGTACTTTGAATGTCCTGGTGTATAAAGCGGAGATGAGAGTTCCTGTCCTGCCCTTCTCACATGGTTGTTGAGGTGTGTGTGTGTGTGTGTGTGTGTGTGTGCATGTATTAAATCTAAGTAATAATCCAATGCACAGTACGTTTTCTCCAAATATAAGAGCATCGCTTCACTTTTACTATCAGGTGATACTGAGAACTTTACTTACATTGCCTCCTTTTATCTCTATGAGGTAGAATCCCTATTCTCATTTTGCAGAAGAAATTGAAATCTCAACCGTCAAATAATTGACTAAAATTACAATGACAGTCCATAGCAGAAAAGAAAAGGGATTTTAAAATGGGATGCTAGTCTAATTTCAAAGCATTATTTTTTTTAAATGACATTTTCTTACTTCTTTAAGTACACTTACACTCATTTCAAAAAGCAATTACTCAGACCAGCAATGAGCTGGTTTTGTATAACATAATTTGGCAAGTGTCACAGCAATTTAGGGCTTGGACTGATACTAGGGAATGTGAAAAATACAGATATACTCTCTATTACTTAGGATTCTGTGACCCCATTTATACTGGGTGTCCTCCATGTTTGCCTGGTCATCTATGACTCTCTGAGCTTCCATGATCTCATTTGCTAAATTTCATAATGGGATTAGAATCCCTCCAAGGTTCTTTGCCAATGTAAACATCTATCTTTCTTTTCCTTGGGTTGGTTTAGGTCTCTGTATCACTGCCTTCTAGCATTAAGTATTCTCTGAGTTTGGGCTCTGGAGTTATTCTGTTTCTTGTCTCCTATCTCTTTGTCTTTTCTTTCTCCCTCCAAGTTCATTCCAGTCCAGTATCTTCACCTCTCACCTCTAAAGTGGCAGTAATCAAATCTTCATGTTCCAACATCCAAAAAGGACATCCTAAGGCCTCTGTCCTTTAAAATTTCTAATTGTGAAAAACCAAATAGTCAAATTCTTCATTTCATTCTGGAAGCATTTCTGCAGTTAATGCCTCCACACCTCCATTACGTTACACTCAGGTTTCATTGTGCCTTCACTCCCTTCTAATGCACTTGAAATTGCTCTTTTGTGGTCAACAAAGGCTTGTCAAAGGCTAACTCCATTCAGCTTCCTCCCTTCTCAGTTTACTTAAACCTTCTGTGGAAATTAGCACTGTTAGTCTCCCTTCCCTTTTTAGAATTCTCTTCTCTCAACTATTGCAAATTCCTAAATCTCCTCCTACTTTTCTATTTTCAATAATTCTCGTTGACCTTTCAGTTCCTACTCACTCTTTTAAATAAAGAAAGAAAAGAAGGCAGGGAGATACCTGTGGTCATGTAGTATCCCGTGTGGAAATAAAGCAAGACCACCTAAATGAGAACATGCATAAGCTGTTTATTCAGATCTTGGTATGGAAAAAAAACAAAAACAGCCACCAACACTTGTATCTGACAGAAACTCAAAGCCTGGTAGGGAAGTGAGAAAGCTTTAAGGCCGGGGGGGAGGGTAGTGGGGAAGCCACACTTCAGGTATACCTGATTGCCTCACTGGAGGATGCTGGAGTGGCTAGTCTGGAGGTAAGCTAACACTAGAAACCTGACATCCTATGTGATTGGCATAGGGAGCACCGTTGGCCTTCTCTTGTTGATCCACAATTGGAAGCAAGGATGAGGGAATAAAAGTTTGGGAAGCTGATAGTCACTGACCAAGTCTTAAGTATTTTGGGCCAATTGCTGCAGAGGTGGTAGTTTGGCTTCCCAGAATGGTGGCTTTAGGATTGTGGTCAGAGTTCTATTTCAATTCAGGATCTGACCACTCTTCATCTGTCTCTCACCCTAAACTCCTTAAAAAGGCTACTTTTAGAAACTAGCTCCTGCTTCTGGCCCTGTTTTTCTACCATATTCATGTGTCCACCAGAAAGGGGCTGAATAGATATTCTTCCTTCTTAAATACCTTCAAATAAGGACATATTAATGGAACAACATGTGTATTGTAGTCTCTACAGTTACTGGGGGGTCACATGAGGAGAGGGCTTCTCAAATTTATGGTGAGGTCATTTTACTTCCATGGCGGTTTTGAAGGTAGATGTGTGATTTAAAATAATAATTTTCCAAATATTTATTTTCTCTCCTGATCCAACGACATCAGAAGACTCCTTAGAAAAATTAGATAGACTTTTCCTCTTCTATTTTCACTTTTGCTCCAGAATCATTTCATTTTTTTTCTTCTACCCTTTAACATCTGCTTTACGGAGAGTGATGCATTTTCATTTTGAAATCTATACCATGTGTTACCTGGACCAGGTATACCACAGTATTCGAATCAGAAGCAGATAAATCATGTGTGATTGATAACGGAGTTATAGGCTAGCAATGGGAAATGAATTACGATAAAGAGTAATCGGTCCTGTCGAGCTAGAAGGCAGGTATTGTGGGGCTTAATGTTGTATAAATATAAAGCCCTAAGATTTTAGAATTTTATGCAGTGTGTCCATAAATCATGACAGAAAACATTTCTGTATTTTACAGATCATGCGCACACATTTTTTCGTCATTTGACAGACACATTTCAAGATTCATTAGGCTAGCTTCTGCTGTGCCTCTGGGAACAAAATGTGTCCTGCTTACGTACATCCAAGAAGAGGGCAGAAATCTTTCAACGAAACACATATCAGAGCCCTGAAGAACTTGGTTATCCTTCAAAACTGAGGACAGAACAAGGTGTAAAAATTTTCATTCAATGCTACCAACGCTTTTGTTGGTAAAACACAAAACTATTACTCATGAAGATAAAATTTACATGCAGTAAAATGTTTAGATATAAAGCATAGAGTTTACTGAGTTTGGGCTTATAATATTATCATTAAATTAACATATAGAACATTTCTACACATGGGAAATTGCTTCAAGTAACTCACCAATCTACCCTCGACTCATCGTCAGAAGTTTACCACTGTTTTTATTTCAGTGACCATACATTAGTTTTGTCTGTTCTTGAACTTCATATAAATTGGATATGGTGTATATTCCTTTTTGTCTGACTTCTTTCATTCAACATGTTTTTGACCGTTTTTTTTGGAGTTTATCAGTTCTTTTATTATTACTATATGAAATTATGTTGTATTAACATGTCACATTTTAACTATTCTACTGATGGGAGTTTGGATTGTTTCCATTTTTTTTTCTATTGAATAAAACTGCTACAGACATTCCTTCAAGTCTTTGTGTGTATATATGCGTATTTCCCTAAGATATACCAAGGAGTGGTATTGCTGGGTCATGGAATAGGTGTATGCTTAGGATGATAAGAAACTGCCCAAGATTTTCCAAAGTGGCTGTACCATTTCACAACACAACTGACAATATATAAAAATGTCTACTACACCACATCAACCCTAACGCTTGGTGCTGTCCATCTATATCCATTTGGAGGGATGTGGAATGTCATCTAGATATGGGTTTAAGTTATATTTCCCTAGTGACTCAAGATGTTGAGTACCTTTTTCATATGTTTAGTGGTCATTTGTGTATCTTCTAAGTGTGTGTTTATTTCTTCTGCCTACTTTTTAGTGAGTTGTCTTTTTTTAATAATTTACTCATATAAATGAGTTCTGGATAATTATCTTTTGTCGTCAAAGTTGCTTTTGACTCACGTCTCCACTAGATCTCTATGTTCTGGATAACTATCTTTTGTCGTCAAAGTTGCTTTTGACTCACGTCTCCACTAGATCTCTATGTTAAAAAGCTTTGTTTTATTATTAAGAAATATTGCATACAGACAAAAATTTACTGAGTAATATAATAAATACTCATAATTGCTGTTATACTTAAATTACAGTCAAGTCACGAACACTGGGTTTATGAGATTGGAAACTTCTTATACCTGACTGAAGAAAGTGAATTTCTCTGTAGTTACACAATAAAAATCCCCACATAATTAAATGCTAGGGAAATAGCATCTGCAATACAAGAACAATTTAATTATCCCTAAGTGTGATTGTTGGTCTCTCCTGAGCTCCAGAATGGTCAGTTGTCAACTTGTCACTTCCTCTGGATGCCTGGAAAAATTAATGCAACTTCCCTAATCTTGGCTTTCCCCATTTCCCCCCATTTCATTAAATGGCACCACCAAATTCCCACTGGTTTAATTTAAAACCTTGTCATTCATCTCTAATTTCTCTCATTGCTTCAATACCTAATTTATTACCAATAAATTGCTTCAATACCAATTTATTACCTTGTAATAAATTAACAAGTCTTAACACTTCTTTATACAAAAACATATCTCCAAATTGACCACTTTTCTCCTCTTCATTGTCACTGTCTACACATGCAATACATACACATGTAATATATGTGTAATATATATGTACATGTAATACATATATAATACATGTAATACATATATGTAATACATATAATACATATATATGTAATATATATGTAAGAGATGTGTATTACATTTTGAAAACAGTGTTTCTCTTGTGCTTAAAAGGCTTCTACACACCCAGACTAGAAGTTCCTGAAAAGAAGTAGAATCTTTGTCTATTTCCATGATGTTATCTCAAACTCCTAATCTCTTTGCTCCAAGTCCAACCAAACTGACTTTCTTTTTCTCAAACACCTTTAGCTTGTGTCTGCTCCAGGATCTGTGCTGTTGCCTCTCTGTGCATAGAGAGCTCTGCTTCCAGATGTTTTTAGAAATGCTTCCTTTTTATCAACCATGTTCCAGCTCAGTTGTAACCTCCTTAAAAACACTCCTTACATGCTCCTAAAAGCAACATGTTCTCAACCCAATTTTCTATCACAGCAGCCTCTCTTATCATTGAAATATTAAGCCCAATAAAAATCAAATAAGTACTAATGAAGAGTTAGATTATAAAATTATTTTATTGGTTAGAATTTGAGTATTAATATTAATATGGACTTATCATTTTTCCATGATGATTCTTGGGTGTCTACACCTATAGATTTTTGAGTCACATTCTTAGGAATACATAAATAGGAACAAATTTACTGGGTTCTAAGTAACGTGGCTCATTACTTTCTGCTTGCTTAGAACAGACTTGGTTTAAGTTTATGGTCTCAGAGTAAACATAAATCGTATCTCTTTTCTCTCTCAAAATTATAAGTTCACCATAACCATAGGTTATATGTATATTTAAATAAGTATTTACAGAATACTTTCCAGATGGTTTTATCAGTCTACACTGTGTTCAGCACTGTCAGAGTTTCTGTATACCAACATCAATGCTAGCAAGAAGACAGTATCTACATATCAACTTTTCCACCCAAACATATACAAAGTGATAACTTTCTGTGGTTTTAATGCATTTCTGTGATTACTAGTAAGTTTGAGAACATCTTACTACATTGTTAGATTTACAGATTTCTTATTTTGTAAACTACACATTTATATCATCCATACATTCTATACGTACGAGTTCTTGAGTATTCCTAGTTGATTTTCATAAGTGAAAACACAGTATCAGCAGGGCGCCTGGATGGCTCAGTCTGTTAAGCATCAGACTCTTGGTTTTGGCTCAGGTCATGATCTCAACAGTTTGTGAGATCAAGCCCTGCATCCAGCTCTGTGCTGACAGTGTGGAGCCTGTTTAGGATCCTCTCTCTCTGCCCCTCCCATGCTCGTGCTTTCTCTCAAAATAAACTTAAAAAAAAAAAAAGGAAACAAAATATTACCTTCAAAAGACAACTAAGTATTTGAACCATTAAAGCACTTAAAACAAATATTGATTTGGTAAGAGAATTCCTAACTTTTTAGTGTTAAACTTTTGGTTATCAAGTATGACCTATATTCATTTTCTACCTGATAATAATTTCTATCCTCTTTTCAGATATGTATATGTTTTATTTTAGCTGGACCAGAAAAATTCCTTCTTACCTGGTTTGTTTATCCTTCTGACATCTCATTTGAAGTCAGGAAGCTCAACAAACAGGGAAATGGAAAGCTAGCTACAGCCTTATCTTAGAATAGAAAGGCTAATTCTGGGTATGGCATAAGTTACAGAACTATCTGTATGTAGCTGGGTTTGATCATCTGTTCGATGTCCTTGTTAAAGTCAGCTCCCCCCAAGTGATTTGAGTTAACATTTAAGAAATGAACTGTAATTTCAATCTATCTCATTCAGACTCCAAGGCAGTTTTTAAATAAGGTTCCATAAATTTTGTATACTTACAAAGAAAAAGAATATTTCTTTCTCTTGTATTTCTTTAAAAATTAATTCTAAAAATCACAAGATAAGTTAATTTTAACCTCTCAGGTCAAACAGAACCTTCCAGTTCCTGTCTTTCCTGAAGGTTAAGTTACTTTTTTTTCAGAAGATACATTTACTTCTTTAGGAGTAACTTAGAATTAGTATACAGTATAATTATTTATTTATTTTGTACTGGAAGCAATCCTGTACTTCACATTCACAACAGCACTTTCAAATGAATTATTTTATTAGCACTGTTGACCATGAAGACTGTACTCAAGAGATGTGCATAAGAAATTGACATACATAATTATTTGTAACTTTTCTTTATTTGAGTATCAACTGGGGAACTATCTATTTATTCTATTTTTCATTATGCTCCATCTTGATAATGACTTTTCCTTCACATTAAAAAAAAACTTAACAGACTGTTGCATGGTCAGTTTTATAAGTTTAGCCATCTTAATGACTTATTAATATTACTTCCCTGTTGGCTAGATTTATTGCTGAGCAATCAGTCTTTAATATGACCCCAAATTCCAAATCAAACATGTTATGCTCGATTTGGTAGGGCAATTTCGACACTGCTAGTATGGACACTAAATTTTTGTCAGTCTCACTGTGTCCTTGGTCAGTTCATTAAGTTTTCGGGTGGATGAGTATCTTCCTCTATTAAGCTGATATTTTACTTGTCAGGGACGGAGGAATAAAGAGCTAATTAATAGTATGAAAGGACTTTTAATACTAACAAGTATAAAATAAATGGTAAGTTGAACAGTTAAACTTTCATTCTTGCACTACAGGGCTATCAAATATCATTAGCCACATTGTTTACTTTACTTTTTACCCCCAAAGTATTTGCAATTTGATTACACCAGGCAAATAATATAGATACAAATTTGATTCAGGATATAAACCAGGTGTTTTTAGCTTTAGCCAGGAACAAAACAAAACCAGGTGTTTTTAGCTTTAGCCAAGAAAGAAGATTGATAAAAAATCTTGGAAGGACAAGCTCAAGATGGGAGACATTATTCATTAGGCTAATGATATGATGAGTATATGAAATATGAGTTTTTGACATTTTTTAAATACCAAGGTGTAATTCGTGTAATTGGTTGCTTAACCAATCCACACATTCTCTAAAATAATCTGATTTTGTCTCCTACTGCAATCTCTTCTTCATTCATTGCATAACCCCCACTTCAAGTTTCCAGCTCCAAGGTTAGCTCTAACTAGTGATAAGAGTAAAGGTCAATACTACTAAAACTAATGAATTCAGGAACTCTAATTAAACCAATAAGCTAATGGAATTCCTTCATCATTTCAAAAATTGGCATGTAACACATCCCATACCAATTTAAAAAGGAGCCGGTAGATTTGCTACACTTTCTATGAAATAAATTTCCTTAAAAAAATAGAGTTTACGGGGCACCTGGGGTGGTTCACTCGTTTTAGTCTCTGGCTAAAGTCATGATCTCATAGTTCATGGCGTCGAGTCTCACATCAGGCTCTGGGCTGACAGTATGGAGCCTGCCTGGGATTCTCTCTCTCCCTCTCTCTGTTCCTCCCCTGCTTGCATGCTCTCTGTATCAAAATAAATAAACTTAAAAAAATAAAAATATATAGTTTATGCCATCACAAGGAGTAGAGAGTTGTCATTTCCAGCTGTCTCTCAGGCTATCGTGGTGTGTGGCTGTGAATCTTGAAACAGTTACAGACCTTTGCCATGATGAGAGATGTTACCCAGAAGCTGAAAACAATATATGGTATGGAGGTTGCAGCACAGGCCAAGTTCTGGAAGTACAGGAATTAAACCAAACTTAACTTTGCCCTACTGCCATGCTTCCAGTTCAACGAATCAGCAACCAGGTGGACTGTTTAAGATCCAGACCCTCTGCAGGCATAGTGCACACAGTTGCTTTGTACAAAACCCCAGTGGGTGCTATTCACATAGACCTCAATTGCTCCTGGGTTGTTTACAGTGAGAGTCCTGAGGCGATGATGTTACCTCAGGGAAAACATCCTCAAGCATTCAGCGATTCATGATAAGCTTTCAGACCAAACTTTTGTAGGGTTTAACATGGCTAAAGCTTTTATTTGCTAAGGTTTAGCTTCTACAAAGATAAAACTATTTGGACAATGGTAATATTAGCAAAGTTCAAGTAATACCCATAAAACAATTATATTCACCTTGATTCAATTAACATTTTTGCTAAGAATCTACTATGTGAAAAACAATATACTAGATGGGGCAAGGATATAGAACTCAGGAAATACAGCTCCTGTCTTCAGGGCTTTGACATAATATGTAAAACACAGCACAACAAAAATAACCAAGTGCTATGTAGAAGACTCAAAAAAAAGTGGTAAACCATTTAATTTAGTGTAGGGACTGATTCACTGAAGAACTGGGGCTTAGTTGTGTCTTTAAAGACAGAGCTTGAAAGATTTTGATGGATTTCAATGTAGTGGTGGTATTTTGCAAGCAGAAACAAAAACTTAAGGGAAAAAAAAAACTTAGGAAATTCTGTAAACGGAAAGTACAAGAGTTGATACAGAAAAAACCACTAGCGCATCTCAACAGTGGATTTCAGATCACAGGAGAATAAAACCAGCGCATCTGAAGACAGATCAAGAGAAAATATGTGTTCTGAAGAGAAAGAAAAGAGATTAAGGAAAAATAAAAAAAAATACTTAGAGACCCAGAGACAACATAAAAATTTCAATGTACATATAATGGGAGTCTGAAAAACAAGAGAACAGGCAGAATTTAATTTAAAAAACAATGGACAAAACTTCCTAAAAAAAAATCATTAAGCTCACAGTTCCAAATAGGGTGGACACAAAATAACCCAAACCTAGACATATCATAGTCAAATAATGAACACAAAGCAAAGGAAAAAATGTTGAAAGATCACTTAGTGGGGAACAATGCAGGTAAAAGTTGAGTACTCGTAATAATGATGATGATGGAGGTCAAATGGTCAAAGGATGACAAGTTCAAAGTCTGTGTGTGTCAGGGGTAGGGTGTGGGGAGGAAACACTCTTGACCAAAAATTCTGTGTCTGGAAAAGCTATATTTTAAAATGAAGGTGAAAACAAAAGATCGTATCTGGTGAACAAAACCTGAAAAAAATCCATTGCTACTCCACTGACTTTAATGAAAATACTAAAAGTTCTTTAGCTCTAAACAAAATTACATGAGATATAAATTAAATCCACAGAAGTATGTAGAAATAATAACAGTGTATTCCTGGGTTATCAGAAAGGGCTATATGACACTAAGAGCAAAAAGAAGAACAAGAAAAAGGTGTATTCCAGCAAGGTTTCTATATTGTACAAAAATTAAGTTAACATTAATCTGAAGTGGACTGTGATAAGTCAGCTGCATAGTATCTGCAGAGAAATCACTAAGTAAAAGCAAAAATATATAGTTGAAAAGTCAACAGAGGAACTGAACATGGTTCACTGTAAGTATTTGTTTAGCACAAGAGCAGACAGAAAGGAGAGACAGAAGAACACAATCAACATGAGACATAGAGGCATTGAGAATAAAAGCTGTGAGAATATACTTTTCCTTTAGCTAAGACCAGTTAGCTAACAGAGAGGCCTAACCTAAGTTAGGGTCCTAACCTCCACGGAGACTAGGAGACAGCCAGATCTTCCTTGATGATTAGATTTCAAAGGGATAGTTCCCAGGTCCTTGGAACTGGAAAACAGATTTACATCTCAAGGGGGCAGATAAAGAATGTATGTATGTATGTATGTATGTATGTATGTATGTATGTATGTATGTGTATTTACTTATTTAGAAATGCTCTCAGGAAAGTGAGATTAGGGCTACAGAGATAGGAAAAAGCCTATTTAAAATTTGGTCCACTTGAGGGAAATGTTAAGGCTGCCTTGGTCAATAGCAAAGTATTAAAAAGAGAAAAAGGTTATACAGCATTACCAAGAGGAATTTATGCCAGGTGTTCAAGGAGGTTTTAATATCTGAAATTCGGATAATACACCATGTTAAAGTAATACACCATGTTAGTAGGATAAAACAAAATAGTCACAGGGTCATCACAATAGACATGAAGAAAGCATCTGACAAAATCCAATACCCATAAAAACTGTCACAAAACTAGGAAGGGAAATTTCTCTAAGTGATAAATGGCATCGATGTAAAAAACCTATACTTCCGGAAGAAAGACCAAATGCTTTTTACAAATGCTGGGGAAAAGGAACATGTCTGTTATGGCTACTTCTATTCATCTTTGAAATGTATATTCCAATCAAATGAAATAAAGCAACGTTAATAAATATAAACACATCTATGTATGTATATAAAAATGGTACAGTCACTGTGAGAAATTTAGGCAATTTCGTTAAAAATATTTCTACTCACACTAAAAATTTTTTTTAATTAAAGCAATTTTTTAATATTTATTTTTGAGAGAAAGAGAGAGAGTGTGAGCAGGGGATGGGCAGAGAGAGAGAGAGAGAGAGAGAGAGAAGCAGGCTCCAAGCTGAGCTGTCAGCACAGAGCCCAACGTGGGGCTTGAACCCATGAACTGTGGGATCACAACCTGAGCTGCAGTCAGACGCTTAACCGACTGAGCCATCCAAGAACCCCTAAAAATTTAAGTTCTACCCTTCAGTATGTATCCTGAGATAATAAAAACATATATTAACAGAAAGACTTGTATATGAATACCCATAAAAGCATTATTCATAATAGCTCAAAAGAGGAATCCATCCTAAATTCATCAGTTAGTGAATGGGCAAATAAAGTATGGTTTATCTATTCAATGCAGTGTTATTCAGCAACAGAAATAAATGAATTACTGAAATATACTGAAACATGGATTACCTCAAGTACTGAGGTACTAATCAAGAGAATTCAGGCAAAAAGACCACATATTGTAGGATTCCATTTACATGAAATATCCAGAAAAGACAAAATTATAGATAATGAAACAGCAGCTTCCTAGGCTTGAGAGAGCAGGAATAGATTGAAAATGGGAATGTGGGAACTTTTGAGGATGATAGAAATGTATTTTTTAAGTTTATTTATTTATTTGGTGAGGGAGGAGGGGAGGGGCAGAGACAGAAGGAGAGAGAGAACCCCCAAATAGCTGCACATTGTTAATGCAGAGACTGATGTAAGGCTCAAACTCACGAACCCATGAGATCTTGGGCAGAGCCGAAATCAAGTCAGTGTAACTGACTGAGCCTTCCAGGTACCCCTAGAAATGTTTAAAAATAATTGGATTGTGGCGGTGATTGACAAAATAGTATAAATTTGCTAAAAATATTTGAATTGTATATTTACCATGGGTCAATTTTATGGTATGGAAATTATATACCAATAAAAATGTTTATAAAAAGAACCAACAAAATCATGATATAAACTGTCCTTTCATAGAAGGATAGTTCACTTATGGAGTTGGAATTATCATCTTTGACATTTTATAAAGGACTACACAGTTTGAAGAAAACTGAGCAGGAGAACTTAAAGAAGGAAACACCTTTCTAAAAATGGGAAATTAATGGTCTTAATGACCATTAACCTCTTGGGTAGATGGCACTGACTCATCAGACAGTTAATGTATATGGGGTGCCTGGGTGTCTCAGTGGGTTAAGCATGGGACTTCGGCTCAGGTCATGATTTCGCTATTTGTGGGTTTGAGCCCCATATCAGGTTCTGTGCTGACAGCTCAGAGCCTGGAGCCTGCTTTGGATTCTGTGTCTCCCTCTGGCTCTCTGCCCCTACCCCCTCTCTCAAAAATAAACAAACATTAAAACAAGTTTAAAAGAAACACAGTTAATGTGTATATGGAGACACTTGGCAGTAAGTTGAAACACTGCATCATAGACAAAAATAGGGTTCAGGGCTAGAGATCTGGATTTTGGAGTCATATTCAAATGTCTATATGTGTGTAAGTATATATACATATACACTGAATACTAAAATCACCTAACATATAAATTAACCGGTTAATGTTATGCATAGCCATTCAAGAACAAAACTAATATTGTAGATTATTTTTTTTCCATATAGTGTCTGATCAAATGAATGCCATAAAATGTTGCTCTGCCCACTCAGAGTGAATAAATATGTGTCCATAAGCATCGCTGATGCCAAGATCTTTTAGAGAGACAGAGAGTGCATGAGTGGGGGAGGAGGGCAGAGGGACAGAGAGAGAAAATCTCAAACAGGCTCCAAGCTTAGCGTGGAGCTCCATGCAGGGCTTGATTCCACAACCTTGCTGGGATCATGACCTGAGCTGAAATCAAGAGTCGGATGTCTAACCCATCGAGCTACCCAGGTGCCCCACCAAGATCTTTCTGATCTCAGCATCCACATTTCAGATGTTAGCCAATACTTCTACAATGCACATGCTTATAGGTCTCTATTTGTATAAGTTGAACATATCAATAAGATATCACTAGTGTTAGCAAACTATGGCCTATCAGCCAAATCTGGCCTATTGCCCATTTCTTAAAAATAAAGTTTTATTAGAATATAGTCACATCAATTTATTTATATACTATCTAAGAATTTTCTCAGATTACAACAGCAAAGTTGAATAGTTGTGATAGAGACTGTACAGCCGATTCATGCTATGTAGCATTTAGTATCTCTCAATGGTCTTTAATTAAATTAGCATATTAGATTACAATGAGTACACTAAACTCTTCTCTTACATTTTAATTATTTGATGTTAAAAAGTTTATGAGTTTCTGGTCTTTTAGTTTTTGAAAAAGTATAATGAAAACTTGGCAAGATTATATCTAGATAAAATTTCTAATAGTTCACATAAACTGAGTTTCTGTTGACTCATTTTGTTTTCCATTCATTTGGAAAAGGTTTTTTTTTTATGTGATTGTTTCTACATACTTCAAAGCAATGATGATTGTTCTATGAGAGCAACCATATGTATTTTTTTATGATTAGTTTATTAAATTCCTAAGGATTAAAAAAAAAGGAAATTGTTAAAAATCTTAAAGAAAAATTTGCAATCACAGAAACAAGAATAGAGTGAACTGCAGAGGACCCTTATTTTGACTGCAGGGAACTAGGATAAGGGAAAAGTACTCAGAGGAAAAAATCAGTAATTTAGGGAAGATAGAGGATGTGTTTAATCTTAAAGTATGCTGATAGGTTGTACCTTAGGTAATCTGTACGAAAATTGTCCCAGAAGTGAGGAGGGGCCCTTCAATACCTTGGGGGGCAAATTGAAAAGATCAAAGGAAATGTTCATTTCACCATAGTTCTCTCATTAACAGAAAGTCTAATAGTTTTTTCTAAGGTTCTGTATCTACCTATTCTAGGGCTATGCTGGGACACTCCACAGGACTTTCCATCTATTTCCTGCTGAAACTCAACTGCATGGGAATTAGTCGAACCTATTTGACCATAGGTTTGTTATTTTAATATGTGCTACAAGGGACCAAACTGACTGGTAATTTGGTTGTGACTCAACCCTCCAGCTTACATAGACTCTCATAATAAAACTATCGATGAGGATTCTTCCATAGGATTCTATGTTTGATGAATTATCATTTGAACAGTTTGAATGATCTGTAAAATTAGATATTATATAAAATTATACCTCACTTTATAATGTTTTATACATTTTGGGGGGAGAAATGCTCTCATTTTATGATGTTATTATGGGCATATGGAAAGTTGATACTGTGTGTATGAACTCAATAGCACTATGCCAGTTCATTTAAGTGCTTAGTAAATTTTGGCTATATTAATAAATTGTGGCTCATTTGCGTGGAACTTTTATGGCTTACAAAGCACACATGCACATCTATGCCTAGATATGGATAATTTTTCTTTTATGAAAATATGTAAAATGGGCAAATAAGGTAGTAGCATAACCCATCTTATACTAGGGAGAAATAAGGTGGAGGGTTTGTCGGAGAGCTACAAGTCAACTCAGACAAGCTGACTCCTCTTACTTACTGTGTTTAGTATGTGCCCTGGGTCTTAAAATCTTCCTCTTTTTCACACACTTATTCCACCTCAACACCGCACTTTCTTTCACATTTAATCTTACATTTTCATCTCTATCTTCATCCACAAAAAGCGTATTGTAGTAAGATTCTAACAGGTTTAATCATCTTGAGTACTTCACCTCTCAAGTAATTAACATGAAAATTAAAATTTTTAAGTAGTTTTTTACAAATCTGCACAATACTATCTTTACTGTGCTTGGTAAAACAAAAGACCTACTTCTTTGACCGGTCTTCACAAAACTACTACTTTAATCCTGTCCTTCAGCTTTTTGAAGATTTGACATGAAATTTTATTTGAAAAAATAAAAATCCTGATTCTTAAACTAATGATTTTGTTTTGTTCCTCTTTTGCTCCCTTTTGTGGAGTCACTATCATTCTTCTTTAACTGATTTCCTTCCCTCTTCTAGTATTAACTGAATAGTAACCTAATTGGAAAGCCCAGTTCAAAAACTGTCCACCATCTGTATAAAGATATTGATTATAAAAACCAAAATATGTCCTGCAATTGTCTTCTTAGACTATTTATACATTTCACATGCACGCCATATAACTAAGGTTTAATACTGCTATTGTTTCAATCAGTACTGTTAAGTACAAGTTAGCAAAAATAATCTCTATCATCATATAGTTACTTAAACTTGCTGCTTGAGGTATGCACACATAGTAAGAACAGGAAATACTGAAGTCAGTGTAAAAGATTCTTGGTGCTCCTAGGACTTAGAGTTAATCCTGGTGGAATGTTTAAAAGCAAGTTTTGACATAATCAGGAATACTGTCAGCAACTAGGTAATAGCATCAGGATTAAAACAAAAATCATCTCGGGTTTAAAGATTCCTTAACTGGACTATGGTTTCAAAGATATTATTTGTGGTCTTCTCAGATTTTAGGCAAATCGATCTGTTTGATCCTGAAACTTGGTTTATTGTGAATGCCTCTGGGTACAGAAATCATTTATGTCATTCTACATGTTTCTAGTACCCACCTCCGAAACACAGATGAATTTTTATTAAAATACAGAGAATTCTGAGAAAACCTGTATCTTCAGAGTAATCACAACATTTCAAAAGTTTCTATAAGTAGCATAGATTCTAGAATGTTCTCCATAGGAGTAACTATTCTGGTCTTGATAGGAGCAAAGTGTTTGAATAAAGCATTTGCCCTTGCAACTAGTGAGAATATAACATCTAAAAAAAAGTGTTTGTATGTTCCTGTGTTTTTCTTTTTTTTCCTAATTAACTTCTGTCCAAATATCTAAACTGGGAAATCCCTGGTGAATTTCAAAGATCATTGGTAGCTACTGTATCAATTTTTAGATTAAATATTTTCCTATGTTCTTAGAGACTAGTTCTAACAAGAGTCTGACTTATATCTCAATGGATAGGATTTACTTTACAGGGAATCTTAAACTGCTTCAGAAATTATTTTTCAATCTTAACTCTTTATTGGATAGACATGGAAAGCAGCATGGATTCATTTATTTACCCTGTATTGAAATGAGGACGTCTTTGTGCTTTGAAAAACTGAACTGAGTGTTTCCTTCTTTTCCTAAATGATATAAAATTAAATTTAATGATAATCTTTCTGTTTTAAGAGATTCAACTAATTCTGAATGAAATTTAAAACATTTTATAAAGGGAATCATTAAAGCAGACAGTACACTATTTGTAGTTTCCTTTAGAGTGAAGACACATTTTCTATGCATTTGTTGCTTCTAATCAAACAACTAGCTCACAAGTACAACTACACAGAACAGATGGCAAAACCTTTGCACATTAGACTTTATATGTGAAAAAGAGACACTTTATTTTAGAATTGCCACTTGGGAACATAAAGTGCTCTCATGAGAAAAACACATTTTACACTTTAAAGGCAGTCCATAAAATAAAGGCAGATGTTTAAATGACTTCTTAATTAACACAAAACAAACATTTACCTACACTGTGGGGATGAAGCACCACAATTAAGACGAGCCCTTTAAAACAGACTGGGACATATTTTATGCAAAGCAATAACCAACACTGGATCCTGTAGGATTTTTTGTCTGTTGTTAAGAAAAGAGTAATTACTATTTATTTTCAATTCATTAATTTGAAACTGTTGTAAAAATAATAGTTGTTGTTTTCAAATTTGATTAAAATGTTTTCTTTAAATGTGCCTGAGTTTGAAGCATATTCTAGTTACAGATATTATTTTCAACTAATTATACAATTATGTTTCTCTTTTAGCACTGAACACTTCTATTGCTCAAGGAAATATTCATTAAGGGATTAGAGAGATGGGGATATTTTTTAAAGTGTCCTCCTACAAAAAGTATGCAGAATGTACTGCTTATAAAATATAATCACAGATAGCATAAATGCTCGATAACCATATGCAATGGAGAGAAGAATAAAAATAAATCATTTTTACTCATGAGAAATTAATTTAGGGAAAAAAACGCATATACACATATTTTTGAAGGCTTATGGTGACAGGATGCAAAGGAACACCATGTAAGGTGACAGTGGTCAATTGCACTTCACACGTACACAGGATTGGTCTCTTTTAATATATCAAAATAAAAGTTTAGAAGTAGTGTAAGAAATAATAAAACTTAAAAAGCATAAGGCTCATTCCCAAATTCTATTAACGTCAGTAAATTTTCTCTGCTTTAAGGGCAGGAAAAAGAAGGCAACTATAGTGGCCTATTTGGGATAGTTGAAATTAATATAAAGAAATCATACAGAGGTACCTGGGGGGGGGCTCAATCGGTTGATGGTCTGACTTCAGCTCATGTCACGATCTCATGGCTCATGAGTTTGAGCCCCAGGTTGGGCTCTGTGCTGACAGCTCAGAGCCTGGAGCCTTTTTTGGATTCTGTGTCTCCTTCTTTCTCTGCACGTCTCCTGCTCCCATTCTCTCTCCCTCTCTTTCTCTCAAAAATAAGAAAAATTTTAAAAAAGAGATCATACAGAGAAAGAAGACCTTCTGTACATTCAAAAGGCTTTTCTTCTACAATAAAAAAAATGACCTGCTGATTGGACAAAGAATAAATATTATAAAAGGCGATTAATGTCAAAGGTATGTGTTCAGGGAAGAATAACAGTAGATTAACATCTTATATCCAAGAAGAGGAGTAGTGAAGAAATTGAATTGGTTGCTGGAGACAAAAAGGATAACAAATAAAGTAAAATAAAATGATGAAGATAAAATTATACAATGCTTTAGTGGATTGATAGAGATAGTAAATCATTAACCAAGGATTATGATCAATACACTTTTGCATTTCTTTAACCTAAAAATCTTGGGCATTTATATTAAATCTCTAATGGACTCTTTGCTATGAAGAATCCAATGAAATAATTTCAGTTTATAGTTTCTACTTTAGCGTATTCCTTGACTTTGAACAATTAGCAAAATAGAAATTTTGAAACTCCCTTGGTAAACATTAAAAATGGCAGAAAAAGGAAAAATGTCAGAAAACTATATGCTGGGTAACTTAATTTTATATTTACGACAAAATTTGAGTCCCAAAACCACAAACAAGGTTTTGTGATTACAAAAAGATCCTAGAACATTCATCTTAACCAAAACCAAACATTTCAACCTTTATTATTTACTATCTATTGCTACCATGCTAAGAGCATGAACAAAATAATGAACCAAAAAACATCCTTCCATTTGGGAGAGCACATTCAGACGGGAAGATGAAACGCAAATTATCAAGCATGCTATATTAAATGCATTTAGTGAAAATCTGCAGGGAATATTGTACAATTTTTGAATGGTTGAATTAGCAAGCTTATTTGTGGGAATCGGTAATGACAACAAAATATCTAATTTTGGTCTTGAAAATTCAGTTGGCATAAATTTTAAATCAATTGTTTATGTGAGTGTTTAAAAATATGTAAGAAGGAGAGCCTGGGTGGCTCAGACTGTTAAATGCCCGACTTCGACTCAGGTCATGATCTTGCAGTTCCTGAGTTCAAGTCCCACCTTGTGCTCTGTGCTGACAGCTCAGAGCCTGGAGCCTGTTTCAGATTCTGTGTCTCCCTCTCTCTCTGCCCCTCCACCTCTCATGCTCTGCCTCTCTCTCTTTCAAAAATAACTATGTTTTTAATTAAAAAATAAAAATACATAAGAAGTACATATAAAAACAAAGGAGTTTTTAAAGTTAATTGTGCTCTTTAAAGATAATTTGGGAAAATTGTGTATCTTATATACATTTTATAAATGTATTTGGAAAAATATTTCATGATTTACTTAAAGCCTAAATATAAAAATATGGACTGGAAAATATTACATGTAGATCTTGCAACTACTTTTATAGTTACGTGTAAAATAGTAGTTGATTCCTTGTTAGAAGTACAGTTACTGTCTTTGGTTTAAAATCTAGTTTGCTAATATCAGTATTGTTATTCTGGCTTTCTTTTGCCATCTATTTGCATGGTCTTACTTTTCTTCTCCATTCTAACACCCTATGCCTTTTGATTGGAGCACTTAACTTATTTACATTCAGATTAACTATTGATAGATGTGAATTAAGTACCATTTTATTGCTTGTTTTGTCTTTGTGTCTGGAGAATTTCTCTGTTCCTTTCTAGTCTTTGTCACTTTTGGTCTTTCCCATTCAAAGAGTCCCCTCTAATATTTCTTGCAGGTCTGGTTTGGTGGTCACAAACTCTTTTAGCTTGTGTCTAGTAAACTTGTTATCTCTCCTTCATCAAGATAAAAAGCTTCTGCACAGTTAAGGAAAAATTAACAAAACTAAAAGGCAAGCTATGGAATGGGAGAACATATTTGGAAATAACATATCTGATAAAGGGTCAGGATCCAAAATCTATAAAGAACTTAGCAAATGCAACACCAAACCAAACCAAAGAGAAAATAATTCAGTTTAAAAAATGGGCAGAAGACATGATTAGACATTTCTCCAGAGAAGACATCTGCATGGTTAATGGACACATGAAAAGATGTTCAACATCAGTTGTCATCAGATAAATACAAATCAAAACTACAGTAAGATGTCATTTCACTTTTGTTAGAATGACTAAAATCAACAACACAGGAAACAAAAGATGTTGGCAAGGATGTGGAGAGAGAGGAAACTTCTTACACTGCTGGTGGGAATGCCAACTGGTGCAGCCACTATGGAACATAGTATGGAGGTTCCTCAAAAAGTTAAAAATAGAATGACTCTAGGATCCAGCAATGGCACTACTAGATATTTACCCAAATGGCAGAATCAGTATTAACTACAATAGCTAAATTATGCAGAGCCCAAATGTCCACTGACTGATGAATGGATAAGGAAGTGGTGTGTGTGTGTGTGTGTGTGTGTGTGTGCGCGCGCGCGCGTGTGTGTAATGAAATATTACTCAGCCATCAGAAAGAATGAAATCTTGCTATTTGCAACAGTATAGATGGAGCCAGAGAGTATTTTGATAAGTGAAATAAGCCAGAGAAAGACAAATACCACATGTTTATACTCATATATGGAATTTAGGAAACAAAAAAGATGAACATGGGGAAAAAAGAGGGTAAAACCAGAAAACAGACTATTAACCATGGAGAACAAACTGAGAGATGTTGGAGGGGAGGTGGGTAGGGGGATGGAATAAATGGATGGTGGGTATTAAGGAGGACACTTGTGATGAGCACTGGGTATTGTATGTAAGTGATGAATCACTATATTGTACACTTGAAATTAATATTACACCGCAAGTTAACTGGAATTAAAAAAGAAAAACTTGAAAGCACACACACACAAACACACACAAACTATAGTTACTGAAAAGTTCAGGGCTAACTTCATAATGTGTGTTTTGTAGCTGCTGTGTCTATATTGTGAATAAAGATCTGGAAAATACAGAGGATGGCTCGAAACTAAGGGCAGGAGTTCGCGCAAATGTTTGCTGGAAAATAATGATTCAAAGTGTCTTGCCCTTTAACAGTCTGACAGAGAGGTAAAATTCCCAAATAAAAAATAAATTTTGGAGGAGTTAACGTCACATGATGCAATTGAATAAAAATATTTATAGAAGCATTGTTCCAAAGGCAATTTTTAAAATACCGTCTTTATATCAGTTAACATTTTAGTTGATAAAAATACTCTAAGGAATGCAGCTGTCTTAAAAACTAATAACATCTTAAAGACACTTTTACTTTAATGTAACTAAATCTTAGATTAAGTTAACTCAAATATAGAAATGAAATTTAGAAATATACTATTCCTGTCATATTTCTTACAATCCTTATTGATTCTAGAGTTCTGATTCTGGCTCTGGATATCACAGTATGAGAGGAGGAATACACTATCAATCATTCAAGAGCAGAAGGATACAGAAATAATTCAATGTAGATAGAACTTTCAAACTTAAATACACAAACAAACAAACAAGGGAGCATGGGTGGCTCAGTCAGCTGAGCATCTGACTCTTAATTTTGGCTCAGGTCATGATTCCAGGGTCAGTGAATCGAGCCCTGCATCAGCTCTATGCTGAGTGTGGAGGCTACTAAAAATTCTTTCTCTCTGTCTTCCTCCACCCCTCCCCAACTCATGATCTCTCTCCAAAATAAAAGAGAAAGAAAATTAAATGGAAAAAATAAAGGTGTCTTCAAAGGTTTCAAATGTCAAGAACAATGTTTGTATTACGCTGGTGTAGATGACAAAAGTAGAATCAGAGTATGAAATTAAGGTGAAAATATGAGTTTCAAAGAAGACATGAAAATATAGTGAGGTCCCTAAAATGATCTGCTTCTTAAAGTTTAAATTTCCCACTGTTTTTTAAAGTTTATTTTTGAGAGGCAGGGACGGAGAGAGAGAACGAGAACGAACAGGGGAGAGGCAGAGAGAGAGAGAGGGAGACACAGAATCCGAAGCAGGCTCTAGGCTCCGAGCTGTCAGCACAGAGCCCGATTGGGGCTCAAACTCACAAACCCTGAGATCATGACTTGAGCTGAAGTCAGACACTCAACTGACCGGAGCACCCAGGGGCCACTAAATTTCCCACTTCCAAAATTTCTCAAGCAAAGAGTGAATGCCACAGAAGTAGAAACCCTACGCAATGTGTGTGTGAGATTAGAACTTAAGATATCATCAAGGAGAAGATGTATGAAGTTAATAAATCAGCCTAAAATCTTATATGGTAGCAACAAAACACAGTAAATGTCGATGGTAAACACAACAGGTTTTTGTTTTGTTCTTTGTAAGCAAATGATAAAAGATCAGGTATCATTAATCATTAGGGAAATGCAAATTAAAGTCAATGAGATACCACCACCCGCCAGTACAATCTTGAGAAGCAAAAATGCAACCTATACTCATTATTGATAAAGATCTACTGGAACTTTAAAACATTGCTAATGAGAATGAAAAGTGGTAAAACGGTTTGACAGTTTCTTATCAAGTTTAGTGTATACCCCCTCCATGACACAATCATTCCATCCCTAGATATTTATGCCTAAGAGAAATGAAAGCAAGTGAATATACAAAGAATTGTACATGAATATTCATAGTAGCTTTATGTCTAATATCTCAAAACTGGGAAACAACCCAGAAATCCATCAACAGGTAAATGGATAAACAAATTGTGGTGTGTACATACAATGGAGAATTACTTAGCAATATAAAGAAATAGTTTATTGATGACACAACAGCATGAATGTCTACTGATGTCACTATATGACAGATTACATACTATATGACTCTGTTTACATAACATCTAGAAAGTACAAATTAATCTATGTGGTGCAAAATAAATCAGTTGTCTGGAGAAGGGAGAAGCAAGAGGCAGAGATTACAAAGGTGTACAAGGAAACTTTAGGTTATGATAGATAAATTAATTATCTTGAATGTGGTAATTGTTCCTCATCAGATTTTATGCCTTAAGTATTTATAGCTTATATCAATTATCCCCAGAATAAGGCTATTTTAAAAATAAATTATAGCCATAATTCATCTACAGTACACATTAGTGGATGTGTGTGAATGTTTATGTGAAAATACATGCAAAATCAAGAACTTAAATTCAGCAGCATGGTGAATCCACCTAAACCATCATAAATATCTGTAGTTAGGAGACTTTATGGCAGCATAAAGAATATATATATATATATATATATATATATATATATATATATATATATATATATATATATATATATATATATATTTAATTAGAGATGCTCTGGTCCTTCACGATTTCGAGTCCAGGAACCTCAAGAGCAGTCTTTGAAAATTTCCCTCTTGTTCACATTCTTCTTTCCTTTCTCCAGGTGAAGAGAAGGAAATAGCAATATAGAGCTCCTTTCTTTCCTGTCACATAGGTTGATTTGTTTGTTTGAACAATTAGTTTTTGAGTCACTACTACACGCCAAGTACTGGAAAAATAGGAGTCTGACTGGGGAATACTATCTCCAATATTGTAAAAGGGGCAATTAAATAAAGAACAGAAATATCTTAAAAGCCATGATAGCTTAAGGGTGCCTAGGTGGCTCAGTTGGTTAGGTGTCCAACTCTGGACTTCAGCTCATGATCTCATGGTTTGTGAGTTCGAGCCCCACATCGGCTCCATGGGGGAGCATACAGAATAAGTAAATAAGCTTAAAAAAAAAAAGAAAAAATCAAGAATAGTTTGGTGCCTTTGGCCTAAGGATGGTCCCACAGGTAAAAGGAATGTTTTCTTCCTCTGATTTCTTTCTACTCTTCCCCTCCGTTGCTTAACACTCTGCTAGGATGGCTATCCGTCCTTCATCTATGTGGCACTGGTAGTGTCCACAGAGTGAGACATTATTAGTGCCAGATGGCGGAGTTCTTTCCTCACTGGCCGTAGCATTTGCTTCTAATCCTTTAACTGGGAGGATGTGGGCTCTGTGAAACCTTATTTCTTGCTCCTTTGCAAGAAATGCCACCAAAGCCATTGGCTAATTTGTTTTAGGACATAATATTGAACAAGATAATCAATTATCTTGGACGCTTGGCTGTCGTCTGTTTCTAAATAGCTCTGAGAACATTGTTGATATTTCTTATTAATTCCTTCCTGTTTACTGGAACTGGTTTAACCTAATAAAGTACTCATATTCCTGACTGAAATAGCTTTTGAGTGAGGACGATCTTTTGAAGGGCAGTTTTCTATCATAGATAAAATTCATTAGCCATTCTTCAAGCAGGAAACCGTGATCATTAGATTCTATTTTTGCTTATTTCTTGAATTGATAAATTAACAAATTATACTAAATAATTATCCAACACATGTAGTAAATCAAATTTTGTAAATGAACAGCTAGATTCAGTCAGCTAAGAAAATATAGGTTTCTGCTTAAAAATGAAATTATTTTTAACACATTATACTGTGAACACCCCTCTCCTACCATAGAATATTTAAAATAAGTGCCCGAGAATATCATTCTTATAAATTATTTTTCCTTTCCAAGTTTTTAAAGATTCTTAGTCCTCTTTTTTTTTTATAGCATATTGTTCAATTGATTCAGTGCTTTCATTTAGTTGCTGTGGTAACAAAACTCAGGCCTGAATTAAGACCATAGGCAGTCAAATTAGTCAGTTTTGCAAAAGGCAACTCTCCTTTTCCTATTTTGCTTAGGTTTCTTAGTAAACTGAGGTGAATTTAGCACATCGGTGAGTCCTCAAAAGCAATTTTCTCAATAACATGATTTCTCAATGACATGACAGAACAAGACGTTCTCATAAAGAAGAGCCCTGTTTGACACACAGATAAGTTCAATAACATAAAGCCAGAGTTAAAAGTTACCATGAACCTCATAATCAGGCTTTATCTATCCTCCTTGGGCAACTATATGCTATATTCTGCTCTTCAGGACTTTCTCTGAGGTAAGTAGATAGATAGGAAAAGAGACATGTTCTTTCTTTGAGGACAGGGATAGCATAGTACCTGTCATAATGTTTCCTAATTGGGTCAAGACTTGGGAACTGACAACAGCTTTGCACTTTATTAAGTGTGCACTTGAAAACTACTCAAATCAGGTAGTACACAAATTTACTGTCTCACACATCTTCCCAGTTTGTGGAATATTTGCCACTTATGCATATCTGCTAATGGTCACTCAGTCATATTCGTTTTTGAAGATGTGTGGTACAATTCATAATGATTACTCAGGAAGTCGTACAGCTAACCTTGTGGGCTAGAAGACCAGGCCTTGCTGGAATTTTTGCTCAAAGGATGATGCACAAGGCCTTTACAGTATTAGAAATACTGTTAGAACACTAGGGATTATCCTCACATATGCTTTATAATACTTAAACAATATGTTAAAAAGTAATTTGTGAATTGTAGAGCATTATATAAACATTTACTATTATGATTTCTATTTCTATGGCTACTTTTACTACTAATTAAGGATTGTACTTTGATTCCAAAGTTGAACGTTATGAAAAAAAAAAGACTAAGTCTTAAAAAAATGAGGCTGTGTTTGAATCTTGTACTCAAAAAAAAAAAAAATCAAAATAGGTTTAATTCAAAAGATTTTGGCTTAGTTTATAAAATAGTACACTGATAATTTTTGTTATGGTGGATACTTCATGTTTTCAGATATCAAAGAAAATAACCTTGGACAAATTTCATTATTTTATCTTTTAATTGCCTCTAAATAACATCATTATATCACTATAGGATCTAGACTATCAAAGGCATATTATTTTTGAATGGCTCTGATTTTATAATCTATTTCAATAAATTTACTTATATCCTCAAATGTCTAAGAAGTATTAAAATAATTTTTTATTTTAATTTTGTTTCCCCCTAAATTTGTAGAACTGAGAATATCATCTCTCAAAGAATGTATTAAAAATATCATGTTGATCCTATAATATGAATGTGTCAGAAATAGTATTTTTCTAGATATGAAACTTTTGAAAAATAGGGTAAAAGCTTACATCAGTTTAGTAACATTTCCCTTTTTAGAATACACACACTATAGAGTTTTTTTAAAATTAAAGATATTTAAATACTTGTAGAACTAGCTACTGAAAATTAACTTTGAGGATTTCTTATATAGTGATCATCGTTTTTTTAAAATAATTTTTAGGGTTTCATAGTTTAATGGAGAATGTTTAGAAGGTAAAACTTGGGGCACCTGGGTGGCTCAGTCAGTTAAGCATCTGACTTCGGCTCAGGTCATGATCTCACGGTCCATGAGTTCAAGCCCCACGTTGAGCTCTGTGCTGACAGCTCAGAGCCTGGAGCCTGCTTCAGATTCTGTGTCTCCCTCTCTCTCCGCCCCACCCCTGCTTGTGCTCTCTTTCAAAAATGAATAAACATAAAAAAAAATTAAAAAAGGCAAAACTTAATTCTGAGGTGATTTTACAATTTAATATGATTTAAGTGCTAAAATTTAGAGAAACAATGTTTTCATTGCAGATTTTGTCAATGCATATTTTATTTGTATATATTCATTACAATAGACTTTTCTAATGTCTTACTTATTCTCTGATTATTCCTCTTAGCATTCAGTAAATTCATAGAACCATGTGGAGTATAATTTTGGTTACATCCGTAACTTGTAGAATGAATATATGGAAGCATTATGGGCACCATGATAATTCAAGGATTCAGCCAGCTTTTCTTCCATGTAGACAGGCAATCACTGAAAATTTCACGTATAGTTTACAACCATGCATTTCTATAGTTAATGTGGTTCCTGTGAACTGAGCATGTCAGGTAGATGTTTGAATGAGCTCAGTACCACTGGGTTCCAGGCAGCACCTTTATTTGCCATTATAATGTTAACTTTTTTGTTTGTTTTTATTTAAATTCCAGTTAGCATACAGTGTAATATTCGTTTCAGGTGTACAATGTAGTGACTCAACACCCCCATGTAACACCTTGTGTTCATTACAGCAAGTGCACTCCTTAATACCCATCATCCATTTATTTAAAAAATTTTTTTTTCAACGTTTATTTATTTTTTTTGGGACAGAGAGAGACAGAGCATGAACGGGGGAGGGGCAGAGAGAGAGGGAGACACAGAATCGGAAACAGGCTCCAGGCTCTGAGCCATCAGCCCAGAGCCTGACGCGGGGCTGGAACTCACGGACCGCGAGATCGTGACCTGGCTGAAGTCGGACGCTTAACCGACTGCGCCACCCAGGCGCCCCGATACCCATCATCCATTTAACCCACCCACCCCCACCCGCCCTAGTGTAACCCTCAGATTGCTCTCTTTACTTAAAAGCCTGTTTCTTGGTTTGCCTCTCATTTTTTCCCTTGATCATTTGTTTCTTACGTTCCACACATGAGTGCAATTGTATGGTATTTGTCTTTTTCTGACTTATTTCACTTAGCATAATACCCTCTAGCCCTCCACATTAGTGCAAATGTCAAGATTTAATTCTTTTTAATGGCTGAGTAATATTCTAGTGTGTGTGTCTGAGTGTGTGTGCTTATACCACTTCTTTATCCATTCATCAGTCTCATCAGTCAATGGACATTTGGGCTCTTTCCATAATTTGGCTATCATAGTTAATGCTGCTGTAAACACCTGGGTACATGTATTCCTTGGAATTATTATTTTTGTATTCTTTGGGAAAATACCTAGTAGTTCCATTAATGGGTCCTAGGGTAGTTACATTTTTAATTTTTTGAGGAACCTTCATAATGTTTTCCATGGTGGCTGCACCAGTTTGCATTCCCACCAACAGTGAGAGTTCCCCTTTCTCCGCATCCTTGCTAACACCTGCTGTTTCTTATGTTGTTGATTTTAGCCATTCTGACAGTGTGAGGTGATATCTCAGTGTAGTCTGTAGTTCACTGATGATGAGTGATATTGAGCATCTTTTCATGTGTCTGTTACCCATCTGGATGTCTTCTCTGAAAAACGTCTATTCACATCTTCCGCCTATATTTTAACTGGATTGTTTTTTGGATGTTGAGTTTGATAAGTTCTTTATAGATTTTATATACTACTAACACTTTATCAGAAATGTCATTTGCAAACATGTAAATATTTCCTCAGGAGACATATCTAGTAAGAAGTTGCTATGGCCTATGTCAGATTACTGACTGTGTTCTTCTGTAAGATTTTAACAGCTTCATGTCCTACTTTAGGTCTTTCACTCATTTTGAATTAATTTTTGTGTATGGTTTAAGAAAGTCCAGTTTCACTCTTTTGCATGTTGATGTTCAGTTTTCCCCAGCGCCATTTGTTGAAGAGATGGTCTTTACCCCATTGGATATTTTTTCCCACTTTGTTGAAGATTAGTTGACCATACGGTTTTGGGCTCCGTTCTGGGTTTTCTATTCTGTTTCATTGATCTATGTGTCTATTTTTGTGCCACTACCATTCTGTTGTGATCATTACAACTTTGTAATTTAATTTGAAGTCTGGAATTGTGATACCTCCAGCTTTGCTTTTCTTTTTCAAGGTTGTTTTTGCTATCCAGGGTCTTTTGTAGGTCCCTTACAAATTTTAGGATTGTTTTTTCTAGTTCTGTGAAAAATGATGTTGGTATTTTGATAAGGATTGCATTAAATGTGTAGATTTTGGTAGTATAGACATCTTAACAATATTTGTTCTTCTGATCCATGAGCATGGAATGTTTTTCCATTTCTTTGTGTCTAAATTCTTTCATCAGTGTTTTATAGTTTTCAGAGTATAAGTCTTTTGCCTCTTTGGTTAAATTTATACCTAGGTATCTTAAGGTTTTGATGCAGCTGTAAATGGGATTGATCCATTATTTTTATTTATTTTTTTTTTTGCTGTTGCTTCATTATTGGTGTATGGTAATGAAATAGATATATGTACATTGATTTTGTATCCTGCAACTTTACTAAATTCATGTATCAGTTTTAGCAATATTTTGGTGGAGTCTTTCAAGTTTTCTATATAAACAATCATGTCATCTGCAAATTGTGACAGTTTTACTTCTTCCTCACCTATTTGGACACCTTTTAATGTTAATTAATTCTTGTTTACTACCTTATAGAAATCTCCTGCATTATCATGCCACTGTAACTTCTTTCCCTAGTTACAAGTTGTGAACTAAAGAAAGGCATTTATGGTTTCTGCCTCAGAACACTAGATACATTGCTTAGAGAATTCTTGCTGATTTGACTTAATTTAATCTTTTAATGTTATAGAGAGTGACCTCAATTACTAGTAAAACATTTTCAAGACTGTAGGGGACTTCGAATTTATGGAGATGCTTCTGAATGGAAAAAGGATAAGGAGCATTTCACTTTAGCTTCTGGACATTAATATGCTTAATAAAGATTGACTAAGATGCTAATGGTAGCAAAATTAAGTCTAGGTCATAGGTTAATAAGCAGGAGAACATTGACTACTCTGGCTGTATCCACGACAATATTTTCTAAACCGTTGTTATTTGGAGCACTTGCTAATACATGTATCTTATAATGTTCCTGTGTTTGTGGGGTGAAGGGCTGGTAACCACCAATCTATTCCCAGTTCAAATTTTTCAAGTTTATTTATTTTGAGAGAGAGAGGGAGCGGGGAGACACAATCCCAAACAGGCTCCCCTCTGCCAGCCAAGAGTCGGACACCGGGCTCGAATTCACAAACCTGAGAAAATGACCTGAGCTGAAATCAAGATTTGGATGTTTAACCAACTAAGCCACCCAGGTGTCCCGAGTTCACATTTTTTAGATTCCACATGTAAGTGAGTTCATGCAGTATATTTCTTTCACTTATGTCACTTAGCATAATGACCTCAAGTTCCATGTAAATGTCATAAATGGCAGGATTTTAAAAAAAAATAATGTATATTATATATATATATATTTTTTTCCATTATGTTCCTTTAGTCTACACCGTTGTCCAAATCTACTGGTTCTGTCTTTATTCTATGTCTGGGTTATCTATCCATTATTAAGAGTTGGGTATTTGAGGGGCTCCAGAGTGGCTCAGTTGGTTAAGCATCTGACTCTTGATCTTGGCTCAGGTCATGATCTCGCAGTTCATGAGACTGAGCCCCAGGCCGGGCTCTGCATTGACAGTGTGAAGACTGCTTGGGGTTCTTTATCTCCCTCTCTCTCCTCTCCTCCCTGCTTCCCTCTCTCAAAATAAATAAATAAACTTTAAGAAAAAGAGTGGAATATTGATGTCTCCAGTTATTATATTGCTGTTTATTTTTCCTTTTAGTTCTGTTAGTATTTGCTCTATATATTTGAGTACTGCGATGTTGGGTGCATGATTATTTACAATTGTTATATCTTTTTGATAAATTGACCTTTTCATCATTATATAATCTTACTTATCTCTTTTGATCATTTTTAGGCTTAAATTACATTTTATCTGATATATAATTACTGTTTTCTTTTGGTTATCATTCATTTGAGAGATCATTTTTTATCCTTTCATTCTCAGATTAAATGTGTCTTTCCGGCTAAAGTCAGTCTCTTGTAGGAATATAGTGAATCCTATTTGTTTTTATTGTTGTTTCTCCATTCAACCATTCTGTCTTTTGGAGAATTTAATTCATTTATGTTTAAAGTAATTATCGATAGTTAAGGAGTTACAATTGTTAATTGTTTTCTGTTTTGTAGATACTTTGCTTCTTTTTTTTAAAGTTTATTTTTTGAAAGAGAGAGTTAAGCAGGGGATGGGAAGACAGAGAGGGAGAGTAAGAGAATCTGAAGCAGGCTCTCCACTGTCTGTGTAGACTGCGATGGGGGGCTCAAACTCACCCTGAGATCATCACCTGAGCTGAAGTCAGCCACTTACCCAACTGAGCCATCCAGGTGCCCCAAGTTTCTTTGTCTTTTCTTGCTGTCTTCTTTTATGATTTGATGACATCTTGTATAGTGCGCTTTGACACCTTTATCGTGATCTTTAGTGTAATTACTACAGTTTTTTCCTTTGTGGTTACCATGAAGCTTACATAAAATGTACTTACAACAACCTATTTTAAGCTGATAGTAACTTCAATAGCATACATAAACTTCATAAACTTAAATTCATTAAAATTTTAAAAATAGTCTTAGGAGTTGTGGAAATAGACAGGTTCTCTTTATGGATGTCAAGTGCTTTGGCCACGATATGCTTCATGATAATAGGCCATACGTCCTTGAGTGACTTGTCTGGCTAAGCCTGTATTCTCCCACTCTGTCTACATTCCATGTTTATTTTAATCAAAGGACAAAGATGATTCTATCAGCAGACAGATAATAAGAATTCCTTTGCCAAAGGTACATGACTGAATTTTGCCATAAGTAGCACTGAAGCAAAGTAAGGGAATTTGGTAGTTATTTAAAATTAACTGGGAATATTACCGTGATCCATGTTACAGTACTAAGAGCAGATGGAGAAAAGAGCGCCCTTTGCATCTGGGTTAATAAGTACATTAAACCTGATATCTATGTTTAAATGAAAAGTTAAATTTATTTTTGTTGTCGCTACTCTTTTTATGTAGTCACTAAATTCTGTAATTTCTCTTTTTTTATAATTTTTTTCATGTTTGTTTATTTTTGAGAGAGAAAGGGAGAGAGAGCGCAAGCAGGGGAGGGGCAGAGAGGGAGACACAGGATCCCAAGTAGGCTCCAGGCTCAGAGCTGTCAGCACAGAGCCTGACGTGGGGCTGGAAATCACAGACCATGACATCATGACCCCAGCCGAGGTCGGATGCTCAACTGACTGAGCCACCAGGCACCCCTAAATTCCATAATTTCTGTGTAAATAATGTCAAGTCCTGTTCTGGAAATGAAGAAAAAATATGTGAACTACAAAAAATTTCTACTTTAAAATATTCTAGCTTTCAGAGTCACCATTTATCACACATGACCAGTCAAGCAAAATGAAGATAAATGTAAAAAGGAATATACAATCTATCTCAAATAAGTATTTACCTTAAGTTTAATGAGCTAGTTGCTATATATTTAACGAGTTAACTGGTGCATATTAATTAAATCTCGATTGCTTGTTTAAAATCTCTTTTGGAGGATTTCATGCCATCTGGTTAACTTACTTTAAATGACAAAAGCAATAAGTACTTAATTGCATTCCTATTAATGTACTGTTGTTTCTAAACATGTGGGACTTTTAATGAGCATTTTACAAGGTTTACTGAAAGAATATTGTATAGATAAGAATAAATGTTTTGTTAACTCCTTTGCTGCTACAAGTAGGTGTAGAAGAGTGAAAAAATGAAATTAAGTAGGATTTAAATGATTGGAAAATAAATTATCACATAATTTCTAAAAGTCTTCCTCAAGCGTTTTTTTTTTTTAATTTCCTGCAGTGTGCCTCCAGATGTTAGACTTCACTTTCTCAGTTTTTATACCCCAGAAAAGTTGTGAACAGAAACATACACAATTGTTTAACCTTCGTGTGACACTGAATAGAGAAGCTTGAAGATTCTGTTTTCAATTACTCTCCAAGTGCGAGCGATGTGGAAAGGTAGGGAACTATGGATATACATTGGTCCAAAAATGCGCATTTTGAAGAAAATATAATCCAACCACAATTTACAAATAAACTGAGTTGTGAAAGTTGTTTGCAAATTAATCATTTAAAACTTGGAAAACATTTTAACTTGCCATAGAAATCATAACCAACAGATTTGTTTCCTTGGCTAGCCTGAAAATAGATTTTACCTGTACTGTAACAGAACCAGAGTTTAAATTAATGCTTTTCAGATTGCAGGTCCAGAGTTCACTAGTGGGTTTTAAATTAATAAAGTAGGTAATAGCCATCTTTTTTTTTCCTAAATGAAAACAATAGACTATATCAAGTAAATTCTACTTTTTGAGGATAAGGAAGCATTTGTGACACTTTTTATTTTTATAAATGTGTCTATAATACATATGTGTCTATGTGTTTAACATTTTGCCTATAGTGAGTTGTGAAATCAAATGTGTTTTACTGTGAATTACTGCCAAAAAAATTTGAAGATCACATGTTTAAGCATTATGTGAATGCCAAAGACTATCTCTAAATTCTGTCCCTGACACAGTTAAAAAAATTGGGTGTCTATCAAATGATTTTTAACATCTGAGTCTATGGCTTTGCTAGATAAGCCACATGTACTGCATTGGAGTTGCGTTACAAAAAAACCTTCAAATTAATTTTGTATATGTATTTCTACAAACAGTTGTCATTTTGTTCTGTGATAATTTGGCATCAATGTCAAGTAGTTTAAATAAATGGATATAAGTTTTTATTAAACCAAACATTTCTGGGTTTAGGTGATGTTTGTGGAAATGAAGCTTTTTTTAGGTCACTCTGTCACTTCAGGGGCTCAGATGGGTGACCCCTCTATTTCTCCACAAGTGGTGAAGCTTAGGGCAATAGCCATCATGGCTAATGATCACACCTGTACATTTCTTCAGGCACTTAGAGTTAAGATTATTCTGACTCTGTTTTGCCTAAAAACACCATGTTTTCCAGTTTGGCTCAATAGTGTACTAAGATGAGTGGACCCTAGGAAAGGAAATTGTAAGCAGGCATTTAAGAGACCAGCAGTTGAGGTCTCTCCTGTGTCCTCCACCCCAGAAAGAGACATGTGGGTCACATAGGGTGTATAAAAGACAAAGAACTCTTATGGACATTTCTCTGTCCAACCAAGACAGAAGAAATAAGGATAATAGTTATAACTTAAGACAACATGAGGCTGAGAGAGACCAGCACAGATGGAAATGCAGGGTTTTTATACTAGATTAGTAACAAGGTGCTGGAGGGAAATGTCGACACATGAAAGATGTTTTGTACGAAGTCTCTATCATTCTGTTTCCTTACCATTATCTGAGTTACGCTTAGAGACTAAGAGTCTTAAAGGATTAGGGAGAAGGAAAGATGGAAAGATAAAGTCAGATCATGAGTAATTATAGGAAGAGACGGAACAAGGCAGGATATTCTGGCTAGAGATGAACCAGGAGCCACGTTGTCATGTCTTTTGTTCCTAAATCAAGTCCAACCTTTACCACTGAGTATTTTTCATTATAAGCAATGGAATCTGACTGTGGTTAAATAAACAGAAATGGATACTGGGCTTATTGATGGTTAGAAGGCTGTAGATACAGGATTAAATCTCAGATTTGAAAAAGAATACTAAAAACTGTGCCTGAAAACTGAGGTAATGAGGAAATCCCAATTGATGTGGCCATTTACAGGACTGCCCAAAATTGCACTGCACATTTAGCTGCTCTTGCGGCCAGTGCGCATAACACCTTACATCAGGGACTCCACCTGGCAACCAGCACTGTCCCCAAACTGGACAGCTCAGGCACAAACCTTGCCACAAAATGAAGACCCTAGGTACAGCCTGAGTCCTTAGTTTGAGCACTTCAGCACCAAAGCCTCCTGTGCATGTGCCCTGTGGTTGGGTTTGTGGAGCCTCAGTCACTTAGCTTGTATTTGGATGTAAAGGAGGCTGGGAAAGACAGTTTCCTGGGTTACTTTTAAGAGTGAGCTTATCAATCTGAAGTTTCCCATCAGAGCAAGAGTCTTCAAAATATGCCAGTATAATGGGTCTTTGCATGTGCTGTTTCTTCCTTTTGGGGAATCTTTCCTTCAAGGTCTTTAAAGGGCTGTCTTTGAAAATCAAGACTGGCATTCAATTTCACTGCTCCGTAAAGGCTTTCTTAAACTATCCTAAGTCAGTTTTCCAATCCACCATTATTCTCAATCACTTGAGCTTATACCATTCATAAAACTTTACCAAAATGTAAAAGTTTAATCTCTTCCTTCCTTCTCTCTCCTCCTGTCTCCCTTCCTTTATCCCTCTCTCTCTTCTTCCCTTCCAATTGTCTGTGTCTCTTCAGGAGAAGAAGAAACAGTGCCAAGAGCAGGATCCTGCCTTCTCTAAAATTATTGTCATGACCCAGAGCTGAGCCTGGCATAGGACAGTGATCCAGCAGATACTTGTTGACAGGGTTTTTGAAGAGCGAGGAGTAATAGGAATGTATGAGGCATCTGAAGATTCTGGGTAAGTGTCTAGAGGGTTGGGGGTTCTTGTGTATGAGGTGTTCTCTCAGTCTTACAGGTTTTTGTTTTGAACCTCCATGTTGCTGACTATTTGTCTGATCTTACTGTCTATATTAATGTTTATGCTGATACTAGCCAACTCCTTGGTGTGTGAAGCAACACGGAATAGTGGGCAAGGCCAAGGGCTCTAATGCTAGCCTGAGTTCAAATCCTAATTTTTTCATTTATTCTGTGCATGAGTTGTCTCACTATTCTACTATTTACCTCACTTACAAAGTAGGGATGAAAATAATAGCCATGAACATTAAATGAATTAATACATGTAAAGCAGTAGGAATGCTAGCAAATAATGAGATGTATGTATGCATTTACTAATATTATTACTTTGGATGAATTTCTGATCATTTTCCGAGTTTTCTGGCCTTAGCCTGCCTTCCCAAACACTTAAATGACCCTATTATGCCCTGCTTCCTCTATCTTGGCATTCACTTCTGGTTCCTTCTATTAAACTTTTCCCTTGATCCAGCACACTGGCATGACAAGAGGCCAGGAAAAGATGAGAAGGTTGATCTAGGAACAGGTGGGAGAAGGACATCAAGAACAATCTTTTCCTACTTCACAACTGGATCTAGTCCTGGCCGATTATTTTCTCTCTTTTCTAAGAGACAAAATGAAAAGTGTTCATCAGACATCTCCAGCAAGATACAGTGATGATTTTCCTCTCGTTAAGCAAAAGGAACTTCTGAGGCCAAGAGAAGGTGGAGTGATTAAACCGCAATATAAAGCTCCCTTTTCATTTACCAAACACAAAAGATTCAGATCAGCAAAACTTCATCGCTCTGATCTACAGCCAGCAGCCCTGAAGTCATTTCCACTATCTCCTCCCATCTGTGCAGAGAGAGCAATAGCTGTAGTTATAAGCAACTAAAATAGAATTTGTTTGTTAAAAAGACAGTGCCCAGAGTATGCATTATAAACTAGACATGCATATGTATATGTTGGGTCATATGTGCTTGAGACCATATCTAAGGTTATTTCCATGTAGGCAAGTAGTTTTGTAAGAAATAGGACCATACATATAAGGGAATTCTGATACAGCTATCTTCTTTTCAGGCAGATAACCAATAGAAGAGGAAGAGATTCAGAATTCAGATATGGCAATGAGTGATACACTTGAAAATATTTAACTACCCTTGACCATTCCTGTTAATAAAAAGTTACTACCTTCTGTAAGTTTTACAACCACCATTTCTTGTTGGGAGTAACTTCTAGCTTTACCATGAGTTGAAACATAGGGTGAGACTTTGCTTCATTTAACATGGCCCAAAAAGGTTGTTTACTAAAATCTTTGTATATATTTCATATAGAAAATGTGAATATTTAAGTGTTTGGCCCTATTGACCTTGTGCTTGCATTGTTCAGTGTTGAATTACAGGTTACAGATATATGATAGGTACTCCTCTTTCATTGCTCCTTGGATATTTACACCTACTTAGTAGTAACTTACTACTAGAAAGCTCTAACTCTAACATGAATAACAGCAGCAGAATATAGCCTATTTATTTTCCCATCAACTTTTTCAAGGTAGCCTCCTACAAATTTACAAGAATGTCTACCTTGCTTAGCCCAACTTATTTCAGTGACATGAAGGTAGCCTGGAATTGCAATAAAACAACTGGAAAGTCCCTTGAGTGCATTTAAAGTAGACATTTTTCAATATAGTTTCGAATATAAATCTACTCTTCCTTCTCATGAAGGTGTGAAGGTGAGCTGAGTACCAATAAAGACTTCAGAGACTCATAAGCACTGTGTAACATTTTCCTTCTGTTCTAGAACAGAACATTTCAGCCTGACAACAAAGATGAGACTGTCTGTCAAAGATGCATTGATAGCTAAGACAAATCACTACCTATAATTTTTTTCTTTGGTGAATTGACTCTCGAAAAGAGAAGGAGTCACCATTTGGAATTTAAAATGGAACACAGTCATTTAAAAATAAGACATTGTTTGAAGATAACACAAGCAGAAGAGCAGACGTTATGAAACATACTTAAGCTTCATAGTTGCTAATATGCACAATTACATCTCCTGGGAAAACATGAGTACGGCTCACATGATAGTTTTAAAATGAATGAGCACAGTGAAAGTCAATGAGAATGAGGCTGACAGGAAGGCTCAGCTGGAGATCTACCCTCAGGAAGTAGTTTAAAATATTGGCCATTTGGTACCATCTGGTGAATTCCATACACTAAAAACAATGCTATTCAGAACTCAATTTTTGTGAGCCAGGAATGAAGGATGTGTCTTACAGGGATCATTTAACAGAATTCATTGAACAGGAGGAAGACCATCGGAGGGACAGTGAAATCTCTCCAGACCACTCCACACCACATTAATCTGAAATGGACTGAGAAAATATAGGCATTAATTCATTCCTGCACATACATGATCCTCAAATGTACTAAGTATAGAGGTTCATCATATTGTATGTAATAAGCAGGCAAAAAAAATAGCCAAGTAAATCACTTGTTCAGGGACTTATGCAAGTCCTTACAGAAGTTTCTATAATGTCACTACGGTGAAAGAGAAATTCTATTATTCTGGACTATACTAAATTTAGATCCTAGATTCATCATTAAAATGGTCATCACCACCATTAGTCACTCCTTTATTTAGCTTATCAATAGTCTTTATGTAATAAAATTTTTTCATAAATAAATTTTATTTATAAATTTATGAAATAGCCAGTGATTAGAAAACACATCAAACAAAATGTAGGAGTCAACACTTTTTTTAAAAATAAATTTGAAACTTAATAGTTTTTTTGGAGGGTTTCACACATTTTCATAGGTGGTGTGGTTTCCCTTTTTATTTCTTATCAAAGTGAATATATGAGACCAGTAGTCAAACACATATTAAGTTCAGTGTCTTCAATAGTGTGTGTGCCACATGGCAAACATTCAACAAATGTTTGGAGACAGAAAAAGTGAACATCACAAGCCCAAGCAGTTTCTTGATATGCACATGGAGGAGGATTGTAAAATAAAAGATATTATTTATTTTTAGGGAAATAATGGGAATATGATGATGCTATCTACATATATTTGCCTGAAGGAGGATGAAAATTATATTCATGACACTTTTGATTTTTGAAAGAAATCACAAACTTATAACTAACTTACACTGTTAAATCACTTCTAATATTTATGCATGACTTTATAATCATGACTGCCCAAAATTATATGTCATGTGTTAAAACATTAGTCAATACTGACTAGATGATCATTGTTTTCCTATTAGTAGGGAAAACTCGTAATAAGTTAAATTGATAAATGAACGTCCCAATGTTGAGATCAGAACTACTCACAAGATACTCTTCTAACCCAGAGAATATAAAGTATAGCAATGTCTCTGATTCCAATGCTGATTATAGAACCAACAGAAGATTCTCAATCATTAAGAGAAGAAAAAAATTTATCATGGAAGATTTTGTTTCTTCAAAAGGTGTATCTCAAACTTTTGATTTGATTAGTATTGAATGGTTTTCAAAGGAAGTTGAAAAAACTTAGGACAGTGATGATATTATGAAGAATATACACACATATGTAGATGTGTGCATGTATGTAAAAATCTACCTATGGCTTACTTCAGCAATGCTTTGTGTCATCATTGTAAGGTGTCTGAACGTTTGGCATAACCAAGAATATATAAACAACAGTTTTATTAAAATCATATCGTCATATATGACGCTGAAAAAGAGCATAGAACAGTTTCCCCAAAGAGAAGCAAGGATAGAAGTAAAGGATAATACCTTCAGCTCTGAAAAGTATTCACTATAGAGTGAACAAAGATCAGTAACTGAGCTGCTAGGGCTGAGCTAAAAGGAAAGTTCTTTGTTCATGGAAGAGAGCAATGATGCATTGAATTTGCATTAACGAATGATTATACAGCAGGAACCAAATTAAAAAGTGGCTTATAAATGCTACCTAGTGATAATAAAGTCAATTGAATGTTTGATAGAGTTATAATTTCTAAAATAAATTCCACAGAAGTCACATGGCTTAAACACATATTAAAGTAATCTCATAACGAAGATTATCTACAAAAATAAATTATTCCAGAAGGAGTTAAGTAGAAATAATGGCATAAAGGTGAAAGAATAAAGTCCCAACATAGGAACATTTATGGTCCAAAAATTATATGATAAAAGGCACCTTCTTTAACAACTGGAATTCTGTTTCAAGGCAAAGAGCATAGATAGATAGATAGATAGATAGATAGATAGATAGATAGATAGCAGGTGATGAACTATTCCTTGAATTAACAAATGTCTTTTTTTTTATCTTTTCAATTTTCAATTTTTATTTTTTAATTTTATGTTTGTTTTTGATAGAGGGAGAGAGGGAGAGAACAGACAAGAGGGAGAGGGGCAGAGAGACAGAGACACAGAATCCAAAGCACCTTCCAGGCTCTGAGCTGTCAGCATAGAGCCCAACACAGGGCTCCCGCATGAGCCCATGACTGAGCTGAAGTCAGAGGCTTAACTGACTAAGCCACCCAGGTGCCCCTCAATTTTATATTTTTAAATGCAGTATTTTATTTTGCTTTGAGGCAAAATAATGTCTAATAGAACTACCAGCATGTTCATAGCCAATTATTTAATGGCTGAATTATGATTTTTGAAAATTAACTGCCCACTTTTATGTTGGGCATTTCTTTCTGTTTCTCTCTCTTTTTTCTAAAACCTATTGTTAAGTGTATTATATGTACTACTGGATTCTGAGGTTAACATTCACATTTTACGAACGCAGAAATTGAGTTTTTAACAGGTTTAGTAACTGGTTCAATGTCACATACATAGTAACTGGTGAAATTAAGTCTGGTGATCATCTGTAATTATGCTTGGTCCTCTTCTCCTCTCTAAATTGCCTTCCTATACTTTTTTTTCATCCTTAAAGAGTGGTATATTCTTTCCAAATAAACCAGCTAATAGTTATGAACTGGTATGTGACCAAGAATCATTTCCTAGTGTAATGTTTAGTTACGACATTTAATTTTGACTTCATTGTCTCCACGTCTTTCTCCCCTCCTCCTACCTGGAAGCAAGTCAACTTTGTTTTCCATAGGAAATAGAAAAAGATTTGAAGGCAAGAAAGAGCACAACGTTGCAAAATAGGAGAAAAATAATTATAGGCAGGCTTTGCAGACTGAGTAAAAACATGGTAGAGAGAGAATGCTGGGAATCTAATTATCTGAACTTTCAAGAATCTTTAATGCTCACTAATCGAAGTCATTTAATGCTGAAAAAGCATATTACATAACTAAAGGAACAAAAATATTTTTGAAAAATACAACAACAGACAATAGGTTTGTCATGCCCTATATGGAGCTTCATTCTAGTGGGAAACAAAACTTTGAAAAATAATTGCAAATGTGAGAATATTTAAATATGATAAGGGAAGCTAACAAGTCCTGACAGCCAGCATTCCTTCAGAAAGTGATATTGGACACCTCACTGATGAGTTAATACAAGGATTCCAAGAATTAAAGAAATAAAGTAGGACACTTGAAGCAAGATGGTGCACATTAAAGAAACTCAAAAAGTTAAAGCTTACCTAGAGCATAAGGAAAAATAAAAACTCCTAATAAAAGTAGTATTTATGTTTTTACACATCATGCTCTTCAACATAGTAATTATGTTTAAGAAGTTACTAATTCAGTAGGCCAAAACAACTTATGAATGCAATTCAAGAAAACTTCAGAATGCTTTATTCTTTAATAAGAATGTAATCAGATAGTGAAAATAAATTTTTCTCAACTATTAATTTGACATTGATTTATATGTGCTAAGAGAAACGGTTTTATAGAAAGCTAATAAACCATAATTTTTCAAGTTTGAAAAAAATGATTAAGTATATCCATATTTAGGATTCATTTAAAAAAAACAAGTACATAAAAGTATATGAAAGTTATTAATTTGTGAGATTACTGATAGTAAAATCCTATTGGTTGGCATCTTCTCAACCCTTGTTGAAAACCAATTTAATCCTTAAAGCACTGACTTAGAAACTTCTGGTTAAAGATGAAGAACACAAATATTTCCATCACTTTTTTTTAGGAGATAGGCATAAAACAATACGGTCATTCTATAGATAAATCTTTTCTAATATAGAAATTCAAATTATTTTTTCTTATTTTTCTAATATTAATTTTAGTTTTCTCTCTAAATCAAAAGAGAATACACTGGAATTCCTTCCTACTTCTGTATTCTATTGTCACTTGTCTAAGTCAATATTAATTATGTAATAGTAGCTTTCTCTGGAACTAGAAACTCGGTAAGAAATGTGTGACTACCAGGTATTCTACGTTATCACTTTAATATTAATATATATTCACCCTTGAACTTATAACTACACCTAACAAACTATAGTCAAGGCCATGGTTGGCAGTAAATAAAGTCTCCTTCTTCATAGAGGGTATGTTTCTAGATGACTTGGCAGAATGTGGGACATGTGGCTGATCTAACAAAATGCAGAGAAATTTGCCTGCATTTGAGTGGTCTATAACAGGGTTACCACAGAAAGCGTCACCCAAAGAAATCCACTTTTGAGAATGAAATCAGTGCTAATAATTATTCCTGGCAACTGTTGTAGACCGGAATTGTAGTAGGCAAATTGGATATATGGTCATCTTGAATCATAATTAAGAGAACAGGAACCCAAACAACAAAATGACATGTTTGAGACATTGTCATCTCAGTAACGACTACCCTTTACATTGTATAGTCCCATTTCCCATCCATCCCACCAGTCCCTGATTTTAGGAGCAATCCCTGTTAGCTAAGAGCAATTGTAGTTTCATTATCACTATGAATGAAATGAGTGTCTTGGTCTAGCAAATAATATGTGATTCATCAAGTAGTGGCTGTTTATAAATTGAGACATTAAACTTGTTTGCAATGTTTCTAGCAAGAATAAGATGTGGGCCTATCTATGAGAAATTAGAAATTCAAAATAGAATATAAAAATAGTTCTCTGGGAAAAATTTAGAATCATTTTAGATCTGAATTCTTATTGGAAGACAGAGGTGTAGACTCTCCCACTGAAGAAACATAATTTCTTGAGGAATTAAGGATTCCTCAAGATTCAAACTAAGTTAATGCTTTGAAATTAATCTCTAAGGAAAGGATCAGGGTTTTAGGGCAGGATCAGATTTACATTGATCAGCCTTGAAAGAGAGACATCCCAAACAAAGAGAAAACACGTTTTGGGAGACAGATTAAGATTATCAAGTGAAGATTAAAAGTACAAGAAAACAAAGTTGGCAAACAGGACGACCTTCCAAGTGCTGTAGTATAATGCACTCTTCCCAAGTAGGTGAAACAAAGCCAAAAGGGATAAAAATCTGAACATCTAGTTGTATCTCCCAATTCGGTTTATAGAATAACTGTTAGGTTCACCAGCTGTTATGCAAAATCCTTAATCAGGGATTTGTCCCTCTTTTATGTTAGGTTGAGATCTCTTTTTGCGGCATCTATACCTATTTTATAGCTTCATTTTCTCAAAGGAGAATGATTTTGTTTCACTGAAGCTGCTGGATTTCTTTTGAGCTTTGCAATGAGGCACAATCTAACTTCTGAAAACCAGTAAACAATATCTACACCACTGTCAATAAACAAACACTTGACACAATTCAATCAGGTACCTCTGATGATAAATCAAGCATCTAAGGTGCCCCAAATGACTTGCTTTCAGAGTATAGATCACAAGCTACCAGTTCAATACCATTCCGAGACTCACAATATTTCAGAGCTGAAAGGGAACTTCTAGCTCAATTTTGGACATGTTTATTGAATACTAGCTATGATCCTAGGCTTGTAATATCAGAGCTACATGATATCAGAAATGTGTAGTATTTAAAATATAATATTGGACAGACAACAATTAAAGATATAATTACATTCTAATTTCTTGAGGGGAAGAAAACAATGATAATGACAAGCTACCTATTGAGCTCTTTCTAGTGCCAGGTATAATGCTAAACTCTACATGCATTTTCCCATTTGCAGCTCAGAGCATCCCCCCACCCACCAATGTAAATATTTACATGCATACATATTGGAATGTAAGCCAAATGAGAGTAGAGCCTTGGCATAGTCAGTTCTTATTCATCACCTAGCAGTGTGCCTGTCACAAGTCAGGCATTCAATATAGGTTCAGTGAATGAATAAATGAGTGACTAATGAATGACCAATCCTACAAGTACATGCCCTTTTGTCCTTAATTATAATCAAAGAAGTTGAGGATCCAAAAGATTAAGTACCTGGAATGGAGAGTGAAGACTAGGAACCAAGTAAGTGATTTGAGTCCAGAGCAGGGGCCCTCGTTTGGAACAGATGCATCAGCATGGCATAACATGGTGAAAGTGAAAATAGAAAATGTCAGATAGGTAAATTGGATTATTAGGTTTGAGGTTCTGATGTAAGAGGAAAATAAGTTTCTCATTATTTATAAGATATAGCAAATCATAATTTCCAATGAGTTTAAAAGAATTCTCCATTTTCACTTTTCATGAGACCCAGCCATCTACATACTATTGAGTAGGGATGACTCGACTCTTTTTCACTAAGGAGGACAGAGTTGACCGGCCACAAAACAGATATACACACAATCAATAAATTACAACCTTGAGAGTCTAATCCACAATATTTTTCTTTGATTTTGCCACACGTTTATGCACCGGGTAAAGTTTGCTGAGCTTCAAAGAGAATACATCAGTTAAAAGGGTTTTTCTCAAATAATAACTCAAGTATCTGCAGTCTCTGCAAAGTGTCTGTGTTTGCTATGGACTAATGTGACCTACAGGGTTCAGAAACTTGATATAACACATTGTTCAATCCGGTAAAGATTGTTTTCCTCTGATTGCTGACACTTGAAAGCCACTAAATGTTGTTTTATGCTGTTGGTTAGCTTCATTAGCCAGTGAACTCTAATGAGGTGAAGACAAGATAAATAAATGTGCTGGTGCTCACTCCTTGAAACAGAAAGTAGGACGTTTTTAAAGAGGGTGGAGGTATGAGGGTTTTAATAGGGTGCATCCCAAGTCAAGAATGTCATACACGCACAACATAATTAGCTATTTCTGTAACGTGGATATACAAAATGCCACCGTCTTCAGCTCAGTGGAATATGGGTAATGTAATGGTAGTCCAGGCTACCAGGTCCATTTCCTCCATTCATGACTAAATTCACCAACCCCAGAGTTCTAGACCATAGGTTTAGAGATCATGAGAAGTGCTATGTCAAAAGGTCATCTTCTGAATCCGTCAGCTTTGTTACTGATCCTGCTCTGATCACAGTTATCGGTCACCGTGGTTGAAATCGATCTCAGAGACTGAAATCTTGAAGCATCTCTGTGGTGAAAATCACTGGAATATTTGGGATTTTGTCAACCTTCTATCATTTTGAATCTAAAGAATTCCCTGTGATAATTTATTGGGATACTAAGAACTGGGCAGTTTCGTGATCCAAGCCCGATGTGTACAAACTGCAGTGCAAACAAAGGGCCTTTATTTTTTATGAGACCCTATGCAAATTTATGTACATTACTGAAAGTCTAGCAGCTGAGGCACTATATAGTAAGACAGCGGTCTTCTCAGGTCAGATTGTTTGCGAAGGTACCTGTTTATTTGGAAATGCTTTTGATGTTGCTTAAGATCTGTTGCCTATTTTATCCCTTATACTCTGTTCTTTAGATTTTAGACATCATTTCTTTATTCATAGTCCCTGAATAATTATATGCCCTAGAAATTCACCTCACACTAAATATCTAGATTATCTCTTAACCTTGATATATATCTCACATGAACTAAGCAAACTTCCTAAACATGCTTCATCATGAAATTCAAGATCTTAGCCAAAAAAAAAAAAAAGTAACATCAAACTATGAGACAATCTTCTGGTCACTAAAGGCAAAGGTTTTCCTAGATATCTAAGAGATGCATAAGAAGGATACTTATGACCCCACAGATATTGACATTCTAACCCGGCAGTCATATTGTTTCTCAATATTTCAAAGCTCTGTTGTAACAGTCCTTTGTGCATTCTTAAAGCTCACTGTATTCCGTAAGATTGAATAGTTTTGATTGAAATCTCATGATTCACATGTATGCTCTTTCAAATGAAGCCACTATGAATGATGACTGGCCTTTATAAGCTTTGCCTACGTGACAGAGTAAAATAATGTTAAAACTGTAAGTCCACAAAAAAAAAAAAAAAACAAAACTGTTAAGTCCTGGCTACCTCATAATGTTGAAGATAAAATAAAATTAAGCCTGTTTGAACATACACCATTTTTCCTTAGCCTCAACTATAATGACCATCTCCAGTGATTTCAGGGGATTCCCTCACTGGAAAGATCCCTATCTTTACTTTGAATTCAAGGGTTCCATGATTTTTCTAGCCAAGGCAGAATAAGGTAATGAAGGTGATCAAGAAGTTTATGACTGTGTTTAGGATCCAGAAAAAAAAGTGAATCATAGACAAGAACCAAAGTAGTGAGGCAAGGTTAAATCCAATGGCAATCGAAATCTGAATAAAGCAAGAATATGAGCAAAGTAAGCAGAATTTAATGTTAATTTAATATGTTCTTACCATCTTTTAGAAAGGCATTGTATGTTTATTATAAACTATGCACCAGTGGTCAAATGTGGTTAACTTGTAGCCTCTTAGAGGTCATCTAGCAAGAGAATGGAAATTGAAAAAAAAGAAAAAAAAGAATGACCAATTACAAGCAGATTCAGACACAAACAAAACCCACCGTGCCTTGGACAACATTCATCAAAGGTAATACTTTATCATCCTGATCTACTGGAGAGTTAGATACCAGGGTTCCTCAGAGGCAGACAGGCTAAACTACGTAATTGAAACAATCACTGCATCATAGTCCCAAGTGGCACCTTTAAACTGATGAGTGTCATGCTCATTTTCACAACCATCTATAATTGAATAGGACCATTTTGATGTTGAGAAAGATGAATGACCTAGATAAATAATATTCTTTCACTGTCCAATTAATTTGCAGGTTAAGAGACAGCAAACCTACGCTCAGCACTTACAGGTATTTATATGAAGTAAAGCAGTGTTTATTAGATAACTAGATGTTAAGAGTGGCTGAAATCTTTTCATCTTGGGCATTGGGATGCTTTTGCATTTATGTTGATTCCCCTCTTTTAGTGTACTTTTAATAGAATGCTACTCATCATCATCTTTAAAAGCCTAATTTTCTAGGGGCACCTGGGTGGCTCAGTTGGTTGAGCATCCAACTCTTGATTTTGGCTTAGGTCATGACCTCACAGTCTGTGGGATAGAGCCCCCTGTCAGGCTCCACACTGAGCATGAAGCCTACTTAAGATTCTCTCTTTCTCTCCCCCCACCCCTGCTCTCCCTCTGCCCTTCTCCGGCACCACCCTCAAATACATAAAATTTAAAAAAAATTAAAAAGCACGTAATTTTTGAGAATATACCATTCACTCCAAAAAACAAATTCATTGCCTTTTTAGGGCACCTGGCTGGCTCAGTCAGTAAAACATGCAGCTTCTAATCTTCAGGATTTAAGTTCAAGCCCCACGTTGGGTGTAGAAATTACTTAAAAAAATAAAAATCTTACAAAAAATCAAATTCATTGCCTTCCTTAGGAAGGAAGGCATCTTTAAGAATTTGTAGGGTGTGGAAATTAGTAGCAAATTATCGGCGCCTTCAAAGATCATTTAAATGAAGGTATTTCTGAACCGGATCCTGTCCTTCCAAGGGTCAAATTATTAATGACTTGGAGGCCAGAGGCCAGCCTACGTTCCAAGGAATGCATTGTAGAGGCTAAGAAGTCATACTACTGGGACAATATAAGATTTCAGGTGAAGAGTATACAGATAGGTTCTAACACAAGCTGCATGTGTCAAAGGCTCATTCGCAGTTGCTTCATGGTAAGACATTAGGAGAAAGACTTTCTTCTTTCCATATTTTAGCATCCTGCTCCATTTGAGAGTCCCATCACTCCATGTGGATATAATAAGATAAGAGGATTCCAGCATTGGAATTTAGATGGACAATTCAAAATTATTTTACAGCTTTATTGACGTAAATTTTACACACCATAACACTTACCAACTGGAAGTATTGAACTAAATGGCGTTTTGTAATTTGCATAGTTGTACATAACTCAGCAATCCAGCTTTAAATTTTTTTTTTTTTTTTGTTAGCCTCTAAAATTCCCTGGAGGCTGACTGTTGTCAATTTCTACTGCTACCTCCCCTCCAGTTAGAGGCAACTGCTGATGCACTGTCATGATAAATTTACCTCTTTGATCAAGTCATACAAGAAAAATCATACATCAAATAGTCTTTTGCAAATGGCTTCTTTTACTTTGCACACGGCTTTTGAGGTACATTTATATTAAAGTATGTATCGAGTGCGTGTTACTTTGTGTTGTTGAATAGTATCTCAGGGTAGACATGTATCCATTCACTAGTTGATGGGTGTTTATCTTATTCATAGTTTTTGACTTATGAATAATGCTGGTAACAGTCACATGCAGACTTTGTGTGGTTATATGGTTTCATATCTCTTCTGTAGATGACTAAGAGTGGAATTTCTGGGTTGCTTGGTAAATTTGAGTTTAACTATGTGGAATTATGAAACAGTTTTCCAAAGTAGCTGCCCCATCTTAAACTCCCTGTAGGAGTTTAAACTGAGACTCCAATTGCTCTAAATCCTAGCCAACACATAAGTGTAAGAGTAATCTTATCTGACCTTTTGATGATAGCTATTCTAGCAGGTGTGCAAAATCTGTCACTGTGGATTTAATTTGCATTTTCCTAATGACCATAGGTATTTAAAACTTTCCCTATGCCTATTAGCCATTAAAAGGGAATATGATGAATAATTTTACATCAACAAAATAACATTTTTAGAAATTTCTAACACTGACTCAAAAAGAAAAAATCTGAATAGAACATAACCAAAAAAAAAACCCCAGAAATTGAATTCATAATTAAAAACCTCATTGAACAGACCACCAGATAGCCACCACCACAGATATATGCCCACCATATACATATGTATATTAAAGAATTTCAAACCCTTTCAATATAGATGACATTTCTCAACTCATTCTATAAGTTCACTATTGCTGAAAGCAAATTAGAATACGTATTAACTACTGTAGTTTCCGAGCCTGTTAAGCAGTGATGATCACCAATGAGCTAACTCAACTTCTTATAACTGTGACAGAGGCCATGTGCTTCTGTATACTGACCATTTCTTGGTACTCCCCCAATTTTTAAAACATGTATTCCTTTTCATAGAATTGGTATAGTGTCTATTAATTCTTTAATAAAATCTAGATGATGGAATTATTTAAAGGAAATAAAGGAGTGATATTGCTTCATTCTAAGACTTTTTTTTTTTTTTTGCTAAAGTTGATTGGGCTACATTCCTGAAATTTTCAAGTTGAGAAGTATCAGACTAATTCCACTACAATGGAAGAGGAGTAGTCTAATAAAATTAGGTATTTAAAAAATGTATTTATATTACCAGAATGGTGACATGAATTCCTTCTGTAGAGGGCTGAGCCTAAGAAGATACCAATTACTACAAACTGGAGATTCACTACACTCAGTAGTAAGTACAGTGCAAAAGAATACATGGTTACAATCAAGTACGTAACAGCTCTTTTACATTGTTTTCATTTTTACATTCTTTTCAAATATTCAAATCTCTCCCAGTCCAATTCTAAAGCATGTATTGATTATTTTTTATGAAATAGAAAATTACATTTGTTTTTGGGAAAATGACTGATATTAACTTAATAAGAAATGGAACCATGATGACGTAAATTAAATGGATTACTATCAAGTCAATTGTTATGTGATCCTTTTTTAAAAACACAAATTTTATTTTTATATGAATGAGTTAATGAAAAATAGCTGATGTCCTTTTTCAAGGGAAAATGTAGCCATCAGCACTTATGGATACTAATTTGATGGTTTCCATAAAGTCACAAACCATGTCCCCAGAACAGTCAAGTTTATGACACAGAAATGGGCCTGATATCAGTAACTTGTAACCGATCTTGTTGTAAGATAGTAATAATTTGTTAGTAGGTAAAAAGATATTCCCCAGTTACCAGTTAAAAAATATATTGCCATGTATCGAACACAGCATGGTTAAATGCCAATTTTTATTTTGTTGTAGGATATAAGCAGCGAATCAATATTCAAGATTTCCAGGTATCATTGTAACTTCATTTTCTGGATTTCCACAGTAACCAAAACACAAAGTGTAACTTTTCTTCCTTCATTCCTCCCTTACCTTCCTTTTCTTTTCTTGGAAAATTACCCCACTAAGAGAGTAATTGTTTTTGTGTGTGTGTGTGTGTGTGTGTGTGTGTGTGTGTGTGTTTTAGCTTTTCATTTTTCTAACTCCTAGGGTAGCTTGAACAAAATTTATCTAATGTATGGCAATATAATTTCCCTTGACTTTTTCAAAGTTGCAATAGACCTCATATTTCCTTGTGTTACTCCCAACTACGTTCTCATCACTACTGAGAAGCAAATTTTCAAATAAAGATATAATCATAGTTTATGTCTCCATCAAACCTTCTTGACTTCTTTCAAACATTCCTGACTTCTTCATGCCAACTGGATAACATTTACAATTTCCAAGGTTGAAATTCAAAGCATCACACATGCGATATTGCTTAACTTAGGTGACTTATCATTTACTGTCCAAGAGATCTTTGCTTTCACAGGGTGGGGGGAGATTCAGTCTTTGCTGTCAGAAGATTAGTACCTTATCTGAGGTGAAATGAAGGCTACCCTAAAGGCTTCTCTGAACTTACCATACTAATATTAAAAACAAGACTTGAAATGATCACATTTATTTGAAAATAATAAAACTGCCTGCTAGATCAAAATCCAAAACTATGTAGAGAAATACAAAGCAAATAGAAACTCAACACAAATCACAGTATCAGGCATCCAATCAATATAACCAAGTGTTCACAGAAAGAGGAAAATTTAATCTATAAATGAATCCAATAAGAGAATAGGAAATAAATGGAAAACATATTAGGAAGAAATAAAACTGATTGTTTGCAGATGACATGAACGCCTATATGAAAATCAAAAATAACTGCCAAAAAAACCACTCCTGGAACTAATACATATGTAACTATAGAAAGGTGGTAGGATACAAAGTTAATATTTAAAAAGTTATTCATTTTCCTATATACCAGCAATGAACATGTAAAATTTGAAATTAAAATCACATTACTACAAGGGTCCCTGGGTGGCGCAGTTGGTTAAGCATCCAACTCTTGATTTCAGCTCAGGTCATGATCTCAGGATTCTTGACATCAAGCCCTGCTTCAGGCTCTATGCTGACAGTGCAAAGACTGCTTGGGATTCCCCCCCTTTCCTCTCTGACCCTCCCCCACTCACACACTCTCAAAATAATTAAACTTTTTTAATTTTTAAATTTATTTTTAAATAATTTTTAATATTTATTTTCGAGAGGGAGAGCGAGAGAGTGTCAGGGAGGGCCACAGAGAGAAGGAGACACAGAAGGCAAAGCAAGTTCCAGGCTGTCAGCACAGAGCCTGAACCACGAGATCATGACCTGAGCCTGAGTCTATTGAGCCACCCAGGTTGTTTTTTCTTTCTTCCTTCCTTTTCTTTCTTTTTTTTTTCCCCCAAAGCACATTACTGTTTATATTAGACCTCCAAAAGTGAGATCGATATATATCTGACAAAATATGTACAAATTCTACATGAGTAGACTATAAAACTCTAATAAACAAACAAACAAAAAATAAATAAATGGAGATAGTCCATATTTAAAGTATGAACATCAATATTGTCAACTTATCTGTTTTTCCCAACTTGACCTATATATTCAACACAATGCCAATCAAAATTCCACTAAGTGAAAATATATCCAGGAAGTAGAAACCAAGTCTAAATATTCCCTGTACCTGAAGTGAAATGCCCTCAATTTATCTATGGAAATTTCAGAATTGCTGAAGAAAAATGACTGTCATGTGTCTGCCTTTCTTCCCATTTCCTAAGTAGACTTCATACCCAAGTGCAGAGCCCAATATGGGGTTTGAACTCACTACCCTGAGAACAGCACTTGAGCTGAAATCAAAAGTTGGATGCTTAACTGACTGAGCCACCCAGGTGGTCCACTCCCTCCCTTTTCTGAATATTTTTGTGGTTACCTAGTTCTTGTTCCAATATTGTACAATGAGTATTTGAGGGACAATTAATATATCTTATTTCTAGCTCTCCAAATGAAGAGAACAGCTTTATTTCTGTTTAGAAGACTACCAGAGGCCCAAAACGGTGTCCTTTAAGTTAAGGCCTCAAGTCAATAAATCAAGACTTAATATCTAACTGCAGTTTTGACTCCCCCCACCCAAAATGTAACTTTTAACCAGTTAACATGCAAATTTCCTACTGACAGAGCCCTTCTGTTACCCCTATGAGGGTAATCTTGCCAAAAACAATGATTCCTCCCTAATCATTGCTTTTCCCACTCCCTCTCTACCTTTGAAAACGTTTCCTTTTCTGTAGCCCTTTGGAACTCCCCTCTACTTGCCACAAAGGATTGTTCCCCAGTTCATGAATTGGTTAATAAAAGCCAATTATATCTTTAAAATTTCCTTGGTTGAGTTTTTGTTTTTTAAACACTCCCTAATTTAGAAACTACTGTTTATCACAAAAGGCCCTATGTTTCAGTATAATTCCATTCTTGTCTGAGACTTTCAGACTGGTTCACTTGTGGAAGGAGCGAGAGTCTCTCACCTGAAGGAAAAAGAGTAAGTCAACATTCGGTAACTGCAGGAGTAGAAAGTGATATTCATGAATGGTCTTAACAAAATATGTCTTGATCTTCAGCTTCTGCTACGGTGAAGAGCAATGTTGTAAACTGGCTGCTGTATCGATCTGAACCCATAGTGAGTAAGGAGGAGGCAGAGAAGGGCCTTGGATGACTAATGGTGAGGCGATGACAAGAAACGTAACTTTGTTATTTTAAACCTAGGACATTTTAAAGGTTACCACTGTTCCAAAATTAGGTTATCCAAACTTATAAAATCCTAACACATTTCAACTGAAATCAGGAATAAGTTAGAATTGATTTTCAATTATTGTCAGTGTGGCAGGGAACTGTCGGTCTACACATAAAAAAATTATTTCTTTTCCCTAATGTTTTCCTAGGACCTGTGGGGGGGCAAAAGTATTCATCACTAGTATTTCAAGTGCTTTAGGGTTTTAGAATCACAGCAGAATCTATTAAATTTCCCATGATTCCCTAGCTAAATTCTCTGCTTTAAAAGCCTGGTAGGTTTATTTACTTCTCATCCTGTGTTATTGCCACACATTTTCTCTGCACCAGTTTCTGCTTATAATGTCACCTGACATGCTTTCCAATCTCCATTTACAAGCTAATGCTTCTTCTAGGTTTTTTTTATTTTTTTCCCCATAAGGCCTGAATTAAGTTCACTCCTTTCATTAAGATTTTCCTGGTATGTTCAACATAGAGTGGCCCATTATTTGAATGCTTATTAATGCAAAATTAAATAGCGATGCCTTACCAATGTTATAATTTTTAGTGATTTTTTTTCCCTCTTTCTCTTCCACTTTCCCTTCTTCCTCTTCCTTGTGCTCCTACTCCTCCTCATCTACTCTTTTTCTTTAGTATGTGTGTGTTTTGCCTGTAATTTGTCCTTTCATTATGGTATATTACCTGTATTAGTTCACTGACAGCATGCACCATGCATTAGGCTTCTCATTAAAATTAAATTTATTTCTGTGTGTATTAAACACTATTCATATTGATCAAAACCTGTAGCAAATGCTTCTTTTGGTGCACTGATGGGATGCATCTGAAATGATCTATTCCTATAGGAGCAGGATCAGTGGTTATTCGACTCTGGTTTAAAATGCCAGTAGCAAATCAAAGAACATTTTGCAAAGATTTCAGCATTATATAAATTTGCATGTAAAAAATTAACACCGTAAAATTTTGTCACATAAAACTCTATAGCAGCACCTGTGTGGCTCAGTCAATTAAGCATCCAACTCTCTATCTTGGCTCAGGTAATGATCTCACAGTTCATGAGTTCAAGTCCCAGTTGGGCTCTGTGCTGCTGGCATGGAGTCTGTTTGAGATTCTGTCCCTCCTTCTCTCTGCCCCTCACCTGCTTGTATGTGTGTATGCTTGCTCGCTCTCTCTTGGAATAAATAAAAACTTAAGAAAAAAACTCTACAAAAATAATTTACTTGGTATTAAAGGCACACCATTATGTTACTTTTACTACAAGAAAAATTGAGATTAATCAAATGTGTACAGTGTGCAAGTAAGGCCTTGTGTTGAATGACTTTTCTCTACTGTATCTCTACTAATCTCACAACCATCCTTCTAGAGGGAGCTAACAGCTCACTTTACACTTGCAGATATGGCTCTGACACACATCTAATTCTGATATAGGTATACTTTTGTTTTTTTATTAACAACCCAGATGTTAATGCTGACATTCTTATTCATTTAACTATTGATTCTTGTTTCCACATCTGTCAATATTCAAATAGATTATATGGAAATGTTGTCATAGCTGGATCATGTTTGCTGCAGACTTATTTACATACTTACTGATATATACACCTATTTATATATATTTTACGTATGTATGTTTACATAATTATCGCTGTTTTCTGCAATCTGATGTTATGTAATATATCATATATATATCAATCAAATAATGTAATGATGTGGACATGTTTGTTTATTTTACATTGATGTCCCAACTGTGGACTCTACCCATAGGTTAACTCTGCCCATAATAGACTGGACGTAATGTAGTGGGTCTATTTTATCTACTTTAGAAATATCTTAATGCCAAGGATAAAGTATAATACAAAATAACGTGGCTATTCTTACTGCGTTTAGACCAGGGTTTGGCAAGGTATCGCTCACAGTCCAAATCGCATGTGCTACTTTTCTATTGCTATCTGTGGAAGAATGGTTTTTATATTTTTAAAGAAATTTTTAAATGAATTATATTAAAGAGACTACATGTGGCTCCCAAAGTCTAAAATACTATGTGACCTTTACAGAAAAAAAAATGCCAATCTATGGTTGAGACACATATAAAGACAGAAGAAAATTGAATATGCATTTGAGTCAATTACTCTTATTGTGAACCAACATCAATAGTCTAAACTGAAAGACTGATTTTCTTCTGTTCATCATTGAATCACATAGTTCCATAGCTTTCTACAGATTGTTTTATGCAAATGACACTATCATGTAATAGAGGAAATCCTTAGTTTTGATTTTTAAATGTTAATCACAAATAAAGTATTCATTTTAATTACACAGAATGATAACCTATATTAAAATAAGACAACTAAAAAAAAAAGGCGGAGTGCCTGGGTGGCTCAATGGGTTAAGTGTCTGACTCCTAATTTCCGCTGAGGTCATGATCTTGTGGTTTGTGAAATCTAGCTCTGCCTTGGGATCCATGCTGACAGCAAGGGGCCTGCTTGGGATTATCTCTCTCTGTGCCCCTCCCCGCTCTCTTGCTCTCTCAAAATAAACAAACGAACAAACTTAAAAACATACAATGAAATAGGACAAGATGGTTATCTATTCTGCCTACACAAAAGTCAAAAGTATTGATTAAATGGAGACCAAAGCACCAATATTTATACAACAGTATTAGGATGAACAAGTATACTTTTCATATCCTGTATAAGAAAAAATAAACAACGTTTTCAATTTGATTGAATTGTATTTATGAAGTTGGTCATCTTGGCTGTAATGAGAAATTTATAGTATTTGCTTTTACACAACTTAAAAGATACCCCCCCCCCAAAAAAATAAGTTTCTTAAATGATGAAAGAGAAAATACCCCGTGAGAAAAACATGGCTACAACAACGGGGAGTGCATCTTAAAAAGAACTTAATTATTAGTGGAGTAGTACTTTCACAATCAAAACAGGTAATATCCAAAACACTGTATCTAAGAAAGAAATTTGCTACTTGATTGCAGTGACAATGGTTAAGATTAAAATGTTTGAAAACATATAATCTGATAAGCAATTTAAATAGATTATATCTGAACATTTTCTATGATAAAGATGTTTTGCAATGAAAGCGAATGAGTTGTAAGTAGAATAATTTTCCCTATTAAAAATAATGACAACGTCCATGTCATAAAGTGTTGTTATGATCACAAACCATAACAAATTTCACAAATGAGGATTTTTAATTATTTACTTAATGTAGTGCAAAGTTATTATGTTTTGTAAAATGATTATAATTGCCCCATAAATAGTTGTGTTGTCGAATTTATTACTATATTTATAATTTAGGATTTCTACACTAAAACAGTCAACTGTTTTTTCATATAATCAAACCATTAGATGAGCAAATAAAAACATTTTATATAAATCTGAACTATTCCAAACAGATGAGTAGGAATTCAAATAGTTACAACGTATTCAATTTCTTATTTAAAACTTACATTATCAACTTTTGCTATTTTGTTATTTCAAGAATATCTTGAAAATCTATGTGCTCATTGCCTTCTAAATATATAAAGACTGGTTTTAGAATTCAATCCTTTGAGAACTACTTGCTGATATGCACTTGAAAAATCAACAAGACTGATTGATCATATTAATAGGACTTTAAGGTGAATTCATAGAATTTGATGGATACACACGTAAAATGTAAGAATTTAGATTTATCTTATTTGTGCATTACCAATCTGGTAAAGATTTAGCTAATGATTTTTTGCATTACAGTGCAGAAAAAGAGAAAGAAACTATGCCTAATATCTGCCAATGAGATTCTTTTTCTTCTCCACATTAACTTTTTAAAAAATATTTAACTTCCCATTTTGAGATAATTTAAGACTCAAAAGAAGTTACAAAAGTAGGACAGAGTTCCTGTGTTCACCATTCACCCAGTGTGATGTTTTCACTTTCAGCACTTCTGACACCAAATGTGAGGGTTTCTTTCCTCATGCCAAAACCATGTCTCAGATGCCCTAACATAACTGTGTGTGCTGCAATTCAATTGTGCCACTAACCACCGGGAGTTAGCATCACACCCCACAGGTGAAGGGCTCAGTCCCAAAACTTCCCTCACTGCAGAAAAGCTGCTGCTTTCGATTGGAGTTTCCAATAAATGGATGAAGCTCTTTCGCAACCCTGTTCCTTATCATGTCTTTTATTTTTTTTTTTAATTTATTCATCCATTTAGAGAGAGAGGGATGGGGGGGGGGGGGAATCCTAAACAGGTTCCACTCTCAGCATGGAGCTCAACGTGGGTCTTGATCTGACAAACTGTAAGATCATGACCTGAGCAGAGATCAAGAGTTGGACACTTAATCGACTGAGCCCCTCTAATAGTGTCTTAGAATCACAATCTGACTTGGAAGAAATCTTCTAGTATTCAAAACATATACATGTAATAGTGAAAACATTTCATGCTTGGGTCTTAAAGCTATTCATATTCACAAATACTCATCTAGATTTTTGAAAAGTTTTTAAGTTCTAATGAGTTAACATACAGTATTAGTCTCAGGTGTACAATATAGCAATCCAACACTTCCATATAACACTTGGGGTCATCACAAGGGCACTGCTTAATCCATTCTCCCACCTCCCTTCTCTATCAGTTTGTTCTCCATTGTTAAGAATCTGTTTCTTGGTTTGCCTCTCTCTCTTTCCCCTTTGCTTGTTTTGTTGCTTAAATTCCACATAAATGAAATCATGTGGTATTTGTCTTTCTCTGACTTATTTAGCTTAACATAATACTCTCTAGCTCCATCCATGTCCTTGCAAATGGCAAGATTTTATTATTTTTACGGGTAAATAATATTTCACTGTGTATATACTACCTCTTTTTTCTCCTTCCATCAGTCAATGGACACTTGGGCTGTTTCCATAATTGACTATTGTCGATAACACTGGTATAAACATCGGGGTTCATGTGACCCTCTTGAATAACTATTTTTGTATTCTTTGGGTAAATACCTAGTTGTACAATTGCCAGATCTTGGGGTAGTTCTATTTTTAACTTTTTGAGAGACTTCCATACTTTTTTCCACAGTGGCTGCACCACTTTGCATTCCCACTAACAGTTTAAGAGGGTTCCCCTTTCTCTGCATCTTTGCCAACACCTGTCGTTTCTTGTGTTGATGATTTTAGCCATTTGGACAGGAGTGAGGTGGTGTCCCATTGTAGTTTTGATTTATATTTCCCTGATGAGTGACGTTGAGCATCGTTTCATGTGACTGTTGGCCATCTGACTTTTTTTAAAAATGTCTATTCATGTCTTCTGCCCATTTTTTAATTGTATTATTCAGTTTGGGGGTTTTGATTTGTATAAGTTCTTCATATATTTTGGATACTAACCCTTTATTAGAAATATAATTTGCATCAGCTTCTAGATCTTAATCCCAGGTTTACTTTCTCTGCTTTCCCCTTCTGCTCCCTGCCACTCTTCTTCTTGTGCCTAGCAATTATTTAATAATTTACTACCTAAAATAGGAGGTCATGTTATTAGTAATGTGTTAATAATACTAGCTTTTATTCTCATGGTGGATTGATGGTCTTTCTCTTATCTTTCCATATCAGCTTATTATCAGAGTTTGATTAAGACTACATTTTCTATCTAAAATTACTTTTGTGTCTTGACCATTTTATTGTTTACTTGTCTTTGTCATAATATCCAGGTTTAGTTTTGACTTCTATAAGAATAAGCAGGTCGAGGTGCCTGTGTGGCACCATCAGTTAAGCCTCTGACTTGGTTTTGGCTTAGGTCATGACCTCACAATTTGCGAGTTTGAGCCCCTGCTTGGGATTCTCTCTGTCCCTCTCTCTCTGCCCCACTCCCATCCGCATGTACTCTGTCAAACTTTTTAAAAAATGATAAAAAGGTCATTTCATGGCAAAAAAGAGAAAAAATTATTCAAGAAGTCCTAACAATCTTAAATTTCCATGTACCTAAACATGAGATTTAAACTATGTATAGCGAAAGTGATAAAACTGAAAGGAATAGGCAAATTCATAAATACAGTTCTATATTAACATCCCTCTCATAATAATTGATAAAACAAGTTCATTTAAAAATTAATAGGGAGCAAAAGGATTCAATCCTATAAACTGGATCTAACTGACATCAATGAAGTACTCCCCATTCAATAAGAGCAGAATACTCACTTCTTGCAATGTAGAGACACACTGACCAAAATACATTATGATCTGATATAATTAAAATAAGACTAGGGGCGCCTGGGTGGCTCAGTCGGTTAAGCGTCCGACTTTGGCTCAGGTCATGATCTCACAGTCCATGAGTTCGAGTCCCGCATCAGGCTCTGTGCTGACAGCTCGGAGCCTGGAACCTGCTTCAGATTCTGGGTCTCTCTCTCTGTCTACCCCTCCCCAACTCACTCTCACTCACTCTCTCTCTCTCTCTCTCCTTCAAAAATAAATAAACTTTAGGGGCGCCTGGGTGGCTCAGTCGGTTGAGTGTCTGACTTCGGCTCAGGTCATGATCTCACAGTCTGTGAGTTCGAGCCCCACGTTGGGCTCTGTGCTGACAGCTCAAAGCCTGGAGCCTGTTTCAGATTCTGTGTCTCCCTCTCTCTGACCCTCCCCTGTTCATGCTCTGTCTCTCCCTGTCTCAAAAAATAAATAAAACATTAAAAAAATTTTTAAATAAGACTGAAGTCACAGTTACCAATATCAGGAGTGAAAGGACATAATGCCAGATCCCACAGACATTAAAAGGATAACAAAGAAAATTATGAATAACTTTATGTCAACAAACTAGACAACTTACATGAAATTTGCAAATCCTTGAAAGGTATAAACTTCCAAAGCTCAAAGAGAATTAGTTAACTTTAATATATATGATATATATATATATATATATATATATATATACACACACATTTATATTATATACATAAATTATATATATATTATTTATATATGTTTATATATTTATATATATATATTTATAAATTTATATGTACAGACCAGTTTAGTTCATCAGTGAATTTTACAAATATTAAAGAAGGAAATAATAATTTCACATAAAATATTCCAGGAAAACAGAAGAGATAACACTTTTACTGGTTTTTATTAGGCCGATATTCCCCAGATACTAAAACTTTCATGAACAATTTCTCTGTAGTGTGCGATGTTGTTTGATAGCATCTTACCCACTATAAAACTTCTTTTGAAATTGGAGTCAATCCTCTCAAACTCTACTAGTGCTTTATCAACTAAATTTATGTCATATTCTAAATCCTTTGTTGTTATTTTAATGGTCTTTACAGCATCTTCACCAGCAGTAGATTCTATTTCAAGATTTTTTTTTTTTTTTTGGTCATCCTTAAGCAACTTTTCACCCATTAAAGTTTTATCACGAGATTTCAGCAATTCCATCCCATCTTCAGGCTCTACTTCTGATTCTAGTTCTTTTGTTATTTCCACATCTGCAGCAACTTCTTCCCCTCAAGTCTTGAACACCTCAATGTCACCCATGAAGGGTGGGATCAGTGTCTTCCAAATTCCTGTTAATGTTGATATTTTTACCTCTTTCCATATACCATGAATCCTCTCTTAATGGCATCTAGAATGATGAATCTTTCTCAGAAGGTTTTCAGTTTACTGTGGCTAGATCCAACAGAGGAATTATAGTCTATGAGAGCTAGACTACAAAATATATTCCATAAATAATAAGACTGGAAAGTTGACATTACTCCTTGATCCATGGGCTGCAGAATGGATGTTAGGTTAGCAGGCACGAAAACATGTATCTCGTCTGGCTCCATCAGAGCTCTTGGGTGCCCAGGTGCATTGTTACAAGAGGGATATTTTGAAAGGAATCTTTTCTGATCAATAGGTCTCAAGAGCGGTTTTAAACGAGAGTGGGCTTAAATTATTCAGTAAACCATGTTGTAAACAGATATGCTGTTATCCAGGCTCTGTTGCTCCATTTCTAAAGCAGAAAGTAGATTTGGCATAATTCTTAAGGGTCCTAGAATTTTTGGCATAGTAAATGAACACTGGCTTCAAATTGAAGTTGCCAGCTGCATTAGCTCCCAACAAAAGAGTCAGCCGGTCCCCTGAAGCCAGGAATTAAATGCTCCTCTCGAGCTATCAAAGTCCGAGATGGCATGTGCTTCCAAAGTAAGACTGTTTCATCTACATTGATAATCTATTGTTTTGTGTAGCCACCTTCATTAATTAGCTTAGCTAGATCTCATGGATAACTTGTTGATTCATCTTGGACTCCTAGGTCACATCGACAACTTCTTTCCTTAAACCTCATGAATCACAACCTTTCCTAGCTTCAAATTTTTCTTTTGCAGCTTCCTCACCACTCTCAGCCTTCATTTAATTGAAGATAGTTAGGGTCTTGCTCTGGATTAGCATTTGGCATGAGAGAAGGCTGTGGCTGGTTTCATCTTATAACCAGACCGCTCAACTTTCTCCTTATCAACAATAAGGCTGCTGTCTTTCTTATTTGTGTGTTGACTAGAGTAGCACTTTTTCATTTCCTTCAAAGAGTTTTCCTTTGCATTCACAATGTAGCTAACTGCATGGTGCAGGAGGTCTAGCTTTTGGTCTTGGCTTTCGACATTCCTTCCTTACTAACTTTAAGCATTTCTAGCTTTTATTTAAAGAGAGATAAGACTCTTCCTTTCACACGAACCTGTAAAGGACATTATAGGATTATTAATTGGCTTTATTTCAATATGGCTGTGCCTCTGGGTCTCGGGAAGCAAGAGCAGAGGTAGAGAGACAGGTGAACAGCACATTGGTGGAGCAGTCAGAATACATACAGCATTTATTAAGTCTTCTGTCCTATATGGGTGGGGTTTGTGGTGCTCCAAAACAATTACAATCCTAACATCAAAGATCACTGACCACAGCTCACAACAAATGAGAAAGCACGAACTATTTCGTGATCACCAAAACGTGACAGAGACACCAAGGGAGCAAATGCCGGCAAATGCTCCAATAGACTTGTTGGACACAAGGCTGCCACACACTTTCCATCGTGCAAAACGCAGTATCCTCCAAGTACAATAAAATGAGGTATGCCTGTATGCATCTTATCTGTCCAATCCTTTAACTGAATTTGTTTTTACCTCCCCCCATCCTGTTCTGCCTTCCTTAGGATTAAGGATTTTTAACATAATCATCCCATTTTATCTTATTATCAGCTCTACATCATCACTGTTTTACAGGACTTGCTCCCAGGTTTGTAATATGGGTCTTCGCTCAAACGCTATTTCCGTCACACCACTCATTGGCCTAACTTGTAACATACTTCTTCTGTCCCTTTCCATCCTTTAAACTACTCTTGTTGTGTAATGAACTTATCTGTATGTTAAACATACCATTAATGTACTGTGGCTTTGTTTTATTCAATTCTATTTTAAGTAGAATTTTATGAAAAAGTCTTATTGTTTCCTTTATTCTCCATTTTTTCATAAAGCTCCAAGTTCCCATCTATTATTCCTATCTGCTTGAAGAACCTCCTTTAATATTTTTCGCTTTTGTTTTTCTGAATTTTTACTGCATTTTTTAAGTTTAAAAAATTTTTGCAACTACGTGGAACTGGAGGGTATCATGCTAAGTGAAATTAGAGAAAGACAAAAATCATATGACTTCACTCCTATGAGGACTTTAAGAGACAAAAAGAGATGAACATAAGGGAAGGGAAACAAAAGTATAAAAACAGGGAGGGGGACAAAGCAGAAGAGACTCTTAAATATGAGGAACAAACAGAGGGTTATTGGAAGGGTTGTGGGAGGGGAGATGGGCTAAATGGTAGGGGGCATTAAGGAATCTACTCCTGAAATCATTTTGCATTATATACTAACTAATTTACATGTAAATTTTTAAAAATAAAAAATAAAATTAAAAAAATATATAATTAAAAAAATTTAAGTAAAATCTACATCCATCATGGGACTGGAAACCACAACTCTGAGATCAAGAGTCACACATACCACCAACTGAGCCAGCCAGGCTCCCTGCATTTTTTAAAATAAAAGACATTTTCACATAATATCAAATTGTTTACTTAAGTGTTTTAAAAATGTTTCTCTAGGGGTGCCTGTGTGGCTCAGTCAGTGGAGCATCTAACTTTTGATGGACTCAGGTCATGATCCCAGGGTTGTGGGATTACCAAAACCCGGAAACAGCAGAAATATCTATTGACTGATTAATGAATAAACAGCTGTGGTGTGTGCTTATAATGAATAATTCTCAACAATAAAAGGAAAGGGCTACTGACACATGAAACAACATGCATGAATCAACGAAGCATTGTGCAGGGTGAAAAAATGCAGACTCCAAAGGCTATGTGCTATAGGACACTTAAGGTACATGACATTCTGGAAAAGGTGAAACTATAACAATGGAGAAGAGATCAGCAGTCACCAGTGCTCACAAGTGGGGGAAGGGGGACTACAAAGAAGCATAGGTAACTTTTTTTTCAATGTTTATTTATTTTCAGAGAGACAGATTAAGCACGTGCTGTGAGCGCATGTGTGAGCAGGGAAGGGGCAGAGAGAGAGGGAGAGAACCCCAAGCAAGTTCCACACTGTCAGTGCAGAATCCAATACAGGGCTCAATCCCACTCGATCCCACAAACAACCATGAGATCATGACCTCAGCTGAAATTAACAGTGAGCTTAACCAACTGAGCCACCTAGTTGCCCCGGAAGCATAGTATGGACATTTCTGAGTGAAGGAAATATTCTAGATCTTGATTGTAGAAGTGTGTATACAGTTATACACCTGTATATATCATTTATGCATAATATATATACCTGTATGTAGTTATAGAACTATATCTGTAGTATAGTAATATAGTAATATAGTAATATTAGTATACTATACTATTTTATAGTTATATAGGAGTCTATATATTATATGAAACTATATTATACAACTGTATTACATACACACACACTAATATATGTATATATGTGTGGATGTATATGCATATGTGTGTGTGTATATATATATACACACATATATGTGGTGTGTGGATATATGTATCACATAAATATACCCACCACATAAATATAAAATCTGTGGATGGCTTCACTTTCTTCTCAAATGTTCCTTTCTCCCATACACATTCACATTTCTGTTGTTGGTTATGCACAGCCGACTAATCTGATACATTTTAATTCATGAGTCTGAGATATCCTTAAAATTATTAATATTAATGCTAACTTTTGTTCTGGAATTAATTTTGTGTCAAATGTTTAAGTTCTTCTATCATAGTCTGTATAAAAATGTTTCTTATTTGAGATTTAGTTTTCAGATGTCCAAATTCTTATCTAAGTCATAGAAAACAGAAAATATCTATTTTAGTGCATAATGTATGTGCCTTACAAAATATTTTCTGACATGCCTAAGTCCATATATTCACATTCTAAGTTTTTAAATCAAGCAAAGATCTGGATCCAAGGGAAGAAAACAGTCACCCTCACATATTAATAAGATATAGTTATCTTGTACCTTTTGATAAATCATGAAAAAACGGGCTGATGATCTTAATACAAAGCTCACTGGTTTTTCACAAGTTATAATAGCTTTTGTGTTCATATGAAATTATTTCCACATTTGGTAATATGATTTAATATAAAACTTCTTGGGACTGATTATAAATTAAAAGAATTTTCCAACATAATTAATAACTATAATCTGGTTTTGTACAGAATAAGAATACACAAGGCTGGTTTTTTCTTTTCTGTTAAAATACCTAACAGAGTTTAGTGAATACCTAGTGATTGATAGACATCTTCATATTATGAACTCTTATTTCTTACCCTTATTGCTATTGATATACAGTAATACTATTTAAAACTTTAATCCAAGCCTGATAATTTTAATTTATAAACTATAATCTCTCAAACATCAACTCAACATAGAATGCTATACATTGATCTCTGTTTCCTTACATCAAAACCACCTTCTTCTAAATAATTAATCAATGGTACAGTTCATCTATTTCCATTTTTGCCATTTTGCTTAACTAAAACTATTCCTTAAGGAAATTACTACTGCTGTGATGGTAGGTATTACCAGCTTTCGATCAGTATTTTTATCGAGCCTCTAGATCTTTTTTTTCACTTAGAGTTCTCTTTTACCGGGAAGAATTTTCACATTTAGTGAATAATAGAGTAAGTCATGTTTCCAGCTAATTAGTTAGATAATAATTACACTAATTTGAATAAATGAGTAAGAATACAGTACTTTCAGTTAAAATGCAATTCTCTTACCTAACCAATCTCTATACTCAGCAAAGAGGCACTATTTGCATTTGAACTTTCTGGATAAAGGATTGCTACATAATTATATTCTAATATATTCTGATTAATTTTGAGAAGCTTCAATATTAAAACTCAAGTAGAAGAATTCAAACTTCTCAGAGGTGTAGAATTTCATTTTGACCCTAGTTCCATCTGTGATTGCAGATAACTCTATTCACATCACATAATAAGACTGAATATTTTTAAAACCTAAAATAATATTAGTACTTATTCCAATAATTCAATGAATAATTTCTTCCAAGCCATCTTAATTCTTCTAAAGTAACTTACACAGATCACCCTTGAAATATATAGATACATACCTTAAAGAGGTTTCAGCCCTCCTTGTATGTAGATCCATCGGCAAATATAGCATTCAAGGATATAGTATTAACTATGAGACATAATCTTAGCAAGTTATTACCAATATACAATTGGATAAAAAACCAGAGTTAGGTAGAGACTAAGGCCACAGTCATCGTAAATAAAGTGCAGGATGCTAGAACTACTCAGGGTAATTGAGAAAGTTCAGTCCAAACTGTATTAGCTTATGTCCCCAAGCTAACAGTGCAGCTGTCCAGATCACTCATTAAGAAGACCATTAGCCAACTGGACTAATTGGTTTGACTGTTTTTCCCGCTCTTTGCTTGGCTACATATAAATGCTTGATTTCCTCTCACAACTGGTCCTTTTCATTGTGTTTCCCAGTCTAACACTAAATTTTACATTACTAACAGTGTAAACATATATATATACATATATATATGTATATATATATATATGTATATATATATATATATATATATATATATATATATATATATATATATATATATATATATATGACCCTGGAAAAACTAAGCCAGAATTTATCAACCTTTTAAAATCTTCATAAATAATCAGTAAATACGTACATTGAAACTTGGCTAACGTTCTATCTCCAGCCTAATGTTTTGCATTATTTAACTGATGGCTGCTGCTCAAATTACCAGCTGGCCCATCCACACGAAGTAAGAATAAATCTGAAAGCAGATGTATCATTTTGATTTACAAACAGCTCCTATAACAAGGAGAAAGGAATCTAAGAAGAGACACTGGAATCTTTTGAATCTGGCAACTGAGAGTCTTTTCAGACAGTATGTTTGTTTTGCTTTGTAGAGGAAATACTGCTTTGAACAATGGATAATAAACTTATGGAACCCACCGCAACAAACTATGTTCTGGTAGGATACATAATGAGTTCCAGAAATATTTGGGCTACTTTATAAAAGAGACATAAGTAACTACTCAAGGGAAATAGAGTAGCCTAGCTACTAAGGCCTCTGTCTTGCCTTTCAGAACCACTGTTGACAAGTGAGCTTTGTACCAAGCAAACCAGGGGTAAAATCTAATGTGTCAATTTCTATGTCTTTGTGAATGTAATTATCATTCTCCTTTCTAAAGATTAGCAATATATTGGCTCTTAAGAATTTGTTCCAATGACTCCTCCCTGGATATTGAGTTACACTCTTGTTTCTGATGGCTCCCTATTCAGGTCATACTATTCTACATTATGGATCCTTCAGAGAACTTCTTTTGCCACCTGATTAACTTTGCTCATTGTGTAGAATGAATACACTGATAAAGAGAAACTTCACGTTAGTTATCTTTGGGCAGTGTTTTCCACCCTTATAATATTAGCGCAATAGGAAATGAAACTTGCCAAGTCTGGGGCATATCTTCACAATAAAATTAACAAATCGAAGCACCAATAAATCCACAAATATTAATTTGCCAAAGACTGTTAAAGGTCACCCTTTAATTTCAGCCTTGACCCTTTCTGGAAAACAAGTAATATATTTTATAATGACCGTTTTTAAAATCCCATAATTTCTCAACATTTTATTTGTTAATTCTTCTAGATATTAGGATCTCTGACTTAAGCCTGGTCTTCATGGTAGTCATAATTGACTTGGGAAAATTAAATGTACGATAGTTTTAAAGCTAACAAAGTGAGTTGTATTTGTAACTCGGATGACAGAAAACCCTGAAGAAAGCATATGCTCTAAGAGAATGTAATCACCGATTGAAGCCATGATGGGAAAGGCAAGGTCTGAGATTGGCTTAGAGCAGAGTGTTAGAAGTATCTATTAACATGCAGAACCTAGAGAACAACTCAGGATTAGGAAGAGTGGCATGGGTAAAAAGCTAAGTTAAACATAAATGTTGAATTTAATTCCCATGGTTCTGTTTTTAGTATGTTTGCCTCAGATCTATTCCTACCTTTTCTTTGCTCTTCTGTGTGTAGCAAGGGAGATGATCAACTCTATGTACTGGTTTCCATTCAAGTTAAGCCAATAGGAAGCACTGGAGGAAAATAGGACGATGAAAGAGAAAACCAAAGAAACTGCCTCTCTCTGCCGTTGGTGGTTTCTCTGGCATTGACCCCAGGGCTCAAGATTCCAGTAAACCACATCTCCATTTGTCCCATGAGAAGAGAATTAAAGCTGGATTTCTAGGAGTCTCCTCATTTTGCCCCTGACTTATCACTCTGGTTTTGCCAGTATAAAAATTTCTTGATTTAAATTCCACCTGATTTTAATACACAGAATGGTTTCTGAAAACATTATTTTACCAATCCTGGCTAGACCCCAGTGAAAACATCTAAACTGGGGAGTTGGGACTTCCTATTCTGATGCCCTTATATATGACTGTAGAATAAAGATTGTTTTCACTCTTCAAAAAAAATTTTTTTAACTACTTTGTAGGATGAGTTTTCTAAAACCAATTAGTTGAGGTATAGCTTAAACACTATAGAACTCACTAATTTTAGATGTCTAGATCAGTTTTTAATGTTCAGAGTGAGTAGCCAACACCACAATCAAATGTTTAGATCATTTGTGTCAGTTCACAAATAAACTTCATGACCATTTCAGTCACCCCCTATTCCTACCCCTAGTCCCCCCAGGCAACCACTATTTCACTTTCCATTTCTATAGTTTTGCCTTTTTAGATCATATCATGCAATGGAATCATACAATATATGGTTCTTTTGTGTGTGGTTCCTTTCATTTACCATAATATATTCAAGGTTCAACTATGTTGTAGCATGTATCTATACTTGATTCCTTTTTATTGCTCAATAATATTCTATTGTGTGGACATACTACATTTTTATTTCATTCACATGGCCATTCGAGTTGTTCTCACATTTTTGCTATTATAAATAATGCTACTATGGACATGTGCCCACGAATCTTTGTGCAGACCTATATTACTATTTTTCTTGGGCATATCTGAAAGTTGAATCGTGGGGTCCAATGGCAAATCTACCTTCAACATTATAAGAGGTCTAGTAAGAGCTAGATCCTTTGGTAAACACACATATATCAGAGTGGGTAACTTTCCATGAAACTCTAGAATCTTGCTAATTTAACAACATCTGTGGTGGTCCTGAGTAATACCTTCCATAATGAAGGCCTTGTTGCATGTTTCAACATTAAGAAAGCAAAATACTTGCTGGAACTCTCTGCATCGTACTGGGAATAAATTCTACATTTGGGACACATGTTCCTGATGCCTTTACAAATGTCCCAAAAGGCTCCCAGCTCTGAGTGAGCCTGAGGGAAAAAGAGGCTTTCCACAAGGTCCAGACTCAGTGACAAAGTGGTTCTACTCATTAGTCCTCTACAGCCTACTGGAATCAATGAGCCTGCCATATCCTGAAGCCGATGGGGCAGTTCAGGCACTATCTGACCTGTGAATCCCGGGACAAGTTCTGAGAATTTTGTACCAAACTAATATTCTCTTTGGCCAGTAACTACTCATTTTGAGGTTTTTGTTTTGTTTGGTTTGTTTGTTTTGCTTTGCCAGTGGGTTTTGATAGATCCTATGACAATCCCTAACAGACAAATCAAGAGGAGACTCCCAACTATTATTGTTATTCATTTTTAAGATGTTTATTTATTTTTGAGATAGAGAGCACTCACACAAGTGTGGGAGGGGCAGAGAGAGAGAGAGAGAGAGAGAGAGAGAGAGAGTCAGAATCTGAAGCAGGATCTAGGTTCCAAGCTGTCAGCAGAGACCAATGCAGGGTTCAAACCCACAAACTGTGAGATCATGACCTGAGCTGAAGTGAGACATTTAACGCACAAGACGAGACACCCAGGTGCCCCACAGTATTATTATTTCTAGAGAGAGGACTCTTGGCTTTCTATAAGCTGTGATAAAATCGAACTCCCTAAAGATGGACACTATGAAAACTTGGACTCAAAAAGTACATCATAGTTTAGTGCCATAAATTTAGTCATGCTCTGCAATATTTCATCAATAAATAAAAATGACATTATAATAAAAATGGCTGGCGTTCACAATGAATGATTTTATTCTGCATTTCAGTGTTTCTTTGAACGTGAGAGTTTGATGTTATAATGACTAGTACTTTGGGAAAAACCAAAAGCTAGCTAATTTTCTATGAAACTTGAAAAAACAAACCAACTTTTAAAATGCCTAATTGCACTCAGTTTGTTGAACATTAAAATAGAATTTGAATGAGTCTCTGGCTGGCTTTGTGCATTTTTTGGCCCTTCCCTTAGTTTTAACAATGTATTTATAAATAAAAATAGATCCATGCTTTAAAACTATAGCTGTGTCAGTCACATCCATTAAGTTCTGCAAGACAAGAGTTTTTATTTTAATAACGCTTCATCATCTTCACATGCCAGATGCACTGCTGTTTCAAAGTGTTTCCAGAGAAGTCATGAGTTTATAAATTATTTTATACAGATGAAAACAGCTTCTGTTTACAATAATCTCCCCTTCTAGCATTAAGTGAAAAGAAGTAACATTCATTAAAACAGCAAGGGTTAGCCTTTTGATAAAAAGGATATTCTCTTCTAACAAATCTGCCTAAATAATTGCCAGAAGACTCCTTTTAACACCGTGGAAATAGAGGTGAATTCCTGAATGGTTTGAAGCAAAGAACAACTCTTACTAGAAAGTTTGCAGCTGGGTCAAGTGCTAGGAAGGAACGGGTAGAAAAAGTGATACTGACTTTAAATACCATAGTAACTTCCTTTTTAAGTATTCTGACAATAACAGTGTTTTGAAGACAGTTCTCCCTTGCTTCCCAAGATAGTCAAATCATGGGGCGCCTGGGTGGCTCAGTCGGTTAAGCGTCCGACTTCAGCTCAGGTCACGATCTCGCGGGCCGTGGGTTCGAGCCCCGCGTCCGGCTCTGGGCTGATGGCTCAGAGCCTGGAGCCTGGAGCCTGCTTCCGATTCTGTGTCTCCCTCTCTCTCTGCCCCTCCCCCGTTCATGCTCTGTCTCCCTCTGTCTCAAAAATAAATAAACGTTAAAAAAAATTAATAAAAAAAGGTAGTCAAATCATAACATATTCAATTACAAATAGATGGAAGTGCTGTCTGAAGGAGAAGTGAGAAGAAAAAGCTGAGAAAGTAAGCGATGTACTGTGTGAATGGATAGTGTCACGTATACTGACCTGAGTTGAGTTTGAGGTAAGACAGTGACTAAGAAATTCATTTTTTATTGAAGATGACGTCACAGTACACATACTGTTTGGCACCACCCAAACAGAGAAGCACCATGATAGCCTGATGACACGAATCACCCCAGTTGCAATGTGACCTTGTCCTCCTATTCTGACAGTGGGCTGTGCCATGTACCTTGTTTAGGCCAATAGGATGCTAACATAAATGATGCAGAGGCTCGTGAAAACACCTGCATGTTTCTGTTCATTCATGTTCTCTATCACCAAACGGTCCATGTCAATGTGAACTTTCTGAATGATGAGGAACGAATGGCATGCCAACATGCATGCACACTATTAATAAATGGTTATTGTTTTAAGCAATAAGATGTTGGCATGGTTTCTTATGCCGTACTCTGGTGGCAATGCAGAAGTGACATTAAGTGAAAGAAAAGCATTAAGTGGAAGAGAAATGAGAGGATGTAATTAATTAACCAAGATAAAGGCCCTCAGGCATCGATGTTTCTTTTCAATCAAGGACTATTTTATGTGCAAATTCTGTAAGAAGTCTGTTCCTATCACTCAAAAGAATAATTAAGACACCTATTACAAGATAACAGTTCTCAGTAGGACACACACACAATGAGCTTAAGTATTAAAAAGTAAAGAGGGTTTTAGATTACATCCATATTCTCAAGTCCTTCTTCTTCCAACTTTTAGTTGCATCCTAGACCTAACTTAAGTGACAAACTTAAGAGGATCCTGAAAATTCCTGTCATTGATCGAATAATGTCTCTCAAACAGATGTCTAAGTTCTAACCCCTTGAACACACAAATCTGACTTAATTTGGAAAAAAACACCTTTGCAGATGTAAATAAATTAAGGATATCCAGATAAGATCATCCTCAGTTAGGGTAAGCCTTAAATACAATAGTGAGAGTCCTTAGAGGAAATACAGAGAGAAGGCCATGTAAAGATGCAACAAATAGTTAGGTTGTCACAAGCCAAGGAACACCAGAAGCTGAAAGAAGCATAGAAAGCTTCTCTCCCAGAATCCCTAGAGGGAACGTGAACCCACCAACACCTGCATTAGACCCGTGAAAGAATAAAATTCTCTTGTGTTAAGCCACCCAACTTGTGCCAATTTTTTGTGACCGTCCTAGGAAACTAATACAGGTAGAAAGCCACAGAGACTTTGGGGCTGGAGGGAAAATATGGTGGTGAGTTTCCTGGGTTTTCTTGTTGCCTCCTGGACAGGAAGCTACAGAAAAATCTTTGGCCAAGAACTGAAAACAGGTATAAAGAAAATAAGCAAACAATGAAGACTACTCCCAAGCAGAAGGACCTAGAAAGCAGCATAACAGAACAGAAAATCTTTTTGACAACATGTGCCCTACTGCAGTCAAACAGCAGTGGAAACACCTGACCCCCTCACCCTTGCAGTTTCAGTAGAGCTGTGTGATTTTCTACCGCTAGGCCTGGTAGAAGCAGGCTACAGCGCTCACATTTCCCTACCAGGATGGCGTTGGAGGGTCCAAGTCAGGGGCTGAATTTTAAAGGTTGGTGGAAACAGGAAGCAGTGTCCCCATTCCTCTGATCCAGTTTGTTTGTCCAGGTAGAATTAGTAGGAATAGGCAGGAGTCAGAATGCTTGTCACCATCCAGCAACATCAGAAGTGAAGAAGGGAGGGACGCCTGGGTGGCTCAGTCAGTAACGCATCTGACTCTTGATTTTGGCTCAAGCCATGATCTCATGGTTCCTGGGATGAAGCACTATGTCAGGTTCGACACTGACAGCACAGAGCCTGCTTGGGATTCTCTCTCTTTGCCCCTCCCCTGCCTTCTCTCTCTCTTTCCTAAACAAACAAACATTAAAAAAAAGAGTGAAGAAGGGAGAACAGAATGGAGGTAGTCTGTTCTCCACTACACCCAGACCTTCCGTCATGTCACCAAAGCCTAACAGGGAGCTGAAATTCCACTCCCGCCAGCATCAGTATGGTGAAATGAAGTGACAGGAGATGAGCACCTCCTGTTGTGAGCAAAGACCAGAAGAAAGCCGAGCTTACTCTCCACTGAAGCGGCAATGAGGCAGTGCTGATGCTTGCTTTTGCCAAGCATTAACGCGGCTGGGAGAGAGCTGTATTTCCACCCTAATCATATTCAGTGAGGCAGTGTGAATCAGCACCCCACTTTTATCAGGGCGGTTTTAGTGGAGTCTAGCAGGAAAATGAAAATCCCCTTCTACCTAAACCTGCACACAACAACCAAAGAGGGTTACTTATGTTCTAAAAATAAGATTAAATGGGATTCAAAGTCTTATCACATGATTTCCAAAATATCCAGGGCACAATCAGTAGTCATTCATCATTTCAGGAATTTTTCCAAACCAGGAAATTCACAACATGAATGAGCAAAGACAATAAACAGATGCCAACAATGAGATGACCGAGATGTTGGGATTATTTGATAAGGATTTTAAAACAGACATAAGAATGCTTCAATGTACAGTTAGGAAAATGCTTTAAAAATGGAAAACAAAAACTCCGAGCAAGGACATAGATGATCTAAAAAAATTACCAGTGTGAAATCCAAGAATTTAAAATGCAATAACTGAAATAAAAAAGAATCCTTGGAAGGTTCAAAAATAGATTGGAGGCCACACAGAAAGGAATCTGTGAATTCAATGACAGATCATGTGGAAACAAGTATTTAAAATATAGTGTTACCACTTTTTTTTTAAAAAAAAGATTCAAGGTTCGAAGAATATTGTTAAAATGTCCATATAATTGCAAACAATCTACAAATTCAGTTTAATTCCAATAAAGATACCAACAGCACTTTTCACACAACTGGAACAAATAGTACTACAATTTGTATGGAACCACAAAAGACTCAGAGTGACCAAGCAATCTTGCAAAAGAACAAAGCGGGAGGTACCACAATTCCAGATTTCAAGATAGAATACGAAGCAGTAGTAATCACAACAGTATGGTACTGGCACCAAAATAGACACATAGATCAATGGAATAGAATACAGAGCCCAGAAATAAACCCATACTGATATGGTTAATTAATCTAGGACAAAGGAGTCAAAAATATACAACAGGGAAAAGACCATCTTCTTGAATAATTGGTGTTGAGAAAATAGGACAGCCACATGTAAAAGGGTGAACCTGGACCACTTTCTTACACCATACACAAAAATAAACTCAAAATGGATGAAAGACCCAAATGTCAGACCTGAATCCGTACACTTCCTATAGGAAAACAGAAGCAATCACCTCTTAGACATCGGCCTTAGCAACATTTTTCTAGATATGCTTCGTGAAGCAAAGAAAACAAAAGCAAAAATTAGCCATCACGGCTACATCAACATAAAAAGCTGTTGCACAGTGAAGGAAACCGTCAACAAAACAAAAAGGCAAACTACCAAATGAGAGAAGATATCTGCAAATGATGTATCCAATAATGGGTTAATATCCAAAATCTATCAAGAATTTAAACAGTGATTTAAAAATGGGCAGAGCATCTGAATAGACATTTTCCCAAAGACCTACAGATGGCCAACAGACACATAAAAAGATGTTCATCACTAATTATTAGGGAAATGCAAATCAAAACCGCAAGCTATCACTTTATACTTGTCAGAATAGCTAGAATCAAAAAGACAAGAAATAACAAGCACTGATGAGGATTTTGAGAAAAAAGAACCCTTATGCAGAATAGGTGGGAATGTAAACTGGTGAAGCCATTGTGGAAAAAAGCATGGAGATTCCTCAACATATTTAAAAAATTACAATACCACATGATCTAATAATTCCACTACTGGTTATTTATCCAAAGAAAGTGAAAATGCGAATTCAAAAAGGTATAATGCATCCCTATGCTTACTGCAACATTATTCACCATAGCCAAGATACAGAAACAACCCAAGTGTCCATTGACAGATGAATAAAGAAGAAGCGGTATATCTGTATTTCTAATGGAATATTACTCAGTCAGAAGAAGGAGATCTTGCCACTAGCGACAACATGAATGGACCTAGAGTTTATTAAGCTAAGTGAAATAAGTCAGGCAAAGACAAATACCATGTGATTTCACTTAACCACGGAATTAAAAGAAAAAAACAAAAAACAAAGAAACAAGCAACAGATTGTTCTCTGTGTTTAAGAAACTGCTTGTTGCCAGAGGGAAGGTGGTTGGAAGGATGGGTGAAGTAGATCAAGGGGATTAAAAGGTACAAACTCCCTTTAAAAAAAAATTAAATGTTTATTTATTTACTTATTTTTTGAGAGAGAGAGAGAGAGAGAGAGCAAGCACGCGCGCGAGAGAGGGAGGGCGCGCCCTAGCAAGCCAGCAGGGGATGGGCAGATTGAGAGTGAGACACGTGTGAAGCAGGCTCCAGGCTCTGAGCTGTCAGCACAGAGCCCAACACGGATCTTGAACCCATGAACTATGAGATCATGACCTAAGCTTAAGTTGGACGCTTAACCAACTGAGCCACCCAGGCACCCCCAAGCCCCCATGTTTAAAATAAGTCACAGGGACATCTGGGTGGCTCAGTTGGTTGAGCGTCCAGCTTCAGCTTAGGTCATGATCTCCCTGTTCCTGAGTTCGAGCCCCACATCAGGCTTTGTGCTGACAGCTCAGAGCCTGAAGCCTGTTTCAGATACTGTGTCTTCCTCTCTTTCTCTGCCCCTCCCTCACTCATGCTCTCTCTCTCTCAAAAATAAACATTAAAAATTAAAATAAGTCACACACATAAAAAGTGCAGTGTAGGGAATATAGTCAGTATTCTAATAAAGTTGTATGGTGACAGGTGGTGACTATACTTATGATAATGAATACTGAGTAATGTGTACAACTGTTGAATCAATTTGCTGTATACTTGAAACTAATATAATATTGAACGTTAATTATACTTCAATTTAGAGGAAAAAAAGGTCAAAGAAATACCTAGTTGTGAATCAAACTGAAATATATAAAGGATCTGTATGCTGAAAGTTATGACATTGATGAAAAAATTTTAAATATCTAAATAAAGTACTTGAAGATTCATAGAATGGAACATTCAATATAGTAAAGACTTACATCTCCCCAAATCGATATGAAGACTAACACAATTTCTAACAATATCCCATCAAGATATTTTACAGATACAGGCAAGTTTATGTTTAAACTTACATGGAAAGGGAAAGGAACTAAAATATCAAATGCTAAGTAAAATTCTAAAAACAAAGTGGGAAGAATTGCTCAATCTTATGTCTGTTTACTACATGTCTACAGTAATCACGTCAGTATGGTTTTGGTGGAAGGATACATGGATCAAGGAACAGAACGGAGAACCCAGGTATAGACTAACATAAACATGTCCAGCTGAGGTTTGAAAAAAGTACAAAAGCAATTCAAATGGAAGACAAATCATTCCAATAAAGAGTGATGGAACAGCTGTATATAAATAGACATATCCATAAAGAACCACAACCTAAGCTTAACAATGTACGCAAAATAAATTTTAAAAAAATTATGGATTTCATTGTAAAACATAATAAGAAAACTTAGAGGTGACAGCACTGGCAAACATCTTTAGCATTTAGCTACACAAAGAGTTCTTAGATAGGACATGATCCATAAATAGTAATAAATTGGACTTCACCACAATTAAACTCTTCTGCGGTAAAAGACCGAGTTGAAAAAAGAAAAGGACAGCGACACACTGGTAGAAAATATTTGCAAACCACACATCTGACAAAGGCTAGTATCTAGAATGTGTGAATAATTCAAATGCAACAGTAAAGCAAGCAATTCAATTATAAAATGGAGATACACATAAGCACACGTTTCACCAAAAAGCAAATAAATATGACAAATTCTTGCACATTACAACATATTTGAAATCATTAGCCATTAGGAAAATGAAATTAAAACTGTAACAAAATATCATATGTATCAGTACAGCTAAAATAAAAAAAATAGTGATAATACCAGATGAGGAGGGATGCAGAGAAACTGACACTCTCATACACTGTTGATGACAATGTAAATTGTTAGAGATGTTTTGGAAAATTGGTTGGCATTTTCCTATAAAACTAAACATGCACTCATTACATGACCCAGCAATTGCTCTCTTGGGCATTTATCCCAAAGAAATATACATATATTTGCACAAATATCTCCACAGGAATGTTCATAACAACTTTGGAATAGCAAAATATGGAAACTTTCCCACAGGTCTTTCAACTGGTAAATAGTTAAAAAGTACCCTGCTACCATCTATTTGGCTCCTCAGCAATAAAAAAGATGAACTGCTTATACATGCAACGACCCGCAAAGACCTCAAGAGCATGCTTTATTAAAATTCATCTTCCCAAGTTTCATATTGTAGCATTCCATTTATACAGCATTTTCAAAATGGCAAAAGTAAGGAGATGGAGAATACATTATTGGTTGCCAGGGGCAGGGAAGAGTGTGGGGGACATATGTAAACCCAGGGAAATAGCACAAGGGAGTTCTTTGGTGGTGATGGACCCATCCTGCATCTTGATTTTGGTAGTAGTTACTCAAATCTCCATACTAAATAAAATTGCACAGAACTACCAACACACACACCCAACACAAACAAATATATGCAGGTATAAAGTGGTAAAAGCCTAATAAAATCTACAGAGGAGTTAATAGTTATATACCAATGTGAGTATCCTGGCTTTGATATTGTACTGACATTACAGTGCTGGCCACCATTGATGTAGGTTGAATAAAAGATACATGAGACTCCGTACAATATTTGTCCATAATTTTTGCAAAATAAAGTTTAAAAAAGAACTTTGAACTTTAGAACTTGACTTTTTAAAGTGTAGACAATATTAAACAGTAATACAAAATTGTATGGATATCTTATTTTGATACTAGCTCAGATTTTAAAAATTCTGATTTTTATGCCTGTCAAAGATGTTATTTAATTGCCAGAATTATGCTACACTGTGAAAAGTTAAATTCACAAGAAGATTTAGTATCAAGTGCTCTTAATAACTAATAAGAATTTTATTTACAGGTTTTGTCATCTCATCACCATTATGGTTATACATATACTTATATGACCTTTTTTTTTCAGTCAGTATTAGTTCAATGCATGACATGGTCAATTTGATAGAAATTGAACTCCCTGAAAAGAACCTTGAATGGGAAATCTCAATACTTAATAAGGAACATTCTAAGAATCTTAGGGAAGATGTTAAGAGTTACAAACAATGAGTACAAATTCACACCATAGCCTTATATCTGTTCTAAGGGGGTGCTTCGGTATGTTTTAAGTTAGTGCAAGCCTACACTGTCCAAGGGTATCATTAATATTTTCTTCTATTTCTTTCCTGCCCCACAACTAAAGGGTCTGGAGATTATATTCCCTCTCTTCTTTCAAGATCCAATTAGCTGTCCTCCTAATATAAGCTACAACCAGCCCTCCCCAAGATTACTGCCATGTCTTTCTAGGTGGTCTCCCTCCTTTTCCTTTGCCCCTATACCATTCTCAACAGAGAATAAGGATATATAAAAATTGAGTCAGATCTTGTCATTCCTCTGCTTATAATCCTCCAATGACTTACTTTCTCACTCAGAGTAAAAGCTAAGTTTTTTACAATAGCCTACAGGGTGTCTTATGTGATCATTTACTACCTGTCTGACCACCTCACCTCAAACAACTCACTCTTGATCATTCCATTGCTCAGTATCAGCCACCATACTCTTCTTTAGGGCAAGAATGCTCCTGATTTTGGACATTTACACCTGCTATGTGTTCTGTTTGGAACCTACTTCCTACATGTAAATGCATGGCTCTGCCCTTTACCTCCTTCCACTATCTGTTCAATCAACTCATTTTTGAGGCCTTCCTGATTATCCTATTTGATTATTTTTTAAGCATCCATAACATTTAACACAATTGAACACGTCTTACTTGGTTATTTATTATCTCCCATATTCTAGAAAATTAGCTCTATAGGGCAGTAAGGTTTACATTGGTCTAGAAAGGGGGTAGTCACCCATGAAACCTACTCTTCCAAGAAGGCCTTCACCAAGCACAACTTTCCTTTAAAGATCTTTTTTCTTTCCTCCACCCACACTCATTACAGAATGCTGCGATATACTACAGACAAAATGAACACCAAGTTCTCAGACTGAGCAACCCTAAATGAAATGAAACAATTAGAACTCATTTAAGGAGACAGAGCCAATATAAAAGTCTCAAAATTTGCTTAAATTTAACAAAGTGCATTTAATAAAATGTTCAATGTTCTGGCAGAAGAACTTCATGTTTGTTTAGGACTTATATATCTACTACATAATAATATTACATTTTAGATACATAGAATTCAAAAATGTTTGAAAATATTATCATTATAAAGATGCAGAATAGGAGGTTCAGAGATACTGCAGTGTGTAGGCCTGTTAGAAATCAGGACTGAAATTTGAGCGTCTCATTATTCTGTATCAGTTGCTTGCATTTTGCATTATTCTTTGCTGTTCATTAACAATGACGTTTGGAAATTGGGGGTGGTGGTGACAATTCCATAATGCATTTTAATAAAGAAAATAACTTTATTATTGTTCATAACTGAAAAATTAGTAAAAGCAAATAAAGCTGTTCAGGCTCAATAATCAAAATAATTCAAATTTAAGACACTGGATACATTTTTAATGATTATATTCAGTGTTGGCAAGTGTGTAGTAAAAAGATAGCCTCTTCTCCTGCCAGGAGTTATAAAAAGGAGTCTCTCTTTGGAGGATAAATTGGCAATGTATATCAAGAGTATTTTAAATGTTAATATTTTTTGATCCCGTAAATCAACTGCTGGGAATTTGTCCTAAGGAAACGCAGAGAGTTCTCTATGAAAGTGTTCAGTACATTTAAAAAACAACAACAAAAGTATCAGTGGTATCTTTAAAGCAAATGAATAAAAAAAAATTACCATCATTGTAATTCCATACCAATTGTATTCAACCTTAAAGTTATGATTTCAAACAATTTTAATGACATGATGCCTTTGATATTATAAGATGTAATAAAAGACTGAAATTATAACATCTTATTTTTATCATTAACCCTGTTCCTTGCTATGTGTGACTGGAAATGGAAAAGTTATTTCTACAGTCTCTTTGTGTTGATGGCATGTTTCTGTTTTGCACCTAAGCAGTGAGGACTTTACTTAGTAAAATGGAAGGGGAGACTGATGGCCCTCATCTTTGTCCCCACCTGAGACCCCATGAGACTGAAGGGTAGTTACTGCCCTGGGATAAGCAACTCTCCCAGAATAAAGATCACAGGCAAGTATCCAAGTTCTTTGCCACAAATACGGTTGATCTCAAAACAGCAGTGGAGTATGGAACTGAAGCTATAACTTCACTTAAAAGCTTAAGGCTATCCTTCCGATTCACTCTGTTTTCTTAATGTCCCTCACCCCGGAAATTAGAATGTGGTATAAGTTTTATACACACACACACATATATATATACATATATATTATATTGCTAAAATATATATATATATATTGCTAAAGGGATTTTGTTATTCCTTGGTAACATCACAGTTTAATTTATATATATACATATAATATTATATATTATATATATAATATGTATATATATAAATTATATATTATATTGCTAAAATATATTGCATATATATATGTATATATATATATATATATATATATATATATATATATACACACACAAATATAGAGCTAAAGGGATTTTGTTATTCCTTGGTAACATCATAGTTTAATTTCAGATGGGAACTAGCATATATTTTTATTATATATTATTATATTATATTTTATTATATTATTGTATTATATTATACTTTATTATTTTGTATTATTTTATTCTATTATTATATATTACATATTATATATTATTGTATTATATATTATATATGTGTGTATATATATGTATATATGTGTGTGTATATATGTGTGTGTGTATATATATGTGATATATATATATATTGTGTGTATATATATATACATATATATAGAGAGAGAGAAGCATCATTTTAACTTTTTCCTGTGAGAATTAAAACAGTAATTTTACTAGTATGATTGTGCGAAGAGCATCAAACTCCGAACTATGCTTTTCACAAAAGCCACTTAACTAGTTATAAATGGCCATAACTTTGACATCCAACAGAGATTAGGCCAGCTGCAATTGGTTTCTCCTATACTCTATAATGTATTAAAAGTATAATGGTGGGGAGGATGAACAATTAATCTCATGGAGACATATACTCAATAACTCTGGCTACCTCTCAACAATAGGTTTATTAGAGAATTATACATTGTTTTCTATGTCTAATCTTTTCCTATTAAGTTCATAGTCTATTTTGTATTATTTTCTATATTTATTTTTTAGTGAATGTACACTTAAATTTTTTATAACGAGGCACATTAACATATGCCTCATATGTTTCATAAAACATATATGAAATTTCAGTAGTAGAGGTTGAAACAATTACTTACAATTTATTTAATGTCTATACACAATGACTTCCCAAATATCTACTGCCTTTACTGATAATAGTATGATGTAATATCAGTAACATGGTTTGGGGAGTGAGATATGCATTATAATCTCAGTCCAACAACTTGAAATCTGTTTGATCTTAAACACCTGACCTTTGAGTATTTCTGCACCTTAAAAGCGCCTATTAATAATATCTACCTTTCACGGTTTGGATGAAGCTTAAATAAATTAATATGAAAAACTGTATTGCATAATGTTTAGTTTATATTAGATGGCTATTAAAGAAATTTATAAGCTTCACTATGGTTTTGTTTGAAAAGTAATGATTCATCAGAGTCCTTTTTTGCTTGAGCTTAGCATGAAATATCAAATTTTTGAAGGCAAACTACTTGAATTTTAATATCTTCTCTTCTGCCCCAGCCAACCCCCTATCATCCACTTCCTTCCAAAAATTGATTTTATTGTGGCACAGATGTAAATGAGCAGTTGTAAAGTATGTCCTAAATTCCTGGCAACCTGCAGGGCTCAGGCTGTTTGAGTATTTTAAAGCAAATACTTTTTTCTTTCATCATAAATTCCTTGAAACATAATAAGACTGTGATTTCTGGCCTAACTGGTGAGCCAGGAAATTGAATTATTGTTCTGAATGTCATTTTGGTAGTTGACTCACTTCTAAGGTACCTTCAGTAAATAGTTAGCTTAAAAGGCTAATTGAAACACTCCTGCAAGAAGGTAGGCTGTCAATAGCAGAAGTCATTGAACATATTGTACCTAAATATGAAATAGTGTAAAAAGCTAGTTGAAATTCTGCCTGGTTCAAATACTATACAAGTAGATGTGGCTCCTGAATGAGGAGGTCCTCATTATTTGAACAATTTTTTATGTTTCAAGTCTGAGCAAATATTATAATATAGAAATGGAATTGGAAGTCAGACAATCCTTACAAGTTGAAAGCATGGCTCCCATTCTTGGAAGCGAGCAATCCAGTCAAGGAAGTCCCTGTCAACAAGACGAAAGAACATTTCAAGTAACTTACAAGTAACCAACAGCATGCGTGCACACATAAATATAAAATGCTTAATAATCAATGATCCCTGATATAAAGAATCTCTCTGAACTAGTGAAGTTGAGGCCAGCTAGAAATAGGAGATGGGATTCCAAAACCGTCCTTTCTAGAAGCCGAGAAAAACAGAACTGGCAAAAAGTAATACAAGGGCACCCAGGACAGTCATCAGGCTCTCTTGAAAGCTATTCAGACCACTGGGACTTAGTTTGGTTTTGTTTGATGAAACTGAATGTAGTTTATCTCACAATGGAGAATCACTGTAGGATTTTTAACATGATTTTCCTAAAATGACTGTTCCTAAGTAGATCTGCATATATATTGGAATTGGTAGATATGGAGAGGTAGATTTGAATATAAAGAGATTTAATTAGAAGAGATAGACAATCAAGTTAGATGCATGATTGTAGATTTGCAAAGATGTGTATGTGTAAAAGCCCTCTCTTAAAAACAATTACTTGGGGGGAAAACATACAAATGAAAAGTTTAGTAATATTTGGTAATTTGAAACTCAAGGCACGTTTTGAGTGAAGAACATAAATATATTGGTGTACGTTTTTACTATACAGATATGGGAAAAATTTGATAGCAATTCAGTAGGTAAATTTATCAAAAGCATCATAGAAGTATTTATCCTATTATGTATTGCTATGCCTCAATTTTTTACAGTACTTTGGGGAGACATTTTTTTTAACTCAAAAGTACAAAAAATAAAATCAGAATTCTACCACCCATAAGCAGTTTACAAAACTAGGGGCTCCTGGGTAGCTCAGCTGGTAAAGTGTTTAATTCTTGATTTTAGCTCAGGTCATGATCTCACCATTTGTGAGGTTGAGCTCCCCATCAGGCTCTGTGCTGACAGCAGGGAGCCTGCTTGGGATTCTCTGTCCCCCCTCTCTGCTCTTCCCTCACTCTCTCTCTCTCTCAAAATAAATAAACTTAAAAACAAAACAGCTGGGGCGCCTGGGTGGCTCAGTTGGCTAAACGTCCGACTTTGGCTCAGGTCATGATCTCACAGTTTGTGAGTTTGAGCCCCGCATCGGGCTCTGTGCTGACAGCTCAGAGCCAGGAGCCTGCTTCAAATTCTGGGACTCCCTCTCTCTCTGCTCCTCCCCTGCTCACACTCGGTCTCTCTCTTCTTCAAAAATAAATAAAAACATTTTAAAAAAATTAAACAAAAACAAAAACAAAACAGCTTACAAAAATATCTCAGATCATTTATTTGCATTTTGACACAAACTGAGAAAATCTGCATATAAATGCCCTTCTTTTATATTTAACATGACATCATAAACGTCTTCTATGCCTTTAATATTTTATAGTAATTTAATAACTATATGTCTTATTGCGGGGATATACCATAATTAACTTATTCATTCCAAATTTCTGCAATAAAAATTCAACAAATATTTGCCTTTAAGTTTTTAAACATTTATTCCCATATAAAAGAAATCACCATCTCTAAGATTGAGTCCTTTTGAATTTCGAGATTTAAATGGCCAAAATGCCCTACTCAACATTGTACAGATTCACACATCCATCAGTATTGGTGGGAGTATGCACTCTCTATTACACACTAATGTTAGATATTGTATTTTTTAAAAACTGTTCAGTTATATAGGATTTTTCTCTCATCACCAACTTATTTGGCAATTCTCTGACTAGACTGGGCACTTATTTTTCATATGTTTATTAACCATGTATTAAGGTAAGTATTCAGTGCAAAGAGATCAAAGGGAGTACTCTGTGAACCACACAGGTCAGGGTCTGGCAGGTTGGGATCACAGAGCTGGCCATGTCTGTATTGGCACAGTATTTTGTGGAGATCCCTCCAGACTGAGGTTAGAGTTGCTCCTAATGACTAGGAGAGTCTGAGCTTGCAAGCTGGGCATTCATGGCCTTCATTAAAGGTAAAGGAGGCAGAATCTGGGGAAACCAAGCAAACACTGGCTAAAGACCAAAAATGGATTTGTTTTTGCATTTATTGCAATCACTTGATCAGGTGGCCAGTCCATAAGTATGGATTTTTGGCATTTATGCAAACTATAATCTAATCTAATTGATAATTATGCCACATTCCGGCACCTGAGCAGAACAAAACATATACAACTTAATAGTTCACAGTTCAAGTTCATAGAAAATTATCCCCTCTGAAAAAAGGACTTGCCTTCACATAAATTTAGGAAAAACCACACCATTTATTTCCCTCTTGGAAATTTATATTGCTTATTAGACATTCTGAAGAATCTTAAAGTTACTTATTTAATTATAACCCAGTGTTTACAAAATTTGTCAACAATTTTGTGCGTTAAGAAAGTTGGTCTGTAATATCCATTTGTTTCCACTGAGAGGAATATTCTTCACAGAACAATCAGAAAAGACTGATTTAAATAAGAAAATATTAGACTTTGAAGCCATTTAAAAATAGGTTTAAATCTGGATGCTGCTGCTCATCTATTGTATGACATAGTAAAAATTCTTTGGCAAATTACTCAGTATTTTTGAAAATCCACTTTCTTTTCTACAAAATTAAAGCTAGTTAATTTTCAGGGCTCTTGCTGGATTAAGCAATCACATTATCTTATGGGATACAGTAGAAAGTGAATTGATTTTAGATACCATTAATATAAATGCCTTTTAAGATACTCAACATTTACTGAAAAGTATCAAAACCATAATTTTTTTCCAAGAAATTAGTGTTTTGTATTAATTCATACACTTAGTAATGCCCATGGAAGGAATCCTGGTTGCTTAACGTAAACAGCCAGGTCAAGCTTACTCTTTATTGCCTATGCAAATTGTTGGCTTACAAGAAGGTATGTGCATTTAAGAATAAAAAAGTTTTAACATTATGTTAAATGAATTAAATAATCCAACTGCATATGTATTTTTCACATATTGAAATCTTACAAAAATCGTAATTGCCTAGTAGTCCTTAAGACCTAGATAATTCACTAAAATACCTAGGTTTTCCCTGATGAAGTTAAAAAACATGAATTCCACATAGTATTACTGTAAAATGCTTCAACTTATCTTTAAAATACACAAGTAAAAGAGGACTTGTGAGTATATATGTATACCACATTACGGATATGGCCTTCAGAATCTATAGGCTTTTATTAATAAGAGTACTAATAGCAATCCAGTCCTATGTGCACATTTTTGGGAAAATAGCCAAAGGGCTGGTAATAGCTAAAATTTTTTTAATTAAAAAAACATAGGCATTAGCCATTATTCATGCACACACAAATTCCTGTATTGAATTACATGCACTAATATTTCATCACTGTTGCACCGTGTTAGAAATTTAAATTGATCATGATGCCTTTCAGCTGCTCTTGATGACAACACAATACCCTGGGCATCTCTTTCCCTTGAGCAAAAGAAGGTGAAACTCATTTGCATTAAAAAATAACATTACCTCTAAGATTTTATATTGCTTATAACTCTCTCCAGATCTTGGGTGGTTATGAAATTATGCCTCCTTTATAACTTTAATTTCAGACTATAAGGAGAAGTGATTATAGAGTGGCCAAAGGCTGATACAGCAAGTGGCTCTCAGAACTTACTCTCTTATAAATTTTTTATTAAATTAGTTACAGAATACATCAAGGAAACTCCTTTCTTCCTCCTTACTGGGTAAGAGCTGTCTTCATGAAGTATATTTAAATTTTGGCTTTTGCTTCAATTGGTACTATAGACAACTGTGATTGGTATTTAACTGCTGTCACAGAGATGAACTCATACTGCTATGGGTTTACCTGATTAAAATAGAATATGTAGATTAAAATGTAAAAGTTTGTAAGTTAAGACTATCTATAAAGGTCCGTCTTAGAATATTTAATAATAGGAAGCCCTATATTCTATTTTTTTAAATGTATTTATAGATTTTTGAGAGAAAGAAAGAGAATGTGAGCAGGGGAGGAGCACAGAAAGAGGGAAACAGAATTCCAAGCAGGATCTACACTATCAGCACAGAACCAGATGTGGGACTTGAACCCATAGTGAGATCATGACCCGACCTGAAGTCAGACTCTCAGCCTACTGAGCCACCAAGGTGCCCCAAGGAAGCCCTGTATTCCAACAGACAGAGAGATAAATTATAGAAATAGTAATAGTTAATTAAAATTAACAAATATTATTCTGTTTGATGTTTGATTTAGCCAAGAATGTTGTTTCTTCTCATAAAAAGTCCTAATTGTTTCTCTTAAGGAATTCCCTAGACACTTCTCTCACCTTTTCTCCTATGTTCTTTGCCTCAATCAGACTTCACAAAATCCCTATCTTTGTCACAATTTCCAAATCTACACATTCACTTTTCCTGGACATACCCTCTTTATCATGTTTCAAAATGGTTTTCTTATTTTCCTCCTAGTGAATTATATTTATGACTTCCTGTTTGTGTTAATATTGCTTTGGTCATTTTTTTTTCAATGGGTATGTTCATAACAGCCTGCAAAAGATCTACATAAAAAGATTGTTTAAAACATCAAACAACAAGCCCCATTTCTCATTACAGAATAAGATTCTCTGTGGCAGCAACTGGAAATCTGCTTTCTAAACACCTAACTTACCTTTGTGCACAGGAAACTCTGAAAATCATAACACAAGTTTATAAATTGCTAAACAAAAACCAGTTACAGGTCAGCATCAACTATTAGAATATCAAAATCAAAAGTGTGAAAGAGAAAACATTTTTATGTATATAGATGCAAATCTCTAGATAGAAATATATATGTATGTAGATGTAGACCTATGTATTTCTAACATCTGTCTGTACATATCTTTATTTCCAATCCTGGGCTACATTACTGAACATACCATCTTATTTGGCTTAGAACCAAGCCTTGGAACGGAGTATACCATCTTATTAGGCTCGGAACCTACGTAGGCTTACCTAGCCTTTAAGATTTCAAAAATAACAAATCATACTTTTCTAAATGAATGCCCACACAGAAGTTGGACACTTCCTCAACGAATTCAAAACCTCTTCTAAAATGTGACTAAAATATGTGTAACTTCATGCAGAATAATTTGAAGCCCCTATATGGGAGTTAGATGAAGTATTCTATACCTGTGGAAAATACTGAGCAAAATATTCTCTGTTGTTCGCCTGTCAAAAAAGTGTTAACGGTATTTCCAGAATTTAAGAAAATTGATTGCAATATATGAGTTGTATGGTATTTAAAACCTAATAATTTAGTCACATCATTTAAACTGCTGCTATTTTTAACAAAATATGAACTACATAATGTTTAGTACTACCCTTTCTCTCTGTGGTAAGAAGGTTGGTTGAAGCCTAGTATCCTATTCCCTATTAGTTAAAATTACTTGAACATGTGCTTTCTTTACTATCTTGTATAAAGGATTGAAAAATTATTATTTCCAGTTTTCGTCCGGCAAACAGTATCAAAGAGAACATGAAAAGCACCCAGAAGCCTCCACCACTGGCTGTTCATTTACAGTTAACTTTGACATACCCCATTTTGATGAAAACACGTTCTCCATGAAAGACTGTTCTCCTTTCCATCTTTTCAGGCACCTTGCTTGCCAAATACTATACCAGTACAACTGAAGAAAGGAAAGAAAATCTTCCTTTATCTACAAAGTATGTTCTTCTCAGCCACTCATTTGGCCTAAGCTATGAACCTTGCACCTTTCATAGGAATAAAATACTTTATCTGGAAGGCAAAATTATTTTGTTACATAAGACTTAAATTTTCTCTTTACGAGGTTCAGTTATCTGTACTTCAGGCTATGCTATTTATTCGTGTTGATCAAGCAACGGATATTTTAATGAATGTGTCGTGTGTATTATGCACCGTACTTGAGCAGCATATCACATAAATTGAGGGTTAAATGAGTCCTTAATCTCATTCAGCTCTTTTTATATTGCAAATGAGAAACATCATACCAGAGGCAATCTTGGTCTCAGAGCCTGCTGAACTCCTTCAGCTGGGCGCTGGAATGAGAGAAGTTATAGTCTGAATTAAGTAACAGCTGGCCCAAGTCTATGGTTTCCCTTGAGAAGATTAGACAGGTAGACTTAAACTAGGCAATGGCTCTCACCCTTTTGTTGATATAAGAAGAGGCCCATGGTAATGTCTAGGACAGGAAAGCAGATTTCTCAAATAGTAATAGTACTTGAGGATAGAGATGCGACAGCGCCTTGGCTCTATCTGACCAATTCTCTCTCAGAACAGGATTCTCATTAGGGTCTGTGATCCCAGGGAGAAGGATCATAGAAAAGTCACGCAAGAACAAAAATAAAAATAGGAGAACTCTAGTAAAACTCCCTCAGGTAGTTGGCATATGAATAAAGAATGAAGTAGACTTTACTTTATTGAGACTTTAATAAAGTACTCAGAAGTGAGAGGGATGTGAAAGAAACAGGGACCTAACAAATACCTTTACACAACACCTAATCCAGAGTCATTGGATATCTATCTTTATTAATTCAAGCCTGAAATTACTGGTAGGAATAAACCCTTGAAAACCTAGGGGATGGCTGAGATTGTTAGAACAAATTTGTCAGTGTCTACAAATGATAAAGACTGTAAAACCTAGCAGTGAAACAAACTGAAAGGGAAGAAGATTCCTCCAAGGCCACTAAGCTGGTCAGTGACAGACAAGGCACAAATCCCAGATCCTTCAATTCCAGGACGGTGATTATTTTTTAAGTTTATTTATTTTGAGAGAGAGAGGCAGAGCCAGAGAACATGAGTGAATGAGGGAGGGACAGAGAAAGGGGGGGGGGGAGAGAGAGAGAGAGAGAGAGAGAGAGAGAGAGAGAGAGAGAGAGAGAGGGAGAGAATATCTCAAGTAGCCTTCACAATGTCAGTGCAAAGCTTGATGTGTGGCTTGAACTCAAACTGTGAGATCATGATCTGAGTTGAAGTCAGTTGCCTAACTGACTGAGCCACCCAGGTGCCCCCAGGACAGTGATTATTTTTTATTTACTTATTTAATATGAAATTTATTGTCAAATTGGTTTCCATACAACACCCAGTGCTCATCCCAACAGGTGCCCTCCTCAATACCCATCACCCACCCTCCCCTTCCTCCTACCCCCCATCAACCCTCAGATGGTTCTCAGTTTTTAAGAGTCTCTTATGGTTTGGCTCCCTCCCTAACTTTTTTTTTCCTTCCCCTCCCCCATGGTCTTCTGTTAAGTCTCTCAGGATCCACATAAGAGTGAAAACATATGATATCTGTCTTTCCCTGATTATTAAACTTGTCCCTGTTCTCTAAAACCTAAGAGAATCTTCAATTTATTTGGGTAGAAAATGAACACAGCCATTAGATACAGAGGTAAGTGAAACAAAGAAATAGGACACATTATTTGTACAAGAATTCAGTAAAAAGAAATGTAGACAGTACACAACTACTTCAATGACTGTTTTCTGTCCATCCTGCTCTTTCATTTCTGATAGGCCAATCTAGAATACACTCATGTCAGGTAAATTCATCCTACATATTTTTGTTTCAGTTAAACTCAAAATTTTTGTTTTTCTCAAAAATCATTTTTAACATATTTCTTGTAAAGCCTTCTGATGCTGAAAATTATGGCGGCCAACATCTTAAGAAGATTAAAACAATAGAATGGGCATTGATGTGAATATAAATAACAAACTATGTGCAGTTTTATAAGCCAGGCTAAAATTACAAGGGTCATCAATCGTTGTGTTTCAAAGCATAAAATGATAACCAGCTGGAATTAGGGAAAAAAATTTCCCCTGTGGTATAATATTGAACAATTGGACAGGTGCTTTATGAAAGGTAATTTTTTTCTGGCCTTCTGCTGAAACATCTAGTCTAGGTCTTTATAAAATGCCAGTCTAATGGGCCATTGATCTTTTCAGCTAATGCAATTTGTAGGATTCTCACTTTTCCAGAAGTAATCAATAAGAATCTTAAGCCCGCATTGAAAAAAACAAAACCGTACTACTGATTTACTGGAGGACCTATTTAGCAAAGTGGTAGACTACATTGAAAAAGAAATGATACCATAGTCACCAGAAAAGCAATAAAAAAATGATCATGTTATATATGAATTGCACTTATAGTGATAACACTGGAAACATTTATGTCTCTATGTAGGCCATCATTCAGCGGAGAAATGAATGTACTTTGTGATATAGATGTATAAATGTGCCTAAGTCAAAATTCCAGCATGTTTGACATAACATGCAGTTACTAAAAATGAAAACAAAAGAGCTTTTAAGTTTACATTTTAGAATCATTCTGAGATCTCATCTCTTTTTATACATTTTTTAAGTTTATTTCAGAGGGAGAGAATATGCAAGAACAGAAGCAAAGAGAGAGGGAGACAGAGAATCCCAAGCAGGCTCTGCACCGTCAGTGCACAGCCTGCATGGGGCTCAACCTCACGAACAGTTAGATCATGACCTGAGTGGAAGTCAAGAATTGGATGCCTAACTGACTGAGCCACCCAGGTACCCCTCATTTTGTACCCTTATTTGGCTGTGCTTAGGTTGATTGTAGCCTTTCCAGCTTCTCTATTTTAAATGATGCTTATAAGTTTTCCTTATGTAATTATATACAGCGAATAGTTTGGTTCATTATATATTATCTATTTTTCAACACAATTTGAAATATACCACGGGGGCTTTTCCTCCAAACATCATAATGCTGTACCCATCTGAATGCTAGCATATTTTGATGTTCTGGTCAGCCTGCCAGAGAGGTCAATAGCAATATAGGACTCACTAAAGGATCGCTACCCCTGACCCCAGAATTCATGAGCACTCAGACTCAAAGAAACATCCACGAGGCTGGAGATGGGCAAGCCCCACTAAAGAGCTCCCCCTCTGCCCTTCTGATTGAGGACTCAGAGTCTTGTCTGCTCCCATGTACTCAAGTTATTCCTCAGTATTTGTACCTGCAGGATTAGAAATAAACACCCTCAGCTGTTTTCTTGGAACTGGACTCTGCTTCCTGTTGAAGTCCCTCCAAAAGGTGTTATGACCCGGTGTGGCAGTGCCTATCCTGAAGGACACCGAGGTCTGCCTAGACATTGTCTGCAGTCTTCCACCCTCTGCCCCTCTTGATGGACCTGAGAGAGGCTGAGACCTGCAGAGTAAACACACATTTCCCAGGTATCCCTCTGACACGTGACAGAATGGAGCCAGTCCCCATTCTGCAGTTAGAATTTGCCACTCTGCCGTGTGTAGTTTTAGCAAAGTCAGCCATTTCCCCATTGCAGTATGCTAGGTTTCTGGGCTGTGAGGTTTCTGGTGGGAGGTATAAAACAGAAGTATTGAGCATGTACAGAGGGAAGCTGTTGTTGAGACAACTACCTTATCTTAATTTGAAAGGTAGTTTAGTTTCTGCAATTGAGAGGAGATAAAAGTTTTGTACAGGATATAGAATTTGGATAATTTCAAATCCTTATTTCAAATCTTTATGTGATGCTTTCTCTTGCAATATTCTGATAATCACAATTCATTGGTAGAATATAAACATAAATTCATCAAAACTTTGTAAGGCAGATACAAATCCTATTGTTTAGAATTACCCATTGGCATTTTTTTTCCACACACTAGTATGAATACTATAGATTCATACTTCAGGGAGTATGAATCTACAACTAATAGGGTCTGTCCTCTTAAGCTGAGATACTACCCATGTCCTTTTTATTTTTTTAATATTTTAAAATATTTATTCATTTTTGAGAGACAGAGGCAGGGTGTGAGCAAAGGAGGGGTGGAGAGAGAGGAAGACACAGAACCTGAAGCAGGCTCCAGGCTCCGAGCTGTCAGCACAGAGCCTGATGCAGGGCTTGAACTCATGAACCGTGAAATCATGACCTGAGCTGAAGTTGGTTGCTTAACCCACTGAGCCACCCAGGTGCCCAGATATTGCCCCATATCCTTAATTGCTTATAGGCCATTTCTGTTTGGGTACATATGCTCTCAAATTAAATTCTCCACCTCCAATAATGCACCCATGAGGCTTATCCCAGACCAGTTCTCCTTGTGGTCACTGTTCCACCTTTCTCCGGGTCACCTGACACAAAACACATCCATTTACCTGTGATTCATAATTTCCCCATTTTGCTTTGTTTTATATTCATGCCCCCCCAAATCCTAACCCATATCATCATGTCTCACTCATGAAATATTGTGATGTTCTCCTAATAGATCTGAATACTAGGAGTTGCCAAAGTAATATTCCTCAAGTATGATCTTTGATCCTACTGAAAATGGAGAATGGGTACAGGGTGCCTGGGTGGCTCAGTCAGTTAAGCGTCCAACTCTTGATTTCAGCTCAGGTCATGATCTTATGGTTTGTGAGATGGAGCCCCACATCAGGCTCCCCGCTGACAGCACGGAACCTTCTTGGGATTCTCTCCCCACCATCTCTCTGCTCCTCGCTTGCTGTACGTGCATACACATTCTTTCTCAAACATTTAAAAAGAAAATGGAGAATGGATGGACAACTTCCAGAATAATATTCCAGAATATTGAATAACAAAGTATGTAGAAAAATTAAACCTCAAATGTAAGTACTGAAATGCATATTCTTCAGTGGTATAAATTTAATAAAAACTATAATCTCCTGTGCTGGCAAGTGTACAGAATTGAATCTCCTACCATCTTAGGGATATTCGTGTGTACACGTGTGTGTGTAATTATCAATTTCCACAACTGTTCTGAAAAGCAGTTTTCAATATAGTTATGACCTTGATATAGTATATTTTTAAGAATTTTCCTTAAGGATGAAAGTAAGAACTGTATTTAGAAGTGTTTTTTGTAGCATCCTAAAAATATTGAAAAATCTAAGACTACCAAGCATCCATCTGTAGGATTTTGGTTAATATTATCATGATTTGTGCTTATAATAATATGCAGCTATAAAATTTTCTTATAGGAAACAAAGACAGAGCAACTAAATTATAAGCTAAACAAAGACACCAAGGAATGAAAGCAAATACCCCTTTGAATGAGGCTTCTTTGTTAAGAGATTTGTGAATAAAAATATGCATAAGCTTAAGAAAGAATTCTAGGTCTCTCATGAAGTAGGGGCTAAGAAAGAAAAAAAAAAGGATGGGAGAGTATAGTTAGGAGATGGAAAACTCAAGAGATAAACCTAACAAGAAAGGTTGAGCAATAGTTACTCACACACAGTTAGTAAATGCAAATACTAAAGATGAAGTTATTCATAAAATGTATTTCAGAGATGTTTTCTCAGCATTGAATAGCATGAGGATGAAAGTAATTTGAGACACTGATTTAGAAAGAGAACATTGCATCAAAGTTATTCTTCATTAAGTTCAGTTTTACCTCAATTCTAACGTGGTATCATCTTAAAGTTGAATTCGAGGTATTACAATGAATATGCAGTGACTATTCTTAATATGCCCAACATAAGATTGGTTCAATAAAAAACTTTTACAAAAACACTGTAAGAGTTTATGGAAACAACAGAATAAAATATACTTTGATAAAATATATTGTGGGCCACAGTAGTCCCTCCCCTTATCCATGGAGGATACGTTCCAAGACCCCCAATGGATGACTGAAACCACAGACAGTATTGAACCCTATATATACCATGTTGTTCCTATATGTACCTATGATATGTACCTATATTTACCTATGATAAACCTTATAAATTAGTCATAGTGAGAAATTAACAGTAACTGAAAACAGATTGTAACCTTGTTACAATATGATAATCAAAGTTATGCGAATGTAGTCTCTCAAAATATCTTCTTGTACTGTACTTCTTGAGGTGATGTAAAATACAATGCCTCATGATGAGATGAAGTGAGGGAATGATGTCAGCACTGTGATGTAGCATTAGGCCAGTGACCTAGGTCAGGAGGAACATCATTTATTCACTTCCAGACAATGGATAACTGAAAACGCGGGAAGCGAAAGCACACAAAAGAGGGAGGTACTATATTGCACTTTACATATTCTAAGATGATGTAAAGGCTTTAATACATGGAAATCATCAACATTTTACAATGAAAATCATTGCTAAAGTTCCTCATATTAGCACCAGAGTATAAGCAACCTGAACAACCTTTAATTGGCCATTACATCATTGAAATTAGTTAGTATTAATAAAATATTTCTCTTTGGAATGGTCATGTAGTTATTACAGGGATACAGCAGTTATTGCAATGTGATCATAAAAAACACCTGTTTCTTGAATTGGCTATAAAAATCTCTTAGCTCAGCAATTTAAAATAAGCTGATGTTGCCTTTTCAGTAACATTTGCAATTTTCTGGGTGACTTCATAACAATTGCAAAAACAATATATTGTGTGGGGCTGAAAAAACTGAAAAAACAGTTTTCCCCCTTTTATTCTTACATCAATATGAGCAGATATATCTATTTGTTAGATGATTTCCTTCCAAACTGGTCCTGTTCTCTTTTGTTTCTCACAGCTCATGTAAATACCCATAAACCATTCAGAGTAATTTAAAAACACTCTGTATTAATAAAATCTAAAAATACAATACAAATTTGATATGGATGGTCACAGGATTTCTTGATTTCTTCTATGGTATATTTAAAGAAAGAATATTTACTGTTCATTACATGCAGTCATACATGGCCGAATGTTTCTCATCACATGTATCCAACTTAGCTTAGTATTATGGATTCTTACAGGAGCAGTGTCCTATTCCCTATCAAAAATTGCAAAGCTTGGGCACCCGGGTGGCTCAGTTGGTTAAGCTTCTGACTCTCAATTTCAGCTCAGGTGGTGTCAGCATTGTGAGGTTGAGCCCCACTTACAGGGCTCCACACTGAGTGTGGAGCCTACTTAGGATTCTCTCTCTCCCTCTCCTACTGCCCCTCTAAAAAAATTGTGTGTGTGTGTGTATGTGTGTGTATGTATATATATGTATACATACACATATGTGTGTATATGTATATATATACACCTATATACATATACACATATATGAAATCATATTATTGCTACTTCACAAATCAAGTATTTTGGAATAGCAATGGTACTTTGGTGTTTTTGAGCACTTGAACTGCATTATTTTAATTCTCACCCAGACTTTTGGCAACTGGCATTTTATATCCTTTAACAATATGGAAAAGGAGGATCAGAGAGCTACAGTGACATATCAAAGGTTAGGCAACCAGTAAATATCAGAGCATAAATATGATATTACGAATTTTGGAATCAATTCCAGCACTTATCTACCAGTTAGTTTCTGTACCTTTTTTAACCATTTTTAATTATATATTCAAATAGCCAGTCGACATGTACACGCATATTCATTTTTACTATACGTAAAATGTCTGAATTGTCTACTGATGCAACCAATATTTATTCTGCCTCATAAAATTTAAAAAAATATCAAAATGGCTAAAAGGCAAATAGTAATAAGTTGTGTTGAATATGCGAAAAAACTATTCACTGCCATGCTTTGCCATTGGGAATATAAAATGATATGACCACTCTGGAAAAGAGTTGGGCAGTTTCTTATAGAACTAACCATGCACTTACCATACAACCTAAGAATTGTACTTGGGCATTTACTGCAGATAATTACAACTTACGTTTATAGGAAAACCTGTTCATGAATATTTATAGCAGCTTTATTTTTAATAGCCCCAGACCAAACAATCCAAATACCTTTAAAATGTGAATTGTTAAATGAACTTGTGTATCTGTATCATGGAATCTTGCTCAGCAACAAAAAGGGAGAAAATACTGATATGTACAACAACCTGCATGTAATATTAAGGGAATTATGCTCATTTAAGAAAAACAATTCCAAAAGATTAGGAAGAGATGGGTGTGGTTATAGAGACAGCATAAGGTAACCTTGTGGTCATGAAATAGTTCTGTACCTTAATTGTGACACTACAAAAATCTACACGTGAAAAAAATCACGTAAAACACACACAAATGAGTGCATCAAAAATTGGTGAAATCTAAATAAGCTCTATGGATTGTGCTAGTATCATTTTTTTCGTGGTTTTTATATTGCATATCATTTTTTGAAAGCAAACCTGACACTATTTCTAAAATTCAAAATGCCAATGTCCTTGGACTTAAAAGGTCAGATCTAAAAATGTACCCAAATAAATGTACATATATCCATGAAGACTGTATCTACATCTATACTCATTTTGGTATCCACAATGAGTATATTTATAATCTTTTTATTATTTTTATTTCTTTTTAAGAGAGGTGCACGCACTCATGCACGCATGTGAGTGGGGGAGAGGGAGAGAGAGAATCTTAAGGAGGCTCCACCGCCCAGCATAGAGTGCATCACGGGGCTCAATCTCCCCACCATGAGATTAGGACCCGAGCCATAAAGAGTCAGACACTCAACCTACTGAACCACCCAGGCACCTGTTTTATTTATCTATTTTATTAATTTATTTTTTATTTTTTTTGTTTTTATTTGTATTTTTTTTAGTTTTTAAAACTTCATACACTAAGGGTGCAATAATAAAGAAATGATTAAGTCTCATCCATACTATAGGCTACCAGATCAGCATGTACAATCTGAGATCTACACATAAGTACAAACATCCAAAGATAACCATATGTTTAGGTGGAAAGTAATATGGTAATACAATATATATTGTAGTTTAACAAAACCGTTGATAAGAATTGTATCAGAGTTAGGGAATATCAATAGTTGGGAATTTCACATTTTAAACTGTATAACTATTATAGTTTTCACTCTGTAAACCAATTCACTTATTACCTGTAAAGACCTTTTAATATAAAATATCACAATATTCATTGGTAAAAACAGTAAGGATTGATTTAGAAAAGAGATCTGCCCTCCAGAGTAAGAAGTGTTATTGCAATGTGCCCTTCCCTCTTTGGATTTATATTCATGCTAAAATAATTTCTGTCCATAGTCAAGTACTGCATAAAATTCCAATTGAGGATTAACAGAATCAGTTTTAACCAGCAGAGATGTATTTTTCCCAAGTGACTGATAAGCCAAGAGTCTACTTAGGGAAACAAAAATTAAAAAATGAGTTCACCTATATAGTCTTTGTAAGTACACCAGCTTCAAATTATTAATAGAAATACAAGTGACACACTTCGTTTTATCATTAGCTCTGAAAGGTCCATAAACTCTACCAAGTCATTTTAAGTTCCATTTAGCTAAAGGAGATCATGGCAAAAGAAGAAAAATGCACATAGATGTTGAGGATGTTGTTCTAAGTACTGACATTTAAAGCACTAGATATCAATAAGGAGGAAAAGGAGAAGAATGGAGAGAAGTCTGAAAAGAACTCACACAAAGAAAAATTTATGTTTGCAATTTACAGAATATCACAGCTCCTCAAATCTATAAAAGTATATATATATATTTCTTAGAATAAATATTTCTTCATAAAATTATGATCTACTTTTGTAATCTTTGTCTTTAGCTCACATGTTTTCCTCCTAAATTTACATAAATTAGAAAATACCTCCATTGTCTCTTCACCAATGCACTCCATGAACAGAGAGACAAACTCATCAAGCAGATGATTTGCATGCAATTCCTACTCCTTGCCACATTTCTCATCTGTCCAAGAATTGTACCAGCATTGCTGGTCTTTGTGATTTAACCCAGAGATGTTAATTTAAAACAACTTGAGTTTCTTGGGGCGTCTGGGTGGCTCAGTCAGTTAAGCATCCAATTCTAGATTTTGGCTCATGGTTAGTGGGATGGAGCCCCACATTGGGCTCTGTGCGGATAGCATGGAGCCTGCTTGGGATTCTCTTTTTCCCTCTCTCCCTCCCCTGTCCCCTCTCAAAATAAATAAACTCTAAACACACACACACACACACACACACACACACACACACACACACACACACACACACAAAACACCCACGAGACTTTACTTTCTTAATAAACAGTCTTGTGCTCCTTGCATTTGATTAATGATTAGCAAAGCAGCTGTCACATTCTAAACAGTGTATTTATAGACTCAATGCTAAAGTTGGAAAAAAGTTCCCTACTTTTGATAATTATCTTCATTTAAGAGATCAGATCGAGACCATGTGAGGGAGAGCTTTAGAAGCATGAAACATCTCTTCTCACTAGGCCCAAAGCCTTGGACTCATCATTGAGGTCTTTCTCTTACCCTTCACACTTAGACCTTCAACAAATTCCAAAGACATCTCTTTCAAAATATATTCAGTCCTTCCACTATGTGATCCCAGCTGCTTACCAGCGGTGACAGCTGTTATTGCCACATGCCTCAATTACTAGTCTCCTAAACCAGGTCTGTTTTTTTTTTAATGTTTATTTTGAGACAGAGAGACAGAACGTGAGTGGAGGAGGGGCAGAGAGAGAGGGCAGACACAAAATCCGAAGCAGGTTCAAGGTTCTGAGCTGTCAGCACAGAGCACAACACAAGGCTCAAACTCACCAACCATGAGATCATGACCCGAGCCGAAGTCCACTGCTTCATCTACTAAGCCACCCTGGGGCCCCTTCTAAACCAGGTTTCTATCCTTGTCTTCTCAATGTCTCTTCCAGCACAGCAGTCTCAGAGCCTCTTTTTAAGCATAGGAGAGGTCACATTATGCCTCTGCTCAAAGTTCTCCAAGGCTTCCCTACTGCCACTTAAAGGAGGACTACAGCATGTAAACAGGATGTACACAACTTGCACTCCACCCTTTATCTCTAATTCCCACCACTGTCTTCTCATGGTGCTCCAACTATGCTACACTGTTCACTGTTCCCAAAACACACCAGGCATGAGCCCACTGTAGAGCTTTTGCCCTCACCATTCCATTTCCCTGGTTCTCCCTTACCTCATATCGTAATGCCTAGTTTTCCCATTTGCTCAAATCTTTATTCAAGGTAGGCTTTCCCTGTCACCTGCTCTAAAATTTCCATATGTTTCCCACTCTTCAAACCCCCTTTTACTTGATAGTAATGGATTACTCCCATACCAACGTGGGAAGGAGGGGTGAATAGCATAACCTATTAATTTAATTTATTGTCTCCTTCCATCACTAGAATGTAAACTTCAGGAGAACAATTTTGTCTCCTTTGTTCACTGCTTGTCCCTACTTCTAGAATTGTTGCTGGCATTTAGAACTTCCTCCATGTGTATTTTACGAATGAATTTGTACAAAGAATGCTATTCTACTGGGGAAAAACTAACTTCAATTCTTCTTAGGGGTCTCTTCTTGGGGTGTTTGCCCTCCTTCACGGAAGCAAGGCAGCAGGAGAGTAGGGAAGGCACCAAACAGCCAGAATTGCTGATAACTAATTCATTTCTCCTAAAATGGCCAGAAAGCAAGCTCCTTTTGTCAGCCCAGGATTTCTTCCACATAGCATTGGCATCAGGTCAAATAGGTAGCTGCCACATTGTATTTATCTCTAGTTTGCACAAATAAACTCAAAATTTGGCAGAACTCAAGAGACATGTAATCTCACGGGCTCAGTACAATCTTTGCTTAATGAAAGATACTATTCCATCCTTTTGTGACAACATCTTTTTTTTTTTCCTGGAAGACGGCACAAATCTATTCCAATTTTTTCTCCAGAATATGTATGGCTAATTACTCTTTCCTTCATTTGCATCTATTTTTCCCCATTATATTTAGCTAGCTAGAGAAGGAAGACCTGTAACCATGGCAACCCAGGGAGGGGACTCTATGTTTCAGTCTTCACTCTGCCCTCTGCTCAGTTTCCTTGAACTCTAAATGTGTTCTGGCTTTTCTTATCTCTGCACATACAAGCTCTCCAGTCTTCTTTCTTAATATCCTACTTTCTCTTAATACTCTCACACTCCCAAATTATTGATTTGATCAGCATATTCTTTATTTATTAAACCCTAATACACTTCTGTCCTTCAACACAATTTCTATCCTATTCAAATTCTTTTTATTCAATAGTCTAAGCCTTAGCTTCCTTATCTATAAAATCAGCATTTTAACAAAGGTAATTTTTCAGATTCTTTCAATATCTGAAGGTCTAAGATGTTTCTAACATATGAACCCCAAAGATGCTGGCCAATCCACAAAATTAATGCACTTTAATTTTCCATTTTAATTTGAAGTATAGGAGAAATCAGTGTTTCCCCTCGATAAGAAATACCTTAGGAGTCTGAATTATGCTATATGTCCACTCTATTGGACATACATTTCCCCCCATATTCATGGCCATTCCCCTATAGGGAAATTACAGGTAACAAATTGCCAATTAAACATCGTACGATTCAGTCTGCTAGAGAAACGTTAATGAAGTAGCTGTAGTTTTCCAAATCCAGAAAAGATTTTGTTTTTAAGCCCTGACTAGACACATGGATGCATTGGGACTTCCTAATAGCTTGGACTGAGGACAGTGAAGACAAGTGAGCACCGTTCCTTGTTGCAAACGTTGTGGTAATAGGAGAGGTCATGCATCGGCAGTGACCGAGGTAGCAGCGGTGGTTGTCTGGTACTGGAAGCAGATAGTGTTGCTGATGGTGGTGACAGTATTTATTAAGAGGATGTTCTAGGTCAGGTACTTAGCTAAGGGCTCTAAGTTCAGAATATTGCTTGATACACAAAATAATCCCATAATGCAGAAATAGCCAATATCCCCATTCTATAGAAAGGTACACTAAAATGGAAAAGTTTAGTAACTTGTCAAGAGACAGCTGGTGAATGGGACTTTTCTGACTCAAAGTTAATTGGCCTGACACCAAAACCCAGGCTTTAAATCATCATAATGCAACATAACAGAATAATCTATAATAGATGTGTATTTTAGGAAACATTACTAAGACTAGAAGCAAGTACTATTCTGCTAAATAATGACACTCCTTTTTGCTTTCCCCATCGAGAAGAAAAAAATTATGTCAGATGATTATAGAGCTGTTGCTACCAAAATATCAGCTATTTTCTCCTGTACTCACAGAGGAAAACAACATTGCAATAGCTATTTTGGTAATTTCAGCATCAGTATCATGTCATAATTACTTTATTCAATATTTTCTTTGTAAAATTTGTAACACAGGCTATACACAATTTCCTCCAAATCCTGTAGATTTCTTAATTGAATGGTAGTTACATCATTGTGTGTAAAACCAAACTCTTCACATAGTATTTTATCATCCTCCATTCCAGGTCAAAAGTTTCATAATCTACATTCAAAATCTCCTATTTCATATATATATATATATACACACACATATATTTATATAGATAGATAGAATAGATGTAGCTATATATAGGACACCCTTCATGAATGTTGCTTCTATATAGACATTTGCCACTTTCTTTAGTGTATATCAGGGAATTCTCTTTAGTTGGGGTGACCTTTCTGTTTACATAGCATTTTATATCTGCCTCTGCTCAACTACTGAAACACCAGTAGCTAATAGTAACATGATGTAATGTCACTCATGTCAGTGTATGTGAGGTAAGAAACCATGGTTTTATGCATCCTTATAAACACAGGCTCTATATACGTACCTTGTAGGCGAAGCAGGTGCTCAGTCTACCAATACTTGGAAAAGATAATTCGGGTACAATCAGAAACACACAGCTGTCTCTCTCTACCGAGAAGGAATTAATTCAGTTTAACTTTTAATTCAATGAAGCTAGAATATGAAAAATGAGTAAAGGATGTATAAGTAGGATAATGTTCATGGTGACTATGGATGGAAAGATGTTTGCCCAGATCTTTGTAAATATTATATTCAAAAGTTGCTTCATTTGAATTTTAATTAGCAAATTAATTGGTATTGAGTTATATCTTATATGATCAATTAAGATTGGAAATACACTATTACAAATTTTACATTATGTTCAACAAGCACATACTGTATTCCATTTAAAAATATGTTTTAAGAACACATAGTGTACTCTATACCCTATTCGGGGTATAAGCATTCAGCAATTAAATAGGTAAAATTCTTGCTCTCATGAAGGATGAACATTGTAACACAAAACTAGTATAATAAAACTTGTGTTTTATTAAAAAAAACAAAACAAAACTAATGGGATCCCAATGGTAAAGCTGTTGTGCTGGTAGCTGCAGTGTGTGTGTGTGTGTGTGTGTGTGTGTGTGTGTGTGCTTTAAGAGTTTCTTTTCTTGGTGCAATAAAAACAAAGCATGAATAGCTAATATGTGCAACTCACTAACCAGATATTTGCTCTCGGAACCTATTTACACATAAGCATATAATAAAGGTGAAAAAACACTTTCTTGTTAATTACATTATTAAAGTTATTTATTAGAATTCCAGGAAATACCAGAGGGTAACACAGAAGAGACATTTACCAGCTCCTTTCAACACTACTAATGAAATTGCAAATGGAATTATCTTTATGAGTTCTAAGAATTATGCACTGTAAAAACTTCAAAATTGTTGTAATAGATATAAATAGCATGGAGAACATCAATAATGCATGTATAGTCATAAAGATAAAGAAGAGTTATGGTTGCATTTTTGCATCCTATATTTCTAATTTTCATGTTAAGCTAATTATCCATATTTATTTTTAAATAATTATTGTGATCATCCCCCTTTTTTTATTGCACCTTGCTGGGCTTTTCTTTTTTCCTTCCAAGATTTTACTTAAATCCAAGTTAGTTAACATCCCTTATTCTTTATATATGCTTTAGAAGTACTGCTTTTCCTGGCTGTATAGTACTCTACAACAGGAGGTTGGTAACATTTCTTAATCATTTCCTCGTTGTTGAACATATTAGTTGTCTTGAAATTTTTAGTATTATAGATTATAAGCCAATAACTAGGAAGAGTTACAAACGATAGAATACTAAGTTCCCATTTTTTCACTTAGCAAGCAAAGTTTTTCCTTTCTTTTTTTTTTTTTTTTAATGTTTATTTTTGAGAGAGAGACAGAGCTCAAGCAGGGGAGGGGCAGAGAGTGAGCGAGCCACAGAATCTGAAACAGGCTTCAGGCTTTGAGCTGAGAGGCCAGAGTGAAGAGCACAGAGCCCAATAAAGGGCTCGGACCCATGAACCATGAGATCATGACCTGAACCACCCAGGTGCCCCTCAGGCAAAGTTCTTCTGGGGGAAGAAAAAAAAAAGTAGTACATACTGCTACTGAAGGCTTACTGGGAGTCAACACTGAAAATAGACTCATGGAATCTGACTGAAAATAATTTGATTGGAAAGCAATTAGAAGCCAGAAATGTTAATCATCATAAAAGCAATCACAAAAGTTATCAAAGTTTTCAAAAGTAGCCCCCCCATGGACCAGATTTTCTATTTGAAATTTTTAGGATACACAAAAAAACTTAACATAAAACTTTACTACCTAAAAATATGAAATTATTTTATGCCCCAAAGCCTCATAAAAATGTGATCAATAGTTATGAATGGTTAGGTGTTGATTTCATAGCCACATGACTGAACGCTAAATATACAGTCTACAACAAAACGTTGCTTCCCTCCCTCAGAAGCTCTCTCAGCTCCATGGTTTTGCTTCACATGTCGACTCTGCCTTTGTGTCACCCCAGGCAAGTCTCAAACAACATTGTTAGTTGCAAACAGTTGAAGCCACTCTAACTAGTTTAAGTTGTAAAAGGATCTATTCAAGTTTATTAGGTAGTTTACCAAATTGTTGAGACAGGCAGGCAGACAGGATTAAGCTTCGGTAGAAGTCTAATGAGATTCTCACTTCTTCCAGGGCCATTGCCTTTCCTGAGTCAGACACCTGACCATGTGTGCTTGCTGCCCCATGAAGATGAAGGGCTTTTCCACAAATACCAGTAAGATCAAAGATCTGCATGGTTTCCTTCCTCATGCATATCACTTCATTTACAAGTCCCTCAGAGTGTGCATCTGACTGAAAGGGCCTAGCAGCAAGGAAGCCTGGTAATTTGAGTTCCACTATATGCCAACGGGACAAGACCTGTAATAATGGATAGGTCTCTAAATGTAGTAGTGCTGTCAAGATTATGGGCAATCATAGAAAAGACCAATATTGATAAGGCCTTAGCTTCCTGACCTGCAAAATCAACAGGAGAAACCCCACCTTACGGTTAAAATGTCAAGGGAGGGGCACCTGGGTGGCTCAGTTGGTTAAGCGTCCGACTTCAGCTCAGGTCATGATCTCATGGTTTGGGAGTTCAGGCCCTGCGTAGGGCTCTGTGCTGACAGCTCAGAGCCTGGAACCTGCTTCAGATGCTGTGTCTCCCTCTTTTTGCCCCTTTCCCACTTGCACTCTGTCTCTGTCTCAAAAATAAACATTAAATTTTTTTATGTCAAGGGAAATAATTGATGTAAAAGGAATTTGACAAGGTTAATGCCATACAAAATAGAAATGATATGTTACTATGCCCGACTAAATCTTTCTAAGGAAGCAATGGAGATAGGAAAGAAAAAAAATTTTTTTGGTCCACTTAAGTCTTCAAAAAACATTTAGTGATAGTGATGGTGTAGTTTTGTCTAAAAAATTTTTTTTCCAAAAATCTGGAGACATATTTTTAAGCTTAACTACTCAGGAGCATTGTGACTTTGACAATTCTATTTTAATTCTCTGAGCATTAACAACTTTGCATGTAAAATGAAAGTGTGTGATCATATATATTCAAGAGAAATTTTATCTCTGTAATTATAAAAGACCAGGTTACCATGCTGGAAAATATCTAAACCTTCCCTTCTATCAATTTTCTCAAAAGGGCACTCCTCAGGATGATTTCTCATATACCTCTAGATGCAAAGATTCAGGCACCTGTAACCAATGTGTCCCATTGCTAACTGTAACTCATATTATTCTATTTTTGCTAAAAAAATAACCACTGATGATGATTACTAACTCATTGGTCCTCAAGTATAGCATTACCTGAAGCTTTGAAAAATACTTTTACTTGAGTTCATCCAACAGCGACTGTAAATTAATGATGCCTGCATAAGCACTGGTGTTTAAAAGCTCACCAGGTGTAATAAATTTTGGGAAACCTTGAACCAACCTATCTGCTGATTGATGAATAATATCAAGTAATTGATCCTACAAAATCGTACAAATCCTTACCCCACTTCAGTATTGAAAATTCTCAAAATAAATGTTAACCTTAGAATGTCTGAATAACATATTTTATTCCAACCTGTATTCCGAGGATTAAGATCAATCAGGTTACTAAACTATATAATCTCTAAGAACCCCATCCATTCTAAGATAAAGAGATTAATTCATTTGTGCAAGAACACACTGATAATTAATGACAGGCCTGGGCAAAAAACCCAGGTCTTGGATCAGAGTCCAGTGCCCTCATCACTATGTCACTTTTTCAGTTAATTGAGTATACGTGACAATGAAACTTACTTGTGCAAAGCTACTTATGCTTGTCATTTTCATATCAACTTCACATTTCAAAGTTTTTATTACTTAACAGTACATTTGACTTTAAGTTATCAGTCATTATCCCCTTACTGTGGAACCTAATATAGTGAAACATTTATCCACAATCATCAATTATACATGTTCAAAAATATATTATGCCATTCAAATTTTTCTATTGCTTTCAGACAACTGTGTAAATTACAATGATAAATTGAAATAGGTAATCCAATATCCTTATTCAGAATAAAGTATTATTTATCAAAGATAATTAGGCATAGCACTATTTCCCACACAGGTCTAATAGGCATCATAATGTGCCTCACAAAGTGTGTTCTTCAGAACGTTAATTTTTAAAAATATTCTACAAAGGGAATTTCCGCATTGCAGTACATCCAGAAAACATTGCATATTTTAGTTTCCTTCTTGAGATTCAACATGAATATAACTGAACACTATGAAAAGCTCTGCAGTAAGGAATCCACTCTTCTGTATGGATTTTCCAAGGAAGTTGATCACAGAACCTATTTTCCATGCATAACCTACTACACTCACTGATCCCACCTGTCAAAGTCATATTAACATTTTAATTCCCTGTGCTACCCATGTAGGGTCTATTCCTGACAATAGACCGTCAGTGTTATGGTTAGTCCTAACACTGCACAGGGGATGACCATACATCATCTATCAACTTCATACACTTGCTTCCTATCACTATTCCTCTCCACCAAGTCTTCCAATGATGCACAAATATCAATTGTACTCATATGAACATGTACTTACATGTTCATTCTACTGCAATCTCAGTAAGAGCATTGGCTACTTACCTCTGGTCATCAAATCTATTCTCAGAACCTCCCTTTGTTTCCATCATGTGCTTTGTAATTGCTATTTGCAGTATCCTTAGAGAAAGAAGCCTTAGGGGTAGGAATTGGGTCTCCTTCATTTTAATAATCCCACTAGTCTTTAACACAATGTCTGAACGTAGCAGTTTCCTCATACATATTATTTTGCATGTATTAACCTTCACACGCAGTAAATGTATATATGCTGCCCTAAATTAGAATAAAATTATTTAAGTGGGAAAAACCACATTAAAAGTTAGAATACTTAATTATGTTTTTAAAAAAATCTTAATGTCTTTATTTATTTTTGAGACAGAGAGAGACAGAGCTTGAGCAGGGGAGGGGCAGAGAGAAAGGGAGACACAGAATCAGACTCCAGGCTCTGAGCTGTCAGCACAGAGCCCGAGGCAGCACGGACTGTGAGATCATGACCTGAGCCGAAGTCGGACGCTTAACCAACTGAGCCACCCAGGCGCCCCAAGAATTATTATGCACGAACAAGAAACATTAGTAAACACATCTTTTAAACTTGCTCAAGGTCCATCCTTTGGCACCCTTGTCATGCTGCTTCCCCTGGGGGACACTTTAGCCTGTAGCCTCTACTCCTCCCAAACCAAATAATCAACATCTTATTTTTGACTGTTTCCTAGCCTACATTAGATCATTCTTCTGTCTTGGTTATTGTACAGCCGATATGTACAATATTCGACTTGGATTTTTTTTTTTTTTGAGTTTACAATGGTTGGAACGCAATATGCATTCAGTAGAAACCGTACTTTAAATTCTGATTGCTGATATGTTCCCGGGCTAACAATATTTGGTATAAGAATCCTTGTGAGGCTGGGCAGTGGCAGCAAGCTGCAGCTCACGGTCAGCTATGTGATCGTGAGCGTGAACAACTGATAGATACACTTATAACAATTCTGTACCCATACGGCCATTCTGTTTCTATCAGTATTCAATAAATTACATGAGATCCTCCACACTTTATTATAAAATAGCTTTGTGTTAGAGGACTTTGCCCCACTGCAGGCTAACATAAGTCTTCCCAGAATGTTTAAATTTGGCGAGGCTAAGCTATGGCGTTCAGATTATGTGTATTTGATGCATTTTTGATTTACAGCATTCTCAACTTATGATCAGTCTCTTGGAACATGTTATTACTGCTAAAGTGTTAATGGAAGATACGGTTACGATGGCCAAACATTAGCAATTCAACATTAGGGTTTAATAATATGACAAGTCGGGTTCAGGCAAGAAATTTCAGTCAGGGTCCACAATTCACTTCCTAGATTGAAAATTATCATGTGAACTAATTACTTCCTAGAGTTTGACTATATATACTGGAACAAACTCCTTGCTCTTAATAATTATGAAATACGTTCATAACAGTCTTCGAACTGGTCTTAAAGCTCATATCCTCCAATCTGCAGCTACTGGAGACTTAATTCAGCAAAGCCCCTTATCAGTAAAAGCCAAATGACCCAGAAAAAGGTAATTCCCCTATACCATATCTAAGACAGTAAATGCTATTTCAGTGCTGTAGCCAGTATTACTAGAGCTCCTATTATATTAAAGGCAATGTAGTAGATTACGCTGCAGGTTCAAGAATAACAATAATCCTTAACTTTAAGAAATTAATACCAGTGTCTTTTCAAACAAGCAAAATACTGTTTTAGATGATAGTACTTTCCCTATAGAAATCAACGTTTTATACTCTAAGTATTTCCAAATTGAGGATTTATATTTTTCAAACCTTTCTAACATTATTTATATTTTCCCCTCATAAAATGACCCTGTATGCATTGCCCCACATTCTCAATAGCGTAGGATGCATTACATGGAAAAACCAATTTAATACTTTGCATTTTTAATGAAAATGTCTTTAGAAATATTCTTTATCAATTTTCAAGATATTAGTATAAAACATATTCATTTATCTCCTACTATGCTGAAAGCATTGTATTAGTTTATTTTTATTTTTTACTTTTTCCCTAGCTTCTCTTGGATTTGAGTTCTTTATAGTTCATTTTCCCATTTTTTCTATTAGTTCATAATGTGTACATTTTACTTGAGGAATTATTTCAGTGTTAATACTTGACTTACGAGGTTTTACCTTACATTTAATTTCCATGATCTTTAAAACAAAACGTAAGGAACTAAGAATGATAAAACCTTTCTCACCAACAGGTACCACCCTCCAAGTTAGCTTTATAGAAGTTTTACCCCATTTCACTCAATTCTGAAATCATTTTGTTATCTTAAAATCAGTGTCAATTTATATATCCCACATGAATTAGCAATTTATTTTCTTACCAATGTTTTATCTCACTTTAATCTGGAGGATTATCCTTTTCTCCAAAGTACATCCATTACTATTTGTTTTTCTGAAAAGGTCTTCCCTTTGCTCTCACTCCTCAGTGATGATTTATGGTATGAAGGATTTGGATTTGGGAATGATTTTAATACTTTGTATTCATTTGGTACTAGTACTTTGTGGGTAAGAAGTCCACTGTCATCCGAATCCTGGTCATAATTTCTTTTTCTCTGCTTTTAAGATAATCGTCTTTGGTGTTCCAAACTTCCACTGAACGTTTCTAGGTGTGTACTTTGCCAGTGTGAATATGTACAGGTTTTCTTCAATTCTTTGAAATTGCCTGGCATTATCTTTTTGACTAATGCCTCTCTATGCAACTTTTGTTACCTTCTACAACTCCTATTCGTTGCATTTTGGAACACCTTCTATTCTCCATCTCTCTTAATCTCATTACCACAGTCCTGTGCTGCCTTCTGGATATTTTTCTCAGATCTATTTTTTATATTAATTATCTCTTCAGCTGTATATAATCCAATGTTTAACTCCTATTAGGTTTTAATTTCACTCAATTTTCTCATTTCTAGAAATTTATTAGTTATTTAATTTTTTTGTCACCCTCTGGTTCCTCTTATAGATTATACTTCTTATTGAAAATTCTCTACCCATAGAATATAAACTTTGTGTGATCTGGTCTGTGCCAGTTTCTTCAGAGAGGTCGTTTATAGTAGCTTTTAATTACCACCCCAGTGTTTTCACCAAATACTATCAGTCTTTCATTTCTTGTTTGGAGATTAATCACTAGGGTAAACTTGGATGCCACATGTATGAGAAGCAAAGGTTTAGAATTCCAGTTTCTCAAAAGGTACCTTCCCCCCACCCCCATAAAAGCCTAACAAAAGACGATCTTTCTTGCTATATTCATGGGCTGGGGAATAAAGGTTTTACAGCCATTTACATGGACGACTTTTCCACAGCCCCAATTTCATGAGAGGTTGTCATTCCAGTTCTTTGATTAGTTCAATAAGATATATTGAACTAAATATAGGAAATAGTAACAATTTTAATTTATTTTATGGAGTTAATTGCCCAGTGTTATGTAAAGTTAGTTCCTTGTAATATGAAAAACACTTTGTAAACTACAGAGCACTATATTTATATTAGTTAGCTTGTTGAGCCTCATAAAACAAAACTTTTAATAAAATCTTAATGATGTCTTTCTGCTCCATTAAAATACTTAGATGTTCAGGCAGTCATTAAGCATCTGACTTCAACTCAGGTCATGATCTCAAGGTTCAGGAGTTCGAATCCCATCTTAAGTAGTAAGTGAGCCTCCTTTCTCCCTCCCTTGCTCCGTCCGTACCTCCCTGTCTGTCTCTTTCTCCCCCTTTGCCCCTCGCTCACTTGTACCCTTCTTCTCCCTCTCAAAAAAATGAAAAAAAAATTAGATGTTCAAGTATTATTTATATTCTATTTAAGGGTGTGTGAAATTTTATTTAAATCTTATTTTAGAAACCTAAGATTCAAATTTTTTAATTAAAAATTATAAATATTTTAATTAAAACACGGATTTAAACATTAAAACAAACCAAGTTATCTTTATTCTCAAGTCTAACTATCATGAACTAATTATCATGAACTAATTGTTCAAAGGAACAATTTTAAGGTTGCTGGAGATAGTTTGTCAGTCACTGATTGCAATAAGTGAGTAAAAGAGGTTTAGAAGTCATGAGAGTAAAAGGCACAGCATAAGGAATATAGTCAATGACATTGTAATAGCGTTGTATAGTGACAGATGGTTGCTACCCTTGTGGCGAGCACAGCATAACCTATAAAGAAGTGTATCACTACTCTGTACACCTGGAACTAATAGAACACTGGGGGCCAACTATTCAGAGATAATTTTTTTTCGAATATGTTTTTCTTGTTCTTAATGCCAATTATATTATAGAACCCGTATTAGATAAAAATTTCCAAAGCAACATTCAGTTCGTTTACTCACACTGCATATACAAAATAAAACAAGTAACAAAAACTTAATAGGTAACTCAGTCTTATTGCCACTATAGAATGGAAGAACTATTTTTTAAAAATTCAATGGCTTTGTTCTAATATTCTTGATTCTAATTTTTCTATTTTAACGTAATGATCGTTCACTCGGTGAAGTTTCATATACATGTATCTCCTTGTCTGCTTCATCTAAGTCATTATTTTTCAATGAAACATCAAGATCAGTTCACAATAAGTAGTTAAGGGAGTATTGTATATGTTGACATCATGGAATATGGTGTCAGAAACCTGAATTTATGTTTTAATTCACTAACTACTAGCTGTGACCTTGGAGTAAATTACTGAAGCACCTTCATTTCCCTCATTTACAGTAGAGGAGATCTAATTATTACTGAGTACCTAAGCAGGGCTGGCTGTGTGACAAGTGCTTTCAATACATGGACTTAATTAAATGTCACAACATCACTATTGAGTTCTATCCATATTGTGGCAGAGTGGAGACGAGAAACTAAGTGATTTTATGTCAAAACCATATGTTCATTGCTCAGTAATACAGTGACTGCAAAAATAGTATCGATAATTCCAGTTTCTCAGTAGTTTAAGTTGGGTGTAAAATCATGGAAGGTTTTGTTTTCAGTGTCAAAAATAATCAAAAACCATGGAGTTCTATTTTTGATAATATACATAAAATGTAAGGTTTAAAATTTTTATGAAAAATTCAACAGTGTAACTAATTTTGCAATTTTTTGAAGTCAGGTTTACCAAGACCCAATGTACATGAAGCAAAATTCACATGTTTGTGTACAGTTATGTGGGCTATAGGAAATATATACACAGTTGACCCTGGGGCTGTAAGAAATATATATACAGTTGACTCTTGAACAATACGGAGATTCAAGGCACCAACCCCCTGGGCAGTCAAAAATCCATGCATAACTTCTGACTCCCCCAACTAATAGCAACTAACAGTTGATTGAGCCATATTTTATATGTTCCATGTATTATAAACTTTATTCTTACACTGAAGCTAAAGAAAATGTTAACAAAATCATAAGGGAAAATACATTGACAATACTATATTTAGCAAAAGAAACCCATGTATAAATGGACCCACGCAGTTCAAATCCATGTTATTCATGGCTGACTATAGCTTTTTAATCACTTACAATGTCAAGACAATGAGTGGTTCTATTCCCTCCAAACTATCTCTAATCCCTTTCCCCAATTCCAGCACAATGTTGGATGGAAATGATGAGAATGGACATTCTTGCCTTGTTTCTAATCTTACAGGAAAACCTTTCAGTTTTCAGTATTGAATATAATGTTAAGTATAGGCTTTTCATATATGATTTTCATTCTATTGAGGTCAATTTATCCTATACCGAATTTATCCTATATCTAGCATTTTGTCAAGTTTTTTTCTGCATCTATTGATATAATTATGTGATTTTTATCCTAAACTGAGTCATGAATGAATAGAGAATCTGAACAGACCAATAACGAGTAAGGAAACTTAGTCATTTAAAAATATCCCAACAAAGAGAAGCCAAGGAGATGGTTTCACTAGTAATTCTACCAACTATTTCAAGAGTTAATACCAATGTTTCTCAAACTCCTCCAAAAAATTGAAGAGGTACCATTTCCTAACTCATTTTATGAAGCAAGCATTTCCCTGATACCAAAGTCAGACAAGGAGGCTACAAGTGAAGAAAACTACAGGCTAATATCCACTGAGTGTAGATGCAAAATTTCTCAACACCATAGACTGAACACACCATACAGACATCTACAGAACATACTATCCAACAGAATATACATTCTTTTCAAACACACAGAACATCTAGGATAGATCATATGTTAAGCCATAAAAAAAAAGCCTCAACAAATTCAAGAAGATAGAAACTATATCAATGATCTCTCTGACCACAATGGTATGAAATTAAAAATCAGTACCAGAAGGAAAGCTGGAAAATTTGCAATTATGAGGAAATTAAACAACACACTCCTGAACAACCATCAAAGAAGTTATCAAAAAGCAAATAAATATCTCAAGGCAAATGAAATTGGCAACACACCATACCAAAACCTTTGAAATACAACAAAAGAAATTCCAAGAGGAAAATGAAAATGCATTTAATTTTCAAATCCAAAAAGATATTGGATTAAAAAGATGGTGGTTTTTAAGGAAGACAATTGTTGTGATGAGTACTGGGTGATATACGTAAGCGATGAATCACTAAATTCTACATCTGAAACTAATATTACAATGTAGGTTAACTAATAAAAACTGGAAATTACTTAAAAAAAGAATGAAAGAAAGATCTCAAACAATGTAGCTTTACACCTCAAGGGACTAGGAAAAAAAAATTAAACCCAAAGGTGGCAAAAGGAAGGAAATAAAAATTAGAGCAGAAATACATAAAACAGAAAACAGGAAAACAGTAAAGATTAACAAAAGAGTTGGGTTTTTGAAAAGATACAAATGACACACCTTTTGATAGACCAACTAAGGGGAAAAAAAAAGACAGGAGCCAAATTAATAAAATTATGAAAGAAAAAGGAGACATTACAATTCATACCACAGAAATACAATGGATCATAACACGACCGTGAACAATTATATGTCAATAATAAAATATTTATCTAAAATAAATTTTTAGAAGTATATGGCCCACCAAGACTTAATACAGAATAAGTAGAAAATGCTAACATATCAATAACAAGTGAAGAGATTGAATTGATAATCAGAAACTGGAATCCCAACCAAGGAAAGTCCCTAGCCTGAGGACTTCACTGGTGAATTCGGCCAAACATTTAAAGAATACTAGTGCCAATCTTTGTCAAACTCCTCCAAAAAAATTGCAAAAAAAGAGAACACTCCCCAACATATTTTACAAGGCCAGAACTGATACCAAAGCCAGCTAAGGACACCACATGAAAACTAGGAGTGGAAATCCGTGATGAACATAGATGCAAAATTCTCCACAAAATTCTAGCAAAACAAATTCATCACATCAAAAGGATCATACACCATGACTAATTGGGATTTATTCCTGGGATGCAAAAAATGCTCATAGTACACAAAAAACTTAATGTGACACACCATATTAATGGAAGATTTAAATTCTGTAGTCCAAGGTATTTTCTTTTGATGTCCTAGGCAATGTAATTTTGCTGAATACAAGGTCACAAAGATTCTCTGTTATACTGCTTTAACAAGATTCAGGTTTTAAGAGTTAATACCTGGGCTTATGAGTTAACAGTGTAGGATGTAACTTGGTATGAAGACTTACTTATTATATATATATATATATATATATATATATATATATATATATATTATTTTTTTTTTGAGAAAGAGAAATAGAGCAAGCAAGGGGCAGAGAGAGAGAGAAGCACAGAATCCGAAGCAGACTCCAGGTTCTGAGCACAAAGCCCAACGCTGGGCTTGAACTTGTGAACCGCAATATCATGACGTGAGCCAAAGTCGGCCACTTAAACCACTGAGCCACCCAGGCACCCCGAGATGTATTTACTGTTAATGTTCAAATTTTCCAGCACAAATCATTGAAAATACTATGCTCTCTCCACTGTGTTGCTTTTATTAACTCCATATATGGTTCTATTTTTGGGCTTTCCATTCTGCTCCATTGATTTGTGTGTCTATCCTTTTCCAGCTCCTATTTATGAACACATTAGTCTGTGGTTTGCGTCTCATGTGATATCATTGTTTGGTTTTGAGGTAATATAAGCCTTATAACAGAAGTTATAAAGTGTGCTTCACTTCCATTTACTGGAAGTTTGTAACTTTTTTTTATTGTTGTTCTGATACAAGTCTATTGAGTTATGGAAGCTAGTATTTACTAGAAAATCAAAGTGGTGAAAACCTGTAAGATCTACCGTCATTCCAAGTTTCATTATACAGCAGAGTATTTTAACTATAGTCACATTGTAGTACATTATTTTTCTAGAATTTAATCATCTTCTACAACGCATACTTAGTACCCCTTGACTAACATCTTCCCATTTCCCTCTCCACCCCCATGAGAGATATATTAATTATATTGACTGTGGGATTTACTTCACAATATATACATATATTAAAACACTCAGTTGGGGCGCCTGGGTGGCTCAGTCAGTTGAGCATCCGACTTGGGTTCATGGCATGAGTCCCTGCCCTGCATTGGGCTCTGAGCTCTCAGTGCAGAGACTGCATCAGATACTCGGTCTCCCTTTTTTCTGTCCCTCCCTCATTTGAGCACTCTTTCTAAAATAAACATTAAAAAAAAGCAAAAAACAAAAAACAAAAACACTAGGTTGTACACCTTAAATACAATTTTCATTTGTCAATTACACATCAATAAAACTGGAAATTAAAAAGAAAGTCAAAGGGGAAGTTTTCATTGTAAATCCATGTACTCTTCAAACATGCTTAATGTACACAACTCCTTTGATTTAGAAAGCAGTTAGAGATTACTTATGTCTAGATAGATTTCATAGCTTCATGTTACTAATACTTTCTCTGATTTTTCTTTGGAAAGAAAAAAAAGTCAACGCAGCTGTTAATGGAAAACTAGATTTAAGTAGCACAACAAAGTCCTTATATACTCGTAAATTGGTGGGGGGGGGGGGCAGTGCCCTCAGAGAATGTGCAAAAATAAAAGATAAAGAGACTTAACAGTTTTTCTCCTTAGCCAAGAATGAAAATTTTTAGCAAAATGTATTTTGAGTACCACAAAGCTTCTTTTGACGTGCAATTATAGGGAAGTTCGTTTTAATTTGGATAACTTGCACATACCCCTAATATACTTACCAGCATATGAGTATTTCACTTAGGACTTTCCCCTCAAACAATTAAGACAAATATTTCATCATCATTTACAGCATACTTCTAGTTATACTTCCTCAACAATTAGGAATCATTTTAATAACATTTACTTAGGAGTTTAATTAAAAGCACCAAGCATAGTGCCTCCAATCTAATAATGTATTTTAGCCTCCTTGCCACTCTTAGATTTAAAGTAATATTCACACACTAGACCATTTCTTACAATAATCTTTTGGTGTAGGGAAAAAGAAGATTTATGTAATTGACGGATGATGAAACATCTACACATAGAGAAACGTTCTGGCCAATATCAAATGACTGAGGACTGAAATTTTAAACATACAGCAATTCAACTTAACGCATTCTATTTTCTCAATTCCAAGTAAAGACTGAAATACTAAGCAACATATAAAATTAAGACACCGAGTGGGGTCTTTAAAACTAGAAAACATATATAATTATAGAAAATAACAGTTTAAGAGACTGATCTCCAAAGTTATGTATGTGAGCCATGGAGGGTGGAAAATACATTCCACTGGGGATGTACTGGAAACAGTAGCTGGCATTTGTTGTATTATGATCTTGGGCACTCGATATACATTTAAGTAATTCTTCCAAGAATCCTACAGTACAGATGCCTCATTCCAGATGAGGAAATTGAAACATGATGGGTAAAAAAATCGAGAAAATAAATTTTCTATGAATATTTATCAATAAGAACATTTAGTTTTAACATTCAATATTGTTACTGATAGAACATGCAGTTTCTAAGTAATAAACATTTATAGTTTATAACTTTTTAAAATGTTTTCTTAAACAGGTGATCAAAATTTGCAGCCTTCTGATGAATTACTTTGGAGAGGCTAGTTCCATTTAAATGGAGGGAAAGATACTTAATCTGCCTTACATCTAAAATGGTTAGGAGTATTCTAATAAAAGACTACATAAGTTTAAAACGTTCTTATGAATGCTATTTTCACAAGGTTCAATGGTAACTTAACAAAGCCGAATTAATTAAGAAGATAGAAGAAGCTGCCAACAGTTTTATGGACTTCGGGTCACAAAACCAGTCCTAGCTTCAGTTTTGTTTTGTTTTGCTGAGGTTATTGCTAAATTAGGAGGCATTCACTATGGCTCCTTAAAGGAGATCAAAAAATGCAATTCCATAGTCAAATGAAAGAGTTTGGGGTAGGGGGCATATTTTTGCTTCCCAAGAACTTCCTGTCTGCTTATACTCGAAGTAGGATTGCTTCCTACTCTGAGTAGTCAGCCTCAAAACCTACCCTCCCCTACTTTCCCCAACATACATTTATTAGGGGTCCACTATGTGTCAGCTAATTTTTTCCAGTTTTGTTGAGATGTAATTGGCATAATTCCTAATTATGTGAGGTGATAAAATGTTAACATTTTGTGGTAAACATTTTACCACCTTTGATTTATATCAAAGTATATTGTATACCTTAAACATATACAATGTTACATGTCAGTGATATCTCAATTAAGGTTGATTCCCACTGTGGCTGGCTTTTTGTAGTGGTTAGAATTCTCTGGGTATTTCCAAATTTCTTCTGAGCACATTTCTCTATAGTATATTAAGGATTTTTTTCCATCACTGATGAAATTCAAACATTCCTGAGGAGGAGTCAGGCTTTAAAGAGCGTCTCTTTCATTCAAGGGGAGTGGGAAATATAAGCTTCCAGTTATGGAATGAGTAAGTCATGGGAATAAGGGTGCAACACACGGAACGTAGTAAATGACACTGTAATAGTGTATGGTGAGAGATGGTAACTACACTCATGGTGAGCACAGCGTAAGATACAGAGTTCTCAAATCACTATGTTGTACACCTGAAACTAACAGAACCTGTGTGTCAACTAGGATTCAATATAAATTTAAAATATAATTCAATAAAAAAAACCCGTTACTTTACATATGTGTATAATTCCTGTTCTCGAAATTTCAACAACTTTAACCCACGTACCACTACTGCAGCCCTAGAAAGCAGATAGTAGTGAATATAATAACTTTGTTTTACAGCAGAAGAAACGGAGTATTTAAGCTGTGCCAGGTCACAAAATTAGCCAGCGGTAGAGCTGAAATTAGACTGCAGACAATTGGTTTCAGACTGTGTTTAGGGGAATGATGGCATAAATTATTTTCCAAACTTTGAAGAACAAAGAAATCCTCCACCCAAAAGTTAGGAAGGCATTGCAGTTTCAATTGGGACAGTTTGAATAAACTAGAATATATGGTCATCCTATCTAAGACCAGTAGACCAAGTATGAAGAAGACATTTTCTCTTCCATTATAGCTCTTGTAGGAAGGCCCCATATTGTAGAGCCAAGCACAAGAGCAGGTCAGTATTTCTTAGTCCTTCCTGGGTCAAATCTACACGTATAAGTTTAATGAAGTCCCTTACCAGAAAGTGAACATCCGTAAATGCAGACATGTGCATTTAAAACAGGCATTCACAAAATTTGTTTTTCTAGGACTTAAGTTCTTTCACTGTTCCTCGCAGATTATGAATCCCTGATTTAAACAAAGTAATTCAGATTTAACAATCTTATCTCTTCATTTGTTAACAAGACTGCTAAATTAGGTCTAAGAATATTGGAATTCCATTCTGTACAACTTACACTTTGGAGTTTTTTTTTCATGAAGAATTATCAGTAAAAATAGGTCATCGACTTTCTTCAATCATTTTGAAAGTCTGAAATATGTATGGATAACAAGAAGATGAGTAAAAGGAACATGAGGTTCTATAATCACTACCCTAATATTCACTATTAAAAACTAATGCCTGTTATACCTCCAACATTACCTTAATTTTCTAGTGGTTAAACTTTTTATTTTACGATATTACAAGATATATTTTTCAACAAAAGAAAAAAAAACTGACCACCTACTAAACTTGATTTGGTATAGATCGCCAACTTCAGATATTGTTCTATTTTACTGTCATCCATTATTCACATCTGTACAATCACTTTTAAAATAGCACAAATAGCACTTAAGTTGCCTGATAGGATGTTTTAAGACCTAAACAATTATCAAGAAGTATTAATATTCAAATTAAATATTATTTAAATCAATTAAATTAAATTAAAATATTCAAATTAAAATTCAAATATTCAAATATTCAAATTCAAGTAGGATTAAAAAATGTCCAGGTCTATGTAGAAAAGATCTATGTGGTCAAGTGGATTAAGATCATTGGACGATACACGGAATCAGCATTCAGTTACAATTATATATTATGATAAAATGGACTTCCTGTAATTCTACAAAACTGAAGGCAGTGGCCTTGTTCAAGAGCACCAACTATTCTTTTTTCTCTAGAGGATATGGTTTTCCTGATGCCAAGTTTGGCTCAAGAGGGTCATGGAAGGCCCTAAGCATTTCCTATCAAGGGTAAGGATGCATAGGTCGTTGGTCAGAATTGTTCATCAACAGAAGTTACTTAGTTACAGGTTTCAAAGGACAATGACATAGCTAGGACAGATCTTGTGTTGATGCTCTCATAGGCAGCTGTCACCCCTTCCTAGCAGCTCTATGGACAGATGTGCCACTGAGAGGTACTGCCTCTGTTTCTGATGGGAGTTTGTCTATTTCCCTTGCAGAAGAAGTGTACATGTTTCGTCTTATAGGAGAGGTCAATTTGGTTCATTTTATATAGCTAGTTGCTTATGGTCTCTTCCTGTCAAGATATTACAATTCCAATAGTTCCATATATTAAAAAAAATCCTGTATTTCTTTAAAAATCTCCAATTGTGAAATAGGGAAACTCAAAGACCATTTTCAACCCAAGATAAAAAGTGTTTTCAATTAAGCTTAAAGATGTTAAAGTTCTTAAATCTTTTTTTTTTTATGTATGCTAAACATGTCCCTTAAAATCACCTATGCTCCAGTCCATTTTAAGGCTTTTATTTAAAAACCAACATGCACACAAACAGTAAATATATACTCAATCTAGATGAAATTTTAGCAATTCTCATTTAGGAGAATTGAACTGCTCACTTTTAATATACAAAATATTTCCACTATTACTAGAAATGTGTGTGAGCAATTAAATTCATACTTCCCTTCCTATTAGTCATCACTATAAAATAAGGAGAACATTTTTATTTATTTTTATTGTTTATTTTTGAGAGACAGAGAGCATGAGTGGGGGAGGCGCAGAAAGAGAGACACAGATCCTGAAGCACGCTCCAGGTGCCCCCAAGGAAAGCATTTTAAGAATATATTAGAACTTGAGCATTTCCCCAAGTACTGGTCCATTTCATACAGCTACCTTGGAACACAAGGTTCAGAAGTGCTTTTGGAGATTGCTCCTTCCTTTTTAGGTCTAGAATATCAAGTCTTTACCACTGAAGGATGAATTTAAATTTTGGAAATCATCACAAGTCATTTAGAGCTAATTATGCTCAATGAGAATTGTGATCCAGCAAAGCCAATTTGCAGTATTGTTTAAAGGAAGAGTTTTAAAGATAGCATGCCATGAACCAAAGCAGTTTGATGGTAAAAATGCCAATCAATTAGACCCCAAACTAGACCAGACTACAAGCTCAAAATAGGCTGAACACTAACAGATCTCAATTCTGGCTGCAGTTCAGAATTAGGTGAGTAGCATTTTAAAAACCTTGGTTTGCAAGCATAATTCATCCCAGAAACATACTTGTAATCCAAAGCACTTGTATATCCAAGCGATATTTCAAGAACTATTGGCCCAGTTGTGGTCACGTGACATTGTGTCATGGACTACTCGTATTGCAAGACATCACTTGCTTATCAAGTTAAAATTTATTAGACATGTTTGCTCATCTTGCAGAACACCGGCAGAACAAGTTACTTGCAATCCAAGGGTTTACTGTATATGGCTACTAGGACCATTCTTGGTTTTTCCATGTAATCCTAAGTGTCAGTGTATTGTTTAGAATGGTTATTATGAGTAAAGTTGATTCAGAGTAGCTCTATTTAAGAAGTGATTTTTTGCTAGGTAGTACCAATATTGGATCTGAAATGGTAGTAGTTAAATCCCTTAGCTGCACTCAGATGTTATTTACTAAGTGGTTCAATTTCAGGTACCAAGAGGCCCTGATGCCACCATTTCATCTGACTTGCTTTCCCACTTTGTAGAGTATTACGAAGCAATCATTAACATTCCATGGCTTCAGTCCTTAAGATGTTTGACCTGTTTAAGAAATGCTGCATCTCTGGGGATGGGACATGCTACTTTCATCTATTAGAATACACATTCCTACACCCACACTACAAGCACTTAACACCCACATTACAAGCATCTAAACAAGTCATGTCAATCAAGCATCTGAAAAGTGCTTTTGGTGGAAGAACATAGATGGAGATGGAGAACAAATTAAAATGAGAATCTGAGGCAGAACTGATAAACAATTTCACACCATCTAAGGGAGAAAAGGGTTATACAACATTGTGGACTTCAGCAACAAATTGGCTTCAAAATTCTTTCCAACTTTACATGGCATACGTAACTAATTTTTAAAATATTTACTAAGGATGTTGAAATATGATCAATATTAGAGCAAGTTCAACATTTTTTTTTTTTGAGAGAGCACATGTGCCAGAGTGTAAGCCTGGGGAGGGAAGCGGGGTGGGGGGGGGGTGGGCAAAGCCAACAAGAGAGAGAGAATCTTAAGCAGGCTCCACACACAGCACAGGGCCCTATGTGGGGCCCAATCTCAGGGCCATGAGATCATGACCTGCAAATTCTCCCATTCAAGATGACCGTCTGGAGTACACATTTTATTTCTTTGTCTAAATTTACTCAGTTTATTCCTCATTTACCATATTTTTTTTTTTACGTTTTGCTTAAACTTTTCCTTGCAAAAATAAAAAGTTACTTAAAATACAGAGCTATTGAATATTAATTTTCACAATGAAGAGGTTTTAAAAGTTACAGGCCTGATATATTTAGGAACATTTAATTTACTGGACCACTGTTAGTCATCTAGGTTTCTAATTATGATTTTTGACATTCTATGTCATAAGTTTCTATCTTAGATGAAAATAAAGATATCCCCCCACCCCATTCCATTTCTGCCATCTAGGTCTCCTATACAGAGGAATGATCTCCTGCGTACTTAGAATCACAAGAATAAAATACTTCAATGCCACTCCCAGGTCTATCCATACTTGAAGATGGATGGTATCAAACTCACCTTCGCTATGAGCAATCCGTTACCTGGAAAAAGTTTATGTAACAATTGTTGTTATCACAGGACAATGGATAGCAAAGACTGATAATCTGCTTTGTAGATGTATTGATTTTGATTTGATTTTTTTTTTTTAAGAAAAATCTTATTCCACTTCAAAGAAATTTAAGTGTCCTTTTCGTTAAAGGTTTGAATGTTAACAAACTTGTAAATACAGCTTTTCTTTGGATTGTGTCCTCCTTTCTAGTTCCATTTTATTGGCCTGAAGAATGCTGATACCAGTATGGTTATGGTTATGCTCAACTCTACAGACGTGTAATAGTTCTTTGAAATCATTCCTTGCTAACGAAAATTGCCTAATTACAAAATTAAAACATTCTGTCCAGAACCTTTACTGATTAGTTTACTACTATCTCAGTTTTATTTTACTAACATTTTAGATTTTATACAGGATTCAGTCTTTAATGATTTATTTATATAAAAATGAAATGAATATCATGGTGCCTGACATGGTCAGGAAAAGCCCATTTAACTCCTTTTAATTATTTTCATTTAAATAAAATATCAACAATTTGTTAACATTAAATGGCAGTTTTTCACTATTTTCAGGTTCATTCAAAATGAAAAAATGCTATCAAATTGAGGTGTACAGGTTTTCCTTCTTTGAGCATTCAGATGTCTAATAAAGAACATTTCAAGGCAAAACAAAGAAAGTCCAACAGTAAGCTTTAGTACACCAGAAGTCTTAAATTTACATGTTTTTAAATCCCTATATACACACCTGAGGTCTGACACACACTATATACAGTTTCCTTGAGCATTCTGGAGTGTGGAAGAATCACCTATTATCTCTCCATTTAAGACAGGAGAAACTTCTATATGCAAATACAGTTCATCCGAAATATTGATATTGTAATTTTCACAGTTACCCCAAAATGATTGTTGTGTATTTTTAAAATAAAGATCATTCTCTTTAATATTAATTCTTTGAAAACATTTGATTACCTCCCACATAACTGGACATTAAGTCACTAACGTTATTAATGCTTACAAGGGAGTATTCCATAATTTCTAATACTGTATTTGAAATTTAGAGTTTATCCACTTCTATAGGGATAATAGTGATTATACATACACATACATATACATATGTATGAACATATTTTTGTTCTTTTTAGCTTAAATACCTTTATCTTCCTATGTGTATATATGTACATGTGCTTGTGGGTACATACAACACACACACACACACACACACACACACACACACTGATGCTACATAGGACATGAAAATTTCAGTATTCCTTTAGAATCAGGTGTATTTTAGTAAAACATGCATTTCATTATAGTTTATATATTATATAAAAGTGCAATTTACTGGGAGGAAATATTTAATAAACCAGAAGAATGAGCTAGAATACCTTGGTTTTTATAGAATTGCATACCTTATAGAACCTTTCTACATATTTTTTATCATTTAACTACATCTTGTTATTTCATAGAACATAGTAGATATAATATGCATTTCCAATTACTGAGACAGTTATTTCTGTGCTTTAGGATTCTTTTAGAAACAAAGTGGCACTCTGGGAAGCCACATGACATATGTCAGGTAACAAAGAGATCATTTAGTAATTTGAAGCATTTGTTTTTCACTCTGTCATCATTTATCCTATGAACCAAGAAATAATGTAATAGAAACAAAATTAGCTGTTTTTTATACTCTTTACTAAATTCCACATACACGTCAAACATATGATGATCCTGAATGCTTATAAACACACCTCACAGGAGTACAGCAACTCCACTATCATCACTTCTGAGGCATATAAATTCTAACAGGATTTGTCACGTCCCTATAATTGGCACTGTAATCGTTCACTATTATCAGTCCTAATACAACATTCTATTGTTAATTCTAATACAATATTTAAGAATACTAAAAATTAACTAATACCCACAACATTACGGGAATATTGGACTAGCAACCCATAATGATGGTTCTGAGGTGCCTGGAGACTATGATGGTAGTTATTTATCTTCTCTTCAGAAATCTATCACAAACACAAAGTTGCATAGCTACAGGAACTTAGCGATGCCCTGAGGTCCCTGTAATAATTGGAACATCTCTATGCCCACTGAGATTTCAAGACAGATGGTGGATTTACCAGCTAAACCGTATTTATCGAGCCAAGTAATGCCTGACAAATGTGTTTCTTTCCGGAATTTTGATCTTACCTTACGCCAATGTTAAACTCTCTTTTGATGGCTTTCTACCCTTCTCCCACCCACATTTGAAACCTAAGGGAAACCTACCCCCAAAGCCAAAATTCACATGCCAATCTTTTGCCAGAATTTAAACTCACTACCTAAATTAGTGGAGATAAAAATGGAAGTAAAAAATGGAGAACTTCATTAAACTATTTGGTGAGAACTTAAAGCTTCATTTCTAGGGAATATTTAAGGGATAGCCATTTTTGTACCAAAATTCGAAGGTGGATTACACAGGAGACACCAAGAAAGAGGGGATAAAAATTCCCTAGGTAGACTTCTGGAGAGAGATTGGCAACTGCTCACTTTGCTTATGTGTTTTAGGTTTTTTTGAGGAATGCATAATACAGAAGCAAGGGTAAAGCATGTAGAGTTTGAAGAATGATCATGAAGTAAAAATCATTATAAGTACCCCTAAGTTAAAATCTCCAGAGAAACCAAACTCTGTGTGTGTGTGTGTGTGTGTTTATATATATGAAGAGAGATTATTTATATAAAAAATAAAGTTACTTTACTTACAACATTATGGACACTGATGAGTTCCAAGATCTGCAGTGGACAGGCTGGGTATCTAGGAGAGCTAATGGAGGGGTTCTGGTCTTTAGAGGAGCAGGCTTGAAATCTAGAAAGAGACAATGTTTCAACTTTAGACTGAAGGCAGGGGGAAAAACAAAACAAAAACATATTCTAGATCAAAAGAATTCAGGCAGGAGAGTTTTCACCTCACTCACTGAAGATGGCATTTTTTTTTTCCTATTCAAGCCTTTAACAGATGGGATCAACTCACATTAGGGAGAGCAATCTATTCAGTCTACAAATTCAAGTGTCAATCTCATCCAGAAACACCTTCACAGACACACCCAGAATGATGTTTAACTGGATATCTGCGCACTCCATGGCCCATGCAAGCTGGCACATAAAATTAACCAATATACTCTCACCAACAAAATCTTCTAGTGCATTCCTTCATGTTATTTCTCTACCTAACCCTGAGAGAAAGATCAGATTTGTAAAACCTAATTGTACCTGTTACCTAGCTTTACTAAATGTATTCTTCTTGAAGATTACATTTTCCAGTATTAGTAGGTTTTATATGTATGGATTCTTGAAACTGTAGTCCATGTTCATTGTTGTAAAGTATTTTTATTGGTGTATAGTATTCTCATACACCACCTTTTACTAAGAATGCTGCCATTGATACCCATTTCAAAAATTTTCAGGTTGGGACTCTTATGAATAAACCTGGTATCATCATCCATGTATCTTCTTACATAGGTACAATTTTAAGGTTGTAACTGGTAGAGTTAGTGGATGATAGGTTATATCAAACTCTAGCTTGTATACAGGATGTCCATATATGTGTAAATTGTTTTCTGGTTTATTTTGCACAATGATAGGCAAATGGATCATTTTTAACAATACTGAACTGTTTTCACCACAGTATATAGATATTAAGAACTGAATGTATGAATATTTTAGCTGTGTTCTTCCCCTTAAAGATTATTTTGATCATTCTTGATCATCAAAAATGTATACACTCTCTTCAGAATAGTTTTATATCTTGTGGGAATTTTGATTGAGGTTTTACTGAATCCAAAAGTTAGTTTGGATACAATCGGTATTTATAGCACTAATGCCTCCAATCCATAAAACCAATCCATCTGTCCATTTTTTAACACTTATTGAAAACTTCTATGCACATTTTCTTAGGTTTATTTCTTGGTACCATATTATTTTCATGATTATACAGATTTTTTTGATGGTTAATATTCAGGAATCAATGATTTCTATGTACTTATTTTAATTGAATAAATCATCAGAATTGTCAAATTTATCAGTTCATTTTTAGTCTTTTCTAGGCATTGCAATCTTATCTGCAAGTGAGGTCTTTTTTTCACATTTTGAATCTGAGTATTTTATTCCTTTTTACTTACTCATTTCATTGGCTAGTTCTCCAGGTGTAGTACTGAAGAGGTAGAATACTAAGTTTGCCACATTCAAAATTTCAAAAGTTCAACATTGTGTAGTAAGTATGTTATTTGGTAAAGATATTTTTAAGTATTTTTGGTGGCTAGTTCTGGAGAGTGGTCTTCTTAATGTAGTAATAATCAAGTTCTCAGGAGTATACATTTTCTAGTTCGGTTAAACTCTACAGTCCAATTTTGAAACAAACACATCCACATCACGCCCTCTATGCTTAGCATGTGTTTTTTGATTCGTCAAATGTCCCCATTTCAGATTAAGAGTCTAACTGAGAACTCTCAGTGGTAGGTAAAAGTTAGGTAAAGAGAAATTGGTGCCAATAGGGAAATTCATGCCAAAGTTTCAGAAGTGCTATGGAAGCCTGTAATACCTAATTTTATCTCTGTTGAATATATTTGGTATCATTTGCAAATAGCAACATTCTCCCTGGGTCAATTCTGCTATTTTTTTTCCAGGTATTCTAGTTGCCTGCATAGCTGTAGACTCAGTTCACCAAGACTCAGTATCTACTTGATCCAGATACAATTTTATTTTATTTTTTTAGTTCCTTAAGTCAGAGTTGGTTTCTGATTTGCAAACGAGCACCTTGACTGATAGAACTTAGCACATGCAGACACTTCAAACTACCTGCATCCAGAGTCATATCCACACCCTGGTTTTACTCTTCTCCTTCTGACCCTTCTACTTTTCTGAACCCATACCACTTATGACTTTGTTCTTGCCAATATCCTCTTGGCTGTGATCCTCAATTCCATCTCTCGCTACTGTGAGATCTGTCCCATCAGATTAATAACAGGTTTGCATTAAAAATATAAATATGTATTATGCCAACATATCACTATCCGGCTAATTTTCTAGTTCAGTTTACCCTCATAATAAAGTGCTTCGAGAAATATTCTTGGCTTATTCATTCATTCATCTCCTAGGTGCTCCTCAGCCAACTTTAACCAAGCTTTCATACCTGAAATTTTAAGGAGAGCTCTTTTCAAGGTTACCGATGATTACCCTGTACTGAAGCCAATGAAAAAAAAAATCCCCTGGTATCTTCTTAGGGATTCTACCAGCAGCATTTGAGATGTGTAACAACTCCATTCTTGAAATAATTTTGGTGGTTTTGGTAATAAATTTTCCTACCTCGGTGGCCATTTTTCCCTATCTTTTCTTTTTACTGCTCTATCACACTAATTTTTGTAGTTTCTTTAGTGTCTTTTTGTAGTTTCCCTTAGTTTTTTACATGGCTACTTTTTTCCTTATTTATTTCTAATATCACAGGTTACCCATCCAATATCACTTTCCAATTTTATTTTCTTCACATAAGTTATCAGCTACCTATTTGATTTTAAACCTGTGTATAGGTATATTCATCATCTTCTGTTTCTACAATTTAATGTCTTAGAGCTTTATCATTTTGTACTCGCAGAGAAAAACTTCTGGAACACAAAAGCCACTTATCTATGTATCAATACCAATGAAGTAAATTCTGTGCCAACTCTTTGTAATCAATTCATCCTACCCCCATTTGAGAACATGTAAAGCCAAAAAAAACACAACCCCCCCCAAAAACAAACAAAAAAGCTGAAAACTCAGCTCTTGTCCTTTCCATAGAACCAAGTATTTCATGTAACCCATTTTGCTCCTGAACAAGTAATAATACTTAAGTATAGAATCCTCTAAACTTTTACTTAACGCGATCAATTTTGGAAATGTTGCATAACACACACTCCTCTTAGAAAGTCTCTGTTCAAATAGATCTATTAATGTATGTGCAAATATATGAATTAAGGGATCTTATTTATTTTCTTTTAGATTATATCAACAATTCATACAGTATTCTATTTTAACTCATTTCTTGGCTTTGGGCCATATTTCTTTGTATTGCTTTTAGTGGTTTTAGGGATTACAAAATATGTAAGTAACTTTTCAGGCTACTTGAAGTTAATTTTATCCCATACCAAGTAAAGAAGCCTTAGAACGATGTAGCGAGTTTGCCCTCAATTAGGTTATAACTTCACCTGTATTGGATCTGTATCGTGAAAGTTCCACTAGAAGTGTTATATATCATGTTTTCAACGGGCATAGATGTTTTCTCAAAATGAAGAAAATACTAAACTTACCCAGATATTTACCACTTTTCTTGTTTCTCCTTTATTCCTGACGTTCCAAGTTTCCTTCTGCTATTCTTTCTTTCCAACCCGAAAAACTTGCTTTAGCATTTCTTTGAGCGCATGCTTGCTATGGGAAAACTATCATAGTTTTCCTTCACTTAGAAAGACTTCATTTGTTCTCCTTTGGAAAGGACATTTTTGTCAGCTATAGAATTCCAGACCGACAGTTCTCTTCCTTCAGCACTTTTTAGATGTTCCACTCTTCTCACCTCCGTGGTTGCTGGTTTGCAGACTGCCCCTGTGCTTGGAAGGCAGAGAGACTGAAGGAGGAGGCAAAGGATTCCAGATAGGTAGGCGGATGGCGTACCTGTGCAAGGAAACTTACACAAACAACACTCGCCTCGGGCAACCTCAGGACAAGTAAATCTCTGTGCCTCGTCACACTCTTTACGTTTATATAGAGGTCTTAACAAGGTTCATCTGATCTCAATACCACATTGCTCTCTCAAGGCTTCGACCTTTAAAATAGCTCCAGGTGTGGGAATGGTGTACCAAATCTATATTCCAAGGAGAGGTGAGGGGTGAGGGGCCTTCAATGAATTGCCCCTTGTAGCTCAAGGGTCCACTAGCGGTCACGTCCTCTTGATGACCTCTTCCAATAACAGTTACTGGTAAGAAATCCATAGTTATTTAACTTTTTTGTTTCTTTCTGTTATGTGTAATGTTTTTCTCTGGCTTTTCTTCATTTTGGTTTTCAGTGCTTTGGTAATATTGTCTGATCATGATTATCTTGAGTTTTTCTTTGTGGAGTTGGTTGAGCTTCTTCAAACTACAAATATGCCTTTCAGCAAATTTTGGTATTTAGGGCTATTGTTTTTCAAATACATTATTTGAAGCATTCTTCATCTCCTTTCCTTCTGAGACTCCATTGACATGAATGAATGTTAGACTTCTCTATGTTGTCCCACCAGATTCAAGACTCTTGGCTTCTTTGTTCTTTTGATTTTGAATTTTATTTTCTCTGTGCTTCAGATGGGATAATTTCTGCTTCTCTGTCTTCAAATCACTCTTTGTCCTGTCTTTTCCATTGTGCTATTGGAGCCATCCAATGAATTTTTGTTACTTGAGGTATTTTATTTTTCATGCCAAAACTAACATTGGGTTCCTTTCATAGTTTCTGTTTCTCCCTGATAATGTCTATTTCATCATCAATTTCAAGAGCATACTATTAGCTTATGGAGCATAGTTACGATTGTGAACAATCTTTGTTCAAACATATGAGTCCTCTCAGGGTTGGCACCTAATAATTGCTTTTCTTTGGAAAAATGGTTGTTTTCCATTTCCCTCTTCTCACACTGTCCTGATTCTTCGCATGCCAACTAACTTAAAGATCTTATGTTTTGTAGAGCAGTTTTATGTTCACAGCAAAATTGAGGGGAAGATACAGGGATTTCCCATATCCCCCCTGCCCCACACACATTCCTAGCCTTTCCCAGTATCAACATCCCCCATGCAACAGTGGTATATCTGTTACACCGATGAACCTGGACTGGTACATCATGATCACCCAATGACCATAGTTTAATTAGAATTCACTCTTCATGTTGATTATTCCCTGGTTCTGGACAAATGTACAATGGCCTGTCTCCATCATATGTAGCATTTCCATTGCCCTAAAAGTGTTGTGTATTCCACCTATTCATTTTCCCCTGTGTCCACCTGGCAACCACTGACCTGTTCACTGTCTCCAAAGTTTTGCCTTTTTTTTAGAAGGTCAGATAATAGAAATCATTGTGTACTTGGCTTTTTCAGATTGGCTTCTTTCAATAAATAATATGACTTTAAGTTTCCTCCATGTCCTTTCATGGCTTGGTGTCTCGTTTCTTTTAAACTCTGAATAATGGTCCATTGTCTGAATGTACCACAGTTTACCCATTCACTTACTGAGAGACATATTGGTTCCTTCTAAGGTTTGATAATTATGGATACATTTGCTTTAAACATCCATGTGCAGGTTTTTGTGCGGACATAAGTTATCAGCTCCTTTGGGTAAATATTCAGGAACACCATTGCTGAATTGTGTGGTAAGAGCATGTTTAGTTTTGCAAGAAACCACCAATCTGTCTTTCATGGTTGATCTACCCAATTTAATTCCTACCAGCAAAGAAGACAATCCCTGTTCCTCCACATTCTCAACAGTATTGGATGCTGTTATTGTTCACTAAATTGGTTCATTTTGCTTTGTAATAACCGTTTTGACAATCATCTCATAGTAGGTAAATTGCAATTAGATGAGTTGCTTTGATTCTTATCATCCATTAAAGACTGAATGGGATAAAAATACCCAATTCTTTGCTTTATTTGATGAATATTCAAAGGAAAAAATCTGTATAGAATGCTCCTTTCTAAAAGCAAGGGCATCTATGGTAACAGCTAGTCCTATATGTAAAACACAATGAGAGGTAATGAGTGGGTATAATGAGGGGGTATACAAAATGTCCCCATTGTCAAAAAAAAGCCAATAATTTCTCCACACTTCTGTCATAGGTCTTTAATATCTATTTATCTATCTATCTTGCCATTCATCATTCATTTATTCCATGTATTCATTTTTGAAATACAACCATTTTCATGTTACATTTTCATATTACACTTGGAAGTAGAAGAAAGCTTATGGTTGTCATTAATGTAGGTTAGCAGACAGGACGACCATACAAAGTAAAATGGAAAGAAACAACAGATGTGTTGACTGCAGGACAAGAGGTAAGGAAAAAAGCTGAAAGCTAGTGATATTGCTGCAGAAGAGATTTGCCTGGCTCTAGAGCTTAAGCTGGGGCTGGCCAGCTTGGGAGGTGGCCTCTGGGAATTAGAAACCACCTATACAGTCTGGAGACAATTACCTTACTGAGAGTCATGGAAAGGAAGTCTTTTTTTCCAGTGCTTTTTTCTTGATTCCATTAAATATGATATAGAGAAAACACTACTACTTAGGATTGTTCTGTACTAAACAGGTGATGAACATATAAGAAGCTCTCAATAAATGGCATTTAGGAGTTCTTAAATTCTTTTGTCCAAACACTTGGTTTCACAGAAATATGAATGACGATGCATTTTTTTTGTTTGTTTGTTTGTTTGTTTTTGGACAATGCATGTTTTAAGTATACATCAAACATTTGTGACATAGGGCTTGCAGATGTCAATGTGATGCTTACAGACACCAAACCCTTCAGATTTGGGCTCCTCAGGACTAGGCAGGGATACTATTTTAATTAAGATCAGGCTTAAATTAATCTAGGCAAATCGTTACCAAACCATTACATTGCCTGGATATTCAAATGAGTATGCATTTATATTTGGTCTTGTCTCAGTGATATGGAAACAGGTCATGAATGGCAATCTACACACTAGATCTATGATTATTGTTTCACAAAGTATTGGCTCAGATAGCATTGTTTTTGTTTTTTTGTTTTTGTTTTGTTTTTCCCTTTCTTTTAAATAAAATCTAATTACATTTTAATGCTTACAACTGGATAACTTTGCACAAATTTATTTCCATATCTTGAAAAATCTGGGACTACATCCTTAGATGACTCCAGTTTCAATGGGCTGTACCAGTGGCCTGCTTGAGATAGAGGTCGCATCTGCTGAATGTCTAATAAATTGTAGCCCTTCTACTCTCCTTGTTTTCACTACACTGAAGAGGTGTCATTTCTTTACTCATCAGGTTTCACTCTTATTTATTTTATCCACACATGACTCTTAAGAGAACAAAATACACACATATTTACACACACACACATACACACACACGCCAAAGTTTTCAATTGTGTAGTCATAACCGTAAGGAAAATGAAATAAACTTCATCTCCATTTTCATTTCTTTGCCTCCTACTTGATTTAGACAGAATACTACTATAAACATCTAAGCTTAATATTGCCTTTCCTTCTCAAAGTTTAATGTGCATGCAAATTTCCTAAGGATCTCATTAAAATGCAAATTCTCATTCCATAAGGATGGAGAAGGCCTAAGACTCTGCATTTCCCAGCTGATGCTGATACTGGGCTCTGAGGACCACACTTTGTGTGGCAAGGGGCCTGCAGGGTCTTCCTCCAACAGTAGTGTGTTGTTTGAAATAAGCCAATTCAGAAAGCTCTCTATCCTATGAGAGATTTTACAAAGACTTAAATATAAGGCGATTTCCTTTTTTTCTGAAGGAAATCCTTTCTTAATTATTTGCACAAATATATTTATTTCTAGCAGAACCAATGGATGCACATTGATTGACAGCTACATGGATCTAGAAAGTCCAGATACTTGAGTATATATTAGAGTAAATTCATGAAGGACCCAGAATTTGGTATATCTATATAAGTTCATGATTCTCCAATTAGTACATCTGTTGCAGATGAGGACTTTAGCTCTGAATACTGGCTGAAGTAGGAGATACTCATGGAAGCTCAGTCTAACAAGTCAGTGGATTCTAAAATTTATCTTTTTTGCCTTCAGTCACTGGGTCTAATTTCCAAATCACACTGTGCCTGGATTAGACCAGACCATGAACATATACAGTAGTCTTCAGCCTTTGTTGTAAACCACTCGTATGTGAGCCTGGTCTATGTCTGTCTTTGTTTATTTATTTTATCACCTATTCTTTCAAATATTTGACAGGGACTACTGTGTTGCAGGTACTGGGGATCTAAAGCAGAGTAAGACATAATATTTATCCCCTGACATCTCCCAGCCTGGTTCCCAGGTACAAGTGAGTTCTGCTAGCCTCCTGCCTGGGGATGGTAACTTTGCGTTGGCCACACCAGTCCCTTTCCCCAGCCACCAGTTTCTTGTATTTCAACATCCTGGGATTGCATTCCATCTACTATGGATAATCTTGAACATTAAAACTCTTACTCTGAGCATTTTCACCAAATAATAGAGACTTCTGTTGCCATGTGCTATCCCCTGGTAGAATCTTTGGAGACAGAAATCCTCACCCCAATCTGATACACATTTTAATATCACATGTGTTTGGAATCACTATTTTGAGTCAGTGGCACCCTCCTCAGGTGTAAGCCTCAGAGTCCCATTAGGCATGGCTTGACTATTCCTAACTCTTTATCTCTATCACAACTAAGCCATATAATACAAAAAGACAAAGTGGGAGTAAAAACTGACCCTTTTTGATGTTCTTCTATCTCTAGACGCTCTGTCATTGTACTACATAGGAAGTGTAACAGTTTTTTTTTTCCTTCCTTTTTTATCTTTCCAGATAAATAAGAAAAGCCTACTTCCTCCACTGTACTTAGAATCCTGTAATTAGCCACAGTATGCTAATAGTAATGATTCTATGTAGGTTACAAAATCTGCATGTAACAAGAAGAGAATGGGGGGAGGGACTGAAAAATCTTTGATCCTAATTTGGTGAAACTCTTCCCACTTGTGCTCCTTGAATACTTTTACATGGGGGCACCATTTTCTCTCTCATGGTCACTTAACATTTTATATTATGTTAAAGTTACATGGATATTATTTTATGCCTGGTTGCATTTTAACACCTTTGGTCAAGTGTTACCAGGTAAAATAGAAACACTTTGTAAGGACCGTGACAGGCTGAATTTGGTGCTTATGCAGCATATTGAGAGGGACTCTCATAAAACACCACCACCACCACCAACAACAACAAAAACTCACCACCACTACCACTAACAACAACAGTGTTCAGACATCAAATTAAAAATCTTAAAGTTGGTAAGAAGGATAATATTTGAGCTATTTATAAGGCAGGATTTGTACACATTAAAATTTTTTTTAATGTTTATTTACTTTTGAGAGAGAAAGAGCATGAACAGGGGAGGGACAGAGAGTCAGATGCACAATTGGAAGCAGCCTCCAAGCTCCATGCTGTCAGTACAGAGCCAGATGTGAGGCTCGAACTTGCAGATGGCAAGATCATGACCTGAGCCAAAGGCAGATGTTTAACCGACTGAGCCACCCAGGTGCTCCAAGATCTGCACACATTTGCTCTTGGGTTTTGAGGAAACGAATACTTATATACAATACATATTTCTTTACAGAAAATTTACTTTTTTCCTTGAGTTAAAAATAAGGAAACAGAAGAATGAAAATTAGTCTTCATCCTTTTTTCTTTCTTTATTCTCTATCAGCTTTTATATTCTTTTCTTTTTCTTCATTTCCTAGCCAATAATCAAGATTTTGAAGAAACAGGTCATTTTAATGTCAGTTCCTTACCAAACCTTTATTACAATTTTTTTTCTTCCTTGTCTCCTTCCTTGAGCAAACCTGACATGAAGCATTTCCACAAGAACCTGTTCCTAGAGAAATTAAGGTCAGTGAAAGGCCAAATCATGGTAGCGTATTTAGAAGAAAGGATGAATAGTTTATTTCTCAACTATACCAGGGGAAGCAAGTTGCATTATACTTTCTGAAGTATTTTACTTTTACAGATTATTAGAAAGGTAGAGTGCTTACATATAATAGGCTGTAAGATAATCTTTAATCTGACACTCCGCCTTGTTTTAGATCACCTATGTATTTAGACTGAAATTGGATGGTTTTGTTTTTTTCTGTTCTGAGAAACGTGACAGGGAATCTAAAAGACCCACGTATGAGTAATTGAATGATTAACTTACCACAAGATTAAGTTCAAATAGAAATAAAGTTAGATTATGATAAAACTGGTGACCATATAAACAAGGAACCTCATGACTTCCTAAGCATGGCCTCCCTCCACCAGGGACACTATTGTTTTATAGTCTCTCAGACTATAAACCTCCCTGGATTGACCTAACTTCTCTGTAGTCTACTAGTTCAGTTAATGCAGCTCCAAAACTTCTGTGTCATAAATGTTTGTTCATGCTCCATTTCACTCAGTATTCTTAAACATGTACAGCAGAGGTGCCCTATTTTTAGGCTACATAAATATCCCCTCAGTACTTAATTTAATGTTTATTCATTTGTGAGGAGGGGAAGCAGAGAGAGAGAGAGGAAGACAGAGGATCCAAAGTGGGCTTTGTGCTGTTAGAGCAGAACCTGATATGGGGCTGGAACTCAGGAACCAGGAGAGCATGACCTAAGCAGAAGCAGGACGCTTGAATGACTGAGCCACCCAGGTGTCCCTAGTACTTGACTTAAATGCATATGTAAGACACTGTAGATATCTTTTTAAATTTTTTTTTCAACGTTTATTTATTTTTCGTACAGAGAGAGACAGAGCATGAACGGGGGAGGGGCAGAGAGAGAGAGGGAGACACAGAATCGGAAACAGGCTCCAGGCTCTGAGCCATCAGCCCAGAGCCTGACGCGGGGCTCGAACTCCCGGACCGCGAGATCGTGACCTGGCTGAAGTCGGACGCTTAACCGACTGCGCCACCCAGGCGCCCCTGTAGATATCTTTTTGAGTAGGATTGATATCAGGGTCAAGGTTGAGTTTTAAGTGGTACTCCCAGTGATTCTAAAGCAGGTGGGCCAAAGTTTATACTGAGAAAGGTATTTTTCTACATGATAAAATTTAAGCACTGCCTTCTCAAACTCAAGTTAGAAAGGACCTCTCTAAGCATACTTTATTTTTTAACGTTTATTTGTTTATTTTGAGAGAGAGTGGGGGAGGGCAGAGAGAGGGAGAGAGAGGAATCCCAAGCAGGCTCTGCAGTGTCAGTGTAGAGCGGGATGCTGGTCTTGATCTCATGAACCCTGACATCATGACCTGAGTCAAAATCAAGAGTCTGACATTTAAGCAACCGAGCCACCCAGGCACCCCTGCCTAATCTAAGAAAGTTCTTTACATTAGCTAAATTATTCTCTTCATTCTCCCCCTCACCAACACCACATCTTTTGATTCTAAAAATCTTTGCTGTGTTTAGCTAAGTTTGGAGGTCCCTGTCCTCAACTCTTTGTCTGCCAAATGCCTACTCACCTTTACAGATAGAATCCAGTACCTATATCCCCTATAGGGGCCTTTATTGACATCGGACCCTATTCAGATTCACTCCTTTTATGTATTTTATGTTAGTATATTATTTGATTATTAATTGTTTAATTATTAATATAAGGTTTTATTTTATATGTATTTGCGTGTTTTACATCAGTAGTGGTCGGTGGTGTCTGAAACAGGAAGGATTTTATGGATTCATTGCTTGGATCCATAATGTACTTGAATTTTCGTGGAAATTGATCTTATGAGAATTTTCTTGTAAGATTTATAGTGGGTCCATTCACATCTCTTTTTCATAATTGCCTTCTCTTACTTTAGGAAGAGACGTATGACTCTTACTCATCAAGAATCCTCCTATAGTGCATTGAGGGTCAAAAACAAACAAACAAACAAACAAAGATTAAGTCTTGTTGTCTGAAAAGCCTCCTTTAATGAGGGTATCATCCCTCTTGGAAGGTTTCATGATTCTCCCTGGCCCAAGTTGAAGCATGGTAAATGAAGTGGGAAATATAAAAAGCAATTAGAATGTTTAAAATCAAATTCAAGTATACAGTACTATAGTGTGGGATAGTGGGGGCACTGACAATTCTATTTCCAAGACATTACCTATTACATCTCCCAGCAACTGTAGAAGAAAGGCTCATCTATGAGAGAGATCCTCAAAGTTCCTATAAGCAAATCCTTTCTTTTCTTTTTTATATATGGAAATATTTTATTAAAGGCTTTCCTTCTTTTTTGTTGTTGTTGTTAACATCTACTAAATAAATTAAATTTTATTCCTGAAGGCAACATATATGACCAAGTCACTTTGAAAAACTCCTCACATGGGGCACCTGGGTGGCTCAGTCGGTTGGGCATCTGACTTTGGCTCAGGTCATGATCTCCTGGTCCGTGGGTTCGAGCCCTGCGTTGGGCTCTGTGTTGACCGCTCAGAGCCTGGAGCCTGCTTTGAACTCTGTGACTCCCTTTCTCTCAGCCCCTCCCCCGCTCATGCTCGCTTGCTCTCTCTCTCTCTCTCTCTCTGTCTCAAAAAAATAAACAAGCATTAAAGAAAGAAAATAGGAAAACTAAAATACTTCCAATTTTATGAGGTTGTTTCAAATGCTTATTTCAGCTCTTTTTAACTTGATAGACAAGGTACCCCTTAAAAAAAGTAGTGGATATGATTCTCAGATATTTAGTTTCAGTAAAGCCCATACGTATATATATACACACGTGTATGTGTGTATATATATATATGTGTATATATATACATGTATGTGTATATATATATACACACACATATATATGCCTGTGTGTATATATATATACATCTATCTATATATATACATCTATATATATATATATATATATATATATACATCTGCAGAAATAAAGATGTATATATATAATATATACATCTACAGAAATAAATAAAACCATTAACTTTAGTGTCTTTAACTTTAATCAAATTCATTGATTTAAGGAAAATTCAAATTTTCAGATAAACTACCATTTAGATAGCTGTTGATTGAAAAATGGTACATGATTTTTGGTATATAATTTAGAAATAGTTCAAATACTTGAACAACATTGCCAACATCAAATAGCTTGCCACTTTTATCTACTTGTTTATAGACAGAGGATTTCAAGCACTTCAAATGTAAATGACAAAAAAAAAAAAGAAAAAAAAAGAAATATACATTGATGCTGAACTGTTCTCCTATATTGATATAAAATACTATAAAAGATTTTTAATCTCAAAGAGAAACATTTTCAATGTTTTATTTTTTATGTTTAATAATTAACAAATTTTCTAATAGAGTTCTTTTTTCCATCAGTTCTATTTTTTTAATTAAAAAAATTTTTTTTTTGAGAGAGAGAGAGAGAGACAGTGACAGAGCATGAGTAGGGAGGGGCAGAGAGAGAGGGAGACACAGAATCTGAAGCAGGCTCTAGGCTCTGAGTGTCAGCACACAGTCCGACCTGAGGCTCAAACTCATGAACTGTGAGATGAAGACCTGAGTCAATCTTGGACGCTTAACTGACTGAGCCATCCAGGCACCCCTCATCAGTTCTACTTTAAAAGCAATTGCAACAATAACATAACCCCAATTATTTTTTTAATTTAGAACCTCATAGTCATAGCAAATAAAAAGTTAAACTTTATTTATATATACATGAATATAAAAGTTCAAACCACTTAAACTTATAAAACAATTTAAGTGTTTAAAAAAATTTGGAGGAAATGCGTCGTTATCAAGTCTTTTTTTTGGAATATGAAACAAAACCTTGAAACCTACCTCTTTAAATTTTTCTTTTAATAATTAATCATATACATATCTCTATTATTATAATAGTCATATTTGTTTTTCTCTATTCTATCCTATTGCCACAGTGAATTGTAAGCTATTGCTGGGCACAGATTTTCTTTCATATTTTAGTTTTTTCCTCTGATATTGAAAAATGTGTATTTAACAAATTATTGTTAAATCATAACAAATTTTGAACTTAATTCTAAGAGCAAATATAACAACTCATCTTTATCTTCACAGAAATACAAAATACTGAAAATATACACAAACTGAAAAAAATAAATAGCACTCAGAGAAAAGGCAAACTTTCATTCCATTGAAAATTAAATTTGAAATAAAGTTCCAGTCACGCAAATATTTATTTTTTCTAGAAAATTTACATTTAAAACTATAGAGAGACTTTCAAAATCTAGAACACCATAACATAGGAACCGTGAGTTTAAGTCCTTGCTCTAACACTTATTTGATATGACCATAAAACATTCACTGTTATTCTTCTGTTCCCTGAACCCAAATAAAGGAATCATTACATGTAATTAATCAGGTATCTCTTTGGTTAAAATGCAAATGAGAAGTATCCTGATAAGATTTCTTAATGTAGTGAAGTACACTACACAGAACCTTACTGAAGGAAGGAAAATCAATATTTTGGGAAAAAAAGGCATATTTTGAAATATCCTTTTTTTAGGTAGGAGCAAATGGGAAATAAATGGGTTCAAAATGCATCTATAAGATACATAGTTGAGAGAAGACTTTTGTCCATTTCTTCTAACTTTGAAGAAATGGGTGCATTGGAGATTCCAGTCCATGTGGTACAAAATGACATAATTATGGATGTTTCCACACTTGATGCGTGACACACGTGGTATGACCAGTAAATTTACATGGAGTCTGAAGATTGCAAAATAATCAGATCTCGAAGCTTCTATTCAAGTTTGAAATCAACACAGGACAAACTCTGTGACTCTATCCCAAGTTGTAGTAAAAACCGTGTCAACTTTAATGTGACATTGTAGACGTTTGTAATCATTCTAGTTAACTGTTATTGGAACCGACATCTCGTTTTTCATTCCCCTACATTACCAAGTAAACTTATCAATCTCCAATTCATCACAGCATGGCAGCATAAAGATTTGTTTCCACGTGTTCAACTATCATTTCCTGACTTCCCAGTGAGAAATTAATATCTTCACCTATAAATTTTTGGCCATGTCATCTCTCAAAAGTCAAGAAATTACATAATTCTTACAGCAATAAAATCAGAGAAAAAACTCAGCAACTTGGATGTTATCCAAATTCATTTTGGGGTCTTTTACCCTCTTGACTGGTAGCATGGGAGGATTCTTCTAACAAAGGCCAAAAGTAAAACTTCCTTGAAATATATTTGAGCTTGGTTCAATATATTAATTGGGTTTTGAAATAATATTAACCATTAGTGATATTTACCAATGTCATTAGAACTTTACATTATTTGGAGCACAGTGAAAGCTGGTGCTAGAAAGAGGACATAGACCATGTTATCTATAAGGTTAAAGAAAGGACTTAACTCATTATCTAGGATTTTTACAGTTGTTAATAACATGTGCCTTTTGTGAAGAACACTATTTATTGGGAGAATCTCTGAATACTAAATTTTCAAGAACGCTACTAGAATTCAATCATCTCTACTAGAAAGTCACAAATGTTTAACAGCAGAGGGCAATCTTCTCTAGCAGTAGTATGTATGGGCAAAAACACTGGCTATAGTTGCTTCTCTGATTTTTTTGTTTGTTTCTTCGCTCTCTGAAATACATATACATGTAAATATGTATTATTTTGAGCATATAGATTACCTTCTCCACTAATCTTTAATGTTCGAATTATTATTATTATCTTAAATAAGCTGTTCCACAGGGGCACCTAGGTGGCTCCGTTGGTTAAGCGACTGACTGTTCATTTCGGCTCAGGTCATGATCTCATGGTTCCTGAGTTCAAGACCTGCATTGGGCTCTATGCTGACAGTGTGGAACTTGCTTGGAATTCTTCTCTCTTTCCTTCTCTCTCTGCTCCTTCTCCACTTGTGCACCCACACACACTCTCTCTCTCTTTCAAAACAAATGAATCAATTTTAAAAATTAAAAAATAATAAACTGTTCCACTGTAAACCATACAGGGCAGAATGAAGAGATCTGTTATGAAGTCATCCTGGGGTAGTACACCATATTATGAAGATTCAGCGGCTGAGAGACAGAATATGCATCAACTAGAAGGGAAACACCAATAAGGATATGGTAATTCCAGTACATGCCTACTGAAACTAGAATGAAAGCTGATCCAGTTGTAGTCAGAAGACAACCGACAATCTGATAAACTTGAAAACAATCCACTAAGTAATTGCCTGCTACTACTTACTAATAGCAAGCATCTGTCTTTAGCACAACTTGAGTCTACATTTTAAAAGTCAACATTATAGATGAGTCTGAAGGAAAAGTAATACAGCAAGAAGAAAAGTAATACAGCCAGGAGAATGCTTGGAACTCAGGTTGAACCTTTTGATCCATAGGAGGAAGATTTCAGCATGTAACCTGAACTGAACTCAAGTTCTTTTTGGCAGTTTTCAGCAAACAAGAGTGAATTTGCTGCGGTACAGCTCCATTTTACTAAGATGTGTGGAAGCGACTACTTTTATTACCTTTATGAGAATTTTATATAATGTCCTAAAAATGTAAGAACACTCTCTTCCTGCCCATTAATGGGCTAATAGCTTAGACAGAATTTTTTATGCCGAGTATCAAAATAATTTAATTTTTATTTATTCATATTGCTCTCCCATGTTAAAATTTCATATTTGGAACCTAAAAAATTGAGTTTTCATTTGTAACTAATGAGGCGATAAAACTCAACAGGGAGAGGAGCCTAATTTGAAAGGAGGCAGGAGAGGACTCCACAGCACACGGCTTCTTAAAGCTGCAGGAAGATATCAGGATTAAGAGTCAGTCATATTTCTGCCAGACACATGCACACATTGCCTTTTGGTATTTCTCAGAGTAGCTCAGCCCAGCCTTGAAAGTAGTAGAAACCTGTGGCAAATAGTTACAGCGATTTCTAGGCCTCCCGTTGCAGAAAAAGGAATTTTCTCAGATGCTCTGTAGAGGGCGGTTAATGGAGTCTGAGAATAAAGGCAGAGACCTCTTAACATTAGAAGAAAAACCTCAGATTCTGCCAGTCCCTAGAGGGAGCACTTCGAACCCCTCTCAAACCAAAAGGTGAACTAGACTCCCTGTGCAGGAGTAACTCTAATAGTGACAGGCATTTTTGTGAAATAAGGAAGTTCAGAATTAGAGGAAGGGGCACCTGGGTGCCTCAGTCAGTTTAGCGCCCAACTCTGGATTTCAGCCCAGGTCATGTGTTCGAGCCCTGCATTGGGCTCTGTGTTGACAGCGTGGAGCCTCCTTAGGATTCTCTCTCTCTCTCTCTCTCTCTCTCTCTCTCTCTCTCTCTCTCTCTCTCTCCCTTTCTCTCTCTGCCCCTCCTCTGCACTCTCTCTCACCCTCTCTTGCTCTCTCAAAAATAAATGAATAAACTTACAAAAAAAAAAGAATTAGAGGAAGAAGCCAATTATGTTCGTTTTATTTATTACATTTTATAGAGGCAGGATTTATTTTAGTTATAAACTAACTCTGTATAAATATAGTTGCATACTCTGTAATGCAGTAGATATATGGAAGAAATTAGAATGTTCCCTATACTATTATTATATCATATATAAATGCATAAAATACAATATTATTCTCTAATATATGATTTATTAGTATGTGAAGTACTCTTGCAGAACTTTGGCATTCTGTGGTAACAAAGAAGAAAAAGCATGCTCTGGCCCACTGCATCTTAGAAAGTTGTATTGATATTTTATTGCTACAACTATTATGGGAGCAGAGGCAGCAATTTCTCAATCCTCGTTCCAAAAGGATTAAATATGACCAAGATTTATGTAAGTCAAAATCTCCACATTCTGTTGCAACCACAGAAGCTTTTTTTCCAGCTTCACCTTGCCTCTCGCTTCCCAATCAGGCACTAATGGAGCTATTTCTATGTAAGATAAATAAATAAATAAAAGGAGCCACACTTGCCATCTTTTCTTAACGCTAAAACTGGAAAACTATTTTCTTGGTTAAGGCCTCACGTAGCAATTGATTGTTTTCATTGGCTTGTGGCAGGCTCCATACACAAAATCACCAGAAAGGTTCCTGATATATCCAGTTATCCTTACTTTTCAGCTGCAAGGGTGACATTTGAGGGGTTTTTTTTTCTCTGTCCCATTATCGGAGGAGCGGGTGCATATCAATATTAAACTTAAAATGTGGAAAAAGGTTGAGGGAAATTTTTTAAGAAAGGACTAATTTCTCTGACTCGGAAAAATCTATCATTGTTATCCGATGCGTGTCCCACCGTGGTACTTTATGAACATATAACTGTTTCCTGAGCTTCACAGGTTCACAAACTGTCCTCCAGGATGGATCAGACCCAAAGTTTCACTCATACCTAACATAATATAGATGATTGTGACGATAAAACGCAGTGCTGGTGAAATTTAGATGAACGTGTGGACTTAGATGCTATAATGGATTAAGTCTTTGGAGATCTTGGAATAAGATGAATGTATTTTCCATGTTGGATGGACACAAATCTTTGGGATCCAGGGGCAGATTGTGGTAAGCAGGTTAACGGCTCCAAATAATGTCCATGACCCGATTCTCAGATCTTAAAAATATGTTGCTTACTTGGCAAAAGAGACTTTGCAGAGGCGATTAAATGAAGGACTCTGAGTTGGGAAGATTTTCCTGGATTATCTGGGTGGGCTCAAGGCATTCTTAAATAAAAAAAAAAAAAAAAAAACCCTTTTCTTGGCTGGTGAATATGGAAGGAGAAGGCCATGAGCCAAGGAAAGTGGAAGGTCTCTAGAAGCTGGAAAAGACAGTGAAATGGATTCTCCCCGAGATCCCGTCCTGCTGACACCTTGGTTGTAACTCAATGAGACCCTGTTGGATTTCTAACCTACTGAACTTTCAGTGGCTATATTACAGTTCTTTTAAGCCACCAAATTTGTGGTTATTTATTACAGCGCTAGTTGAAAACTATGACAAATAATACTATGAACTAGTTATAGAGGTTACATGTATAATATATGCAGAGATTTTCCACTTAAAATTATTTTTTTAGTTATTGACATTCCCTGATTCACCCCAGTATAACTTTATCCTATTTTTCCCAACTCCTTCGGCAACATATGATTTTACCCTTCTCTGTACTACATCTACTTTATTTATAATAAATTTTGAACAGGCCTTAATTTTCCCATTGAATTTTGTATTCGTTAATGGCAGAGGTGAGATTTATTCATTTTTGTGTTTCCTTTAGCTTCTGGTACTTTATTGTTCACTCGATAAATATTTGGCAGAAATATATATTAGCTTCTCTATAATCTATAGAGTCTATTTATTAAACTACTAAATTAATCAATAAATTAGACACTCTGTCACTCTGCACTCTGCATTCATTCTTCATGGTAGTACTCCAGTTTGCTATTGTACAAGTGTTCTCAGGGGAAAAACTGCCTAAAACTTCACTCCCATGCAATATTACTGTCATTGTTGGTTACTGTTATTATTGGTGCTGCTTTATTTTAGAATCAGAAAATATGATTGGTTCTAAGCTTACTCACTTTAATTCTATATGATTGCCTTTAAGAATAACATCATTATATATACTGGAATAATGTACTTGACCATTGTAAAACATTTAACAAATTAAAAACATAAATAACACAATTAAAAATCATTACTGTAAGCATAATGAAGAAACATCCATTGTAACCATTCGGTGAACATCATTTAAGATATCCTAAGGCAAAGAGAAATCAAGAAAAAATAGATAAGATGATTTTATGATGAGACCACATTGTGCATTTCATTTATAAAAATGCCAGCATTATAAATATTATTTTATATCACATATTTGTATAATCGAATTATAAGTATTTACCAAACATAGAAAAACTGGAGTACAATTAAGATGAATATTCAATTTGTCATGTTTGCTTTTGACTCTGTAATCATTTACCATCTCTGAATCTAGGTGAGTTTAAAGTATCACAAGGATGCCTCTCTCAGAGCTTTCCAGACCTCTTTGCTTATCTGGCTCCATTCATTCACTCTCAAGGAAAGTGTGTAAAACAACTCTTTAGGTATAAGCTATTCTTTCTCTCCTTTCACTGTATTTGGTTATCAGAAACTTTATTTATGTAGGTAGAAAAAGTCAACAATTCTGGAGTGAGTACACTTGAGTGTTTTGCTGTGCAGCCACTCTTCAGTGGCTGCTGGTTAACTCAAAGAGTGAAACGTTGAGAGAGGATAAATGACCTCCCTTTAACACTAAGGTCACTAGACAGTAAGAATCACTGTGACTCAGAATACTCTCAGATGCCCTTAGCTTCCAGAAATTAAATCTCTCTTGCTCCATCTGCATCAGCCAGCAAGGCTGAAGAATAAGTCCATCCTTCTTCTTAGTTTCATGCTTGAGAGAAAAATATCCCTTAAAGTTTCGTGCAATTAGACTTCCTTCCCAAAAGGAATGTAATCCCATATTCATCTGTTTACCCACTTAGTCATATACACAAATACAGAGAAAGATAGAGACAGAGACAAAGAGAGACAGTTTGAGAAATATATATATATATATATATATATATATATATATATATATACACACACACACACACATATACACATATATATATACACACACACACACAGAGATCTATATCATCTATACTGTATCTGTATCTATATCTATAGAAAGAGTGAACATAAAATATGTCTTGTACTATTGTAGATTCTTGTTATATAGAATAAAAACAATACACAAAAGCACTTGCCATCATGGAGCTTATCTAATGAATAAGCAAGATAAATAAGTTATTGTTTGTATAAGATAGAAATAATAAAAGATCAATGAAACAAGAAATTAAAATAAAACAAGAAGAAGACATAAGTAGCTTAAAAGAGGTTGTATCATTTTTTAATGAGGTGGCTAAAGGGGCGCCTGGGTGGCTCAGTTGGTTGAGCAACTGGGGTCATGATCCCAGGGTGGTGAGATCAAGTCCTCTGTCAGGCTCCATGTGAGTATGGAGCCTGCTTGTGATTCTCCTTCTACCCCTCTCCCCTGCATGTGTTCTCTCTCTCTCTCTAAAATAAAATTTATTAAAAAAATTAAATAAAGTGGCTAAGGATTAAACTATTTTGGAGACCCTATAAATATGGTTTATGTAATCTAATCAATTAATCCTCACAATAGCTTAACTGTTAAATGGTTTGTTTCTAGAGAAAAATTTCCATTATCTTCTTAGGATTTTAAGTAAATTTAATACCAGAACATATTTATATATTTCCTAGGATAAAATTTCCCAGAAAAACCTTAAGTAAGTTTTTCCCTTTACTTAACCTGAATATATACATATAGTATATATACATATGTGTATATATATATATTCTATATATATATATATACACTACTTATAGAACATATATAGTATATAGTGTATATACTATACATATAATGTGTGTGTGTAGAGAGAGAATATATTTAATATTTATATAGTTGTGTATATATATATTTAGTATATGCATATACTATATGTACATAGAGAGAGAAAGAGCGAATGCCTACAAATTATTTTCTGCTTTGATCTTCTTGCCTTTCAATCAGTTCAGCCCATCTGACCACAGAATGTTATTGACTAGCAAGTCAGAGAGCCTAGGTTTGAAGGTCTTTTCTGTGCCAGTTGTAATAAATTGAGTGAATTATTTAACCTCACTGGGTTTCAAATTCTTCATCTTTAAAATGGGTGATGTTTTCATCACTTACTTCACACAGTTGTGATGGGATTAAACAAAATATCATCTAAAAAGCATCTGGCTTAAAGGAGGTAGATTGTAATGTTTGTTGAATCTGAAATGAAAGTTAACAAAGACTTAGATTGCCGGGTATGAATAGGAGCATTATTAGACAATATTTTCAGATATTCTGGAGTATGATATGACTAGAATTTGAGATGTATTTATAAGAAGTTTTTAAGAGTATAATTCATTACGCCATCTTAGTTGGTGAATTCCTTCATTTTTCAAAACAAATTGGAAAAGACTGTTTAAAAAGGTAGTCTGGCAGCTGATCTCTGATCAATTTTCTTTTATAATAACTCATTGTCAACATTTACTGAACACCTACTGCTAGAGGAAATATGAAGGCAAAAGTAGACTTATCCATTACACTTGAGAAACTTATAACTGATTTTGGGAGAAAAATCAACATAAGAAAAAGATTTTAAATACTAATAGAAGGCAAATAAAATAAAGCCAACTAAGATATACTGGGCTTCACAGACAAATCTAAATCCTATTAAGCATCTTGTTAAAACAAATCATGCCTATGAAATATCTTTTTATTCAAAATATGTACCAATCATAACTTTATGGCAGTTAAAATCTCCAGATCTCTATTTTCATGTAGTGAGTGATACACTTTAAGAATTGGCAGGACTTTCTTTATGTTTAGTCTAGACTGTGATTTTGCTTGGTTAATCTGTTTTGCTAAGTGCATTTCATAATGCTTATTGGTCAGGAGTTGAAATTTCAATTTTCTGTGTACTTTGTTGCAATACTATAATTTCTGCCTGCATTGAGGAATAAAAACAGGGTCATGCTGGTGATACCTTATGATGGGCTGAGGAATTTCCAAAAATGCCAAACCAAGGAGTTGGATGTCAGGGCGAGTATATGGGGAGTAATCTAGAAAACCCTATAAAAAATAAGTACATTCTGAAGTAGAAATAAAGAAATATTGTCCCACTGTAGACCTATAACCCTCATGGAGTTTAATGTACTTTGAAGATACTAGCTCTCATGAAGCCTAAAGCACATTTTATTGGAAATGGAAAACCCAAGTGTTAAACAGAATTTGAAGTAATAGCACATTATTCAGTTTGGGTAAACATGAAGCTTATATTTTATTACTTTAGTTAATATAGTAAATGATATATATGTTTAATTTCATTTTCCAAAAATTTTCATTGCTATCACAAAGAAATGCAATTATTTTTTTTTGTATTGACTTTGGATCTTGCAAAATTGTTAAATTCACTTATTTTAATGAGTTAAAAAAACCACTTCTTACAACTTCCTACATATACAAGCATGTTCCAAGTAAAACAGTTGTATTCCTTTCAATGTGTATGCATTTTATGTTCTTTTTCTTGCCTATTGCACTGATAGAACCACAAGTATTGAAGTGATATAAGTAAATGCTGTTGCCTTTTTAAAAAAACTTTATGAACAAAGCCTTCACTATCTCACCGTTGAGTAGCATGTGAGCTGTAGATACTAATAAATTCCCCTTATGAAGGTGAGTAGGTTTTCTTTTACTCTAGGTTCTAAGAAATCTCATCATTAATGGTGGTTGAAATTTACTGAATGGCTGTTTTGCATTTTTTGACATAGAGATATGGTCATAATTTTCATTTCCCTGATGAATAATGATGTTGAGTAATTTTTCATGTGCTTATTGGTTATTTGTATAACTTCTTTTTGAAATGCCTGTTCAAGTTGTTTGCCTGCTTTTTTTTTGGAGTTGTTTAGTTATATTATTGTAAATATTTTTTATATGTTCTAGATTTGAGCCTTTTGCAAAGGTATTTTTTAAAATAGTTTCTCCCAATGTGGCTTTTCATTTTATTAATTGTATGCTTTGAAAAGAATGTGTTTTTAATTTTGGTGAAATTTAGTTACGTTTTTATTTTTTAAGTCTATTTATTTATTTTGAAAGAGAAAGAGAAGGAGGGAGGGGCAGAAAGGGAGGGAAAGAGAGAATCCCAAGCGGGATCCATGATGTCAGCACACAGCCCAAAGGGGGGTTCAATCTCACAAACAGTGATATCACGACCTGAGCGGAAATCAAGAGTTGGGCGCTTAACTGATTGAGCCATCCAGACGCCCCTACTTATGTTTTTATAGTTGGTGCTTTTTGTGCCCTCTTTTTTTAAAAAAAAATTAATGTTTTATTCATTTTCTGAGAGAGAGAGAGAGAGAGAGAGCAGGGGAGGGGCAGAGAGAGACAGGGAGACACAGAATCCGAAGCAGGCTCCACAGCCCAGAGCCTGATGTGGGGCTCCAACTCACAAAGGATGAGATCATGACCTGAGCCGTAGTTAGACACTCAACCGACTGATCCACCCAGGTGCCCCTTTTTGTGCCCTGTTTAAGAAACCTCTGCTTATCCCAATTACAGCAATATTTCTCTTGTATTTTCACATAAAATGTAATAGCTTTAGAAATCAAAACAGGATGTATTACCCCCTCCCCCTAAAGTAAAAAGACACATAGTTGAATGGAACAGAATAGGGAATAGAGAGCCCAGAAATAAGCCCATGATTATATGGTCAATTTATCTTCAGTAAAGGAGGCAAAAATATCCAATGGGGAAAAAAAAAACCCTCTAACAAATGGTGTTGGGAAAACTGGATAGCTACATGCAAAAGAATAGAGGGGATCACTTTCTTACACCATACACAAAAATAAGTTCAAAAGACCTACATATGAGATAGGAAATTATCAAAATCCTGGAAGAAAGCACAGGCATCAGCCATAGCAACTTTTTTTCTAGATAGGTCCCTGGGCAAGAGAAACAAAAGCAAAAATAAACTCTTGGGACAATATCAAAACAGAAAGCTTCTCCCCAGTGAAGGAAATAATCAACAAAACTAAAAGGCAATCTACTGAATGGGAGAAGATACTTGCAAATGTCCTATCTGATAAAGTGTTAGTATCCAAAATATATAAAGAACTTATACAACTCAACACCAGAAAAACAAATAATCCAATTAAAAAATGGGCAGAAGACATGAACAGACATTTCTCCAAAGGAGACGTTCAGATGGCCAACAGACTCATGAGAAGATACTCAGCATCACTCTTCATCTGGGAAATGTAAGTCAAAACCATAATGTGATATCACCTCACACCTATCAGAATGGTCAAAATCAAAAACACAAGAAATAAGTGTTGACAAGAATGTGGAGAAAAAGGAACACTGGTTTACTCTTGGTGGGAATGCAAACTGGTGCAGTCACTGTAGAAAAGAGTATAGAGGTTTCTCAAAAAAATTAAAAATAAAACTACTCCATTATCCAGTAATTACACTACTTGGTATCCACCCAAAGAATGCAAAAACACTAATTCAGAAGGATACATGCACCCTTATGTTTACTACAACATATTTACAATAGACAAATTATGGAAGCAGCCCATGTCCATCGATAGATGAATGGATAAAAAAGAGGTGATGTATAGAAAGAGAATGGAGTATGTATTATTTAGCCATAAAAAAGAATGAAATCCCCCCACGTGCAACAACACAGACGGATCTAGAGTGTATAATGCTAAACAAAACAAGTCAGTCAGAGGAAGAAAAATACCATATTTCACTTATATGCGGAACTTAGGAAACAAAATAAACAACAACAAAAGGAGACAAACCATACACAGACTCTTAACTATAGAGAACTAGAGAACAAATGCATGGTTACCAGGGAGGAGGTGGGTTGGGGGATGGGTGAAATAGATGAAGGGGATTAAGAGTACATTTATGTTGATGAGCACTGAGTAACATATAGAAATGTTGAATCGGTATATTGTACACCTGAAAGTAACATATAACAATGTATGTTAATTACACTTGCAATAAAACCAAAAAATATAATAGTTTTAATTATGGGTAGATCTATGCTCTGAGTTTTTTCTTATGGATGGTTTGAAGTAAGATCTGAGGCTCATCCCTTCCCTCACCCCCCATAGAATATTCAGTTGTCCTACTATCATTTGTTCACAAGATTTCTTTCCTCTATTGAATTATGTTGGCAATTTTGTGAAAACTCAATTGACCATGTAAGTATAGGTCTATTTCTGGACTATTTTCTTCCATTGCCCTATGGCACCAATGCTTCATCTTGATTACATTGTCTTGATTACTGCACTTTGAAATGTCTTCTGAATTGTTCTGCTTTTAGAAAATTGTTTTGACTTTTCTAGATCATTTGCCTACATAAACATTTTAAAATCAGCTTGCTAATTTCTTCCAAAAAGCCTTCTAGAATTTTGAATTGTATTGAATTTAATCTACAGATAAATGTGGAAAAAATTGTCCATTTTTAACAATATTGAATCTTTCAGTTCCCCAATATAACGTATCCCTCCATTTACTTTTGTTCCTGTAAATTTCTTTTACAATGTTTTTACAATGTTTTGTAGTATTCTTTGAATGAATCTTATACACTTTTAGTTTAATTTATTTATAAATATGTTACTTTGGTGCCAGTAGTAATTAAGCTTTAATTTATTTTCTACTTTTTTATCATGAGATATTTATTTTATTTTTCATTAAAATTTTTTTAATGTTTATTTATTTTTAAGAGAGAGACAGAGCTCAAGCTGGGGAGGGGCAGAGAGATAAGGAGACACAGAATCAAAGCAGGCTCCAGGCTCCAAGCTGTGATCCCAGAGCCTGATTCAGGGCTCCAACTCAGGAACCATGAGATCATGATCTGAGCCCAAGTTGGATGCTCAACCAACTGAGCCACCCAGGTGATCCATCATGAGATATAATTTTAAAACTGTGTTTTGAATGCTTATCTTGTATTCTGAAACCTTCCTACATTCATACATTTGATTTGGTAGCTTTTTTGGTAAATTCTGTAGTGTTATCTACATAAACAGTTGTGTCATTAGCAAATAAAAGTTTTACTTTTGTTTCAAATGTATGACTTTCCTTTTTTTACCTTATCTTATTGCCTTGGCCTAGAACTATAGTTAAATGGTGAATAAAAGTAGAGAGAGAAAATATCCATATTTTGTTTTCCCCTGACTTTTGGTGTGCAGATTTTATACATCAAGAATGATTATATACTTTGTTCTTTTATTTTTGTAGATTATAGGTATCTGTTGAGTAAGTTCTCTTTAATTCCTAGTTTGCTGAGAGATTTTTTTTCATGAACGGACTTTGAATTCAGTCAAATTTTTTTTTGGCATCTATTCAGATGATCACTTTGTTAATATGGCTAAATACAGTGATTAACTTCCTAATGTTAATAGACTGTTTTTGAATGTTTGAGATGAACCACACTTGATCATGGTGCATCATTTTTATTTTCTAACTATAGAAATTGATTTGTTAACATGTATTATTTTAAAATCTATTTCTCAGGTCTTTATTTTTCTTTTCTTCCAATGTCATTGTCTGGTTTTGGCATCAGTATAATGGTAGGCTAACGAGATGAAAAATGTTCCCTTCCAGTCTATTCTCTGAAGAGTTTTTGAGATTGGTATTATTTAAACTTTAAAAGTTTGATAAAATTCACCAGTGAAATAATTTTGTGTCTTGAGTTTTGTTTTTTCACTTTGTTTTAACAGAAGGCTTTTAATTATATTTTCAATTTATTTAATTGGTATAGACTTATTTGGATTTCTATTTTAAATCTCTTCTTGGATCAGTTTTGGTAATGTGTATCTTTCAATAATTTTTATTTTTTGTCTAAACCATTAAATTTGTGTGCAAATTATGCATAATATTCCCATATTAGTCTCTAGTATTTGTCATGATACTGTAATTCAAGATCTAACGTATAGGATCTGTTATTATATTCTCTCCCATTGCAGATATTGGTAACTTTTTTCTTAGGTATTATTTTTATACTAAACCAGTTAGATGCTAATTAACTTTATTGACCTTTAAAAGAATCTTCTGATTTCCTCTATTTACTAAGTTTTATTACTGTTCCTTACTATTTCCTTTCTTCTAGTTACTATGTGTTTACTTTTTCTCTTATTTCTTGAGGTATGAACTTGCATCATAAGGTCATTGATTTTTAGATCTTTCTTCTTTTCTAGTATACACATTTAGCACTATAAGTTTCCCTTTATGCATAGATTATTTTGTATTTTTGTTATTATAAAAATATTTCTAATGTTCTTGTAATTTCCTCTTTGACCCATGGACTATGTAGAGGTCTGTATTTAATTTTCGGGTAATTAGGTTTTCTAATTATCTTATTGCTAGTGACTTCTAATTTAATTCTATTATGTTCAGAGAGCACACTGTATATGATTTTATCTTTCAAGTTTATTATTTTTTATAGGCCATATACGATCTATGCTGGTAAACATCCCTTGTATATCCAAAAAGAATGTGTATGGTGTAGGTTTTTTGATATACTATTGATAAATATCAGTTAGGTCAAGGTGGTGGTTTGTATCTTTCAGACCTTTTATGCCTTTTATGCCTTTGCTGATTCTTTTCTCTAGTTGCTCTATCATTTGCTTAGAAAGGATGTTGAATTCATTTTCTATTGCTGCTGTAAAAATTATCACAAATTTAGTGGCTTAAAACAACATCCGTTTATTATCTCACAGTCCTGTAGGTCATAAATCCAGGCACAGCACAGCTCTGCTATTTTTCTATGATGGGTTTCACAAGGCCAAAGTGTCCCAGGGTTGTGCTTCTTTCTGGATGCTCTGGGGATGAATCCACTACCAAGCTCATTTAGGTTGTTGGAAAAATTCATTTTTATGCAGTTGTAGGACAGAGATCCCCCATTTCCTTGCTGGCTGTCATTCAGAGGCTGTTTTCAGGCATTCCTTGATTCATCTCTCTCTTCCTCCGTGTTGAAAGCCAGCAATGACATTTAGAGCTCATCTCACACTTCAGATCTCTTTAACCTCTCTTTCTGCTTCATTTCGACTCTGTCTTCTTTTTCTGACATAGGTCTCTGACTTTTCTGCCTTCCTCTTGTGCTTCTAAGGTCTCATGTGATTGCAGCGGGCTCACCTGGATAAACTAAGCTAGCTCCCTATTTTAAAGTTAGCTGATTAGTAACCTTCATTAGATTTGCAAAGTTTCTTCATAGCAGCACCTAGATTAGTGTTTGATTGGTTAACCAGGGGACGATAATCTTGGGGATTTCTAGAATTCTATCATTGTTGTTAACATCTTGACTCATTATGTAGGTTTTGCTATTTCTTCCCTTAATTCTGACATTTTTGCTCCATGTACCTTCAACCATATTTATTAGACCGCACACATTTATTTCCTCCTTAAAAATGAATGCTTTTAGGGGCGCCTCGGGTGGCTCAGCCGGTTAAGCGTCCGACTTCGGCTCAGGTCATGATCTCAGGGTCCGTGAGTTTGAGCCCCGCGTAGGGCTTTTGCTGACAGCTCAGAATCTGGAGCCCGTTTCAGATTCTATGTCTCCCTCTCTCTCTCTGCCCCTCCCCTGTTCATGCTCTGTCTCTCTCTGTCTCAAAAATAAATAAACATTAAAAAAAAATTAAAAAAAAGAATGAACACTTTTATCCATGAGAAATGCTGGCTTTGTCTCTAGTAATACCTTTTGTCTTGCAATGTATTTTGTGTGGCAAATATCCCTTCTTGCCTTTTTATCTCTTATTTTTCCTGTTTGCATAGCCTCTTTCTTCCATCCATTCACTTTTAGCGCCACTGTGCCTTGTATGTAAAATATGTCTCATGTAGAGAGTATATAGGTGGATTGTATCTAATCTCACAAGACAGGTTTCTTATAGAAAAGTTGCTAAGTGCACTTGGCCCTTAAACCTTTGTTAAAAATCCAGTTTTTTGTTGTTTTTTTTTAATCCTTGTCAATAGCAGTTCCTATTTTCACTCACTGCTCATCTAAGGATAAAAGCCAAGGTGGGTCTCTTCTCCAATAGGAGAGGCTGATGCTTTCTTATTTGGATTTCTTTAGTTTTCTATGCATTCTTGGATTTCAGATGGGTTTATTTTTTTTTAATTCTTTCAAAATTTTTATTTATTAATTTTTACTTTTTTTCTTTTTTTTACCTATTTTGAGAGAGAGACAGAGAATGAAAGAGCAGGAGAGGGGCAGAGAAAGGGAGAGACAGATCCCTAAGCAGGCTCCATGCGGCCAGTGCAGAGCCGAACGTGGGGCTCAAAATCACAAACCATGAGATCACGACCCGAGCCAAGATCAAGTCAGATGCTTAACCGTCTAAGCACGCAGGTGCCACTTTTTTTTTTTTGAGTTATGATGTGATTTGTGTTTCTCAAAGACAGAGTAAAAGGCATAAGGTTTACCCCCTTATCTCAAACAATAGTTTTGACACATGGCAATGGAAGACAATAATCTTAGAGACGGGAAACAGATGAGCCCTACAATTTCACAAGCAAAAAACCTCAAAGTGTCCAAACAGCAGTTTGGGTAAGAAGAATCCAGGTGAAGACCTGTGGTAGACATTAGTAGAAGACTAAACCATGGTAAAAATTACAATCTGACAAAAGAATAATAAAAATGCCACAGATCAAAACTGTGGAACACAATGTAATATTTTGGTAAATGTGTATAGTCTTATATACTTAAATAATATATAGGATGATAATAATAAAGTATACTTCCAACTGTGTAACTTAGAAAACTAAAAACAGAATAAATCTAAAGAGGGGAGGAAGGAGACGTTTGAAAGGATAATAATAAGAATTAATAAATAGAACACTCTGGCACAACAGAAAGTTTTAATAAAGACAGAATTAAGTATCTGTAAGGGACTAATATATGAATCAACATCTAGAAAATCTGTTCATACAATAGAGAGAAGACTTCAAATAAGCAGTATTAATTTCCAAATGCAAACAATAACAAATATATGAAGAGACTTACCACTGTAGATAGTTTTTGTAATAATTGTAATAATAGAGGGTAACCTTGCCTGGGGGTTCATGGGTGAAGAAAAAAAATGGCTTCATTAATGACTCCAGACACCATTCCAAAGTATTTTGGGAAGAAAGAGAAGATCCCTTCTATGGCATGCATCTTATAAAAGTGATCATGTACAGGGGTATCTGTGTTAGGAAGAGTTACTAAAAGAGAAGATATTCAAATGTCCCTCATTTGAATGGTGTGGTCATTTCCACACTTACCATAACTTGATGGTCTTTTGTGTGGATGTAGTGTAGTATGGAATTATTTGAATCCTCAAATGTTAGGATCCCTTTGGAGGAATCCAGAAGAGTTTTGATTCATAATTAACCCTCCCCTATAGTGAGTAGGATTGAAGGAGCATCCCATAATCAATTCCCTGTGGGTTTAACCTTCTTCTTCATGAACCTCTTATCCCGACAATCTTTGTCCATTTTTTACCACTTGAAAACCAATTAAAGATTGTTGCATATTTTCTCCTGCAAGTCATTTACAAATGACACTATCTGGGAGAGTATTTTACAAGGATTGGCAGTAGATTGTCTTTTATTAAGAAACATAAATTCTCTGAAAGATCCAATATACCCCTAGGAAAAAGCTGATGCTGAAACACTTTAAAAATCCCTGCAGTTGACTAGAAATGACATTTAAACTAAAGGCCCAGAGAGATTTGACAGCACTCTCTCGAAAGCATTATGACAGGAACTCCTTTAGTTCTATGAATTTTATATGAACAACATTTTTTTTTCCCTGAGACTGACAGTTGGAGATAGATTCTGTTATTACTGAAAAGTACAGACATGTCCTTTCAGTTCAAAATGAAAACAGCCATTAGTGATAGATAAATGTTTCTTTTCCCCTTTACTTCATCTGTTTTAAGTTGCGAACCCTCAGGGTAAATATGCCTAGAATGTAAACACGTTTCTTTGTTTTTTGTTTTTTTGTTTTCTATAGCAAGTGTTACAATGGGATGGTATGTCAAACCTTTACCTAATTCTTTGTCAGGTATTTATCCTATTTTGCAAATCAGTTATCACAGTGCTGCCCTAGCTTATAATGAAACAAAACTGGAACTGTCCTGAACTCATCATATTTTTATGCACTTCCCTTAATAACCTTCCATATGACTTGCAGTTCAAAAATATGTAACTGACTAAGCATGAAACAGAGAAAAGTTGACAAAGAAAACATATTATACTTAGAATATGCAAAATGGAGACCTAAATATCCAGAAAATTTTTTTTTCAGTAATATGGATACTTTTTTCCATTCAAAATAACTGGAACAAATTTCTGTTAAATAATGATGGTAGACCAAGTGGCATCCCTTTGAAATGGGCATGAATACATGCCATAGTTATTTTTTTACCATACAAATAACTAGAGTAAAAATGAACACTCCAAATAATAAAACAATAGAAATTGCTCCTATTTTGCGATGGTCTGTGCAATGTTTTCATTCTTACCATTCTGGATTTAAATCTTTATAGTTTATATCAGCATCTTTTTTTTGCATTTGAGGAGTGATAAACTGATACCAATCAGATTGATAGCTACTATTTTTATAAATGGAAGCACTTGTTTCTTTTCATGCTTTGCATTTTATATTCTCTAAGCTGACTGTGCATTTTTTCTTATGAATTATATGAAACCTATTTTTCTTTCTTGCTTGTAAAACTATTGAGGCTGTGATGAATTTCAAGGTATGCATTATTGAATATCAATTCCAGATATTATCTTCAAGAGTATATGTGAATAGAGAAGTAGTTTGAAGAATTTCACTTTCAATAGATCTGAAACTTTACTTTAAAGGTTTCTAGTAAGGATAGAGTTATCCCATTTGTCAGGAATATTTGGAATGGCTTTTGGTGATTTTAAAATAGGTTTTACTAACAAATAATACACATAACGCAAATGTTGATAATAACTAACAAATGTTATGGTAGTTAAAATAGTGTATTCTTTAAAGCACGCAGGCATGTCCACTTGGTTGTCATTTAAAAAAAGAGATGAGGGGCGCCTGGGTGGCTCAGTTGGTTAAGCGTCCGATTTCAGCTCAGGTCACAATCTCGAGGTCCGTGTTCGACCCCTGTGTCGGGCTCTGGGCTGATGATTCAGAGCCTGGAGCCTACTTCTGATTCTGTGTCTCCCTCTCTCTCTGCCCCTCCCCCGTTCATGCTCTGTCTCTCTCTGTCTCAAAAATAAATAAACTTAAAAAAAAAAAAGCTGCTGAGGATTCAACTCAAAAAAAAAAAAAAAAGATATGAACCTAAAATTTTCTAAAATAGTCTATTTTCAATTGATATGGAACAAATGGGAATACCAGTGTAATGAATTATGTGTATATATGTGTATATATATTTTTCAGAAATAAAATTAGAAATACAGCAATGCAGGAGACTGAAAAATCCAACTTCAGGCTCCAGCCTGCTTGTTACACATGGTTGTGTTGATGGAGCTTTTGTAGAATGCAGCTAAAATAATATGTAAAATAGTATCATTCAGTTGTTTAACAAATAGTGTATACTTACAAAGGGGGAAATTTATGATTGAGAGCATTTTAACTCAATTTGGAAAGCAATAAAATAAAAAAAAGCCCAAGGCCATACTACGGTTAGTCATAGCACAATGTGCTTCACTGTTTTCTTTCATTCTTAGTATTTCTTTCTTATCATTAACTTTAAAAATACATTTATGATTTTTCCCCTTCATTAATTCCTCAAAAGTAATCTTGGGCTTCTCATCATTTTGTGTGCCATAATTTGACCTGAGAAATAAATGAAGAAAAAAGAAAAAGAAAGTTTCCTCATTAAATAGAATTCAAATAAGGCATAGCCCAGGAATATCAGCTGTACCGCTTAATATGTACTGGAGAATATCGAACTTGACTACATCATTCTCAGCAAGCTGGGTAAAATCTATTTATATTTGTGAGTCTTTGGAGACTGAAAGAAGTTAAAACTTCAGTGGGGTTGGAGTTTCTGAACTCCTGGATGAATATTTATCAATATTTCCCTCATAGTTAATTCTATTTGTGTTCTGCTTAAGAAATCTTCACATACCGCAAGGCCACGAAGATATATTCACCTAAGATATATATATTCTATGAAATTCTAGAAATTTTATTATGTTACCTTTCATAACCAGCTTAAAATACAAATGTGAGTATGGATTGCAGTCAGAGAATATAAACCACTCTGTTAATTTTCTTTTTCCTTTCTGAAAAAGGTAGCAGAGAAATGAGAAAGTAACAGAAGAATTAGAGTATGTAAAGGGTTTATATTTGCTTACTGATTTGGTTGATTTGATTGATTGATTGGTTGATTGATTGATTGATATTCCAGACATCAAAGCTTGTTGTCAGCTTGTAGAAAAGATCCAAGAGGAAGGGAGAAATGAATGATATAGGCAGAAACAAAACATGTAAGGTTGAAGGCCTTGGGAATGTGAGGAATTAGTTGGGACCTATTACTTAAGTATGGGGATTCTCTATTGACAGGAACAGAGTGTTTTCTTGCCTTGTGGGAGAGCAATTAAGGACAATAGATTCATGGGCATAGTGCAAAGAGAACTCTGAGTACTTCGATTTTCTTAACAAAGTATGAAGCAGTGTCATTAGTGGAGATGGGTTCATAAGAGCAAGATCTCAATGGAGAAAAGATGTATAGGTATTTTAGGAAATGGGAATGTTAATTATTGTCCTTACCCACATTCATAACCGCCCATATTTTAAGCTTTCCTGTGTGTGTGTGTGGGGGGGGGTGGTGTTTGAGGATGTGTGTGTGTGTGTGTGTGTGTGTAGACTAAACGAGATAAATGTAGAAGAATGTAGCTTTGTTTTGATAAATGACTTCTTATTTACTGTCTCTAACCTTACACATATTGGATAAACAGGATAAACAGCTCTTTCTATTCTCAAGAGAAGATTTATCAAAGTAAAAACAATGGGTCGGAGCACGAAGGAACTTGAAGTGAAGGATAATGGTACTTTTGACCAGAACCATGCTGGAGTTCAATGAGGACTGATTATGAATTACCACTACGATGTAAGTCCTTAAGCCATGACCTGCTGGCCCACCGGGTGCTATCAAGTGAACTGTGGCAACAGGCTCATTTCCTACCCGTATGTAAGTCCCGTATTAAAAGGTCCTGGGCATCTCTGTACAACTGTACTATAGCAACTTGAAAGTTCTGTAGCAGATGGGAACCGTTAAGAAACATAAAAAGTTTCTTGAAAAGAGAATCTCACAAGGAAATCTTACACATAAAAATTGTAAATCGCAACTCAAATGTCTTCAGGGTTTTTATATTTTACTTATTCTTGGGATATGCTATAGCACGTTGCTTCAGAATTTATTGCAATTTGCTTTTCTTCTTTAGTGTTGCTAAACACCAGACTTATAAAATTATCCTAAAATCACACAATAGAAAACAGTTTTAAAAGCCTGGTAAACTTTATACAAGGGAAGGCAGGAAAGAGATTTCTCTTCAGTTTGATATGAAACTGAGCCTAGAAACTATTTTCTTTTTTTTCTTCATTTTATTTGCTTTGCTGGAAGTTTGCTTGATTTCTCTCTCTCTTTCTCTCTCTCAATTCCTTTTGGTCATTTCCTTCTGTCTTTTTTAATGAAATTCTTCCTGGATCCTTTAAGTATGAGCCATAGGTTAAGTTTTCAAATACACATTGAGCCTTGAGAATTGAAATATCAACTTTTTTATTCCCTTTTCTTCCTTTTGACTCTTTTTTCCCCTCTTTTATCTCCTTGATTCTTCATTTCAATAATTAGTTTGGACAAAATTAACCTTATAGTTATTTCTCAGATCATTTAGTTAAAAAGTAAAAGTGACAGATGCATTGCAATGAGTAGTTGGCATAACATACAGACATTTTACTAACTTTCAAACTCATTAATTTATTTGCTACATAAAATGCTTCCTGCAGGGTTATGTACATGATAGAAACAATAATATGGTTCTCCCACGGCCAGAACTGATGATAAATCAGTGGTTTCAAACTCTGGGGAATAACCATGAGATCTTGAGCTAGATTGCCTGAGTTTGAATGTTGGACTTCACATTTATTATTTGGATAAGTGCACAAGTTACTGAGGCTCTCTGAGACTCACTTTCCTCATCTGCAAGTAAAGATAGCACGAGTGCTTTTTTCTATAAAACTATTATTGTGATTTAATCAGATAATGCCTGAAAGGACTTTCACCAATGACTGATACAGAATAAAGGTTGAATGGCGTTACTTAATGTTATTATCAAATTCAAAGTACAATTAGCTACTTCTTTCTTAAATTTTTCCACAAATTAGTGGCATCATTTCCCCATCTTTTTTATTGGTGATATGGTAGGCAATCAGTCACAGCATTTCTACATGTATTATGTAATTTTATACATAAAATACATATATACATATATATATATTTTGATCAATTATCTCTACATTTGTGTTGGTCTCCATAATGACCTTATACTTCAAAGTGTAAATAGTTAGGGAATTTTACTCTCTTGAAAAACCACAAAATCATAAGAATTTGTAATGTTACAAGGAATATTATGCTATAATGTGAATTAAAATGTAATATACAATCATATTAGAGTGTAATCTTATGTTTATAAAATATGGGGAAATACTGGAATAAAATATACTGATGTCTATACTGATCATCTCTGATTTGTAGAAATATAAAAGTTCTTGTTTCCTGTTTTTTTATTTCATTGTTTTCATTGCTTTTAATATTTTATTTATTTATTTTTAAACATTTTTAAAAATACTTATTTATTTCTTGAGAGAGACAGACAGAGCATGAGTAGGATAGGGGCAGAGAGAGAGGGAGTCACAGATTCTCAAGCAGGCTTTGGGCTCAGAGCCTGATGTGGGGCTGGAACTCACAAACCACAAGATCATGACCTGAGCTGAAGGCAGATGCTTAACCAACTGAGCCACCCAGGCACCCCATGTTTTATTTATTTTTAAGAGAAAGAGAGAGACAAAATAAGAGCAGGGGAGGGGCAGAGAGAGAGGGAGGCACAGAATCCGAAGAAGGCTCCAGGATCTGAGTTGTCAGCATAGAGCCCGAAGCAGGGCTTGAACTCGTGAACCACAAGATCCTGACCTGAGCTGAAGTCAGATGCTTAAACGGCAGAGCCACCCAGGCACCCCAATAGATTTCAGTTTTTAGAGCAATTTTAGATTTACAGGAAAAGTTTGTAGTAAGTACAGAGCTCCTATATCCTCTTACTCTCCCCATGTCTGTACAGTTTCTCCTATCATTAAAATTTTGCATTAGTGTCGTGAGTTTGTTACAATGATTCAACATTAATAAATTATCATTAACCAAATTCCATTGTTTACATTACTTTTCCTGTTACATAGTTCTATAGATTTTGTCAAATACATGTTATGAATCAACCATTATAGTATCACACAGAATGGTTTCACTGCTCTAAAACCTCTCAGCTTCCATATACATTGGGAAATGAAATGATTCCCACAATCAAGTGAACACATCCATCACCTCACATAATTACTTTTTGGGGGAGGGGAAGGGTTAGCCATCTTAAGATCTACTCTTTCAACAAATTCTGAGTATACAAAACAGTATTATTGACTACAGTCACCATGCTGTATGTTAGATCCTCAGAACTTATTCATCTTATGACTGAAAGTTGACCAACCTCTTCCCATATCTCCCACCCCTTCCACCCCCAGCCTCTGGCAATCACCATTCTACCCTTTCTGTGGTCCAACTATTTAAACGTTTTTTTTTTTTTCAACTCTCCACATATAAGTGAAAGAATACAGTATTTGTCTTTTTCTGGTTTATTTAAATTAGCAAAATGATCCAACATTAGATTCAATGTTCCAAATGGCATAATTTCCTTCTTTTTTATGGATGAATAATATTCCATCGTATATATTTACCACATATTTTGATCCTTCCATCTGTAGATAGATACTTGGGTTGTTTCCATATCTCACTTACTGTGAATAATAGTCCCTGTTAAAAGGAACATGGGAGTACAGATAACTCTTGAAAATAATTATTTTGTTTCCCTTGGATACCCAGAGGTGGGATTGCTGGATCATATGGTAATTCTCTTCCTAATTTTTGAGAAATCTCCCTACTGTTTCTGTAATGGTTGCACTAATTTACATTCTCACCAATAGATTAAAGGGTTTCCTTTTCTCCACATCCTTGCCAACATTTGTTATCTCTTGTTTTTCATAATAAAGATTCTTTTTTGAAGTGATATGACTTTGTGGTTTTTATTTGCATTTCCATGATGATTAGTAATTGTGAACATCTTTTAATATACCTATTGGCCATTTGTATATCTTCTTTGGAAAATGTTAATTCAGGTCCTTTGCCTATTTTTCAATTGGGTTATTATTATTATTTTTTTTTGCCACTGAGTTGTATGAGCTCCTTATATATTTTGAATATTAACTCCTCATTGGATATATGGTTATTCATTTTCTCCCATTCCATAAGTTGCCTTTAATTTTGTTGATTATATTTTTTGTTGTGCATGCACTTTTAAAGAGGCAGGAAGGCATACTTACAAATTAATTTTAGGAGGCCAGCATTGACCTGATACCAAAGCAAGCTAAGGATACTACAAGAAAATAAAATCACAGACCAATGTCCCTGATGAACAGAGATGCAAAAATCCTCAACAAAACATTAACAAACCAAATTCACTGGCATTTTAAAAGGATAATATATCGTGTTTAAGTGGGAATTGTCCCTGGGCTATAAGAATGTTTCAAAATACATAAATCAATTAATGTTACACACCATATTATTAGAATGAAGAATAAAAATCATATAACCCTTAAGATCTCAATAGATGGAAAATTTTAACAAAATTCAACATCCGTTCATATAAAAACTCTCAAAAATTGGGTATAGAGGGAACATACCTCAATAGAATAAGGATCAGATATAATAACAAGCTCATAGCTAACATTATACTCAACAGTAAAAATTATAAGCCTTTCCTCTAAGATCAGGGATAAGACAAGAGTGTCCAGTTTCACTACTTCTTTCAACATAGGACTGGGAGTCATAGCCAAAGCAATTAGTCCAGAAAAAAATAAAGGTAATCCAAATCAGAAAGGAAGAAGTAGAATTGTCTCTGTTTGTAGAGGATGTGATCTTATATATAGAAAATCTTAAAGTCTCCACCAAAACAAAAACCTCTTAGAACAGATAAATGAATTCAGTAAAGCTGCAAAATACATAACCAGAATAGAAAAACTGGTTGCATTTCTATACACTAACAAGGAATTATCAGAAAAAGAAATTAAGAAAACCATTCAATTGACAATAGCATCAGAAGGAATAAAATACTCAGGAATAAGTTTAACTAAGGAAGTAAAAGACATGTACATGAAAAAGTCTAAAATATGATGAAATAAATTTAAAAAGACAAAAGTAAGAGGTAAGATATTCCATGTTCATGGATGAGAAGAATAAATATCATTAAAGTGTTCATGCTACTCAGAGAAATCTACAGAGTCAATGTAATTTAAATGTAGGACCTGAAACTAAATCTGCTGGAAAAACCATAGAGGGAAATCTCCTTGATCATGGTCTTGGAAATGATTTTTTGTCTTTGACACCAAAAGCACAAGAGACAAAAGCAAAAATAAACATATGGGACTTCATCCCTTTACTTTTGATCTATTTTTACAGTTAAAGCAGTTTTCTTATAGATAGCATAGAATTGTTTAGTTTCATTTTTATAATCTACTCTGTCAGTTTCTTTGAATTCATGTACCAAGAGCATTCAATTGTAAAGTGACCATTGATATAGTAGGATTGTTAATATCATATCTGTAACAGTTTCTATTTATTCCCTTATTTTTGCTTACTTTTTATCTTCCACTCTTGTTCTGATTTCTCTACTTTTAATCAAATATTTTATATTATTTATTTTCTTTCTTCTCTTAGCATATGAATTATACTTTTGAAAATGTTTTTAGTGCTTACCATAGAGTATACAACTAATAATTGGTCGCTTTCAAATGTAACACTATATTACTTCATAAGTAGTGTAGGTATTTTATAATAGGTTATTCCCAATATCTTCCCATCCATTAATATTGATGTCATATATTTCACTTGTCCATAAACTATAAACATCCAATACATTGTTATCACTAATTTAATAAACTGTGCTGTTAGATCAAATAAGAATGGTATTTTTGGGGTGTCTAGGTGGTTAGTCAGTTGAGCATCTGACTCTTGATTTTGGCTCAGGCCATGATCTCACAGTTCATGGGACTGAATCTCACGTTGAGCTCTATGCTAACCCTGGGAAACCTGCTTGGGATTCTTTCTCCCTCTCTCTCTCTGCCCCACCCCTGATCATGCTCTTTCTCTTTCTCTCAAAATAAATAAACTTAAAAAAAAATGCATTCTAAATAAAAAGCACGGTATTTATAAATTATCTTATGATGAACAATTTACCATAGTTAAAAAAAATTGATTGCCATCTCTACTATTATATTGCAGTATATTAGCATGTGTTTAAATATTTTTTCACATGTGCTCTGGTTTATAGTTTCCTACCTTGATACCTTTTATTTTAATTTTAAGGTTTATTTTGTCCATATTAGTTAACAAAATTTTCACCTTTGAAGGATAACATATAATAAAAATTTTCCCCAAATGTAAAGGTGATTCAAAGTAATGTGATGACATTACACATGTAAGGATCTCATCAAAAAGCAATTCTAAAAAGGAATTGGAGCTCAACAAAATATCTTTTAGAGACTATCCAAAGAGAACAAGCAAACTGATTAAAACCAATTTATAGAATATATAATGGAGAAGAATGAGCATATTTTAAAGTAAAAAATGAGTTTGGATTTGAAAGAACTCTACTGTTCAGTTTTGTAAAATGTACTGGGCCCATATTTGACATTTAACTTCTCTGGTTGAAAAAAAGAATGGTGTTAAAATAAAATCAGTTTTAGAGAGTTAAAGAAAGAATGGGAAGTGCTAGGTATGTAACTTAAAGAGCTAACTATGGGGGCGCCTGGGTGGCTCAGTTGGTTAATCGTCCAACTTTGGCTCAGGTCATGATATCGCGGTTCATGAGTTCAAGCTCCGTGTTGGGCTCTTTGCTGACAGCTCGGAGCCTGGAGCCTGTTTCAGATTCTGTGTCTCCCTCTCTCTCTCTGACCCTCCCCCGTTCATGCTCTGTCTCTCTCTGTCTCAAAAATAAATAAACGTTAAAAAAAATTTAAAAAATTAAAAAAAAAACGTTAAAAAATTAAAAAATGTAAACTAAAGAGCTCAAACTCAAAAATTTAAGGATCTGAAGAAAAGTCAAAATTATAATTTAACAAGACAACAGATTTTGAAAAAAAAAAAAGCCAATAAATTCAAGCAAAGAAAATCAATCAATGAGAACAAAGTTTTGGCTGCTAGACCGGTCCCTAAGTAAGCAATTTAAAATTTATTAGCATAGTTATATCTAGGTAGCATATTAAGTTTTGCACAAAATAATCAATAAATTACACTATTTATATCCAAGTGAATGTAAACCATTACTTGCTTGTTTTTAGTTTCTTTGTTTTAATGGAGGGTAAGGCATTCATAATTTTACCTTAAAATTTTTTTTTCTCTGAGGGTTAAGTATAGAGAAATAATGATACTTTCTTCATGACAATTTAAAATACTTCCCAAAGGGCTCAAACAGTTCTTGGAATAAGCCAGGGAAGTTTTCCAAGAAGAGGAGAAAGGTCATAGCATGAGAGTTTTGTAGCAGTGGGGTGAAAGAGTTAGAAACAAACAAAAAAACATTTTAAAGTTTTATTTATTAAAAAAATTAATATTTATGTATTTTTTTTGAGAGCGAGAGAGCAGGGGAGGGGCAGAGAGAGAGAGAGAGACAGAATCCGAAGCAGGCTCCAGGCTCTGAGCTGTCATCACAGAGCCCACCCCGGGGCTCGAACTCACAAACTGCGAGATCATGACCTGAGCAGAAGTCTGACACTTAACCAACTGAGCCTTCTAGGCGCCCCTAAGCTTTTATTTATGAAAATAATATAAAGTGATAAAGTTGGAAATACATATTTCTAAAGAGGAGTTGTTTTAATGTGGTTTTAATTTCCTCAACTCATCATGATCTAATATTTTATGAGACTAACACTGATGAAGAATCTCAAGAAATCCCTGAATGACCATAGACAAAAAAAAAAAAAAAAGTAATTAATCTATTTTAGAGAACGTTAGTTAATGGGGGAGGTGGTATTATAAAAGAATTTCTCTCTTAAAAGCTGAGGAAAAAATGTACCCAGGTTTTTTTCATAAAAAAAAAAATGTTTCCATATTAATTGGAAAGATACAATTTCAATACACTACCTCTTTTTTTTTTTTTTCTCATGTAGCAAATTCCCAAACTGACTGACCTTGAGATCTAAAGGGCTTAAAAAAGAGATCCTCTGGCTCTTCCCCCTGTAATTCTGGATCAGTGAAGGGGTGGGGCTGGAGGAGGGGGGCGGGGCTCTAGAATCTTTGGTTTTGAAACCCACAGGTGGTTTTTATGAACAAGTTTCAGAAAGCACTATTTTATAGGGCAGTCCCATATATCGCTCCAGTCATGTCATGTTGCTGAATTCATTTTGTCTTCAGAGAAGGTGTCCCTCTCCAGATCTATGCTCATTTGAATTTCTTTTTATCTACCTAAAGCCAGATCAGACATCAACTCTCCTGGCTCATTTATTCTGTGTTATCTGTGACCTCACATATAATTTCGTTTCCCATAAATAAAACTTATTTTTTAATAAATAGTTAGCTTATGTTTCTTTTTATGAATACCAGTATCTAATGTCTAATGGGAGCTAAGAATATGCCATGATCTTCATATTTTATCTCACGGGGTATTTACCGTACCTCAATGAAAGAGTGTATCAGTTCAGAGCTCAATTAGAGAAGCAGACACACTAAGGGATATCTTAAAGGATCTGTTATAGGATGTGTCAGTCATCAAATATTGCCTAATAGCTCCAAATCGCTCCTTCAGCATTTGTTCTGTGATAAACAGCGTTCTTTTAAGCGTTTCTCCTTTAAAGTGAGCTCAATGTTAAGCTCTCTCGGCAGAGGGCGCTGGAGGGACATTGCAGGAAGTAGGGGCTTTGGGCCATTTCCAGGCCCTGTGGCCATAAGTGGGGAGGGGGTCAGGGATGTGGGGGTGGGAGGGGTAGGAAGACATCCTCAGGAGTGAGCCCCAGCCATCAGCCCAGACCTTGGACATTCTGCGACCTTGCGGCACCCACCTTGCAGTAACTTTTTCTCAGCCCTCTAGACATGCAAACCAGAACGAAATCTCTTCCTAATTTTTTTTTGCTCTGAGGGTTTCCTGCCTGCTCTGGTCCCCAGAGTCTCCCATGTGGGCTGCAAGCAACTGGTGGGGCCTGGAGGGTCACATAGAGAGCGGCTGCTGCTTCTGCAAGCCTCAGATGGCCTGTGCTTTCTGAAGGTCTCTTATCCCCAGAGTCTGTCCTTACAATCTTGTCCCCACAATCTGCCAACCATCTGTTCCCCACCTGATCCCTGGACCCCACTGCCCATCCAGCAACTGGAGACCAATTCCAATACTGGTCAAACCAGCAAACATTCCATTACCTAGTGAAGGGAACCACACTTTCTCCAGCAAAATCCAAATGCCTTCCAAGTTTGGCCTTCCTTGAGGATTCTTTCCTTAGCCCTAAGATACCACACAGTGTCCATAAAGTTAATTCTCTTGTCATATTAATCATTTTTTATATGAAACTTTTCCTTTTTAACCTTTTGTGTGGTTTCTATCTTCTGACTGAACCCAGGCAGCCATGTAGGGATTTGTGTTTTCATAATTATGAAAATGTTTATGTAGTATCTATAAGGCTGTTATTCTTGTGTCTGATGTTGGAGCTTGAAGTCCCTTAAAAAGGCAATAAGGAAGGAAAAATTTATGTGGAGCAGGAGAGAACAAGAGGCACGACCCTCAAGCATGTGTTGGATCTCACTTCCCATCTCCCCTGACCTTGATAGTGTGGGTGTCTCATAGGATTTGGCACCCTTATTTATGGAGGTAGGCACCCACAATCTAGTGCATAGAGCTGGAGAAACTGAAAGGTGATATTGGGAAGGTGGAAGACTTACAGGCCAGTGGCTGTCTCGTGTCAAAGTAAGCTGATAAGTGACGATGTGTAGAAGCTTCAAAAATGGCCGCTCCTACTCTTCTACCCGCCAACTGTCTCTCATCGTCCATCCTAACCAAAATCATACAGAGCAATGTCATTCTGGGGAATTTAGTCCAGCCAGCCTGAGTTAATACCTAACAAAAACCTTCACAGTTCACCCCTTATCAACATCCCCAAGCCCCTCCTTCAATCACACTTCATCTCCAAGTAAAAACGAGAGCAAAGGGAATAAACTGGTAGAAGAGATCCAAGCAGGCAAGCTGCTTTTCAGTATTCAGGTGACAAGCAACTGTCGCATGTTTTCCTGAGTGGCATAAACGATTCGTTTCTCTTTTCAAAGGGGGGAAGGCTATAACCCCCTTACCCTATATATCTGTCATATGTGGAAAAACGAGTTGATAAGCATTTTCCAGCAACCTGAGTGATGTGTACTGACAGGCATCACAAATATTTGCTTCTTTCCTCCCTGGCGCAAACCAAGGGCAGCGCCCTTCGTGTCTAGCACAGTGCCTGACACATAGCATCTGCTCGAGGAATGTTCCCTGACTTAATGGGGACTTCTGCCAACTGCAGCACTCCACACCACACACACAACAGAAATCTAGGAGAACGACCTATTGATTTACTTGCCCTTGCATTGCCATTTTAAATTAAACCCGGTGCATTCAGAGAGACACCGCCCTGACCGTAGCTATCTGGTATGTGACTCAGATTAATTGCTGCCGCGGTCATTCATGAGTTTTGGCACTGTTTGTATTTTGGTAAGCAAAACTAGGGGAATTTATTTTTGGCCATCTGCATCAATCTTTATTTGGACAACTAAATGAATCACTGTAAAACCCCACTGTCAAAATGGTCGATGTGATTTGGTACCACACAGAGTTAGTGATTACCTGCCCTTATAGTTCCTTTGGGTTTTCTGCTGTTGAGACTATCACCTGCATCTTTTGATTGCAAATATTTGGGGCATTGAGCCAGTTCCCACTTCACTACATAAAGCTGTCCTGAGCATGTAGAAACCATACCAATCAGCACTTTTTAGAAAATGAAACAATTTGCAAGGTCCTGAATGATAGATGGCAATAAGGAAACGTATCGTACTGTGCTTTTGAAGTACAATTTCAATAGTAACCCTGCTTATAAAAACGAGGACCATACGTACCTGTTTTCCCTAAAGGGTCCTGGATTATACCAGAGGCCTTGTTGTGATTATTAATAGCATTAATTTTGGCTTCCCAAATTATCCCTGTAAATTATAAATCATAAAGTATAAATTATATGGTCACACTTACATGTAACACCTTCTTTGGGGTTTCATAAGTGGATAGATTCTAGCAGCCTATGGGGAATTAGATGCAAATATTTATAGCCTTCTAGACGTGGCAAAACAAGAGAAATGGAGTATGTATAACACAGGTTCAGGTAAGGGAACGATGGGTCAAGGAAAGTGGATGACCTGGTAGAAGAACAAACAATATATCCAGAAAGAAAACAGAAAGGAGAGATCATAAATTGGGAAAGAATAAAAAAGTATCATGGTGCAAGAAGGGCTAACAGAGTTCAAAAATGGAAAGTCAGCCTAACTTGGGAACAATAATTCTATAAGCTATTCTTTATTGCACAACTATTATGTGCCAAAACCTGGGCTCAATGCTTTATGCACAAAAATGTACTATATCCCCATATCAACCTAGGAAATAGGCATTTCTGTCCATGTTTTATAGGTAAAAATGGATTCAAGAGAGTTTAAATAATTGCTGAATGAGTTGAATGGTGGGATCAGTTTATGAAACTGGATTCATGTAGCTTTCTAAACCCTGTACTTTAAATGTGACACATTATGACCTTTCTCTAGGCTCTGTTATTGATGACTTCTGATTCTAAGTCCTTGTACTTTGTGATGCATGAAGTCTAGCAAAGTCTCACAGGATTTTGTGAGAAGGCAGAGGAAAAAAACTGAGAAATGGCAGGTAAATAATTTTCCAAAGCCCTTCGTGGGATTCGGCTAGTACCAAATACAAGCAATTTTAATGTAGTCATAATACTCCTACCTAGTGATAACTCAGCGATAAAGTATAAAAGAAATAAAGATTTAAAACTAAATATTCAGAATTATGCTCAAATTTACATATAGCATGGAGTCCTTGTCAACATTTATCCACCAAGTTTCTACTGGGGAAATTCTATTTACTTGTAAGCTTTAGATTTCCTTCAACAATTTTTTTGAAGTTTATTTATTTACTCTTGAGAGACAGAGACAAAGTGAGTGGGGGCGGGGCAGAGAAAGAGAGAGAAAGAGAATCCCAAGCAGGTCCTGCACTGTCAGCACAGAGCCCAATGTGGGGCTGAGTCTCATGAAACTGTGAGATCATGACCTGATTGGAAACCAAGAGTTGGACACTTAACTGACTGAGCCACCCAGGGGCCCCTATATTTCCTTCTAAATATTACTTTAAAGAACTTTAACAATTATGTCTGCAATTAACACTGTTCAATATGCTGCAGAATAAATGTAAATCTTTTCATGGTCATTGATTCCTTGACCACTCTCAATGGTCTTCAAGTCTCAGTGCAAACTCTTTGAGGTTGTCTCTAGTTTTCTCAGGACTCGTTTGTCTTAATTTAGTGTCCAGACATTTAATGAATTTCTCTTACTCTGTTAAATCCACATATGCCTTCTCAGCAGCTCAAAAATCACATGCCACCAGTATCTCTAATTTAATATTCCCTGTAAATAAGACATAGAGTTTTGTCATAAAAGACTATGGATGAAATGCATGGCTCTAGAACACGTTTGAGGATTGAAATTGTTCCACAGGAGGAAAAAATACTTCTATTTACTAAGCACGAATATTTATTGATTCTATACCAAATGCAGAGCATGCATAAGTGATCATAGAATTTACCAGGCAATCTGTTTCCTCTAGGGATTTAGACCATATATCATCTAAAATTCTCAGCCAGTAGGAGTTACCACTGACTAGTTTTCTTTTCTTCATACCGCCCCAAATGCTTATTCAACAAATCTTGTCAAGTCTTTCTCAAATACTGTCTCATCCTTTCTTGCACTGCAATACTCTCTTCATTGGTCCGTCTGCTTCTATTTTTTCTTAAGTCAGCAAACTTTTTCTATAAAGGGTCAAATAGTTTCAGTTTTGTAGGCCATCTGTTTTCTATCACAGTTACTCAAATCTGCTATAGTAGCATGAAAGTACAGTAGATATATAAATCAAAAGGCGTGGCAGTGTTCCAAATAAAACTTTATTTACAAAAACAGGAAGTAGCCAGGAAGTCATAGTTTGATGACTGATAGATTATATTCAGTTATGTCTCTTCTTAGAAAAAAAATAAACCTAGCAAATAGATCATATTTCATGGCTTAGAACAACCTCAAGGTTGGTGTGTATTGCCCTGTACAGGCCTTTGAAGTTTTTCTTCCTAACACATATTTCCTCTTTTATCTCCTAATACTTCTACTTAGGTAAACTATGTTTCAGGTACTCTTTATTTATTTCTAATTATTGCTCAAATATAGATGTTCAGTCTTTTTTTTTTTAAGTTTATTTCTTCATTTAGAAAGAGAGGGAGAGAGAGAGAGAGAGACAGAGCATGAGGGTGGGGCAGAGAGAGAGAGAGAGGGAGAGAGAGAATCCCAAGTAGGTTCCATGCTGTCAATGCAGAGCCTGATGTGGGACTTTATCCCAGGAACTGTGACATCATGATCTGAGCCAAGATGAAAAGTCAGACGTTTAATCGACTGAGCCACCCAAGTGCCCCTAGATGTTCAGTCTTTGTAAAGAGCTTTCGTACGCTTCTCCCTCTGTTGTCAGGACTTTATGCTTTTTTACCTATTGGTCTTACTCGTTGACCAAGTGTCACAATGAATTGTTTGGGGAGATCTTCCCAACTTGCTTTGGCTTAGTGGTCATTTCCTCCACGGAATACTCAAGGCACTGTGTGTATACCTCCTTATCAGTTTTCATCCTATATTTCACTTATTTATTTGGATTTAAAGTCCCCATCTAAATTAGTTCTTTCACAAATGAGGAAATCATCATCTTAGACTTCACAAAAATAGGATAATATCTGGCACGTAACAGGTACTTCATAATATAATTAACTTCTAAGTCAATCAGTCGTTCTGTATATGTACAATGAGTTCCTGCCATGTACAGGCATTGTTTGAGGCTTTGGAAATAAAGCAGTGGATAAAACAAATAAAACTTCTGGTCTCAGGGAGCTTATATTCTAGTAGGAGGGAAACAAGTAATAAGCAAGGAAATAAATACAGGGTATGTCAGGTAGTGCTAAAACTAATGCAGAATAAGGTAATAAAGAGTGAAGAAGAATGCTGTTTTGTATCAGGTCAAGAACATTGTCATGTATGAGCTGACATGTGAGCATACTTGAATGAAGCAGGAAATTAATTCAATACCGTTACAATAAGTGTTGAATAAATGAGTTAATTACAAGGACAGGTACATTTAAGTGTCTCATGGTTTTCTGCATCCATTTGACTCTTCCACCTGCCCCCGCCCTGGGTTTCTGCTCCTCCCATATTAGGACAATAAACGAGTCATAGTTAATTACTTGGAGATGGATCTTCAATATACTTGAGTGATTTTAGTTACTCCCCTAAGTTACAGCAAATCACTGTGACCATGGGTAGTTTTTCCACCAGGTAGAAGTACAGAATCTCCTCCCCCACCTCACAAGAGAAGTACCAGAATATTTGGAGCCCTAGCTAAAATTTAACCCTTACCTTCTCAAGTGATCCAAATATACTTTAGTGATTAGACCCTAATCTTGTTAAAACAAGCCTGATTAATTCTTCAGTTCCGTTCCAAGAGAATTTTTTATAATATGCTATTATAACACTTAGCACATTGTTTTAAAGTTAATTGCTTATACATATTTCTCATCCATAAGTGTGGGAGCCCTTCCAAAGCACAGAATCCATCTTATTCGAGATTTTATCAGGATGCCTGGCACGTAGTTCCCATTAAATCGTGTTTGTCAAATTAAATTGATGATTTGCCAGTTCTAAATTTTCTCTACACCTGTCATAACATTGAACATGCAAATAAATCCAGTGGAGAAGTTCTTTTACTTTTCATTCAAGGACCTCTCGAAGTACAACACTTAGTTGAGGAATGTTTTTAAAATTGCTCCTTTTGTGTTATTTTTCTAAATTAAGAGTCTTAACAATGAAATGAATCTTATATCTAATTGGCACACAATAATTTAACAGTTTAGTTTGAGACTTGGAAGTTTTCAACATTAAAATATTGTCAGGCTTTGGCCACTGAAGAAGCAGCTAAATATTCAGAGGATTTAAAAGATGATACATTGCCCTGCTATTTCTTCCTGTTCTACTAATAGGGTTCTTAATCAAAGAGATCAACTGAGAATATCTTTTATTCTATTTAATTTGACATGTAACATGTTTGGCAGATTGCTGATGGGAATAAAGGGAAACTTCATTAAAGAGAACAACTTGGCTGAACTTTCTTTTTTCTTTGCCATTATGTGACTTCTAGAAATATTTTCAGATGTCCAAGGCTCAGACTTACACTGGCATATAGAAAGTTCTCTTACTCAATAGACACACACATAGAATTTCTAATAGATAAGTATTCTCTTCTCACATTTTACTAAAAGCCACTCATTAAGTGTATACCTTTCTGTGAATATATCCTGTCTGAATCCATACTGTTCAAGTCAATGGGGAATAAAATAAGTTTTGAAGAATATATTCATATGTTTAAAATACAATAAAATTATGAGCAATTGCACTGTGTTTTCACATTGTTCATGATGAGATGTAATTGCCTCCTTAGAAGTGAAATGACAAAGGAAAAAAAACATTAAATTCCTATACTAAGAACAAACATATCTTTATTCTCAGTATCAAGAGTAATGACACAAATGATGAAGGCTCAAAGCCATAGCCATTCACTCAGGAGAGTTCTGGCAATCTGTTCCTAGAGAAGATTTACTGTGCAATAGATTTAAATTTAAAAGGATGGGTTTCTGACCAACATGTTGGACTGAACAGAACGGAAAATGCTTTCCTGGCTCAAATCAGAAAAAAATGCTGGATGATGTATGCTTAAAATGTTAAAAATGTATTTCTGAACCCACAGAAATGGGAAATGCCTAAGTGCCCTAAAACAAAACAACAACAGAAATCACCTCATAACCTTTTTTGCTAACCAGGAATTAGAGCTGAGCAACCTATAAGACACAATAACCAGATATATAACTTATAAGTTAGAGGTGATTCAGCTACAAAGAGAGAGTAAGGGACTAAGTACACTAAGCAAGAAGAATAAGGATTCCAGTCTGAAGCTGGCTTTCAGGAAATTATAACTTCATATTTAAATGCTGGTCTAGAGTTTTGTTCTGGAAATAAGGAGAAATTGAGTCATAGATAATTGAAACTCTGAACATAAAATATAGTCTGGAGGATCAACTTTGTGCAAACGATATGGTACAGAAACCCTAAGTCTGAAAGTTTCACATACAATCTACTTCAGAATTAGTGAACCAAGTAGAAAAGAATCAGAGGTAACCAGGAAACTGTGCTCTGGAAGGCACCTACATGTACCATCCACATAAGACTCCTGAGATGTAAATCCATGGAATTTGAACTCTGACCACAAGTATGTGTAACCAATGGACATATGAGAAAGTTCAATGCTAAGGAAGACAACTTAAATTGAATAACTAGGAGGATTTATGACTGGGAATTAGAGTAACCTGAGAGGGACTTTAAAATACATATTTAGCATGTGTGAAGAAATAATGGGATTAGTAACATTCTTAAAATAAAAAGGGGAAGATTATGAAGCAAGATTAGACAATTTTGGAAATAAAGTAGAAATCAAATCCTAAGATTATTTGCTATGTGACCTTAGACATTTTGCTTAACCCTCTCCGCTTTCATTTCTCAATCTGAGTAAAAGGAAAACTCACGGAGATGGTGTGGAATGTAATAATTGAAGCACTTAGAATAGTGCCTGTTACAACATAATGAGTCATTACATATCATCACTTATTACTATTAGAAATGATGGCTCATTGATTAAATATGAAGATGCTCAAAAATAGCAATTAAAAAAAGTTCTTGTCTATATTAAAACATTTTAATAGAAAAGTTGAAGACCAGGGAACAAAAGGTTGAAGGCCAATATAATATCTTTGTATATAAGCTGAGTAAATTTCAGGGAATTTAAACAAATTGGTTTAGAATTGGAAAACATAAAAGAAGGTTTAAGATACCCTGGATTAATTTCAGAAATGCCAGGATATTCCTAATATAAATATAGAACAGAGACAAAAAAATGAAGCAAATTTATAAAGAAAAGTATTTTTCTAATTTAAAAAATCACACTCAGTCCCAAAGATCAGAAAAAAAAAAATTCACAACTGAACTGTGGATCAAGAATATCCAGACTGCATAAAAAGAGAGAGAGAGAGAGAGAGCATTTAGAAAGTAATAACAGAAATTAAAATTTTCATCAGCAATAATACATGTTACAGAAAATGGGAAAATGTTTTCAAATTGCTGAAATATATATTTTTAAAAAAATAATGAACCAAACAATATCAGATCTAGTTTTGAAATAATCAAAGCAATGTCTCAACAGCAGGACAATTTGCCTAGTCTCCTCTGTGGAATTCATTTGGATCTGTATTACAAATCTGAATAGGCATTGAGAGTTAAAAGGTTTTGATATGGTTGTCACAGGTAAGGGGACTAGAATATGCCCTGGAACTGAATGTTCTTGGACATCAGTATTTGATGATCTCCAATTCTGAGAGTTTAGTTTACACAGACAGTAAACAAATGATCTTATCACTGAGTAGAAAAGAATAACTATGCTAAATACTATGAACAGAAAACTTGAATTGCTATTAATACATAAGACTGGGAAACCTACTGTAGTCTGGGAGTCAGAGAAGACCAGAGACTAGAACAATGTGTAGCTGTTAAATATGTGGGACTAAATGTGAAAGAGATTTGGAACTCCATATAATAAGATCAATTCCAAATAGATGTGCCATATTGGCACCTTTATCTTTATATCTTAATATCAAAAATGACTTTATATACTTGAATATTTTTATCTTTATTTTTGAGTGGGGGGGGTAGAAGGTGCACAAAGAGAGGGAAACAGAATCTGAAGCAAGCTTCAGGCTCTGAGCTGTCAACACTGATTCTGACATGGGGCTGGAACTCATGGACCATGAGATCATGACCTGATGTTTAACCAACTGAGCCACCCAGTCACCCCCAAAAATGACTTTATATACTTGAAATAGTCACTTTCTATTATTATTATTATTATTATTATTAAGGCAAGAATTAAGATTCTTTCCCTCATAAGAGATCTTATAAAAGTCCTCTTTTTTTTTAATTTTTAAGTAATATCTACACCCAACGTGGGGCTCAAACTCAACCCCAAGATCAAGAGTCACATGCTCCTCTGACCGAGCCATCCAGGTGCCTCTACAGAAGTCCTCTGTGAATGAACATAATAGGCTACCCCATTCCTGGTCTCCAACATCTCATCATAGATAGGCTATCAAAATATCTAAGGGAATCTGATACCAATCTGTTCTCCTCAATGATTTCTGCATCTTAGTCTTGATCTTTTTGAACAAAGTTGTCCTTATGTTTTCATCATTCGATTAACAGTGAGAAGATAGGTGACTTCCCTTTTCTTTTAAGTCAGAAAGTCTCTTCCATGGGTGGTAGTAATTAAAGATTCCTGGACAAAAGTTAAGAGAAGAAAGAATCTATTATTGCTTCATCACTATTCTCTTGGGATGTGAGATTTCTGCCTTTTGTTTTTTGTCTTTTTTTTTTTTTTTTTTTTTTAGAGAAAGAGAGAGCATGGGGCATGGGAGAGGGGCAGAGGGAGAGAGAGAGAGAATCTCAAGCAGGCTCCATGCTCAGCACAGAGCCCAATGTGGGGCTCAATCCCATGACCCAAGGATCATGACCTAAGCCAAAATCAAGAGTCAGAAAATCAACCAACTGAGTCACCCAGGCACCCCAAGATTTCTGCCTTTTAAATCAAGTATTTTAATAAGCAGAAAAATAACCATATCAAGACTTTCGCTGGGTTTAAGCATAAGGCTTACCATAACAAACTCAGTTTTCTTTAGGGGTTCTTTAGGGTTTTAATTAATCTTTAGAGTTATTCAGAGGTTTTAATGTATTGAGAAGTTATTTAATTTTTTGGCTGGTTTTATATTTGGATACTAGAGATTTTCAATTAAAATGAAGACAAGAATAATATACCAAAAATGGAATTTTGGAGGGGGAGGTGCTTATTAAGTATTCCTATAGTGTTACATTGATTCTAGACTTCACAGTCCACAGGTTGCATTATGACTATACATTAATGTCCAGTCTGTGTGCCTTCAGAATCAAGTATCTTCTGTGGCCAAGGTCAAGGAAGGCAGGGCTGTGCATGATAGATGTGGCTGGGGCCTAACACACTTTACTTTGGAAAAGTTCTTACCTTTTTTACACTGAATCCACTTGTCACAATGCATTTCAGTGGGCATTGAATTCATTATGAGCCAGTTATGAATGTGTGCAAAAGGGGATACTCACATTTCCTTTTTTATCTTAGAAATAAATTTCGACACAGTGTTGTCATTGATGACCCAAAGAATTCCTGAGTACAGGAAAGTAAAGGGGGAGTAAATTATGACATGATCTGGGGATACATTTTCTTGGGAACTTCTGAAACAATTTTCTTTCTATCATTGTTTTGTTTTCATTATGAAAGTATATAGTATATGGAGTGGGTATAATTAGCCAACATATTAGAAAGGATACTTCTCCTTTGGTAGAAAATTCTGTGTGCTCATGTGATGAACTTACCATAGCTGAGAGGAGAAATATTTGTAATACCAGACAGGGCTATCCCAAGAAACATTCTGTTATTTTCCCCAGTTTCTCACTCACATATTGTATAAGTAAATTTGGAGGCATACGTTAAAATGTTGGAAGCTGGAGGCTGCTCTAAGGTAGGACAAGGCTCCAGTGAGTCCAGTTTTGGTTATATGAGGAGGGCATGATATCATGGACGAAATCAGGGAATAGTTCCCACCTGGTCAATTTTTTATGAGTGTGCACAGATAGAGTCACAAGAAGGTGAATCTGAGAATTTTTATGAAACAGTTTTAAAGATAATTTTTAAAGGTGATTAGAAAAAATGTCTACACATTTCCAGAGCTGTCAATTTTACCTACCAATTTCAGAGCAAAATATCTTAACCAGTAACGAAGTAATATTAAATTTGCTGCCAGAAAGCTGAGAATAATCTCCCACCTCTGGTGAATTTATAGGAATTAACAATATACATTTGGTGCTTTAAACTCATATCCATATCTATTATGTATTGTTACCTCTATTCAATTACTATACATTAATATGCAATTTGTATTTATATAAAATGCCTTAAGGCCCTTTTGAAAAAGTTATTTAAAGTCATAATATGACATAATGTGTTTAAAAATCCTCACAATAAAATTTCTTAAAGGGGCCTGCATTACATATGAGATATTTAAGATGATTTAAGGCAGGGATTGTGTTTTCTCCACCATAATATACTGAACAGCTAATGAAATGCTGGGTACATAGTACATGTTCAATTAATATATTCTTTTTGCTCAACCTGGTTATTGACTTGCCACTAGGTACAATATACTATGCTAAGAATATTTTGTTTTAATTAAAAAATGCCATAAATATAATTCTCTCAGTGTGGTGGTAATGATTGAAAAAGAAATAAGGAATATGTGAGGAAAAATAAATCTATGTTTCTTTCTTCTCTTCTACTCAGTTTTCAGGTTTTAGTTTTTAAGCATGGTTGAAATACCAACCATTTTTATATCAAACCTTGCCTTAAAAACACTGTCTAATTTAAATATAATCCCTTTGAATGTATATATTTCTTCCCTTTTAGGCCCAGTTCTTTTGAATTATTTAGCAGAATATTCTTAAGGCAATTAAAGGGATCCATTCAGCAGGATTTAAGCCAACAAATCAGTCAGCAGTTTTTGGTCACCTCATAAAGCAGTTAAGCATTACATCCAGTCCATGTATTTGAGATTTCACATGCCTTCATAATAGAGCTATCAATTTTCTGATTTGCAAGCCAGCTGACAGAGTTAATACCCCAAAGGGCTATTGCAGTGTTAAGCTCCTAAAATTGTTTTAGACTCACCCATAAATTAGACTATAGCCCAATCATGTACAATTTTATCCCTGTGCTCCTTGAAAAAGCATGAGCTCAGTGTTCCAGAAACAACACTCTTTAGAAGAATAGCCTATTGGATCTATCAATCTCTTTTTAAGTTTTGATGCTGACTAAATACTCAGTTCACCGTAACATGCTGTAAGTTACACAGGTAACACTAGGACACTGCTTGACCTATTATTTTTGAAGTTGGTGCTTTAAATATTAACAGAGCCTAACATAACTCAGGATACACATGGAGTATTCAAAATATGCGAGTAGGAGTTTGATCTGTCTATGGTCCTTTACACGGGTTGGCTGAAGTTTTGTATACTCAGAGTAAACTACATAAAGATTTTGGCCAAAAAGTATCCCTCCTATGGAAAGAAAATCCCTGAACAAATATAAAATATTGCAGAGTATGTTTTGTAATTTTCATGTCTCACTCATAGGATTGTCCTAGGCAGTGTATTTTTTTGTGGTTCTATGTCTGACAAGAAGTTTGCTCCTGAGTTAGTATTATGGTTAAGGTTGTGAATATCAGTGATATAAAAAATAAAGAGAGACTTATATGTTTGGTATCACTGTTTACTACATTAATTAAAAAAAATCCTGGCTCACAATAATTTTAAAAGAGATTTTTATTTGTTTCAAAAAATTTAAGATAAAAAAGAACATGAAAATGTGCAAACATCTGTCTGTCAACACACATAGAGAGAAAAACTTTCCTCTGTTAAATTTAATGATAACTCTTAAATCTATGTGTCGAGTTTCATTCTCCATTTTGTTTTTTTTTTAAGGTTTTTATGTTTATTATCCGAGAGAGAGAGAGAGAGAGAGAGAGTGAGAACATGAGCAGGGGAGGAGCAGGGAGAGAGGGGGACAGAGGATCCGAAATGGGCTCTGCACTGACAGCACAGAGCCCAATGTGGGGCTTAAACTCACAAACCATGAGATCAATACATGAGCTGAAGTAGGACACTTAACTGACTAAGCCACCCAGGTGCCACTCATTCTCCATTTTGATATGTAGTCTCATGTATTCTATAAACTGAAGGATATTTTTATCCAAATTTCTAACAAAACCTTCAAATTCAACATGTTCAGAATTGAACTTGCCATATTTTGCCATCAACCTGTTGTTCTTCTTGTGTCTTCATCACAATGAATAACATATTATTCAATCAGTTTTCTGAATACAGAAAATAGTAGTTCTTTCTTTCATTTCCTGTATCTGCCTGGTCAGTACAACATATCAGGTCTACTTACCATCACTTGATCTGAACACATTTCTTCAACACCTTCTATCATTGACTTACTTCAAATTGTCTTAATTTCTTATCTGTATACCTCAAGGACATCTAAAAATGGTTTCTATCTCTAGCTATTCTACAAAGTTTTCCCTGAAACATACTCAAAGTGATATCGGCAAAACAAAAATATAAATGTAATAATTAGTCTAATGGTGGTATTGATAATGATAATTTTCATTTACTCTGTACTTACTATGTGTCAGGCACAATCTAATACAGGTTTTATTATTGATCATATACACACAAACACACACACACAGTGATTTACATAACAGTGTTATTACTGTCTTAAAGGAGAAAAGGTTGTCATTTGTCCCAAATCAGACTAAGTACCAGTAATAGAAATTTGACTCTAGGTAATCAGCACTTAACCGTTATGCTATGATACCTGATTTAAAAAGAGTAACTGAATTATAAAAACTGATAATCACTTTCTTGAATAAAGTTTTTAAGGGGCTCCCTGTTGCCTTTAAAATAACATCAAGACACTCTTTGGCCCAAAATACTTTGTGATCTTACTCAAACCGTCTATCCCTCTTACCTTCTTTACTATTCAAATATTTTTACTATCTCACAGTTCACTTTCACCATGGCACCATGTTTTATATTACTTCTATGTTCTTGCTCATGCTATTCTCTCTACTTTGAAAATCCTTACATGACTTCTTTACCTGGATAATATAGGGGATTCTTGAAATTCTCTGTGGTTAATTCTATCTTCCTTCCCCTCTAACCAATGAGATATGATTTATCTTATTTTCAGATGCCCCAGTTAGTGGGCCCCATTTGCCAATGGATTAGGTCGCTATTGACTTTGAAGTATGTTTAGAGGTAATGCTCAGGAACTACTCCCATGCCCCCATCTCACGTGTACATACACTCACTCACTTTTTGGTATTTTCTTCTTTTGTACTTTCTCTACCTTGTGACTGGCAAAGTCAGCTCATGTAGCCTAACATACCTACCAAGACCCTTCCTTTTATTCTCCATTCTTCCCTCCTGGCTTCTGCCCCCCTTCTCCTCTAAACTATACTGAAGTAGTAAACCCACTTCCAACGGAACATGTCTGGACATCTTGGGAATCCTCATTTCCCATCTTCAACATTTTGGGTCTCGTGTGTTTCCATCATGGTCTCTAAAAGGGAGGGGATAATTATCTTGGATTCAGAAGACCAGAATTTGAATGATGGCTTTGCCATTTATTAACCATAGAGTTGCACAAGTCATCTAGCCTCTATACCTTCAGTTTTATTATTATAAAACATATTCAGAAATAATTCTACTCTATAGAGCTATTTTGAAAATTAATGGGGATAGTACAATAAAAAGCAGACAACACATTGCCTGGTCTATGAAAAGATCACAATATATGCAAATTGAAATGGAGTATATAAAATATACACTTAGGTATATAGTATTTTCCACAAAGTGATTCAAAATGATTCAGTGAATTACTGAAATAATTAAGAAATTCTCAGTTGAGTTCAATTTGCCGATATATTCCATCATGTTTGTTCTCAAATATTGAAAATCTAATTGTGGTAATGCCCTTTATGTGATGAAGTAATACACTAAATGACTTTGACTAGAACAGTGATACTTCATAAATGTGGACATAATTCTTAATAATCTTTCTCCAAAAAAATGTTTTGCAGTCTTATCATTTGATTTCTGGAGGCAGTAACATTTGTAGAAGAGGGGAGAAAAAAGGAAAGAATTTCTACTTAGGCCAGGCTTTCTCAAACATGGAGCTATTGCCACTATTTGGGGCCAGATATTTTTTGTTGTGGGGGGGTCAATTATACATGGTAGCATATTTAGCAGCCTCCCTGGGGTATTCTATGTGTAAGATACCGGTACCACTCAACACTCTCAATTTCAGCGTGACAACCAAACGTGTCTGCAGACATTGCCAAATGTGTGCTTGACAACCATTGATATAGATCAATCCAAAATGACTAATAGGTGTCCCTCATAAAGCAATTTGGGACATTCTTGATAAATGTCAAAGTACTGCGGAGTTTAGGGTCAAGTTACCAGTATGGCAACTATATCACTGTCAATGTACGTTGAAGATTTTAGTCTATTTTCTTCATTTTTAAAAAAAAATTTTTAAAGTGTTTATTTTTTGAGAAGGAGAGACAGAGTGAGAGCAGGGGAGGGGCAGAGAGAGAGAGGGAGACACAGAATCCAAAGCAGTCTCCAGGTTTTGAGCTGTGAGCACAGAGCCCGACTTGGGGTTCAAACTCAGGAACCATGAGAACATGACCTGAAGTCAGATGCTCAACCTACTTAGCCACCCAGGCGCCACTGGGCTATTGACTGTTTCCTTTCTTATTATGTAAGCCCATAATAGCACTATCTCTCATCCTCCAAACAATATTATTATATCAGCATGTGCCTTGCTTTGATTGGCTATTCGTAAATTTAAGAGGGCAAAGGGAGTAGAAATGCCTTCTTCATTTGAAGTAATTGAGACATATTAGCTCTGAAAGGTTCCTGGGTGCGATCCAAATTCCTTTCTTTTTCTTTTCCTTTTTTTTTTTAATTGTCACATAAACAAGTTTTAATAGTCACCGGTCAGGCACTGCTTTGGCAAATTTCATTGCCATACAACTCACACTGCCACTTTTGGGAAAAGCTGTTTGAGAAAAACAACAACAACAACAACAACAACAACAACAAAACAGTTCCTATGTTCTTCCATGAAAGTAGCACACACATGTCAAAGTAGCATATATATGAACATTCGCACTCCCACCCCTCTCTCCTTCCCTGTGCCTTCCTCTTTAGCCCCCACAATTTGGTCAGCTATTAAGCGAGTGGATATGGTAGATATTCCATGGAACTGCTTATAGATTTGAGGTTTGCATTGCAGCTAGCAAAATAAAATTTGATAAAGATAAATTAAAATCCATTATTGATAAATTAAATAAAATAACTGAAAATATATCTAATGGAAGAGACTTTAATTAGCAACAGTTTATACAAAATCTAGTGGTTTATTTGACTGTGATTTCTCATTAAGCCGTCATTGCGATGTGGTTGTCTGAGAGATTAATATACAATTATAGACTGCATTGATAAGATGTTAAGTCTATGGGGGATAGTATATCTATTCTTTAGTACCAGTCAGCACACGGCTGTGCCGGGGAATTCTTAAAGAATAATAATAATAATGAATCACAGAATTATAATGACCTCTTTGCTTCATGCCAAATTTGCTCTTTAAAATGTCTTTCTGTTTTTCAGGATTAGTAATATTTCAGTTCCCTTTCTTCTTGGTTAGGCAATGTTAGGCCTCTGTCACTATTATCTATTAAAATGAACAATCCTGTGATATCATGGATCCAATGGAATAATTTATTCCATTATTTTTCAGAATTTTTTTATCTTTCTCTTAATTATTATATAGGATTTATAAAATTTTGCTACTTTTAATCTAATTATCCTAAATATTTGGGAGGACTCAAGCCCACGATGTTTATATTTATAGTAAAGAAAAGAATAATTATTCAGTGGTTAAGACAAAGTATTCAATAACACTTCCTAATGGAACGTGCATAATGAGGTAAGACCTCTAAGAATCGTATCCGCTGACTGTGTCAATAATTATAATCAATGTCTCTTTTAATAATGCTATCCTCACAACTCATTTCATTCCTTCCCGCTCTTTACCCATCAAACTTCTCAGAGTGTTAAAAGGTGAAGAGGAACATAAACTAGGGAGAGAGTTATAGAATTCTGCACAGTGGAGTGGTTTCCATTTGACCACACACAATCTTTTTCATTATTCATGTCTGCATGGCCTGAAGGAAAACTGTGATCTTTTATTTTTTGAGGCTTTTCTTTGGAAAGTATTAGGTCAATTTTTGCAAACATGCAGGGTGCCTGGGTGGCTCAGTTGGTTAAGCATGCGACTCTTGGTTTTGGCTCAGGTCATGATCTCACAGATTCATGGGTTTGAGGCCCTCATTGGGCTCTGCACTGACAGTGCACAGCCTGCTTGGGATTCTCTCTCCCCATCTCTCTCTGTCCCTCTCCACTCACACTGTCTCTGTCTCTCTCAAAATAAATAAACTTCAAAAAAAAAAAAAAGAAAATATCTCATATGCTTTAGTACAGTTAAAGTACAGTGCTTAAGGTATAGTTTCTTCAAGAATTGTTGGGTTTAGGATTCATTAGATCAACTTGGATTCTTTTACTGTTTTAATTTTTTATTTCTTTACTAACTTTTGCCTATCAACTTCAGATAGGTATATTAAAAGTCTTTATAAATGATAATGTATTTATTAAACTCTACTTGTAATAATGACATTTTTTGCTTTATATCTTTTAAGTCTGATGTTAGTGCCCGTTAACTGATAATAGCATGGCTATACTAACTCTCTTCTGGTTATTGTGCATTTTCTGGTATATATTTTGCTATGCCATTATTTTCAACCATGCTGAATCATTATGCTTTAGGTTAAAAAAAAATATATATATATATATATCCCATTATATCTACCTATATAAATTTGGACTTACAATTTCTGCTCCAATATATAAAAAGCTTAGAGGTTATAATTCCTATCATGATATAAACAAAAACTTAACAAACTGAAAATAAACAGCTCTTCCCAGATCCAACAGATATTTGAGGTCACAAAGGAAACAGCATTTATTATTTCAGAAGATATTTTTCTCATTAAATTAGAAAATTAAAACTGCTCTAAAAGTGCACAGTTAGAAAGAATTCACAGAAATTAAAAATATGGTTGTCTAAAAACAAAACAATTCTACTAATATACAGAATGAAAAAAAAAACAGACATAGCTAAGTTCAAAGTAGGCATGTCAAAGAAAAAGGTAAGAAAATTTTCCAGAATTGAGCAAAAATTCAAGATGATAAAAAGTGTTAAGATAGATTAATCAATATAATATTTGTCTAATATGACACATTATAATAACAAAAATAAAAGGAGGAGTCAATAATAACCTCTCCTCAAGGCAAAAAAAGGGGAGGTGGCGCTGAGTGGTTCAGTCAGTTAAGCCTCTGACTTTGGCTCAGGTTATGATCTCACGGCTCATGAGTTCGAGCCCCACATTGGGCTCTGTGTTGACAGTTCAAAGCCTGGAGCCTGCTTTGGATTCTGTGTTTCCCTCTTTCTCTGACCCTCCCCTGCTCCTGCTCTGCCTCTCTCTCAAAAATAAATAAATAAACACTTAAAGAATTTAAAAAAAAAGAAAACAATGCAGTCCTTTAATGAATTCTTCCAATGTTAGATGTATGAAGACTGTACCGGATTGCCAAATGTAATGAATGAAAATGCATACATGCACACATACATGCTTTCTTTTTCCAGGCTTCCTCCAGTTCAACACTAAGTGTCTTTTTGATCCTCAACATTAAGATGATTGCTAGAGCTCGAGCCATAAAACTTAAGTTTTATGGAAATAAGAAAACACAGTAGGAAAAAAAAAATGAATGTTTATTTATTTATTTATTTATTTATTTATTTATTGAGAGAGTGAGAGAGGACATGGACAGAGAGAGACACATAGGGGGGAGAGAGAGAGAGAGAGAGAGAGAGAGAGAGAGAGAGAGAGAGAGAATGAATTCCAAGCAGGCTCCACCCTGTCAGCTCAGAGCCCGGCACAGGGCTCCATCTCAGGAACTGCGAGAATGATCAGAGATAAAATCAAGAGTCTGATGCTTAACCAACTGAGCCACCCAAGTGCCCCAGAAACATTTATCTTTTAAGGAGAAATCTTTCAAATCTAATTTCAATGATTGGTCCTTAGTTTCTTGAATATTTAACAAAAATAAACTGAAGTGAGTAGATTTATTTTAAAAATATGGATTCAAAATGTTAGACATGTCCTAACAATAACAACAGAAACAACAAAACTCAAATCTAGCTTAACTCCTAATTAGACATCAACTAACGACCTGAGGAAGAGATATTTTAATTTTCAAACATAAATTCTATGTAACATCTGTCTATGCTCTCTTACATATGGTGTCCAAAATTCAATAAAAAATGAAAGATGCACAAGTAAAGTGAAAATAATTCATTGTCAAGAGACAAAAAAAAAAAAAAGTCAGTAGGACCGTACTTATAGATGACCAGGATATTGGAAATACAACCCAAGGACTTTGAAAGTATGTTATATTGTTAAAGCTTATAGTGAAAAAGGGAGATGATGGTTTCAACGAGCAGATAGAGGCTTTCAGCAAGGAGATGAAAAATATAATAAGGAGTCAAACAGAAATACTAGAAAAATAAAGACATGCTATTAGAGACGAAGTATTTTTTGATGGGCTCATCAACAGACTAAATTTCAGAAGAAACCAGTGAAAAAAACAAGTAAAACAAAAAAATAAGTCAAAAGAAAACAACAAAATTGAATCTAAAGGAAACAATAACAGAAATCACAGAACGGAGGATCTAAGAACTATGGATTGTGGGACAATATCAAATGGACAAATATAAGATTAATTGGAGTACCAGAGGAAGAAAAGAGACAGAATAAGGCAGATATAGCATAATGGGTTGGAATTTTCTAAAATAATGAATGCTATCAAACCACAGGACCAAGAAGCTCCAAGAATACCTACCAGGAAAAATACAAAATAAAATGCATCTAGATATATCATATTTAAATTACTACAAACCAAAGATAAAGGAAAGAAAGCTTGATAGAGGGGGAAAAACATACTACAAAGAGAATAATTAAGCTAAGAATTACAGCAAATATCTTGTCAGAAAATATGCAAAATATAAGAAAATATGCGATGCCTTTAAAATCTGGGGGGAAAAAAACAAAACACCTTTTAACCACATCCTAAAGCCAGTAAAACTCTTCTTTAAAATGAAGGTAAAATCAACACTTTTTTTAGAAAACACAAGATACAAAGAATTCATGGCCAGGAGACCCATGATGCAATAATTGTTAAAGAAAGTTAATAAATAAATAAATAAACAAATAAATAACAGAAAATGATACCAGATCAAACCTTGAATCTCCACACAGATAGGATGAAATCCAGAAATGGTAAAAATTAATGTAGACATAAATATATTTTTCATTATACTTATTAGTCTAAATGATAATCATCAACACCAGAAATAATAGCAATAGGTTGTAAGATTTTCTATAAGTATGAAGATGAATTATGTAACAATAATAGCATGAAGGAGGGGAAGGAAGAATTTGGATATATTGTAAGTTATTATACTAATGATTAAGTGGCATAGTATTATCCGAAGATAGACTGATAAATGATATTGCACATTCTAAGGAAGCCACTAGCAAGATAGAAAAAGAGGTATAATTAATAAATTAATAATGGAAATGAAATGGAATACTAAGTAATGTACAATTGATCCAAAGTTAGGTAGAAATAGAGGGAAGAGAAAAAATACACATGGTAGATGAACAAACAGGAAAAAAAGTCTTGCAAAACTGTAGATTTAAATCCACCATAAGTATAATTACATTATAGTAAATCACCTCGAAAAAGCAATTAAGGGGCTCCTGGGTGGCTCAGTCGGTTAAGCGTCAGACCTGGGCTCAGGTCATGGTCTCACATCTTGTAAATTCCAGCCCTGTGTCCAGCTCTGTGCTGACAGCTCAGAGCCTGGAGCCTGCTTCAGATTCTATGTCTCCCTCTCTCTTTCTGCCCCTTCCCTGCTTGTGCTCTCTCCCCCTCTCTCTAAAATAATAAATAAACTTTTTTTTTTAATAAAAGACAGAGATTACAGATTGGATAAAAAAATGAGACCAAGGATAAAAAAAAGAAACCAACTTTATACTGTCTACCACAAATGCACTTTAAATAAACAGGCATAGGTATGTTAATATTAAAAGGATGAAAAAAATGGTATGCAATGAAAACAAAAGAAATAAAGCTTATATTTAATATGCCTTTTTAAAAAATATGTTTCTTTTCTTCCTTTCCTTTCCTTTCCTTTCCTTTTCTTTTCTTTTTTCTTTTCTTTTGTTTTAAAGCAGACTCCATGACCAATGTGGGGCTTGAACTCCTAACCCTGAGATCAATAGTCACATGCTCTACAGACTGAGCCAGCCAGGCACTCCTACACGTGGGTTTTTCATTATGATTCTTCCCACTTATTACCCAGTCAGCATCTTTTGTGCTTTCCGAGTTATATAAAGGTATTAACAATTTCTAATCCAAGGAAATCATCTTATTTATTTCCAATTGTACAATATTATATTGTATAAAATTTTATAATAACAATATAATATATAATTTAATAATATAGAATACAGTACATGTAATATATTTTACATATATAATTTCCAAGAAATTTTGGAGTAAGAAAATTAAATTCATATATAAACTAAAGCATAGACCTACTTTCTTAAATAGATTTCCAGATATTACATAATTTTACTTATTTTATAAGGTAAAATCAACTGTATAAGTATTTTGATGATTCAATATGGCCTTTTAACTCCAATAATTTCTTTACTTTCATAACAACTAACGTGTAGTTTTGCATAGCAAGAGACTAGATCAGCAATTTAAAAACCAATTAATCTCTTTCCTATCAGAGTAGATGCCAAGTAACTAATGCTGATGAATTAGTAAAATAACAGTTGTTATGTGTTCATTCCATTAAAATTGAGATAAATCTCTTATTACTTTTTCCTAAAAACTGTTATTTTTATATATCATTATCATTATATTATATATTTTCATATATCATTATCACCCATTTTATGTCCCCAAAATATAACCTTCATTAAATTTTTCCCAGTCGTAGAAAAGCCTGATGAAAATGTCTGCAAAACGTGGTAGCCTAGAGAGGTGTGTTGTGATTATTTTAACAAAGTTGATATGATATGTTTCACAACTTGTTACTGAAATATTTTTATTAAGATGAGTGATTATTTTTCCATGCATGTTTTCCACTATGCTCTAACTATAAAAATACCCCAAAACCCACATATGCTATAAATTTGATTGAGGTGGGGGAAATGCTCACAATAAAAAGACACATGTAAATAAATGTGAGGTTATGCATAAAAGAAACCACAGTGGTTGAAGGGAAGAGAACATGTTTTAGCAGTTTACAAATATCAAGGAAATGGATATGCCACTGGTTAATTCTAATCATAATTGATATTTTATTATAATAATAATATTATAATTATAGTTATGATAATGTATAATTTCCCAAACTTCCACAGCTGGCCAGAATTTTAGAATTGTGCAGAAGACCTTAATCTTTTACTTATTATGAACACTTATATTTGAAATATAATCAAATCACATTTAGTGGATAATGAAACAACGTTCAAATGATTGGCATGATATCTGAAGATTCACTCACTATGGCCTCATCAGCTGCACCATAGAAATTTTCAAGACATTTTAATTCATGAAGTTTTATAGTCCTTACTATTGTAATAATCAATATTAGGTGGTAAAAGGTTGTGAATTCTACAGTTTACTTTGAATTTTATTGAATGTCATTGCTGTATTCTAGCCTTAGAATGTGGTTAATTATGTTTCTGAATGAAGCATATTGTTACTTAAAATTACAATTAATTAATATATAAAGCATTGAATTCAAGGAGCAATTTTAAATGTTATTTATAATAAATGACTATTAAAGCACTTGAGAAGATATTACATATACAAAATATTTTAAATTGCAATCTTATATAAGGGTTTTAACACGTTAGGGAAGGATCTATTTTTATATAAACGTACATGTTAAAATATCTGTTCCATTTGCAGGGTATTTGGATCATAAATATTTTAAAGATAGTGAAAGATCCTACTCCCTCTGGTCATTTATCATATATTGTTTCAGATGCAACTCTTGAGAGTTTTGCTATGTCTCAAGGCAGATGGCTCCTTCATTGGATAAATGTGGCTATGACCACTATCTCCTCTATAACCAGCCAAGAGCCATGTCTTCCTAAGTCACACGTCAAACCTGATTTTGCCCTCAACAGTGACAACAAATCATTCTATACTCTTTCTCTGTCCCTTGACAGTGCTTCAAATATTTGAAGGCAGCTGTCAGATCTCCACTAAGACCTTTTTTCTCTGGAGAGAAATTCTCTCAGGTTTTCGTTGTCTCTCTCTCTCTCTCTCTCCTTTTCTTTTTTTCCCACTGTGCCTCTTACAACATTTCCATCAGCTCACCATTCTGGTTGTCTGTGTCAATTCCTCCTTTAAAATGTGACACTTAGAATTTAACACAATACTAGTTTACAGAGTTTGACCGGTGTGGAACACAAAGATAATAGTTCTGTGTTCTGTTCTCTGTACTTCAATTAACATAGCTTGAGCTCATACAAGTTATCTTAATACTAGGTTATACTTTTGGTTTATTTTAAGGTTGTGTTTCAAAGATTGGTAAAGCAATGACCGCCACACATTAATAGTGTTGGACAAGGTGTTACAGATTAGGCTAGTATGAGTGTGTAAATTGGACTAAATGGCCTATCACAAAAATCATAGGAGCAGAGAAAATTGTCATTGGCAGAAGCTAGACCAAAGATAGTAATAAAAAATACACACATTGAAGAAGGCTAGGCCTATTGGAAAGCCAACATTTTGGTTAACAATGAGGAATTAAGAAATCTTCATGTACTGAAGAATCAGAATACTTTTAAGACTTTTGGGAAAAGGAGCATTCTTGGAGTAATTGTCAAAGCCCAGTATTAATAATTAGTGTTTCAACCTTAAATTTGTAGTGGGAATTTTATTAGCTTACTTGGGTCCATTTTATTAATAAAGAGAATTTGGGATATATTAATGTAGTAATATAATAACTGATGGTGAAGTTTTCATTATCACAACCACTTTGGGCAGCACTTTAGTGATTGGTATTAAAGTTGAAGATGCACAGATTCAAACCCGGCAGCTCTCAGTGTGCACTCAAGATTTTTCTCAAACATAGAAACAAGGAGGTATATTCAAGCTTGTTTAATACCACACTAGAATGGCAAAACAAAAAAACAAACAAACAAAAATGACCAAAACACTAAAAAACAAAACAAAACATAAAAAAGTTAAAATAATCTCTTTCTCAGATGGGGAATAAACAACAGATTATTAGTTGGAGTTAAAATTACTACACTGGATCTTTATATATCTACCTTGTAAATGTGGAAAAATGTTAACCAAAACAGGTAGATTTCTATTTATTTCCAAATATATCCATAACCAAAATAAGTACAAAAGGGTATTAACTCATTTGTTAAAGAGAAAGGTTCTCTCAGACTGCAAAACCACAACAGTAAAAATATCTAAATGTAATTTAAAAGGGGCATACCTAAAATATTACACTGCAGGGGCGCCTGGGTGATTCAATCAGTTAAGCATCTGAGTTTGGCTCAGGTCATGATCTTGCAGTCCGTGGGTTGCAGTCTCTCACCAGGCTCTGTGCTGACAGATCAGAGCCTGGAACCTGCTTCAGATTCTGTGTCTCCCTCTCTCTCTGCCCCTCCCCAACTCGCACTCTGTCTTTCTCTCTCTCAAAAATTAATAAACATTTAAATAAATAAATAAAATGTTACATTGCAGAGTTTAAATGCAGATGGGAGGAAAACACTAATAAATCATGAAACAAAAAAGTAGAGTGCTTGTTTTAACAATATCAGAAAAAATATACTGAAAATTAAAAACAATAAGGACAAAAAGAACCACCACATATTGATGAGAAAAAAATCTACCAAAAATATATAATATCTGAATAAATGGGTAACACATTACAAAAGGACTACAATATAAAATAAAAATGAAATTATAAAGAGAAATTAAGATAATCATAGCATATCAGAAGAGTTTGAAGACATATATCTCAGTAATTAAACCATTAAGCAAAAGAAAAAAAAGAAACAAACCAACAAATGAAAGAAAAAAAGAAATAAGAAAAAAATGATGAATGATTAAAACAATAATATAAGAAATTGAAATAATGCATTCTTTTGAACATACATACATACATAGAATCCTTCAACCAATGACATTTTCCTAGTTATCTATTCGAAAAAACAACTGTATATTGGACCACAAAGAAAGTAATAAATACCAAAGAATTAATAACATAATTTTCTTTAACTACAAGTCAAAAGAATTAGAAATCGATATAAAACAAATTATAAAACGTGATTTTGGAAATTTAAAGGAAATGCCACTAAATAATCTTATGCTAATTAGAAAATATTGAGAACTGAAGGATGTGCAGAATAGATTAGGGCTAGAGATAGGAAGAGTCCATATGGTCATTTGTTCCCTAATTAATATCTAACTTCAACGTAAATGTTAAACACCTTTTCCTAAAACTTTACAAACGGTTTACAAAAATCATATAGAAAATAAAAGACCACAAATGTCAATGCAATTTTGAAGATATTGTAAAAGGTTACTTGTCCTCCAACATCCATTGTAGGTAAACTGTTGATAAATAGAATAGGAAGAAAAATGCTCAAAGACAGTCCATTGTAAAAACTGGAAATTTGCATATGATAGAGGAGACATTGCTTATTATGACTTACATATAAAACAAATAGGCATAGGGAGGTTTAGAAACTTGCACAAGATTCTGTAGTAAGCAAGTGGCTCAGGCCACTTTGGCCCCAGATTTTCTGATGTGAGGATGTGAGATCTGGATCTCTATGGTCCTGTGAGAAAAGAGGGAGTATAGAAGAAACTTGTGATAATTCTTGGTCCTGATCACCTCTGTCTGGTGCTTTGCCTTCCAGTGCACACCATAGGTTACACTTCTCAATTGATTTTCAAGTTAGTCATGGCAATGAGAATTGCTTCAGATAGCAAAATGGGACATTGAATCAGGTATCTCACCTCCACACACAGAGGGCTAAGATTCAGTGCATGATTTGGATTTGCTGCATTTCTTTCCCACTGCTGTGATGATGATTGGGTCTCTGAGTATATTTGCTGAACCGTGCTGTTCACGTAATTTGGGCAAAAAAATACAATTCTGTTAAGTGAATCCACTGATATTCAGCAGCATAATCCAGTCCAACCTGACAAAAAAAAATAATTGTGGGGGTGGGAGGAAGGAATGGAAGGTAGGATTGAGAGACATATGATTCTATCTTTTTTAACTTTGTTTAAAACATGAGATTTATGTATTTCTCTTAATGCCACACTTTGTCACACAGACCAAAGTTAATCCAGTAGAAGAATTTGATCCACCTAAAATGCTAGGAGGTAATAAATTAGTTAGTCTCCCAGATTCAAAATGTCACAGAGAGAGACTGGCTTGAGGGTTAAAACTCTGCATGGTTAAACTCGTGTTTCAATTCATTCTTTCAAGAGAGAGACCTTGAATATGTGAGAGCCAGATCAGAAGAGAATCAAATGGTATTGGTATCATTCTCAATTCCTCTGAAAAGCCATACCAGAGGGTGATGCAGACTTATTCCATTTAGGTGCTCTCCTGGGAAGAGGGTAAATGAAGTGTTTAATTCCTGCATATGATTCAGAATCATGAAGCCAAATCCCAACCTGTGTTTTCAGAGTCAACTGTCAGGATTATTTCTGGCAAAAGCCCATCTTTCTTTTCTGTTAATACAAAAGTGTAAGAACTATTCAGATTAGCTGCCTGGCTTGATGCAAATCACCAGAAAATTGCTTAAATTTCGACTCTTCCTCCTCTACAAAGAAACCGCCTGTGAGCCATTTACATTTTTTATTCATGGCACTTAGTAAATTAGGTTGGTGGTTTCTCTTATTATCAAAAGCCATAGCTTTGTCATATATGTAAAGTGTTAGCTAGCGTTTGTAAGTCTCTAAATGAAAGGAAGGAAATATTTTATGGCAGTGCGTGGAAAGATGTAAAAATGTAAGCTAATGTAAGTGTTAAGAGAGAAATTATATCAATGAACATTTTATTTTTTCTGAGTTAAAATATGAAAATCTTCTCTTTCGACAGTACTTTAAAAATACTTATTGATTCATTAAAAAAAAAGTAGTGATATAGTAGTGAGAGATTCCTGCAGAACTTCATAGGGAGGTAGAGAAATGCATGGCACTGGGACTTGGCTTCAGAGCACATAGGTCTTTTGGAAAATAGAAAGCTTCAGATAAAAAGGAAGAAAGTAAATGCTCCATAAGCCTACGGGCAGAGTCAGTTTTAAGACCTGAGTGGTTCCACCACAGATCAACAAAAACCATCAACAACATTCTTCTCCCACATTTCCTGAAATCTTCACGTTCTTTGTGCTATGTTTACCATAACTATAGCTATTAAAAAATGTCCCCTTTTAGAGTATTTTAACAGAAAGGGTATAGAATTTGAAGTCAGACAGAACTAGGTTTGAATGCTAATTGATAGTGACCATTTTGAGCTAGTTTCTTGAGGCCTTAGTTTCCTGATCTAAGAAGTAGGATATTCTGTCCCCGTACTTTATAAAAAGACCTTTTTGCACATAATAATAATAAGAAGAAGAAGAAGAAGAAGAAGAAGAAGAAGAAGAAATAAGAATAAAAATATATAAAATAAAAATAAAAAGAAGGATATTTACTCCATGGATTTTATGTTAATTCTAAAATGTTTATATAAAACATCTGAAATACCTAGGACACAGTAGAACATGCCATTTCTTAATTAATTTGAATTTTGAATAAGTCAACTCCTTACAAAACTGTAGAACCGCAGTTTAAGGCAACAATCTATAAAAACATCATTGTTATTAGATAATGGGGAATATTAGATAATAGGCATTATTTGAGAATAATGCATGTTATTAGATATAAAATTACTAGATGCTATCATTATCTATTAAAAATATTAATGGGTGTATGCTAAGTACTATCTAAGTACTGTGTGAAAAAGGAGAAGACAATAAAAGAATGAGATAGTTTAGCGTCACCTTTAAGGTAGCTTATATCTACTTGTCCTTCACAGCTTAACTGAAGTGAATTTGACCTCTTCCGTCGCTTTGCAGAACTATTCTTCTTAGAAAGACAAGACGATATAACTGAGGAGAACAGAAATTTCAGATTGGAGTGGGAAGCACGGTGCAACAGAATGGGGCTGACAGAGGGCAGGGCCAGGCAGCATAGGAGGAAGAGGGGTCTGGGAAAATGGGTTGAAGAGGTGAAGGTGAAGTCCTTAAAGGAATGGGATAAAGGATGAAAATCACAGTTCTCTCTTTTGAAAATTCTGTTTATATTTATCCTAGGCAAAGTTGATCTTTCCCCTTTTTCATTCTCTTGTACATTTTAATCTCACTGATCCCAGGATCTAGAACTTACATTAGTAATAATCTGACCAGAGAACCACAATTTACTACATTGATTATATGGAAAATACACTCTAACTTCCAGACAATCAACTTACAAATAAGTTTTCAAGACTGCCTTTATTGACTGTCTGTAGACTATTTAGGCAGAAACGAGACACTACGTAGAACGAATTATAAATCCATGCTATATTATTTAACAAACAGACATGTCTTCAACAGTAACAACAACAGCAAAGAACAAAAGAAATGATAACATGCATTGTGAAAGTGTGAAGGACTTAGATTGTCCCAAATATTTAACTCAGAAAATATCACAAAATATATCATGTGGCCAAGGTCTTAAGTGGTAGAATGTGCCTATTTCAGAGGAACCATTGGTGGCTGTGGCATACATATAAATCTTCATGACATCCACCATACTGAATTTTACTTAGAACAAAAGCATTTGGATATATAAGCTGTAGAAGTTAAGGATAAATTTACTATACGCCTTTATATAGGAACATGTAGTTTCTAATTCATGTATAGGGAACTGTGATGTGTTTGTCAGGTAGATTTTTCATGTCATCAATGCAGCAGTATAGCAAAAATTGGAAAAAGGAAAGAGGTAGATTTCAATGTTTCTTGTCTACAAATCTCTTAGCAAGGAGTGCCCATCAAAAAAAAGGGCGCCACAAGGATACCCACTTTTTTTCCTTTTTACTTCCTCCCATCTTATCCTATTGCCTTGGCCAGGATCCAAGACAGAAATCATATTCCTCGGTGGTTTTATACATAGAAACAAACATTACCTAAAACAAAATATCTTGGAGATGATCCTTTTGAGGGTGAACCTGCTTTCCCTGATTCGATTACTCTTATCACCAAAGAAGGAAGACTGTTTTTTCCTACTGTGACATTCACCATGAGATAACTCAGCACTTAGCCCAATCTGAACTTCCTCTTCCGGGCCCCTCTTTTCAAACAGAACATAGAAAAGGTTAAGCTGTAAACCACATTTTATGTGTTTTAACATAAACACTACCTAGGATGTTTAAACCCTATTAGAAACAAATGACTGTATTGTATGCCCGGTCGGGGCAAAAAACAGCTTACTATGTGGACCATAGGTTTAATTAGATGAGCAAAAATGATCAGGAGCCTTCAAAATGTCAAAATAGTTCAAGGAAAGCTGCTTTGCGCAAATGCCATTTCAAAGACTAATGGTAATAATTATGGTAGAAACCCACACTAGATACAATGTAACCATAGCTTCTATGATCGAGAAAAAGAGAAGCCTGTTTAGAATTATTATCTTCCTGTTGAATGTGACACTTTCAGCCTGCAATATTTGCATCATTACTTGAGGGTTGATCCGCACTGGAAAGACATCCATTGTTTTCAATTCCCTGGAGTTAGATTAACATGTGTTTTATCTTGTACCAGAAGACCTTTTTGATTGTCATAGGGAGTGTCATTAGAACACGACCTTAACTCAGTAGTGACTAGTGACATTACTTTAGTCATCAATACCAACTCTTATTGGCAGAAGAGCAAGCTATCCTTACTCACGTTCTGTCAGCTTCTTCTGAAGTCACTTAACTCAGGCTCTGTGTGACAGAACTTAATATTAGAGGCATTGACCTTCGGCAATTTTGTCTGAACATGGTTGACAGGTATAATGGTCATAGGAAATTCAGATAATTGGATCGAAAAAATGAGTTTCGTGTACAGCAATATACTCTACTCCTGGTTTCACTGGTGATGGGTTAGATATAAATTTTGTTGGCTTTTATAGTCATTTTGCTGTCTTTAAATATTATAGAAATACTTGTCCAAAATCCCTCAGTGACTAGAAGATGACTCTTTCATATTTATTATTTTCTTTTACAAGGGGCTAACATATGCATAGCAGAGGCCCCAGAAAGAAGAAAAAAGACATTTTCAAGTGACAATTACACAATAAATAAGAAGGGCCTTTTACTTCATGGAGAGAAATACTCTTGAAGCGCACACAGTAGCGAAACTTTTGGAAAATGATCATGGTATTCATAGAAATATTCACCTAGGTTTTGCACCTTTTTACAATTAATGAGTATTAGTCACTGAGTAGTGGAGAAATAGTTCCCATCATTGTAAGATTTTAGCGTCCACAGTCTATTTAAACATGTGGGTTACTCTCTCTCTCTCTTTAGATATATAATATTCCCAGTGTTTAATTACATATATCCTATGATATTTAACAAATTAATCATATGTAGCCATATAATGAGCTTTTGATAAATATATAAGCAGAGGTATTCCTTAACTGTTAAGAGGTGAATGTTGTAGCTCAACGCTCCCTAGTAGTATGGTATTGATAAGTTTAAGCTTGTTTCCTCACCTACAACATGGAAATAATTCTTACATTGCTGTGAGGATTAAACCATGTTTGTTAGCAGTAAGTACTATGTCTGTCCCCTAGGAACTATTCAACATGTGACTCTGCTGCTGCTGCTGCTTCTGCTGATGGCGGCAGTGGTGATGATGCTGTATGTAGAATGGTTACCCTTTGGTATTTCGACGTCATGGTTAAGGAATCTATAAATTAAGTACATTGAGGTCTAATGTACTTATCGAAGCACATTGAGAAACTGAGGTTTGATTTTCAGAGCTTTGAGGAAGATAAGCTCTCTTTAGTAGAATTAATCCCTCACAAATATGTGAGGTCAGTGGGAGCTATCTTTGAAGACCCAGAATGTGTCTTTCTGGATCCTTTTAGCCTGTAAGAGTTCCACTCCTTTCAGAGGCTTCTCCATTGAAGCTTTCTGTTTCTTATACACTGAGATGTTGAGTATATTGTCTGTTACAATTCCCAAGAGTGGAATGGCATAGTATGGAGAAAATAATCTAGGTTTTAATTCCAGCTCACGATCAATAACTGGGTTTTCTGCTATGAATGATTGAATCTTGTTAAACCTTCCTTTCTTACAAACACAGACAGTAGCCTTTCAAGAGCTATTTTTAAGTGTTTTGATCACCAGGCCCTGGATTCAGATAGATTTGGGTTTGAACACAGACTCTACCATTTCTTGGTGGTATGGCAGCAGGTAAGTTAATTGAACTCTCTAAGCATCATTTCCCCCTGCTATAAATTGGGACGGTAAACATATCTACTTCATTATTTCATAAGGTTTTCTTTGATGACTAAATAAAATAACAACTGAAAGACTTTAGAAAATGGTCTCAGAAAGATGCATGTTCAATAAACATTATCTATTGTAAGTTAAGTAGAGAAAACTCAGCTGGAAATAATTGATTTTCTTCCTTTCTCTTTCCACTTAAAAAAAAAGGCATATGCTTTAGGGATTCTTAAATCTAGATTGGCGAAATAAGATTCCCCAATGGTCAAGACATTCCTAGGAGACCCCTCAAATTAGGGCTAGAGACAGTTGACAATTTTATTTGTTATGTGATGACATCCCTGGCGAGAAACTCTAGACAATAATATGCTTATTAAAATGGATTTTTTTTCTGTATTGTGCCCTTTTTCTATGAAAAGATACTTTCTACAACTATGGGCATCATTTCTGCTGAATGAAATCCTAAACTGATTACCAATAGTCACTTTTCATTTTTTCTAATCATTACACACACATTGCTGACAAATGAAAGGAGAGTTTTGTTTTGTTTTGTTTTAACTTTCTTTTTGTCCTCCTTTTCTTGGTGTTAATGAGGAATTTCAGATGTTGCAGAGCTGGTTTTCTATTACTGGTGTTAGAAAGTAAGCTTTAAGCTGGGATGCCTGGCTGGCTCAATAGGTTAAGCATCTGACTTTGGCTCAGGCCATGACTAGTTCATGAGTTTGAGCCACATATCAGGCTCTGACAGCTCAGAGCCTGGAGCCTGCTTCAGATACTCTGTCCTTCTCTTGCTGTGCTCCTCCCCCACTCGTGCTCTATCTCTTTCTTTCTCTCAAAAATAAATGAATGTTAAAAAAAATTTAAAAAAGAAGCTAAGCTTTAATAAAACAGGTTTGTCTTAAGTGGAACTATTTTTCTCTTTCTGTATATACGGTCAAAGGAATATTTTAATTGCACATACCAACTTATTAATTAAAGGAAGAAAGGCTGTATTCGAGCTGGTTTAAAACTTAAACAGGCACAATGTCACCTGGTGTATCAGTTACCCATTATAGGAGTCATGGCCCCTTTGCGACAAGCATGGGGAGGCTCCATGATGCTGACATTAGCTGAGAAGAACAAACTCATCTTTTTCAGTTATCCCTGGGGCATCACTTAAACTTCAAGCAAGGCTTCTGGAAGATTACAACATATTGCAAGCTTGGCTTCTCAAAATAATTTCAGTTGAGGTTTGATTTGCTCAAATTATATGTTCATTTTAGACATGAAATCTAATCTATAATTCCAATTAATTTATCACATAATTTTGAGTGTCTGATTTCAAATTTATATTGTTTGGCATTTCTCACTTTTGAGAGAAGAAAAACAAGTTATAAAAGTATGTTAAGGGGGCGCCTGGGTGGCTCAGTCGGTTAAGTGTCCAACTTCAGCTCCAGTCATGATCTCACAGTTTGTGAGTTCGAGCTCCCCATCGGGCTCTGTGCCAACAACTCAGAGCCTGGAGCTTGCTTTGGATTCTGTGTATCCCTCTCTCTCTGCCCCTTCTCCTCTCTCTCTCTCTCTCTCTCTCTCTTTCTCAAAAATAAGTAAACATGAAAAAATGAAAAAAAATAAAAGTATGTTAAATAGTTCTATTATTACAGTCAATAAAATGAATGTACAATTAGTGGTGTAGCATCATCAACTCCTATAATTAGGGGCATGATACAGTTCTCTGGAATCTCAAGGTAATACTTAATCTGAAGCAAGAGTTAGAACTATATACTTCCAGATAAATTCACACACCCTTTTGATGTGAACACATTTATTCTTCAGTAGCTGTCTCATCAAACAAAACACGAAATTTTTCCAGGGTTCTGGTCATCTTCCTATTCCATCTCAGGTCCTTATGCAGCCCTTACTTGCCTACTCTACATTGCAGAAAGCTGAATTTCCCATAATCCCTTGCCTTCTGGCTTTGAGGAAGTTGCAGCCAATTCGAACCTCTAGCAGAAGATAACGTTGGAAGATGAGGAAAGACAGCACATTTCTCTCCCTTTCTTTCTCTGAGAGAAGCTGGATCTCCGCCTTCCTTATCTTCCACCAGACAGCTTTATCCTCTGTGATCTTGACTCCAACGAGGAAAGTTTAATGCATTTTCAGGTTCCACCAGTTGACATCAGGCTGGGTACCTAGTTACATAATTTCTTCTTTGTCCCTCTAGCACTACAAATGGAGACCTGTCTTTTCTCACCTTTTTGTCATCTCATTACCCTTAACTTGGCTTCTCTTTACCTCTCCCACCCGTGTAGCCAATGTCTTGTGCCAATGTCTTGTCTGGAAAACCTAGAGTGGAAGCATTATTTAACTGAATCCTAACTAGTACCTTTATTTTGTAAAAAATTTTTAACGTTTATTTATTATTGAGAGACAGAGAGACACAGAGCGTGAGCAGGGGAGGGGTAGAGAGAGGGGGAGACACAGAACCTGAAGTAGGCTCCAGGCTCTGAGCTGTCAGCACAGAGGCTGACATGGGGCTCAAACTCACAAACTGCAAGATCATGACCTGAGCCAAAGTTGGTTGCCTAACCAACTGAGCCACCCAGGCACCCTGTAACTAATACCTTTAAATTTAAAGAGAATATATCTGTCCCCCACCATGCAAGGAGCTAGATTCCTTCTTTCTGAAATCTTCTGAAACTTAGTCATTATGGATTAATTCCATCATGGAGCTTGTCAGACTGTACTCTAGAAGCATACATTATTGGTTTTCTAATCTGGACCAAAACAATATGCAAATTATACATAAGGAACGAGTCAGGCTATCAAGTAGATCATATATGGGTCATATAACAAATCAAATCATATGTAAGATACTTGAAATTACAGAGTAGGTTATTAGACTATAATAGGATTAAACTAGAAATCACTAACTGAAGGATAGCAGGAAAATGTCTAAATACTTGGAAACCAAACAACATGCTAAGTAACTCATGGGTGAAGAAGATAACCTAAAGAAAATTAGGAAATATTTTCAGCTATACAAAAAAGAAAACACAATACAATATTCCTCCCTTTATCCACAGGGAAAATGATTGCACATTCCCAGGGGATGATTGAAACTGTAAATAGTACCAAACCCTACATATACTATGTTTTTTCCTATACATACATACCTATGATAAAGTTTAACTTCTAAATTAGGCACAGTAAGAGATTATCAACAAGTATTCATAAAATAAGTATCAATAAGTAGACATAAAATAGAATAATTATAAAAATAGGCTGTAACAAAAGTTATATGAATACAGTCTCTCTCTCTCAAAACATCTTAGAATACTGTACTCACCCTATGACGATGATGATGTGAGATGATATAATGCCTACATGATGAGATGAAGTGAAATGAATGATGTAGGCACAGAGACATAGCATCAGGCTATTACTGACCTGATGATATTTCAGAAAGAGGACCATCTGCTTCCAGACTACAGTTGACTGTGGGTAACTGAAACAGAAAGAAAAACCATGGATAAGGGGGCACCTAATGTTCATCAAAATCTGTAGAATTAAGCTGAAGCAGGGCTTATATAGAAATTTATAGCATCAAATACATATTAGAATACAAAATACTTTTCAAATCATATATCTAAGCTTTCATCTTAAGCAATTGTTTAAAATAAAACATAGCCAAATCAAGAAGAAAAAAATAAAAAAAAGAAATGATAGCTAATGGAAATAAAATTTAAAATAGAAAACAAATAGAGAAAAATACAATCAAACCAAAGGTTGCCAATAAAAATTTTTATTGATCAAAAAGTTAATAAAATTAGTAAATCTCTAGAAAGAATGACAGAGAATATAAAAACACAGTTTATCAATATCATGATCGAAAGAGGAGATACAATTGTATGCTCTGAAAATATTAATAGGAAACCAAAGAAACACTAAAAACAACTCTGTGAATATAAATTTGTCCACTCAGACGAAATAGATCATTTCTGCAAAACTACAAAGTAACAAAACTCACCCAGAATGGAATAAATGACCTTAATAGTCTTATAACTGTTAATAAATTAAACACGTTGTTAACACCTTTCCAAAAAAATAATCAACGTTCAGATGATTTAATGATGAATTGCACCAAACACTTTAAGGAAGAAATAAAACTAAACCTGTACAAACTCTTCCTAAAAATAGTATAGAAGGAGACACCTCTAACCCATTGAGCCAGTGTTAACCTGACTGACACCAAATTCATATAAATTAATTTACATAAAGGAAAAGGAAAAGAACATTATTCTTTTCAAACCAAAGTTACTATTTTAATAGAAAGTCAAAGATAACAAACCTGGGGACAATTAAAATGTTGTTGTTTACCCTTCAGTGTAGTTTAATTTCTAAGCATTTACAGATTTTCCTGTTATACTTTTGTTACTGATTTTTAGTTAGGATTTAGAATAAAGAAACTAAGGTAATATGTTTGACTTTGATAATCATAAAATATACGTTTCATTGAATAATCCATTATTTTATTCTTTACATTGATCAACAGCAAAATTAAAATAGAATGGTTTATCTGCAATAAATAAAAAGATGCAAGTCCATGCAGTCTGTAAATATAATCCAGGATATTTGACAACTATCTGAGTCCAGTAATATTTATTTCATCTCTTCTTGGACCATTTTGCTGAATCACTTCTCAGTGAATAATTTGTCATTTTATTTTTTTTACTTTATTTTATTTTTTTATTTTAGAAAGAGAGAGGGAGACAGGACGAATTGGGGAGAGAGGCAGAGGAAGAGAGAGAGAGAGAGGGAGAATATTAAGCAGGATCCACACTCAGTGCAGAGTCTGATGCAGGGCTTGATCCCATGACTCTGGGATCATGACCTGAGCCAAAATCAAGAGTCAGATGTTCAACCTACTAAGCCACCCAGGTGCCCCTGTCATTTTATGAATTTTCATGAACTATTCTGCCACATCTGTGCTGCTGTGAGTTTTAGAATCACAATCTCATGTCTTCATTAATCTATATCTATAGTTTTCAAGCTCTACTTTTTTCAAAAGTGAACAATTAAATTACATTCTTAAATCAATAACTGGATTATATTTCAAATGCATATTGTTTTCTTTGAATAAGTACCAAATCAATAGAATTTTCTCTTCTTTGTTTTTCTTCATTTCTCCTTAAGATGTTGTGAGGGGTCTTTTAAATATACTTTTTATTTTTAAGTAATCTCTACACCTAACATGGGGCTCGAACTTACAACCCCAAGATCAAGAGTCCCATGCTCCACCTACTGAACCATCCCGGTGCCCTAAGATGTTGCAAGTTCAAAGAGGCTTACGCATTCTAAGCACAAAGGATTCTTCTCTGACCAGTACTATATGAGAATTCTGAGTTTTATTTAAATGGACAGCCTCCAGTGGCTTTTGGTTATTTTTCCCTCACCCAGGTGCATCTGCAGCTGACATATCTGTTCTTCAAGTTAAAGACCTTTCCAGGTGTCAAATATATGTTGGTCACTTCCTCCTCCTCCTATAACCACACTTTTCAGTTCTTGGTGGTACAATGAACAGTTGAACTTTCTCTCATAGAAGGTCACGTGGTCAAGACACACTAAGTTTGCCTGCTTAGGGCTTGTCAACATGAATGTATTGCTTCTGCTGTACCACATGGGACAAGAAGATTTTTCTATGAGACTTGCTGGCTTCATGGTTTTCTCTCAAGAAATAAATCCTCTTTTCTCTCAGATCCCACCCAACTCTGATTTCTAATGACAGTCCTTAGGCATAGTCCAGGGGATGAGACTTAGATCCTTTCCTAGAGATGCTAACCTTTATATTTCACTTGAATCTCTCTTTTATCACATAATCAAAATATTATCTTTGTGTGAGGCAAAATTAGCTTCCCATTTTCACACTTTTCCATTCTATGGAATGAATTTTTTTTTCTGAAATTTCAATATACTTATTTATCTGGAACATGTAATATGTGATAATAACATGTAATATTAATATATTATACAATATGTAACTATATATTAAAACTACAAATTATATAATTATAAATTATGCCATATTATTATAATTATATATTATAACTATAATATGTGATTATATATATATATATATATATATATATATATTTTAAGGAAACTCTGATTTAATTCTATAGTGAGTCTCAAGAAGGTATCCCTAGAATCAAAGAAAGGGATTTACATCTATCTTTCAGTCATATTAGCTCTCTCCCTGAGTGAATATATACTCAGAGCTATCATTGCTGCCTTAATATTTGATAAAGGATATTGGGATCAAGTAATTGCAGAACTATGAATGTTGAAAAACTCTGCTTAATATCTGAAAATCTTATTCTGTTAAACATCTATAAATGATATTCTAATATTTTTAAGTTAGCTTTAAAATAATACTTAAATGGCAAAATATGTAGGTTGTATTTCAATGGAAAGTGGAACATTATTAGTGATACCTATTGCTATTGAAATGCATTTATATGCATAGGTTAACATGGCATTCTAAGCACAGAGTATAAATTGCCCTTACTTGAGGGTGTTGGGTAATTTTCCATTTCTTAGTCTTTGCTATCTGTGCTTTATAAAATGCTTCTATGAAAACATTTTTACATTAAATATTACTATTTAGTATGTACTATTTAAATGTTATTTAAACAATATCATGTATCATATACTATTGAAATTATAAACATATTAAATTGAAGTACAACATGAAGGATAAACTAAATTCAATAAACACAAAAAAAGATGATGAATATAACAGTCAATAAATCCATTATGTTAGGAAAAGGGCAGTCATATCTGAACAACATGGAGTAGAGAGAGATTGTAGATCTTATTAGAGTTTGAACTGCATCTTTGATCTCCAAAAGAGATTGAAGCATTTGCCTATAGACCACACTAATGCAATAATAAAGATGGGAAATTTTTAAATAGTTAACAGTGACTCAAATTTCCCTATATTTCACTTAAATAATTTACCACATATAAATGGTGCTTCATCTAGTAAAACGATGATGATTTTGCTCCTAACTACCTCTGCCAGGTCTAACCAGAGCAATCATCTTGTTTCACAACAATGGAGCCACAATAACAGTCTTTTACTTTTGGAGCAGAATGTACACACATCAACACACAGACACACTCACACGCGCATACGTGGTTTCCGTAATCTGGAATTCTTTTGCCCGATTTCAACTCACTAAAATCTTCTACACCCTTCAGGTCTCAGATTACATGTTACCTCTTGAGAGACACTGTCCTGGTTACACTTACAGCTGAAACTTGGCCCACTCTCTATTGATTAACATAGAACCATTTTTCTCTTACAGCGTTTTTCATATTTGTAGCTGTGATTTTCATTTAAAATCCATTTAATCTACTATGACTTTAATATCCATGAGTTTAATATCCATAATGTTTGGATACCAAGGCAAATTCAATATCAACAGAGTCTGAACAAATTATAAGAAGATGAATTATATTGGTCTTAAAGTAATGAGTCATACTAATATATATATTAATACAATAATGTACATCAATATGTCAATTGATATAAAGTACATCAGTGTGTCAATGGAGAAGAAAAACATGTAATTATCATAACTTCAAACGAAAAACATTCAAATTTTATGCTCACTTGTAATTGAAACACACACATACACATGGAAAACTTAAGGCACGGTTTACTTGTTGAACATTAGAAAAATATTGGATTGAAGTAATGAAGCAGATACATTTAATAGCAAAATAATAAAAGTCATCCTACTAAAGAAAAAATAAAAAAGTCTCTTTCTAATTCACTCATTCAAAGGGAGACATGCACCCTTATGTTTATTACAGCCTTATTTACAATAGTCAAACTGTGGAAGCCGCCCAAATGTCCATCAATAGATGAATGAATAAAGAATAGATAGATAGATAGATAGATAGATATAATGGAATATTATTCAGCCATAAAAAAGAATGAAATCTTTCCATTTGCAATAACATGGATAGAGCTAGAGAATACAATGCTAAGCAAAATAGGTCTGTCAGAGAAAGACAAATGCCATATGATCTCACTCAAATCTAGAATTTAAAATTAAAATGAGAAAAGAAAAAAAGAGAGACAAACCAATAAACAGACCCTTTACTGTGGAGAACATCTGGTAGTTCCTGGAGGGGAGGTGGGTGGAGGATGCATGAAATTACACGATGGGAATTAAAGAGTACACTTATCATGATAAAAAGAAAATAATAATATTTTTTAAAAAAGGCCACACTCCACAGGTGACTACCATCCCAGATTCCCCAGCAATCCGTAGCGTGATTTACACCTTTGCTAAATAAATAAATACATACATTCCCATCCCAGATTCCCCAACAATCTAGCGTGATTTACACCTTTGCTAAATAAATAAATACATACATACATACATTCATACATACACACTATTTTCACATTCTTTTTAAAGGTGTATAAAAAAATTAAGTAAATAAAATTCTTTGAAGTGTGACCTTGAGTCAATTACTGAAGATCAAAAAAAAAAAGGAATAATGAATGATAAAAAAATGTCTGTCTTGGATGATTATATAATCTTAAGTTTTTTATGAACCCAGTATGACTTGAAAGCAAAAGAGTTCTAATGATGAATGGGACACAGACAAAAGTTTGACCACCTGTAGATAATGTAATCATATATTTTGAAAACTTAAGAAAGTCACACAAAAATAATTGGTAATAACGAATCAACTAAAAGTCAAGGCAAAAATAATTAGTAGGATATATCCCTGTAATAAGAAGTCACCAACACAAATGGAAATACAGGTAATTCACAGAGGCACAAAATCTTAATTGTAAAACCATTCTAACAAAACATGCAAGGCATCTGTGTGTGTGTGTGTGTGTGTGTATGCGCGATTAAATGAGAATACAATATATTCTGATAGTATATTTTAATGTTATATGCTAATTCTTCCTACTGTGTCCTAAGTTTCAAAATATTCAGAGCCATAATAAATAAAATGATATAACACTTGGCAACATACAGATTAAGTAGAGTGTCAATTAAAAGACCTTAGATTTAGTGTTAATAATATAGCATATGATTTTAATTTTCGCTAAAACAGATCTTCCCTAATAATTTGGAGAAGTGAAGTATTTAACAAATAGTGCCATTACACCTTTTAGGATAAAAGATGCCTTCAGATTTTTCTCTTTATAAGATACATTTCCTTTTGGGTGATCTCTTTAGTATCATAATTTAATCTATCACCTGAATGCATAAGGACACCAAATCTATCTTTGTATTCTTTTCTTTTCCCAACAATCGGATACATATTTCCAAATATCCGGACTAAGCAAAAAGATAGCATGTTCCAAGATACGCTCAGGCTTTTATCCACTTCTTCCAATCATGGACCCATTACTGGAGGTCAGATACCTGTTTCCTGTCTTCTCTAGTGTATTTAACACAATGGAGAAATCTCAGATGACCAGTAAACACCGATCCAACGGTGCAAGATGAAGTACGAAAACTTCCCCCCTTTTTATGTTATTCCGTCCTCTCGCACCTCCAGTGCTTGAGTAAGAAAAAGACAAGCAGTTCATTCTGCTATGAGGAAGGAGGGGCCTTTCAGTGATGCCACTGTAGCCATGGATACTAGCTAGCTGCCTTTTCCTATTCAGGTGCTAATGGTACACAATTCTACTTTCTCTGAAAGATTTGTTCATTTATGTATTCTTCATGGAAGTCATCTAAGTAAAATTTTTCAATGTAAATTTAAAGAAAGGCAATTTATATATTCTTCCCCAAGCCAGTGTGAAAATACAAAGGGTCATAGTCCCAGTGATGATGGTGCAGTCTTCTTTATTTAAAGAATAATATTTAATTTTTATTATTTTATATTTTATATTTTTTATATTTTATTTTATTTTGTATTTTTATATTTATAATAATAAATTATTATTCTTTATTTAAAGAATAATATTTAAGAGTTAAATACTTCACCTATTTAAATGATTATTGATATATTATTAACACATTGGAGTGCCACATCAACATAAAGTTTTCTACAGAAAATTAATTTCTATAGAGTTGTGGCTTGCTGTTAGTGTTTACAAAATTAGACACTGTGATTTCTTATAAAGTTTTGGAATGTGTACTTTATTTAAAAACTAGATTCTTTAGAGATATCATTTTTCAAATTCTTTCAAACTTTAAAATTTGGGGGAATGTTGTCTCATTTAATAATTAAACAAATTAGGACATGTACTTCGGGGAAGGATGAGGTAGCAAGCAGAAGACTGGAACAAGACAAGAACAGTAAGTGAAGTTGTAAGAAAGTCCGATCAGTTGTAGGAAAGTCACAGAGAGTCACCGAGGCAAGCGGTACTAGAACAGTCAAGAACGAAGACAGGTAAACATTCAAAGGCATAGTTATTTGCTAGTGCTCACTATGCAAAAGAGCCTGAGAATTCAGTGTTTGTATACATTTTATCGGGGGCAAAATGTTCAGTAGAACTTTTGCTGGAGACTAGGTGCTTCAAGTATATGACCACTTTGCCATCCAAGACATTTACCCTATTTTGAATTGCTTGAGGGTAAGAGTGAAAACATAAACACACTATCTTGGAAAACAAGAGTGGAGCTTTCAGAAGCATGGGGCATAAAGAAAAGAGACATAGGCCTGCCAGAGGAAGAAACCACAAAGAGTGTATCAAGATTTTGGCTGAAAACCCTAGAAGGCAACTGGTAACCTAGTGGTAAACTGAGCCTCACCAGAGATGAAACCCAACTTCAGCACTCACATCTCTGGATTAAGGCGGTCAGCCACCACCGTATTGGCGTAAGAGTGGAGGGAGTGACAAACACATTCTCCAAAATATAACATCATCTTGAGCCCATACAAGAAGTTAATAAATAAGAAATGAAGATGATTTTTTCAGCACCCTGAGATCTACACTTTACCTTTACTGGGGACATCTTGGGTAGAAAAGAAGGGATGCAAACATGGTAACAACAAACTTCCTGGCTATTGACTAGCAAGAGAATTCTTGTATATGGAACACTACTAACAGAAAGTGCTTGATCTGTGCAGGTTCTTTATTGCAAACAATTTGGAATTTGTGAATGCATGACTAGGCTCCTTTGCAAATGTCAGGTAAGCTATGCAACACAATTAAAAGGATATAAAGACCATACTTTATGAAATAAGTGGCTTACACTTTTAAAGTGATGTGTCCTATGTATTGCTCACAGCTGTCTTTAGCTTTCTGGTTAAATCTAGAATGGAATGAAACTCTTAATGGGAAAAGAAGAACATTTTATGATGGGTTGTACCTGATTGTTTCAGACTTATCCAAGGGAAGAATATGTGGTTTGTGTTGTGCTTTGTTAGTATCTTTTGAGTCATTAGAAAACGTGGTACTGGCTAAAATCTATAATTTGTGTTAAGCCTGATTTGACTATCCAAATTTTGTATTATTTCACAAGCTATAAGACTAAACATATGACTGAAATATAAGAGAAAATAAAAGCAGTAGAAACCAGCCCACAAATAAAGCACATGCTAGAGTTGGCTGACCAGAAAGCTAAGACGTTAAAATGGCTGTAATTGACTTCTACTTCTGGCCACGAGAGAAAGGCCCCGGAGAGCAACCAACACCATCAGGGCCTGAGGGACTATGGTCTTTGAAAACAAGTAATTGCAAAAAGTGACCTCCTCATTCACATTGACTTTTTGCGGAAGATATTTGAAAATTCTGTGGATGAATGGTGCCACCAGAAAGCAACTGCCTTAAAGGGTAAGGAGACAAGTCTCTAACACAGATTTGCAAAACTGACAGAGACTTGAGGGGGGTATATAGAACCAGACCAAGTAAATTCTAAATACAGAATTTAGATTCTATGCTCTCAGAATAAAGGGGGAAAAACACTATACAAATATTAAACTTGAGTCAGTAAGCTTTCTTTTGCAGAAGAACAAGTTAATAATTGTGAAAATATTCTGTACATTCTAGGACTAAAGCAAATACACTTATTTATTTATTTATTTATTTATTTTCAATATATGAAGTTTATTGTCAAATTGGTTTCCATATGGTCGGGCCTGGTTAGTACTTGGATGGGAGGCAAATACATATATTTAAAATATTGAGAGCCAATTTCTCAGTATTGAGAAATAAGTTACTAATATGAAAGGGGAATGAAATGGATGTTTATGGGTTGAAATTGGTAGTGTAGTGTCAATTAATGTTTTGATATTCCATGTTTTAACTGAGAAATATATAAAAATAGATATTCTATATAGGTGTAAATGGAAAATAATATGAAAATAGATGGATATAAATATATAAAATACATACACTGAATACATCCAATTTCAATAGATAAAATATAAAACCTGTATTAATGTGCATTTGGCTACAAATACATAAGATAAATTTGTGTATAGATAAGTGAACATTCTATTGTGTAAAGCAACTCATATGACCAAAACCCAAATTAGTTACCAGGAAAGTAAACTCCACCCACAGGCAGGCTATGGTTAAGAAAGGGAGAACAAGAAGAATTGTGGACAAATAATATAATCCATATCAGCTAATAACCCAGAATGACTTCAAGAATTCTTCTAAACTGACAACATTTTAGAAAATAAAATTCTTAGTTATTATTAACAGAAAACCATCTTAGGCTGAAACACTTTTTAGTAAGATGCTTACCATGGCAACATGTTGAGCACCACCCTATAATCCAGTTCTGACCTCTGCATTTACCTGACATGAGACTGCTGCTCAGAATGTATATTTCATCCCACTTCATCCACTTTGATTTCATACATGTAAACATTTCCTTCACTCATTTGGTTTATTACAAAGTTGCAACACTTAGCCTTTCAATATGCTTCCACCTGGGTTAGATGAATCCTGGATTTGATACAGAATGGCATAAAGTGTCCCTTTGAGTCAATATCAGTAGTTAATTCTCACTCCCTTTCCTGCTGGCTATCCCCAGCCCTCAGATAAATCCAGTCAAATCACTGGTAAGGACAAAATTGTCCATAAATAATATATACATATATTATTTATGCATATATGTATATATATACATAAATTATTGTATATATATACATGTATTATTTATGTATATATGTATATATACACACATAATATGTTCCTACTAAAATAGTAGTCTATTAATTTAGGGGTTACAAAAGACAATACTGAAAATATGGTATGATAATTATGCCATGGTTTTAAATAAAATTTGGTCTGTAGCCCAGTAGCTTTTCCCCAGTCCCTGACAGTAATAAGTTTCTAATTAGCCTTACTATAGAAATCCTAACAGCATTGATAGTCTTTAATATTGGAAATCCATGCACAAATAATTCGAATGCCTTAGAGAATGAAACTTTACTTCTTGTGCATGTATAACAAATTGTTTTTCCTATGTCACTAACTGTACATGTTCCAGGTCTCAGAGGGAAACTAAAATTGTCACTAAACAGAATGGTGGCATGTAAATCCAAAACAACAATGAAATCATCAATATTTAAAGGAATCAAAGTCTACTAACATACCAACCAACTATGTTTAAACCTAGCTTCACCATCCCAGCATGCAGGTGGATAGTGGTGGCAGCATATGGAGGGGCCCAAAATGCACCTGTGGCCCTGGTGGCCACAGTGATGGACAGCGACTCCTTGGGGGTGTGGTCTTGGTGGCTTGGACTCCTGGGACCAGCAGCAGGGGGTCTGGGAACCTTGTCTGTTTCAGAGCCCCCTCTGGGGCTGCAGGTGAGGGCTCAGGTGGTTTGGATGATGAGGGCCCACTGAGGTGACAAGAGAAGGTCCCAGTCAAGTACCAGCACAATGAGTTATGGAACCTGAAGGAGTGGATCCTGGAGCATCTTACTCATCTTTACGACTGCCAGCAAGAGGAGATCATGGCGCTGGAGACTGACATGGATGAGTTCCTGGACATGAGGAGGGATGGTTCCTGGATGGCCAGGGTCAAGCAGCTGCTGGTTGACTTACAAACCCACCGAGGCCTTCACTTCTGGCCTGTTGAACAAGACCCACAGCATGCAGAAGCTGAGCACACCCTGGCCCAGAAGAAGTCAAGGTCCTTAACCCTGGTGAACGGTGGCTCCTACAGGACAATCACCGCCTGTCCCCGAGCCCACCTCATATCTACAACCATACTGAGGGTCCCTGATGCCAGGCCTGGCACCATGAGTGGCGCTCCCCATGCCCCTAACCCAGGAGCTCTTCTCTGCCCCATCAGTTTTCCATCTTTTGTTGTTGTTGTTGTTGTTGTTGTTGTTAATTGTTATTAACCTGATAGAACTCTTTGCATTCTTGTACTGACTCTGTGGCTGAACCCTTTAACAAACCTAGGATGTGCCTCTGGCATAAGAAAAACAAAAAAAACAAAACAAAACAAAAAATTCCGATTCTTTCCCTGCCTTTGAATATAGCCAGAAATAACAAAGAGACATTGCCTTCATCCTACTATAAAATATCAAATTGCTTTCATGTTTGCATGGATAAAAATAGAAACCTGTCATCATTTATGCTCCATCAACTTATCCTTGTGTCTCTTAGGCTCCTACATAACTAACCAAGTTCTTCTTTCTGGTGACTATTCTTCCATTGTTTGAAAACACTTACCAAGCCCTCACCAAGGTATAGTCTATTTTCCATATTCAGCATCATCACTTATTTCTTTTTTCTTCTAAATGATAGCTTGAGAAACCTCCTCGTCTATGATCTTCTACAAATGCACACACTGGTATGCATTATAAATTTGGTGCCTACAGTGAAATCTAGAAATCAAGATGTGTCTAGGCCAGTATGCCTAGAGCTGACTTTTCCAAAAGAGCCCTTAAAATCACTTTAGCATTATTATTATTATAATTATTCAAAATACCCCCATATTTTTTCTCAGATACCAAAATGTCCATAGTTTAAATTGTGAAATTCAATGAGTTTTGATAAATGGTTATATACAGATACCCATCACCCTGTTCAAGACTGATTATTCCCTCATTTCAGAGTGTTCCCCTTCGTCCCCACCTACTAGATTTCCCATTCCATATAGGTGGTAGAAAACAAACAAACAAACAAACAAACAAACACCTATGTTGTGTACTCATTTGTGTTTGGCTTCATTAGGCAATGTGATCTTTTTTTTTTTGTGAGTCATTAATACAGATCACTGCATGTATTCATTCTTTTTGTGAAATTTTTATTGCCATAGTAGTCTTCATGGCTAAGATTCTAGGTTTAGTTTATGAGTATATTTGCTTTGAATGTGTCGATACGAGGGTCTTATTACAGACATAACTAGCATAGACAGGTAGGAGTAGGAAGTCCATATTGTAAGTCAATATTTACTTAAAATTAGAGGAAACTGGCAAATAATTGTTAAAAGTGCTCATATCATCTCACGCTCCCCCTGGCAATGTGTGAGTGACTTGGTGGCTTCACATTTGACCAGGGTGTGGTGTGGTCGGTCTCTTTTATTTTAACCATTCTATTGTGTGCAAGTCGGTAACACATTGTGGTTTTAAAATGCATTTCCTCAATGACAAACAAATTAAGCATATCTTTTGCCCATGTTTTTAGTACTTTTTGGCTTTTTACCATAGATTAGTGGATGTCCTTTATATACTTTGGATACAAATCATTTGTATTCTGAATTGAACTGTGTATTTGTGTGCTGTGAATTGTTTTCCATTGTATAACGTTTCTACTTATTTTATTTGTGCTTTTTTTGAAGTTAAAATTTATTTATTTCTATATTTAAAGTTACTAGTTCTTTTTTATGTTTATTTATTTATTTTTTATTTAACTAATTTTTTTCCAATTTACATCCAAGTTAGTTAGCATATAGTGCAACAATGATTTCAGGAATAGATTCCTTAATTCCCCTTACCCATTTACCCCACAACCCATCCATTAACCCTCTGTTTGTTCTCCATATTTAAGAGTCTCTTATGTTTTGTCCCCTTCCCTGTTTTTATATTATTTTTGCTTCCCTTCCCTTATGTTCATCTGTTTTGTATCTTAAGGTCCTCATATGAGTGTAGTCATATGATATTTGTCTTTCTCTACTGACTAATTTCGCTTAGCACAGTACCCTCTAGTTCCATCTGCGTAGTTGCAAATGGCAAGATTTCATTCTTTTTGATTGCCAAGTAATACTCCACTGTGTGTGTGTGTGTGTGTGTGTGTGTGTGTGTGTATACACACACACACACCACATCTTTACTCATCCATCCATCGATGGACATTTGGCGTCTTCCCATACTTTGGCTATCATTGAGAGTGCTGCTAATGTTTACTTTGAGAGAGAGCTCGTGCATGCAAGTGGGAGAGAAGCAGAGAGAGCTAGAGAGAGAGAATCCCAAGGAGGTTCTCTGCTTACAGCACAGGGCCTGAAGTGGGATTCCATGTCATGAACCATGCGATCATGATCTGAGCTGAAACCAAGTTGGACACTTAAGTGACTGAGCCACCAAGCACCGTAGAGTTACTAGTTCCAAGAAATCTTTCTTTATTCCAAAGTCACTAAGATATTTTCCTTATTTTCTAGTTTGTATATTTCTACTATATCCAGGTCTATGGTCCAACCCTTTGGTATATAAAGTGAAAGATGAGGGAAGTTTTGTTTATTTATTTTCTTATATGGATGTTTCATTGCTCCAGCAACATTTATCCATTTGTCTACATTTAAAATACTACTACACTGCTAGGAACAATGATATATCTTATATATCTAAACATATAGTTCTACTTTCTGTTGTTCTTCATTCATCTCTGCAGTTATGGGTTTCATCATACATACCTTTAGCTTGAAGAATTTCTTCTGGAATTTCCTGTAGTGAAGTCTGGTGCACATAAATTCTCTAAACAATTGGCTGGCTGAAAATGCTTTTACTTTGCTTTCTCTTTTGAAGGATAATTTTTCTGTATCCAGAAATCTAGGTTGCCAGTTTACTTTTTCTTTCAGCACTGTAAATCTATCATTCCATAATCTTTTGCCTCCATTGTTTCACATAAGAAATCAGCCATGATTCTTACCTTATGTTGTATATATTTCCCCCATCTCACTGTTTTTAAGAAGTGCTCTGCCAAGGTTTACTAATCCACCTACCCCCTAGCCTGAATCTCTTCAAATATTTCTTCTGTCCCATTATTCTTCTCTTCTTTTTTTAAACATTCAACTGTGCATATATTAGAGTGTTTGATATTATCTCATAAACCTTGAAGGTTCTGCTCATTTTTCACTCTTTTCTTCTCTTCCTGTGTCAGTTTTCCTTCAGGCTTACTCATTTTCTTTTCATGTAGGGTGTACTCTTTTACCGAGTCCCTCAAGTGAGAGCTTTATTTTTATATCATAATTTTTCTAACGTTTCAATTTTGTTCAATGTTTTTTAAAACTTCTGTATCTCTACTGATTTTTGTAAGTTCATTAATATCTTCCCCTTTTATAATAGATCCTTCACAGGGGTCCTCCCTCTCCAGAAGCAGATGATCCTCCTGATGATACATCACTAGTAGCCAAATGCTAGTCAATGATGCTTCCATCATTCACCTCACCTCACTTCATCTCATTAAACAGGCATATTTTCATCTCACATCATTACAAGGAGGGTTCAGCTCACATCGTTACAAGAAGGGTGGATACAGTATAATAATGTATTTTGAGAGAGACCACATTCACACAGCCGTTAGGATAATACCTTGTTGTAATTGTCCTATTTTATCATTAGTTATTGTTAATCTCTTACTGTGCCTAATTTACAAATTAAACTGTATCGTAGGTATGTATATATAGGCAAAACAGGATGTATAGGGTTTGGCACTAACCACCATTTCAGGCACCCACTGGCGGTCTTGGCACTATTATAATATAGTTACCAGAATTACTTTAAAGCCCCTGTCTGATAATTACAATTTGTGCCAATTCTGCATCTGTCTCCATTAATTCTCCTCTTTCTTGACCATGGGGCATATTTTCATGCTCCATTAAATATCTTGTAAATTTTTTATCATATGCTAGATATTGTAAAAAAAAAAGTATAGAGACTGGAGTAAATAATATTTACCCATTCTAAGCATCTTCTCTGTAAGGTTACACATGTAGAGTGATATCAATCTAGTCTGCACCTGAGATGAGTCTTGATTTTGTGGTATATTTAGTTGGGATTCATTTCACTCTTAAGTTCAAATATTCTGAAGGCAGAATTGTGACATTTCTTTTAGTAGATCTTGAGATATAATCATGACCAACATTCTGGAGACTTTTTTTTTTTAATTAGCAAATTAGCCCTTAATGTTCCAAACTGTAGGGGATTTCTCTCCACTTTTTTTCTACTTTTCTGCCAGTCTTCTGAATTTCTGCTAATTTCTTTCTACTTTCTCATCGCAGTCATGACTTCCTGTACCTAAAGAAATGACTTTCTGCCTTTTTGCCTTACCTTAGCTTCTTCATTGAGTAGGCCTGGAGGGTCTCAGAAATATATCTCTGAGCTCTTCTGCCCTGAATTCCATCTTAAGAAGGCTTTTCATTCTCACTGGGGAAAGTCCATTTTGCCTAACAGCAAACTCTCACTTTTACGATGTATCTAGTCTCCATCATACTATGTTATGCATGTTGAGAAGGTCTATAAGAAAAATTTGGCAAGAAGATAAAAACTGCTTCTTTCTCTGGTGGTGTTCAGAATACTAATCCATCATGCTAACCCACACAGAACTCTTACAAAGTCATTAGATGTTTGTCATGATTTCTATTTTGAGAAGATTTTTCTTAACAGCACTGACAAAGATGGAAGAAATCATGGTTCTTTTTTTCTCCAGGCTAGGATTATTATTATTTTCTATAATTTAGTCAATTTAGATTTCTTTGTAACCTCAACCTTACGATTTTTTTTAAATCTCTGATTTTGTTACTTATCTGGCAAGTATTGGTGATTCAAGTGAAAAGGACACGCTCTTGTGATTCCCTTCGTGCTATGCGGTAACCAAAGTTTTTGCTTCTCATCTACTTTCTTTTATTTCCACTTGTTTTCAGATAGCACACGTTTTTCACAATTGTCCCCATTCTATAGCTATGGGTTTAGTTTGTTATATTGACTCTCAACAATCTTTAAGGAATTTAATTTCTATTCACCTTTATATCTTCATTTTTTTTCCCCTACCCAATTACTGACCCCTTGAGTTTTTGTCCTGTTAGCTTTAAAATTCTTCTTGATGAGATAATTTTGAATGGTTTCTGAGATCCCATTGGATCTTCATTTTGGACACAACATATATTTTATTTATGTTGTGCTTAGTATTGTAAGTTATCCTGAACGTAATTTATAATACTACTCTGAGAAGCAAAATTAGTATTGGCACATTAAATGCTCTTGAATGTTATTGCTTTTGGCTGTTTGGAGATACATATTATATTTGCTTATCAGATCTAATCACAACTTTGATGCTGTGCCTTCTAGGTGAATTATTTTGGTTAAATTGAGCATCTCGTTTTACATTTCAACTTAGACCTCAAAATGATATTTGTGTTTTTATCATTATACTAGTAAATACTCTAATTTATTTTTTGAATGAGCTATAAAACAAGATTATTGTATTGTTTGTAAAGCACTAAAATTACAGTGACTATGTTACATTGAAAATTAAATCATGCAGAGAAATCACTAGCAAAATTATGTTTAAAGACAACATGTTAAAAATGAAAGTTATATATGCCATATTTTCCTACTTTACCTAAGCCCAAATTTATCATTATATTTCTAGAGAAATCCAACTCTAGATTACAGTTTTGAATATATCAGTACTTTCATGATACATGGAGAATTAAAAATTATGAAACACACATTTTTTCAATTATTAAACATTCAACTTTAAGTTTTGTTTTATAATTCTGTATTGTATACTCTTCTCTAAGTTAAAAAGAGCAAGTTTCAGATTTCTCCCCATCTAATCTTTCTCCCCTAGGGAGAGGGGTGTACAGGTGTACAGGTAAGAAGGCAAATATAACATTTATCAAGAGGTAAGATTTTAATGAACCATGTACCTCTGTATGGCCTTCCTTACATCTATATGGTTTGGAGTTTACTGAACTTCTTGTGTCTGTTGGTTTTTATTACATTTACAAAATTTTCAGTCAATATTTATTTGATTGCATTTCTTATGCTATTCTCTTACTCTCTCTTTTTGAGATTCCAATTACATTTTTGTTAGCTTCCTTGACCCTATGTCATAGGTTATTGAGGTTCTGTTCTTTCATTTTGGAGGTAAGCCACCTTTATCATAGCTATTAATTAGATGGCATTAGGACGATGGCCGGAGCTGAAGGTACTCATGTCTGAGTTTGCACAAAGAGTACTTCATACATTCAACTAAGGCCTCTCTCTGTGTGTGTGTGTGTGTGTGTGTGTGTGTGTGTGTGTGTGTATGTGTGTGTATGTATGTATTAAGTCAATTTTATTTTATTTGAGGTAAAATTTTAACAAATTAGGAGACAGGTCCTTTAACAGATACATGCAGTGCAAATATTTTCTCTCAGTCTGTGGCTTATTTTTATAATCTTTAATGGCACATTTTCGGAAGAAGTACATTTTAATTTGTATTAAGTCCATATTTTGACTTTCCTGTTATTCTTAGTGTCCATGCTGTCTAAACATAGAAATCTTCACAGGTTTCAAGTTTGTCACTTTGATTTTGAAACTTGTCAGTGTTGCAGTCCTGAACTGCTCATCGTAAATGTCTGTTTCTTTAAAACAGCATTGTAGATAGCGACAAACTACATAAAATATCATGAAATCTTTCCCAACTTTACCAAGACCTCAGAAATGCTGTGTCTGACAGTCCTGAACATTTGTGGCCTAAGGGAAGTGCTGAAATTGTTTGGCAAGTTTCATTTTCCATTTTGATGGTATTTTTATCTTGCTAAAAGAAGCTGTACAAACAGCGATTAGGCAGCAAGACTGGATTTCTAATTGATGCCCTGGCCTTTAAATCTGCCTTCACACAAGCTGTGATGTCTTAGAGAAACACTTTACTCAAGGGGCCATTAGGCAGAAATGCTCTCTCCTGATAAACGATGTCCTGCCCTTTCAATTTGTCTTTCTCAAGGTGGCTCTTTATTTAAGGGGTACCTTGAAGAAGGAGGAATGGGGAGGAGTGGGAAAGACTGAAATGTGCTCTTGACAATTATCTCATGCCTAATAACCCATTTCTCTACATTTTCTTTTATCGAAGTAGGTACTTAAAAAGGAATCTCTTTTATCATGAAAAACTTCAGACCAATAATGTCTGTAGTCAATGTGTTATCCTACATGTTTTTTCTTTTCTAAAAGAGAAGGATGGGTTGTCTTGTGCAAACCTCAAGCATATGAGAATAGCCTTGTGGAAGCCCTTCAATGAACTTGACATATATCCCCTAGAGATATATGAGGACAGTGGACTAGCGTTTGGCATGGACCTGAGGAATCTAAACGTGTGAATATATAAATGTATGGCAATGAATCTGAGCTGGCAGAGGAGGAGAGAGAGAAATTCTGTTGTATTGGGAGATAGTTACATTTCTGGTGGCAGGAGACGTGTGTGTTCCACAGAACAGAAGCAGCATACACCAGAAAAAGAGACCACCAGAAATCATTTACTATCCTGATCCAAAAGACCAACTCTAAGGGTATTTGTGGTCCACCAGAAAATCTGAGAAAATGGAAAAATAAAACCAAGGAAAGTGCAAGGAATTGAGTAACAGAGAGAGTTATAAATAAAATACTCAGCATCACAGAAAACACAGATGCTATGGGGCAAGTTTTATGAAGCACTCATGGAAACCACCCTCAAGAGAAAGGCTCAACTTTAAATACCTGTCTGCCCCAGAAAGGACAAATCCATCTACAGAAATTCCCAGGCAGGGTGAACCTCATATCCCATTTACCCTTTTTCTTTCCTCCCACTGAAGATAGTGGTGGGATCACACTTTGGTTAGCAATGTGATGGAAGAGAAGAAATAAAAAGAGCGAGAAGGAGATTAGAAGAAACTACATCCTTATCCAAGAAGAAATTACAGGAACACCTGGATAGCTGTAACTAGCCGTAGCAACCCTAAGTGTTATCTGTGAATAGAGAGGCATATTTTGGACAAGACACTGATAATTACTGACTGGTGAATTAGAAGAATGGTAGAATTTCCTAAAAGGGACAAGAAAGCCATGGGCCCATCTGCATTTTCACTGAGTGGCAAAATGAGACCTAACACAACAGAATAAACATACAAAATGGAAAAAAGGCAAAAATGAAATTGCATGTTGTATGTATCCAATGAGTCCTGCTACCTCTTTCATCATGGCAAGTTCATATCAGGGTCACAAACACGTTTAAGTTTCCTTTCTCATCACCCAAATCTTATCTCGATATGACGTTTTCTGAAAGCTTTTCCTCTGACCACTGTAGCTAAGTGGTTATTCTTAACCCTCTACCCTGTTGCCTGTTTTTCAGTACTTGTAGTGATATAAGTCTTATTTCTCATATTTACTTGTCCTTCTCCCCAACTTGCCCAATAGAATATAAGTTTCTATAAAGACAATATTTTTACTGCCTTATTCATTGCTATATTATGGAGGCAAAAGTGCATGAATGAATGGAAAGGATGCTTCTAGACTGAATGTGCAATCATGGGAAAGGAGTGACTTGAGAGGAACATTGAATATCTCTTGACAAATACATATAGCAGAAGAAATTATAACAATAATGGAAACTTCCATGGACTAAGGTCTAGCTCTTCCAGCATGGTTTGCTTATTTCATTTTGTCTTATGTTTTCCTGTAATGCTGAGATTTTAATATGATCCCACTGTGAAGAAAGAGAGCATGCAAAATAATTTAGATTTTCTTTCTCACTAGCTGAGTAGGTGGAGGCATAGAGATGCTTAAATTCTCTTTTATGGAAAAAAAAGAAATGTATCAATTATTGTACCTTAACAATGTAGACAAAAACACCTAAACATAATATTTATATGTATAAATACACACAATACCTCATTTTCTCTATGTATAGATAAAAATTATATATAGATACAGACACGGGCATATTAGAAATATATAGATGGATAGATATAGATGGATATACCCTAGGTCGTAAAAATAGTTATGGGTATTTTAATTTCTTCATATTTTCCAATTTAAAAAGTAATGAATATATTCCTCAGGGAATATGGATATATTTTAATTATTTTTTAAGTTATATTTATTTATTTTGAGAGAGAGAGAGAGAGAGCATGAGCAGGAGAGGGGCAGAGAGGAGAGAGAGATCCCAAGCAGGCACCGCACTCTCAGCATGGAGCCTGACGTGGAGCTGGATCTCACGAACCCAGAGGTTGTGACCTAAGACGAAATCAAGAGTTGGACACTTCAACGACTGAGCTACCCAGGTGCCCTTGTTTAATTAGATTGCTTATAGTACACATCTCTTAGAACTATAACATTTATGTATATGAATATGTATAGTACATGAACATAATTTTTAAGTTGATTTCATGAAAAACTCTATTATTTAGTTACATGCAAAGATATTTTCATATTTGAGAAAGAAAATAAGGTGTTAATGACCCTTGACTTTGGATAATGGGGGGAAGATCAGAGAAAAACCACTGGAAGAATCTAGTCTTCAAAGAGTCTGACTAGTGGTTCAGACTCTGTAGTACAAAAGAGGAAAAATAGTCAGGTGAAGTGCAAGAGAATAAAGAAGAAAGTAAATAGAGAATGATTAAAAAAAGATGAGAAAGGGATTAAGAATAAAGGGCAGTTGGAAAAAAGAAAACAACACAAAACATTTGACAGAGCTTCATATTCTTTTTCACAAGTAAACTTCTACAGAAAAAAAAATTTAAATAAAGGAATAGAGAAGGAAAAAAATAAAAAATTCCTACTTAATGACTGAGCCTAAAAATTGACTTCTCCTAATTTGTTTCCTATAAGGCCATCGTTTAAATACAAGTATTTTATTATCCATTGATTCCGAATTTTATGAAATAAGTTATAGATATTACAAAGTCATGTTGAACATGTGTACTACAACTTTTCCAAAAATATTTCAAAATGGCATGTGTTTTTATTGTGAGAGAAAATATTTTCATTTAGAAAATAAAGGAAATGCCAGAAGCACTAAAACTCACAATAATTATATCAAATAAACATCTTCTCTGTAATTTATATTCAAGGCAGGAAATGTAAATGTATTTCTCCATATAATTCTAGTAGATAATGGATTTTATTAGCTTAAGGAAAAAAATAGCAAAATGTACATCCAGCTTCTTCAGTTTAGAAAGATAAACAGCCTGAAGACCCACAACCAAGATGGCTGGGAATGAAAGGAGTGAAATAAAAGGTTATTTCTTTCATATTCCCTTCTATGATTTAGTTTTTCTCTGTCTTTGATAAGAGGGACTATCAAAATACCACTAAGATCCTGATGATACTTTACTGAGCCTCACCATGGTAGCTATTAATAATGAAGATATTATTCTTATAATTTTTTCTCCAAGGAAGGTAACTGTCACAATGTCAGTGGTAAAGATAACAAGTGAACCTAGGGTCATTAAAAAAATAATGTTTATGTATTTTTGAGAGAGAGAGAGAGAGAGAGAGAGAGAGCAGGCAGGGGATGGACAGAGAGAGGGAGACACAGAATCTGAAGGAGGCTCCAGACCCTGAGCTGTCAGCACAGAGCCCAACGTGAGGCTCCAACTCACGAGCCGTGAGATAATGACCCCAGCTGAAGTCAGACGCTTAACTGACTGAGCCACTCAGGACCCCCTAGAGTCATTTAAAAAAAAATGAATCAATAAAAGTAAGATACAAATAAAATAGTACATGCGATAAAGCCCATGCTATTAGAACAACTCTTTTTAAACTAGTGCCAATGGTAAACACATCCCTAAGTGAATCTATTCCAGCCTAATCACTAGTTAAGTCAGATTTTGCTGAGACAGGATCAGTAAGAGATGGCAGTTTTTTATGGGAAAACATTCCCAGAAGTCTGCCAATTCAAGGAGTGTGCCTAAGATTTAGACTGGGAAGGCCAGAAATCAGATCAGAGACAGGGCTTAACTGGTGGTCAACATGGCTGCCTTTGGAGACAGGGGCAGATACTGTTTCTCTGAGCTCCAGATGCTGGCTGTAGAGAAAAGTTTCTTGAAGTCCCACAACAGAGCCTCAATTCTCTTAAGGAAATACTGGGATCTATCCAACATTCAGTTTGGAGTAACTATAGTATCCTTGGTATTTTGTTAGACTTGGATGTCTGGGAGACTTGAATAATAAACCATCCGTGAGTCTCTGACCTTCAGTCAAACACCAGAGTGAAAAAGCCAGAGGAGAAGAAAAATGCAATCTGTTGCAAATGTTGAAACATGACTACAGCTATAGTGAAAGTGTCTATGAACACAAAAACATAAAGCAGGTAACTCTGTATAAAAGACTTGGAAAAGACTGTGACTAATGTCTGGAAAGGACCTTGAAAAATAAAGAAGTGTTCAATTGGGAGAGAAGAGCAGGAAGATGAAAGTTTGAAAATTACACAAGATAAAGATTTGGGTAGTTGGGTAAACTGACTAGGAATGTTTCCAATAATTAAGTTGAACATGATAAGATAATGTGAACAGAAAAGATAAATGAGTTTGTTTGAAGGAATAAAGTTATAAATTACCATGGGTAATGTATATGGAAAGGCTATGATTCGAATGTATGTGGAATAATCATTTGGACCCGAAGTTCGCTAGAAATTAAAATTTTATTCAAAATAATCAACTATTTGTGCTGATAATTGATTTCCAGAGAATTTGATCCATTGACTATCCTTAAATGCTTTATTAATATTCCTCAAGAAAGAACCAAATAGGAGCTTTAAGAATTCTAAAATACTCAATTCATTTAGTGTTCTAGATATCCATTTTATTCTTTTTGTGAACATTATAATGAAAATAGTTCCCTGAATGATGATTTTATTTCCCTCTTTTTCTTCTGTAAAGTATCATTAGTGTTAATTATATGTTTAATAATTATCTGCTCATATGCAGAGATAAAATTTTTCCCTTAGTGTGTTAATAACATCTATGCAAAATAATCTCTTTGGTTTGACCCCATAAACAATATGTGAGCTATAGCAATCCCTGAAATTACTGAATCCTTGAAAAAATTTCCTTTAAACTTTAAATAATCATTAGCCACTTAGAGGATAAGTATACTATTTATGGATCTAGACTCGACTAACATGGAATAGGATTTAGGTAGTCCTATAATTCATTTATTGGTGAATACTTATGAAAATACAAAATGATAAAAACACAACAGAATTAGTTGAGATATTAATCAAGTTTTCTCTCTGAAGTGCATATTTTGTTTCCATGAAATTTCAAATTTTTACTCCACAATTTCAGTACTTGATTTTATCATATACAAAATGTGCTGCACGTAAGAGCCCTAATTATCGCTGCTATACTTAAGAGTAACTTTCATTTTCCTTGTAAAGATAAAGAATTTAAGGTTTGGATATATACATATTGTCCATATAATACATGGCAGAGTTTCAAACCAAATATCAAGACTCTAAAAATTTATTTGCTTTGCATATTACTACACTCCATCAGCTATGATTCTAGATTATTTTCATTGATCTTGATACAATTCAATGGAAAATAAATTTAGCAAGAGGTCTATTTATAATAGCTAAGCTCTGTTGATGTGTCTTGTCTAACATGCCCCCCCTTTTTTTAACCATTTGAAAAGCTGTATTATTCACTATGAGGACCAGAAACGTGTTTCTTATAAAGGCTGCCATCACTTATGTTCCTCTTTCAGTTTCTGGTTTGGTTTTCCATATTTTGTTAATCGTCACCTTCACTGTCAAGGGGCACAATCAGGAAACATTTCTTTTAAAAGCCTTTGGTATAAGGAGACACCAAGTGCATGTGAGTATTTCATGGAACCCGTGCATTGGGAGGGGAGGTCTGTAACTTGAGGTAACCTGTTCTATCATCAAAATAAATAAGGAATGCCCAGAAGAAAGCATGAGTCTAGGTGAAGCTTCAGAGTTATAGACCATGAATTCTCTACCCATGACTCTGTAAAATTTTATCTGATCCTTAAATTGTTTTCCTTTTTATTCTTTTTTTTTTTTTAGGAATGGACTTTTTATGTCTCTTCTTTTATTTCTTTCATTTTGAAATAATTTAAACATTCACATATAAAGAAAACAATGTAATTTACACTCACAAACCCCAATATTTCCTTTTACAAACCTGAATATTTTGTCATTATAATATCGCATATTTTGGCTTGTTTGCTCTTAAAAGAAATATAACATTACAGACAAAGTCCAAAATCCCTAAGAGTAGCTTTCCTTAATTCTTTAACAAAAGTAGCCAGTATCCTTGGTTAAGAGTATAAAGTTTCAATCAACAAAATTAAAAGGCAACCAATGGAATGGGAAAAGATATTTGCAAATGACATATCAGACAAAGGGCTAGTATCCAAAATCTATAAAGAGCTCACCAAACTCCACACCCAAAAAACAAATAATCCAGTGAAGAAATGGGCAGAAAACATGAATAGACACTTCTCTAAAGAAGACATCCACATGGCCAACAGGCACATGAGAAGATGCTCAACGTCGCTCCTCATCAGGGAAATACAAATCAAAACCACACTCAGATGTCACCTCACACCAGTCAGAGTGCCTAAAATGAACAAATCAGGAGACTGTAGATGCTGGAGAGGATGTCGAGAAATGGGAACTCTCTTGCACTGTTGGTGGGAATGCAAACTGGTGCAGCCACTCTGGAAAAAAGTGTGGAAGTTCCTCAAAAAATTAAAAATAGACCTACCCTATGACCCAGAAATAGCACTGCTAGGAATTTACCCAAGGGATACAGGAGTGCTGATACACAGGGGCACTTGTACCCCAATGTTTATAGCAGCACTTTCAACAATAGCCAAATTATGGAAAGAGCCTAAATGTCCATCAACTGATGAATGGATAAAGAAATTGTGATTTATATACACAATGGAGTATTACGTGGCAATGAGAAAGAATGAAATATGGCCCTTTGTAGCAACGTGGATGGAACTGGAGAGTGTGATGCTAAGTGAAATAAGCCATACAGAGAAAGACAGATGCCATATGTTTTCACTCTTATGTGGATCCTGAGAAACTTAACAGAAACCCATGGGAGAGGGGAAGAAAAAAAAAGAGGTTAGAGTGGGAGAGAGCCAAAGCATAAGAGACTCTTAAAAACTGAGAACAAACTGAGGGTTGATAGGGGGTGGGAGGGAGGGGAGGGTGGGTGATGGGTATTGAGGAGGTCACATTTTGGGATGAGCACTGGGTGTTGCATGGAAACCAATTTGACAATAAATTTCATATTAAAAAAAGAGTATACAGTTTCTATAGATATATTTTTATTTATATGTTTGCATAAAAGAGGGGAGTTTTATATGTGGGTTTTTAAACAAAAATAACACAAATGAATGAAAAATTATATCAGTCCTTTTCATTTAATCCTATATTAAGTTTTTGAGATGCATTTATTTGTTCTTTTACATGTGATCCTATTTCATTCATTTCAACTGCCTTATAGTATTTTGTTTTTTTATTGTGATACAGTTTACTTCATCCATATGTTAACTGATGGGCTCTTATTTCAAATAAACTTAGTGCTGCAAAGAACATCCTTGAACCTATCTCTGTATGACTGTGCAAAGCTTTCTCTAGAACTGTGTTTCTCAAACTTCATCCTGCACATGGACAATTTATCTGCAAAGTTTCTTGAACATAAACTACTGGGCTCTACTCTGGACTTGTACCTGCACTGTTAGCTTCATCTGAGAGCCTCTTAGTAGTGAATATCAGATTAAACTCAAATTTCCTAAATCAGAATCTATATAAAGTGGAATCCTGGAGTTTTGTTTTAAAATGCTCTTCAGGTCATTCTTCTATACAACAATGCTTTAGAAGAGCTCATCTAGTGCATTTAACTAGTAGCGAAACAAATCAGTCATGGTCAATACACATATTTAAGTTTCATTTATAGTACCAAATTGAACTCTACTGTGATTATATATGCTCCCTTAAATGGCATTTTTCCTTATCCACATGTTTGTCTACAGTTAGTCTAGGCAGATACTTCTAAACTTACTTTACTTTTAAAACTTTGGCAGCCTGCTTGGTGTGAAGTAGGATCTTGCTTTTTTAATTTGCATTTCATAAATTACTAGTGCTCTTGAGGGTCTTTTATTCATTTTTCTGGTTTCCCTACATGTTTGTATTCTGGGACTTTTTCTTACTGGATTGTTTGTCCTTTTAATATTGATATCTAAAGTTATTTATCTATAGTAGATACTACATTCAGCTTAAATATGCACATTGAGAACATTTTTTCCAAACCTGTCTCATTGCATAAATTAAATTTTAATGTATCAGATACGTCAATGCATTGCCTAATAGTGCATTGGTATTGTGTTAAAAAACTATTTGTTACTCAAATATCATGAAGATATTTTGCTATATTTTATTGAAACATTCAATGTTTTCAGTTTTACAATGAGGTAATTTATTTATCTGAATTTTCGTTTTACATATGCTATTATCCAGGAATCTGAAATTACATACATGAATAATCAATTCTTCTGGAAACTTTTATTTAAAAAATAATATTCACTAATGATATGTATTGTTACCTCTCTCAGATAGCAAGTTTTCATATTGTTGTGGGTTTATTTTTTGTTTTTATTTCAATTCCAGTTAGTTAACATACAGTGTAAAATTAGATTCCATTGTACAATATAGTAATTCAACACTTTCATACAACACCCGGTGCTCATCACAAGTATACTCCTTAATCCCCATCACCTATTTCAACCCATCCCCTCACCCATCTCCCTTCTGGCAATCATCAGTTTGTTCTCTATAGTTAAGACTGTTTCTTGGCTTTTCTTTCTCTCTCTTTTTCTTTCCCTTTGCTCATTTGTTTTGTTTCTTAAATTACACATACAAGGAAAATCATATATTATTTGTTTTTCTCTGACTGACTTATTTCACTTAGCATAATACTCTCTAGCTTGTCCATGACATTGAAAATGGCAAGATTGCATTCATTTTATGGCAGAGTAATATCCCATTGTGTGTGTGTGTGTGTGTGTGTGTGTGTGTGTGTGTGTATACATACACACACAAACCACCTCTTCTTTATCCATTCATGAGTCAATGAACATGGGCTGTTTACATAATTTGGCTCTTGTATATATTGCTGCTACCAACAATGGGGTGCATGTATCCCTTTGAATTAGTAGTTTTGTATTCTTTGGGTAAAGACCTAGTAGTGGAATTGCTGGATTGTAGGGTATTTGTATTTTTAACTTTTTGAGGCACCTCAATACGGTTTTCCAGGGTGGTTGTACCCATTTGTATTCCCACCAATAGTGCAAAAGTTTTTACCTTTCTCCACACCCTCACCAACACAATAAAACTAAAAGGCAACCTATGGAATGTGAGAAAATATTTGCAAATAACATATCTGATAAAGGGTTAGTACTAAAATAAGTAAAGAGCTTATAAAAACTCAACACCCCAAAAATGAGTAGTTGAATTAAATACGTGCAAAAGACATGAGTAGACATTTTTCCAAAGCAGACAAACAGATGGCCAACAGACACATTAAAAGATGCTCACTGATCATCAGGGAAATGCAAATCAAAACTACAATGAAATATCACCTCACACCTGTCAGAATGGCTAAAATCAACAACACAAGAAACAACAGGGTATATTTTATTTTATTTTATTTTATTTTATTTTATTTTATTTTATTTCATTTTATTTTATTTTATTTATTTTTTTGCAAAATAATATTAAATATATTACAGATTAAAATATAAAAGCTAAAACTATAAAATTTAAGAAGAAATCATATTAAAAATCTTCATCATCTTAGAGTAGGTAAAATTTATTAAATATGTCCTAGAAAGCATAAGTTACAAAACAAACAATTGATATGTTGAACTTCATCAAAAAATGGTATTCTTTTTTTTTAAATCTAGAATGTAGGAATCTTTTTATTTCCATCTTTTTTTAAATTTACATCCAAGTTAGCCTATAGTGCAATAATGATTTAGAGAGTAGATTCCAGTGATTCATCCCTTATGTGTAACACTCAGTGCTTACCCCAAGTGTCTTCCTCAACACACCTTATCTATTAGCCCACCCCCCACACACAACCCATTCAGCAACCCTGTTTGTTTTCTATATTTAAGAGTCTCTCATGTTTTGTACCCTCCCTGCTTTTATATTATTTTTGACTCCTTTTCCTTATGTTCATCTGTTTTTTATCTTAAATTCTTCATATGAGTGGTCATATGATGTTTGTCTTTCTCAACTAATTTCGCTTAGCACAATACCCTCTAGTTCCATCCACATTGTTGCAAATGGCAAGATTCCATTCTTTTTGATTGCTGAGTAATAGTCCATTGTGTGTGTATGTATGTGTGTATATATATACACACATCTTCTTTATACATTCATCCATCAGTATGTATGTGTGTATATATATACACACATCTTCTTTATACATTCATCCATCAGTGGACCTCTGGGCTCTTTCCATACTTTGGCTATTGTCGATAGCACTGCTATAAACATTGGGGTGCATGTGCCCCTTCGAAACAGCACATCTGTATCCCTTGGATAAATACCTAGTAGTACAATTGCTGGGTCATAGGGTAGTCCTATTTTTAACTTTTTGAGGAACCTCCACACTGTCTTCCAGAGTGTCTTCACCCATTTGTGTTCCCATAAACAATGCAAAGGAGATCCTCTTTCTCTGCATCCTTGCCAACATCTGGTTGCCTGAGCTGTTAATTTTAGCCATTCTGACTGGTATGAGGTGATATTTCATTGTGGTTTTGATTTGTATTTCCATGATGATAAGTGATGTTGGGCATTTTTTCATGTGTCTGTTAACCATCTGGATGTCTTCTTTGGAAAAGTGTCTATTGCTGCCTTTTGCCCATTTCTTCGATGGATTGTTTGATTTTTGGGTGTTGATTTTGATGTTCTTTATGGATTTTGGATACTAACCCTTTATCTGATACATCATTTACAAATATCTTCTCTCATTCCATTGGTTGGCTTTTAGTTTTGTTGATTGTTTCTTTCACTGTGCAGAAGCCCTTTATCTTAAGGAGGTCCCAATAGTTCATTTTTGCTTTTGTTTCCCTTGTCTCCAGCGATGTGTTGAGTGAGAGGTTGCTGTGGCCAAGGTCAAAGAGGTGTTTGACTGCTTTCTCCTCCAGGATTTTGATGGCTTCTTGTCTTACATTTAGGTCTTTCATCCATTTTGTGTTTATTTTTGTGTATGGTGTAAGAAAGTGGTCCAGGTTCATTCTTCTGCATGCCGCTGTCCAGTTTTCCCAACACCAGTCCAGTCTTTCCTGTTTTGTCAAAGATTAGTTGGCCATATGTTTGTGGGTCCGTTTCTGGGTTCTCTATTCTGTTCCATTGATCTAAGTGTCTGGTTTTGTGCAGGTATCATACTGTCTTGATGATTATAGCTTTGTAATACATCTTGAAGTTCGGGCTTGTGATGCCTCCAGCTTTGGTTTTCTTCTTCAGGATTGTTTTGGCTATTCAGGGTCTTTTCTTGCACATGGAATAGATCACATACTGGGACACAAATCAGCTCTCAACAAGTACAAAAATATCTAGATCATTCCATGCATATTTTCAGACCACAATGCCATGAAATTCGAAATCAACTACAAGGAAAAAATTGGAAAGAAAACAAATACTTGAAGACTAAAGAACATCCTATAAAGGAATGAATGGGCTGAGGGCACTTGTTGGGATGAGCACTGGGTGTTATATGGAAACCAATTTGACAATAAATTATATGTAAAAAAATAAATAAAATAAAATAAAATATTTATAAGAAAAAAATGAATGGACTAAGCAAGAAGTTTAAAGAGGAAATTAAAAAGTACATGGAAGCCAATGAAAATGATAACACCACAGCCCAAAACCTCTGGGACACAGCACAGGCAGTCATAAAAGGAAGTATATAGCAATCTAGGCCTTCCTAAAGAAGGAAAAAAGTTCTTAGATACACAATCTAACCCTACACCTTAGAGAGCTGGAGAAAGAACGGAAAATAAACCCAAACCAGCAGAAGATGAGAAATAATAAAAATTAGAGCAGAAATCAATGCTATCAAAAAAAAAAAGTAGAACAGATCAATGGAACCAGGAGTGGTTCTTTGAAAGAATTAAAAAATTGATAACCCCCTAGCCAGTTTGATTAGAAAGAAAAAGGAAAGGATGCAAATAAATAAAATCAGGAAAAAGAGGAGACATCACAACAAACACTGCCAATATACAAACAATCATAAGAGAATATTATGAGCAATTATATGCCAATAAATTGAGAACTCTGTAAGAAATGGACAAACTCCTAGAAACATATAAACTACCAAAACTGAAATCAGAAAAAATAGAAAATTTGAACAAACCCATAACCAGTAAAGAAATTGAATTAATAATCAAAAATCTCCCAAAATACAGGAGCGCAAGGCTGGATGGCTCTACAGGGGAATTCTACAAAACATTTAAAGAAGAGTTAACACCTGTTTTGAAGCTGTTCCAAAAAATAAAAATGGAAGGAAAACTTCCAAACTCATTCTGTGAAGCCAGAATTACCTTGATTCCAAAACCGGACAAAGACTCCACTAAAAAGGAGAACTACAGACCAATTTTCCTAATGAACATGGATGCAAAAATCCTCAAAAGATATTATCCAACTGGATCCAGCAATACATTAAAAGAATTATTCACCACAACCAAGTGGGATTTATACCTGGTATTCAGGGCTGATTCAGTATCTGCAAAACAATCAATATGATACATCACATCAATAAAATAAAGGACAACAACCACATGATCTTCTCAATAGATGCAGAGAAAGCATTTGATAACATGCAGCATTCTTTCTAGATAAAACTCTTTAAAAAGTAAGGATAGAAGGATTATACCCCAAGATCATAAAAGCCATATATGGGAAACCCACTCCTAATCTCATCCTAAATGGGGAAAAACTGAGAGCTTTCCCCCTAAGGTCAGGAAGACGACAGGGATGTCCACTCTCACCACTACTATTCGACATAGTATTGCAAGTCCTAGCCTCAGCAATCTGACAGCACAAAGGAATAAAATAAATCCAAATTGGCAAGGAAGCCAAACTTTCACTCTTTGCAGGTGACGTGATGCTCTATATGGAAAACTCAAAAGATTCCACCAAAAAACTTCTAGAATTGATCCATGAACTCAGCAAAGTCACAGGATATAAAATCAATGCACAGAAATCAGTTGCACTTCTATACAATGCCTAAAAATACATGGAAGCCAATGAAAATGATAACACCACAGCACAAGAGAGAAAGAGAAAGAGAAATCAAGGAATCGATCCCATTTACAATTGCACCAAAAAACATAAAATATCTAGGAATAAACCTAACCAAAAAGGTGAAAAATCTATACACTGAAAACTATAGCAAGCTTATGAAAGAAACAGAAGACACACACAAAAAATGGAAAAATATTGCCTGCTCCTGGATTGGAAGAACAAACATTGTTAAAATGTCGATACTACCCAAAGCAATCCACATTTTTGATGCAATCCCTATCAAAATAGCACCAGCATTCTTCACAGAGCTAGAACAAACAATCTTAAAATTTGTATGCAACAGGCTATATTTTAAATCTCTACTTGACTGTATTAGTTTTTACTTCAGCTAACAACATAGTAAATAATAACAATAAATAATAAATATCAAGTTCTTTGTTCCTTCAAAATTGTCTTATGTCTCTTTACTCATCTATTCTTCTATTGCATTCTAAGTTTGCTTTGTTCAATTATGTAAAAAGAAAGAAAGACAGAAATAAAGAACAAAAGAAAGAAGAAAAAAAGAGAAACAGAAAGGAAGGAAGGAAGGAAGGAAGGAAGGAAGGAAGGAAGGAAGGAAGAAAATCTGCAGATTTTATGTTACAATTCAATTTACAGATTAAGTTGAGAGAAATTTGTCATAGTAAGCCTCTTTATCAAAGAAAATATTATATTGTCATATTTATGTAGGTTTTGTTTTAGTGTACCTATTAGTTTTATATATTTTTTCATACAATGAATACTTTATAATACTTGCTACAATCCCAAACTGAACATTTTAGCTATTATATTAACTAATTATATATACTACTGTATAGGAATGTCTTTGAATTCTGTAAACTACTTTTACTTTTTTGTTTTTTTATTTTTATTTATTTATTTATTTTTAATTTTTTTTTCAACGTTTATTTATTTTTGGGACAGAGAGAGACAGAGCATGAACGGGGGAGGGGCAGAGAGAGAGGGAGACACAGAATCGGAAACAGGCTCCAGGCTCTGAGCCATCAGCCCAGAGCCTGACGCGGGGCTCGAACTCATGGACCGCGAGATCGTGACCTGGCTGAAGACATTGCGCCACCCAGGCGCCCTACTTTTACTTTTTTGAATTTACTAAACTTTCTGATAGTTTATCTTCAGATTATGCAAATTTTATAGACACTTTGTCATGTTGCTTCTAATTATTTTAAATCTAATGTGTTTTTCTTATGTTATTTCCAAAGCTCCTATCTCCAGTACAATGTTGAAGAACGAAGGTGATATCAGGCATCTATCACTTCTTTTTGATAATACTAAAATTTCTTCTAAGGTTTTCCCTATAAGTACATTTTCTATTGAATTTCAATGGATACTCTTCATGAGGTTACCTAATACAGTTCCTATCTATTTCTATTTTTTTTGGAGTTTCTTTTAATTGAAAATAAGAATTGAACTTGATTAACTGGTTTTGTTCATATATCATGACACATTTTTTTTTCCTTTAACATGCTAACATGATGGATTTTTTTTTTATTGCTGGGATAAAATCCTATGTGATCCTAATACATGATGAGAACTTTTATTCACTGAAGACATCAATTTCTTAACATTTAATCTATAACTTTGAACGATTAAAGTCTCTTGTTTTGGTATGTTTGGTATAAAGATTATGCTATCCTTATAGAATACTTATTGTCAAACAATATATTCAAATTTGATATATTTGTAAATAATAGTTAGATATTTGTATACATAATGTGTATATAATTGTGATATGTGTGTATGTACACACATACTTACATGATATATACTGTTTCGTTTTTATTTTCAGTTGTTGAGTATGTACAGGATTTCTTTTATGTCATATTTTCCCTCTCAGCACATTTTTTTCTTATTTATATTCATTAGTAGTTCATACTGTGAAGATTTATGTATGACAACTTAGCCTGTTTTTGTGTAAAAGTGACCTTTTTTGAGGTTTTATTTTCTTTAAAGATAGGTTAGCTAACTAGAATTTCAGGTTGACAGATACATAACCTTAGCACTTGAGGATATTCTTCTATTAATCGAAGTCTGCTTTTAATTTAAATTTCATTATAGGCACAGTCTTCTTCCTGATAGTTTTTATATCTTCTCTTTATTCCTTATGCTATATATTTCACTATTATGAGTCTCAATGTGGAAATGTCTCCTTTATCCTGATAGATATTTGGTAGACTTTTCAATTTCAAAGTTCTGATCTTCCCTTCTAGAAAATCCTCTTCATGTAATGTTTTTCTACTTTTACTTCCCTTCTATTCTTCTGAATTCCTATTTGACAAATGATAGATTTTTTGATCTATCTGTTCTTCATATCTCTAAACCCTTCTCTAATATTTTCCATTTAGTTTTATCCGCTGTGTTGGCTTCTGTATGATTTCCTCAGTAAGTTTATCAATTCAGTAAATGTCCTTTGATCTTGTCCGGTCTGAAATCAGTAATATCTACTGAGAATTATGTTTAATTTAAATGATAGTATGTTTTACTATGAAACACAAAAATCGATATCTAATATCTATAGACCAATATCTGTATTACCAATACCTAAAGGCCATATTTATTTTTGTTGTTGAGTGTTATTTCTAAATTCAATCACTTTGAAATTATTTTTTAAACTTCTTTGAAAGTATTAGTATAAGCATAATACTTATTTAAAAGTATGAAAAGTATTTAATCTTCTGTGTTATTATTTTAATTTTGTTTAATGTTTTCAAGTTATAATTGTTTATGTGCAGGTATATCTCTTGTTAATGCAGATATATTTGTTACTATTAAATTTTGTCATATGTTTGTTTCCACATTGATATATAAGTTCATGTTTGTCAAACAATACATTTGTTTGTTTGATTTTTTTCTCTCTTCATTCACCCCACATTTTCTAACAAATTTGTATTGCTTCCACCGGTGTGTTCCAGTCAACATCACAGAAATACAAATTTTGTATCGATTACTTGGATTTGTGTCCCATTGCTGAATCACTGATATTGCAATATTTACCCCATAGCAAGAGAAAAGTATGTTTCCCTGGCTACCTATATGTTATCCCACCTCTCTATACCTAAGATTTGTCTTTAAGCCATTGATCCCAACAATGGTAAATAGTAGCTTTCTTTTTATAACTTTTCTGAGGCAGGGAATGCAACATCATTCCTTAGAATGTAATAAGGAGCCTGTTACAGCTCCCAAACAAGAATGGAGTACTTGGAGGATGTTGGATATCTGGTTAACACTGCTTCCATGGTTTTCACTCTTAGTTTAAAAATAAAAATTTGAAGAGGTTTTTAAAAACGGATGCTCAGTCTCCACACCCTCTCCTCTAACTTGTTTAAATTGGTCTAGAGAGCAGAATTATCATGGCTGTTTGAAAGTTACTAGTAATTCTAATGTGCAGCTGGGATGGAAAACACTGGACAATTTGAGACCTGGAGCACAACAGATCTTAACTTTAGCCCCACCTATTGCTTTATTTTTAACTTTTTTTTTTTCTGCTCTAGAGGTGTTTACAGTCATGAACTGCCCAATAAATTATCCTTTATTGAGTGAAGACACAGTAAGTTTTCACTACATATTTGACTGTCAGGTACTTAAGAAAGCTGGCCTATTCTCACACTCCCTTCCAAAAATGGTCCTAAGTTTCTCTTTAATGAGACACCATTTATTGACTGTCTAATATGTGCTAAACACTATATTAGGAGCAATAGACAGAATTTAATAAGCTTTAAAATAAGAAAAGGAGAAAGAGAGGCAAATAAACAAAAGCAATAAAGTTGAATAAATACTTAAACACCAGGAGAAAGAAAAACTAGAAGAGGCGCATCTGGCTGGCTCAGTAGACAGAGTTTGTGAATCTTGATCTCAGAGTCGTGAGGTCAAGCCCTATGTTGGGTGTAGAGCTTACTTTAAAAAAATAAAAGAATTAAAAAAAAAGAAAAAGAAAGCCTGGAGATGTTATTCAGGCATAAAATGAAGACAATCCTGTCATATGCTATAACCTGGATAAACGTGGAGGCCATTGTAATAAGTGAAGTAAGCCAGCCATAGAAGGATGAATACTACATGATTCCACTCATATGAGATGTTAACCCGTCAACTTCACAGAGGCAGAGAGTAGAATAATGGTGGGAGTGGAGAGGTCCCATTCAGTACTATAGAGTTCTAGTCATACAAGAGGAAAGTTCTAGATATCTGCTGTACAAGATCATGCTTATAGTAAACAGTACTAGAGCGTATACTTAAACATTTGTGAAGAAGGTACACTTCTGTCATGTGTTTGTTTTTTGTTAAGAAGACAAAGATGAAGAAGATGAAGATGAAGACAGAAGAAGAAGAAGGGGAAGGGAAGGGGAGAAGGAGGAAGAGGAGGGAGAGGAAGAGGAGTAGGAAGGAGAAGAAGAAGGAGAACGAGGAGAAGGACGAGGAGGAGGAGAAGATGATGATCAGGAGAAGTCCGACATGATCGGTATAAGGGAAGGAAGCAGCATACTAAAATAATGGAATCTTGAGTAAACACTGGGGAAATGCAGGTATTTTACTGCAATTTGTTGGTTGCTTGGAATGCAGGCATAGAAGAGAACAAGTGAGGCCCTTGAACATCAATAAAGGGTTCAGACTTTACTCACAATTACAAAGCATTTAGAGGAGTTTAAGAAAAGTCAACATAGCTTGTATTTCGATCACTGGTTTGCAACATCGTTTTAGTAGTAGAGACAATTATTTCAAATAAAATATTTTTCTAAAGTTTATTTATTTATTATGAGAGAGAGAAAGAAGAGTGAAAGAGACAGAGAGAGAGAGAGAGAGAGAGAGAGAGAGAGAGAAAAGGGAGGGGTAGAGACAGAGGGAGAGTCCCAAGCAGAGGCCATACTGTCAGTGCAGAGCCCCATGCAGGGTTTGAACTCACAAACTGCGAGATCATGACCTGAGCTGAAATCAAGAGTCAGTCGCTTAACCAACTGAGCCACCCAGGTGCCCCTCAAATAAAATCTTATGTGAAATTACAATGTATAAAAGAAGCCAAATCCAAGGTTCTCTTTAAGCTGGAAAGGACTGCCACTGATCCTCCCAGGCCAAAGCATCCTCTGATGCTTTGGCACCAAGGAAGTCTTATGCTCAGATGGAGACAAGTCTGTAAACTCTGATACAGAGAAATCTTGAATAAATTTTAGGGGTACCTGGGTAGCTCTGTCGGTTAAGTGTCCTATTCTTGATTTCGGCTCAGGTCATGATCTCAGGATTTGTGAGGAATGAGCCCCATGTCAGGCCCACACTGACTGACCGCATTGAGTCAGCTTAGGATTCTCTCTCCCTCTCTGCCTCTCCCTGCTTCTTCTTCTTCTCTCTCTCTCTCTCAAAGAAAATAAACATAAAAAAAGAAGAAATTTTATTTAATTATCTGTAAAACTCCAAATCACCAGCCAACAGTATCTTATATACCTCTATTGTCTTCTGACCCAAGGCTAGTGGTAGTTGATGCATGATAAAGCAATTACTGTAAAATATTTTCTAATATTTAGCACAACACTAACCTTGCTAGTGATTAAGTACATTATTTAAAGTGTCATGTCTGACTTATGGGAATAATTATCCCTTAGTCTATTTATAAATGTTTATATTTTTATAGATTGCCTATTATTTTGTTTCAAAAATCTCTCATACTATTATTTATCAAGTTGTCATAATTCTTTCTTTCTAGACATCTTATATTTATGAATACTTGACCAATGTTTATATATAATATACATAATATCCATGTAATTGTACCCATATACATATATATGCAATTTTGATACATATTTTAAAAATACATTATTTTTGAGTAGATAACATTTAATTATAGGGACCACTTTTGAAATTAATTGTACATTTGTTTTAAATGTATACAATGTTGTACCTCTTGTCGATACCATGGGAAGCACTTTTAAAGGGCTGCATATAAAGCTGAAGAGAAATGGTCCTCTATAGCCAAAGAGGTAAATAGCATAAGTATACTTTTAGGGGAATATGTACCCTGCATGTGGGTTTTCTGTGATTTAAATTTTAAAAGCTCAGTTACCTTCTGAGAATTTTATTAATGACACATAAATTTAAAATTAATAAAAGTTATTAGAGTAAGTTTCCCAAAGGTTCTCTCTAATCAAGTGAAATATCTTCTCTATAAGTGATTTCAAATCATTGATGCTGGGTAATTGTAACAGTCACCACCTAAACTCATTGCCAAGGAATGTTGTGAAAAATGTTATACAGAGAGAGAGAGAGAGAGAGAGAAGGAGGGAGAAAGTGAGGGAGAGAATAGGAAAAGAAGAGGAGAAGGGGGTGAGGAGAAGGAAAAGATTGGGAGGAAGAAAAAGGATGAAGAGGGAAGAGAAAGAGAAAAAAAGAAGCAAAGCAGGGAGGAAGAGAGAAAGGACGAAAGGAAGGACTAAGTGCTTAGTGTCTTAAACCAATCAACAACAAAATTTCAATGACATTACTCACATTGTGTCAGGCAGTTCTAATACATAAACTAAAATTCTCGTATGAATTTCCCTAGAGAGACAAAATCCCAAGTGTCATCTACCCAAAATAAAAATAGAACTTAGTCATTCAGTCAGCAAAGGCCCCAAAGGAAGTTAAAGCAATAGGGGAATGCAATCTCTTGGCTGAGAACATTTCTGATGGTACTAATTACTGTTTCAAACACAGGCATGACGAGGTGGTAAAAGATTGGTGGAAAGGTTGCCAGTCTCCAAGATTGTGTCTCTACAGGCCCCTGGAATCTGACGTGGTTGAGTGGTTTGCTTCTTCCAGTTTTGCTACAGGCCATTTACATGATTGAATAGCAGGGGAGTCCCGGAATATATGTTCTGCCTTTAGTTTGGCCATAGGATCACCTGAAGCACAATGCTCTGCTTGTTTTCCTTCCCCCAAATTTACACTGTGATTTAGACTTTTTTGACAATGTAAATGCTCTACCTGGGAATCTTCTGCCTTAGCCGTCTTCCTTGAATTTACTTTGAAAGCAAACTCTAACAACATACTGTGTTCAAAGGTGTGCAGGAGTTCTTAAAGCATAAGGAAGCAAGAGAAAGCATATGAAGTTAACTAGCTCTTTACTGGCATTTATGTAGGTAAACACAGATATGGTGTGTTTGTGTGTGTGCATGTTACTTGTGTGTTAGTAGTTTTTATTTGTCTATAGGGGGAAAAAAAGAACACTCACGTTAAAAATGAGATATAGTGTAAAGAGCCCTATAGGGGAGTCAGGAGGCTTGCTCTATAGTTTTTATTCTATTACTAACCAATTATGATTTATCTAATAGGATTTGAATAATAGAACTTGGACTTGACCCTAGATTTTCTGGTTACAGGCTGTAAAGTAGATTTATACTAATTGCTCAACAATTCTGTAGCTCTGAAATGAGGGCTAAAAATCAGAGAATAAGTTTTGTGAGCCACTGGATTAGAAATAGTTCAGGTCTATACTATCTTGATATGTATGATTTCAGATAAATCATATAGCCCTATTGAGTATATTTGCTAATCTATAAAATCTACCAAATGGTCCAAATATTTCAAAGAATAGATATATATCGCTCATATAATTATGACAAAGGCTAGACATTGGAACACCAGTGTAAAAAAAATGCCCACAACATTTTGGCTACCATCTTCTCATGTGGAACAGGTTTTGGATGAAATTTTACAAGGTACCTTGCAAATTACACTGTAATACTGCTGTGTGGAAAGCTGCTTCCTCTCCTTAACCACAAAGTTGGCCTTGCTCATTGGTGATGTTGAAGACTAATAAAATAGAATCGGATCACAATATTCCCATTATTTCTCTTAAAACAGACCAGGAGCTACTCAAAGAGCTTTACAAACTTTTTTTTTTTTTTTACCAACTTTAGTTATATATACTATAATTTTATCCTCACAACAATCTTTGATATAGTTACTATTATTATCCTTCCCATTTTATAGAAGAGGAAATTCCAACAGAGAGAGAAATAACTTGCCCAAGGGCCCCCCAGCTAGCCAATAGTGAAGTAAGAATTTAAATTCTGGTAGTACGACTCAACAATAACTAAGACCCGAACACTTAGATTACATTTCATTCTACCTTCTGCGTTATTATTCTTTTATAACCCGTGTAATGCCTCCTGTTTATAGGCTGCTCACTCCTGGTAAACACCTTGACTTACAAGCTCTCATACAGCTTACTTCAGCAGCTGTCTGCTTGATTGCTCTCCTCACCGCATTGTCCCTCCCACAATCAATTTCCCACAAAGCAATGAAGTTGATCTTTTAAGAATCAGGTTTCTTCTACTCCAAAACCTTTCAGAATTCCCTTCACTCTTTCAAATGAAGTCTGAACTTTTTAATCTCGTGCTCAAAGCTTTCCCATATGTACTCAACCTATATTTTTCCATTCTGCAAATCAACCAAATTATAGTTCTGAAATTGAAGTGCTTACTGGTCCTTGGAACTTTCTTGATCTTTCGCACATTATGTCTTTGAACATGCCATAAAAATATTCTTGGTTTTCAAAACTTATTGCTGCTACTTGGACCTGATCTCTGATTCAGGATATAATTTAAATGTAATTTTAACCAGCAGATTTCCTTGATCTCCTCAGCCTAGAAGTTGTTTTCCCTTCTCAGAGGAAATTTTGGCACAAAGCTCAGCTTGTATAGTGTGCTTATAATAAAGCTGTGGTAGGTTTATATGTGCATGTGTGTGTGTGTATACATGTGTGTGTTCCAATGAGTCATTTCCCTTATTTTAAGATTTATAACCTGCACATTCTTGCACCACCATTGATGCATATCAATACACTTGGATCCACTAATTATTAATAAGTATGTATTTAATGAGGGAATGAATGAGTGAATGTATCAACTGGGCTGGCATTGATGGTTTTCTGGCAAAATAATTTAATTATATGTTCATTTTACTCATCTCATAAGACTCTGTTAGTGCATTTTAGAAGTATTACAAATGTATAAGGAGGTAAAGAGTCCTTGAAAACTAAAGTGACATTTATCATTGATGGTTACTGCAGAAGCCACATATCTACAGAGACATATCCTTATCTCAGTTCTACCAAAACATTTTTGATATATTAACAGACTTTAATAAAGACAGTAGCCATCAATTAAACAATCAACTCTAACACTGCAAACGAATATGCCAAGCATAATCCATAAAGTCATTGATCTTGAAGTGAGAACAGTCACTTGACAAACACTTGTTCAATTTCAAGAGAGTGAACTTCAGAATTCCATGTCCTCTAAGAAAGTCAAGATCTGAGAGTGATTAAGGATCTAATAATTAATTTAGAAATATATTTTACAGCATCTGTCATGAAGGATGTGTAAATGTATTCATGTTTGTATACACATAGTATGTGTAATCAGAAGGTTTTTTGACAAATATTAAAAAGTAAATAAACACACACTGTATTGCATTCAGACAGGATGAGAACACCTGAGAAATACAAAGTGAAACTCAAGAGGCAGCCCCTCACCAGCACCTGACTCCTTTGTTGTTTTGTTCTGAACCTTTTGTGACAGACACTTTGTCTAAGGATGACAGCATTTCATCACTTTCATGAGATTAAAGCTCCCTTTCAAATATTGGTTCCAACACTGTTCAAATGTGTCAGCAGAGTAAAACATTCAATACAAATCCCTGAGGGTGAGATGCCAATTAGGCCTAAGACACCAAGATTCACCCAGGGACAACAGGGAGGACACAGGGGCTATTCAAATGGCATCAGTTCCCAAGAATTCATTGATTCTCTCATCCTACCAATCTTTGGGCATTTTAAAATTTCCTTTTTCTTTGGGGGTGGGGTGGGGTGGGGTGGGTGGGTGCAGTGGAGGGGTTCAATGAGCATGCAGAACTAATCCCAGTACACAGACTGAAACTATTCAGACAACTTATGACACTATTTTCATGGAATAATGTGTCAAAATTACAATCAGGCTTAGAAAATCTATTTATCTTTATTTTACTGGGATGTTAAACTGAAGTATTCAGAACTGAAACTGTCCATTAGCTTTATTTGAGAAACAGAGGGGGAATTTCAGCCTTTCATCACAGCTCAACAAAGTTAATATATACACATATACAGTCGTATATATTAACATGTGTGTAGATATAGATATAGATGATACAGATATACATAGATATAGATATAGACATAGATACAGATATAGATATAGATATCTCCTCAAACACTAAAATTTCTTTAATCTTTTATGTCTCTCTGATTTCAAAATGTTATCTGGGGGAAGTAATTAAGTAATCATTACCCTTTGGCAAATTAAATGGTAATTGTAGCTATTATCTGTTAGTGGTGTTTTGATCTAATTTAATAGATGAGGCAGCAGTAATGTAGAAGGGCTATGGGGGGATGGAACCAATGGCAGGTCAGTTCTCATGGGGAGGAAAGAGGAAAATCTCGAGCACAGCAGGCTAAACACCTGGGAGTATCTCCAGGCACTTCTGAAGAGAGTTGGGGTATAGATAGAGAAATAAATGGGGTGTGAAAGAACAATATCATCTGTTTCCCAAATTGAAATCAATTAATTCACACACACATACACACACACATATGCCTTATGGTATAAGAACAGAGGAAGGTAGCACTGAACAATTCTCCATGTTCAGTCTGACACTGTGCATTGAGACTTTAGATATGTTATCTAATCTAATATGTAAACATAGCGAGAGATAGTTACTATATTCCCCATTTAACTGATACTTTGGAACATAAAAAAAAAATCCCAAATTCATGTCATTTCCCAGACTGTGAGACAGTGAACTAGAATTCTAAATGAAAAAAATTATTTTCTCTCCCACTCTTAAACATGCACACACACTCATACACAACTTGTACAATGAGACAGAGTTGACAGAATCAGAATGTAGCTAATCCATGTCAGACTGATACCACGTAGTTTATGATTTAACGTGGAGTTTAATCAACATTAATTAAATACATATTAATATGTTAAATTCCAGCATGCTTCAGAAGCATTAGAAGGGGAAAGTGTTGTTAGTAGCAGACCATTAGAAAGGGACAAAAGGGTATTAATCGTCAGGTGCTCAAGAGGCCTCCAGTGTGTAATATGACTAATGAAATATATGGGAATTTTGGTTCCATCAAGAGCAATACAACATCTGAAGCAAAGGAAGAGTAAGCCTGATCTACATTTAATAAATCAATTGTAACGTAGTTTCTTCTACAAAGTTATATTTGCACATTCAGGAACAGCTATAGGGAGCTGGGACACACTCTAAGGAGAGCAATAGAATATAAAAGGACTGAAAACTCCATAAGGACAAGCAGCTGAAGAAAATAAGACTGTTAGGCCTAGAAGAAAACTCAGGGTAATGTGATAATTCTGTATGTGAAAGATTACCATATAGATGATTATTCAGGGAAATGTTTTTGTCCATATAAAAACAAGAGAAAAATCCTCATTTCAAAATAATATAGGTTAGAAACCGCAGAATAAAGACATGTAAAGAAAGCAACATGTATGTGATCATCTTCATGATTTTGGAGGAAAATAATTTCTTAAATCACATACATTCTAAAGAAAGCACTGCGCGTAAAGAATAGAATAATAGATTTGACTACAGAAAAGTAAAATTAATTAATACTAAAATTTCTACAGTCAAATTCCAAACAAGTGACAGATGGCAAGATATTTACACTGCTTATCTCTGAGAAAGGGTAAATATCCAAATGCACACACTACTTCCTTGAATCAATAAGAAAATATCATAGTGTTCCATATGAGCAATGCATGTAAAACAGCATTTCACCTAAGAAGAAAGTGGCTTGGGAAATAAACACATAAAAACAGGCTAACTTCACTATTGATCAGACAAACAACAGGAAAATGTTTTTCCACATCCATACTATTGAAAAATTGACAAATTGTCAATTATTGGTGACAATGTGAGATAACGGGAACTCTCAAACACTGCTGGGGGAGACATAGTTTACTACAAACATTTTATAGAGATTTTCAAGATTTCTGATAAAACTGAAAGGCCAGCAAATTTATGTCTGGGAGACTTGAATACTGATAACACCATTGTTAGTTTGAAACCTAATGGAAACCACTTAGGTTCGCATTGATTGTGAAATGGATAGATAAGACGGTCTACAATCACTTAGTAAATTACCATAGAAGAGTTGAAAGGCCCAAACTAGAACAGTATGTGTCAACGTTGATAAATACGAAGACAAGAACACACCATGGCTGCAAAATATCTATCATGTGAAAGAATGAACAATAAAAAACAAAGTAAAACTGTATTCTATGGATTAACAAAATGTGTTAAGTTACATAAACATGGACTAAAATAATACACATCAAATTTATGATCATCTCTTCCCCTGAGAAAGAAGTAAAGGTAATGGGTTGGGGAAGATTATAAAGAAAATTTCCACCTTTTCTATTGTCCCTTTTATGTTAAAATTAATTTGAAGCAAATATAATAATTTCTTAATGTAAGTTAATCCTGTGTGGTGACTATAAGCATGTTTGTCATATTATTTTATTGACTCCTAGGTTATTTATTTGTGTTCTATAATCAAAAATTATATATATATACACATATATCTCATGTAAATATATACACATATATATATCACTTAGAAGTGATATATCACTTCTAAACCACATATGTATACATATATTAAATACATATTAATACATGTATACATGTAATACATATTAATACATTGTATACATATGTGGTTTAGAAGTGATATGTCTAATCTTAAAGAAATGATGACATTTAATAGCTTTAATAGCTTTCAGGTAAATTTTCTCCAATATTAAAAGGACAGTCAAAAGAGATCATGAACCCTTAATGATTTTCAAGGCAAGTTTGAATAAGAACTTTTCGCAAAATTACCAGAATTGGATGGCAGGTTAGATTAAATAAATTTTGAGGTCCCTACTAACTCTCAGAATATATAATCAAATTGTGTAGTGCATTTTAAAATATCATTTTAGGTAACTAGTTACTGGTTACTTTAATTATCCAGCATTGATTAATTTAAATACCAGTTAACTTCAAATTTATATATTTTTAAAATGACAGTGAAATCTGTGTCCCAATGTAATAGACAAGTGGCATTTGAAATTTCAAACAACTACAAACTACCTTGGCCTTTTTCATTTTCAGCTGCACCGTGACTAGGTTTTCAGCTTCATCCACTGCCTCTGAATTTATGGGTCTCAGGGAGGTGGTTGCATTGTGGCAGAATTGAGAATTTTACATTTCAACATTTAAATATGGGCAAGCAATCAGACTCAGGATTACTTGTCTGTCACTCTTCACTGATTTTATTTGCCTTTTCCTACTCTGAGCCCTTTCAATTCCCCCCTGAACATCTTTGGGAAATATTACTGTGGCATTCAGTCAACCAGGAGAGCTTAACTAACAAAGAGTTGGCTAGTTTTATTCGTAGAGAAGAAAGCAGGGAGCCGCATCAGTGATCATCATGTGAACAGTCTAGCTAGAGTGAGGCACTACCCTGGGCTCATTTCTCAGATGGCCCAGGGAGAGCTGTGAGATTTCTTAGGCTCAGTGGTTGAAAGAGAATGTCAGTTCATTTGCTGGGTGAAATGTAACAAAAGGAGAAAAGGCCAATTGAGGTGTTCTTTAAAATCTTTGAGTGTCTTTTACCCTTTTAATCCCAAACGCTCCCTGTGCAAGCTTTGTCTATCTATGTCTATGTGGGCAGAGGTGAACAAAGCACAAATGAGAGGGTATTCTGGCATTTAAACCCTCGGGCAAGGGAAGCAGAGCACCGGGTCCGATGCCTGATGCTGCATCAGCTCTTGGCTAGATTGAAAGCTTAGAGGAGGTGGGGTGAGGGGGAGGGGAATGCCACTTCTCTTTCTAGGGGCCACTGACCCATGTCCTTGGAAAGACTTATATAGTGTATTTTACCTCTTCAGTGAGCATGCAGAACACGTGCTACCAGCTCTTTGGTTTACTTGATGTGAAACCAGTCTGTAAAGTGAAGTCACTGAACAAAACCCCAGAATCAATGAAACGAGTACTCTGTTTTTTAAGGTGTTTTTTTTTTGTTTTTTTTGTTTGTTTTTTTTTGTTTTTTTTTTTTTTTGTTTTTTTTTTTGAGAGGGAAGAGGGGAGAGGGACAGAGCAAGAGGGAGAGACAGAGAATCCCAGGAAGGCTCTGCACTAGGCCTAACATGGGGCTCAATCTTATGACCTTAAGATCATGAACTGAGCCAAAATCAAGAAAGGGATGCTTAACTGACTGAGCCACCCAGGCGCCCCAGAAATAATGCTCCTAGAGGGGAAAACAAAGTAGTGGATTTATTTTCTATCATCCTACATCCTTGCCTTGAAGATGGAAACTTCATTATATTTCTGTTTTATTATATAGAACCATTTCTAGAGTTCTTGAGAATAGGATGGTGTCTATGATTCTTTATTGTCACTTCTCCAATAATCTAGATGTATTCATAAAAGTAGGTGCTATTATTATCGTTTTGCAGAAGAAAGACCTGAGATAGTCATGGAAGAAATGCTATTTCTACTGCTATAGACTAAATATTTGTGTTCCCCCTAAATTCATAAGTTGGAGTCCTAATTGCCAACGTGACAGTGTTTGAAGATGGGGCCTTTGCGAAGTCCTTAAATCATGAAAATGGAGCCCTCAGGAATGGGCTTAGTATCCTATAAAAGAGGCTCCACAAAGATCCCTGGCCCCGTCCATCATGTGAAAACAGAGAGGAGACCATCTGGAAACCAGGAAAATGTTCTCACCAGGAACCTAATCAGCCAACACCTTGATCTTGGACTTCCCTGTCTCCAGAATTGTGAGACATAAATGTCTAAGTCACCCAGGTGAACATATATGTATATATAGACATATGGCCTTTCTTGCATAGTAAGCTGCATAATATATGATTATCATTATAGCTTTTATTTTTCTTGATACATTGTTGGAAATTCAATTGGGATCTTTGATGACTGAAAATAAACATTATCATTAACAACAACAAAAACATGGACTTGTTACGCCCTTCAAAAGTTTTGTTGAAAATAGCTGAAGTCTTTACACATTATGGTAACTTAAGCATTTAAAACTGAATGCACATTTTTTTATTTAACAAGTGTTTATTATGCATCTCTGGTGGGCAACAGGGACACAGGGAGCAAGAAACAGAATAGACAATTTGTAGACAAATTGGGGAGAAGAGTGTATTTAGAAATGCCAGCCTCAGGGTTCGTAAATATACGGTGACCTTATTTTCTAAACTGGAACATGTTTGAGAATAAAGGGGTGGTCTTAATAAGTATTCTGGGACCACAGTGTGACCTAAAAAGTATGGTTTGTGTCGCCTAAATAGACCATTAGCTTTGTCTTGAGATGGCGACACTTTTTCATTTGAATCTAGGCACTAGCAATGTGGGAATAATCCTTTTTGTTTTACTGTTAGAATAATAGGTCAAATGAAGCCCTGTGGCAAAAATGAGTGTTGAATGCCACTTTATTTTTATTTTAATAATTTTATTTGTGTTAGTAGACTAAAAAATATTTATGCCTGATTATTTTA